>NC_080759.1:56828095-58160595 GCF_020826845.1 Diceros bicornis minor
ATTTCTAGTGAATTCCGTGCCTCCAGAAGGACAGACATAGACAATGACAGAGCCCTGATTAGTCCCCCAATTGGCTGTTTGTTGAGAAAAAGTGCTTATCATAATGTCGCCCTCCTTCTGAGTTCAAGCAGACAGGACAGTGGCTAGAGCACCCATCACAAGGGATGGCCACAGCAGGACAAGCAGGAGAAGCACAGGACGGCCACATTCTGTAAAACAGGGGGCGACACCCTGAGAAGAGTGTGTGATCAAGGGAATCCATTTCTGAGGTTTCAGATGGCAGAAAATGATGCTACAGTGCTTCCCTAACAGATCACGAGTTGGGAAAAAGGTATGAGTCTCACTCCCAGCAGAGAAACAATGACAAGTGCCAATGTTTAAGAAGAAACACAGGACAGGACGCTATTCACTGCTGTTGTTCATTCACTCATTCCCTTGAATTGAGGAGTGTTTAATTTTAGCCAGGAGGTGCCTTGGCGCAGCTCAGAGAAGGTGGTGGTTTCACGGGCGTTTGCAGGCCTCGACTCCCGATCTGGGCTCTGGTTGGTGATTGCATTTCGGGAGTTTGGCATTCGGGCAGGGTAAACAAATCCCCTTGCACAAAGGGGCTGGAAGGAAAGCTGCTCCCGCCTGGGGCCCTCCATGCTGCATTTGCTTGTCCTCGCACAGACACTTCAAAGGAGGACAATACCTTATGGTGATGGGAAGAGCCCACTCAGCACCGCAGGAGGTCCCGTTAGCCTCACTGGAGGAGCGGAGGCGGGTCATCAAGTTGGAAAGAATATGCTGGCCCAACACATGCTTTGTTTGGCCTATACCATGTTGTCTCACATTTTAAAATACAAATCCCTTTATTAGCTAGCTGTTGCTCGTTTATGCCGTGGTAGGAAACACCCCTCAGATCCCAGTGGCCTATAGGAATGCCATGGTACACAGCGGCAGCTCCTCTCCCTGGTGCTGCTCCACATCATGCCTTCTTCATTCGGGGACCCCGGCAGGAGGGGCAGCCCCGTCTCAGCCACACAGCTGGGGAGAAGAGAGACATAGCCAAGCCACACATGGCTCTCAGAATTCTGCTGGGATATGGTGATGCCGCGTCAAGTCGCATCTCACTGGCTAAAGCCATGCCAGAAAGACACTTCCAACCCAGGGTGGGGGGGTGGGATGGGTCGTCTTCTGACACAGAGGACAGAGAACTAGAATAATGGGAAGCTCCAGTATCATCTCCCACAATACCTCTGGACAAAGGCCTGTGTCACGCCCTGTGACTCTCCACATCTCACCACTGGCCCACCCCATCACAGACGGCACCTCTGTGTTCCAAGCTGGCGCTCCAGTGTGCAGCCCCTGGGCTAATAAATGGAGCGCTGTTTATTGCCTCTGTCTGGCTAACTTTAAAAAGAGCCACTAACAAGTCCGTTTCTTTTTATCATAAAGACTAACGGTTGTTCTGACCCCCAGATGTTGGGAAATGAGAAAAAAACATTTCAAAGTTGTCAAAGTTTTGCTTTGTCGTTGTGGCTTTTTCTCGGTTCTTCTATGGATAAACTCATCCACTCATGTGTTCATTATGCAATTACTGAACAAATCTACGTGGAGCCCTTCTTCCCACGTGATGGGTGCAGGATGGGCAGCAGGGAGAATGGCAGGGATCCAGCTGGGGTGGGGCCTCCCGTCAGAAGGTCAGAATGAGCACTCGGGGTCACACCAGTGGGAGTCAGACACCTACCATGGTCCCCAGGAAAATTCCTGCCCTCTTGAGCAAAAGGCAAATTCTTCAGGGGCTGGCCAGGTGGCATAGTGTTTAAGTTTGCACACTCTGCTTTGGTGGCCTGGGGTTCGCAGTTTTGGATCCCGGGCACGGACCTACGCACAGCTCATCAAGCCATGCTGTGGCAGCGCCCCACATACAAAATAGAGGAACACTGGCACAGATGTTAGCTCAGCAACAATCTTCCTCAAGCAAAAACAGGAAGATTGGCAATAGTTGTTAGCTCAGGGCCAATTGTCCTCACCAAAAAAAAAAAAAAAAAAGGCAAATTCTTCAGAGCAGGTGCTAATGTTCTGGGTAAAAAGTCTCAGTGTGACCAACAATGTGCATGACGGATGGAACATGAGCCATCTCAGAGGGATGTGAACTTGGTATTCTCCACCAATCGTCCTGAAGTAAAAGAATTTCTAAAGAATAGAAATAGTAGACGAGATGCCCCATTGGCACACACTGGCATCTGCATTGCGCCAATATGCCCTTTTACCTTTTGGATGTCAGGTTGTTGTAGATTTACTCATTTATGTTCCTGTGTAAACTGCCCCCAGCCGGGGACAGGGATAGTGCCAACCCTGTCCACTCTTGTATGGCAGAGCTCAGCAAAGAGCCTGGCCGAGAGCCACATCCCACACGTGGTTGACTAAAAAAAAAGAACTGACCCTCAAGATTCTCCCCAGTCGGACCCCGATCTCCAGAGCAGCCTTACTTCCAAACAATCTCTGACTTGCTGAAGCCTGAGGTCTCAGAATTCTTTGCTCACAGCCTCTGAGTGAGCCACTGGCTGTCTAGTCTCTGACCTGCAGTTCAGGGTACGCAGATTTTCTGGAAGATTCTCTCAACGTCTTCTTTGCCTCTCCCAACGCAACCCATGCCTTCCAGACCTAGGGCCAACAGAAACCTTTGTAAAGCTTTCCTCGCCACATCAGCCTAAAGCGATAGAATTAGGAGATAGAGATTTACGATCATTGTTGAAATGACCGGATGAAGTGATTTTGAAAATGAATAATGGGCTTCTCTCAATGCCTGGAATTAGGTAACTCTTGATCTATTTGATTTTTCACTCTTTTACTCAGTGTTCCACGTGGACTATAGGCTTGGACACAGCGGAAGTCTTTCCCCCTGGGAATCTGAGCTCTTCACTGGCTCCAGGCCAGCCTGTAGGCACGAGGTGCTCTGTGCAGGTGGGTGTGACTTGGATTTACCTGTGAGCCTGTCTGCTCCTTTGTAGTTCACAGGCGGGGCAAGGACTGTCCCGAGACTGCAACAGGCAACCCCAGCATCGCGGGGGAAGAAATGTTTCTGATAGCAATTGGGTAGAGATCTTTTCAAAGAACGACAGAAGTCCCAGACTAAAATGAGACAGACACTACTCACTTCCAAATGCTCCAGACGGCAAAAGGAGGAGTCTGAAGATAGAAACCCATTTGGATGTGTAAATATTTAAGGAGTAACCACTCCATGCCAAGGGCACCAGGCTCTGAGCCAGCCCCTGTCCAGAAGGCCTCAATTTAGGGAGTGAGAGAGAGAGGTTTTTCACACTGGTTTGAAGATGTAAGCATTTATTAAGTAAAAATTAAAAGGTTGAAATGGGTCCCTTAATTAATCAAGTAGTATTCGTGAATTTAACACAATTGCTGACATGTTGGATTACCTGGGTGCTAAAACTTGCAAAGAAAATGTCACTTAGATAAAAGGAGATAGTCAATTTATTTTGCCTTTATCTTTGGCTCAATCAAATAATATTTCTAAAATTCACTTCTATTCCTTTTGAAATGGAATATGTGCTTGTTTGTTGGAACACTACATTTTGTCTTAGAGTGAGTGATCTTGGCTAAGTTTTTTTCTCAAAGAAGCTGGCTCTCTTCAGGACAATACACTCAACATATTTTAGAGACACAGATCATAGCACGTCTTCCACAAGACACAGATATTAGAGGGACTAGGAGAAACTTTCTCTGTGTTCTTTTACCACTAATTTCTAAGACTGAGTTTGTGAAATTTGAAATGTCATAAGAAATATCTGCATAAATGCTGTAATTATGATATTAGCTAAAAAAGATGACGAGCGACAGACAGATGAATCCATTTCATGTTTAAACAATAAAATGACAAACCATGAAGGTGTTTCTCAAATTATTTCAGGGGGAGATAAAGAGTTCTGTTCCAAAAGCATCTTATTTGCAAAATGCCTAAAGCAAACAAAATGTGCTGCCAGGGCAAAGGCATTTCCAGAATTGACCATTTTGAAATAGCTGTGAACAATTATTGCCAAACTGGCACATTATTTATAGCTGGTTAAAGTTTTTAAAAGCTAGACAAGTTTAAATTCAAATGACAACCACTTAGGACTCAGTCTCCTGGTGTCTAAAATGTGACGTATAATTTCATGGGAGAAAAAATATTTATAGTAAATGTAAGCCCAATGCTGGAAAATATCTTCTACATTTGTGAGCTTTTTATGAGAGAATAATTTGAGAGAAAAACATGTATACTGTTTTCCACTGGTGGATCATGAAACATAAAACAACAGTTTGATGGGTTACTATAATATTTTTAGACTAATGACCAACCAAAGCAAAGGGAAGAACTATTCATAGAATACTTTTTCTGCCTGTGAGTCATGCTTAGAATTTCCTCACCCAATCAAATACATATATTTATTTCTACCATCTGCGTTTATATTTTACATTTAAAACTTCAATGCATTTTGAATTGATTTTTGTGTAAAATGTGAGGTAGGAAATCTAATTTATTTTTTCCAAATAATTAGTCATTCAGTCCAATACACCATTTCTCTGATTATTGAGATTAAGACATACTAAATTCTTACAAACCCTTGAGTATGTTTCTAAAGTTTCTTTCTGTTCTGATATTAGTCTGTCCACTCCTCAACCAGAAAAATCCCATTTTAATTATTAGATTGTAAATTGGTATGTTTGATGTCTGGTAAGGGGGGTTTCTCTCCTCCAAAATTGAATGTTATTTTACAAGAAACAAGTTATCATGTATATTTCAGTAAATGTATTGTTCCAGGTAAATCATAGAATAATTTTGTCAAGGTCAAAAAAAAAAAAAAAAAAAAAAACCAATGCAGTTCTATAAATTTAATGTATTAAATTATGCTACATTTTTAGATTCTATAAAATAATTGTATTAAATTATATTAAATATATATAAGAATTAATGTGAGTCTTCCACCCAGAAGAATGTTATGTCTCTTCACTTATTCAAGAGTTTTATGTCTTGAAGTAAAGTGTTATTAATGACTTCGCATTGACTCTGCACATTCTTTTAAAGTTTATTGCTAGTATCTTTATTTTTTTTACTGAAAAATATGTAGATTTTTTTTTAACTTTACTGGTTATTGCTGCAATGTCAGAAAGATATTGATTTCTAGGTATTGGATTGCTAACCAACTACTCAATTCAAGTTTGTTATTAATTAGTTTTTTATTGTTGTTGTTGTTGAGGAAGATTGGCCCTAAGCTAACATCTGTTGCCAATCTTCCTCTTTTTTTGCTGGAGGAAGACTGGCCATGAGCTAACATCTCTGCCAATCTTCCTCTATTTTGTATGTGGGTCACTGCCACAGCGTGGCTGACGAGTGGTGTAGGTCCTCAACTGGGATCCGAAACCGTCAACCGCTGAAGCAGAGCACACGAAACTTAACTACTATACCATGGGGCTGGCCCCTAAATAAAGTAGTTTTAATAAGTTTTTTCCCTTGGGCTTTTCAGGTAGACAATAGAATTGTATGTAAAGACAGGTAATATTGTCTCCAACTTTGCTGTGTGCAGCTTCATATTTTTCTCATCTTATTTCATTTTCTAAAATCTTCAAATCAATGATGAACTATACCAGTGACTGTAGGCATTTTTCTTGTTCTTGATTTTAATGGGAATGCCCATATTTTTTCATTGCTAAATATACCTTAATTTCTGGTTTCCGATAGGTTAATAGATTATTAAGAAAATGGCATTCTATTCCTAGTTCTAGAAGCTTTTTTTAAAATTCAGAAATGAATATTAAGCATCTTTTTTATACTGATCAAAAAATCATATAGCCTTTCTCCCTTGACCTATTTATTCACTCAATAACAGCTTCATTTATGTTAAATCATCCTTACATCCCGGCAAAAAATATGCTTAGACATGGTGGATTATTACTAGAATAGACTACTAGACCATATACAATAAAATTTTATTAAAGTTTTTGCATCTGTGAGACTCTTATGTAGTTTAAATTGTGGCATTTGTTCCTTAGACTTCATGATAGTGATTTATAAAATTATCTGGCTACAGCAACACGATTGAAGACAGATTTTTGATAACTGCTAAAATTTTAAGAGCTCTTTACTGGTTTTCTATTTCTCAAATCCATTTGAGTTATGTGCATCTTTCTAGCAAAACAGTGTTTTCAAGTTTAGATAGCATAAAGTTGTGTTTCTATCAATTTCTTTTTTGTATTTCTGAATAATTTTTCCTTTTATTTTAAACACTGTCGTTTGGTAACTGAAGATTCATAACAGTTATATGTTCATTCTGAACTGTACAATTTAACAGTGTGAAATGACCAGCTGTGCTCCATTCAATCCTCTTTGCCTTGTATGTCAGTCAGCGTTCTATCAGAAAAAGAGAGCCACTATTAGAATTATGAGAATAAGGGACTTATCCTAAGAGTTAGGGCTTCCAGGCATGGGAGGAGCT
Source organism: Diceros bicornis minor (assembly GCF_020826845.1). Lineage (NCBI taxonomy): Eukaryota > Metazoa > Chordata > Mammalia > Perissodactyla > Rhinocerotidae > Diceros > Diceros bicornis. The sequence goes on from NC_080759.1 coordinate 56,834,569, forward strand.
AAGGGAGTGAAGGTCTGTAAAGGAAGGTGGCGGTTCAGAGAAGCACCAGAGCTAGTGGACGCGTGGGAGCTTGCAGCTCCAGCCTCCCAAGTGGGACCACAAAGAGCAAGCCCTCGGGGAGGTCTAGGGAAACTCCTGCCTCAGGGGAGACACTGCCTCTGAGTAACTGCCATCTGTGCAGGTGCACAACCAAGTGCCTGGTGGTGGCCTGGGGACACGGTTGGTCAGCAGGGTCAGCAGTCAGGAGGATAAGTTGGACCCAGAGCAGGGAAGAGTAAAGACAAGGTTTGGTATACCAGTTGTCTCTGCATTTGTCGTTCTATCTGACCATGGTAATCTAAGATTAGTGACTTCTGTTTCTAAGGTTAATGATTTGCACTTTCCAAATTTTGTGCATTTCTCCTTTACTCAACTGTAACCAGAACCATATAGAGAAAGGGGTTCTTGGTCTTTACCAAGTTCATAGAACACAAACCAACATATCTTGAATTATATTTTGTCTGGTATTAATTTGTAATTGCTGCTTTCTTCACATCCCCAGGGCCCACTGCAGGGCCGGCCCCAGCAGGCAGTCAATGAATACGAAGGATGGAATAAATCCACAGTGAAAGGAAGGGTAACACAGGTGCAGTTTTGAGGGAAGGAATCTGCCATCCTGTTAGTGCCCCTCTGATCTGAGCCCAAGCACAAGGCAGCAGGCAGAAACCCAGGAAAGCCTGTGTGATTGACAGCAGCTGGGAGGACTGTGGCGTGCAGGCAGTGGAGCAGGTGCAGGCTCTGTGCCTCCGGCTCCCCCTCTGCTGGAGAAAGCACGCTGGCCTCCTGGGGCCGCCTCCAACAGCCCTTAGCTCAGCCTCTGCATAATTCCCGAGGCCTCAACCTGCCCAGGAGTGTTATAAACTCTTATTATGTATTACTCCCAATCAAAATTTAGTAAACTTTTTCGCATACATGGTGATGTTTTCAAGGTCTGAATTTTCTGAAAGGAGTAGGACGCTTGCTGGTAAAAGTTACTGTGATGATTAATTTTATGTCTGCTTGGCTAGGCGGTGGTGCCCAGTTGTTTGGTCAAACCCCAATCTAGGTGGTGGTCTGGGGCCGTTGTGGAGGGTGTCTCTACACTCACCAGAGAGAGGCAAAAAGAATGCAGATGCTCAGATATGCACACAAATGCACACAGCACCTCGAGGCTCAAGCAAGTCCAGTCCTACCAACTGATCATCTCTCTTCACCATTTTGAAACAAATTACCTATAATATTTCACCAGGTTAAAAATGTTCCCCTACCTATTTATCACCTTTATTGGAAATTACAGTTGCCAGATCCAACAGTAAATTCAGCCAGGGATACAAATATTTAAAGAAATTCAAAAGCAATTTCTTTTGAAAAGCAAATTATTTATTCCTTGAGAAACATCACTGCTTAATTTATTGTGGGTGTCCTATATATTAGGTTATCTTGTAATAAAATACGTCTTGAGAATATTTTTAAATCCTTTTAGAAATGAAGAGTAAATTTAAGATTTTCCTTTAAATGCAGGTAGGAAATAATTCACAGCAAATGGAGGCCTCAGGCATATTAGTAAATCCCGAAGTGGTTTTTAATATTCTCCAAGAGGTCATGGAGGGTCTTTGATGTGATACCGCACACACATGCACACACTCACACACACACCACACACACATATACACGTGCCCCTGTCACCCTCCCCACAGACTTACAAACACACACATACATACACATCACACACACCACATTCATACACACCGCACACACACATGAACATACACACACATACACACACATCACACGTATACCACACACACCACCCACACACATCACACACATGCATGCACATATAATTTTCACGTACATAGACATATATATGCAGTTGATCCTCATTATTCATGGATTCATTATTCATGAATTCACCTACTTGCTAAAATTTATATTTCACCCCCAGATCAATAGTCGCAGCACTTTCGTGGTCATTCATAGACATGTGTAGGGCGATGAAAAAAAATCGAGTCACCCAATGCACACGTTTCCAGCTAAGGGAGAGCGAAACAACATTCTGACTTCTTGCTTCAGCTCTTATACTACAAACAAGTGTCCTTTTCTCAGTCTGTTTCACACCACGTTTTTCTCTCTTTTGTGCCTTTTGTTGATTTCACTGTTTAAGGTGGCCCCCAAGCATACTGCCACCGTGCTGTCTGGTGATCCTAAGTGCAAGGAGGCCGTGACAGACCTTATGGAGATTTACGTGTTAGATAAGCTTCATGCAGGCGTAAATTATAGTACTGTTGATGGTGAAGTCAATGTTAACTGATCAGCAGTATGTATTAAATAACATGTCCTTAGTAATTAATTCACAATAAAACAAAATTATGTATTGACTGGTTGATGAAAATGTGATCAGAAGCTCATAGGAACCTAACCCTGCATTTCCCCGAGGAGCAACGGTCCAGAATTTGCCCATTTGCTGTTTGCGGCAGCTTCATAGAACATGATGAATGTGAATTGCGAGACCGACTGTAGACAGTGATGGAGAAATCTGAGACATATCACGTCATAGATATAGTCAGGTGTAGTAGCCCTTCCCTGATGATAATTAAGGAGATTTCACAGCATCCTCTGCTCTGAATTCCCACCTTGAGTCTTTGGAGCCCAGGGTGAAGAGGCTCATGCACTTATCCTTTTATGTCTTATTTCTTTGTCCTAATTGTTGGCAGGGTTGGGCACATGTCAGGTCTCTAAAAACTGGTTTTGTTCTGTTTAATTTTGTTTTTATAGTTCACAAGTGTCCCAAGGCCCAAGTGAAGAACAAGGACATGCCTTGTTTGGCCTGTGCAGTGTTTTTGAAATTTTTGAATTAGTTGCTTGCATTTGGACATCCAAAGATTTTACATAAAATCCTGGGAGCATCATGTGCATACCTCTCCCTCACACTTCCTTGTCACAGTCTTCCAATCCTGTGCCTTATCATTCTCTGAGCATCCAAACAAGTCAGTAGCTGTCACCCATAAATGAGTGTAGATCTGTCCTTCTGCTCATTCTCAACCTGGACAAAGTGACAAGCAAATGAGCTCCTTGACACTCTGCCATTTGGAAAGATTTCCCTCCAGCACCGTCTTCCTGGGACTTTCCTGACTGGATGGACATGCTGCAGCAGTCCACTTCCCACTGGTTTCCCCGTGGTGTGCAGAACCAACTAGGAAGTGGGTGTGAGGGCTTTTTCTCCCCAGTCAGCTAGACGTAAGGAAAAGGAGGCAACGCGGCAGGGACAGGCGTCAGAGTCTGAACGATGTGCTTATGCAGCTTACTCGAGCCTTCTGTATCTGCTGGAGGCCCGTTACATGGACACAACATCCACTTGGTGATGAAGGGCTGCTGCACTCACCCAAACTTGGCAGGTCAGAGAGCACCTGGTGCAAAATGGAAAGTTCAAGTCTCATGGACACTGATCCCATGGTCAGAAGTTCAGTATTTTTCAGGGCCTAGGACCAATCCAAGGGCTTTTTCTTTTTTTTTTAATTTACTTTATTTGAATATATATCACTTTTTTTAAAAAAACAAAGACTGCTTTTTTTTTTTTTTTTTGCATGGAAGGATTCTCCCTGAGCTAACATCTGTTGCCAATCTTCCTCTTCTTTTTCCTCCTCAAAGCACCAGTGCATGGTTGTATATTTTAGTTGTAGGTTGTTCTAGTTCTTCTACATGAGTCGCCACCACTGCTTGGCTACAGACAGATGGGTGGTGTGGTTCCATGACTGGGAAACGAACCCGGGCTGCCAAGGCAGTGAGCACCCAACTGTAACCACTAGGCCATCAGGGTTGGCTCAAGACAGGGGCTTTTATTCAAAAAAGGAGAATATTGCTCTGAAGAGAGGTCTTTGCTCCAAAACTCTATGGCTGTTCTATGATTCCATTTTTGGGCTTTTCAGAGATGCCACCCACTTGGAGCATCGTTTGATCTGCTGTCAGGAGGCTCAGGTGGCAGTGCATTTGGATTGCAACCTGGACCTGCTACAGAAACTTCTCTTGCTCTGAAACCCCACTGAAAACTGGCAGTCTCTCAGGTTATTCAGTAAATGGGTTGGAGTAGCCCACTAAATTGATACGTGTTGCCTCCAAAATCCAGAGGCCCCTATGTATTGAACATCTTTTCAGTTGTAGGTGGAACAACGTGCAGCAACTTCTCTATCCTTGAAAAGAATATCCTGATGTGCTCCAAGCTGCTAGATGCCTAGGAACTTCATTAAGGTAGTGGGCCCATGATTTTCCTGGTATTTCTCTCTCACGCTCTGGCATCACGGATCTTAGTAAGGCAGCTGTTATGGACTGAATTGTCTCCTCCTCAGATTCATATGTTGAAGCCCAACCCCCAGTATGACTGTATTTGGAGAAAGGACCTTTAGAGAGGTAGTTAAGGTTAAATGGGGTAATAAAGGGGGGCCCTAATCCTATAGGACTCATGTCTCCATGAGAAGAGAAAGATGCAATAGAGTTCACTCTCTCTCCATGTATGCACAAAGGAAGGGCCATGTGAGGGCACAGGGAGAAGGCAGCCATCTGCAAACCAGGAAGAGAGGTCTCGCCAGAAACCAACCCTTCTGGCACCTTGATCTTGGACTTCCAGCCTCCAGAACTGTGAGAAAATAAATTTTTGTTGTTTAAGTCACTCAGTGTGGCGTTTTGTTATAGCAGCCTCAGCTGACCAAGACAGCATCTAAAGCACCTGTTACTTCCTGATCATCAAATCCAATCTGTGTAATTCCTGCAATGTGTGTGACATTTTGTAGGCTTATCAAAGTAATCAAGTTCTCTACAAACTAGATTACGGCAGAGAAGGTAAGTGGACATAACGCTGAAGAAAGATTGTGAAGGCATATTATTGACCCTGCCAGCTAAGAGCAAACTTCTTCTGGTACTTGCAAGTTAGAAATATGTATATAAAAGCATTTGTCAGATCAACAGCTACATGTCAAATGCTGGGAGCTATGTTGATATTTTCCAGTAAAGGTACCATTGTTTGGAAGAACAGCTGCTATTGGAGTTACCACATAATTAAGTTTATGGTAATCCAAAGTCCAGTTACCTTCTGAAAAGGCCCAACAAGGAAGTTAAATAGAGACGTAAGAGTTGCCCAAAAAGAGTAACCTGGTCAAAGTTTACTGCAGAAATACTACCGTTATCACCACCCCTGTGTTGTTCAAGTCTTTGATGATCATCCTAATCTCTGCAATCCACCCAGAGACATGATATACACATATATTTTTTGGTTTATTGTCCTAGAAGGAAGGAATAGTTCAAGGGACTTCCACTTGTTGCTTCACACCATACAATCATCAGGGACCTGATGTGTGTAGTCTTCCAGTTGCTGATCGTGTGTTCCAACTAATATTGTCAGGCATGGGGAAAATAACAGCAAAGTGAGTCCCTGAGCCAACTGGACCCACGGTGAGACCTGGGCCAAACTCCATTTCTTATTTGATCAACATAAGCCTTTACTTTGACTAGTGGAACACAGCAGTATTATTATTCCCACAAATTAGCATCAACTCAGAGCCAGTGTCTAGTGATCCACAAGAGTTTGATAATTTCCCTTTCCCACTGTACTTTCACCCTACTAAATGGATGCTGGTCCTTTTGGGGGAGGCTTGGAAGGATATTTACAGAATATACTTGTCGCAGGGTCCTCAGTTCTGTAATTGTTTAATGACTCTGCTCTCCGTGGACTCTAAACTCCGTAAACACAGAAGCCATGTCTGCTCGGCTCACCTTCACGTTCCTAGAACCTAGCAGAGTGCCTGACACAGAGGGGGCATGCGAACACTTTCTGAATGAATGAACTGGGGAAGGGCTGTGGGAAAGGAACAGACTCAGCGCTGGGCCCAGCTTACACACAGATTTGGAACCAAAGACCTTAAAGAGTGGTTACAGAGAATGCCCTATACCCAAGCTTGTGCATCTGTCCTCCCGAGGCTCCCTGTTGGTCACAGCTTGGTAGGACCAGATCCCAAGTGTTCAGAGTACTGAATCTTGGCCATCTCTCAACCCTTTTTGGCCGAAGACAGACTCTTTTCCCCTACTTACCTCACTGCTCTCCACCTCCAGGTTTCTCATGTCTTAGCTCCAAGGATGAATCTTGGCCGAACACAAAAAGGATTGAAGAAGTGCCAGCCCAATCTCTAAGGCTGAGTATCAAGTCACCCTTGACATCCATTTGAGCCTGGACTCGTGCCCCATACATGTTCTTGGGCATCTAGTGCCCTAGAGTCTGAGGCCTTGACTTCATAACCTGTGTGGTCATTTGATGGCTAGGATTCTACTTGCCTCCTCCACCTACCTCACTCATTTTACCAGTCCCCTCAACCTCTTGCCAGAGGTCGTTTGACAGAATTCCCTGATACCTGCTTAGAGTTTCAATCTGATACCATGCCCTGCAATGTATTTCTAATTCTTTTGCTTTTATTTTGTAATAGGTTTAGATGATCACAGAAAAGTTGCAAAATAATAGAGAGTTCTCATAAACCCTTCATGCAACTATCATGCCAGGAAATTACCATTGGCAGAACACTCTTGACCAAACCATAGACTGTTGAAATTTCACCGGTTTTTCCATGAATGTCCTTTTACTGCCCCAGGATGCAACCCAGGACCCACATTGTGTTTAGTTGTGTTGTCTCCTTAGTCTCCTCCAGTCTATGAGAGTTCCTCAGTCTTTCCTTGTCTGTTACAACCTTGACATCTTTGAAGAACATTAGTTAGGTATTTTAGAAAGTCTCTCCATTTGTGTCCTGTGAAGTATTTTAAAAGGTAATATTACATCATATTATTTCTGGCTTAAAATTCCTGCTTCCATATCACTTACAGAATAATATCTTAAACTTCCCATCTGAACACACAGACTCTTTATCATCTGATCCTGCTGTCATTTCATCACCTTTCCCATATGGCCCTTAGAATCACCCAGTTCTGCGGCCATCCTGAACCCCCTCTAATAAACATGCTCCAGCATCTTTATCCTCACTACACCCAAAATCCTTTTTTTCTTTCCCCCTTATCTACCATGTCAACTCCTAATCATTATTCAAGACAATATTGTTCAAGCAACTAATGCTAGAAGTTACAACAACCCCCAAGTCTTAGTGGCTTACCATAATAACTGTTCACTTCTCATTCATTCAAGGTCTCCTGTGGATGTCTCTGGTCAGGTGGCTTTCCTGGGAAGCTCTCCTCCAAGTGGAGGAAATATCTTGCAACTCTGCCATCCCCAACGCATGGCCCCTAGGATCACCACTGAAGGGAAGAAAGAGGAGAAGTATATGTGTAAGATTTTGTTTTGTTTTTTTTTTATAGCATAAGCCAATATAGGCTCACATCATTTCTGCCCATATTACATTGGTCAAAACTAATCACATGATCCCACCTATATGCAAGAGAATAGGGAAATGTAGTTTCCTGGATCCCAGGAGGAAAATGAAGCAGTTTAATAAAGTTATAGCATCGTCTCTGCTCCTGGTCACCCTTCTGGTCACCAAATTGCTTTGTTTTTCTTCCTACGTAATACAATTTGCTCGCCCTCTTCCCAAGAGAGAGAACTCAGACACCTATCCAGTTACAGCATGCAACTCAGAACCCAGAATCTCTGAATGGAAAGAACTCTCCCTGAAGCTCCTTTTGGTCTGGTCTCCTGTGATCTGAGAAATAAGTTATCTGCCACCCTGCTTCCCTGATTTCCAATCTACAGTGGTGGATCAGGACAGGAGAACTGCACAAACCCTTTCATTTGGAGAAAGGAAGGATGGAAGCCTCACATCCATCCCTGGCTCATCCTTTAGTCCTGCAGGACAGGCATGGTGATCGTTCCCTGCTCTAGATGCTGGGGAAACTCAGATTCGACCCTGCATTTGCTCTCTGGGACCCCATGGCCCCAGACTTCACCCACCTTCTGGAGGCTCCTGCTCGCTCATTGTTATCCACGGCCACTTAAGAATGGACTTTGGGTAGTGTGTTCTCCTTGGGGCAGTACAGTTTGGGATCTCACTTCCTGTTTAGGAAAGATTGGGGACTCAGATTGTTTTTAAGTTCCAAACAATCAAAGGGCTTTTTGGTCCAGACTCACGGTATTCATGGCAGTGCAATCATCACAAAAGCTTAGTGACTTCTGATCTAGTTGACTCCAGGCAATTCCATGTACCAGTAACCACACTGAAAGATCTTTCCTGGACTTAATTCTGGAATCTCCTTTGTTTCTCTGCCTCCCCACTCCTGTGACTCTCTCTCAACATAATGGCAGCCTCTTTGAGGCCAATGGGCTCGAGTGGAAGTCTACATGCTTATTCACACTTTTGCCCTGAGTCACTCTATTTCGCTCAGAAAGTTCCCCAGAACTTTGTCAGCTCAAATTATTTTTTATTCCCATGTTTTACTATTTGGGGACTAGAAACAGTTACCTTTTACAACTCTACAAGCCCCTGCATTTCTGCACTCTCTATTACCTTTCATTTTTTGCTTACGAAACAGCCAGTTATTTGCTGATCTCATCTTTCTTGTATTGCCTTTCCAAACCGAGCCAATTCCAATTAAAACACATTTCTAACTTTCCATTTTCCAGCAACTCTCTCTACCAGCCTGTCGTAATGGGGTCTGCCTTCCAAGTCTCTGCAGGTGACCGTTTTGCCAGATGTTTTGTCACTACATGATGTAGATATCCAGCCACCCAGCATGCTATGTTTCTTCCCCACCTCTTGCCCAACTGCTAAGGACATGGCTACATATATTTTGTCAGGGCAACAACTCACTGCAAGATACTGATTTCCATGGTATTAAATAAATCATGCTAGTTGTCGCAAACAACCTCCAAATTTCAGTGGCTCAGCAAAGTAATAGTTTATTTCTCACCCACCCAATGTTCAATGAGGATTTTCCAGTTAGGGCACCATCCTGCAGGCAGTGACTCAGCGATCGAGGCTCCTTGCATCTTGGAATGCTGCCATCTACAACATGTGGGTCCAAATTTGCCAAAGGAGAAGAGAAGAAAGGATCAGGTGTGCAAGGTATTTTATGGACTTACTAAGTGTCATACATCACATCTGCCCATATTCCATTGGTTGGAATTAGTTTCATGGCCCCAGTCAGGGTACAAGGGGGCTAGTAAATGTCATCGTCCTGGGTACTCAGGAAGAGAATTAAATGGTTGACAATAATTAGAATTATTTCTGCCATAAAGACCAATCTGAAATGTCACCTTATATCTTTGCAGAATCAGGCATTTCTTCCTCGACTTACACTTGTCGTACATAATTTTTATCATGGTACCTACTGTGTTGTATTAAAAATTATTTCATTGACTAGTCAGGTAATGAGTAGCTCAAGGTTAAGAACTGTCCTGTATTCATCTCCGCAGCACTGCAGCCTGGCCCTCTGCCTGGCACGTGGCAGAAGCTGAATGAGTGCTTGCAGAGAGAACACTGACATGGGAGGGAGGTCAAGTTAAAAGTGGACATTGAGAGTCTGTCTTCTCTGCAGGGTAGGATGGAGTTTCTCTACTAGGAAGAGAATAATTGGGGGTTATTATAAGATATAGTTTCTAATAAAAATGAAAGTAACATTATGCTCTTTCTCATTTATTCAAATGGGAAAATTGTCCCCCCACCGCCCTCCTCAGCACTCACTTTGCAGTTTTGCCTTTCCCAATGGGTTATTCTCAACACAATGAAAGTTCTCAGTAGAGGCTATTATTTATATTTCTTTGAATAACATCTCCTGTCCTGAATTAAACTGTTACCTATAATAGAAAAAAAAAAGCTCATAAAATATGGGCATTGGACATTTTCAGGACCCAAGTTGCCATTCAGTGCTGGGAGGGTGATGTGCGGGGAGTCTGTCCTCTGAAGTTTAGGACTGTGCCCCAAGGCTTCTCTATTCTAGGAGCCCAGGATAGAAAACCTTCCTATTCACACTGAACCATGTCCAATTAACCGATGGAAATATATAGAAATGCGGAACAATAGCCCATTGCTTGCTCTTAATCCAAGAAACAAAGGGACCTTGATGAGGACAAGGGATTCTGAACATCATCTGAGGTGTCTCCTGGCTCCTAGGCTGGGGAGTGTGAGTGTGGAGAAGGAAGCAGCTCAGTATCCCAGGCTGTCCTGGAGGAAGGGTGTGTCGGGAGCCGACAGGTGGTGGTGGTGGGGGGTGCATTACACCTAGGTAATGGTGTCAGCATTGTGGACAGCATAGGTTTGTAGTTATCTAGACAGTTTTCTAGCAGATGGAAGTGTTTTGTTCTAAAATAATTAGAACATTGTGACAATTTTCTGACAGGTAGACGTGAAGTGTCTTGAAGAAGGGCATCTTTTTATAACTTGCCCCAAAGGGGCACCTGAGCTAGCTGCAGCCACAAGGAGGCAAGCGCCCCCCCACCACCACCACCAGTCCAGGGCCGGGCTTGGAGAGGGGATTAGCTGTGCGAATGGGTGACACGTGTGTCCTGGAATCCAACTCCTGGAGAGGTGACCCTTGCTTGGAGTTACGCACCTGTCTTTGAGAAATCCGTCCAGCACAAAGGCTCTGTGAAGCAGATCATTGAGTTAGATGCTCATTTTCCCAGGCCACCTTTGACAGGAGGGCAGTGGAGCACAACCCCCCTAAAATCAGAATATCAGAACCATCTTGTGGGAAACCCTCAGGGGGCGGGGGGCGGGGCTCCTCACCTTCAACAGCTTTATGCCCCAGGCTGACTCCATCACAAGCATGAACAAACACTGTCAGATGAGCAAAACGCCCTCTCTTTCCACTCAGGTATTTTTTCTTTAATTAGTAGACTACTTTTTAGAGTAGTTTTAGGTTTACAGAAAAATTGAGTGAAAAGTACAGAGTCCCCACATAACTTTCTCTCCCCACAGTTTGCCCTATTATTAACACCTTCCATTAGTGTGCTACATTTGCTACAATTGATGATACAATTAATAATATAATAATAATAGTTAAAGTAAAATCTAAATAGCATTTACATTTAATCATTAAAATAAAATAAGAGAATTATAAAATAATATTAAAAATTTAATAATTAAAATTTAAATAATAAATAAATTAAATAAATATATAAAATAAATATAACAAAATAATTAACACTGAAATAATAATACATTATTATTAACTAAAGTCCATAGTTTACATTAGGGTTCACTTTTGGTGTTGTACCTTCCATGGGTTTCGACGAATGTATAATGACATGTATCCATCATTATAAAATCATATGGAATAGTTTCACTGCTCTAAAAATCCTCTGTGCTCCACTTATTCATCCACCCCCCTCAACCCCTGGAAACCACTGATCTTTTTACTATCTCCATAGTTTTGTGTCTTCCAGAATGTCACCTACTTGGAATCACACAGTATGTAGTGTCTTCAGATTGGCTTCTTTCACTTAGCAATATGCATTCAAAGTTCTTCTTTGTCTTTTTGTGACTTGATAGCTCATTTTTAAAAATCTTTGAATAATATTCCATTGTCTAGATGTACCACAGTTCCTTTAACCATTCATCTATTGAAAGACATCATGGTTGCTTCCAGGTTTTGGTAATTACAAGTAAAGCTGCTAGAAACATTCATGTGCAGGTTTTTCTGTGGACATAAATTTTCAACTCATTGCAACTAGGTAAGTAAACATCTAGGAGCAGGATTGATGGATTGGATGGTAAGTATGTTTAGTTTTGTAAGAAACCACCAAACTGTCTCCCAAAGTGGCTGTACCATTTTGCATTCGCACCAGCAATGAATGAGAGTTCCTGCTGCTCCACATCTTTGCCAGCCTTTGATGTTGTCAGTGGTTTGGATTTTGGCCATTCTGATAGATATGTAGTAATATCTCATTGTTTTTTTTTTTTTTTTTTTATTGATGTTTTAATGGTTTCTAACATTGTGAAATTTTGGGTTGTACATTTTTGTTTGTCCATCACCCCATATATGACTCCCTTCACCCCTTGTGCCCACCCCCCACCCCCACTTCCCGGGTAACCACAGTCCAGTTTTCTCTGTCCATGTGTTGGTTTATATTCCACATATGAGTGAGATCATACAGTGTTTGTCTTTCTCTTTCTGGCTTATTTCACTTAACATAATACACTCCAGGCCCATCCATGTTGTTGCAAATGGGACGATTTTGTCTTTTTTTATGGCTGAGTAGTATTCCATTGTATATATATACCACATTTTCTTAATCCAATCGTCAGTCGAGGGACACTTAGGTTGCTTCCACTTCTTGGCTATGGTGAATAATGCTGCAATGAACATAGGGGTGCATAAGCCTCTTTGGATTGTTGATTTCAGGTGCATTGGATAGATTCCCAGTAGTGGGATGGCTGGATCATAGGGCATCTCTATTTTTAATTCTTTGAGGAATCTCCATACCGTTTTCCATAGAGGCTGCACCAATTTGCATTCCCACCAGCTGTGTATGAGGGTTCCTGTTTCTCCACATCCTCTCCAACATTTGTTGTTTTTTGTCTTGGTGATTATAGCCATTCTAACAGGCGTGAGGTGGTATCTTAGTGTTGTTTTGATTTGCATTTCCCTGATGATTAGTGATGTTGAGCATCTTTTCATGTGCCTATTGGCCATCTGTATATCTTCCTTGGAGAAGTGTCTGTTCATTTCCTCTGCCCATTTTTTGATCGGGTTGTTTGTTTTTTTGTTGTTCAATTGTGTGAGTTCTTTATATATTATGGAGATCAACCCCTTGTCAGATGTATATTTTGCAAATATTCTCTCCCAGCTGGTTGGTTGTTTGTTCATCTTGATTCTGGTTTCATTTGTCTTATAAAAGCTCTTTAGTCTGATAAAGTCCCACTTGTTTATTTTTTCTTTAGTTTCCCTAGTCTGGGTAGGCATGTCATCCGAAAAGATTCCTTTAAAACCAATGTCAAATAGTGTGTTGCCTATATTTTCTTCTATGAGTTTTATAGTTTCAGGTCTCACCTTCAGGTCTTTGATCCATTTTGAGTTAATTTTTGTGAATGGCGATAGCACATGGTCCACTTTCATTCTTTTGCATGTGGCTGTCCAGTTTTCCCAACACCATTTATTGAAGAGACTTTCCTTTCTCCATTGCATGTTCTTAGCACCTTTGTCGAAAATTAGCTGTCCGTATATGTGTGGTTTTATTTCTGGGCTTTCAATTCTGTTCCATTGATCTGTGTGTCTGTTTTTGTACCAGTACCATGCTGTTTTGATTACTATTGCTTTGTAGTATGTTTTGAAGTCAGGAATTGTGATGCCTCCTGCTTTGTTCTTTTTCTTTAGGATTTTTTTAGCTATTCGGGGTCTTTTGTTGCCCCATATAAATTTTAGTATTCTTTTTTCTATTTCTGTGAAGAATGTCATTGGGATTCTGATTGGGATTGCATTGAATCTGTAGATTGCTTTAGGTAATATAGACATTTTAACTATGTTTATTCTTCCAATCCACGTGCATGGGATATCTTTCCATTTCTTTATGTCATCGTGGATTTCCCTCAATAATGTCTTGTAGTTCTCATTGTATAGGTCCTTCACCTCCTTGGTAAGATTTATTCCTAGGTATTTTATTCTTTTTGATGCAATTGTAAATGGTATTATCTTTTTGAGCTCTCTTTCTGTTAGTTCATTATTAGCATATAGAAATGCAACTGATTTTTGTAGATTGATTTTGTACCCTGCAACTTTGCTGTAGTTGTTGATTGTTTCTAACAGTTTTCCAACAGATTCTTTAGGGTTTTCTATATATACAATCATGTCATCTGCAAATAGTGAGAGTTTCACTTCTTCGTTACCTATTTGGATTCCTTTTATTCCTTTTTCTTGCCTAATTGGTCTGGCCAAAACCTCCAGTACTATGTTGAACAGGAGTGGTGAGAGTGGGCAGCCCTGCCTCGTTCCTGTTCTCAGAGGAATGGCTTTCAGTCTTTCCCCGTTGAGTATGATGTTAGCTGTGGGTTTGTCATATATGGCCTTTATTATGTTGAGGTACTTTCCTTCTATTCCCATTTTATTGAGAGTTTTTATCATAAATGGATGTTGTATCTTGTCAAATGCCTTCTCTGCGTCTATTGAGACGATCATGTGGTTTTTATTCTTTGTTTTGTTGATGTGATGTATCACGTTGATTGATTTGCGGATGTTGAACCATCCCTGCGTCTCTGGTATAAATCCCACTTGATCATGGTGTATGATCTTTTTAATATATTGTTGTATTCGGTTTGCCAATATTTTGTTGAGGATTTTTGCATCAATGTTCATCAGCGATATTGGCCTGTAATTTTCTTTCTTTGTATTGTCTTTGTCTGGTTTTGGTATCAGGGTGATGTTGGCCTCATAGAATGATTCAGGAAGTGTTCCATCTTCCTCTATTTTTTGGAATAGTTTGAGGAGGATGGGTATTAAATCTTCTTTGAATGTTTGGTAAAATTCACTGGAGAAGCCATCTGGTCCTGGACTTTTATTTTTTGGGAGGTTTTTGATTACTATTTCAATCTCTTTACTTGTGATTGGTCTATTCAGATTCTCCATTTCTTCTTGGTTCAATTTTGGGAGGTTGTATAAGTCTAAGAATTTATCCATTTCTTCTAGATTGTCCAATTTGTTGGCATATAATTTCTCATAGTATTCTCTTATAATCCTCTGTATTTCCATGGTATCCGTTGTAATTTCTCCTCTTTCATTTCTAATTTTATTTACTTGAGCCTTTTCTCTTTTTTTCTTAGTTAGCCTGGCTAAGGGTTTGTCAATTTTGTTTATCTTCTCGAAGAACCAACTCTTTGTTTCATTAATCCTTTCTACTGTTTTTTTGGTCTCAATATCATTTATTTCTGCTCTGATTTTTATTATTTCTCTCCTTCTGCTGGCTTTGGGCTTTGTTTGTTCTTCTTTTTCTAGTTCTGTTAAGTGTAATTTAAGGTTGCCTATTAGGGCTTTTTCTTGTTTGTTAAGGTGGGCTTGTATCGCTATGAGTTTCCCTCTCAGGACCGCTTTTGCTGCATCCCATATGGTTTGATATGGCATGTTATCATTTTCGTTTGTTTCCAGATAGTTTTTGATTTCTCCTTTAATTTCATCAATGATCCATTGGTTGTTCAGTAGCATGTTGTTTAATCTCCACATTTTTGTCACTTTCCCAGTTTTTTTTTCCTGGTTCATTTCCAGTTTCATAGCCTTATGGTCTGAAAAGATGCTTGTTATGATTTCAATCTTCTTAAATTTATTGAGGCTTGCTTTGTTTCCCAACATATGGTCTATCCTAGAGAATGTTCCATGCGTGCTTGAGAAGAATGTGTAGTCAGCTGTTTTTGGGTGGAGTGCTCTGTATATGTCTACTAGGTCCATCTCGTCCAGTTTTTCATTTAAGTCTAATATTTCTTTATTAACTTTTTGTCTGGATGATCTATCCATTGCTGTAAGTGGGGTGTTAAGATCCCCTACTATTATTGTGTTGTTGTTGATTTCTCCTTTTAGGTTTGTTAATAGTTGTTTTATGTACATTGGTGCTCCTATGTTGGGTGCATATATATTTATAAGTGATATGTCTTCTTGATGGAGTGTCCCTTTTATCATTATATATTTCCCTTCTTTGTCTTTCTTAACCTGTTTTATCTTGAAGTCTACTTTATCTGATATGAGTATGGCAACACCTGCTTTCTTTTGTTTGCCATTAGCTTGGAGTATTGTCTTCCATCCTTTCACTCTGAGCCTGTGCTTGTCTTTAGTGCTAAGATGTGTTTCCTGAAGGCAGCATATTGTTGGGTCTTGCTTTTTAATCCATCCTGCCACTCTGTATCTTTTGATTGGAGAGTTCAATCCATTTACATTTAGGGTAATTATTGAAATATGAGGGCTGAATTTTGCTGTTTTGTCACTTATTTTCTGGTTCTTTTGCATTTCCTTTGTTTCTTGTCCCATTTGTTTTGGACTGCCAATTCAGTTTGGTTGCTCTGTCTTATGATTCTTCTAGTTTTCTCTTTGTTTATCATATGTGGTTTTAATTTGATTATTTGTTTAGTGGTTACCTTGAGGTTTGGGCAAAAAATCTTCTGTATGAGATAGTCCATTATCTGATAGCCTCCTATTTCCTTATACTAAGTCAATTCAGTCACTTTCCTCTTCCCCTTCTAAGTTGCTCTTGTTATACCTTATTCTATCTTGTGTTGTGGCTGTGTGTTTACAGTGATGAGGTTAAATTTATTTTTGGTGAATTTCTTCCTTTGATCTTTGAGTTTAGTATTTAAGTGGTTGCTAACCTATTCCGGTAAAGATCTACTATTTCTCTGATTTTGTCTACCTACTTTTCTCCTTACTCCAAGCTTTGTGTTCCCTTTCTCTTCTTGTTTTCAGGCCTGAGGGCCTTCTTGAGTATTTCTTGTAGTGGGGGTCTCATGGCCATGAACTCCCTTAGCTTTTGTTTATCTGGGAGAGTTACTATTTCTCCATCATATTTGAAGGATATTTTTGCTGGATAGAGTATTCTTGGCTGAAAGTTTTTGTCTTTTAGTATTTTGAATATATCATTCCAGTCTCTTCTAGCCTGAAAAGTTTCTGTTGAGAAATCCGCTGAGAGCCTGATGGGAGTTCCTTTGTACGTTATTTTTTGTTTTTGTCTAGCTGCCCTTAATATTGTTTCTTTGTCGTTGACCCTGGCTAGCCTTACCACTAGGTGTCGTGGTGAAGGCCTTTGTCTGTTAATATATATAGGCGTCCTGTTGGCTTCGCTTACTGGTATTTCCTGCTCCTTCCCCAGATTTGGGAAATTTTCAGCTATTATTTCCTTGAATAGGCTCTCTGTTCCTCTTTCCCTCTCCTCTCCCTCAGGAATACCTATAATTCTTATGTTACATTTTCTAATAGAGTCCGATATTTCTCGGAGTCTTTCTTCATTTCTTTTTAGTCTTAGTTCTCTCTCTTCTTCCATCTGGAGTATATCTGTATTCCCATCCTCTAAAGTACTAATTCTTTCCTCCATATTGTCAGCTCTGTTCTTTAAAGATTCTAGATTCTCCTTTATCTCCTCCATTGTGTTCTTCATCTCCATCAGCACTGATAGGTTTTTCTTTATGATTTCAATCTCTTTTGTGAAGAAACTCCTAATCTCATTTAATTGTTTGTCTGTGTTGTCTCGTATTTCGTTGAGTGTTTTTATGATAGCTATTTTGAAATCTCTGTCATTTAGTTTATGGATTTCTGTGTCTTCGGGGTTGATTTCTGGGTGCTTGTCATTTTGTTTCTGGTCTGGTGATTTCATATATTTTTGCATTGTGGTTCCTGTGTTGGTTTTGATTTTCCTCATCCTGGAAGTCTCTGGTTGCAATTTCCACCTGCCGCCACTGTCTGGTGGTAAAGGGCTGTGTAGTCTAAGCCCCCTGCGCTCTGCCCCAGTTTTTCTGCTGCGATCCGCAGTTTTGTTTTGTTTTGTTTTGTTTTTTTTCCCCACTGCGATCCACGGGTCCAGTCCAGTTTGTTCAGGTCTGCCTCGGATGGATCATGGATTGCTAGATCTGGTCGAGCTGCAGACTCCGGGTTGCGGGGAGGGGGGAGCTCTCTCTTTTGCCCTCTGGGTCCCTGACGTGGGAGGCTTCTCGTTTGCCCCTCTTTATCCGCTCTCTGGGGTGCTCAGATGTTGATGGTAGCCCTGTGGCTCCTCTGAGCCCTCTGTGCGGGAGTTTCCCACTGGCTGAGAGAGCCCGAAGAGCTACAGTTTCCCGCCGAGGGCCGCCCCTCCCCCCTCTCTGGGAGCCGCGCGGACCGGATCGCTGATCTGATGGGGAGGGAGCGGAGTTCTTACCTCTCCCCACTTCCTCCGGGGGCCCAGCACGTTCCGCTCTCAGATGTGCGGCAGTGTGGATCCCTCTGCTCTAGCTTTTCACTGTCTGGGATTCCGTTGTTGGTCTGTGGCTGTTGCTTTTATTGTATCTTGTGGGGGAAGAATTCACGGGAAAGCTCACTCCGCCATGATGCTGACGTCACTCCTCTCTCATTGTTGTTTTAATTTGCAATTCCCTGATGACATATGATATTGAGTGTTTTTTCATATGCCTGTCATTCAGTTTTGTTTAATAGGCCTAATTTCTTATTCAAAGCAGAAAGAATTGGCTTATCATTATGGGAGAAATATGTTTCTAGACTGATTGGGCCAAACATTCCCTTAACACATCTTTCAAAAGTGATGGGGAATGATACTGATGCAACTAACATTTCCTTTTTTAGATGCTTTCAAATTAGACAGCTCAATCAGTGCTAACACAATTGGGAATAATTGATGCACTCCCCAGAGGAGCCTCATTGGGAGTGGAGTTTTCTCAGCCACATGAAACCTTTGAGAACAGATTTTGTTGCTTTGCAAGGTGGAGAAGCAACCAATCCACAAGACTGTGGAATATTTTGCAAAGAGCTAGACATTAATTAATTTGAGATATTTCTACAATCCTGCCTCCCACATGTGTATTTTAGACCAGACCAGCTAGATTTTAAGAAAAGAAATGGTTATCTCATTGAGAGAACCAGCTTGTTTTTAATTCCATCAAACTGAAGAAGTTAAATTTAGTGTCTGCACTTGCTCCAGCAAATTCTCCATACGCCAATATTTATGGCACATTAGCACACATCTGTTAAGGACCACCATGTTAACCACAGCGAGAGATGCAAAGAGCAAAGAGTGGTGGCTTACTCCTCCCCGTGATGAGAGGACAGGATTAATGTGCAGACAAGAGCAAGGATAGTGCACAGATAAGAACAGAAGAGCCAGGAGTTTCAGTGTCCGCTTGACCATGATGCTTGAGATGTTTCAGTCTCTAGTTTGACATTGACAATTGGAACTGTCTGCTCTGAGGTGTGCCACCTGAAGAAGGAACTGCTCATAGTGGGACTGCGTGACAGAGCCCTGTGACTGTCGGTCCCAGATCCTCAACAGGAGTCTGCGATGGTCAGTGCGCGGGCAGATGGTTCCTAGAGGCCCCCTGACTTACAGCTTCGCTTATTTTCCTCCTTAAGCATTAGGGAGCATTTCAGTGCTCTGAAATGGCTCTTTAAGTCAATATTTTTAGGAATCCCGGCCAGACTCTTCCTAAGTTCATCCAGACTTGTAGGGTTCCACTGTGACCTTCATTGTTCCTCATCTTCATCTTGGCCAAGCTCTGCTGAGCATCACTCTACAAGCCGAGATGGGAAGTGAGATGTCTTTACACTGTCTGATGTTTGTCTCTGGCCCACGGATCCTTCATTTTCACTCAACTCCGAGTATTACATAAAGCTTTTCCAAATATTTTCTCTAAAACGTAGAGCTTTAACAATCACAGCCATTCTTTCTCAACCAGCTCATTTGTAGATATTGAAGAACCCTTTCCTCCAGTGTAATCCAAAAAGCAACCTGGTTTCCAGTATCTTCCTAGAGGAAATGTAAAGTTAGGGAGGTAGTCTGCAAAAGGATGCCCATGGGCAGGTTTCTTCTTCGACCAGGAGGGCTGCATATACACAATCTTTAACAGATGTAGAATGCCACCTCCCCTTTCCCATCTGGGGCAGAAGCCACATTGTGGGACTAGCTGTGTGAACGATGCAAGCCGCCAGTCCTCAGCTGAACGCTAAGACCCTTCTTCAACTCTCCATGCCCCAGTCCCATTGGTGCATCTTGCCTCATCTCTGGTGGAACAGAGAGGCCCACCATCCTTCCGGAATGCAGGTGCATGGTGTTTCACGCCTCACGTTCTGTCCCATAGACAGACACTGGTCCATTTGCCAACAGATGTCCAGACAGACCACAAAACTCTGAGGAATTTTTATATTGCTCCATTAGATATACATTCATTTTACATAAAAATTTATTGCTTTAAGAGAACCAGGAATTGAAGAAGTAACAACATATTTCATTTGTATCGTGTTTGACGGAGACGAGGTTTTCTATAAATGAAGGGTGAACGTTCTGAAATATTACCTTTGAATTCCATTAGTCAGCAGTAACATAAATATGACTTTCTAGCCCCGATGTCTTCAGGGAAAAGTGGAGAATGTCATTAAATAAATAAAACCTGGGAAAGTAGTCTGCTTTCAACAGTTTCTAAACTGGTTCACTGTTGATTGATAGAGTTAATTAGATTCCATCACTCCGTGGAAAAGGTCCTTGAAGTTCAGGAAAACTATTTTGCTGACTTAGCAGTTCCATTTATTTTCTTCTGACAAACGGGGTTTTGAAATGACCTAAGGCAGAGGACAATAGGACCAGAGCATTCTACTGCCACTGGGGTTAGAACACAACACAGACAAAACACGGTCTTGTAATAAAAATGGTTGGGTTCTTTGCGAGCTAAAACTGATGTCCTGACACATGGATATTTGTCTTTGCTGTTTTGAAAAGCTTTCTGTCCCTGGTCAGTTGCGGTTTTCAAAAAAGCAAACCGTCATACTCTTTATAATTGCATTAGTTAGCTATTGCTGCATAACAACGGTATCACAAATTTAGAGGGGTAAAACAACACACGTTTATGACCTCAGAGTTTCTGAGGGTGGGGAGTCTGGGCAGGACCTAGCGGGGTCCTCTCTGCAGGGTCTCACCAGGCTGCACTCAAGATGTCACCTGAACTGGGCCCTCATCAGAGACCTACTGGGGAAGGATCTGCTTCCAAGCTCATGTGGTCGCTGGTGGCATTCAGTTCCTGCAGTTGTGGGACTGACGGCATCAGCTTCTTGCTGGGAGTCTGCTGGAGGCCACTCTCAGCTCCTTGCTGTGTGGTCTTCTCCATAGGGCAGCTACCAACATGCAGCTCGTTCTTCAAAGCCAGCTAGGGAGCTCATCTTCACAAGATGGGTGTTAACAATCTATTTTTTTTTGTGGTGAAGATTAGCCTTGAGCTAACATCTGTTGCCAATCTTCCTCTTTTTGCTTGAGGAAGATTGGCCCTGGGCTAATATGTGTACCTAACTTCCCCTATTTTGTATGTGGAACACCGCAAGAGCATGGCTTGATGAGTGGTGTATATTTCTGCGCCCAGGATCCCAACCTGCGAACCCCAGGCCAAAGAAGCAGAGCTCGTGAACTTAATCACTATGCCACCGGGCTGGCCCCAGGTGTTAACAATCTTATGCATTGTAATCACATACACATATTCACATACCTCCTGCCGCATTGGCCACGTGGAGGTGTAATGGTTAATTTTACATGTTAACTTGACTGGGACGTGGGGTACCCAGAAATTTGGTTAAATATTACTCTGGGTATGTCTGTGAGAGTGTTTCTGGATGAGATAGTATTTGAATCCATAGACTGAGTAAAAGAGATTGCCCTCCCTCATGTGGGTGGGCCTCATCCAATCAGTTGGAGGCCTGCACAGAACAAAAGTCTGAGTAAGAAAGAATTCTCTCTGCCTGACTGTTTTCCAGCTGAGACATAGGTCTTCTCCTACCCTCAGACTGGAACTTACGCTGTTGGCTCTCCTGGTTCTCAGGTCTTCGGATGCAGACCGGAACTACCTCATCCAGTTTCCTGAGACACAGCTTGCCAATGGCAGATAGTGTGACTTCTCAGCCTCCATGATTATGTAAGCCAATTCCCTATAATAAGTTATATATATATATGATCCTAATAAATATCTCCTACTGGGTGGGTTCTATTTCTCAGGAGAACTCTGACTAAAACAGAAGAGGATCACACAAGATTGCGAACACTGGGAGGTGGGGATAATGGGGGCCACTGTAAATTCATTCTGCTACAATAATAAACCCTGTAAAGTTATTAAATCCTGTACTTATGCATAGAAAAATATCACTTTAAGAGTGCAAGACAAACCAAACATTCAAAGAAGACTTAATACCTATCCTTCTCAAACTCTTCCAAAAAATTGAGGGGGGGGGGAAGCTCCCTAACTCATTCTATGAAGCTGACATTACCCTGATACCAAAACCAGACAAGGACAACACAAAAAAAAGAAAATTACAGGCCAATATCACTGATGAACATCGATGCAAAAATCGTCAACAAAATACTAGCAAATCGCATCCAACAATACGTTAAAAAGATTATACACCATGATCAAGTGGGATTTATTCCAGGTATGCAGGGATGGTTTAACATTCGCAAATCAATCAACGTAATACACCACATTAATAAAATGAAGAATAAAAATCACATGATCATCTCAATAGATGCAGAGAAAGCATTTGACAAGATACAGCATCCATTTATGATAAAAACTCTGAATAAAATGGGTATAGAAGGAAAGTACCTCAACATAATAAAGACCATATATGACAAACTCACAGCTCATATCATCCTCAATGGTGAAAAACTGAAAGCTATCCCTCTAAGAACAGGAACCAGACAAGGATGCCCACTGTCACCACTCCTATTTAACATAGTACTGGAAGTCCTAGCCAGAGCAATCAGGCAAGAGGAAGAAATAAAAGGGACCCAAATTGAAAAGGAAGAAGTGAAACTGTCACTATTTGCAGATGACATGATTTTATATATAGAAAACCCTAAAGAATCCACCAGAAAACTTTTAGAAGTAATAAACGAATATGGTAAAGTTGCAGGATACAAAATCAACATACAAAAATCAGTTGCATTTCTGTACACTAACAACGAAGTAGCAGAAAGAGAAATTAAGAATACAATCCCATTTACAATTGCAACAAAAAGAATAAAATACCTAGGAATAAACTTAACCGAGGAGGTGAAAGATCTGTACACCAAAAACTATAAAACATTTCTGAAAGAAATTGAAGAAGACACAAAGAAATGGAAAGATATTCCGTGTTCTTGGATTGGAAGAATTAACATTGTTAAGATGTCCATACTTCCTAAAGCAATCTATAGATTCAATGCAATCCCCATCAAAGTTCCAACAACATTTTTCACAGAACTAGAACAAAGAATCCTAAAATTTCTATGGAACAACAAAAGACCCCGAATAGCTAAAGGAATTCTGAGAAAAAAGAACAAAGCTGGAGGTATCACACTCCTTGATTTCAAAATATACTACAAAGCTATAGTAACCAAAACAGCATGGTACTGGCACAAAAACAGACACACAGATCAATGGAATAGAATGGAAAGCCCAGAAATAAATCCATACATCTATGGACAGCTAATCTTTGACAGAGGAGCCAAGAACATACAATGGGGAAAAGAAAGTCTCTTCAACAAATGGTGTTGGGAAAACTGGATAGCCACATGCAAAAAATGAAAGTAGACCCTTACCTTACACCATACACAAAAATTAACTCCAAATGGATTAAAGACTTGAATGTAAGACCTGAAACTATGAAACTTCTAGAAGAAAACATAGGCAGTACGCTCTTCGACATCGGTCTTAGCAACATCTTTTCAAACACCATGTCTGACCGGGCAAGAGAAACAATAGAAAAAATAAACAAATGGGACTACATCAAACTAAAAAGCTTCTGTACAGCAAAGGAAACCACCAACAAAATGAAAAGACAACCTAACAATTGGGAGAAGATATTTGCAAACCATACATCTAATAAGGGCTTAATCTCCAAAATATATAAAGAACTCATGCATCTCAACAACAAAAAAACTACCAACCCAATTAAAGAATGGGCAAAAGACCTGAACAGACATTTCTCCAAAGAAGATATACAGATGGCCAACAGACAGATGAAAAGATGTTCAAAATCACTAACTATCAGGGAAATGCAAATCAAAACTACAATGAGATATCACCTCACGCCCATCAGATTGGCTATAACTAACAAGACAGGAAATAACATGTGTTGGAGAGGATGTGGAGAGAAGGGAACTCTCATACACTGCTGGTGGGAGTGCAAACTGGTGCAGCCACTATGGAAAACAGTATGGAGATTCCTCAAAAAATCAAGGATAGAACTACCATATGATCCAGCTATTCCACTGTTGGGTATTTATCCAAAGAACTTGAAAACACCAATTTGTAAAGGTACATGCACCCCTGTGTTCATTGCAGCGTTATTCACAATAGCCAAGACTTGGAAGGAACCTAAGTGCTCATCAAGGGATGAATGGATAAAGAAGATGTGGTATATATACACAATGGAATACTACTCAGCCATAAGAAACGATGGAATCCAGGCATTTGTGACAACATGGATGGACATTGAAGGTATAATGCAAAGTGAAATAACTCAGAGGGAGAAGGTCAAATACCGTATGATTTCCTTCATTAAGTAGTAGATAATAACAACAATAAACAAACACATAGAGACAGAGATTGGATTGGTGGTTACCAGAGGGGAAGGGGGGAGGGAGGAGGGTGAAAGGGATAATTCGGTACATGTGTGTGGTGATGGGTTGTAATTAGTATTTGGGTGGTGAACATGATGTAATCTATGCAGAAATAGAAGTATAATGATGTACACCTGAAATTTTTACAATGTTATAAACCAATGTTACTGCAATAAACAAAAAATTAAAAAAAAAAAAAAAGAGTGCAAGACGAGGAGGTGAAAGTGCACATGGACTTAAAAAGGAACCGACAAGCTAAGACCATGGGACAGCAGAGCGCCTTTCTCATAAGTGGGTGATTTCAATAGTATTTTGGTACAGAGGTGAATGCAGCATATATTGATATTCCTCAATAATGCAAATATTATTTTTTAACATTTGTTAAGTACATCCATGTGCCAGACAGTGTCTGAGAACTTTCCAAATGTTATTGCACTTGCTGCTCACAACTGCACCAGCTGGCCAATGCTATTATTATCCTTGTTTTGCAAATGAAGAAACTGAGGCACAGAATTTAGGTGACTTGTTCAGGGCCTGCATGTCCTATCAGCCTACACTAAGTTGGGGCTGGGGCCATGGGAGGGAAGAACTGTCCTCTAATGAACAGTTAATTCGTGTCCCCTGAAACTCAGAATCGCTGGGCAGGTCAGGACATGTTGGAGGATCAAGGCGGTGACTGGTGGAAAGAAAGACTTCACATCAGGGCTGGGACACAGACGCTTGAGCCCCAGTGAGGAACAGCGACCAGCGCTAGAGGCTGGGATGGCAGAGCCCTGGTGCCTCTGGACACCTGGAAATGGGTTGGCTCAGTTAGAATGAGAGGTAAGTGCAGTCCATGCGACCAAAGAGCTGGCCATCAGTGTGCTAGGCAGTGGCGGCAGCAGCAGCGACTCACAGAACAAAAGCTCCAGCAGGATGGCCAGAGGCGGACTGCAGGGAGCTGTTCCTGGTGATGCATTTGGCTAAAGGCACCGAGAGGTGTGGTCTCAGATGGCCCGCACACCTGAGTCCTCAAAACAGCCCCCAAATATCTCCGAAAAAAAGCAAGATGTGAGTTTATCTCTTATGAACTCTCCTTTTCATTTGCATCAAATCTGATGTCTTCTTTTTTCCTTTGATTGTTCTAAAATATAATTGGATTTCTAAATTACATATTTGAATCTAAATTTTGTAAAAACAATCCAAATGAGATTTTTAGAGCTAAAAGTCTTTTCTCCGACTCCAAGCAGTAACTGCAAATCTCAGAGCACTGGTTGCAAGTGTGCATCAGAGGTAGGCTTGGTCCACAGGAACCCCCTCCCGCTCCGGGCTGGCCAGGGGAGGGCAAGGCTGCCCACTGGATATGGCTTCCCTGCACGAGCTGACCCGTTGGGTGTCCAGCCCCTCTGGCATTTCTCTTCTCTGAGCTGTAATGTCAAAGGATCCTACCCAAGAGGACAGGGGGTTCTGGAGATGGAATCAGTGGGGCAGAGTGGTCCAAAGTGCAGTGCCTTGGAACGCAGAGCAGAAATCCCCTCCTGGACCCCGTGGAGATGGAAGTCTCTGGAGGAGTTTGAGGAGGGCTGCACCATGATGACGCCTGTTCTTGCTCCAAACGGACAAGAGGGCAGGAAAGAGGAGGCAGCTCCTTGCGTCCCCGGGAGGCCGACAGTGGGTGAGGATGTGGAGCAGACTGATCAGTGTCTGGACAAAGGTGGGCAATGTTTGGCCATCATAGTGGGCTGGGTGGAGGTTCAGACACCATGGAGGGTTATTACCTCCTCACAGCCTTGTGTTTATTTTTGTCATATTTTCCTACTGGCCATTATTTTAGCTACTTTTTTGTTTCCTGCTTGTCACTGTGCCTGGGCAGGGACTGTTTCATCTGCCCCAGTGCCTCTGACTGCATCTTGTCAGCACTCCATAAGAGGTGTTGAATGCCCTCCTGGCCTGGAGAAGCATCCTTCAAGGAGGACATGAGTACATAAGACCTCTGCCTTGCTGGATTTCAGTCTGGCCAGGACAGCTGGTGGGTATGGTTTTCCCACAGGTAGCAGCTGACTGAGCAGACAGTGGAGAGCGGCTGACTGAGGCTGTGCCCCAAGGCCCCTGAGGGAGGATCCTGGGATGCAGGTGGTTTGGGTGAGAAGCAGGTGAGAGAGGTCCCTGCCAGGGAGAGTGCCAGATGCTACCAGGTCAAGTGGGGAGCCTGTGCGTTGCTGAAAGGGATTCTGAGTCAATGAAGGAAAGGGACTGAAGAGCTGATGGGAAATCATTTGAGGTTAAAACAAATAAGGCAGCGGGCAACTGTAAGAGGATTACAATTTTGGGAATTCAGCCTGACTTCAACCCCTTCATGCTAAGCCAGCCCCTCCCTCTGTCTTGCACCCTGTGCAACATCAAGGCATAACCACAAGGTTGAGGTTGGAAGGAAGGTCCAACTAGGCAAGAGAGCACAAGCTTGAGAAACCTGGCCCTTCCAACCCTGGGGGCAGTGAGAGGAGGAAGGAGTGCTCTGCAGACCCTGAACCAAGGAAAGGAGAGGGTCAGACATGCCAGGCGAGCACTGTGGAAAAGGGCTTTTGCCTCTGCCCCAGCCACGGGGCAGCCACAGCAGAGTAATTTTGGCAGTGGCAGGCCAGGTGTGGGGAAGCAGGAGGCTCCTGGGAGCATGCAGATGCCGAGGGGTGGCTCAGAAGGAAGCAGAGGTTGGCCAGGGAGGCTAGCATCTCACCATGCCAAATGAAGAGCTGTGGGCTGGGTGCCCAGACTCACCTAGTTCCCTGAGGATCCCAAACTGTGAGGGAGAGCTGTGGATGGGCAGAGCAAGCCGGGGGCCACTGGCCCTCACCAGTTAGAGAGAGGCTGGGGCACAGGTTCCCTGAGGAGAGGCTGCAGCTCCCAGCAGGGCCATTTCCCTGCAGAGTAGCTTCCTGCCTGGGACTGGTAGACAGTACCAGGGTCCCACACTGAACCCTAGCTAAGAGCTGGTCATGGTGGAGTTGGGGACACATGTTCAGATGGGAAAAACAAAGACAGTGGGCCCTCCCCAGGGGTGCAGAAGAAGGCTGAAGGGACCAGGAACCACTGAATCACACTTAAGCTGCAGGTTATAAAGTCACGATTTGCTTGGCAATCTTGGACTTCATCATAGCCCAAGGATATCTCCAAATGTCAGCCGTGGTGAATGTAGCCAGGACTGAGTCAGTGCTTTGAGAATAAGGTCAAATAATGGAGCAGAGAGGTAGACGTGGGGGGGTCCAACTGGCCCAGGGAGGGGCTTTAGCTTCTGGAAGTTGCTTCTGCCCAAGAGGAGCCCCCAAGGGAACACCCAAATAGGCCACCTTGTGCACCCACTAATTTGCTTCCAAGGAGACAGGGTTCCAAGACTGTTATGAGTATGAAAATACACAGGCCGGTTGTGTTTGGCAATATGGACTTGAATGACCTATAGCCAGCAGCAGCAACAGACACAATGCTTGTCCAAACTGTCCTCGTGAAAACCACCAACTCCCTACAGGACCCTTATTTCAGGATCCAGCCCCTCAGGCTATGCTGCTCTGTCCAGGCTTTCACGAAAGCATGGAGCCTTTCTACCTTGGTTTGAGCATAGTGGGAGACATTTTTTCGTTTAACATGTGTGTTTTGAGCCCTAACTATGTTCCAGGTCTATGTACTAGGTCTTCGGGTGGACGGCGGTGGACAGCCCAAACGTGGCCACCGCACTCCAGCAACCAAGGGCCTGAGGCAGCGCTGTCCAGCGGACATAAGGTGAGCCACGAAGGCCGTGCTGTGCTCACATCTCATCTTTGGCCCCCAGCCTCCTGGGCACTGATCAGCCTGGGTGGATGGAACACTGTGAGGTTGACATCTACTGTTGATGACAGCCGCTAGCGTGCTGTTCAGGCACTAACTTGGGAAATGCCTGAGTTTAATGGCCACAAGATTTCTATCTCTAGGATGACTTGCCTGCGGAAAGCAGGGAGAATAGTTAACCCTCTGAACGTTGAATGAGGTAGTCTCCTGGCTGCTATCTATTGTTTACATTAGTGAATCAATGTTCTGTGTAAATAATTAGCATACAACCATTTAATGTCTGAACACTTGAACATGTTAACAATCAGCCTCCTGGTTTTGTTGAATATGTATCTGACAGCCTTATACACTGTCATTACAATAATGTATTCTGCAAATGCTGTTCTGGTAGGTTAGAGAGTGATTTTGTGAGGAATTCTGAGGCATGTAGCAGAAAATAAAATAAAATTACTCACATCTCTTTCACTATAATTTGGAAAAGATGCATTTTTATAGGATTAGGCTATTTTTGAACTAGCTTTTTTTTAATGAAAAAAATAGGGTTAAAATTTTCTTAATAAAGATGGTATTCTTAGCTAAAATGTTTGCTTTTTTCTGGTCACACCAGTTTGCACTGTAGCTGGAGAACCTCCACTTTAAGCAAACCTGTAGTTTTAAATGATTTTGAAGTAAATGTAACCATATTTAGCAGAGCAAAGTAAATAAGTTATGACTTATGACTGTTATTGAGAAAATGTTCTCATTTTGGGGACAATCACATTGAGAATGAATTTTTGTAGATTTCAACATTTAACATCAGAGAGCTACATGACTAGCTGACTGATACAGGAACCTGTGAACTCATGGGTTATGAATCATTAAATGTCTTAAGCATTACTTGACCAGCTGCAAGTCTCTACAAAGAGCAAAGTGGGACAACTGAACAGTAATGATTCTTGTGTGTGCATTCCATTCTTTGTAGTGCCAAGCCTTTGAAAATGAAATTATTTTTATTTACCCAAATTAAAAATTTATTTTCTTTTTAAATACAGTACTTTAACTCTAAATTGTGTTTTGCCTGCCAACTTGAACTGGACGCTCTTATAGTATTATGATCTATACTGAGTGTCTGAAAAACTGTTTCCAAATCCTGTAATATCACATTTCTGATTCACTTTGACATGGGATAAACACTTCTGAGCTTTGACAATGAAGGAAAGCTTTCAGTAATTTTAAGTCCAGGCAAGAAGAATATTAGAAGTGTAATTTCTAAAATTTGCAATGGTGAATTCATTAAATTCACACTGTGAATACTCTTCAAAGAACAAGCAAAAAATTTAATAAATTCAGTCATTGTTCACGGTTAAAACTTCCTAAATTTCAACAGAAATTCAGCAAAACTTTCAAACTCAGAGTTAAGAAATTAAGAAAATATCATGATGTTCCTAGGCATACATAGAGGATATGCTGTAGACCAACAGTGTTTGCTATTCACAACCAAATGGTGGTAAAAATATAAGACTGTGAATTACTTGCCCTTTAATTAGCATTAAATATTCGACAATTCAAAATAAAAGGATAAATAGAGAATGAAAGAAAGGAAGGAACAAAGGGAGAAATAAAGGAAGGAGGGAAGGAAGGAAGAGAGAGAGAGAAAGAGAAAGAGACAGAGAGAGGAAAAAGAAGGGAAGGAAACTGCTAGTTATCCAAAGTGGTCTTGCAATTTTACATTCCCACCAGCGATGTATGTAGAGAGTTTCAGCTGTTTCATGTCCTCACCAACACTTAGTATGGTTTGGCTTTTTAATTTGAGCCATTCTGTCACATGTGTGGTAGTATATTTATGGTTTTAATTTTCATTTTTCTAATGACTAAAGATGTTAGACATCTTGTCATGTGCTTATTTGCCAGAGAGACATCTTCTTTAGTGAAGTGTCTGTTCAAATCTTTCGCTCATTTGAAAATATAGCCTTCAACTTCCACTCCTAAATGTTTACCATATTCACCTCCTTCCCCAACACTTCTGTAGTTCAGATCCTCTTTTCTCTTATTTAGACCCCCTCCCAGCCTCCCAGCCCCTTGTCCCGCCATCTCCCTGGCATCTTCCACGTTGCTTCTGGAGAAATCATTGTAATGTCTAGATCTGACGTGGTCACTCTCCTGTTCAGACTTCTCCAGCGGGCCCTGAATGACAGGAGCTTTCTATCCTCCTTTGCTGCCACATGGGTGCCTTCTGTATATGCTGCTTGCCTGTCTATTTTATCCTGGTCCCTCCCATTCCCCTTTCTCAATCTATTTTCACCAACATTGGACTAAATGCAGTTTCAGGAAGCTTTCTTGCTCTTTCATTCCTCTGGCTTCTATTGGTATGACCTCTGCCCTGACTGTTTCTCCCCAAATGGTAAAAATACTATATCCTCTGACCAGACTTGAGGGCCCTCTGTCCTTTTAATTTTCCGTAATGCAAACATCATATTGTATTTTCCTTTTGGTACATCTATTTCCATACTAGGCCATAGCTCTACTGAGGACAAAACTGTATTTTTCCGTTTATCCTTTTGTCTAATGCTGTGCCTGACCACAGTGGATACTTTATAAATGTACTGACTGAGTAAGCTAGCCCTGCACTCCTCCCTTGGGATACAGGGACTCAGGGGATATAGTATTTATCCTCTCCCATTCAGTGTGCAGGAACTGTCATCAAATCTCAACAGGGTTCATGAACTCCTGTGCTGCCTCCTATCCACCCCCAACAACGAAAATGACAACAAAGAAATGTGGAAGACCCTCTGCCCTAGGAACGCAACGGCTGCCATAGGCGCCTGCGTGGAGCTCTCCATGGTCCTGTGAGCTTCCTGTGCACGGCCGCTTGGATTTGAGAGATGCGCCGTTCTTCATTGTCTGTTTTCTCCTTCCCTGTTTGTAATATCGTGGCTTCACTTTCCTCACATCTAGACTCCACGTTCCATCTCTGTATTCTTTTATTTTTTATTTTTTTGGATGAGGAACATTAGCCCTGAGCTAACATCTGTTGCCAATCCTCCTCTTTTTGCTGAGGAAGATTGGTCCTGGGCTAACATCCGTGCCCATCTTCCCTCTACTTTATGTGGGACACTGCCACAGCATGGCTTGACAAGCGGTCCGTATGTCTGTGCCTGGGATCCAAACCTACGAACCTCGCGCTGCGGAAGCTGAGTGCACGCACTTAACCACTACACCACCGGGCCCGCCCCTCTTTTCTTTTTTTAATTAAAAAATAAACAATATATAAAACTATAAAATGTAATAAAACCACCCAGCATAAAAAATATGAATATTTGAAAAAATAGATTTGATATATTTCCTTCAGATCTTTCAAACAAACAAGGCAGAAAAAATACCCATCACAGAATGCTGCAGTCAGCTAGATTCCCCTCCTCAGTTCTAGTCTCCTCTTGTCTTCAGAGACAACCACAATCATGGACTTGTGTGTTTCCAGCCCACATTTTTACATTTTTGCTACATATGTATCTCCACAGATAGTATTGTTTTGTGTTTCCTCTCAAGTGGCAAACAGTATTATTCTCCAGTGAATTCTGTCACTTGCCTCCTTCCTTCCCCAGAAAGATAACTAGGTGTTCCTGCTGTAGTCTGAGCTCACCTCGCTTCAAGGGCCACCTTAAAGAAAACCTCTCATCAGCCTTTATGGAGACAAGTATCTGAAATCATCTGTGTTAGAGAAGGATTAGAGACAGCGCTTTTCCGTAATGTCCATGAGTCAAATGTTGGCGCTCCTACATGATCCTGTGTTTCTTGGTCTTTTGTTGTATTTTCTAGATAGTCTTGATTTTATCTTCTACTTCTACCACATTTTGGTAGAACTTTCTAGATTCATTGTGCTTAGATAATTTTGTTTTTGTAGCATCCTGTTTTATGAGTGTAATAATAGCTTTATTGAGGTATAATGAAAATTGAATGAACTGCATATCTTTCCAATGTATAATTTGATGCATACACCATGAAACCTTCACACGTCAACCTCTTAATGAACATCAACCCCAAATATTTCCTCAGGCCCTTTTATCAACTCCCTCCTTTGGCCCCATCCCCAGGCAAACACTTATCTGTACACAACACAGAGACGTGCAGTGGTATCTCACGGTGGTTTGATTGGCATTTCCCTAACGACTAAAGTCAGTACACATCTTTGCATTTGGTTATTTGCCATTTGTATATATTCTCTGGTGAAGTGTCTGTTCAAATCTTTTGCCCATTAAAAACTTGTTTTAAAATATTTTATTATTTAAATTTGAGAGTTCTTTACATATTTAGATACAAAACCCTTACCTGATATGTGATTTGTAAATCTACGGCTGTCGTCCATTCCTTCACACTGCTGAGTCGTATTCCAGTGCATGACGTCCCACAGTCTGTCCTCTCACCTGTTGATGATGAATCCCCCTGATGTTAGAATTTTTTTTAAAAAACATTTCCCTTTTGCTCCTGGAATATTTTCTCCAGAGGCATTTGTCTTTCTTTCATAATGCAGACCTTTCTAAGTATCCAGTGATTCTTGGTCATCAGTTCACATTTTTTAAAAAGCACCGGGGGGCTGGCCTGGTGGCGTAGTGGCTAAGTTTGCGTGCTCTGCTTCAGTGGCCTGGGGTTCGCAGGCTTGGATCCCGGGCGTGGACCTACGCACTGCTTATGAAGCCATGCTGCGGCAGCGCCCCACATATAAAGCAGAGGAGGATGGGCACGGATGTTAGCCCAGGGCCAATCTTCCTCAGCAAAAAAGAGGAGGACTGGCAATGGACGTTAGCCCAGGGCTGATCTTCCTCACCACAAAAAAATAAGCACTAGGAAAGCCGAGTAGGAGCCTGTAATGCGGGGGACCACGCCTCCCCAGGCTCCCGTGCAACACGGGGCAGAAGGTGACCAAGGACTATGCTGGGAGACCCCTGAAGACCGACATGTGGAGAACCACTTTTTTCTGGGATGCCAAAATCTAGTTGCTCTGCTGTCCCCAGAGAGCTAATTTTTATTTAGAAAGGCCCCTGTCCCTTATCCCCATCCCCACACCCCCCTTACTTTTCCCTGGGAAGGGGTACATGGCTAATTTCTGGGCTTTATGTGCTGTTTGTGGGGAGCAGGAACTGAGGGGACACTGTTGTCTGCTCTGCGCACAGACTTCCAGTTGGCCCTCATTTTGAGTGCACATTTCACTTCCTCCCCTCAGCCCTGGCACTTAGGACCTACCCTCTGAGCAGGGCACACTGCGGGCCCCCCATCATCACAGCTCCTTTGCCCCGCTTTACCAGTCCCCGTTCCCACGGGTGCTGTGTTATTCTGCAGTGATGACTCAATCTCGTTCTCTTCATGGGGCCACTCCTCCCTCACCCTTCAATTCCTTCCCAGTGATCGTAATGGGGCCAGGATAGGGAGGGGAGAAGGAAACGCATATGTTTAGTTCATCATATTTAACTGGGAGCTTTTGCGTGTACTCCTAAAAAACATAAAATCATTCCTAATGTTGCTTTCTTTTCTTTTAAAAGAAAATCTCCTTTCCAAATCACCATAGAAAGCAAAGGAAGCTGCAAACAAACAATAAAAACAGAAAACATGATAGAAGATAGAACATTTTGGTGTAGCAATTAGTAAGAGAATTTGAGCTAACTTATTAAATGACAAAGTTCATTTATTATGTTGTTAAAGACAACTAAAAGAAATGACATTTAAAACCTTGGAATGAGAGAATAGGTGAAGAAATACTAGACGCATTTATCAACACAAAAAGCAGTGTGGCAATATTCTTATCACAGCAGAATTCAAGGCAAGCAGCATTCAGCAGGAAGATTATCTGATATTTATAACAGATGCAGACTATAAGGTGGAAAGTTTTGCAAAACAACAGCATCAAAACAAAAAGCAAAAACTATTAGAAATACAAGGAAAATTTGACATGGAAGAAAAGTAAGGTTGAAGAGAATTTTAACAATTTAATTAATATGTTTGAATTAATAACCATAGAACAAACAAGATAAACTTTTTAAAATGGTCTTGTTATTGTTATAAAAGGCTTGAGACTACAAAGAAAAACTCAAAATCCACAGAGGAGAAATTGCACTGAAAATGATCTCTACTATATCCACACTTGTGAAAAAGAAGGCAAAAACCTTTAAATAAAATCCCCTAAAGATTGAAAAGTAAAAAACATCATTCCAAACAAAAATTAGTTTCCTAAAAACATTTAGATCAAAGCAAACCTAAGAAGTACAGCTGGAGACAACTCAGGACCATAATTACAGGAACGTTATTAAACTTAAGGAAATGCGGTCAATAGTACTTAGCAGAAATGCACAGCCTTAAAAGCTAAGAAAATAATTGAAGGAAGGACTCCCTTTAAGCAGTTATGAACACAACAAAAATATCTCCCTCAAATTAGAATAGTGAAAAGACAAAAGCAGATATTAATAAATTAAGAAATTCAGGGGAAATTATCATAATAAAAGTTAGTTTAGAGTAAAACAAAAAAAGATAAATCATAAGAATATCTAACAAAAACAATAGCCCACAAGGCTAGACTGTCCCAGGGAACATGTTTTTGTACTTCACGGTCTCCTCTACACCTGTTGGCAAACCCTCCATCTCACTTCTGAGCTGAATGGAGCACATTTGAAAATCTCAAAAGAAATAGATGACTTTTTAAAAAAGCAAAGAAATGATCTCAATGGCTACAGTAGAAAACAGACCA
Organism: Diceros bicornis minor; assembly: GCF_020826845.1. Lineage (NCBI taxonomy): Eukaryota > Metazoa > Chordata > Mammalia > Perissodactyla > Rhinocerotidae > Diceros > Diceros bicornis. The sequence continues at coordinate 56,869,326 of NC_080759.1, forward strand.
GTAACGATGTAAGAAAATAAAAGAATACTCAAAATAGTAATCTTGAAAAAAGGCGTACCTGTTAAAAATCACACAAGAATCCTGACAACCCTCTCTATTAGTCAATATTGTTTTCAAATTTCTTGCTAATATAAGAAGCAAACAACAACAAAAGCACCAGCTTCAAATGTTGCAAAAAGGAGCTTAAGATATTTGCAAATGATATGATGGCAAAGCTAGAGAGTCTAAAAATAACAAAAGAAAAAAGTCAGAATTCATAAAATAATTTCAGTAGCATGGCTGGATATGACAAACATACAAACATCAATAGGTTTGATTTATCCTAGTTATAAAATGTATTTGGGGACACATTCTCATTCACAATAAACGAAATATCAACTATTTAAAAATAACCTTAACAGAAACACACAAGATTTATATGAAGACTGTTACACAGCTCTACCAAGATAGAAAAGAACATTTGACACTATGAAATGTTAATATAGGTGGGAAGCAGATTTCAGGGCTGAAAATAATGTTATTGTCTGAACTTCTAGAGTGAAGAGGTGTTGATATGGTAGAGTAACACTGAAGACTGACAAAAACGATGGGACTTTTAACAGTAATTTTATTAATCTCCTTAATTATAGTTAATACAATGACTGACAACAATTTACTAAGTCAGAGTCTTTAGGAAACAGAGGGCAGTGAGATAAGACAGATCAAGATTTCTTCCTATATTAATCATTCATCCAGTGAGCGCCAATAAAAGTAAAAACTGTGCAGCAAACCTTGAGTTAACCCAAACCTTTGTACCTACGGTCATTCAAATAAAAAGCAAGCAGTAACAGAAGTAAAATTCACAGTGAGCTCCTCTGGCTCTCAGACAGACATCCTTCTGGCCAGGCATGCCTTCCAGAACACAGGAGCCCAAATCAATCAGGATGGGCTCAGAAGTTTGAGCTTTTTTGAAGAGATCCAAAATATTTATTGCTTTATGTTTTCAAGTAACTAGTTGGTCAGAAAAAGGGCCAAAGCTGATTTAATAATAAAATTTCCCTGCAAAACCATTCTGATTTTAGTTAAAGTGAAGCATAGCCAAACCAGGAGAGGTTTTTTGGGTAATTCTAAAACCCCAAGAGACTCTAAAAACCATGAACACCAAGAATACAGTTTCTAATGAAAACTCGTGAGGGAGGGAGCCCCTGGTTGGGAAGGAGAGACAGGAGAAGGGTGGAGGGAGCCGACCGGATGCCCAGGGGTCCGGGGAGCTGGGGTGCAGGAGAGCCCACCCCCTGCCCAAAGGCGGTAGGCAGCAAAACGAGAGGACACAACTTCAGGCCACCTAGCACCATTAGTGTACCATAAGTGAACACAAAGTCTCTTCACTTCCAGTTCCCTTTCGGTTTCCACCTCTGCAAAGGCGACAGCAACTGAGGCAGCGCTGTCCCAGTAGAGGAGAGGATCTTTACCGTGTGCTCATTAGATTTTCACAGAGGGTCCAAGAGACTCAACAGCCTTCTGATTAGAGATTTCCTTTAAATATCTGGCAATAAGTAGTAAATTGTATTACTGCTATTTCTCTCCATGGACCCTTAGAGTGCATCTAAAGTAAGAAATTCTGGGTCAAGATACCGTTTTGCAATATTGAGAGGTACTTAAAAAAAATGCCTTAAAAATTTCTAGTTCTACCTAGAAGGAAGAAGAAAAACCATCTTAGAGCAGAGACTGCCGATGGCTTATGTGGAAGGACCCGAGATGGGAGGGCTGCCCTGCTGCACCATCGCACTCCCACCTGCGGGCCTCCAAGAAGTCTCTTTCACGGGGGACAGAGCGGCTTGCTCCTTATGAGGACCCCCAGCGCCTGGCCCTACAAGTGAAGTCACCTGGTGAGCCAGGCTGGAGCAAGTGCCGGATGCCCTTGTCTAGGCCTCAACGGGGCCTCTCATGTCTCCTTTCTTTACCCCCAAGTTTTCTGCTTGCACAGCACACAACAGTGAGAGCCTTGAGTTTCCCTGAGGCCATGACTACACTGTGGGTACCCCAGGCCTCTCTGACTCAGCAGGAGAAGGATCTGAAGACAGATCACACCTCTATACAGGGGAGGGGACAACATCGCCTTTGACCTTGAACCAATTGTTGTAGGGGTTGTAGAAGGGGGAGTCAAATGTTTCGGTCCATAGAGGCCACCAAAGACGGCTGGTAAATTCTGGTCTTGTGCACATTTAGCTGTACACAGACCCAAGAGGCAAATCCAAAATCAGAAAAACAATCAGCAGTAATTACCCAGAGTCCCAGATTCCTGACCTGATATGCAGCGTAATACTTCAACCTGCATTTCAGTTTCAGTAGTTTCTTATTAGGTAGCTTACAAATTTACTAGAAAAAAAAATTCATGGAACAAATCTTAAAAAAGATTAAGTAGCACGAAAATTACAGAAAAATAATTCATTTACATGATCCCCAAAGAAACATCATCGAAAAGCTTTAAGTGGAAGATAATTCCATTGACAACTGACTTAAAACAGAAATGGAATTATAATTTTTCTGAACTTCGGATAATCTTCAAATTTCTCAAGGTACCACCTAAAATAAGAAAAACAAAATGTTAAAAAAAAGGAAATAATTTTGTCACCTAAATATTTAACAGACGCTAACAAACGGGCCAATATTTTTCATTCTACAGGAATACCGAACTTTTTAAAAGTAGGAATAAAAGCTTTGGCATTTCAGATACATAGTTTGATTTTGTCCATATCATGAATAATTAAATATATCTGACCATAAAGCATGACTCACAAGAAGGAACCCAAATAGTTGACCTTTCTATTGGCAAGGAAAATTACTGACATGTGATACAGATGCTGATAGCATGTTCCAGACCCGGGAAGCCTGCAGACTGGGGTGGAGGAGAGGAGCTGACTAGGCATAGGTATCTTGAATATCTTCTTGGTGACTTGGATAGCTTTCTCAGTCCCCAGGAGAACCCTGGCTCCAGACCTAGGGTCTATGAAAAAGGCAACCAACTACGTGCCGGGTGACTCTCAAACAGACCTGGGAAAATGCAACATGGGGTCGTTCATAATTTGGCCCTGCTCTCAGAACAAACAGGCGTTTTCAGTTTTGATATAAATCGTATCAACAAAGGTACACGCATTCCTTTGGGGTAACAGCTAGTTGAAAAGGGTGGCAACTGATCGGATGGAATAAAAGTTAAAAATAATTTGACAAGATGGAGAAATAGGCAGAGAAAGGGAGTTTCCATAAACACCAAAGAGTGCTAAACACACTAAACATCACGACGGAAAATGATTAGCTATTTGTTAACATGGCAGAAATATGTGACAACAACAAACTGAAGGTAAGCCAGCAAAATCCTGTCAACTTTAGATAAGTTTAACACTGTCATCCACAAATACAGAAGTGTGACATAGTACACTGCCATATTTACTTTCAGTTGCTGTTCTGTACACTCAAAAAGGTAGGTAACGAGTGGGGCTGGCCCGGTGGCGCAAGCGGTTAAGTGTGCGCGCTCTGCTGCAGTGGCCCTGGGTTCGCCGGTTCGCATCCCGGGCGTGCACCGACGCACCGCTTGGCAAGCCATGTTGTGGCGGTGTCCCATATAAAGTGGAGGAAGACAGGCACGGACGTTAGCCCAGGGCCAGTCTTCCTCAGCAAAAAAAGAGGAGGATTGGCAGATGTTAGCACAGGGCTGATCTTCTTCACAAATAATAAATAAATAAATAAATAAAAAGTAGGTAATGAGAAAAACCCTGGGAAGCTAGTCAGTGGCCCTCTGAATCAAGCATCACTTCCCCTGACACAACACCAGAGCAACAACAGCTTTTTCCAGATCAGTGATGTGCCTGGAGACAAGAGTGCCCATCTCAGAACGTGGCTACAAATAACAGCAGTGCAAAGGATGTGCAAGTGCCTAACACACGTATTTACTCATTAGGTATTGAAAGTTTTTAGTATACTGTGCTATAGTCTGAATGTGTACCCCTCAAATTCATATGTTAAAAACCTCATGCCCAAGGTGATGGTATCACGAGGTGAGGCCTTGGGAGGTGATTAGGTCATGAGGGTGGAGCCCTCAGGAATGGGGTTAGTGCCCTGATAAAAGGGCCCAGAGAGCTCCTCGCTCTTTCCGCCATGTGAGGACACAGTGAGAAGTGTCATCTGCAGCCCGGAAGAAGACCTTCAGGAGAATCTGACCAAGCTGGCACCCTGATCCCGGACTTCCAGCATCTAGAACTGTAACAAATAAATGTTTGTTGTTTAAGAGCCACCCAGTTGATGGTATTTTTGTAATAGCAGCCTGAACGGACTAAGACAGCCTGCTAGGGATCTAGAACATGGACCATGAGCAAGCTTCTAAGAGCTTCCCCATGGGTCCGCAGCATCGGGCACTGAGCACCGAGAGGCAGGAGGCCAACTCCTAGAAACTGCTCACTGAAGAGGTACATGCTGGCCCAAAAAGGGCAAGAGCAGATGCAAACGACAGTGTAAAATCCACAAAGACAGGCCAGCCATGTCCACACGCCCCTGCAGGACGGTCAGAAGAAGCGCTGTGCAGCAGGGCTGCACTCCTCAAGATGCTGGGAAGAACTTTGTTAGATCAAGATTTTCTCACCTAATAAAGGCATGTTTGTCACACAAGTTAAGTTTATTTCACAGAAATTATTATATAGGAATAAAATAAACCTTGTTAAATGATTAAATAGAACTAAATTTTCTCATTCATTTAATCACTGAGATCACAAATCCACCTCAAGAAATTATATTTTATGATTTATAGATATGTGTATTTGTAAAAATGTCTTTAAAAGGGCAAGCAGCATGATTTGTACTATTTTTTGACTCACTTTTTTATCCTTGGAATCAGGGTCACTCATGTGACACTGACCAGGGCTGGACACCAATTCTTTGTCTTGATTTTATTATCACAGAACCTGAAGTAACAACCCATTGCTTTTCTGTTGGAGGTGAAATAACCCCTGGCTGAGGGACACCCACTTCGTCACACTGAGGTTATGCTAAATCTGAGATAATTCTTCAAATTACTCTTCAAAGCAGGTATTGTTTTTCCGGCTTACAAACAGCTTAGTGTTCCCAAATTTCTCTCATGGAAGTCTTCCTCTGCGGGGACAGTCACTGACAACTGAGTAAACACTTTCTGAGTGGTCACAAATTGTGCTTTTGGACTCAAGTCTGATGAATGAGGCTGTGAGATAAGGAAGTATTTCACAAACATATTCTGGTTCGTCCTGATTTTTTTAAATCATTACACTGCCAATCATAGTGTCTTGAAGACACACTGAATTCATTTTTTAATGAATGAATTAGGTAGGTGTGCAATAATTTTTTATTTTAATAGAGTCCTTCCTCAAAGGCTGTCCTCAATGGCTGGCCCCCAACTTCCAGGGTTTAGGCGTGAACAAGTACACATCTGTACTCGACTGTTGCTTCAGAGAGAGCTGTGAAAGCGTGAGTCAGCACAGTGCTCCACTGAATAAGGGTGGCTGCTAGAGGCTGGTGGGGGAGAAACAGTGCGACAACATCCCTCCTTATAATTCCTGGAAATCTTGCCCTCAAACCAGAGTATCTGTTAGCAACTTGGCACAGTGCACCCAATGTTTCCGAAGTAGAGCTTAATTATTAATATAATCACTTATGAATTTAAATATTTCACCTCTAGTTGTTACAGAAATTCATTGTATCAATCAACTGATCTGATGGTTTAATTAGTTGGGTTCACTGGATTATTAAAAAAAAGGATAGCTTTTTTTTGTCCTTGGCTTATAAATCCAACATTTCTGAACATACTTCCACTAAACTGAACTGATTAATTGTTCAGCCATTAAAATTGGCTTTGTACTGACATCAATTTCAACAGCAAATGAATGATGAAGAGCCCTTTTCAACTCATGAATATTTCTGCAAGGAATACCTTTGGGCTTTCATTAACAGAGACTCTCATCTGGCAAATGGAATTATTCATTTTCTATTTCTCTAAGTTTCATATTCAAATATTGAGAGGGATTTTCCTGTTCCCTGTTTTCATTTGAGAAAACATCTCTGCAAATGATTTGGCATGCTCAATCTTCCTCTGATCCAATTTCTTAAAATATTCATATTATCTCATTTGTTTTTGTTACTAGAAACCAGCCAATATTCACTTTTTAATATCTAATATAACAGACATACAGGAATAGCATCTTCCCCCAGAGGCGATGCCAGCCACGAGGTGGTGGTCTCGGCCTCCTGCTCTGGGGCCAGGAGGAGGAGCAGAAGGACGGATCCCCAAACACACAGCACGTCAGGCTGGGCCGAGATTCACTGGTGGCTGTCACTGTTGCTGCATGAAATCTAGCTCTGTTTTATTCATTTTCTAGGACTTTGTTACACATATTTTGTCTAAAGCGGTAACATATTATTTCAGTGAAGACTGTTTAGAGTGTGACTCTCTGGTTCTGAAAAAAGCATTTCATAGAAAAACAACATGAGATTTGGGGAAATCTCTAGTGTGATGCCATCTAGCAGAGGAGAAAACTGAGGGCTTCGAGACTCATACCCACTGCCTTTACTGTGGCCCGATCGATTTTAAGTGGCTGAAAGGCTAGTGTGTAGTTTCCTAGGGCTGCTGTAACCAAGTGCCATAAACTAGGGGCTTTAAAACAAGAGAAATCTATAGTCTCACAGTTCTGGAGGCCAGAAGTCTGAAATCAAGGTGCGGGCAGGGCCACGCTCCCTCCGAAGCTCTAGGGAAGTCTCCTTCTTTGCCTCTTCCAGCTCTGGCAGCCTCAGGCGTTCCTTGGTTCTCTGCCTCCGCCTTCACATGCCCGTCTTCCCTGTGTCTGTCTTCACACAGCCTTCTCTTCTTTGTGCGCGTGTCTGTGTCCAAATTTCCCTTTTGTAAGGATACCAGCCATAGTGGATTTGGGGTCCCCCCTACCGCAGTGTGACCTCATCTTAACTATTACATCTGCAATGATGCCATTCCCAAATAAGGCCACTTTCACAGGTACGAGGGTTAGGACTTCAACGTGTTTTTGGGAGGACACAGCTCATTACCCACAGCAGCAAAGCATTCTTGCACTCCAGCATTTTCTGCTACTTTTGACACTGCAACCCTTTTCCAGAGCCCTTTTGGGCATGAATTTTCTTCCTACCTCTGTCTTGCTAGCAGCTCTGGGATACAGACAGGAGCTCTCGGATCTTGCTTTCCCCTCACTGTCTGTCTGTAAACATACCAAGCTCACCAGCACAATGGAGCACCACAAAGCATGTGGGTGTCTCTCTTAGGATCTCAGTAACTCTCACGCTTTTGAGATAATGTCTTCAAATATTAGCTAACTAGGCATTGCAGCTCTGACCGTTCTCCATTATTATCTCTAACAATAATTCTTTGCACCTTTAAATGGGTGGTGAGCCTGGGAAATAAACCTAGGAATTTTGACTCTAAAAAGTCTGTCCACTATGCCATGATATCTATCCATTCTTCTGTTGGCTTTTTATCTGTGTCCTCTTCCCAAAAGAGATAACAAATTCCATGAAGTAGGACATCATTACACATTTTTGTATGCCTCACAGTGTCAGCAGCACTGGGAGTGAATGAAGCCAGGGATGCGGTGCCGTGTTCTCTCTGGCTCAGAGGACACGAGCGATCAAGGTGGGCACCAGGGCAACCCGCCCATGCCAAATCTCCATCATCGCTGCAGCATCAGAGGACTGTCCCAATGCTGATACGGCCCCGAGGTCTCTCCCTTCTCAATGAGACGTGCCTTCCAACCTGTCTGAGACTTTGTTCCCTGAGCCTCAGTTTCTTCATCTGTCAGACTAGAAAGATGCTCTCTAAGTTTGCTTCAGCCTTAACATCCTCTATTTTTTATTTTATTGGTCAAATGGATCACAGGCCCTTTTGGGGATCTGATAAAGGCTGAGGATCCACAGTTTGGAAAATGATGTAATTTTGGGGTGCGCAGAGGCTGGGAGCCTATCAGGGACCCTGGGTTCACACAGTGGAGAGCCCTGTGTGAAGAAGCACTGTGAGGGCCCGAGGCTGGAACGTCCCTCCAGCTTCAGGGCTTCCTCCAACTGCAGCCTTCTGCGGTCTGTTACTGTGCAGTCAGCACTCCCCACTGTACAGCGTGTTCCAGGTCAGAATCCAGACTCTCCACCTGACATGTAACTTGACCACTGAGTCCAGCAGCATACCTTTGAAGAGGCTCAGAACGGGGTGGAGCAAACAATGATGCTCATGTGTATCTGATGATTCCTTGCCGTGGGTTGTTCTTCAGATATTTGCATGGTTTTGTAACTTGTTTAGCTACACATGGTATAAACGGACTTGGCAATTCAAATTAATATTAACATTTCAAAAATCTCAGGTGAAAATTGTTATAATAAGCTCAGAAAACAAATTCAAAATGCTAAACATTATTAAGTGTTTTAAAACTTACTGGTGATGATGCTGTGCTCTGGTGAATAAAAAGCAGAATGTGAACAGAGCGAAGGCCCCGCCCTGGATAGACCAGCTGGCCAGGGCATAGCCACACCACTCCACGACTTCTCCAAAGTAGTTGGCTGCACTTATGTACTCAAATAAGCCCCCTGGAAGGAAACACAGACCAGGCAGAGCATTTACCACCAAATGATGCCTAAGGAAATTCTGACATAAGATACGCCAGCGGAGCCTCACTTGGAAAACATAAATTCAACTCTGGGAAAATACAATCTTTACAGAATTTTAATCAATGAAACACACTCAATATTACCAGTTTTACTATTTCACATCACAATGTCTGAGAGTAACTAAATACCTATGTCAATACCTATCTATTTATCTGAACATAAAATGCCACAGTTTTAATATACTTTAATATATCACTTTACTACTTAATGGATCAAGGACAGAGAATACAGAATAACAACGATTGAACTAGCTTAATAAAATGGACCTATATAGAACCCTAGACCAAAACTTGAAGGACATATTAATTTTCAAGGACAGATTCATTCAAGTATTTCATTCATTCACTCACCAAATCTTCGCAGATTCCTCAGGTCGACATTATGGGCCAGACCCCGCTCTAGGCACTTGGGGTGCACTGTGGACAAGACCCCCCCATCTGGAACAGTAAACCCAGTGGACAAACCAGGAAAGCACAGAGCACAGCAGAGGGTAAGGAGTACTTCGAGGAGCAGAACAGGTGAGAGTTGGGCTGGGGGTGGAGGGAGGTCACAGTCACAGTCGGTGGTTGGGATCCGCCTCGCTGGGCAGGTGAGGTTTGATCCAAGGCTGGTGGAGAGAGCTGGGCTGCAGCTGTTGGGGTGCGAGTGCCCCAGGGAGGAGAAGCAAAGGCCCTGAGGCTGGAGAGCAGAGCACACTCCAAGGACCACCTCAGGACACAGGTGAAGTGATTTGGGATTTGTAGGAGTTCTTCGTCATTTGTCTGCTATGTTCTTCTCCTCACATGGTTTCCAGGAAGACAAGTGGAGGGATTCTAAACTAAGCACCGCCATGGGTTTTCCAGCTCCACTGCAGTTCTGGCTTTACCTACTGAGGTTTATTTATTTTATCTTTAGAAGCTCTATTGCTTCCTATCTTATGTCTGCTGAGTCCTTTTTATAGTGTATTACTCCTTTACTCATAATTTCAATCCCTTTTTATTTTTTAAAACATTTAGTATTCACTTTATAGTCTGCTTCTATGAACTCTAAGATATGAAATCTCTCAAGTTCAATGATGCGCTTACTTGTGCTGCCGTCTTTCCTTGTGGGTTCTGCCCCTTCCAGTGTGGCTCTTATTTCATGCTGTGTGGTCTGTCAGGCTCTCTCTGAGGCTTGAATGGAGGGCAGGTCCCACTGGGGATCTGGGCTTATGCTGGCCGATGCGCGAGGCCACCACCCCATAGGACCACACGGATCCTCATTCTTGGCTTGAGGTTTTTCAGACCCTCCAAGTGATGTGAATTAGGGCCACAAACCAGCGTGAGGGCAGCTGTAGTTACAGATTCTCACAAGGTGCGCTCTGGACTTGAGCACTTACTTAGATGTTGCCCTCTGAGGATTACTTCGTTTCTTGATACTGATGCATTTAAACAGATTTTTAAAAAATTTCATCCAACGTTTTTAATTGTTTTCAGAGGGAGGGTCAGTTACGGTATCAATTCTATTATATTGCCAGAAACGAAGCATTAGACACTCTTGTAAGCCAAAAATTCTTCCTCATACTCTCTTTCCAAACACAGATATAACTAGGGTATCCTTTTGGCTAATAACAATTTGGTTATCCAGAATTTGTTCTTTTATCATTCTAATAAAACAATAATCATAGTGACTGCTATTAATAATAGTAACTCACATTGAAAACTTGCAACTAACAAATATTATACGTTACTTATTAGATCTGGCAAAACTAAAACAGCAAGGCACCATGAAATGCAATTTTAAAATGAGCTCTCCATTTTCGGTACCTACCCCTGGGTATTTTGTACCCAGTTTCCCCTGGTTTCCTGAGATTCCTTAGGATATGATCTGAATGGATGTTTATCAGCAGGCCTACTAACCACAGGACAAAACCTAAAGAAAAAAAATGTACAAGATTATTATGGGTAATGAACTACAAAATTTAAGAATCCAAGACTGAATGAATAGTATCACTATAATCTTTCATATTATCATTATTAGTATGACATATTAGCCAAAATTGATAGTAAAAATCATTATGATAAACATTGTCCTTTATTTAAAAGATAATTTATAAGCACTGCTAGGGCTTAATTTTTCTAATAATACTAATAAATTATTTAATCCATTCAAAGTGCTTTGACCTGGTGGCCACAATCTATGTCTCTAGGATGACTGGTATGATTAGAAATAGGACTTTTGACTGTGGCATCAGGCTTCTTCCTAGCAAAAGGTGTTACTGTCATCAGTGGATCAACCCACGAGATTTACTCATCCTCACAACAGCTGTTATCAGGCAGGACCACGCCCTCCATTTGCAGAGGAGGAGAGGAAATCCCAGTGCACTCGCTCTCACGATTAGCCGCTTTCAGGCTCCTGGAGGGGTGGTGGTTCCTAGGAGCTAATCCCTGGTTCTCTTCTTTCTTGCAAGTTTGTTTGAACAATTTAATGCACATCCGTGGCTTCCCCCACCGCTAATTTCCTGCTCACTCATCAATCAGCATTCCTGGGTCCATTCATTTGCCTCTGCTCCGAACAAAATCGTCAACTGCTGGCTTCCTGGCTCTTCCAAGATATCCCATAGTGCCCCCAATGTTTTATCTCCCATTCTTAAAAGTCTGCAGAGGTTTTTCATCACTTAAAGGGGTATTTTTAAGTTTCTAGTATCTTAGTAACTTATTGAGCCCCACCATTACTAGTATCACATCAATTAATTCCAACGAGAAAAGGCAAAATGCCAAAATAGTGTTTTATGAGAATAACTTAATTTGATAAAAAGTTAATTTGATTGTTCTGAGATATTAAAAAAAAATGTGAAAGGCAAATGATGCTTAATGGTAGCATTCAATTCAACATCGAAGAAATGATGTTGATACTTGGAGTATCATTATTATTATTGGAGTAACATTATTATTAATTATCATCACTTGTCCTAGTGACATAAAATAATTTTTCAGTTAGAACAGGGACAGGTAGAGCATTCTAGTCTATACTAGCTTCCTCTGATTTCACCACTGTAGGTGGAATTTCTTTAGAAAGAAATTCTAAACAATTTGTACAAATTTTGTAATACGTTTAATAAGTCACTTACTGGATCCATAAATTTATGGTTGATTTGCTATCCTTTTTGCATTTCAGTATGTCACCTCCGGATAATTTGGCCCCAATATGAGGTTTCAGAAAGAATCACTTTCCCAAAATTCCGTGCTTACTTTATTCCTCTTCCAAGAGACAAACTCCCTTTATTCCCTAGATTGGTAAAAAAAAACAACTAGTATTTGTGCTCATCTAAGCTAAATATTTAATTCCATTTTTAGGGATCTTAAAATCTTTTAGATTAGCCACTTTTATTTGCTCTGAAAAACTTTTTTTAGGATAGTATCATTATTATTTGCTTAGCTCTTTACAGTAACTATCATAAGCATAATTAATTACTCATGTAATTTCATGTTTGTCTCCTTACAAAAACTATAAAGTGCAAAATAAATATAATACAAAAAATGTAATCTAGTTTGGTTCCTAGTTGGCATATTTTTTTTATTTTCAAATCCTTCTGTTTAATTGTAGAGAAGTCTAGAAGTTTGCATACAATTCATTGGTGTCTTGAATTGCAGACCAGCTCCAAGGCACCCGCAGGTGAGGGGGTCTGTCTGCGGAGATACTTTAAACGGCATATAAATTCACCGACGAAAAGGATTCTTTGTTTTGTTGCTGTTCATCAAAAATATCCAAACAATTCATCATGTTCCTATTAGAATCTCAAATAAATATTTAAAATTTTTACCTTTTAGTTAAAAAAAAAAATCCCTTTCCTCCTATGCCTCGTTGCCTTCTTTAGGGTAACCAGGGTGATGAGCTGGTTTAAACCTTAGCTCTGCTATTTTACTCGAGTCAGATCTTGGGCCTACTGCTTATCCCTCTGACCTTCCCCTTCTCACCGGAAAAGGGCCTAATTTCTGCCCTTTCCAGGACTGTGGGAGGCAGAACGTGTGTGTGCAGAGGGCCAAGCCTTCTTCACGGGGACTCCAAAGCCTGTTCTTTCTCCTCCTTCTGGTGATTGGGGCAGAAGAAAATCAGGCAAAGAGCAGGTAAATCAGGAAGACAGTTGGGGGCAGTGCACAAACAAAATTAGTCTAGCATTTCACGGAGGCACAGACCCGTGGAGCTAGAAAAGGATCTTGGAAACGTTCTCCTCTGTCCCTCCTGTGAGAGAAGAGGAAGCAGAGCTCTCACTGTAACAATTCTCAGGTCCGATGAGGGCACTGCCCTGGGAAGATTTTAATTCACAGAAAAAAATACGGCTGAGAAATGTGCAAGTGCTTTGTCAACAATAAAGGATTATTGGAATGTTAGTTTTCTCTATTATTACAAATTCATACACATAAAGAAAAAGCCAAGTGAAATGTAAGGTCACTTCATGTAGCTTAGGGTAAAGGCCTGCAGGGCAGTTTGAAAATTTGATTGAACAATATCAGACTTAGTTTGCTACCATGGGGGCAAGCTACATCTGAACATGCTAGAATTTCTAAACTCTAGGAGAATAAACTACATAAATATATAGAAGAACCTTCCCTATAAACAAGAGCCCTGAGATCACATATTTTTCATGCTCTTGAAAATATATATATTTTTTAATTTATTTATTTTTCCCCCCAAAGCCCCAGCAGATAGTTGTATGTCATAGCTGCACATCCTTCCAGTTGCTGTATGTGGGACGCGGCCTCAGCATGGCTGAAGAAGCGGTGCATCAGTGTGCGCCCGGGATCCGAACCTGGGCCGCCAAGAGTGGAGTGCGTGCACTTAACCGCTAAGCCACGGGGCCGGCCCACTTGCAAATATTTTTGATTGCTAATGCTTTATTTTCATTTTTGCTCAAAACTTTAAGGTTATCATTAGATTTTGAAAATGTACACTAATTTACATTAATTGATAAAAATAAAAAACTTCCAAAAACTTCACAAACCTAAAAGTTTATTCAAGTTAGTATAACCATAAAAGTTTAATTACCTTGTTGGAAGATAATCCAGTCTGACTTGTCCTCATGTTCCAGAGGAAACTGCAGGAGGTTTAATGCCTATCTTAGATTACACGGTCAATTAGTGCCCAAGTCTCCTCAAACTTAGCTAACTGCTCACTCTGCTGGAGCTTGTTGCTATTTTTAGCCTTGCCTTAAAAACAGGTATTTGCACATTCAGTGCCTGAGTGGGCAAAGATGCTAGGCACCTGCGTCATCTCCCCCTGCTGATGCCGAGCTGGGACAGCCTGACTCTACCTCTGGTGCCCTGGCCCCCCTGTTTGCTGGGTCAGGGACCATCACAGACTCCTTGTTCTCTCGAGAAGAATGGGCTTTCTAACTGGAAGCTACTGGAACATGAAAATCAAAGTGATGATTAGAACGACAGAGTGCATCACCAAGGACATTCACCTGTTATGAATCGGGGGTCAGTGATCCAGTCATCAGCATACACAGCGTATTGGCTCAAGTATCTGCTTTGCAAGTAGCTATTATAGGTACAGAACACGAATGCCAGCACACTCAAGCACAATGGCATTGGCTTTCCTCCTCGGATCAGAAATGGGAAAATCAAGGACCTTAGGAAATAAGAAATAGAAACAAATTAAAAAAAAAACTACCAACAATAAGGAATATCATTTTTGCAATTCTATTTTAAACGTTTTGGGTTTTGATTTTGCTTCCTTGTACAAAAGTCATTCCCAGTAATACTTGTACTGATGTACTATATCTGTCAAAAGCAGAATTTCTAGATAAAGAATGAACCACATTTCAATAATGTACACCATAGTGCACAAACTCAGGATTCTAATACGGAATGTGAAACAGACACACGGAGTTAGAGAAAACCGAAGGCTTCAAGAGGCTCTCAAAATTTCCACTACCCTAAAACCAGTAACTCATTCTAGCCTGAGCAACACAATTTGGGGGACACCATCTCATCCATCACCATCACAATGGCTCTCACTCATGGAGCATCCATCACCTGCAAGGCCTCCCAGCTACCTGGGCAGGAGACACTGTTACCCACATTTAACATAGGACAAGATGAAGACTCACAGTGGAATCTGTTCAAGGTCACAGGGCTAGTGAGTGGCTGAGTTTAAGTGTAAATCTTGGTAATTCAAAGATCATGTTCTTCCGTATACCACACTGGCTTAGCTGCACACTACTAATAGTTTAAAGAGAGAAAATTTAAGGACAAGAAATTAGAAACTTATGAAGAAAAGAGGATGCAAGATTTTATTTTGTGTTTGATTTTTTCTTTAAAATCAATATATAATACATTGAAAGAGGGTACATCACTACAGGTCCTATAGACTTTTCAAGGATAATAAGGAGCTATTATGAACAACTTTATGCCAGTAAATTTGACAACCTGGATGAAAACACACAAAATTCTTAAAAGACACAGGTGAGCAAAACTGACCCAAAAAGAAATTAACCAATAGTCCTCTATCAATGAAAGAAATTGAATTTAGACTTATGAAATTCTAGAAAAGGCAAAACTAGAGTCAGGAGAGGCAATGAAGTGTAAAGAGGCACAACGGATACTCAAGGGGAACATAAGTGTTCCATATTTTGATCATGGTAATGACTACACAACTGCATACAATCATCAAAACGATCAAACTACAGACTTAAAATGAGTGAATTTTATCGTATGTAAATTCTACCTTAAGACAGAGAAAAAATGTAAAAGCTTATTATTTGTTTCTATTCTGGCCATCTACTCCAGGGCGAAAACATACTTAATTATTAACAGCAATAGTAATAGCATGATAATAGTAATATAATGTTGGCTATGCATCTTCAAGGCATTCTCTCCCCAATAGTCTCCCTCAGCTCCTTGGGAGAACATTCACATGAATTAAAAGCAGTCTTCAAGGTTCTCATCTTGTTCTGACCAAGTCCCCAAAGAATACTTCATATAACTTTAGGGCAAAGCACTAGTTGGACATGAAGCATACATTTGGGTATGACGTCATGAGTCAGGTAGTTACTCGCCTGGAAGCTGTGGTGTTGGCAAGCACCTAAAAAGAACAGGGGCGCTAGCCCAGTGGCATAGCGCTCCGCTTCAGTGGCCCAGGGTCCGCAGGTTCAGATCCCAGGTGCGCACTGACGCACTGCCTCTCAAGCCATGCTGTGGCGGTGTCCCATATAAAGTAGAGGAAGATGGGCATGGATGTTAGCTCAGGGCCAGTCTTCCTCAGCAAAAAAAGAGGAGGGTTGGCAACAGATGTTAGCTCAGGGCTGATCTGCCTCACACACACACACACACAAAAAGAACAGGGAATCCTGGCCATTTCTCTCTGCATCGTGGAAATGTGATTCATACCTGCGCAGATAGCTGGTACAGTGGGCTGGCATCTGGGATGCAGGCTCACTGCAAATGCTTGTGCTGTTAGAGGCCACACTGCCTGTGGATGGAGAGGCTTTGGTCTTGATTGGGGGTGTGTGTGTGTCTTGGACCAGCGTGGGCTCCCTTAAAAACAGGTAGAGATTTTGCCGGGGGATCAGGCATTGTTGTCATGGCACTTTTCCTCGCCCTGTTTCTCAGCCAGGGCAGAGGGCGTTGCGCTAGACACAGAGGAGACAATGAATGGCAGAAGACAAAGGGGTTCTCAGTCTATTCCTGAGTGTACAGACTTGAGAAGCGCCCACAGTGAGCAGCCTCACTTCTGAAGTCAGTGGAGGGCATTCTCGAGCCATGGGGAATGGACAAGGGAGAGCAGGATGAGAAAGTGGAGAGAAAACTCCCTTGGGAGCTGGGGTCTCAAGGATTTTCCCAGGAGGCAGACGGCAGGATAGAGCCGAGAGAGTGTGAGAATTCTAAGTTTGAAGAAATAGAAAAAAGAGCAAGAAATAAGAATGGTGGGGGATGTAGGGACTGGCCCTGGTTTAGAAAATGCCTGTTAAAAACCACTCAGTTCATTAGAGATTGGGACTGTTGACCCGAAAAAAATCCATGCTAAACTCAGCACAGGATAATAGGAATGCACGGCCAAAAAGAGGACGGAAAAAGTTTAGGAAGCTTGAAATATACAGAATAGATACTAAAAGAAAATGGTCCAGGGAAGACCTCTGGGCTAGATGTCACAAATTTCTAAACTGTAGATGAATGAAGTGTTAAAGGAGCACCTCTGAGGAGGCATTCTGCAAATGCGGTAGTCATTCCCCTCCAGGAGGTGAACACGCGGTAGACGTTCCCTCCGGGAGGTGAGAATCATGTACAGCAAACTTTTGATAGATTCCTCCCAATTTGGTTTCAAGTTTGGGGCTGACTTCTGAATAACTGGCAAACACTGGCTGGCACCTTGTAAAGGTGAAACCCGAACCTCTCTTGTTTGGTCTTCACATCCCCTCCCTCATCTGTCACTCGTGTTCTACGCCTGTGATGGCAACAAGAGTCTAGATCAGGTGTCAGCAAACCACGGCCCTGGGGCCCAATCCAGTCTACCACCTGTTTCTGTACCGCCTGTGAGCCAAGAATGGGTTTTGCATTTTTAAATGGGGTCGGGGGACGGGGGTGGAATCAAAAGAATATTTCATAACACATCAAATTCAAGTTTCAGTGTCCATAAATAGAGGAGTTTTGGAACACGGCCACGGTCACTTGTTTACATATTGTCATTGGCTGCTCATAAGCTACAGCTGTGAGTCGAGTAGGTGTGACAGAGCTTGTATGTGGCAACCTCATCTCTTAGCGTCAACTAATTGCAGCAGCCAAAGAAACATGTCCAAACAATATAAACTCATTCGTCTTTCCAGGAGAACAGCTGCCACAGGACTTAGCACGTCAGGATCAGGATCAAGAATAAGTTAAAAAAAAAAAAAGGCCAAAGATCCAACGAGCAGCCTCCCTCGGCTCTTGGCGAGTCCATGCTGACACTGCTGAGTTGCTTGTTTGAGGACTCAGTGCCGAGGCTGAAGCGACTGAGGCATTAGGCTCTCTGAACAGCATGTGTGGGACAGCTCGAGGTGGGAGTTTTCCAGAGAAGTTGAGGAAACACGAATTCACTACAACTCTAAGTGGAATCTGCTAAGATGTTATAACTGAGGGTGGTAAAAAGGTGTGAAAAAGAAAACCGGACAAGTCACAAATTTACAAAGCTCGTGAAAATGTTAAGTTGCTTAAAGCTATTCCCTGTATCAGCAGATACTTTGCAAAAAAAAAAAAAAAAAAATCTTAACCAATAGTGTTAACAGTGATTTGACATTCCCTCCACAGAGTTAACCACTATTTTGAGCTCAGAGCTGAGCCTGAAATTTTTTTTTTTTTAACTTTTTTTTTTTTTGATTTTTATTGATATTTTAATGGTTTCTAACATTGTGAAATTTTGGGTTGTACATTTTTGTTTGTCCATCACCCCATATATGACTCCCTTCACCCCTTGTGCCCACCCCCCACCCCCACTTCCCGGGTAACCACAGTCCAGTTTTCTCTGTCCATGTGTTGGTTTATATTCCACATATGAGTGAGATCAT
The DNA here is from genome assembly GCF_020826845.1 of Diceros bicornis minor. NCBI lineage: Eukaryota > Metazoa > Chordata > Mammalia > Perissodactyla > Rhinocerotidae > Diceros > Diceros bicornis. The sequence goes on from NC_080759.1 coordinate 56,887,501, forward strand.
ACAGTGTTTGTCTTTCTCTTTCTGGCTTATTTCACTTAACATAATACGCTCCAGTGAGCCTGAAATTTTTAATGAGAAAAATTGCCCTCAGCCACTGTGATTGAGTTCTGAAGGGCTTTGGAAATTAGCTTTTACTGCAGACTTGACAATGTTTCTTAGTGAATTCAACCTAAAATTACAATGTAAAACATCACTTATGTGCAAAACTTATACTGTGTTGAAGTCATTTCAAGGATAGCTGACACTGTTTGAAGTGCAAGTCATGTCAAATTGCTTTATATACTTTCCTGTGAAAATCAAAAGAAGAGGTGAGGTCTCCATCCTCACATAAATTTGCAGTGGATATAATTTGTAAGCCCAAACTACAGTTCTACCAGTGGTTTTCGAACCTTGGTTTCCATATTTTAAAATCCATTTAGCTGTGCAATTGAGGAGTTGCCACCTAATCTACAATTGGAAGACATTAATCTACAACGTAATGGCATAGTAGAAGGGAAATATCAAGAGAAGAACCTAACAGAATTCTATAAATACCTTTCATGAAATGAACATGCTAACTTAAAATCATAAACTTGTGGACCGGTATCAATTTTTGGCAGTACCTACCTGTGTAAAAAGACCTTTTCAAAGATAAATCTCATTGCAGATCAGCACTAAGAGGTGAACACTTACAAGAGATTTTGATAATAGGGGACGCTAACTCTGAAGCCCACTTAAGGGAAATGTTATCCCTCACCAAAAAAAGAATTCCATTCTACTCATTACACCTGTGTTACAAAAATTGCACTCAAGTATCACAGTATGAGTTTTGTCCATAAACTTAGTGAACATTTGTTGTCTCTTGTTATCAATACCTATACAATAACGCCCATTTTGCCTCTTAGCCCATAAAGCTTAAAATATGCACTATCTGGACGTTTCCAAAAAAAGTTTGCTGACCCTTGGTCTAGATTAAAATAGGAGTTCTATTCTGAAAGCATCACTTTGACTTCCTGAGAAAATGCTCTTGCTGGAGGCGCCGGCACTTGGGTTGCAGGCAGCCACTGCGGTCCGGGGCTCGCTTGTGCTGGGTGGTGGGGACTGTGTCTGTGTCCTCAGTCACTGAATGGGAAGGAGAGGCCACTGACTTCTGCTGCAGCATACGCCCTGGGGGAACCTGGAAAAGACATTCATAAAGGACCTTGGGGGATTTGCCCCTTTTTGGTTTCACATGAACATCAGAAAAGCGGCCAGGACTGGAAACAGGGCCTTACGAAGGCGGACACAGGTCTCTTCTGTGACTCTCTGATCGCTGCTCTTGAAGGGTTCAGCAGTGATCCTTTTGCCCACAGGCCTGGCCATACTTCTGCTGAGGTCAGGAGGAGAACTGCTGGCTCAGGCAATGCAGCCTATGCCCAGATCTCCAGGAGGGAGACAAGAGCTTCCTTCTCTACCCTCTCTTTCCCCAAAACTGGGCACGCTCATGTGGACCAAGCACCTCTGACTCCGAGGACACACTAGCTGAGGTCGTCAGTGTCTTCAGCGAGCCTGACGTTCAGATGCAACACACCTTCTGGAGGGGAGCACTCTGCTCCCTCCTGGCATGTTATGGATTGTCTCTCTCCTTTTGGGTTATTCCCTTTAGCTTTACTTCTTTTCCTTGGAAATCCATGCAGTTGTTGTCAGCAAAGGTTTTCCTTTGACTTGGGCCAATTAGGAAACAGAATGGGGGTGGGGAAAGAGGCTTCTGGGCATGGCTTTTATCTGAGCCTTCATCTAGACCTAGAAGGACAGGGCAGCTCGAGGACCGCAGTGGACCCCAGGCAGTTTATTACAGTGAAGGCTCACTTAGGGACACAGGGACAGGCTCAGACAACAAGGAAGGTGGGCACGCCTGCTGGACCAACATACGCAGCACCCATCACAGTTACCCCAGGTCTGGGGCCCAGGCCACCTCAGTTACCCCAGGTATGGGCATTCAAAAGCCTCTTCTCACCCGTGGTCTCCTTCACATTCAAAATCACTCTTCCACACAGGAACTGTGGGAAACAAATATTACCCCTCTTTGAGAAAGGGCTTTATGTTAGAAGTTGAAAATACCTTAAAATGGGAATCATCTTTAAGAGGAACAATGAAGCACTTGGAATTAAAGTACCTATTTAGGTAATGTGTTACAAATCCACTTTTCTGTTCTGATAAGGAGCTAAAGGATACAAAATAGTCAGGTCCCAGGGAGCCACAGCCAGATTCTGTTTTCTAACTCATCCGGTGGAGTGTGAGATTGAATTCGACATGTTACAATTTTCTCCGTCATGTTACAATTTTCCTATTTTATTTTCTTTCTGTTTCACGTAAAGAAGCAAGATTCACTTTTCATCAAGTTGTTTTTATTACCCATGGAAACTTGCAAATCTTTGTGTCTGTAGGCAACCAGGAACATGGGACGTGTTTGATGACGGGGTAAACCAAGAGCTTTAAGAAGCCCGAGACCCTCTGGAGCTTCGATGGCTGGGGCAGTCTGCTGTCTGTCTCCTTTTGGGTGAGTTTACAAGGTTAGGCATGGCATAAAAGTGCTTCTCATAGTTCCTGATAAAAATGTTTCTAATAATTCCTAATACTACACAACACGCTTTTTTTGGCACTTTAAAACTGTTACTATTACCCTATTTAACAGATCAGGACTCAGAGGAATATAGTGACTTGGGCAATGGAGACAGATGCTAGGCAGTCGTGGACTCCATGGCAATGTCACCTTTCTAGGCTTTCTCCATCCACCATATCATGAGGACATGGCGAGAAGCAGGACCGTCACTCCATGGCATACTAAATAGACACAAGATTTTGTATGTTTATATGTGAGTGTATAACTTTACTGCTTAGAAAAAATGATCAAAAACTTATTAAAAACAATGAAAGAGATGAGAAACAGATACGCCAAAATATTGTCAGTGTTATCTCTAAATGATGGAATTACAGGTGGTTTTTATTTTCTTCCTTGAAATCCACTGCATTTTCTAAATTTTTTACAAGGAGCATGTACTTCGACTGTAGGTTCGTTCACAAGCAATACTGACATATATTTTAAATCCTGGGGACTAATACATTTAGAACAGACCAGATGAGGGAGAGGGAGAAAATAGATTTCTTCAGCTGAAGACTTGCAGTTGCTTATTGAAGGGCTCAGAATCAGGCAAAATTAATAAACAAGCAAACACACAGTATATCTGTGGGGAAGTTTCTGAATTTTAAGAAAAAAGAAAGGAAAGGAATGAAGGCAAATGGATTACCAAAAAAATCCACAAAAATCACCAAAGCTAGCCTACATGGCCATTCTCACTGCAAACAGCGTCCAGAGCTCCAAGCTTCTCGCCCTCCTTACAAGCAGTACTCAAGTGGTTTCTCGTACTCTTCAAGCCAGCAGGATTAATGCCTCTACGAAACCCAACTAACTGGTAAATACCCACTGTACCCATCTGCTAGATTTGATTTGCTCAAAGTGAGGAAGACTCGAGGGAAAGCATTCCTTCCAGAGGTCAACACGCAGGCGACCACTTGGAATGACTGTTCTTTAAACACTGAAAGTAAGATTTCATGTTTTGGAATCCCAGACACAAGTTCTCAGTCTGCTTAATTCATTTAGTAAACTACAAGAATTCTCTCTTGAAATGTTTTCCCAACAAACTGGAATAATAACACCCCAGTTCTCTTGCAATGAGACACAGCGCGTTCACTCAGCAAATGATTTGAGTCTCGAAATAAAAGCAATTGAACGTCATCTCCCAGGACAACTTGTAATGTTGCACCTCCAAGTTTGCAAACAATGAAATATCTAATTTGGTGACTTGGCAGTCATTTAAGTAATAGTAGATTTAATCATTTTTAAATATTTAAAACTGACAGTGGTTGTTGATTTTCATAATTGACTTCATGACTTTTTTCTCAACAACTTGATATCACTGAAATCTACAGCACTTTCTAGATTTGGGTCAGTTCCCTTTTCTTGTCTTTCCTTCCGTAAAAGACTCTTTGGCCACGATGACTACAGTGCACAGACCCCAGTAAAGCTACATACTTCATTAAGCACTTTGTGCTTTCAAGGTAGAGTTACAAACACAATGACTATTTCACTTCCTGTCATCTATAGTTTTGCATAAGTTTTTTTCTTAAATTATTTGAATCCACAAGGCAAGGGCTGAGGATCCAGTAGCCCCCCTCACCCCCTCAAGGTTTCTGCTGTGTTTTAACTTACAAAGTGAGGCTGGGCCAGCCTCTCCCCAGGGGGCCATTAACAGAACCCAGCAGAAGAAAGGATGAATCTGAAGTAGGTGAGCTCCTCTGAGGCATCACAATCAGGGACAACCACAGAATTAAGATCCCACAAGGTGATGGATCTGGCTGAGCACAGACCTTGGGGCGAGTGTTCAGGTGAGTGTGTGAAAGTCTGCACTCTGGGGGCCAATCAACAGCCTCCCTGTGTGACCCCCAACCAGTCATGGTAAAGGAGGTCACGGCCTCAGTGGTAAGCAGCTCCATCCATGCTCAAGTGGGACTTCCTAACTAAGGCTAAATGGACAGGCGGATGAAGAAGTAATCCGTGGACCTGCTCCCGCCCTCACCACCGAGCAGAAAGGAAAAACTCCTAAGCAAAGGCAGCCTGGTTTCAGGTAATACTGAAAAAACCTGCTTGGCTGGATAGAAAGCAGCAGAACCTAAGGTTGGGAAGCAGTTTCAGGAGCCACACCAAGAGATTTTGACAAATGCAGAGCAGCTCTGAGCTGATGTTGGTGACAACTGGAAACCATTGCCGATTTCTAGCATGCACTTGTCTCTGATTAGCAGGTAAGAGGTCAGACGCTGTTCCACACACAGCAAAATCAAGGGTGGAGTGAGAAGACGCGCCTGTGCCCTCAGAGCTCAGAAGCCCTGCGATCAGCAGGAGGAGACCTCGGGGATGTGGGTGAACACGGCAACCACCAAGGGCCAAGGGACAACCGAGTTGTTAGTCACGGATTAAAAACATTCCTACAAAGGTCCTTCGCCATCCACGGGGGAACTGGGCAGGACCCTGTGCCTTCTTTGCTACAGCTGTCCCCTTGTCCCCTTCCAGGCCGGCCTTCCCTTCCCTCCATGGCTCTTCTGCCAAAAAGATCCTGTAGATGCTCCACAATCGGTCTCACACTCTTTGACTCCCTACAGGAATATCTTGTCCCCAGTAATGAGTACAGTTCCAGGCACACGAATACAGTCCTCAGTAAATGCATGCTGAATGAATGAATACACAAAAACACCCAGGTCTCCTTCTCCTATAGGCAAACACACCCTTCCCATCAACCCTGGGAAGCCTCTCTAGCTGGCTTCGGTCCTCACCACTCCCTCAAGAGGCTCAAACTCCCTTAGGGCAGGGCCTTGCCTCACTCCTCAAAGCTTAGGAGGGGGCCTCTGCAGACATGTGCCAAGTTCCCTAAGTCGCTACCCCCATAGGCCTTGTTGGAGCTTGTCCCTAGTTGGTTTCTCCCTCATCAGCCCGATTCAGGCTGGCATTCATCCAGTCTCCTTTCTCACTCAGCCTCGAATCCTCTGCAGAGCCTTGTACAAGTGGGGGCTCCATACACGTTGACTGGCTCGGCTGATGGGTTAAAACACGTGCTCAGTGCTGTCTGCGCTTGTGTTCTCCCCAGGCGCTCACCGACTTAGGTCAAATGACCGTTTAATAAATTAGCTGCTTGGGTAGAACGGAAAATGTTTATCCTTCTATTTGGAAAACTTAAATGTCCCCAAACCACACAGGCTACATGTACAGTAACAAGTACAAACTGAAAAAAAAAATAGCTTGGCAGTTTAAAAAACTACCCCTGACACAGCCAATCCTCTGGAGCAGAGTTTTTAAAGCCACTCATCTTGGAACCAGGGGTTTTAGTCCCAGCAATCTCGCGTCTAACAGCCTTGGGTATAACACCTGAATTCTGTGCCTTGGTGGCCTCAACTGTACGAAATGATCAATTCAAGTTCTATCACTCTAGAAGTGACTTTGGTCTTTTGGGAGGCTGCATGCGGTCTTCCACTAGAGCGAGATACAATTAAACACAACATTCTCAGTTAAAAAGCTTCGACTCCAGGCTTTCAGACAAAGCCCTGTACAGTGCTCCCTTTACCCGTTTCCAACACCACGTCTTTATAAGTTCTTTATTGGAACTCAAAGGTGGCAACAATGTGCATGAATGACACGTAGAGTATGTACATAGATGTGTCCATTTGCATAGCAATATAAAATGGTATTTTTTTTTTATCATTACTAACCATTCAGACTTGCCAGCACTGTGCAAGCTTTTCATGGAGTTGCCTTTATTTAATACGCATGCCAATCCCACAGGCTAGTACCATCACTGTGCCCATTTCACAGATGGGGAAGCCCTGCAGCAGAGCAGCTCACTAACTTAGCCCACTCCTGAGTGACGGGGTGGGGGTAACACCTGGCAGTCTGCCTCCAGAGCTTGCTTTTAGCCATCAGAGAAAGGGACAGACACGGGTTCTGGCATATTTATGGAGAAGGGTAGGTAAACATGAGAGTTCTATTGATATTCAAATTGCAGTCATGCTCAATCACATTACAAACAAATCTAGCAGTGTGACAGTAACCTTGCTTAATGGAATACTCTTGGAGTGTCCAGAACACAGGACTCAGAGAGGCTTTGTTCAACACTGACACTGCCCATTTAAAATGCCTGCATAATGGCAGATGGGGACACACACTGAACCAGGAACGCCGTCCCTGAGAACCATACTGAAGAGAGGCTTACACACACACAATTACTTCTTCCTATCTCTCTATGCAGTGGGTGTTGTAACCAAAACCAGTAAACGGTCCACAGTCACAGAGTAAGTGACCCCAGCTCTCTTGGATGCAGAGAACTTCCTTTTCACCTGTGCAGCCTTTTCAAGTCTGAATGAAAAAATTTTAAAATTTGATTTTAAGCTTTTGTTTGGCCATTTGGTTTAGCTGTATAAAAGTTAAAGCCTAAGAGCTGGAGGGAGCCCCAACTTATTAGAAGACTTGATGAGTTCAGAAGAATTTAAAATTCTTCACAAAAAAACAAAGATTTGGAAGTCACCCTTAAGACTATTGGTGTGTAAGGTCATCGCTCTTGGAAAGCCACTGCCAGTCATGGGCCCCTGCGGAAAGAAGAGGCGAAAGCGTCTGCTGGTGATGGGTTCAAGCCCAGAGACCTACTGTAAAGGGAAATCACCAGTCCCTTTAGGAAGCCAGGTTTCTAAGCTGCAGGATCACTTGGCTAGGAGAAAACAGCTCCACCCACACCAAAGAAGACTAGAGAGGAAACGTACAAAAGGAGCCGGAAAAAATTGCTTAGGGTGATTCGAGGCCACCTACATTTACATTAGATAACGTCTTGATAAAACGGATCAAAGTTCAGGATTATGTCATAGTCGACGCTTTCCAGAGCAAGTTGTACAGAAAACCCTTTTCCATTACTGCCAAGTTCTCTCTAAGCGTCTCCTCCACTTTTCAGACTAATTCTTATTTCTAAGCTAACTACCCGGCCAGGGGACAGAGGGAGAAGGCACAAGGGTATTGGGAAGACGCCAGGAACTCCGGGGGAGGAGACAGGGAGAAGACGCCAGGCAGGAGTCGATGGGCGAGGGTGCCTGGAGAGGCGCAGGGTGGTGGCACAGGGGATGGTAGGAGGGAGGAGGCTACAAGAAGGCCCGGGGAGCGGGGCGCGGTGCAGGGGAGAAGAAGGAGACAACACTGGGAGCGGGAGCCAGGGGCCAGGCAGAGAGAAAGGCGCGGGGCCTGGGGCGCAGGCAGAGGCGCAGGACCGGGGGTGCAGGCGGAGGGAGCGGGGCGGCGGGGCGCAGGCAGAGGACGCCGGTCGGGAAGCACAGAGAGAGGCGCGGGTCCGGGGGCACAGGGAGAGAGCGCCGGGCCGCGGATGCAGGCAGAAAGAGCCAGGCCCGGGGTGCAGGGAGAGGCGCAGGACCGGGGGTGCAGGCGGAGGGAGCCGGGCCGGGGGGTGCAGGCGGAGGGAGAGGGGCGGCGGGGCGCAGGCAGAGGACGCCGGTCGGGAAGCACAGAGAGAGGCGCGGGTCCGGGGGCACAGGGAGAGGGCGCCAGGCCGCGGATGCAGGCAGAAAGAGCCAGGCCCGGGGTGCAGGGAGAGGCGCAGAGAGAGGCGCAGGGCCGGGGGCGCACGGAGAGGCGCAAGGAGAGGCGCAGAGAGAGGCGCCGGGCCGGGGATGCAGGCAGAAGGAGGTGGGCCGGGGGCGCAGGGAGAGGGCGCCGGGCCGGGGATGCACGCAGAAGGAGGTGGGCCGGGGGCGCAGGGAGAGGCGCGGGGCAGCCGGCCGTTACCTTTGCGCGTAGTGGACGAGGAACATGGCCAGGAGGATGCGGTTGGGCCAGCGTTGGAGGCGCTCGGACGCCGCTCCGGCGCACACGAAGAGCGGCACGGCCACCGAGGGCAGCTCCTGCATCGCCCAGGCAGCCCGCGCCGGCAGCCGAAAGGCGGAGCGCGGGGACGCATAGCGCCCGTAGGGCGAGCCCACCAGCTTGAGCCCCACGAAGCACAGGCAGGACAGGACGCACAATAGGTAGGCGAGCGCATCCAGCACGAACCGCTCGGCCAGCTTCATCGCGGGACACGGCGGCTGCAGTCCATGGCCCGGTGGCGGCAGGAGTCCACATATAGGGCGGCGGCGAGGGGGCGGGAGGCGCGGTTACTCGAGGCCCACGCGGGCCGCCGACGCCCGGGGGTCAGGATCCGCACCCCCGGGGGGGCGGTCCGGAGGCGAGCGAGGCGCAGCGGGAGGCGGGTCTGTAGACCGCCCCGCCCCGCCCCCTCGGCCGTAGCCCCGCCCTTCCCCCAGGCCCGCCCCCCGCCCACAGGCCGGAGCCCCCGCCCCTCCCTGGCCCGCCCCGCCCCCGCTGCTCTGCGCACGCGCGACCCCGGGCTGTCCGCGGAGCTGCCTGAGGCCGCGCGGGAAACCCGGGCGTCCGCGCCCCGCGCCCTTGAGGTTGTTCTCTGGGGCCATTGTCCCACGCAGGGCTGGGCTGTCAGCGGTTCGTTTCTTTCCTTGTTTTCCGGGAGCGCGGGTCGCGGAGCTCTGGGCGCACTTCAAGGTTCCTGGAGACCCGGAGAGGCGCAGGGGCGGCTCGCGGGGGCCTCAGCTCAGCCCGGAAGTCCGGCGGCGGCGGCGGCGTTGGCGGCGGCGTTGGCGGCGGCGGCGGCGTTGGCGGGCCGGTGGGCGCGGGTAGTGTGCGTGGCTGCCGCGGCCATGGGGCGGCGGGCGCGGGGCCGGCGGCTCCAGCAGCAGCAGCAGCAGCGGGCCGGCGGCGCGGAGGACGGCGCCGAGGGCGGCGGGAAGCGCAATGAGGCGGTAGGAGCTGGGGCGAAGGCGCGCCGGGGCCTCGCGTGGGCCTCACCGACCCCGTGGCTAGCGGGACGGCGGGGGGCGGCTCCTCGGGCCCTGGGTAGACGTCCCTCTCGTTCCGCAGGGCTGGGAAGGCGGGTACCCGGAGATCGTCAAGGAGAACAAACTCTTCGAGCACTACTACCAGGAGCTCAAGATCGTGCCCGAGGGCGAGTGGGACCAGTTCATGGGAGCGCTTCGGGAGCCCCTCCCGGCCACGTTGAGAATTACTGGTTATAAAAGGTAGCGCGCCTTGCCGGATTTCCTTGAGAGTTGGTATTAGGGGGCCCAAGGTTGAAAATGAGCACGTTTTCCCCGAGAAGTGTTACAGTGCTACAGAACCGCTGCACATCAGCCGTGTCACAGGATTCTAGAGTCTGGAAGCACTGAGGACGGAGCACAAGGGTCCAGTGGAATGGGTTAAGGAGGTATTTCGAGTTGGGAGGCTAGAATAAGAAACGAAAATGCAACCTGAGAAAGGGTTGACTCCTGGGGATTCGTGAGCTGAGAATGCTGGCCCTTTAGAACGCGTGAGAATTTGCGACATTACCGAATTTGCTTAAAACTTTTGGCGCTCTCCTTCTCTTTTTAAATCTTTGTGGTTATATCTTTCCAAAATCGATTGCAAGTAAAAATGGAACTGTAGGAACATTTAGGAGGGAAGGAATGTAGTAGGATTGCATTTAGTTGTCCTTTAGTGATTAAACAATAAAGAGTCTTTAAATTTTGAAGGAATAGAATAAAAAGGCAGTGATTAAGGAACGTCTTCTCTCCATGCAAAGATGATTTTAGTTTTAAAACCTTTGTAATCTTAAATTTATGAGAAGATAAAATATATTAAATTAGCTTTTCAGATCAGTTTGAAATGTGTTTACTTTTTAATAGCCACGCAAAAGAGATTCTCCATTGCTTAAAGAACAAGTATTTCAAGGAATTGGAGGACCTGGAGGTGGATGGTCAGAAAGTTGAAGTTCCACAGCCCCTGAGTTGGTAGGTACAACAGGGCTTTATGCTGTTGGATGTTTCTTGGGGATTTTAATCTTTGTCACTTGAATGTATTTCTTAGTAATGGATTTGTTGTTAGCATGAAAGAACCTGAATATACTTCCCGGATATCCTTATGTGCCTTTACCCAGTGCTTTTTATCAATATTACTTTACATTGGTGTGCAAGTTTTCCTGTGTGATTTGCAGCTCTTTATGTTTGAATCACTGAGTTGAGTTAATTTTTCCAAGTCGATCCAGCCTCTTTCTTTCCGTGATGTTACCACTTTTACCATTTCCATTTAAACCCCTTGTGTTCTCACGTCAAAACTGATGCAGAGTGGCTTCTCTACCTTCAGAAAAAGGACAGACTTAACCTGACAGAAGTTCTCCAAGGCTGCCCAGCTGATTCTGTATTTCCACTGTCTCCAGCGCCCAAGCACACTGCAGCCCTCCGTGCTAACCCTTTCTTTACCTGGTCTGTAGGTTGTTTCTCATGGCCCAGTTCAAGTCTCAGTTGTCTGAAGATGATGCCTTGTGTCGACAGCATAGGCTTTCTTGCGAAATGCCTGGAGGACTCAAGCACAAACTATAGAAATGCCACGACCTGGGTTAATTTATAGATATTAAAGTAAATTGTTATAGTTTCACATTTCAGGTTATCAACTTTGAGACATTGAGAGTTCTTACAAGACAGAAGAAATTATTTTAAATGATTGCCATAAAAAGGTGAATTTTATCAGCATTTTCTGGCAACTGTTGGAGGTTTTGACTATTCAAGTGTATGAGTTATCTTTCCTCTGTAGATACCCATTAGCAATGGCAAACCAGGGTCAGGTTTTCATTAATCATGGGCCATGGATTTGCTTGCTTTTCTTTTTTCGTTGGCCATTTGGATTTCCAGTGTCCAAATCACGGATGTGCGCAGCACACACATTTTGAATGAATGCTGAATGGCCAGATGCTAAAATTGTATTCAGCCAAGGTTGTCTGTGGTTGAAGAATGAAAGTGAATCACTGTCTGATAACAGCCAGTCATTCTCTTCATCTTATTGTTTGCTTTAATTTTCTGAACACACAGCTGAAGGGTGTGAAGAACATATTGTAGGATTTGGGTTCCTAATACTCAGCTTTTTCCATTATCAGTGACAGTTGCTTGACGGTTTTACTGTATAAACATTTATTTAATCAAACTCACTTGGCAAGTGTGGGATACCCATAAATCTCTCAGCAAGCAAGTAAAGCAGACACTTAACCAAGGTATCTGGTGGTTTTCTGTGTTGTTCAGAAAACAAAAAGAGATCATATGTTATTCTTAACCTTTTGGTACACGGTGGGATAAAATTTAGCAAAGTGTTTTTGGGAACCATGTTTTCCAGAAGGAATATTAAGTATAGGATTTATACCTTAGGCAGATTTCATTTTTTTTTCCTTACTCTTCATAGACTCAGAATTGTAAGGAGTTATCCTAAAGCGTTCTTATAAAAGCCTTTTTTTGACAATACGTTGTTGAGAACATACCTTATCATCATTCTGTTTATGTCTGGATTGAAGGTGATTTATCATAGATGTTGTACGTATTTACAGAGATTTTATTTTACCTTAAGAATTATTGAGAGGTAAAGGTGACAGTGGTGCTTATAAGTTATCCTCAAAAGACACGAAAAGTTTCCAAATAGGACTTTAAAGACTGGAGCTAAATTTGAATTACGTAACTAAACATTCAGTATAGTTCTTTGAGATTATGTTGTTTGATGTTAAAATCTACAAAGATTTTAATAAACGTTTGTTGACTCAAAAATGTTTCGTTCCTAAAGGTATATATGAAACATACTTTTTATTCATTTTAACTGCCAGTTTGTTTTTGTATTTAACTGTTTGAAAGTTCTTAAATAGTTTTTTCATAAGATTAACAGCTTTCACAATCATAGTTACTTGAAGTAGAATTGTAATCTTGTTACAGTAAGTTTACATATTAACTCTTAGAAATTCAACCTGTAAGGCACATGAAGAAATGTTCACTCAGGTTATATCTAGACTGCTGATCTGTATTTGAAAACAAAAATTCAGCCATTGACAAAAACTAATGACAGGGAGCATTCCAGTTAATGATGTTTTGGTGAATGGGTAAGGTAGTAACTTGACATGATTATACTGTCATTCATCACAGCCAGGTCAGGGTTGTGAGAAATTTTGTAAAAGTCGACTTTTGGCTATTCAGCCTTGCAAAAGTTGCAGTGGGATGGCAGATTTTGCAGAATACTACAGCTAAAGCCAAATGGGAGTGTATCTGTACCATTTCACCTCTAATGAGGAGTATTTAAAACTAAACTCTTATTTTTTTAGTTGCCTGGTAAGTATGATTGTATTTTGCTTTTATATTTTTGTAACAGGTTAAATACTGAAGAGGAAACCAGGTGTAGGAAATAGAATGAAAGCACTGGGGACCTTTGGAGGGTGGCCATGAGCAGGTTCAGCCAGTTTAACCTTCCTTATTTGGTAGAAAGAACTTTTCAAATGTATTTCATAGTATGACATTTGAGCAGTGTCTTAAAATCTTAAGGCTTGAGTTTGTTTCTGTCAATTGATCACTCAGTTTCCAAGCAGTCAAATGTATTGTTTTCCAGACATTCTGGTTTTCATGGCTGTCACCTTAGCTGCAGTTTGAGAGTGGAAACATTGTGACCTTGCATTGTTAAGTTAATCTCATTATTACACCTAGGACTTAATAACGTAAATGCTAAAACTGCAGTGGGATGTATCACGGAAGGCCATGTTATGTTTACGTTTGCAGTGGGTGAATTGAGCGTGGCTGTGTGTCATATCAGTGTACTGACTTTTGCACTTGGAGATCAGTGGACGGGTGCAAGCCAAGTTTAAAAACACATTTCCTAATCAGTGACATCCATCATTTACAGAAAGTTCAAATATATTCACAGAAACGGCAGGAGATGCTGCATTCTTACATCTGTAAATAACAACCTAGGAGGTCAAATTAACACGTTGGTGCTTTCCAAGGTTTCCTGATATGTAAAACATTTCAGTAAATTATTGGACTGGTTTGTTTTAGAAATAGTGAAAGATATAATAAAAAATTATAATCAAATGTTTGTCCAACATTCTGATACCTGCCTTACTGCATTATTTTATTGTGTATCATGTGCACTTCTTTAAACTTAAGTAATTTGTTATCTTACGTCTTTTTTTCTGGTGACCTCTATACCATCCTTAATTTACCATACATAGCGAAGAGCAGAGGAGTCTGCACTTTTTCATCTGTTCTTGAAGATTCCTCATTAAAATTTTGTAATGATATCATATGCATATGTCTCTTGTAAGCCTCCGGCTTTCCTATGTCTGTGTGGGCTGTGATACAGTTAGAACAGTGCTCCGTATGTCCCAGTGACGTCTCGCACTGTCGGCTGACTGCTTGAGGGGACGGTGGGTGTGAGCAAGTAGGACAAAACTGGATGTTTCATTTGGTATGTGACCTGTATAAGGAAGTCACTAAGGGAGCACTTTAAGGTATATAATCCATAAGTGTTTTACTTTCTTTTTGGTCAGGTATCCTGAAGAACTTGCCTGGCACACAAATTTAAGTCGAAAAATCTTGAGAAAGTCTCCACAACTGGAAAAGTTTCACCAGTTTCTGGTTAGCGAAACTGAATCTGTGAGTAGATTTCTTTTGATTTGTTGGTTTCCTTAAAGCTTTACCGTGCATTAGTTTTATATTTTAACCATGCTTGTTAACTGGGAGCAATTAGGTAGATAAGGCATGCAGAAAAGACACCTTCCAGTGTCTGTGCCACCTTCAATTTCTGGTTATTTATATAGCCGTTATCTTCTTTGGCTCATCTAATCCTGAAATTTAGTGAGGACTTCATCACAGTTGTTGCCTTGATTTATCGTTTCTTGCCGCTCCTGGGTTTTATGGCTGCAGAGCTGGGGTGAGCACAGCACTCTCCCTCTGGATGGGGTGTCACTCAGGAGACCACTTCTCAGTCCACTTTCACGTCCTTCTTAGGTGCACGTGCCAGGGGCCTGTCGCACAGAAAAAGTAATGTGTTCTTATGGCCCTGTTATTTATTTTATTAAAGTGAGGTTTTTAAACTCACTTTTTATCACTTCTGTTTTTTCTTGCTCCTGTCTATACTTGACCTTTGCCAAAACAAACAAACATACAGAAAACACCTAAATAGGACAACTTTGGTTCTCAAAAACGACCTCTCTGTTTCTTTGCCATACCAAATTCCTTGATTATAGTTTAGTCACTGAACTGCTTACCTCTAGCATCAAACCTTCTCCAACAGAATAGCTGTTCCCTCATGCAATATGTGATTAAATGAACATCCATAAAGTCTAGATATTTTAAGCTTTGCTGTTTTCTTCTTATTCTTTTGGAATTCTTAGTAGTCTCACATTTTAAATTCAGGAATTTCTCCGTCCTGTTTTCTAATCTCCTTTTTCTAGCCAAGGAAACCTCACTGTCACCAGATGATGCTTATTTCATTCTGGGCTTCTCTGTCCACTCAACAGAATTGTCATGCTTCCCGTGTTTTTTTCTGGAAGCCGTAACCGATTCAGAAACCCTTTACCTTGCCCAGTTAGTTCTAACCTCTGCTTGACCGACAGCTGTTTCCTACCACGGTGGCTTTCTGTCCATTTAGGTAACCTGGTAAACTGAGCTCTGTCTCTGCCTGTGGCCCCCCCGCCCACCAGCTTTAGTAAGGAATAAAGGGAAGTAAGCACTGCCACATACCCAATTCTGTACTTGGGCCAGTACAAGAAAGGATTCTCTGGCTCAGCTTTTAATCTAGAACAAATCAGGTCTGAGCTTCAGCAGAGCAGAGGCTTTGTGGGGAATGGAGTGATACACAGTTGTAGGTTGTGAGGTGGCTGCGAAAGGTGGAGGAGATGGGAGTTTAGTGTTGGTAGCGTGTATTGTTAGGAGCCAGTCTGGGTTTTTATCAGGAGTCAGCAGGGTGAGATAGTTTCTGGGTTCTTCAAAGCTGGCTGCAAAACCTCTTCAAAGCGTGTCTGTGAATCAGGTGACTCACGGCTGGGAAGTCTGTAGTCGTGGCCTAATGTCTCCATCCCACTTCAATGCTTTAATTGAAAACTTGGATGAAAACAGGGCAGGCTTATCAGAATCACAGGTATAACACAGAGCTTGGAATCACTGTGCTGGTGAGTCTATCAGGATTCAGTCTTTACAGACTCGATGCTGGCCAGAAACCCATGAGGTAAAAATTAGCAGGTGTGAATGTACAAGTTGGTCAGATGCATAAGTGTAAGAGGGTGGCTGTTCAAGTACAAAAGACCTGTGTTGTAATGGAGCAGAAGCCGCCTGGTAGCTGCTGTGAGATAGCCTTTTTTCTTTTTTTTTTTTAAGCATTTGTTCTTAAGGCTGTTAAGATAGAGTTGTGATTGAGGCGAGTGCTGGACTTAATCAAGGAAGTTTTGTCCGAATCTGAACAGTTTTAAGTTTTAACAGATGCCCTGGCCCGTCAGCAAAGATCTTGAGGAGGGATGATTTAGTGAGGAATTTTAGATACTGTTTCTCTTTGAGAAGCAAAAAGAGGAGCAGTGGTTGATGTCTTTATCTTTTTGAGAGGCATTTCTCAGGAATAGAAAGCAGATGTGGTCTGTCCTGAAAACAGAGGAGGACTAAGAAATAGAAGTTATAATTTTAGCTAAAGGGGAAAAACTTCCCAACAGTGACTTTCTGTCTTGTGCGTGTTTTGGTTACTCCTGTTACTGAAGGTATTTCAGTGGCATTGTCTACTTTTGAGAGATGGTCATCCATCTTCCATACTTTCTTAAGATGGCGGATTGGGACTATGTAAGCTTAAAGTCCCCTTTTTAAATAAAATTCAATATTATACCTGCATTTCTGATATTCTAACAGTAAGTTTTGGTATTAATGGTCATCCCTACTTAGCCTTTAGTTAGCAACCATTTATCTCTTACTACAGAAATCTGTCCCACTTATTTATTTATTTATTTATTTAACTTATTTTTCCCCCAAAGCCCCAGTAGATAGTTGTTTGTCATAGTTGCACATCCTTCTAGTTGCTGTATGTGGGACATGGCCTCAGCATGGCCAGAGAAGCGGTTCCTCGGTGCACGTCTGGGATCCAAACCCCGGGCCGCCAGC
Organism: Diceros bicornis minor; assembly: GCF_020826845.1. Classification (NCBI taxonomy): domain Eukaryota; kingdom Metazoa; phylum Chordata; class Mammalia; order Perissodactyla; family Rhinocerotidae; genus Diceros; species Diceros bicornis. The sequence continues at coordinate 56,904,046 of NC_080759.1, forward strand.
AGCGGAGTGCGCGCACTTAACCGCTAAGCCACGGGGCCAGCCCTCTGTCCCGCTTATTTAATGTTTGTGTGATAGTACTGACTTTTTTGTTTGTGTCTGAATATATGGTCTTTTTCTGTTGCACTTGAAATAATGCCCAACATTGAAATCTGCCTTTTTTAATGTTGTCGCTGATTTTTTTAAAAATTTATTTTCTAAGGGAAATATCAGCCGTCAAGAAGCTGTTAGCATGATTCCACCACTGTTGCTGAATGCCCAGCCTCACCATAAGGTACGTGTATTACGTAGAAAATTGCAGTGGCTAGGCTGCCTCTCTGTTTTGTTGAGACCTTTGTTCTTAATATAATTAATCCTTGTTTTTTTTTTCACTTTGGCTACAGTGGAGAGTGATATGTATTTTATTTTAGGTTCTTTTTTGCATTTTTATCCTATTTAATTTTTACAACTCAGATAACTATTTTCTTCCCTTCTCAAGTTTGTTATTAATTTGTTTATTTACTACACAGATTATCTTCAATGGTCTAGACTGACAAAATCAGATTGAAATCACAGTGAACATGTATCGAGAGCTTGTCGCATGCCGAGCATTGTTCTGCATTCTTTTCATGAGTTAATTCATTTATTATCCACACATCCCTGGGAGAGTAGATGCTACCCCGTCCCCATTTTTTCAGATGAGGAAAAGGAGGCAAAAGTTGAAGTTACTGGCCCACGGTTACCGGGCTGGTCAGTGGCTAAGCTGAGCTTTGAACCCCAGCAGCTCTGCCCTGGAGCAGTATGTTATAATGCTTCTTGCACTTAATCTCTTTACTCATTCTTCCTTAAATTTATTGCTTTTACTGGTTTCTGATGGCGTTCTATTCCTATCCCCTGGGGGGAGTATCTTTGTCCTTCTGTGATTTGGGGGCAGTATATATTATGAGATCTGTATAAGTTAAATATATCCTGCTATAGTTTCATTCTATAAAGAAATTTAGGTCTTGGGATAGAAGTCAGATACTAGAATGACTCATAAAATTGTTTTAAATTAAATGTAGAATGTTTGACTTCTTAAAATCAAAACATCATTTTCTTGCTTTGTTAACAGATCTTAGACATGTGTGCAGCACCTGGATCAAAGACCGCACAGTTAATTGAGATGCTGCATGCCGACATGAATGTCCCTTTCCCAGGTATGCGCTGGGCTGGCACTTCAGAGGGTAGGAATGCTGCTTTTGGTGGGTTGTAGGTGAGGAAAAGATCACAACATTGCCTCAAGCCTCCTGTGACAAGTCGGTGGGTTTTCTCTCTCTGAAAGTATATCTGGACATTTTGCACACCACCATCACTAGTTCTCAAACCAGATTTTGTACATTGTGGGAAGGGAACCTTTATTTTAGAATTATGTGTGTTTTCTATAAAAGTAAGAAGTGTTTATTTATTAAGCTGTAGCAGAGATTGCAGTTTGAATTTTCAGTAGTAACAGTTTTGCGTTGGTTTTTGTTTTTTTTGATTGCTTACTGCCTATGTGAGAGGCAGTAGAGTATAGTTGTTAAGAGCTGCCCGGACTCCCAGGTTCAAATCTCACCACCATTTAATAGGCAAGGTACGTGACGTTACTAGACATCACTTAGGGAATGGACATCGGTCCTGAACTCAGGGGATGGTATATAGAATTGCAGAGTGCTCAGGAAATGGCAGCTATTACAGTATCACTGCTGCTCCTTTATAGGGATTCTTTTAAGAAGTGAAAAATACTGTTCATAGTGTGTGCTAGTCTTGTAATATTTTTATCTGCCTTTATCTCATACTGCTTCCTTTTGTTTAAGCCAGCTGCTCTAGTTCTGTTTTAATGTGCATGCTTGTTAGCTGTGTTTTTTAAGTCCTCTTTTCTGTGATAAATATCTGTATCACAGAAGTTGAAGTGATAAGAGGCAGCCCCCAGGAAACTTCCCAGAAGCCGCTCTTAGCCAGGGGTGCAGATTCGAATTTCCCAGGGAACAGCATAGACATACAGGAGACTAGACCCCACCCTAGGTGTCTGATCTGCAGAGTCTAGCAGGGGGCCCCAGCACACATGCAGCATTTTAAACACTTGTTCAGTGATTCTGTTGTTTTCTACACCTTTTTTTATCCCATTACCTCCTTCTTTTTTATAAATAGTTATTAACAAAAGACATTTTTGGCACAATAATTTGTACAAAGTGAATAATTGTTGAAAAAAATGAATCTTGAAGTTTGGAAGTTTGAGGTGACCATAAAATCTATGCTGAGCCACCGGGTTCCTTTTTGGACTGCTTATGTCGTTCCTGCACATCTTAAGCTCTGGTCTTAAATTTGGTGGATTGCCGCTTCTCCTCTGCCAACATAGAGTTTATGTATTTCAGGAAGTTATTCTTCTTATGCTACATTTCACTTGACCCTACAATTTTCTATTTCCAGAGGGATTTGTCATCGCTAATGATGTGGACAACAAGCGCTGCTATCTGCTCGTTCATCAAGCCAAAAGGTTGAGCAGTCCCTGCATCATGGTGGTCAACCATGATGCGTCCAGCATACCTAGACTCCAAATAGACGTGAACGGAAGGAAAGAGGTTCTCTTCTATGATCGCATTTTGTGTGATGTCCCTTGCAGGTATTTATATTATTCAGAGGCCAGAAAGCCTGAAATCCACTAAGGAATCAAATCAAATATAGACTGAAATGAAGCTGCACGTGAACACATGCACAAGTGTTTGTTTGATTCTTGTGGCAGCTGATGTGAAGAGAGGGACGTCATGAGCCTCAATCAGAAGACAGACACTCAAAATCTTAGTGATGAACAGCACAGCAGACTTAGGATACGGAACAACAAGGGATGGTTTTGATAAGTAATCTTAAAAAAATATATAAAGAAAACAGCTGAGAGGAAAATAGCACCGTAGACTCTCAGTGTGGTGCATTTCAGGATATTGCTGGGAGTGATGTGCTCATCCCAGGTATTTATGTTCGTACTGCCAGTGGGTACATAAAACACTTTATTGTAGAATGATACGTGGTCACATTGGGTCTTAATGGTAAGTCTTGTTATTTAGCACCATGAAATTTAGGAGTTCAAACTTTGAGAAACTCATTTTACCAGTATTTATACACATACCTTCCTTCAAGTTTTACATATAAATTTTAGAATTGTAGAGTTTACCCTTAAAAGAATTTCTTGGCATAACTGAGTTTTTCCACAAAGAAAAGAATAAAACGAAAGATGTCTGTTAAGTTCCTGGAGGCAGTGACACAGATGATGATCACAGTTTAATGCCTTCTGAACACATGAATTTGTCAAGTGCAAAATGGCCACAAAACTGTTAGCACTGAACACAGTGTTTACTATGACACAGCAATGTTAAGTTTCATCTTGTTTAAACAAGCGACAGGTTTACTGCTATTGGCAGAACTCAGTTTGAAAATTGTAGCTGGTAGCTCTGAATGTGGCTGAGTTTCAAAATACGTGAAAGAATTCCCCTTTAAAGTAAATTTAAAATAGGTCATGGACTACATCCCTTTTCCTCTGGGTTGCAGTTTTATAGTTTTCCTTTGAATCAGTTATTTTCTCATTCCTGTGTTCTTTTGATCAGAAATATAACTCATTTCTCGTATCGTATTGTGAGAACGAAGTGACCTCTCAAGCACTAAGTTGTAAGCTGAGGAAATTGATGCAAGTATGGTGGAATTTTAAGCCACCACCACACAAGTGAAGGATGTCATTGGAAAGCCATTATATCTCATAGGACATTTTCATCCTGCAGACTCTTCACCTCAAGGACATGTGGCTAGACCACCAAGGAAAATTAAGCTTTACAGAGAAAGCCAACAGATGCAGGAGTTACCCCAGAAAAACTGGGCAGATAAAATTAGATGCGGACAGAAAGATTAATGGATCAAGTCTGTATTATAAAATTTACATGGAAATAATTTCCATTAAGTAGAAAATCAAAAATGTTTAACTGTGATATATAGAAAAATCTTAGTGAAGAAATTAAGTTGGCTTAATTGAGTTTGCTGTGTGGAAAGTCCTTTATGAGTCTAAGTTTATCAGTATTCGTGTAATTCTGATTTAAATGCCACTGTGGATTAACTGAGTTTGTAAGTAGCAGGATCAAAATGTCTTATATGTTTTCATGGTTCTGTGTTCTAGGCCTGAAAATTAGTTTTGCTAGTTATTTCTGTCAACTGGAAGCAAATTACTCTTTCTTTAAGTGTTGAATGAGGTTTCCTTGTCAAATCTTTTATTTCCCTAATTGAATTGAAAATTGAAGTATAATTAAAAAGTTTAATGTATTAGTGTGTCCCCAAGACAGAAATAGCAAGTTGATTGTAGTTTGTGAGAATTTAGATTGTTTTCTAATTGGTATTTTTTATAATAATACCTGTTTTGTAATTTAGCTTGAACATGACATATTTGTTAAATTCTAATCATCTATCTGTACAGAGTTTTAAGTTCTTAAATATCTTTCTTTCCAGTGGAGATGGCACTATGAGAAAAAACATTGATGTTTGGAAAAAGTGGACCACCTTAAATAGCTTGCAGCTGCATGGGTAAATAAAACCGTAGCATTGTTTGACAAATAGATGAGTAAAGATTTATTGTTGAATTAGCTAACTGAGCATCCAGATCTTTAATGGACTGACTAAGCATCAGAGTGTTAATGGCCACCTTCATGAGAGTTTGCTTATATATCAGAAATAGTTGTTTTTAAAACCCTTTTTTTGTGTGTGTGGGGAATATCAGCCCTGAGCTAACATCTGATGCCAATCCTCCTTTTTTTGCTGAGGAAGATTGGCCCTGGGCTAACATCTGTGCCTATTCTCCTCTACTTTACATGGGACGCCGCCACAGCATGGCTGACAAGCGGTGCATCGGTGTGCGCCCGGGATCCGAACCCACGAACCCTGGGCCGCCGCAGCAGAGCGCGTGCACTTAAAGGCTACGCCACTGGGCCTGCCCCATTTAAAACATTTTAAGAGTAGTAAATAGAAGATTGTATGCTTTTCAGGTACACATTTACTAAAAATGCCGTTTATAACAATTTCCTGTAACATTTCAAACGTACATTTTTCATGAAATGACTGTTTATCTTAACTGTCTTACTAATCTTTCTCCTCTGTTTTCTGTTCTTTTGTGTTGAATTATTTCGCTTAACATTTTGATCTCTTAGAAGTATTTTTGATTGGCTTTTTTATGATGGGAAAAATGTTCATTAAAGAAAATTTTAAAACAATTCTTAAAAGTAGAAGGAAAAAGAAAATCTCATAACTCAAAGATAACTTCAGTAATGTCTCGTGTATTGTAGTGTTTTTTTATGCGCAGGGATTTTTAAAATACCTGTTTTGAGCAGTTTTGACTGTATTATGTACAGAGCTTTGTATTTTTTTTCATTTAACATTGAAAGTTATACATTCTTCAAGGTAGAACTGTGCTTGATCTAAAGAGCACTAATGAATATTCACCATAAAGAACTCCAGCAGGGCCGGCCCCATGGCTTAGCGGTTAAGTGCACGGGCTCCGCTGCTGGCGGCCCGGGTTTGGATCCCGGGCGCGCACTGACGCACCGCTTCTTCGGCCATGCTGAGGCCTCGTCTCACGTACAGCAACTAGAAGGATGTGCAGCTATGACATACAACTATCTACTGGGGCTTTGGGGGAAAAAATAAATAAGTAAAAATTATAAAAAAAAGAACTCCAGCAGCAGATTTTGTTTCTCTGTAAGCACTTAGCACTGTTTTTGTGAAACAAACATTAGGATTAGAATGTACAGAGATACAAATGGTTCACAGAAAGAGAACTCAAATATTTGTACAAGTTTAGAGGCTTTTTAATAGTGAAATTCATCTAATATCTTGAATTCGGTTGGTGATCAACTTTATGCTTTGCTCATTGACGTGTTAGGAAAGGCACACAGAACAGTAGAACCCTTGTTTATATAAATAGATGGTTTTTTTATCAACAGGAACCACTTTATATAGGTTTACTCTAACTTCATTTAGAACCTTAAAAAATTTTTTCTTTATGGAAATTGTTCATTTTACCTGGAGTATTTTCTTCTTTATTGTATCTGTCATAAAAGCTTGTAATAAATGTATGATATAATAGGTGCCTGTAATGTATGTGCTGTGCAGGTTTTGTTTGGTCTTAGGGTAACCTAGTATCTAATCCTTAGCTTACAGCTGCGGATTGCCACGAGAGGCGCAGAACAGCTGGTGGACGGCGGTAGGATGGTGTATTCCACGTGTTCACTAAACCCTATTGAAGATGAGGCAGTCATAGCTGCTTTACTGGAAAAGAGTGAAGGTAAGCATGCTTGACGAAGCTTTTAATAAAAGCAAGTACTTTTCAGAAATCTTGTTTATTGCTATATTGTATATTTCTGTAGACCTTTTTCTGAGCATTTGCTTATGTGATTAGTCTATAACTATAAACTCTAAAGTGAGATATCCCTAATTAAAAACATGTTTATATAATGGATTTGTTGTATTTCATGAATTATGAAGTTTGCCCATTTTGTTTCTCCAAGTTTGAAAGATATGGTTTAAAAAAAATTTTTAATTATGGTAAAACGCAAGTAATGTAAAATTTACTGTGTTACCTATTTTTAAGTATACAATTTAGTAGTGTTAAGTACATTCACATTGTTGTGCAGCCATCTCCAGAGCTCTTCGTCTTGCAAAACTGAAATTCTGGACCCAGTAAACCACTCCACATTATCGTCTTCCCACCATTGAGTTTTCTGTCTCTATGTTTGATCCCTCTAGGTATGTTGTGAGTGAAATCATGCGGTATTTGTCTTTTTGTGACTGGGTTTTTCACTTAGCATAATGTTTTCAAGGTTTATCCATGTCGTAGCCTGTATCAGAATTTCATTCTTTTTTAAGGCTGAATAATGTTCCATTGTATGTATAGACCACATTTTGTTTATCCATTCATCCATCTATGGATATTTCAGTTGCTTCCTCGTTTTAGCTATTGTGAATAATGCTACTAGGAACATGGCTGTATGAATAACTCTTTGAGATCCTGCTTTCAGTTTTCTTGAGTGTATGCCCAGAAGTGGAATTGCTGGATGATGTGATAATTCTATGATTGAGGAAGTGCCATACTGTTTTCCACAGCAGCTGCACCATTTCACATTCCCACCAATAGTGCGCAAAGGTTCCAATTTCTCCACATCCTCACCAGCACTTGTTATTTTCTGTTTTTTTGATAATAGTCATCCTAATGGGTGTGAGGTCTTATAACATGGTTTTTTGCCGAGGGACTGGACAGATTGTATGAAATGTTATGAAACAGTAATTTCCATAATGCTTTGGTGTAAAATATTATTTTTCCTGTTATATTTTCACTGAAATGTTAACCTTTCCCATCATATTCTCCTAAAGTAAATAATGAAGAGTTTCAGACTATGTTTCCAGAATAGAATGCTTCCAAATTTACTACACACGTGTGTATGAAGTGACTTGAAACATAAATATTGAAACAAGTATGCATTTCCCGAGGTGGTAGCCAGAACTGACCAGGCTTCCAGTTCCCTTCTTCTCAGTGGCTGTGAAGTCAGCCCTCTAATTGTTCACACCTTCGGAGTCCTTGGGACTCGAATTTAATATGTTGTGTTTATCTTGTTTTGCTTTACTTATGTAGGGGTACATAAAGACATGATTTCTGACTGGTGTTTTTTGCATGATCCTAATCTCTACGTTTTTGCTGCTGCTTTTATTTCAAAAGGCATGTGAAGGGAAGGACTGTGGGTGATGTAATAGTAAATTTAGCTATGGGTGTGGTACTCTGTTTTCTTACTGGGCAGGCGGGTTTCCAGTCTAGGTTTTGCCCTCATAGCCGTCTTTCTGCACGCGGTTGTTTCAGATGGTGTTGTAGCTCTTCCTCTCGACCCTGGAAGAGGCGTCGTGTCCACATGCCTTTTTGGGAGAATTAGACCCTTGCTCAGCCTCGTACTTCACAGTTGCTGGGATATTCACTGGAGACAGTGTGGTCCCCTCCTGAAAGTACCCTGGAATTTAGCTGGAGGAAGGGCAGCCGACAAACATCCAGTTTATGAATGCTGGGCCAGCGCTGGCAGCTTCTGACCAGATGCTGGCAGGATGTCCCTGGTGAGCCCTGGGCGCTGTTTGATTGAGAAGCCAGTTTCTGTGTACCTGCACTGCTGAGTGTTCACTGTTAAAGGAAGAGTGTTCAGACCTGATAGCAGGAGTCAGTGCGATGTTTTTGTCAAAGGTTTCTTACTGTCAGACCTCCCCTTGGGGATTCTTTTGCTTTGTTTTTATAATTGTCCATGCTTTGCACGGCTCCTCTGTGGAGCTTTGTTGAATTTTCCTCTCCTGTGAGGCTGTCAAATCTGTATCCGTGATCTGTGGGTGGTAGTTCATTTAAGAGGTTTCCTGTCATGGCCCTGTCTTACAGCTTCTTGTAAGATTGCTACTGTAGACACAGTGTTTTTAAAACTGGACTGATCGTCCTGATGGGCAGTTTTAGAAAACTAACTTGGGTCTAAACCTGAATGTTTAAAAATTTCTACAGTTCACTTTAAATGTTGTTTTTTGGTTCTGGAATGTTTGTTAGCCATGAAAGTGTGAAGACCCGAATCGTCTGACTGGTGCGTATCTGGAAGCCAGGAGTCCCGCCGAGTGTGCATCCGAGGTGGCCTGTGTGGTGGCTGTGAGCCTGGGTGCGTCGTGGGCTCGGCCGCCCGCCTCGTTGCTGCAGCTCCATCGAGCTGTAATGCGCACACTGTGATGCTTGTTCTAAGTGTGGGATTCAGTGATCTTCAGGAAATCTTTTTTGGATCCATAGGTGCTTTGGAGCTTGCTGACGCGTCTTCGGAGTTGCCGGGACTGAAGTGGATGCCTGGAATCACGCGGTGGAAGGTAATCTCGGTGGGGACTCGAGCTCAGCAGAGCAGCTGCAGCCCAACAGGCTTCCTAGCGTCCTGACAGTGTGGAAGCATCCACAGTTGGGTAACTTGAGTAAACGCTACGTTTGATTATACAGTTTAGAATCAATTTCAAAATGGTATTTAATGACGAAGGGTATGATTATACAAGTATTTTTCTCTGGCCGTGGAACAGTTTTTCTGCCTTTATTCTGCAATTAGAAATCAGCTCTGTTTATTCTCGTCCCTGTCAGTATAGCTTTGCTTTATTTTTTTTATTCACTGGGGATTCAAACTGCCTTTCCAGTATGAAACAATTCACTTTTCAGTTTTAAGCCAGAAACAATCTGATGCTTGTTAAAAAAAAAAACCCACACGGAAAATGCTCTATTATAAAATGATCTGTTTTATGGAATAAAAGATTATCACATTTTTATCTTTGCAAATAGTTTTCCTAGTTTTTGGAGACAAATGAGAATCACCATTTATCGTGTTTGAGAGCATTTACACTACCACGCTGTGATTTTTCTTCTTATTAGATGGTGCTGGTAATTTTGAATGCCACCCTCTCATTTTGCAGGTAATGACGAAAGATGGACAGTGGTTTGCAGAGTGGGATGAGGTTCCTCACAGCAGACACACCCAGATTCGACCTACCATGTTCCCACCAAAGGACCCAGAAAAGTTGCAGGCGATGCACCTAGAGCGGTGGTGAGTTTGTGGGGCACTCAGGCTTTAGGGAAGGTGGAGAGGTCGGGCCCTCCGGCATTCCTGCGAGGCCAAGGCTGCACCCCGGGCCAAACTCAGGTATGTGAACTTTCCAGCAAGTAAGAACTTCTCAGTGCCTGCTGGCATCGAGCATTTGTGAGCCATGAAAGTGGTTCGGACGTAACTGATAAGACTGGATACTTCATTAACTTGAGACACATTACACAGTGGCCATTCTGTGAGCGAGGGTTGTGTGAATATTACAGTAAGACGTGACTTTTCTAGCACAGATCATCTTTATGGTAAAATACTGAAAGAATGTATTTTGGATCGGTTAAAAAGTATGAATTGTGTTTTTTTTTAGCCTTAGAATATTACCACATCATCAAAATACTGGAGGGTTCTTTGTGGCAGTATTAGTGAAAAAATGTTCAATGCCATGGAATAAACGTCCACCAAAGGTAAATGACTTCCAAAATAACATAGTGTTCCGTGTGATCTTTTTGTGCATTTCAGGCAGAAACTGACAGAGGTTGGTGGAAAGATTTTTAGAGGGTAGAAGGGGGCTGACCCTGAACGTGTGATGGGGAAAAATTCAGTTAAGTTTTGAGTTTTCCAAAAAGCAGCAATTTCTTGTAAGGAAGAGATAAGTGTGAAAGGCAGTGTTTGGGGAATGTATTCCTTCTAAATCTTAAATCTAATTCTTTAATAAAAATTGAAAAGACATCAAGATTGCTCTGTGGCTCTGAATCAGAGCGCCCCCCAGGCTGGCGTCTGTGCTCTGGTAAACACTGTGGGTTGGTTCAGTTCAGCCTGTTGGCAGCTCGACAGCACTCTGCTAGCCTCAGGCCAGCCTGTCTTCACCTGTCGTGAGGGATAATGACAGGCTTTGTCCAGGGCTGGCTGAACTGAAATAGAGAGGGCCTGACCTGTTGCCATGAATGTCAGCTACCTGCTGGTGGTTAGAAGGGAGGCCACAAAGTCGAGTGGTTAAGAAAGAGGGCAGCCTTCCCAGCCTCAACTTGAAGTTGCCATTTAATATGTGCTGTCTATCAGTCTTTATCGGTATGTGGCTCCTCTCTGTCAATGCCACTGGCATTGTTTTGTTAGTTTGCATGTCAGCCTTCCATAATCATAGAACACGGCCTGGAATCACAGTCTGAAGGTTTGTTTCGTCCATATCCATGCTTTAAAATTAGGACAAACAATGCTTCGCCTTTAGAGACAGAAAGGAAAGCGTTCTCTGGGCTATGGCTAACTTAGGTTCACGTTGGAAAGGCACGGCCTCACCCTGGCACAGGAAGGGAATGGTCACTTCTGGAGCAGTCCCTCTGCTGTTGGTGTCGGGCTAGGGAACGTTCTCTTGGAGACTGAAAGTCTCCTTGCGTGGTATTCTTGACTCTGCTCAGTCCCAGACTCCTTGGTCGGGGGTAAAGCTGTGGAGCTCGGAGCAGTGCTGTCTGATCGAAATGGAACCCAGTCACAGATACAATTTGTTTTCTTGCAGCCGCATTTAAAAAAGTAAACAGGAACAAAAGTGAAATTAATTGTAATAATGTTTTATTTATCCAGGTATATTTAAAATGTTATTTACATGTAATCAAAGTAAGTTATTAATGGGGTAGTTTACGTGCTTTCATACTGAGTTTTTAACATAGTGTGAATTTTACACTCTAAGATATGTCCGACTTTGCACTCGTCACCTTTGAAGTGGTCGGACAGCACATGTCCTGCACAGCACCAGTTTAGAGCCTGTTATACGTACGTGTGCTTCAGATTTACTTGCATTTGGGGCTACGTTGACATTTTTGTCATGTAACCACGTATGTAAGTGGAGTTTGAACTTTTCCTTCAGTCTATCTCCTCTGATGTGGTGTCATTCTTTTTAGAACAACTTGGTATTATTTGCTCATTTAAATATTATTACTTCTCCGCATTTCTGTTAACGACGTCAGTTCCTTATTCATTTTGCTGAGTAAATATGTTCTGGTTGCCTGCCCTATGAGCTAGCACAACTTGGCACTTCTGGGGCCACACTGATAACTCAGACAGACTCTTCGTCCTCCAGACGCCCTAATCTAGATGAAGTGATGCGACGTGTAAACAGAGCTAGAGTCCAAGCCAGGGAGAGCCGCACTGACGAAGTGCTGTTGGTGTATTTCGGGAGGCAGATCCCTGACATGGAACAGAGAAAGCTTCCTGGGGAAGGTGGCATTAAGATAGGCTCTGAAAAAGAAGGCAGCATTTCCAGAAGTGGAGATGGGGCTAGGATGGATATGTGCCATTGCTAGCCTTGTGAAGAGGTTTGGGGGGGTGGTTTTGTTTTTTGCTTTTTTTTTACATTTAAATAAAATGTATTCTCTGGGAGGCAGTGTTGCGTAGCATTAGTGGCTTTAGAATCTCCCCAGCTTGTCTGCCTTACAGCGGGGTGGCCTTGGGGAACATGTTTAATTTTTCTGTGCTCAAGTATCCTAATTTGTAAAGTTGCTTCATACGAACTGGGAATTATTACTTGTACCAATCTGTGACTTGATAAGAAAGGGCATATAATTTTAAATAATTTTTATGAGATTTTATAAAAAATACATATAAAAAATTTTAGTATAATTAAACATTTTGCTTGTTCTCAAAGCCAGATTATACTGTTGCCCAGTTCAGAAGTTCATTCATTATTCCTAGGTATTTCTTTGGTCCCTGGAGGTACACTCTTCTAATTTCCACAGCAGTTTATCCAGGTGCCTTGGACAGTATTCACTGTCCTTCTCATGTCACAGTTATTTACATACTTGTGTTTTTGGCCTGTCTACTGTTTTAGGGGCAGTATTTGGCTCACTTGTGTCGCTCAGTGAGCTTTACACAGAGCAGATGCACGGGAGCATTGTAAATGGAGACCAGCTGGCCACGCTGTCGGCCTCTGCTAGGAAACAGGCTGGCTCTGCTCGTTAGGGGGTTAAGGTAATTGAATTTAACCTGGAAGAAACAGTGCTCATGAATTCTGTTTATAATAGCAAATAGGTTTAAAATACTTTTTAAAGAAAAGATTGTTGTCTTGTATATATAAAGTGCTGTAGAAAAATAGTTAAGACTGATTTTGTGAACTCGTGTTCTTGATTTTCCTGCGGCAGTGTAAAGTGGGTTGCTCTCTGAGTGTAAACAAACTTATTGCCCATTACAGCTGCAGGGTGACTCTGCGGAGCCGAGACAACCTGTGCAGGTGAACCCTGCTGATCCTACCACAGGAAAAGCTGCAGACCCCTCCAAGCTTGAAAGTAAACCGGTCACAGGAATTGGCGACACAGACATAATTGAAAGAACTGAGAATTTAGAGAATAATGGAAATAGGAAAGATGGTGTGTGTGGGTAAGAAAAATGGTTATGTCTTGATCCTAACATTGTAGTGGCTTTGCAGCCCTCGTAGATTGAATGGGATCAGGGGGCCGTTCCTGTAGTGGTTTTGCAGCGGATAGGTGTGGGACATCCTCGGCTGGCATAGGATGGGGGTCAGTGCTAATGAACTTGTGGCGATTGCTGCTGTCTGTTATCTGGAGGTAGAAGTCTATCACGAGCCTCCCTGCAGAGCCTGCGTGTGTGTAACCCCGTATCGCACCGAGCTGGGGAGGTGGGTTGGGTGGGAAAGGAAGAAGGTACTTTTGGTGTTCAACATTATTACTGAGATTACAGATGGATTTTTCTCATCCCGATTCCCTTAGTCCTCCTCCATCTAAAAAAATGAAGTTATTTGGATTTAAAGAAGATCCATTTGTATTTATTCCTGAAGATGACCCATTATTTCCACCTATCCAGTAAGGATTAATTCAACCTTTTTAATTCTTCATTTAAAGAAATTTACTGTAGAGTTTCGAAATTGTAACTGGTCACGTTTAACCGTAGTTTTTTGTTTAGCTGTGTATAGCATTTTTTTTTTCCTTTAACTGCATGTTAGAGCTCGGTGAAACTTGAGGTCGACTGTATCTTTCAATTTGAAGTGAGCAGTAATCAGAGAAAGTAAACTGCCTAGAGGGGAAGATGATACAGAGGTGGAAAACCCTGGACTGTGATCGCACATGTAAATTACTCGAGTTTAGACATCAGTGGCCAAGGCTGCCCACCTCGGTTCCTGTTTGGGAAAGGAAGACCAGAGGGTCTGGGTGGAGGTGGAGGGCCCTAATTAGGAATTTCCCAGGCAGAACAGAGAGGAAAGGTGCTTAGGATAACAGTCTCAGATTCATCTCCTCTTTATTCATTAAGTTTTAGTACATATTTACCAGAGTGGTCACTTATGTTGTCCTGTGGGTAACGGTTCTTTGCATACGTTTGTACAAGTCCCTCAGAAGTAGTGTGGGTGTTCTCAGGTCGTTGTCCTTGGAGTAGCAGTTGACGGAGAGACGTTGCACCTGTTAATGTAGGTCCCTCATCTGGCTGTGCCTCAAATAAAAACTGCTTGGAGGTTTCAGGCAAAATAGATGAAGTTTTAGAAAATGAGAGCCCATCACAGAGCTCGACTGCCCTTAAATCACACTGAGTTTTAGAAATTGAATTCTGTCGAGGGAGAGTAAGATGCTTAGAGACAGTCTGTTAAATTTTGAACTAAACTCTTGTAAACAGCACGATCTTGTTTATAGGAAATTTTATGCTTTGGACCCTTCATTCCCAAAGATGAATTTGTTAACTCGGACTACAGAAGGAAAGAAAAGGCAGCTCTACATGGTTTCTAAGGAGCTGAGGAATGTGCTGCTGAATAACAGTGAGAGGATGAAGGTGCGCACCTCACGGACAGGTGACGATGCATGATTAGGGACATGTGTGTTTTTCCCCATCTGCTGAGGTTTCATTTGGGAGGAGCAAATCCTGGCATCTGCTCTCTGTGTCCATCATGGGCTGAGGGTGCCCGAGCCTGCTGCATGGTTTTAGAGCTGTTAGCAAGCATGGGATGCACGGCCTGTGTCCTGTCCGTCCCACTGTCCTCACCGAGGGTGAGGGTCAATGGTGTTCCCGCTGTGGGTATCACGGGGGCAGGTGCAGAGGATTTGGAGGGCTGACTGCAGCTGCTCCATGGGCCTTTGGCAGTGTTTGTCTTTCCCGTTTTCTTAGGATTTTTCCGCATTTAGGCCCCTGTTTTCATTGGCTTTACTGTTTTCCCAACTCATTTTTCCCTTTCCTTATTTAGTGCAGCATGTCTCCAAGTGTGGTCTGGAGTCCATGAGGTCAGAAGTATTTTCATAACAACACTAAGATATTAGTTGCCTTTTTTATTCTCCTCTCTTGGGTGTCCACTGGGGTTTTCAGGGTGACGGCATCGTTGTTCCCAGCAGCCTGTGGAATTTGTGCGTACACATGTTCTTGTCTTTTTGAAGTCTCCTGGTTTTGTGTGTTCTGGTAATTATTAGTCACTATGAGCCACATAAACCAAAGCCATATGAGAGCAGCACTCGGGCTGTGAGAGCCCTTAGTCAGATGCCTTTCAGAGTTTTCCCTTCTCCTTCCCTTCTCCACGTCAGCAGCTACTTACTGCTCTGCCTCCTCGGGGTAGAAGGGCTTATTTTAATTGATTATCCTGTGACTTTGATGTATGATTGTGTTTCATCTCATTTTCTCGCTTACAGGTTATTAACACAGGGATAAAAGTCTGGTGTCGAAATAACAGTGGTGAAGAGTTTGATTGTGCTTTCCGGTTAGCCCAGGAGGTAATTTGGGCAGTGTACTTGGATAGCCCTAGCCATGAATAAATGTGGAGCAGTCGGGTGTAAGTAGGTGTTTCTGAGCCAGCCTGCTGGGTTACTGAGCTCTCCGAGGGCGGGTTTCCTCTCCTGCCCAGGGCCTGCTTGCTCATGTATTACAGATTCTGGGCAGGGGCGCTGCACCTGCCTGGAGCTGTTGGTGAGGTGAGGGCCAGCTGCAGACCCCAGAAAGCCCCTGAGGACACCTGGCACTCACTGTACACTGGAGGGTGGGTGGTTGTCACCATTCATAATGTTGATCTCTCTCTCTATTCTCACAGGGAATATATACATTGTATCCATTTATTAATTCAAGAATTATCACTGTAACGCTAGAAGATGTTAAAATTCTGTTAACCCAGGAAAACCCATTTTTTAGAAAACTTAGCAGTGAGACATACAGCCAAGCCAAGGACTTGGGTAAGCCGTTTGACTTGCATAGAGGCATAACACCTCCTAATACAGACTGCAGAGAGAGCTGTTCCTGCTTGTTGCATCTTTCTCATTCTTAGATTTTAGTGTGTCGTGGCTTTCTTTTTACTGACTGTGTCAATTCCAGAGTGCTTTGTGGAAACATAATTGATGTCTCAGTGTATTGAGGGTCAAGGGCATCCCTGGGGTTGATCTACTTCCTCAGGCCCTGTGGAGCCATGGGCTGCCGGCTGCCCTCAGGGCATCTGTGCAGGTGCTGGGGCCTGGCCTGCCCACTAGCCAGAGCTCCGAGCTGCCCCCTAGAGCAGGTGGCCAGGGAAGGGCCCCGTGTGGAAGCCCAGGGCAAGTTGTGTGGGGTTTGCCTGCATCGCGAGGTGCATGAGACCAAATCACGTAGGCCGTCGAGTTTATTTGGCATTTAATCAACCCTGTCAAAGCAGAACTTGCAGTCTTGCCAGCAGTTCCCTCTGCTTTGCTAGGCAGCCAAAATAGATTATTGGTCACGGTGTTGCTTTTATAGTTCATAAACGTCCATTTTGAATCACTCTAGTGAAATTTTCACCTAAGAATAAAAATAATTCCAAGGGTTCTAAGTTTGTTTTTCTTTTTATTCTTGTTTATTTTTTATAACTTACTGTTCAATGTTTCTGGCTCAATTTGATGAGAACTGCACAAATCAGTTCTTGCAGTTACATAATCATCTCTCTTACTCATGTGTAAACTGACGGCCTGGAGAATATGAAATGTGCTGTGTTGAATCCATCTCCTCCTGCCATCTCCTCAGACAAGAACCACAGTTACAGTGGAGATGTTTTTAAAGGATAAGGGAACTGCTTGTTTTCCTTTTTTTTAATCCTGCATTTAGAGGATTGCAATATAATTTTTGACAATTTTTGAGTGTTGTTTCATGCTGTTTCTAGGAGTTGGAACAATTATGTGTTTAATCTTGAATTTGGGTACTTAACGGGTAGTGGTCTCCACCTCCCTGCTTCCGAGCGAGGCTTGCTGAGGAGCTTCACTAAATCCCCGAAGGTCTTTGCCACCGTGCCCCGCCAGGTTGTCTTGACTGCCCCGCTTGGCGCTTGACTTGCTGATGGCTTTGTGTTTTTGAAAAGAAAGGCCTGTCTTCTCCATCGAGATCCTTGAGACCAAGAGGCTAGATTATTTGTTGCTATCTGTCCACAATGCTGGGCATGTGAATGTGCTCCACAAAGGCGTCCACCAACGGGAGAGCTTGGCCAATGCACGTCTGTTTCTCTTCCAGCCAAGGGGAGCGTCGTCCTGAAGTACGAGCCAGACCCCACGTAAGTGAGGGCACTCCTGCAGTCGGCGTTGGCGGTCGCATCAGCCTGAGGGCGGGGGTAGTCTGAGAAGCCTTTTGTGAATGTTCCCCTAAAGATAGGACTGTGGAAATTTTAGAACAGAGATCTTATTCTTGTATATCATAGAGAAGATATTGTTTCATAGAACATTCAACTCAGGCCAAATGTATTTTTATTTAGAGAACAAAATACATAGTACTTATTCTCTGTGCCTTAGAAATCTAATTTCTGTCTTGCACAGAACTAGTGTAAAGATTGAACGGTTGAGAGAGGTTGAGTTCTTCCATCTCTGCCGTCTCTCCTGTTTCGCCAGTGTTTGTGGATTCCCTGCTACATTTCAGGCAGTGCTGTTCTAGGGCGGGGTGTGGGGACTTGCTGAAGAAGACAGAAGGGTCTAGCCCCCCTGTAGCTCACACTGACAGCCACCACGGGACTGTACACTGTACACGTGTGCACCTGGCCCCTCACGGGGATCCTGGAGGAGTAGGTCCCGGAAGGTCAGCACTTGCTAGAAACGGGATGGAGAGCTCAGTGGCGGGCCCGGAGTGCCTCAGCTAGTGAGAAATAGAATACCGTTTCTGAGAAGAGGGAATAAACAGGGTACGGGGCTAGAAAGGGATTTGGGGGAGAGCTTAGGTAGAGCTGAGGCAGTTTCTCTGGGAAGGTACTGTGTGACCTGAGTCTGAACAGTGAGAAGGAAGCTGAGAAGCTCAAACCCTGACGCGGGAACAAGCTGGGGAGCAGTTGGTGGGGAGCTCCGGAAGGAGGGCAGGCCCAAGCACCCTGCAAGGTCCAAGGGCCGTGAAGAGAGCAGCCTGTGTGCGTGTGCTCATACGTCGGGGGTGGCGGGGGGAGTAAGACAGCAGGTGAGTTGGGAGGCAGGTGCAGGTGCCCGAGGGTTGGTCAAGGGTAGAGTGGTGCATGTGGGTCCCTTTGGGATGTGTTTTGGAGGTAGAGCTGATGAGATGGATCGTGGGCAGTGAAGGGACCGGAGCACTCTGATGGCTTCTGGGTTTTTGTGTTGAGCAAGTGTTGTCTCCTAAAATGGGAAACGAGAGAAGAACTAACATATAAATTTGAAATGCTGAAAGAGACAGGCAATAGACCTGGGTAGGCAGCTAGGTAGAAGTTTGGGGAATTAAGGGGAAAGGAAGGTCCAGAGATAGACCCTGGGGATTCATGAGCACATCGATCCTATTTAAAGCCAGGAGGCTGGATGAGAAACTTAGAAAGAAGCTGCAGGTGGCACAGAGAAGGTGTGCAGGACCTTGCCCTGGGATGTGCTGGCATTAGAGGAGGAGAGGTCAGTAAAAGTGGGAGCAACAGGGCAGGTGGGAGACAGAGCAGAAGGGAGGGTACTGCAGAAGCCGGGGGGAAAGGTTCTGGGAACCCAGTTGAGAAGAAAGATGGTGTCCCAGGCAAAGAGTGGAGGAGGGCGCTTGGCGTTGGCTGGGTGGCCGAGATGGAGTGCGTGTGTGGAAGTATAACTGGAGACGGTTGCGGAATGGGCCAGGGCAGTGGAGAGCCGGCGTAGACACCACTTTCGAGATGTTTGCTGTGGAAAACAGTGAACGGGCCTTCCTCGGGTGAGTGGTGGGGTGGAGAGAAGGTTTGAGGTGGGAGGTATTGCGACATGCTTCTCTACTGATGGGGGAGCCAGGAGAACAAGGGGGCCCGCTCATGTGTCGGGAGTGCGGGTGGGATCACAGAACCGTTTGGACGAAGACCTAGAAATGGTATTTAAAATAACGGTGCTATGTGGCTCAGGTAGAAACTTGACGATAGTTTAGGACGTGGATTCGTGTTCCCCCGTACTAACACTGGTTTCTCCTGGTTGAAGAACACGGGTGAAAAGACAGCGTCAGGAATTACTAGGTTGAGAAAAAGTAAAGAAAAAGAGTGGGAGTCTGGAGATTTCTCGTGTGTTCCTCTCATTGTTTCTTATCAACTTACTGTCCATGCTTTACCCTAGGGAAAATGGGGAGGTACTGATGTGTTTCCGTTTCCCTCTTTTTAGTGGTTTATTTCTCGCTTCTTGGTTCAGGCCCTTCTCTTTTACTGTTTGTTTTTTAAAAATATAATTGAACCCTTCTGTCTTTGTTCCTTTCTCAGCCTGTGTCACTGATGCCTGGCATCAAGTAGATTTGGGACATATGTTTAACTTAGTGGAGCCTTTAGGAGCCAAAAACTAGACCAGAGCCCCATTTGAAAGAAGTTAACAGTGTGCATAGTAAATAGTGATGCGTATAAGTACTTGAGGGCACAGGAGTAACACAGACGATACCCATGCTCTTCATTGAGGAAAGGGGAGCTGATGCGCTTGGTGTGTCTGTAAGGTGGGGTCGAGTGGACTAGGGGGCGGGGGTGTTCTGGACCCAGATAACACTGCATGCTGGAAGCCAATGGGCTCAGTGTGTCCAGGGGCTCATATTGTCATGGGGGTGGGTAACAAAGAAGAGTTTAGGGTCACTCAGACCAAATTACTGAAGCATGGACTGTCGGAAGAGTGGGCAGTCCTGGTACCAGGCCTGGTGCTCCAGCCTGCTGGCAGTGTTACTCTGGGCCCGGTTGTCCAGCCTCTCAGGACCCTCAGTTTGTTCATCTGTAACAACGGGCAGTGAGCATGAGGAGCAGTGAGGCAGTGGGACAGAACTGCCGGCTGGGTGGTGTAATGGGGCATCACGGACAGGTCTTCAGATTCCAGAGGAAGGAAACATGTAGACATTCTAACATCGAGAGTGTTTGTGAAGTCAGCAGATCTGAGGTTATTCCACTGTGAGCTTTTAGAAGGAAACTCTGGCCAGCCTGAGGGTGTTGATAGTATTCAGGACTTGAAGAAGGAAGCTGATCTTCCTTCGAGAAAACCCTCCATAGGGTCACAGACCAAAATGCTTTCCCAGTGGTTTGGGGGTATTTTTTTTGGAGAGGTTGCATATTAATCCCTCTGTAGATGCGTTTATGAGGACTTGTAATACTTACATGAAGCCATTTTGTTTGTAGGAAACCAGAGACCCTCCAGTGTCCCATTGTGTTATGCGGATGGCGGGGGAAGGCATCAATTCGAACTTTCGTGCCCAAGAACGAACGGCTTCATTACCTCAGGATGATGGGGCTAGAGGTGTCGACAGAAAAGAAGAAAGAAGGGACCGTTCTCATGGAGGAGAGTGCAGCCAGCTCTGGGCCGCCGGAGGACGAGGTGAGTGCGGAAGAGGGAGTAGAGCGGGCTGCCAGCCCAGACGCCACCCCCGGCAGTGACCCCGCAGGGGCCGCCCCACGCCGGTGAGGAGACCCTCAGGCGCGCCGCACCACAGGGGCCTCCACCGTGGTGTCTAAAACCGAATCCAGAACTTCTCGACTGTCAAGTACGTATTTTTAAAGACTGGAAACTGGTGGGATGATGAGAGCCGTGAACGAGTGATCCCAGTGCTGCGTTCACACAGAGGCCTACAAGAAAGTATTTTTTTAGCGTGTTAGAGGTTGCTCGTTTCACTGTGTTTCCTTGGCGAAGCTGGGTCCAGAGTGCCTGCTGCAGGCAGTAGACTTTCACTGTTAAAGTCTTCCGTCAGGAAATACAGCTGCCCTTGCAGAAAATTTCAGGTCCTTTTTGTGATGCCTATATTGGTCTTAAGGTCCAGTATTTTTTTTAATTATTATTTATAGAAAGAATCTATAACCCACTATGAAGTGTTGGAAAACTGTGCTCTAAGCTTTAATTGTATGAAGTTGCACATTAGCAGTGCGACATTAATATGCAGTGGGGTTAACATCTGAGGTCTCAGATGACTTCTGTGCCTTTGTAATAAAGGGTAAAATTGTTTCTCAGAGTAAGAGCTGTATGGTGAATTGTGATACTAATTATGAGGGTTTTATGTGCTTTTATTGAATGGAGTGCTTTGCAATTTTAATTTTTAAAAGGGTTTTGGGATCCTTGAAACATTTAAATAAACAGTTGTTAATGCTCATGTGTGTGTATGAGTCTTGTTTTACTGTTCATGAGGCAGAAGGAACGAACTTATTTTGGGTGAATGGAAGTGTAAGGATTAAAGCATTCGTACCTTAGCAAATGAAGGGAATTTTAATGTGAAGGCTGCTCGGGAGTGAAGTGGGGAGTGTGAGGTGACAGCACTTGAAGGACTTTTCTGTGGGTTTACCCCTTATCCTCTAAAGGGCAGTATTAACGCTGTAGCTACAAGGAGACAGGTTTGGGTGGATCAGGGTTCACTGAGCAGTTTGAGAAAAGACTCCAGTACTGAATGGGCTCCCTGGGGCACTGTTGTTAAGGAACCTGGAGGTGATGCTAATCAGGCAGGAGCTCTGTGACCATTTCAGTTAATCACTTACTAAGTTCCCGCTGTGTGCCAGGCAGGGTTCTGGGGGCTGGTGACTCAGTTTATCAAGACAGACAATTTCAGATATCCAAAAGAGGAGTATACTATGGTGAACCTTCATGTCCTTGTCACCTAGCTTTCACAATCATTAACACAGTCTCATTTTACCAATACCCCTGCTTACTTTCCCACCCTATCTCTTTGTATTATTTTGAAGCAAATTGCATCCAACAGCCTGTGAAAAGGACCCTTTTTCTTTTTAAAAAATAACCTCAATAACTTCACACCAAAAACACTAACAATTCTTTAATATCAAGTAGCTTGTGTGATTGAGCTATACACTGAAAACTCTTAAGACGTTGATGAAAGACGTTGAAGACACCCATAAATGCAAAGATATCCTGTGTTCATGGATTGGAAGCATTAATATTGTTAAATGTCTATATTACCCAAAGCTGTCTATAGATTCAATGCAATCCCCATAAAATTTCCAATGGTATTTTTCACAGAAATAGAAAAAAATATCCTAAAGTTTGTATGGAACCACAAAAGACCCTGAATAGCCAAAGCAATCTTGAGAAAAGAATAAAGGTGAAGGCATCATATTTCCTGATTTCAAACTATGTTAGAAAGCTGTAGTAATCAAAATAGTAAGATATTGGCGTGAAAACAGACACACAGATCAATGGGACAGATTAGCCCAGAAATAAACCCATGCATATATGGTCAATTAATTTACAACAAAGGAGTCAAAAATATATAATGTGGAAAGGATAGCCTCTTCAATAAATAGTGTTGGGAAAACTGGACCCCTATCTTACACCATACACGAAAATCAACTCAAAATGGATTCAAGACTTGAACGTAAGACCCGAAACTGTAAAACTAGAAGAAAACATAGGTGGTAAGCTTCTTGACATCAGTCTTGGGGGTGATGTTTTGGATTTGACACCAAAAACAAAAGCAACAAAAGCAAAAGTAAACAGCAAAGGAAATCAAAATGAAAAGGCAACTTATGGGATGGGAGAAGATATTTGCAAACCATATTGGGGTTAATGTCCAAAATATACAAGGAACTCATACAACTGAATAGCCAAAAGAAACCCAATTAAAAAACAGGCAGGGATCTGAACAGACATTATTCTAAAGAAGACATAGATGGCCAACAGATACATGGAAAGGGGCTAAACATCACTGATCACCAGGGAAATGCAAAGCAAAACCACAATGAGATATCACCTCACTCCTGTTAATATAGCCCTTATCAAGAAGACGAGGTAAGTGGAGCATGTAGAGAAAAGGGAACCTTTGTGCACTGTTGGTGGGAATGTAAATTGGTGCAGCCAATGGAAAACAGTATGGAGGATCCTCAAGAAAGTGAAAATAGAACTACCGCACAATCCGACCATCCCACTTCTGGGTGTTTATTCAAAGGGAATGAAACCATTATCCCCAAGAGGTATCTGCACCCTCATGTTCATTGCAGCATTACTCACAATAGCCAAGTATGGAACAACCCTTAGTGTCCATCAGCAGATGAATGGATAAGGAAAATGTGTGCACAGACACACACACAATGGAATATTATTCGGCCATAAAAAAGAAGGAAATCTTGTCATTTGTGACAACATGGATGGACCTTGAGAGCATTATGCTAAGTGAAATAAGCCAGAGAAAGACAAGTACTGCATGGTATCACTTAGATGTGGAATCTAAAAAGTCCAACTCACAGAAACAGTGAAAAAGTGGTTTCCAGGGCCTAGGGGGTGGGGGAAATAGGGAAGAAAGACAGACAAACCCCCACACAAATAGCTTAATGTTTGCATTTGCTTGTTTATCTCATTTGTTTTAATTGGTTTGGACAAACACCACACATTGCATTTGGTTGATTTGTCTAAGTCTCTTTATTTGAAATACTTGCAAACTCAGTAGTGTAAAGGGCTCCCATTTAGCTCTTTACCTAAATTTCTGTGTGTGTGTCTATGTGTAACCAGTTATTTTCTGAACCTTTTGAGTGGAGTTGCAGACATATTCCATTGCTCCTTAATACTTCAGCCTACCTTTCCTGAAAACAAACAGTGCCACTGTTACTCTTATGTAACAGTGGCACAAATGTTAACATGGATACAAGATGACCATCTAACCCTCAGATCTCATTCTGCTGTTGGCCCAATGGTGCCCTTTGCAGGTCAGCAACATGTGTTCAGTTGTCATGTCTTTTGAGTTCCCTCCAATCTGGATAGTTCTCAGTCTTTTGTGATTGTGACATTTTGGGGGAGGACAGAGTGTTCTTCAGTTTTGGTTTGTCTAGCGTGCCCTTGTGATGTGCACATTTTGACGACAGTACTACAGAGGTGGTGCTCTGCTTCTTTCCCTAGAAGGTGTCAGGAGGCCCTTGGTGTGGTATGTCTCCTTCCTAGTGACGTTAAGTTTTACTTGATTAAGATGGTGTCTGCTTGCCACGTTTCTCCACTGAAAAGTTAGTGTTTTGTAGGGAGATGCTTCAAGACTGTATGTATACCTGTTCTTTATCAAACCAACTGCCAGCCTTAGCATCTCTTGGTAATTTTTGCCTGAACCAATTTTTAGGATGATAGCTGCAAAATGACAATTTCCAATTCTATCATTCTTCTACATTATTAGTTTGCATTCTACATTAGATGCTCCTCCCTCTCCTCTGTTTACTTCTTTGTTCATTTATTTATGTCATATGGATTCAAGGATCCCTATTTTACTCAGTAAGCTATGTTACTGTCATTATTTTGTTGCCCTCATTGTCCCAGAGTTGGTCTATGGGAGCTGCTCCTAGTTCTAATGTCCTTCCACATGTCCCCATCATTCTACTTCCTGGCGCAATGAGATGCTCTGGCCCTGGAGTTGCCCCCTGGAGCCCGGCTCCTTAGTGGAGCATGGTAGTTAGAAACCAAGATCTGGTATTAGGTGTGCTCCCTGCTCCTGCTTATCATTTTTTATAGACCATCTCAGCAAACGTGTCTATGTGTGCACACATGCATACATACATACGTATATGTATATGTTGCCTATAAATTGTTTAAAACCACATCACACTGATATGTCTGAGTCCAGCCCCACACTCTGGGTTCTGTTGTAGCCTCTCTCTTCCATAATTAGCACTCCTTTCCCTAGTAGTAAGCAGCATGGCCCTGATTTTCTTCACTATATTTACTTATTTGTTTAATTAACATTTGCATGTTCTGATCTTCCCCTGTTGCTGACTCTGAAACCTCAGACCCTGGCCCTCCTGAACCCCACTGGCTGTGCCAGGGCCAAACTTGACCATCCTTCCTTCAACTCGTTCCCTGAAGACACTTGCCGACAAGCCAGCATGAACTTCAGCACCAACCGAAGGGAAGAAGAAGCTCTTAGTTCTCTCAACGTTTCCCCCCAGAGCTCCATTAAAATGAGGTTCTCTGGCCCTACTTCTTAGAGATTCTATTTCACGTGGCTGGAGTGGAGTCTAAACCCCATATGGTTCTGGTGTGTGGCCAGGTTGAGGGACCACTGGTTTAAATAACCTTAGCTCATCTAGCAATGTCATACTACAATAACGAATTATAACCCTTGGTGTTTTCTTTGCAGTAAAAATGGCTAATGGTTGTTTAGTTGAGATGCTTTACAAACATTGTTTTGTGTAGTTATGATCTAACTATAGGCATGGTTAGATTGTCAAGACCAAATATTGTATGGCAGAGCCAGGATTCAAACCCAGGGATGTCCACACTGCATCCTAATTACCACGAGCTCATTCAGACAACAAAACACTCTTATGTATTTAAACAGATCTCTTCCCAATTTGACATCTCAGCAAACCCAGGCCTAGATAATAACAGACATCTAACAGGACAAGGCCTGGCCATCGCAGATGATATTTAAGTGATTTACTTATGTTGACTTGTATCAGTCAGGGTCTGATAGGAGAAACCACTCAGTAATTTGAACAGGGGAAATTTAATAGAATTACTAACTCTAATGGGATTGGGGTAATAAGGGGATTGGCTAGTAAAAAGTAAAAATGCTGAAAATATAGGAAGACAGAAGGAACGGCTGTTACCCCTAGAGCTGAGATAGAGCACCTCAGGAGGAACCCACACCCTGAGATTTGTTGGGAAGGGTGTGACCAGAACTCACTGAATGGCAGGGGAGTTGCTGTGGTTCTGCCTTGGTGGAACTTGCTGGAAATCTGGCCCCTAGGGTGCAGGTGAAATCTTTTTATGGAGAAGTATCTCGACAGAGGTGCTCTGCTACAAGAGCGTGAAGGGGGTGCTGGGAAGGGCTGCTGAGCGCTGTACTGCCGGGCACCAGGAGGCCACATGCAGTGGAGTAGCCTGGGGGTGGAGGGCGCCAGGACCAAGAAGCAAAACCCCTTCTTCCTGCCATGTCTCTCTAGTGCCCTCTACTGACAAAGCATGACATTGTCCCAGCTGGCAAAAAATATTTCAGGGGCCCAGATCCATTTTGGCAGAGAGAGCAATGACAGGTGAGTTTGGAGCCAGGAGACAGTAAACTGATAATTGACATGTGACTCATTTGATCCAACAACCCAATGGAGGGGAGGTTCCCATTACCCCTACTTACAGATGAGAAAATTGAAGCAAAAATTAAGTAACCAACCAGACATCACACTAAGTGACAAAGCCAGGATTCCAATTTAAAAAAGTCGTAACCAGCAGGAGCAGAGCTGGAGTTCAGTTGTGAGTGAGGGTCTCTGTCCCGGTGTACCTCCCTTCTTAATGGAGAGCTGCACTGCAACAGCCCTTCTTTAGCGATCAAATTTTCATGATTTTGGCAGCTCTTCAAAATTGCCAGAAATGAGTGACTGTCCAGAGGGACAAATGTGATATTTGAGTGCATGTTTTCTTCTTTTAAGGCTCTTTAAAACCTCTAAACTCTTTTGTCAAATGTGGACTTATGAACTTTTCTCAAAGCAGATTATGATTAGGAGGGTCTGTTTGGGTTGCAATATGGATTGAATCCATGCAGCTAATTTCACTGCCTCCCAGACGCTAATAGAACTACAGTAAACAAAACAGAGGGAAGGGGGTTACAGAAGCAACACAATTTTGGAAGCTGGTGAGCAATGGACAGGTGGTAACAATAAACCAGGAGGGAACCCTAAGCCAGTGGTGAGAACAGCAGAGAAGCAGTCCGTTGTGCTCCACAGATTCATAGAAGGCTCCGTTCTGGCTAACACAGGATTCAAGGTTTGAGAAGCAGTTGAATTCTAGGTCTCCCTCATCTGTGCTGCTGGACTGGGGGCCTGGCCAGGCGGAGGGTCTGGGGGCCCAGGGGGGTTGACTTGTCTAAGGGGGATTAGCGACTCTCCGCATGCTGCCCTTCCCTGGGCTCCCAGAGAGTTTGGGGCAGTCAGACCGCGGGCTCCCAGCAGGAGGTTATTGGAAGACGCTTCTCTGGAACCTGTCCAGCTCCAGAGAAAAGACCTGAGGATAGCGGTCTCGGGCTTCCAAGAAGTGGCCCACTCGCACCCCCCCCCAACGAGGACAAGTCACTCCAGCGGGGCTGCCAGTGTGCCCTGCGGCCCCTCGCTTGATCAGGAGCAGACCACCAAGGACTGCGACATCTGAGAGCAGCCTCTGGCACTGAAAACAGGGGTCAAAGCAGACAAGAAAAGCAGCCAGGAAGAAGCACAGACGACACAGGGAGAAGACAGCTTAAAAAAAAAAATCCCTGTTATTGAAAAATAAGCTAGATGATGGTGTATGGCTAAGCCTGAGGAGACAGTTTGAAAAACAAAACAAAGGATGCTCTGAACACCAATGGTTACACTGAAGGTTTTTCCTCCAGTTTTAATCAAGATTTTGGCGAAGGGCTTCTGCTCCAGAAAGAGGGCATCGCAGAATGCAGAAGAAAAGACAGGTCTGGCTGAAGGAGGGTTTCTCTCCCATTCGCAGACACTCTTGTGTGTGCCTAGGGCATCCGGGATTGGGAGCCAACAGTTGCCTCTTTGCAGGTGGGGTTTAAGGGAGACAAATTTTAGCTTAAAACCCTCTGTTCCCTTGGAACTTTGAAATACCTATTGAGAAGATGAAAAAAATAAAATAAATTTCATAAAAAAGAATGACAAATAGACATAACTTTTACCCACACTGTGTGACCCAGGGCAAGTTTCTTAATGTCTCTGGGCCTCCATTTCCTCATCTGTGAAATGGGCATACTGAGCACCCATCTGATAGGCCCTGTGAGGACTGAATTAGTGACTGTGTGGGACACATGGAAAACGGCACCCGGCAGCAAATGTTTCCAGATAGAGGCTGATTTTTTCAGGCTGCTGAGACAAGACATTCACTGATAAGCGCTTGTTCTTTTTGCTACTAGACAAAACCTTTTGATTAGGGGAGACAGAGATCATGTGGGTGAAGTGTGTCAATTGTGGGTTTCGCTCACACATTCTGCCGCTGCAACGGTCCTCCACCCTCGTGGTGACTAGTGCACGCGGTCATGGAAGCACAGTCCTTAGAACCAGGTAGCACTGCGTGGTTCAGATGCTTGTGTTCATGTTTCTTTTCATCGGTTCAGGGAGGGACATTTCCTGAGGCTTCTCCTGAGCTGTGAGGGAGAGACAGCTCAGGAGCCGTCGCCGCAGGAAACATGGAATTGCATAGTTGACTCCACTCTTTGATTTCAAACACCAGTTTCCACCACCTGCTCCCCATCCGCAAAGTCAACTTTAGTACTGATTATTTTAAACTAGTGAATGAAAAACTAATAAAGATTGGAGAACATAGACCTCACATTCAAAGTATCAAGCACCTGGGAAATGATGCAAATTCATGTTCTAATCAGATTATTTGTCAGATTGTTGTTGGTGTCAGGAGAACAGCTGCACTTTAAAAAATATAAATAAATATCTGTGGTTTGTTTTTCCAGGTGGATTTTGGTTACAGCAAACAGCATTTCCCAGTAACAAAATTTCTAAATATTTAAACCAGTTTTAAACAATGACAACTACAAACGATCCAAAGGAAGGATCCAGAGCATGCATGAACGGGATCTAACCAGCGTCAACATACAGACATGCCTTTGAATAATGGATCATCTTTCAGTATTAGCACTGGACCTATTTGCATGTTAGCGTGTGTGTTAGAACTTGTTAGACAAACCAATCTTTGGAGAAGAAAAGACAAAGTAAATACAAATAGATAGCACGCAGGGTTCCACTTCCCAGTGATTTCAGTAAATCAACTCCGGGTGGGAGAGGCAAGGTCTAGGTGTGTGGAGGGACTGTCCTGCTTGGGAGGGAGGCAATAGTTGATGAATGCTAAGGCTGATGAAACAATGTTTGTTTTAGCTTCTCAGGGAAACAGACCCAGGCTGGAGATTTGCATGCAGGAAGTTAGGATCAGAACCCGAGGCTGCGGGAAACAGACCCAGGCTGGAGATTTGTGTGCAGGATGTTTGGATCAGAACCGGAGGCTACAAGAAGGAAGCAGGCTTGGCTGTGTCCAGCAAGACAAAGACCTCAGCAGCCGGCTCCTGGGGAGAGGAGGGTTTCCCGCCTGAGCACCACGCATCCACTGCACCATTGAAACACGTTGTCAACAAGGTAGAAAACCAGAAACAGGACCTCTGACTCCCTACCCACTAGAGGAAAAAAGTAACAAGTTTTATCAGTCTAAGGGAAGAGAGGAAAGGGAAAAAAGGATAGAAATAAGAAAACACAGTAAACAGAAAATGCAAAACAGCTCAAAAAATTGAAACAAGACTGACACAGGCAAATGCGAACGAAAGATGCAGGTGTGGGTTTTTATTTTGATTATATTTTGAAGAGGTTGACATTTGAGAGGTTCAGAGCAGTGAGCGGCTCCCCTCCCACCAGCCCCCATTCTCCTCCATGGAGGCCACCAGTGTCAACATTTCCTGTCCCTCCTTCCACATACAGGAGTGGGGAGACATCTTCCCCCTTTCCACCAATGTGGACATCTGCACAGAATGTTCTGCCCCAGCGTTTGTTTCTGTTTAGTAGTACAGCTTGGAGATCGTTTCATACTAGCACAGCAGGAGCCCCACTCTTCCTTAAGGCGCCGAGGACCTCCCATTTAACCAGACCCCGTGAACAGGTTCCTGGATTGCTTCCAGTCCTTTCTTTTTACCGAAAAAGCCTGTAATGAATAACGTTGGATCTTTCATTTCAAATCTTGCACACGCATATGGGTTAGAATAAATTCCCAGAAGTAATATTTATTGGTGAAGGAGTATGTGCATTTTAAATTATGGTAGATATTAGATGTGTTGATTTTAATATAAAATGAAATAGAATTCATGGCCAGGCACATGAAATGGGAAAAACAGGGGCACTTTATATATTTTATATTTATAAAAGAAATGATCTACCAAGAACATGTAACAGCCTTTAACCTTAAAGCACCTTACAACAAAATATTGAAAATAGCGAAAAATATTACCAATAGAAGAAATGGAGAGATCCACAGTTATATTAAGAAATTTTGATAACAGCATCTATCAGAAATTGACAAGTAAAGTAGAATATAGGGATTTGAGTATCAATTAACAAGCTTGAGGAAACACAGATTAATGAAATAGAACACTTACCTAGGAGGGGTGATCAATAATTCAAAAGCTTTTGAAAAGACCAATAAAATAGACAAACCTTCGGTAACTGTTCAAGGAAGAAAAAGACAAGGAGAGAAGGCCGTGCAGGATGAAGAGACTCTTAGCTTGCAAGAACACACACCACCTCCTTCCATATCAGTGGACTGAACACACAGGTGAAATGCAAACATCCAGGAAAGTGCAAGTTACCAGCATTATTCCAAGAAGAGGAGAAAGGCCTCAGTAGGAATAACAACCACAGAAAAAAGGAAAAGGCAGTTGGGGATCTGCCCACTTCCATGCCCCGCAAAACAGCCACTAGGCCCAGGGAAGTTTTCAGGCAAGTTTTGCCAAATTTTCAGGAAATGCCTATTTCCCATGTTAAATTCGTTTTATAGAAAAAGTTATTGGAAAGTTTCCCCAATCATTCTATGAGACTGGTGTTATCAAGGAGGTCTGAAATGAGCAAGGATACAAAAAAAGACATACTGCTCTGACACCATCACTCTTGCTGATGTAAAAAGACCGAAGTAAAATGTTAGTGAAATGAGATGAATAGGGACTTAAAAAAGAAACGTGTCATGATGTAATAGTGAAATATAAATAACTATATTCTTTATATAATTATATATTATATTTATATTATAAAATAAATTATATATGAATTTATATATTTAATATAATTACATAGAGAATTATAAAGAATATTAAGATATTAAAGGAGAAAAATTAAAATATTGATTTAATGAAATGCAAGACTCATTTCTTTAAAAAATAACAATAAGCGAAGAATGGAAGGAATCATATATAACTTGATGGATATTTATCAGAAATCCTGTATCAAACAACATACAAAATGGTAAAATATTAGGAACAGGAACCAGGTAACAGATATTGCTCACTTGCATCTCAATTAGTCCACAGTGAGAATCCTAGTCAGTGCAATAAGACCAAGAGAAGTGAGGTGTAGTAATGGAAAAGATGAGACTAATGCTGCCATTATTTGCATGTCAGATAATTATCTATGTATGAAAATCCATAAGAGAATAAACCAGAAAGGTACAAAAACTCATAATAGTTTAGTAATTTGATAAAGACGAAAGACATCATAAATAAAGGTTTTTAAATAGTGACACACTGGGAGAAAATATTTGCTATATATATGTATGTATATTAGATAACATCACATTAATAATATGTAAATAGCTTCTACAAATCAATAAGAAAAAGATGAACAATTTGAGAGAAAAGTAGACAAAAGATATAAACAGGTAATTTGCATAAAAAGACATACAGGTGACCAATAGACGGCCTCACTCATACTGAAAAATGATAATATCAATGACTTTCAATTTTTCACTCATCAAAGTGACAAAAGGTTAAGGAGAAATAATACCCAGTGATGACAATGGTGTGGGGCGGTGGGTGCTTTCAGGTTAGCCCTGTCTTTTTGGAAGGTCGGTTTTCCCTGTGCTTCTGATTTGATTCCAGAAGAGGCAGTGTTGCTGACACCACCAGCGTGACCTCGGGTTAAGCGAAGGTTGGAGTTAAGCACAGGGATCTCGGTGCATCAAGGCTGCCCTTGAAACTGGGTCCCAGTGGCTGCAAAAGGCCAGGAGTCGGATGGATGAAGATCTTCCTCCTCAGCAGCCTTGGCCTTTCTCGGTGATGAACGGTGGCCAACTGTGTTTGTGGGGAGTGTTTAGCCTCTGCCCTGCTGGCCGTGACACCACCACGGGTGACAATCCCGGTCACCTAGCATGAGATGCACAAAGAATCAAAAGCCGCAATGATGTTCTCAAGTGTCACCCAGAAGTCTGAGAGCTGAGACGTTTCCCCAGCTCTTTTACCAGCTGAGGTTCTCAGGGCGACACCGCTGGTGTCTGCTCATTATGAACCCCTGAGGGCGGCATTTGTACGTTTTCTTCAACATACTTTGTATGGACTAGTTTATTTTGCCAACTGTCCACCTTGCTCCCTCTAGAAAGCAGATTCCATGTGGACAGGCAGGGTTGTCTCTGTCCCCAGTGCCTGGTGCCCAGCGGGCACTCGGTGAGCGCTGGTTGAATGGATGTTGGTGAAGGAGTCTCCAGCACCAGGCGTTGTGCGTGACGGCAGGCTCTAGAGAGGGAACACTGAATTCTCTGTCCCCGCCTGGCGCAGTCGGATCTGACTCAGGCAGTGCTTGTTAAGCATCTACCTGGCGGACGATTCCCCCCCCTCCATCTTAGCCGACATCTGTGAGCGCCCATCCTCCAGTTTCTCCACGGAGACCGGCTGCAGGCGGGCATCGTGGCCTGGCGCGTTTTAGGATGAGGAAGCAGGAGGAGGCTCTCAGAGGGCTGCCCAGAGACAGAGCTGGGGCTTCTCCCCTGCCTCACAAGGACAGCGCGTAGAAGGGGGAGAGACTCCTTCTGGGGTCTTGTGGGGATGTAGTCTGAAAAGCATACTTATTCAGCATTGTGAATATGAACTTTACATGTGGAAAATGACACTAAAAAAACCATAATTGCAGAAAATTAAGTCCATCATAATCCTCTTGGAGCTACGGAGGTGGAGCTATGGAGAAGGCGCCCCCTTCCCGGCCTGACCCCCCCCCCCCAACACACGCAGAGTGGACAAACCCTCAGGAGGGTGAGGGTCGGGGAGAGACGCTAAGTTCCATCGAGAGGGTTTTATAAGGTCCAGAAACACCCGGAGCTGCAGACCCAGAGGCCAGGCTGGGTTGTGTGCGCACACGGGCTGGGTGGGTCTCACCTGCTCTGAGCCCAATGACCGCCTCTCTCGCTTTTTCACCTGGAAGGGGCAGAGTGGGGCGCGGGCATCGAGGGCAAACGCCGCCAAGATTCTGCGAAATGAAGACTCCGCCTGCTGCTGGGGGTTTCTACCCGTGATTGACATGCAACTCCCCGCTGCCGGTCCCCGCGGGCAGCACGCATGTGCAGTTGTAACTGGTGCGGCTTCCAAACCCCGCATCCTGGGAACAAGCGGCGCACCAACCCCAGGAGCCGCAGAAGGATGCGCAGACCGCGCGGATGAACGTGCTGGCGGACGCCCCCGCCCGCTGCGGCCCCCTCGCCGCCCAGAGCCGACCTGTCCGCGCAGGTCCCCGGAGCCGGCTCTCCCAGGCTCGCGCTGCTCTCAGGCTCTCAGCCAGGGGACAGCAGGGGGCAGCTCGGAGTCGCGGCCGGGTGGGCTGGACTGGAGGAGGAACCCGTGCGCCCTGGTCCCTCGGCTGTCCCCCGGAGAGAGAGGGGTGATTTGGTTCCCTTTGCAGGGGGCGGTGGAGGGGGGGCATTCCCCGGCTTCTTCGTTGATGACCAGGGTGAGCCTGGGAAGGTGGGATCCGCAGGGGTGGTGGGCAGCAGCTCAGCTCTAATCTAGGAAGTCACACAGGTACGTAGACTTTCCATGTGTTTTTGTATCGGGCTAACTCCTGCAAGGACCAGCCACAGGCCCCATGGCACCCTCGTATACCGGGAATAATGAAGATCAGACCAACGGGGGTTGATGATGCCCTCTGAGCACACAGTCCCCACACACCGTGCTCCATCCTCCCGCACCTGGCAGGGGTTCCAGCCTCCCATCTCATTTCATCTTTGCCCTGGGGGAGCAGAGCCAGGGAGAATCGCTGAAGATGCTTCCCTGCAAGGCCCAAATTCCTCTGAGCTGGTTCACAGCGGCCAGGTCCCCATGTAGGAGGTGGCTTTACTCTGACTTAACTGGAGTTGGGAGGCTGTGACCCCTCTGAGTCACCGGGCCCCAGGAGTTAGGGTGTGGAGCAGAAGGTCACATGGATCTGTTTGAGACCATGTACCAGAGGGTTAGAGAGCCTTGCTCTTTGATTTTGAGGATTAGGATCGTCCCCATGGGGTGGGTAATGGATGAGTCTGTTTTACAGACAAGCTAAGAAAAGTGTGCCTGCAGATCAGCCACCTTCCAACCCCAGTCTGCGGGCTTCTCTTAGACCAAAGTTAGGTGACAGGAGGGCTGGACTCCACTGAGCTGCAGACGAGCAATAATTAACTTAATTAATTTAATAATTAACAGTGCTGTCCCTCCATTCTCACCCCTGTGCATGCCCCACTGGTGGCTGGTCAGGTGTCCAGGCATCTTCCGCTGGGTTCTCCCCAAAAGCCGTGTGTGGGCACAGCTGGCCCCTCCTTTCTGAGCTCTGAGTCGTGGTTTTTATATGTGTCTTCCTCCCAGGGAACACACAGCCAGGATGGGCTTTCTCAAGAATGCATTTTTCTATTCCCCTGAAAGAGGATTGGCAGGAAAAGCATTTCTCCTCTTTGCTGCCTGGAATTGTATCTGTATCTTGAAATTTCTGCCAAAACCCACAATCTACGGGATTGCATTATTTTAAAATCAATTGAATTTCAACCAGAAACTGAATGTGAAGATTATAAAGTGGAAGCCGCTCTTCAGCTCTTCTCCTGGGTTCCTCAGAGAGGCCAGGCGTGGAGGTGATGTGGGGCTGGGCAGATTTCTGGGGAGACTGAGGGCAGGTTCCCTCTGGCCTGTGCTCACACAGCCACATGGCCAGCTGGCTATGTGACTTCAGGGGATGATAGTCACCCCAAGGGTCTCAGTTCTCTCACTACTAAAACAGGGGCTGGACCTGTTGATCTCTGATCTCCCTTCCAGCTTTGGAGATGGGTGATTCTATGGGGGGAGATTAAGCAATGTAACTGCAGAGGAGTTCCATTTAATACAGTGCGTGCTTGTGTGGAGGGAGGGTTTAAAGGCAGCCAATTTTTATAATCTCGGAGCGGGAAAGGCTTTTTAAAATATGACCCCAAACCTGGAAACATGAAAGAAAAGATTCATAAGTGCAATTACATAAAAATCTCCAGTATGGAAAAGAAAACCCTATAAAATAGCCAAGACAAATTGAAAGGCATGATGAACCAAAGGGGCAATTTCTATAGTAAATAGAGTGCCTCCAAATCGAAAAGAAGAAGATCAATAAACAAACAGAGAAAGAGGCAAAAGATATAAATCCTAGTAGCCAATAAACATGTGAAATTTGCTCACTCTCATAAGAGAATGCAAATCTAAGCAAAGAGATACAAATTGTCTTTTCTCTGCAACACTGTATCGGCAAGGCCATGTGGCACGGTGCTGGTGGGAATGTACATTGATTAAAGCTCTCTGGATGGCAGTGTGACGGTCCCTGTCCAGTGTAAAGTCTTTGACTTGAGAATTATATCCCCAGAAACTTATCCAACCAATATTTTGGTGAGTGCGAGGGGATGTGTGTGCAAGGATAATCACCTCAGCATGGTAAGAGTGAAGGATTGGAAACTACCAGCTAATAGGGAATTGAGGAAGTCGATTATCATGTGTGCACAGTGGAATAGTACTGTGCAGTTGCTAAAGGAACAAGGCAGCTGTGTGTTTACTGGCGTGCTCCTCCAATAGACATTGGGAAGTGCAGAGAAGCAAGGTGCAGAGCGGCCGTATGTACAGCCTGCTAGCATTGGTGCTTTCTACAGGACATCTCTGGAAGGCCACCCATGCAGCTTGTCACAGTGCTTGTCTTGGGGGAGGAAACTGAGTGTCTAGGGGGACAGGAATCAGAGGGGAATGAGCTCTATACTTTTAAATTTGGTTCTGTGTACACGTATTGTGTGTTAAAAATAAATAGAACACTTAAAAATGTTAATGTTGCTATGGACTGAATGTTTGTGTCCTCTCAGAATTCACATGTTGAAACCCTACCCCCCAATGTGATGTCATTAGGAGGCGGGGCCTTTGGGAGGTGATGAGGTCATGAGGGTGGAACCCCCACCATGGGATTAGCGCCCTTATATGAAGAGACTCAAGAGAGCTTGCTTCCTCTCTGCTCTCTGTTGCGTGAAAACACAGCAGGAAAGGAGCCATCCACAAGTCAGGAAGGGAGCTCTCACCAGAGCCCACCATGCTGGCACCTGCTTTTGTACTTCGAGCCTCCAGAACTGTGAGGGATGAACGTCTGTTGCTTTATGGCCGCCCAGTCTGTGGTATCCTGTTGCAGCAGCCCGAGCTGACTGGGACAAAAGTGAACTCCTATGGGCAAACCACTTCCTGTGATCAAAATGACACAAGACAGCGAAGGCGCCAGGGGGAGATGGACAGAGCTTTCGTCCCACCTTGGAAGAGATCACCCCTTCCTCAGCTGAGCCTCAGATGAAGGAGAGGCTTGGGGTTAAGAAAACACATCTTCAAACTCTAGAATAACTTCCCAGGCAGTTTGATGCCCATGTGGAAACCGAGGCCCGTTCTGGCTTCCGGTGCCTGGCTCATGCTGGCTGCCACGCTCATGAGTCCCCATGGCCGGCAGCATTGCTGTGTGCCCTGATGAACTGGTTCCTTTGCCTTTGGAGCGACGGTGACTGTATATGGCTGGTGCAGATGTGTGTTTACCGTGCTGTCCTGTGCCTCATCAGTATCCTTCCCACCTGGGCCTGGCCTGGGATGGTCTTCCTGGACAACCACAGACACCAGGCTCGTTTGTGGCCCCTGTCCACCAAGACTGCAGATTGGTAACAGACAGCCTGGAAGTGATGCAAAGAAAAATGGACGGAAGCCACTGAAGAGTCATCAGAACTGTAGGATCCCTGAGCCACGGTCCCACTCTCCCTGGCTGACCCACTGTACCGCCTCCGTTTCAGCCTAAATCCACGATGCCCTTTAACCTCACTTTGATGATGGACACCAGCTCTTGTGCAAGGTCCCTGTTTGTGCCAGGACTCGTGTGCACTATGGATCGGGGAGATTCTCCTCTATTTTGTGGAAGATAACTGTTTCTTGCCGGATCTTGCCTTCTTCTAAGGATGAATACATACTAACATTCTAGTAGCTTCCCAGACACACGTGAACTTCCCACGAGGACTGATCTCTTTGGCAGTAGGTGTGGTGGTTTTGAGAAGTACCTGCAGGCATTCAGAAATGCTTTAAACCATGAGTCTCCTCAGCGCCCCACCTCCCCGTGACGGCACCCGAGGTGACGTGGAGACTTGGAGGGCTGTGTAACCCGGGGCCGTCATCCTCCCAGCCCTCCATTCCTCTGCGCCTTCGGAACCACCACAACCACTGCTGTGGGGAGTCCCGGACGGCTGAAAACTCTCAGACTGACCTTCCTGGCCATGGCAAAAGCTCTCTTACCCAGGTGACCAAGAGAGATGAGGTGCAAACACCACAGGCATTCTGCTGCAGTGCATTTCTAGAAGCTGCTTTGGAAGGTGGGCAGCATTTCTCCAAAGGAACAATGGGAATCACAGATGGTATAAAATGATTGGAGGTTGCCTGTTGTACCAAGGACCTGGCATTAAACAAATCATAGCAAAACCCAAAAAGATGTCATGAAAACAGAAATATGACAACTATATACTTCTGTAATCATGGGCAAGCATGTCATTATCCACCAAGGCACAGGATTTCAGAGCTCACCTAGCCCTCCCTCCACATTTGCAGGAGAGGAAATGGCATTCTGGACAGAGAAGGGCATTCATCCAAAGTCACACTGCTGGGGATGGCAGGGCAGGGCCCTGAGACACACAGGTCTCCCCCTCCAGATGCAGAACAGGTCCACGCTGTGCGCAGCTTCCAAGTGACCAGGTGCTGAGGTCAAGGGCAGGGGGTCCCGTGTGCCACAGACCTGCACGTCCCATACATCTCTTCTGAGGATCACAATCCCCACTGGTCTAAAATATATATCCTGGCTATAAAAAATGACAAATGTTTGATCAATCATTTTTATTCCATTTCTTACACTTGGGTGTAGAAGGGTTTTGAGGTGTGGGAAATGGGGAACTACTTGGGGAATCCTCGTCCCTTCTGACTCATCCAGAATAAGGAGGAACTGACGGCGGGTGGCGTGTCAAGTTACGTACTCATTGCTCATTCTACGGGCCTGCCGTCTGGCCCTATGTCTGCACTGCTCGGGACAGTCACGGGGCTCCCTTGGGGCCTCAGCTTCTCGACTGTAACAGTGGGGGCCACGCAGGGAACCAGAGGAGATGAAACCTCTTCAGGTCTCACGCTGTGGTCTCTCGCCGTGGCTTGGAGGCTTGGAAGCTTGGAGGACAGGGGTCTCCTGGATTTGGCTCTTGACCGTGCACATTCAAAGGGTGGCTGAGGGCACCTTGTGTGCGTCCTATGGTCTGGGGGCAGCTCGCACAGCAATGCTGCTGATGCCAGGCAGCTCAGGAAGGCGAGAATGATGTGCACTCTAATGGAAAGGTTAATTCTATAGTGTTTGCGATGGTCTGTTTTATGTGTCGACTTGGCTGAGCAATCATAGCCAAATCTAGGTATTGCTGTGGAGAAGTCAAGTCAAGGAGGTCACCCTGATGATGTGGGTGAGCCTTGTCTAATCAGTTGAAGGCCTTTAGCACAAAACTTAAGTTTCCCTGAAGAAGAAGTGTTTCTGCCCCAAGACAGCAGCATCACCTCTTGCCTGACAGTTCCCAGCTCGCCCTTTCTGCTGGCCTGCCCTATGGATTTCAGACTTGTCAGCTCCCACGATTGCAGAGGCCGATTCCTTTAAATCTCTCTCCCTCCTCTTCCTCTCCCCTCTGCATATATTCTACTGGTTCTGTTCTGTTTCTCTGCTGGACCCCTGGGTGAGAGTCCTCCTAAACTGGTGACCAGTCAATCCTCATTTGTAATTCAAGGTACATCCTGTTTATTTCTTGTGTATTTCCACTCTGTACCACTTTTGGAATCACTTAGGAGGAGGGAAGTAAGGATGGGAAATGTTTTTCCCTTTTCATGTTGCTGTGAATCAGAAACAATTTGATTGATGAGGAAGTGACAGGAGAGGAGGAGAAACAGATCCAGGAACCTTGTGGGGGGCCAAGGGTTTGGAAGACGTTAAGTGACTTGGGCGAGGCTTTGCGAATACGCTTGGCTTTCTTATGTCCGATGGCTGAGAGCTGTGGCAAATCCGTGCTTTTGGGGGCTGCTGCTGGCTCTTGGTTTTGACTAATAGTTTTGGGAGACAGCACAACTGTGCTTCCAGGGCAAACTTGAAATAGCCTTTCCCCACAGTGGGTCTTAGGGACCCCCCGTCCCCCTGCTTCGTTGTTCAGAGTGGGAGCAGACTGCACAGTGTCCAACTGGGCCTGAGCCCGGGTCCCCGAGGCCGGGCCCGCTGACTGCTCCATGATCCATGTCACTTCCGATAATTGCCTCACTTTCCCCTCTTGATGGGGGTCTTGGTGGATACACACCTGTGGGCTGCTTGCTTATCCCATCAAATTAGTTCACCTGCGAGGGACTTTCATAATTACTGCCCC
Organism: Diceros bicornis minor; assembly: GCF_020826845.1. NCBI lineage: Eukaryota > Metazoa > Chordata > Mammalia > Perissodactyla > Rhinocerotidae > Diceros > Diceros bicornis. The sequence goes on from NC_080759.1 coordinate 56,943,323, forward strand.
TTGGGATAGGTCTGGCTGCTCTGGGCTTTATAGACTAGGAGCAGCACCATCACTGGACATGGAGATGTGAGACCCACCTCCTAACCCACCTGGTGGTGACACTCCATGGTGGAAACCAAAGCTGGTGGGTGATCTTCCAACTAGAGGTAAGTTTGGGGCTCTGTCTGCTGCCATTTGCCCAGTGCTCCAGCAAGATTTTTCTTTTTTCAAGAAATAATGCTGGTATTCGAGGACAAGACAAATATTAGCCTATAGACTAATGATAATGTTGGACCTTTTCTGAATATATATATATTTTAAACATGGCCTGACTTGCAGCATATATCATACTTGGTAAACACAGGCATGCCATCATGAGGTCCAAGTATAGTTTCAAAACATGATTCTGAGACAAGTATATAGTAGCGTGGATCACGATTCATGGACGATTCATTTAACTTGGGGATGAGAGAGATGCTGGAAGAAGCTTGGCATGGAGAAGCGGAATTGGGCGACAGCCTCCAGGGCAATAATGGTGTCACCTTTGGGGTCATCTTTTCTATCCAACAAATGTCATTTGCGGTTTATTGAGTTAATAGCTGGCATCTGGAGTGTGGCTCTAATCAAGGCACAATCAGGTGCGTCCCAGTGCAGAAGGTAACCTTCGGCAGGTGAGTTAAACGCTCCGAATTTCCAGGCTTGGAGAAATTCTTCTACGCGGGGTCCTCCTGCCTCCCCGTCTCCTCAGCTCACAGCCTCCATGCACCAGGAGCCTGGGGGGAGCTGCGGCTGGAGTGTGGGTCGATCCCCGCTGTGACCTCGGTTTCCCCATCTGAACCGTGGGGAAACACGACCGCACGATATTGATTTGGGGATCAGATTCACGAGACATGTATGACCATGTGACTCTCAGGCAGCAGGCAGGGCCCCCTTTCTCCGCCTTGGGAGAGCACAGACGTGGAGCCTTTCCCGAAGCTTCTCAGTGCTGGCTCTCCTCGGGCTCCTGCCAGTGTGCCACGTGGTTGGGCTGGCTGGGTGCTTCCACATCCTGACTGTCCGCTTCCTCTCTGAAATCTTGGGGGAGTGGCCCTGTTGCCAGAGGCGATTTTTTCGTGTCCCAGGTCCTCACTGGCTGGGGGTAAATGATCCCTCTTGGCCTGCTGAAGAAGATGGCAAGGAGCCAGGGGACGGAACCGAGAGTGCCGTGTGAGGAAGGCAGACGGTCAGGCCAGAGGGCTCGGCAGTTCGAAATGTCAGAATACGGCACTGGCAATGGGCCAGCTGGCGAAGCCCAGGATGGGGTTGCTGGATTTAGTAAATAAAAATACAGGACACCAGCTAAATTTGACTATCAGATAAACACGTATATGTTTTTTAAGCATAAATATGTCCCATGCAATATTTAAGATCTACTAAACAATTATTTGTTGTTTCTCTGAAATTCAAATGTCACTCCCATCGTGTGTTTTATCTGGTAACCCTGGCCCAGAGACCAGAGAGGGCAGAAAGAGGAACAGGGCCACAGAAGAGGGAGGAGGGGAGGAGGGAGGGGGTAGAGGTGCTTCGAGAGGATGCCCCTGGGGGAGAGTGTGGGGCAGATGGTCAAAGGATGGTGTGACCTGCAGAGGAGCAACCAAGGAGGGGAGGGCAGGGCCGGCCAGAGGCAGCCACCATGTGCAGAGGTGGGGCACATGGTCTGGGGTGAGAACTGTAGAAATAAACGAAGACCACCCCTCTGAGGAAAGCACAGGCTGTTCACCCAGAGCCTGGGAGTTGGCCACTCACAGTGTCTGCAGAGCCTCAGAGCAGGCGGGGAATGGGGGAGCTCAAGGTGGAGAGAAGGGGCAACCAGGTGGGCCCTGATGGAGGCTGTAGGTGTGGGGAGCTGGAGGAAGGCTAGCCCAAAGTGGAGCGTCCTGTGTGGTTGGTCACGATGCACGTTTGGCTTTCTCTGGTTGGTCCTAATTAGGAAATGGCAAAAAGAAATTAGGGAAGCCGTCAGTCATTTGTGAAGTGCTGGTCACGTGGGCCAACTGTTACAGGGGTCATGGTCTGGCTTCCTGGATCCTCGCTAGAGACAGCAGGCTGGCTGCCTGGGCGGGCTGCTATAGATAAGGGGTTGGGTTCCTGGACAGGTTGCTGCAGGTTGTAGGTCGGAGTTCTATTCTCATATGTCCTGTGTGTTTCTTCTATCCCCCTTCAAGGTTCAGACCTCCTGGACTAGTTTGCCTCCTTCAATTTCAATATTGCAATTCAGTGGTCCAAATCAGAAATGGTTTTTGTCTTCTTTAAAAGGTCCCCAGTGTAGAATATGCCATAACTTCCCATAATGACCCTCTCTCCCACCCTCCCTCCCTCCTTCCTTCTACAACATACCCTTATGTTCCCAGCAGGGTGACATGTGCTCGGGATCGCTGGTGGGATGGCAGGTGTGATCTCTGCCCCATGGAGAGTAGCTCTCAGCAATGATCCCTAGCACACCTCTGACATGGCTCATCCCTGGTTTCCAGAATAGACCCCATTTGTCTTCCATTGGGTGCTATATGGAGAAGCAGCCCCTCCCCATCCTTGGCAGACCTTCACAAACTTATACACATTGCTGTTTGCCTTTGCTCCCTTGGCTAAGGCCTCTCTTTCTCAACATCTCGACCCCTCCAATATGTTTACATCCTCCGGAATGGAAACCCCCAAGCTGGAAGCAAACTGGATGTATTTTCCACAAGAGCCTGACCAGAGCTAGTAGGAGAAGAAGAAATCGAGTGCTCATGTTGGTTCATTTCAGTTGTACAAATATCCATTGAGTTCTCAGGCCACTTCTCCGTGCCTGCATCATCCTGGGTGCTGGGGGTGCAAGGACACACAGACCCCGACCCTGCCGTCCATGAGCAGTGGTCCAATGGGAGGCCCATGCCAGAGCGTCCACCTCTGTGTCATGAGCCAAGGAGTCGCAGTAGCACTGAGGTAGGGGCAGGGACCCAGCCCCACCTGGGATTTCACACTTGTGTCACATGAGTGACGATGCACGTCCTTTACAAGGTTAATACAGCTGAGGGTCTTCATACAGCAGCGGTCCTCTCCCCACCTTGAACTCTCAGCTTTTTGTTTTCAATTTATCTTTAAAGTCGTAATTGATACATTATTCTTCAGTCTCTTGATTCATAAATTTAATTTAATTTAATTTTGTTAATTTTTTATTATGGAAAATTTCAAACATACAAAAGTGGGGAGAATGGTACGCTGAATCCTCACACAACCATCGCCCAACTCCAACAAGTCACATGTGGGCTGATCTTGTTATGTCCACACAGACCCTTCCCCAACACACACACACACACACACACACACACACACTGCAGATGGTTTTAAAGCAAACCCAAGACATTCTATTATTTCATTCATAAATTCCCAGAAGAAAAAAAAATGTGTTTTAACATACCATGATATGATTTTCTCACCTAAAAAGTGCATGTCGGCAGAGTTGAGTTCTGCTGTGCTCCACTAAAAAAAAAAAAAACAGCAAGGACCCTACCAGCTTTCAAGACACACGATGTCATGTGTCTTGACACATGACATTCCCAGGAGACTGTCAGCCCTGTGAGGGGCCCGTGTGGATCTTGTGTGCAGTTGGCTGTAGCTCTAGCACCCGGCCCTCAGGAGCGGCCGTAAACCCTCATGGAATGACGGTCGACATCCTCAGACAAGCGCTTTCCTCCCCTGTTTGCACAAAACCGTTTCTTCCCCGACCACATCCCCACTCCCTGCAGGGCTCCACTCCTCGCTCTACTAAGCTGAATATCCGTTCAACAAAATCAGCTCGAATTCTAATTCTTATCTTACTGGGGACGTTTTTCCCCAAATGATTATCTGACCTAGTGGTTCTCCACCCTGGCTGACCACTGGAATCGCCTGAGCAGAGCTGAGAACGGTCTGGGTGGGTGAAGCCCGGACACTGGGGTTCTTAAGGGTCCCCAGTGGGGACCCCTGTCCATCCACCTCCAAGCACTGACGGTGTCCAGAGCACAGACACGATGCTCAGCAGGAAGACCTGCTCCGGGTACCCGAGATCATTTGTTTGAGCCAGTTTTTTACTTTCATGTCCAGCAACAGCTGGAGGCAGACTGTGAAGACAGTGAGCACGGCTAATTGAAGACCACAGGGGGCTCCCTTTCCCAGAGAGACGGAGCAGCTTGAAAAGCCCCTTCCAACCGCCTGTGTCTTACAAATGATGCTTCTAAGGACTTCGAAGCAGGCTGAGCCCTTTGGAAGGGTGAAGACTCATTTTTGTTCCTTCTATGTCCCACAGTAAAACCTTCTTTCCCAGAAGGCTCTATAAGCCAAGCAGAGAACTCAGTGGGCACCCATCCTCACGTGGTTATTGCAGGTTAAGTCGGATTTAGTGGGACTTCTAATATACACAGGATATTAGGCAGAACCTGAGGGTGACCCCCAGGATTCCTGTCCCCTGGTGGGCACACTGTTTATAACCCCCTTCCCTGGACTGCAGGCAGAACCTATGATTATAATGGGATATGATGCCCATGCGTAGGTTACTAATCAGTTGACTTGATGTTAATCAAAAGGGAGACAATCATGGTGGGCCTGGCCTAATCAGGGGAAACCTTACAAGGGACTGGGCCCTTCCTAGAGTGAGAGGTTGGAAGTTTGAGAGGCCTATGGAAGGGCCACATGACAAGGGCCTAAGAGTGACCTCTAGTAGCTGAGAGCGGTCCCCAGCTGATAGCTGGCAAGACCACAGGGACCTGAGTGTTACAACCTCAAAGCAATAAATTCTGCCAACTCTCTAAGGGGTGTTGGAAGTGGATCTTTCCCCAGTTGAGTCTCCAGGTGAGGACAAAGTTGGGCAGCAACTTTGAGCCTAGTGAGATCCTGAGCAGGGGACCCAACTAATGTGTGCCCCGACTCCATGGAAACTGTGAGATAGTAAATTTGTGAGGTTTGTTTAGGATTTTTTTAAATTATAGTAAAATATATATAAAATATAAAATTTACCATTTTAATCATTTTTAGGTGTACAATTCAGTGGCATTACGTACATTCACAATCCTGTGCAACTATCACTGCTATTTCTGGAAATTTTTCATTTTTCCAAACTGAAACTCTGTCCCTGTTAAACACTAAGGTCCCATCTCCCTTCCCCCAACCTTGGTAACCTCCATTCTACTTTCTGTCTCCAGGACTTTGACCACTCTAGGGACCTCATATAATTGGAATCATACAGTATTTGTCTTTTTGTGATTGGCTTTTTTCACTTAGCGTAATGTCTTCAAGGTTCAGCCATGTTGTGGCAGGTGTCAGAATTTCCTTCCTTTTTATGGCTGAATAATATTCCATTGTACAGATAGACCACGTTTTGTTTATACATTCATCCACTGATGGACATTTGGGTTGCTTCCACCTTTTGGCTGTTATGAATGATGCTCCCATGAACATGGGTGACAGGAATCCATCTGAGTCCTGAAGTTGCCAAGTTCCTTTGTAATTTGTTACACGGCAACAGAAAACTAATACAGAAGACAAACCAAATTCTAAAAAGAAATCTTCATGTAAAATGTTGTATTTGTAGATAATAAACAGTGTAAATACTTAAATGCTTTCCTATGTGTGTCTTGCTTTACCTTCACCACGGCCGAGGGTGGGGAAGGCAGAACTGAAATGACCCAGGGCTGCTTCTGACACACACTGGACTGCACAGTGTAACCCTCGTACAACTGGCCCCCCTGCACCCGACTCCCCTTCCTCCAGCCTCCTCCAAGCTGGTATGTCCCCGTGACCCAGTGCCTTGTGCTGGGGACAGCTGACACAGTGTCTTTCCTCCATCCTTGGTCTGTCAGCGTTCGCAGCCCAAGGGTCCTCCAGGTTGAGCCGGGACCTGCAGGAAAAGGAGGGGTAGCTCATGGATTCCACTGCATGGAGCACAAGAAGGCTGTGGGGTGACTGGCTGGTGACTCCATCTCTTTGGGTGGACATAGAAGTACCAGCCCTTCGTTTCCCAGGGGGATTATGACTATAAGTTCTTGAAAACAGTTCTTTTGAACCACTTGGAAGCAGCTAAGGGATAAACATAGCGTGCATTTTAAAATCAAATGGAGAGCTTGTTCCTGGAAAATATTTCCATGATGCTTGCCATACTTGCAGGATGATGGCTCTGACAGCCGGCGACGTTTCTTGAGTGAATTCTGAGGGTGTCTGTGCATGTTCACTTAGACTAAATGTCAGTCTATGGAGTTCATATCCATGAGAACGGAAATGTTTGTAGTGCGACAGTTTTGTTTATGGAACTGCTGCCCGGCCCAGAGAGAGAACAAGGATAGAAGGTATGAATGTAAGTTTTGCATTACGGAAAGTCTCTGTCCAGTTCTGTTGAATCAGACTAGATTATAAGCTATTGGTGTCCCCTCTGGCCGTGCGCTGGGGATACGTAGGTCAATAGGGCTGGAGAAAGCCTCACGGATTTACGAGCTTTTTTTTAATGTTTATTGTATTTTTTTAATTGAGGTAACATTGGTTTATAACATTATATAAATTTCAGGTGTACATCATTATATTTCAATTTCTGTATAGAAAACATCATGTTCACCACCCAAAGACTAATTACCATCCATCACCGTGCACATGTGCCCTGTCACCCCTTTTGCCCTCCTCCCTTCCCCTCTGGTAACCACCAATCTAATCTCCGTATCAATGTGTTTTTTTGTTGTCATTGTTATCTTCTACTTAGGAGTGAAATCATATGGTATTTGACTTTCTTAGGGAGCTCTTAAAAGTTGCTTGGAGGGATTGTGGAACAGGATGAAGGTGAGGTCGAGAGGTGGGCTGGGCCAGTTCAGAGATGCCATCTAAGCCAGGCCATGGGACATGGGCATACAAAGTTCACCACCAAAGTGTGGGAAGAAATTGGATTCAATAAACAATCTGTTTCTGGGCTCATTCAGAGAGTTAAACATGCTCATGTGTCAGCGGATCCCAGGAAGGGCAGGCAGGGTGCCGCCTTCTCCAAGTATGTTAGACCCGAAGTCCTTTCTCAGAGAGCATCTCCTAGGAATAACATTCCACGACCTGGCTTGGGACACGCGGCTGCAGGCAATGGGGATCCAGGGAGGTGCTCTGGGCAGGGAGCTGGCACTGTCATGTGGGGAGTGTAGGAAGGTCTCTGTGGCTGTTTTGATGACATGGGCCAGTGTGGGGCAGGAGCCTGGCATCTCAGAGGTCAGCGCAGTCATTCAGAAGAGACCTGGTCCCAGGCAGTGGCTGTGGGAGGGGAGAGACATGGACTCGAAGGTGTGCAGGAAGTGGAGTTGGGAGCGAGAGGAGCTGAGGGTGGCCAGGCCCCAGGGACAGAGACGCCTCCTTGTGGAACCCTGGAGGATCACAGGCTCTAGGGGAGGGGTTCAGGGGTGCGCTTGGGGTCTGCTGAATTTGAACATGGAGGTGGATATGTGCCCCCAAGCCCCCCAACCATGACCCTCATCTGTAAATGGGGACAACCGTGGCCTCAGTGGGTCGGAGAACTCAAGGGGTCAGCGAGTGCAAAGGCCCTGATGGCCCTGGCTCAGAGTGAGTGCTCGTGAACCGCCTGCACTGACTGTTGGAGTTAGAGTCTGAGCAGAGGTGGAGAAACGAACTCGTTTTGTCTCTCCACTATGGGCACCCATCCTTGTCTATGCCAGTGCATCCAGCCTCTGTCTCCTCGGGTCATGCTGGCCGGGACAGTAAAATCCAGCTCATGGTGACGGCTCAGAGAAGGCAAAGGTGGAGGGACGGCCACTGCCCTCCCCAGCCTCATGCTTGGTGGCTGCACAGCTTCATCGAATAAATGAACCATAGTTTATTTGATCGTGTATTATCGAGTGTCTGTGTTGTTTATGCTGTGATCAGCATCATTGTTACCACACAGAAATATGCCAGCAGTTGGCAAATACTCACCGGTTGATAAATTGATGGCCTGGTCCATAAATAAGATGAAGGTCTGTGAGACTGCTTCATGGAGAGGAAAATTCTGATTCTTATGTGCTGGTATTTCTAATCCTAGCTGCAGATTAGACTCACTCAAGGGGGCTTTTAGTAAATACGATGCTGGGCCCAAACTGGGAGATTCTAATTTAATTGGCATGAGTGTGCCTGTCACAGGCGTTTAAAAAAAAACACTCTCCACGTGATTCTAATTTGCAGCCAGGGTTAAGAAACACTGAAATAGGCAGTCTTTATAAAAAAAGGTGCTGTTCATATCTTCATAACTTGTAAAATGCCCCACTTGCCTCTTTTTGAACTCTGTCCCATCTTGCTTACTGAGATGGCCACATTAACTTGAGGATGTCAACCAGCAGAGATAAAAAATTAATTTATTTGAGAGAACTATCCTTTGCTCATTTTAGGTATGACCTTGAAACCAAAACTAAACAAGGATAGTACAAGAAAGCCAAATTGCAGGCACATATCACTTATGAAGACGGATCCCTAACAAAATATTAGCAAACTGAATCCAAGAGTGTATAAAACTGATAATAACCAATACCTAGGAATTGCCTAGGAATGCAAGAGATATTTACTATTAGAAAATCTGAAAATTGTCATTGTTTTGAAAGAGAAAATCATCTCGGTGGATGTAGGAAAAGCATATGATAAAATTAACCATTCATAATGAAAAATAAAAACTTTCTTATAAAACTGGGAGTAATGGTAAATGTTCTTAATCTGATAAAGGGTACCTAAAAATATACAAAATGAACCATTCTAATGATGAAACATTGGAAGCATCCACTTTAAAATCAGCAGAAAGACAAGGATGTCCCATTTCTCTATGTTTCTTTTTAACATCATATTGAAAAAGGAATTAATAGCATATAATATAAAAAGAAATTTGTTGCTATTTGCAGATGATATGATTATCTACAGAGATAAAACAAAAGTCTACAAATTATTAGAAAAAATAGTTGTTTAGCAAGGTGGCCGGATATAAAATGGATACACAAAAGTCAATAGCCAAAGAAATATAATATAAAAAAATCTCTAAGTTGCTTTGGGACAAATCTAAGAAATCATTTCTAAAAGTTGTATCCAGAAAACCAGTACACACAAAGACATTGAAGAAGGACCAAATACATAGACGGATATCCTGTGTTCATGAATAGGGAAACTTAATATCATAAAGATATAAATTGTCTCCAAATAGAACTCTAGATTTAATGCAGCTCCAATCAGAATCGCAACAGAGTTTTCATGAATTTGACATCTGAATTCTAACATGTATAGGGAAGATCATAGGACTGACACTAGCCATGAATATTCTAAGGAAGAAGAATAAAGGGAGGAGGATTTGCCTAGCAGCAGACTTCAAGCCTTATCATGAAGCTGTAGGAATTAAGACTGTGTAGTGTTGGGCTAAGGGTAACAAACCAAGCAATGGGACAGAATAGAGAACCCAGAAACAGAACAACAGATGCATGACCACTTGATCCATGACAGAGGTGAGATGGAACATCAGTGGCTGAGAGGGAGACTGTTCAGTAAATGGAGCTGGGAAAGCTGGTTTTCCATTGGTCATATAGAAGAGAATAAAATGGGATCCCTACCTCACACCATACACAAAAGTCAACTCTACTTTGATCAGAAATAGAAATGTCAAAACAAAACTCTAAAATTTGTGGGAGAAAATATAGATGACTGTTTTTATGATCTTGGTATAGGAAAAGCTTTCTTAAACAATCCACAGGAAGCCTGCACTATAAAACATTGATGAATTTGGCAAGCTAGAAAAAGGAAGGTATTAGCAGCATATGTAACCAACACAGATTGTATAAAACAAACTTCTACAAGTTAATAAGAAAAAGACACCTGAACTTTAAAAAATGGATAAAAGACATGAACAGGCATTTCAAAGAAGAGGAAATACATGAGGCCAATAAAGTACGAAGAGATGACAAACCTCATAAGAAGTCAGAGACATACCAGTCACCCAATGATCTACCATTGCACACCCATGTTTGATTGGCAAAGCTACCAAGTCTGATAGTGCCAGGTATTGGAGAGGAAGTGGATCAAGAGTGTACTTTATACACTGCTGGTTGGGAGTGAAGATTGTTACAACCACTTTGGAAATCAATCTGGTAAATTTGAACATTAGTATACCCTATAATCTGGCAATTCCATTCCTAGTTATAGAGCTAGGAGAAATGCTTGCAAATGCATATAAGTCACAAGCAAGAATGTTTAACGCGGTGCTGTTTCTAATAGCAAAAAACTGGAAACATCCCAAATGCCTATATAAATTGGAGCCTATTCACACAATAGGTTACTATACAAGGGTGAAAAGGAATGAACTACAGCCACATTAAAAACACAGATGCCTTGTAGTAACATAAAGATACGTGAGAAAGCCAGTCCCAAAAAACTTCATATAGTGTGAGATTCTTTTTATATAGTTTTAAAGATGCACAGCTAAATAAAATATGTTTGGGCCTCCATATGTATGTCATAACATATATATTTTTTAAAGCAAAGAAATGATATGACCTCACTCATTAAGTAGTAGATAATAACACCAACGAACAAACACATAGACACAGAGATTGGATTGGTGGTTACCAGAAGGGAAGCGGGGAGGGAGGAGGGTGAAAGGGATAATTAGGCCCATGTGTGTGGTGATGGATTGTAACTAGTATTTGGGTGGTGAACATGAGAACATGATGTAATCCATGCAGAAATAGAAGTATAATGATGTACACCTGAAATTTATACAATGTTATAAGCCAATGTTACCTCAATAAACAAAAAATAAATGAAAAACAAAAAAATAAAGCAAAGAAATGATGATCCCCAAATTCAAGACAGTAGTTGCCTCTGGGCAAAGAGGCAAAGTGATAATGGAAAAAGAGCACATGTGATGGTATTAGTTATTTGTAGTGTTTTCATCCTTGGGTTGGCTGGTGAGTTCAGGGTGTTCATTATATAATACTGACAGAAATACGTACATAGCAAAGAAGGCTGTGCATGGACCAATGATGATATTGTAACCTGAATCTAGGATTATGACAGACCCCAGTTCTGTACATCTGAGGTCCAATTTTTTAAAAAAGAGAGGAAAAGAGAATAGGTACCTTGCTTTAATTGAGCTACCACATGTTGAGAAGCCCAGGAACAAATGCACTGTTTATAAATCTTGTGGGTTGGCTTCAGTTCCCAAATCCATCTTCCAAGAATGACAGGCACTCTTGATTCAAGGGCTGCATTGTGAAAAATTGAAAGGTCTTGAAATATAATTCTGTAGAAGTCTTTCAGACAATCTTGATCATTCCCACCCCCAAGCAAATACACCTTTTGTTCTGAGCCGTTCTAGCATCTATGTATAGAGTCTGCATGGAGCCGTCATGCAGCTGTCAACAACTTCCTGGAAACAGCTTTGGTTTTGTCTTTCTGGCAACAGGAAGTAGCACTGTGTTCCCAGGCTTGCTGTAGAAGAGGCCTGGAGTCCGCGCTCTGTGAACACTTGCTGTTTGAATGAGTCCCTGCTGATGTGCAAAGAACGTCCCTCCCGGACACTAACCTGTCCCTCCCCGTTCCCGGCTCTTGGCTAACACACTCTGACCTTCTCTAAGGAGTGTGAGTGGCTGACTTTTCTTGTCAAGGAAACCTTGTCCTGCTTGGCATTAGGAGGTCTTTTCCCCAGCGATGCTATTAGCCTGGTTCATTCTTCTTCATGCATCTACCTTGTGTCTCACTGTACTTCTATCCTGTATTGAAGTTATTTCATTATCAATTATTAAAGCCACCTGTTCATGCTCAAATATCGGGTCCTTGAGCAAACAGTTTCATGTTACTCAAAGAAAGAACCTGGCAGAAATTGCTGTGTTAATGAACACACTGACTGGACTCATGGAGGTGTTTATTATGAGGAGACTTTAGGGCATGCTCTGCAAATGGACACTTTAAATTTTAAAGACCCCTTAAATGATCTAGCTTCTCCACTCCAGCACACAGTGTTAGTGATGCCTAGTGGTACCTCTCAAAAGAGATTCAGAGTGATAAGAACAAGTTCTGTGGTTTGGCTAAGAAGAGGTGGGACTCATTTGCATGAAGTAGAACAGCTGAGAGGCTGCTAAGATGGACGGGTGACAAGCTATTACTGTCGTCCAACACTTATTATTGTACCGTCTGTCCCAGTTGTTATAGCTGGATATCTAACCATCCTAAAACTTAAGAGATTGAAGCAAAAACAATACTTCTATTATTATTTGTATTCCTATTATTGGCCCTCCTCCTTCAGGGGTTGACTGGGCTCAGCTGGGCAGTTGTGGGGTCTCCTGCATGACTGCACTCAGATGGAGACTCAGGCAGGTTACTCTCAGAGCTGTCCTCACTCACACGGCTGGTGGCCGATGCTGATTGTTAGCAAGGACCTCCATGTGGCCTGGACTTCCTCTGGCATGGCTGGGGGGTAAGACCAAGTGCCAGGACACAGGAAGCAGAAGCTTCTTCTTTCTCGAGGCCTGGGCTTGGACACTGGCACGGGGGCCCTGCTGTGGCTCCATGGATAGGATGTGAACACAGAAGGGAGGGAAAGGGGTGCCTCCAGTGAAGGAGGCATTTCCACAGGGCCTGAGATGGGGAAGGGCTTCAAAGTCAGCAGTAAAGGGGGGACCCCGCTTCTATCAGTTGAGTAACTTGAATGCTTGGGGTATGAGGCGCATGAGCAATGCAGCAAATGGCTCTGGCTTGGTCTCTTCGGAGAGCTTAGGGATTCATTCATTCATTCATCCATTCACTCACCCACTCAGTCACTCAATGAGTATTTGCTGAATATGTATACCAGGCCCTGGGCCAGGCGCTGAAAACACAACAGTGATGGAACACAGAGCTAGTTCGGGTGGTCCTCAACTGCTTCAAGTCCAGCGTGTGGCAAGACAGTCATCTGTGTTTCGGCAGGTGAGTTAAACTGTGCCTGCGAGAAGAGCCCAGCAGTGCGGCCCGTGAGGCCTCTGGACCTGGCAGAGGGGGTGCCTTTCCAGTGAGACCTCGGGAACCTTCACCGTGGCTCAGCCTGGCTCAGCCTGCAGGGCAGTCAGCTGCGCCCGACGCTCCCCTCCGAGGCTGACTCCTGGTCAGCTTCTCCCCTGGCATCATCACCCGTGTTAGGAGGTTGGAAGCCCTCAGACTGATGCTAAAAACTAATCAGGCATCCAGACAGTCAGTTAGATCAACGAGCTAAACCGAAAGTAACAGTCAAGCCCTTCTTCACTCACGGGACAGCGTGGGAGGAGGAAGGAGGCCCAGACCCCAGTGTTCTGCTTGCTCCCCAGACGCAGACGCATCAGGTGGGGGCGGTGGGTTAGTGCAGACAGGGAAAGTCACTCCACTGCCCGGGAGCCCCAACCAACGCTCCTGCCTCTTTGTGGACCTGGGGGCGGGGGGGAGGGGTGGGGGTGCCAGGAGTGGGAAAGTGATGAACCCTGTGGAGAAAAGTGCCCCAGCTGAGGCCCAAATGGGGAGGTGAGTGGAGGCACCTGGGCTAGGGGTTCAGACACGGGCATGAGCACGTCTGGCCTAGGGGCTTCAGTCCTGACTACAGTTCCCTCCAGAAAATGTGATGCCGTTCACCAAGTCTGGTGGGGACGGCTTCCCCATGAGGCCCACCAGGCAAAGGCTTGCAGCCTCCTACCTCGGGCCTGAGAGATCACACGTAGGATTATGGCGTGGAGCTCACTCCTCAGAGGCCAGAGCACGCCCCACCCAGTAAGGTGCAGAGGGTGGAGTGGGGAGGGAGCCCTGCTGCAGGGCTGACGTGGCAGCACTCTCCGCTACTTCAGGCAGGGAGTGTGGTGGGCGGGCAAGACCCTGGGTCCTCTCCAGCACCCCTGCCCCACGAGCTGCCTCTACTTGCTCCTGTCTTCTACCCTCCTCTGGGGGGTGGGTTCCACAGCCCCTCTGTCCTTGGGATGTTACTCATCAATTTTACCACCTTCCCGCCCCCCAACATCTCCTCCAGCTCCTCCCACCACCATAATGTGCTGCCTTGCCCTCCTAAGAAGGCAAACGGCCTTCCCTCGGCCTCTGGGCTCTGCAATTTCTCTCCTCCCCTTTGCAAGCTGGGAACATCACCTCTGCCCACTGCCGCCCTTGCCCTTCCGGGCCCCATCCACTCCTCAGCTCGGGGAGCCTGGCATCCTGCCCCTGCACTGCTGCAGGGTCACTGGTCACCCATTTCCTTCTGAAGAAACTTCTCCATGTTTGGGGCAGACGATGCTGCTTGTGTGTCCAGTGTTCACTAGCCCCTTTCTTACCGATGGAAACCCAATTTCATCTGAGGCAACTCCGTCCCTTGAAAAAATCAGTGTTTCCAGTGCCCCTTGCAGCTAAGGTGGGAGGGATGCTGACCACCCCATGCACAGCCCAGAGAGAGGCAGCGAGGCCTGCTGGGGTCCTCCACTAAGGCCACTAGACAGGGCCTGAGCTCTCAGCTGGCAGGGGGCTTCAGCCCAAGGGCCCTGCAAACATCCCTGTCCATCACATGTGGCACCAATCAGGGATGGAGGGGCGACCGTGTCTCTGCAGCAGTTTGGCGACCAGTCAGGTTTCACTTCTTCAATTTGTTGCCATCATGGACCCTCTGAGCCAGGGCAAGATGCCCAGGGAGACAGTGCTTCTGAAGGCTTTGCTGGAGGGAAACCTTGCAAGTGAATTTCAGCATCAATTGCTCTTCAGAGCATCACTGGGCTGTGCTGCAGGAAGGCCATCGTCTTTCATTTCTGCCAAGAATGCCATCCGTTCTTTTAGAAAAAAACACCTCACCTTGGCCAGAGCCCTGGTGGCTAGACAACAGCTTGCCAAGCCCCAGGGCCTGCATCAAATGAAATGAAGGAGGTGGCAGGCAGGTTTGGATCATGGAGCCTCGTGCAGTGTCAACTCATCCCAAACCCTCCCAGCCAGGAAAGGCGTCTTGGTGGGCCACTCCTCTCCTTGGGAATGGGCACCCTCCATTCATGTCTGTGGGACACCAGTTTGGACTGGAGAGAGGTCAGGCTCAAAATGTTAGCAGGAAGCCTCTGGATGCCACGGCTCACTTTGTGTTCAGCCAGTGAGGGGGTTTCCAGGAGCCCCCAGGGCCTGGAAGCTACTCCCCAACGAAGGGATGTGAGTGGGAAACAGCCATTCTGGAGGTGGTTTCCCTGTGGCCTGCAGGGAAGAGGGGGAGGGGCTTTGCCCAAAAGACATGCTCACTCCCACTCATTCCCAGGAGAAGCGGCCACCATGGTCCTCAACCACCAGCCTGACCTGGGAGGGGCCACAGGAGCTGTTGGAATGATCTAGAAGCAAGGAGAGTCAGTCTTAATTGTCCTTTCCTATTTCCCTCCTGGCACAGAACACAGGATGGGACAGGGACAACCAGGAAATGTGAAAAGTTCACTTGGAAGCTAGTTTTCTTGGACAATTTGCAAGTCTCCCAGAGGTAGAGCACTAAACATTTTATTTAAATAATAGAATGTCAATATTAAACATGTAATGTTAACTTACGGTTTTTAAGATTGTGTAGAAGTAATGACTTAGCTTCCCTTGGGAATTTATTCATTTTTTCCTAAGAACTATTCATTTTTCCTAAGAACTCTGAGCCTCTCTCCTGTCCCAGACAACTTGGTGGACGCGCTGTCCGCCAGGCGCCAAGTGAGCAAGACCTGACTCTGCCCCCGGAGGCCTGGCTCATGGTGGGGGAGGGAAGGAAACACACGGAGCGGTGGTTAGGACCTGGTTTGTAAGGTGCAGGCAGCGGCATTTACTCTCCCCTCTGGTGGGGATGGTTTCAATGGGAGGAGAGCCCTAGTCCAGTTACTGCCCGAGGGCAGATACAAGCCTGCTTAGGGCTCCGAGTATCAGGGTGCGGGGCCGATGGGATGTGGGGGTGCAGAGGGGAGGCTCAGGGTGCCTGGGCTCTGCTGGGGAGGGTGAGGCAGGGGGACGAGGAGGGGCACCTGCTGGGTGGGGAGGAAGTGAGGTGAGGAAAAGGCAGACCTGGGGAATGGGGGCGCCTAGGAGATGTCCACAGTGGTTCGCGGAGAGGGATTTGGGATGAAGGGACAAGAGGCTGTGCAGAGTGGCAAGGATGTCCGAATGTCATTGGAGGTGGAACACAGTCGAGGAGAGGTACAGGTGGAGGTGCCCTCACCTCTGATGTGGCCTGGAGAGGGCAGGGGTCCCGGAGGAGAGGAAGGTCCCCAAATGGGTGCCAGTATCCTTGGTGATGAGGAGGAGGGCCCTGGAGACACTGCTGGCCCCTGAGCCTGTCCTCCCTGGGTCTTCCCATCTCTCACTTCAGCAGGAGCCATCTTCCCTCCTCTGCCTCCAGGGCACTGCCTGCCTCTCCTGATGGAAAACGGGGAAGGGGATGATGCGTAATTACCTTTCTGCTCTAAGCTACAGGCTGAAAAAACTTACCTTTTGTTCCAAAAAAGGTGAGGACGATCTCAGGGTTATTGGTAACTATGAGACTTAAATTTCCTCCACTGAGGAGCCTGTTGGTAACACCCACAATCTCACTCTCATGGGGCTCTGGGAGTTATTGTCAACCCATATCGAGGCCGCCAGTGGCTGGTACTGCAACCTGGTTGGTGAGAGAAGAGGCCTGTTATGATTGAATTGTGTCTCCCAAACATATGTTGAAGTCTAACCCCTGGAACCTCAGAACGTGGCCAAATTCGGACATAGGTTCACTGCAGATGTAATTAGCTAAGTCACGATGGGGTCACAGTAGAATAAGGTGGCCCCTAATCCGATATGACTAGTGTTCTTATGAGAAGAGAGGAAGAGGCACAGACACCCACAGGGAGAGAGCCACATGATGGCCGGGGCAGAGATCCAGGAGCCAAGGAACACAAGGATTGCGGCCACCACCAGAAGCTTGAAGAGGAGAAGAAGAATTCTACCCAGTGTCAGAGGGAGCATGACCCTGCCGACACTTTGATTTCAGACTTCTAGCCTCCAGTGCTGTGAGAGAATAAACTTCTCCTGTTTTAAGCTCCCTGGTGTGCGGTGTTTATTATGGCTGCCCAAGAAAACCAACCCAAGGACACTGACTCCTCTTTCCGAAGCCAAAAGTAACTAAATTAGTTGAGCGCAGATGTTCTAAAAGTACTCGCTCCTGGGCTATAACCAGCCCTAGAGCGTCTCCATACCAAGGGAAGGATTCTAGAGCATTGACTGCAGGGTGTAAACCAGCTGGTTGGTAGGGGCCAGCTGTGACCTTGGTCCTGGCTTCTGGAAGCTTCTTTGTGTCCGCATACATGCGCTCCTGCCCTGCTCCAGCCCTACCCAGCTGCACCCTCTGCATTGAAACGGGAACCCCTTACCCCACCCAGGCACTTCCTGCAGGCACAGGGTTCTAGATTTGGACTTTTGGCATAGTTGCAATCGCAAAACACTCTTATCTGCACTAAACTAATTTGGTCATTTGTTACATTTACTTGGGACAAAACTACCCAAAACACAAAACATCAAAATGATCCCAAAAAAGAAGTGGGGGGGATATAACAAATCCAGTGATTTGTCTAAATTTCAGCCCATGAACTCTACGGGTGTAAATATTCATCTCCAAATCACAAGATGCCAAACGTTCAGGTAGTTTGAATATGTAATGGAGGTGGACAACATTGCCCTCCGAGGCAACTGACCAAAGAACACAGGTCCGGATGGAGGTGGCATTTCTGGGGGCAGGCAGATGGCCTGTCGGCACGAAGCTGACAGAACATAGTGGTGCTGATGCAGATGTGGAGGGATGGATGAGGCTGGAGTGGCCAGGGTGGGGGATGGCGCGGTGCCCGCTGGGGACACTGAGAACACCCTGCCTGGTCACCGGCTGTCAGCGTGAAGGGGAGTGGCGTGTGCGGCTCCGTGAAAGGAGTGCATGTGGCACAGAATGCACGTGGGACCCTGTTTTTATCCATGTGACCCCATTTTTATCCTAAGCTGATATGCATTTACATGTGGATAAAACGGGGACACGCATCAGACATTTAAGGACAGGAAACTTCTCGGAGCAGAAGTGAAGGTGGGAGGAGGCAAAATTTCTCTCCTTACATGTCTGTAGAAAAGAATTTTTTTTCATTTTTTTCCCAATGAACTTAAGTTTCTTTCATAATAAAAAAAGTTCCAAGTTTGCAGAGTCTGAGCTTTTATTCTTGCCAGATGATGCTGGGCTGGGTGACCCTCCCCTCCCTGCAGGGCAACCTCTCCAGCATTTTATTAAAACCAGGGGTTCCAGGTTGGGCGGGAGAGAGGATTTCAAGGACCTTTATAATTTCTCAAGTCTAAGATCCCATAAATCTATGAGATAGCAATTCTCAGGAGTCAAGTCTCAAGAATTATTTTCTCAACTGTGTGGTATGTCCATTCCTTGCTCCTCACAACCTAAAACTGTTGTGGGTTCTGAGCAGCCCTGGGGATCCTGGATCCAGAGACACCAGGATGAAGTTCAGAGGTGGTCTTCAGCACAATTGCCCTCATCCTGAACCATGAAACTTCCTCCTTGTCTGTTCCCTGACCCTAACCCCAACCCCAGCACCACTCCCCCCACCCCAACTGCCTCCATCCCTGTCCCCTCTTGCCACAGACCCTGAGCAGCTGCTGGCTCTGCCTCCTGCACAGCCCATCAAAATGGGCCCTCCGCTTCTGGGCTCTAAGCAACTGGCAGGCTGATTAGTAGGGAAAAAAAGGGTGAACTAAGGGGTTAATAACTAGTGGTTATTTCCTCTGCTTCCCTGTCTGATGCAGGTTAAATTGTGTCCCCTAAAAGATGTGTTGAAGTCCTAACCTGTCATACCTGTGAAGGTGACCTTATTTGGAAAGATGGTCTTTGCAGATGTAGTCAAGTTCAGGCATCATATTGGATTATTAGGGCAGACCCTAATCCAAGGACTGTGTCTTTATAAGGGGCAAGAGATCTGGAGACAGACACCCAGGGGAGGAAGCCACATGAAGACAAAGGCAGAGACTGGAGTGACGCTGCCATAAGCCAAGGAACGCCAAGGGTTGCCAGCAACACCAGAGCTGGAAGAGGCAGGAGGGACCCTCCTCCAGAGCCTTCAGAGGGAGTGCAGACCTCTTGATTTCAGTCTTCTGGCCTCCAGAACTGTGAGACGATACATTTTTTGTGGTAATTTGTTACTGCTGCCGAGGAAAGGAATACACACTCTGAGATGTCATGGGCATTTTGATTAATATCGTCAGTAACCATCATCAAAAGAACAAGTAACATGGGAATGGGAAAACCTTTTAGGGACTTGGAGGCTTTAGTGACCCCTGGCACTGGGCATGGGGCAGGCTGCTGGGGAGGGTTACACCAGGGGATGCGGTCCCCAGCAGCACAAGGCTTGATGCTCCTCTGAAGTCCTGTCTGACATGGCTGTCGCCCCACAACGCCAGCACAATCCTCCAGCAACCTGACCTCTAGGCACCTGCTGTTCCCGCTCCCATGGGTGCCTGTCTGGGAAGGCAGTGGTGTCCGGGGCCCTGGGATGGCTGTCCCTGCACCAGTGCTGGCCGGCGTTGTGCAGACAAGCAGCCGAGTCCGGAGAGGCTGGATTTCCTGTGGAAACCCTGCTGGCTCCTCCTTCTCCAGGCTCTTCAATGCCCCTCCCCTGAGCCCAGGGATGCACAGGCCATCAGCCAGACCTTCTCTCTGCTCAGCCTCAGCTCTGAAGCTTCTGCCCTGCTTCTATCTCCTCCTAAGGCCTGACAGTTCCTGGAAGGCATCGCTCTGCCTGGGCTGCTCTGTTACCCCTCTCTCCCAGCCCTTCTGGTGCCGGGTGGGTGCTGTGTCCTCCTCACTCCTCAAGGCCTCATTGGACCCTGCAGACCACTGCTCTCCCCTCCCGCCCCTACCCGGTTCCTTGGAAGCTTGTGTCATCCCATCTGACCACACTGTCTGCACTGCAGTCCTCCGCCCTTGCCGTGTGAAGTGGGGTTCCGGCACCAACAGTCTTAGAAACCCAGGGGCTGGGCGCCAGTCTCACCAGCCTCCCTTCAAGTGCGCAAGTGCTGGGATGATGGAGTCTCAGGCCTGCTACTTCTCTTCCCTTTCCTCCTCCACGCAGCGCAGGGCTTTGCCATTCGGACAGCCACCTCCCTTCCCCATTCCCCACTTGGGACACACTGCCCTTCCAGCCCTTCTCAGCCCCTCTGGGAGGATACTCTCTGTCTGGGCCCCAGGTCTATCCAAATCTGAGACTGATACTTCCCGACTCTGATACTTCCCTGACTCCACCCAGGCACAGAAAGCTCTGCCGGTTCCCTCTTTCTCCTCAACTCCTAGCACCCATGATGGGCTCCCCCATGCACCCACCCTCAGCCACAGGGCTGCACACAGTCCCCTCTGCTCTGCAGACTCCCTGGTGGCTGCTTCATCCGGGCCCTGATGCCCTGGGCCTTGGAGGCTGTTTTCCTTGTCTTTCCCTCTGTCTGCTCTGGCTACTCTAGTCTTTGCCTCACACCTCCTAATTTACTTCACCTTCGTTCTTGTCAGGTTCCCAACTCTAAGCTGCCACACTCCCATCTTAACAATGACAAATCCTCACAGATTTCCCGGGCTTCCCCTCTGTATTCAGGCCCACGATTCACATACTAAATGTTCACGTTCCCAGCTTTTCTATCGCTTCCTCTCTAAAGTCTCCATTGTGGGGTTGCCTCGGATCGCATCAAAGCGTCTTGAGAAGAAGGGAGAGAGGGAGCAAAGGGAAGTGGGCAGAATAGGCATGAGATGCATTGTGAAGATGGGGATGGGCCAGCCAAATGTCCTTGCTCTGACCCTAGAAAAGTCCACAGTCTTTTTGTTGGTTGGCAATCTGAAGTTTCCATTTTTCTTCTCCAATCTTCTGCCCAGGCTAATTCACATGAATGAATTCCTTTGTTCGTTTGTTTTCCAATTTTATTGAGATATAATTGATATACAACATTGTGTTCGTCTAAGGTGCACAACATAACGATTTGATATATGCGTATATTGTGAAATGATCACTATGATAAATTTAGTTAACACCTGTCACCTCACAGTTACAATTTTTTTTTCTTGTGATGAGAACTTTTAAGATCTACTCTCTTAGCAACTTTTAAATATACAATACAGTAGGGGCCAGGCCGCTGGCATAGCAGTTAAGTGGGCGTGCCCTGCTTTGGCTGCCTGAGGTTTGCAAGTTCAGATCCCGGGCGTGCACCGACGCACCGCTTGTCAAGCCACGCTGTGGCGGCATCCCATATAAAGTAGAGGAAGATGGGCACGGATATTAGCCCAGCGCCAGTCTTCCTTGGCAAAAAGAGGAGGGTTGTCATTGGATGTTAGCTCAGGGCTAATCTTCCTCAAAACCAAAACCAAAAACAACAACAAAAATATATACAGTACAGTATTGTTAACTGTAGTCATCATGCTGTTCATTAGATCCCAAGAGCTTATATATCTTACAACTGGAAATTTGTACCTTTTGATCACCTTCACTCATTTCCCCCATCCCTCACCCTCCACCTCTGGCAACCACCAATCTGTTCTCTGTATCTATGAGCTTGATTTTTTTAGATTCTACATATAAGTGAGATCATACAGTATTTGTCTTTCTCTTATTTCACTTAGCATAATGCCCTTGAGATCCGTCCATGTTGTCACAAATGGCAGAATTTCCTTCTTTTTTATGGCTGAATAATATTCCATTGTATGTGTATATATACATATGTATGTTTATATATACCACAATTTCTTTATGCATTCATCTGTTGATGGACACTCAGGTTGTTTCCATGTCTTGGCTATTGTAAATAATGCTGCAATGAACATGGGAGTGCGGATATCTTTTTGAGTTAGTGTTTTGTTTCCTTCATATAAATACCCAGAAGCAGAATTGCTCGATCATATGGTAGTTCTATTTTTAATTTTTTGAGGAATCATCATACTGTTTTTCATAGTGTTTGCACCAATTTACATTCCCACCAACAATGCACAAGGGTTCGCTCTTCTCCATATCCTCCTTTGCATCTCGTTTCTCTCTCTGTTTTCATTTGTCACATTGGAAATAGATGGGGAGTGGACTGCAGGCCAAGCCTAGAGTAGACACCATCTGCATGCCCCAGACTAGCTGGTCCCTCTTCCTAGATACATGAGAAACAAACAAGACAGATGGATGAGGGCATCTACTTTTCTGTTTCTTGCAGAGTTTCTGTCCATAGCAGGGGATCATGAAGATATTGATTACTGCTGGGCCTTCCCCTCCACCAATGTGAGAGGGGGATGCTACAGAAATAGTAAGATAACATCCAAAGAAAGCTGTTTTCCCAGGAAGAAACATTCTTCACTTTACTAAGCTTTGTTCATAGCTGCAATACAAAAGGAAAATTTTCAATTTGGAAAATGTTGAGGAAAAATTTCCTTCCTGCTACTTCAAGTGTCCAGGTTTTAATAAATGTTTTCTCTACTTTCTTTTGCTGCTGTTCTGTAAAATGTGTCTTCAGAGAGGGACTGCCATAACTTTGACACAGCTATTTTATTAGCACTCAGCATTTTTCAAAGACTTGACAGATATAAATGCTGGATGATAACTTTTTTATTGCATTCTTAGCATAGACAAGTTTCCAAAGATCTGTGTCTGGGGTGTCAATGCACAGCTGAGAAGTCCGGGGTGGGAAAAGGAATGGCTTGTTCCAAGTCAGAAAGCAGGCAGTGACATGGCTGTCCCTGGGCTCTGTCCCTACCAGACTCTTAAATCTACCTGCCACTTCCAAAGTGCTTTCCGGCCCAAATCTGGAAAATATCTCAGACTCATGGGCAGGCCTTGAGATACGTACACTGAATACTCATGGGTGAGGACAAATTTCTTCTCTCACTCTAGCTTTCAAAATGCTTAAATTCTGCTTCAAAACCTTGGTGTCACAATTACCTGTCAGCGGGTTCACTATTGTGTGTATTCCGACTGTGAGCTGATGTAACTCAACATTTCCTGCTCTGGCTGGGTCTGGGCTGTTCCTCACTCCCTCCTCCCATCCTGTGCACAATCATTTACTTTGGAGCCCAGGAGGCCAACAGGGCCCAGTGGAAACAGAGGAGAGTTGAGACAGAACACATTCCCATGACCAAGATGCTGCACCTACGTCCCAGTGGAATTTCTCTTTCCTCTTTTCATCTCCCATATCCAGTCTTTCACAAGATTCTGCCAATACTTCCATTGAAATGACTTTTTTTAAACAGTTTTATGGAGGTATAATTCACATACCATACAATTTACCATTTAAAGTATAAAATTCAATAGTTTTAGTATATTCAGATACATGCAATCACATCAATTTTAGAAAATTTCATCACCTCACAAAGAAACCCAATACCCCTTAGCTGTCACCTTCCTACACCCTCGCCCCCATTCCCTCCTGCCCTGAACCCCCCAATCTACTTTTGTCTCTCTAGATTTCCCTATTCTGGACATTTCATATAAATGGAATCATACAATATTTGTCCTTTTGTAATTGTAATTGTATTTCATGTACCATAATGTTTCAAGTTTCATCCATGTTGTAGGGTGTGTCAGTGCTTCATTCCTTTTTATGGTCAGATAATATTCCATTGTATGGATATGCCACATTTTGTTTATACATTCATTAGTTGACAGACATTTGGGTTGTTTCTACCTTTTGGCTATTGTGAATAGCGCTGCTGTGAACACTCATGCACAAATTTTTGCATGTTTTCATTTCTCTTGGACATATACCTAGGAGTGGAACTGCTGGGTCAGATGGTAACTCTATGTTTAACCATTTAAAGAACTACCAGATGGTTTTACAAAGTGGCTGCACCATTTTCCATTCCCACAGCAGTGTATGAGTGTTCCAATTTCTCCGTGAAGTGACGTTTGACTGCATCAAATACTCAATCCCATTGCCAATATCTGAGCCACATCCTCCAACCTCATGTTCAGACTATTGTTATAGTGACTTTGCCACCCTGGACTCAGCATCCTCCCCTCCAGTCCATGCTCCCTGCTGCTACAGAGTGGCCTTCCAACAGCAGAACTGCCATCTTGCCACCCCACTGGGTAAAATGGCCACCTGTCATTCATGAGCCTCCACAATCCAGGCCAAGACTCGGCGAACGTCACCGGAAGTCTTCCCTTCCCAACTTACCTCTTCCCCAACGTGAACCTTCACCTCTAGTCCACCCTCAAGCTCACCATGTCATGCATATTGGGGAACCCCACCTCCAAGACAAGAAATTCCTAGCATCCCAGAAGCCCCTTTGTTTCTTCTATCTCAATACCCCCTCCCCAAAAGTAACCACTCTCCTTACTTCTAACTCTGGAGCTGAGTTTTCACTACACAAGTTGTGCAGTCTTCACATTGTTTGTTCTGCTCCCCTCTGACCTTGGCCCCCGACGTGTGCTGATGGAGGTGTCCCTCGTCTTCTCTGCCTATCAAAGGCCACTCTTTGTTCTGTCCTAGCTCACACCGTCCCTTATCCGTGAGACTTCACAAATCTACCCCACCAATGATCCCTCTCTCCCTCTAAATTTCTACTGCACTTATTTCTACCTCACTATTGTGCTTTTAATTATGTGCCCTCTAATATCATTGCACAAAATTTTATGGTGCTAAAATAGTTTTTGGTCTCCCATGCACCATGGTAGCCCCCTTGAGGCTGAAGACTTCATCTCATGGAAACTCTTCTCCTGTTGTGGTGACGAAAGTGAATAACGTTACAGTACATCTGCAATGTATTGAGTTGGATTTCACCAAATTACATCAAAATGAGCTCCACGCTGCTCAGAAGCTAAAAGGCGGCCTGGCTCACATCTCGCCCTGAGCCCCACCAGCTTCCCCTGCTGAGCCAACTCACCTTCTTGTGAGCCTCCAAATACACGCCTGGACTGCTGTTTTGCCCGGCCTTGCAGAGCCGTCCTTGCCCTGCTGAGCCTCGCTGTCTCCATCTCGCTGTCTCCATCTGCACCATGGCCGCTATTCACGCTGCACGTTCAAGCCACCTAGGAGCCCTTAAAACATACCCCACCCCAGAGAACCTGAATTCATGGGCTGCTCAGCATTTCCAAGGCTCCCCTGTGCAGCCAGGGTCGACAACCACAGTCTGGATGAGCCCCAGGGTTCCTCTAACTCGACAATTAGACGTTGTTCTAAATTTTCTATCCAGAAAAATAAACAGTTTCCTCAAATAGCTGATCTTGTCTGGCAAGGGAGCAACACCAATAAACTTATTTATTCAACAAATACTTATTAGCCATCTCTTATGTGTAAAGTCCTGTGCTGGTGCTGGTGGTGGGAAGGTGAAGGGACAGCCAGTGTTGATCCACAGCCTTCCTGTGCCCAGTGTTCTGCCCAGAGCGACAGGGCATCGGCTCGTCTCCCCTCCACAGCTCTGGCAGAGGGGCGCTGGTCCCCGTCATCACCTCCCCAAGGAAACGCGTCCCTGCCAGAGAGTAGGAAATCTCCCAAGTACAGGGCCATCCTGAGGGGCCATGTGTGTAACGGTGTGTCAGCAGCCTCGGAAACCTGAGCAGCGAGCTGCTCCTCCCCCGCCGCCAAATATTTACAGCTTAGTGTAAGGAAAAAGGTTATTCCAGAAGAGTTACCAAAAATCTGCAGGGAGGGGGTGTTCATCTTCCTGCAACTGGAATCTTCCAATTCCTCTGGGCTGAGTGGCTCTCATCCTGCAAGAAGGATGATGGGAGGGACGGAGGGACGGAGGGAAAGAAGGAAAAAAGGAAAGAAGGAAGGAGGGAAGGAGAGAAGGAGAGAGGAAAGAGTGAGGCAGGAAGTGAGGGAAGGAGGAAAAGGAGAAGGGAGGGAGGGTAACTTGATCAGGCCTCACAGGGTTAGCTGGACCCGCAAACCCGCAGGAGCCGCAGGGACGGGCGCGCTATGAGCAGCCGTCCTGGCTTTGGAAGCTCAGGGCTATGAAGGAATCAGAGACTTTCTAGCTAGATGGCCTTGCCCGGAGCCCTCTTCTGCTTGAACCTTGGGGGCCCAATAGTCCTGCTTCACTTACAGATGCCTAAAAGGTACAAGACGCTCTTCCCATCAAAATCCCAAATGTTTCTTCCAGGGCCAGGCCAGGGCCCCTTACCTGGCTAACCCTGAGACCCCTGGGGAGAGACTGTCCCCTCTTCTGATCCCAGATGTTGGGGGTGGAGCCCAGGAATGCCCAAGGGCCACTGAGGGAAGACAGGCCACACTGCCCCCCATAGGACATCAGTCCTTAAAATATGGCCCTTCCCCCAGCGTGGGGGGCCGTGTGGTGACCTCCTGCAGTGGAGGATTTGCTCTGTCAGTGTGCCCACAGTCAGCCCTGTGCCTGGCAGTGGAGGTTATGAGCACGTGCCTGGTGGGCTTATGTGTGTGGAGTGATGGGAAAGCCTGTTTTGGATTTCATCTTCCTCTGGAAAACAACGGACAAACCAAAGCAACCAGCGACACACAATGTTCTTAGCAGCATCGCTCATAAGAGCGAAAAGGTGGAGGCGACCCAATGTCCACCAACCGTCAATGGATAAATGGATAAATAAACGTGGTCTATCCAGACAATGGAATATTATTTGGCATTAAAGAAGAAGGAGGTCCTGATACAACATGGATGAACCTTGAAACCATTGTGCTAAGTGAAAGAAGCCAGACACAAAGGTCACATATTGAGTGATTCCATCTACATGACACGTCCAGGACAGGGAGCTCTATAGAGATGGAGATTAGATTAGCGGCCACCTAGGGCAGGAGGGGCTGGGGGTGAGAGGTAAAGGGCACAAGGTTTCCTTTTGTGGTGATGAAAATGTTCTAAAACTGACTGTGGTGATGGCCGCACACATGTGTGAATATACCAAAACCATCGAATTGTACGCTGCCAATGGGTGAATGTATACTAGGAGAATTACATTTCACTAAATGTCAAAAAAACGCAAAGCAGTGTCCATCTTGGGCATGCCAGAGCAGTGTCCGCAGCTTGCTCACATTTCTCAGGTTTCTGTCTACACTACCGGCACCACCGACCCCTCAGCCTCTCACAGGACATGAGAAGATGAGGGGACCATCGGGGAGGTGGGCTGAGCCTGGTTTGGCCCTTTTGCCCCTGCTCGGGCCGGGCTGAGACTTGCTGAGCTCCTGGTAGCGTCTGCTCACGTAGAGAGCGAGTCTTCACTCCTTCACTCACTCGTGGACCACCCACCTATTCAGATGTTATTCAGGGCCACCCTGGGCCGCACACTGGGAACCTGTCTTGTGCCTGCATTTTGTGACAAACCTTAGTTTCTGGAATTTGGTTGCACAACTCAATCTGCCAATCCCCAAGTATCCACCAAGAGCCCAGACACTGCACAAGGCCTTGGTAGGGAGCACACAAGATTAGACACCAATAACCCTCCACGTTCCTAAAATTCAGTTGGGGAGCTTGGTCTCAGGAGCAGACTCTCTGAGCAACTAGATTACAGAACAATTCGATGCAGCCGAGAAAAGGAAATACAAATAAAACCGAGTCACTGAGAAATGAGCATCATATAAACTACCAACAGTGTATAATTATAGCAGATAACTCAGTAACTAATTTAATAAGAAATGAAAAATTCCTGGGGAAAGGGATATGGGTGTGGGAGAACGCAGGACTGCTGGGGAAAGGGGTCGTGCTCAAGGCTGGATGGCACAGCCATCCCCACACTTGCTCCCTGTCTCTGGAGAGAAGAGCTGGGTGAGGCAGGGAGAGGTCACCCAATCCCAGAATGGAGCCCCTGAGGCTCCAGACCACAACAGAGGCAGCACGTGGTGGCCACAAATGAAAACCTGACCAGCTGGAGACAGTGGGAATCGCCAACTGTGAAGACCACGGTAGCAACTGATTTCCAAGATGGGAGGTGCAGACTGCGGTGGAGAATTGGGGTGGTGAGGGCAAGGCTTCTTGGAGCAGATGGGCAGACCTGTATGGGTGAGGCAGGAGGCAGAGGAGTTCCATAAAAGGGAAGAGCGGGGCAGACATGGTGGTAGGAACGTGCCAAGGATGAGACAGGGTTGGAGCAGGAAGGTCCATGGTTCAGCAAAAGGGCAGGGCCTCAGAGGTGGATGAAGAGCATGCCCAAGGTCATGGGAAGCCACACAAAACAGCTAGTTCTGTTATAGGAAGATTAATTCATTCTGCCCTCTAGTGCAGGTGGGCAGGGGCACAACCAGGGATGCCTTGCCTTGAGCTAGTTAAGGATGCTGCTGCTGCTGCTGCTGATGTTGATGCTGCTGCTGCTGTTGATGTTGACAATGCTGCTGATGATGTTGCTGTTGATGCTAATGATAATGTTGATGTCGAAGATAACGCTGCTGCTGCTGATCCAACTGCTAAGTCTCGTTTACGTGTATGTGTGTTTTTAACATAGAAGAGGCCCTCCAGCTTTTACTTGGAGCCTGTTAATGACTCTGAATTTTGGTAAATTTCCAATAAGTGTTGGAAGCTGCTTTTCCAGGTTGCCACGGGCTGGATGCAGGAAATCAAAATGGGGCGGAGGAGGTAGATTCAGATTCAAAGCTGCAATAAGAGACAAGAGCCCCAAATCATCAAAAGCAGACCAAGAACTCAAAGTCACAGCCACCTGTGCCCTGGGGATGCTTCCCCGCACACCACACTGCTGGAGGGTGGGATGTGGGCAGTGTCAGGACAACTGGCATTCCTAAGGCTCACGCTGAATCACCACGATGTTTAACTAGGGTCAGGATTCTCAATTCAAGAGTATGATCATGAGCATTCACGTTTGAGTGCTTTCATCAAAATGACTAAAACACTTAAAGTTTTGTCTAAAGATTATTTAAGATTTTTTTGGCCTGGAAACCACCTCTGTGGATCAGCTCAACTTGCAATGATGTTGGAAGATAAAGGGTCGTGGAAAGTGAGCTCATAGGCTGGTGTACTAGGATAAGTCCACGTTGGCCTGACCAGTGGTTATTGGAGAAGTCCAAGACTGGAGTCCGTCAGGACCCCCGAGGGACAGGCAGGGCAGGACAGTCCCAGGGAAGCTTGGCTGCTGAGAATTCCACTTCCCAGCCAGACTGACTCAGAAGATCTACACCAATGAGTCCTCAATTCTGTATCCACTTGGTTAGGATTGTGTCTACACCAGATCACGGCCCATGGCCAGTCTCTGTCCACTGCTTCCCCATCTCACTCTGTGTTGTAGACCCGTGCACTTGCACAGGTGCACAGCAGCACACATGAATGCCAGTCTCTGCTATTGGCAGGTACTAATGAGATCTACGGGAGATCCCAACACTAACTTGAAACACCAGAGTATGAGTACGAAGAAAAGAACAAGGTACAGAGTAATGGGATTCATTGAGCCACCTATCCATCCATCCATCAATCCATCTGTATTGGTCAGGGTTTTCCAGAGAAACCTCTGGAAATATATATTTGAAAAAAATGAAAAAAAAATACTCTGGTGTTTCAAATCAGTGCTGGGATCTCCAGTATATATACTATTTATTATAAGATATTGGCTGACATGATTATGGAGGCAAAGAAGTTCCATGATCTGCCACCTATAAGCTGGAGACCCAGGAAATCCAGGTGTAGTTCCAAAGAGTGAAAGCCAGAGAGCTGATGGTGTAGATTCCAGTCTGTGTCTGAAGGTCTGAGAGCCGGGAGCACTGAGGGCAGAAGATTGATGTCCCAGCTCAACAGTTGGGCAGAGAGCCAGTGAATCCTCCCATTCTCCATTTTTGTGTTTTATTGAGACCCTTAAATGATTGGTGATATCCATCCACATTGGGAAGGGCAATCCACTTTACCACAGATCCCACAGATTCAAATGCTAGTCTCTTATGGAAACACTCTCATAGACACACCAAAAAATAATGTTTTACCAAATATCTGGTCATCCTGTAATGCGGTCAAACTAACACATAAAATTAACTATCACACCATCCATCCAGTCATCCAACCAACCATCCACCCATCCAACCATCCCTCCATCCATGCATGCATCCATTGATCCCTTTATCCATCACCGCATCCATGTCTCCATCCCTCCATCCCTCCATCCAACTATCCATCCATTCATCCATCCATTCCTTTATTTATCCATCCATCCCTTTTTCCATCCACCCTTCCATCCATCCATCCCTTTATCCATCCACTCCTCCTTCCCTCCATCCGTCCGTCCATCCAACAACTTCTCACTGAGCACCTGCTATGTGCTAGACATCATGCCAGGCACTTGATAATAGGCAGTAGACATGATAGACCAGAATCCAGCCTTCATAGCACTTAGAGAAGATGTTAGAAACGAAGAGATGTGCAAGATTACTATTCTTACCCCTTCCTGTTAGTGAAGTGTACAATGAGGCCCAGAAAGGTGACTTGACCATCAAGACGCAGGAGGCGGTGGAGGTGGAGAGAATACCCACGTCCTGACTCTGCACCCAGTGCTCTCAGAGCTCAGTGTGAACTCACCAGCACTCTGCAGGTCCCAACCCAGCCAGATCTTTCCTGAAGCCGTGAAGCAAGCAAATTGCTGATGCTCTGTATTACTCAGAGTTCCCCAGAGAAACAGAACCGATAGGATGTGGGTGGGTAGACAGACAGACAGACCAACAGACAGACGGATAGATAGATTTGTTATAGCGAATTGGCTCATGTAATTACAAAGGCAGGCAAGCTCCAAGATCTGAGCAAGCTGGAGACTTGGGAAGACCCAATGTTTCAGCTTGAGTCTGAAGGCAGAAGAAAGCTGCTGTCCCAGTTCTAAGGCCATGAGCCAGGAAGAAGTCTCTCTTACTTGGGGGACCTTTTGTCCTTTTGTTCTATTCAGGCCTTGAACTGGTTAGATAAGGCTCACCCACATAGGGAGGGCAATTTGCCTTATTTAGTCTACTGATTTAAATGTAAATCTCGTCCATGACACCCTCACAGACACACCCAAAATAACGGTTGACCAAATAGCTGGGCGCATTATGGCCTAGTCAAGCTAACACTAGAAATTAACCAGCATATACTCCAGGGAGCTGCACAGGAACAGGCCATAGGTTTCGAGAGGTGTTGTTTAAGATGTGGGAGGTTCGGGAGTTGAGCTGGGGGGGGGGGGGGAGAAGCTAAGTAGACGCCATGAAAGCTGAACCCATCGTCCTCTCCTTCCTGGTGGGTGGTGCTGTGAGGGTTCCGTGGGGGAGGAATCCTGTTTTCCTCTCTGTATGGAGGGGAGAGTTTCAGAAGACCTCCCTCCAGTACACATGGGGCTATTTTCTATTGCTCATAAGCAAAGTTCTGCAAGGACCTGTGTAACATTTTCCAGAAGAAGATAAATGATACACACAACACGAAGAAGAGAACAGCTCACATTTGCAAATTTCTAACACGAATCTGCTTTGCCTAGAAATTAGACTTGCTAGCATTGTATTTTTTCTAGTAAAGAACAGAAAAAAAATTTGCCCCCTGGTGATGCCAGTGGTGATTGTACATCCTCATTAAGCCGGCCCTAGATAGGAGGGCTGGAGAGCAGTGAAAGTGAGCAGAATGCTCATCGTGTAGAATCACCACCTGGTGATGCTTACACAGGCTCTGCCACAACCAGGGGGCCCTTGTGTCATTTGCCCGCAAAGACTGAGTGGAGGAGCTTGTTCAGAGGCCCTGGACAACTTAAGGACTGAGGATCTGCACCCTCGGGCAGAGGGCAGGAACAGAGCTGGCCATAACTATGTGTTGCTGGACATGGACTTCTGTCAGAATAATAATAAGGTCCAGGATAAGGAGACCACTGGGCTGGTCTTTGCCTCTGAGTGTTCCCCAATTGCCTCCTCATTGCAGTGACAGCTGCTCCAAGTTCAGAATGACCCAGAGAGAGGAGAATCCCTCATTTGGTGGATCCTAGAGCATTTCAATGTGAGCAACAGAGAAAGAGAAGAGCTGGGTGACTGGAGTTGGGACAAAGACAGTGGGTCCTGCTTCAGCTGACCCTAGCTCTCGTTCCCTGCAGGGGGACCTCACGAGGCACCAGGTCGACAGCTCTGAGTGATTGGTGAAGACCTGAGATGTTGACGGGCACAGCAGAGGTCTTCATGGAGGCTGAAGTGTCCAGCAGGCAGCCCTGGGTTAGGAGATCCCACAGGTTGTACTGACTCAACAGTGGCCTAGTTCTAGCCCCGCAGTTTGTTGAAAGGCAAGGACGGAATAGAAACCACAATGGCAGCCAGGATGAGGTTCTTGACAGGCAGGCAGGAGGCGGAGCTGGAGGGACCCAGGCTCTGCTGGCCTCACCTGGCGAAGCCCTAGCAGGTCATTGTGGAGCTGGCTGGTACTAGTGCATCACTGGTTTGTCCTTGATTCACGTGCCCACACTGTTTTTATGTCTGTTGATTCAGCTGTGGCGTCTCTTTGATAATAAGTCCCCAAAGACATGGGCCCTGAATTAGATTCAATCAGATGCCCATGGGAGTCAACTAGACGTGTATGACTTTTTGCTCAACCCAATTTCAAAACCCAATTTGACTAAATTTTTCACTTCTGAATGACCTCAATTTGTTCACCACATTCTTTTGATGACTTATTCATTTATGCGTTCAATAAAATATTAATTGAACATCTCTGCACTTTGCTTGGTGCTGTGGTGATAAAAGACGGGTCAAGCATGGAGTCTGTGTTCTCCAAAGAGTCAGATACACGAATAACTTTAATACAAGGTCAGTATATGCAAATTATATGATCATCTTACAAGAAAAACCAACAGAATCAGCAAATGATTACAATGATAAGGAAGTTTAGCAATGTTGATGGATACCTGATTAAGTTAAAACATCAACAGTGTTTCTTCATACCAGAAATAATCAACTAAGAAATATAATAAAAAAGTAACATATTACTCACAATAATAACAAAAATTATAAAGTGTGTAGGAATCATCTAAGACCATATAAAACTTCTACGGCAAACTCCAATGACAGAACCAGAAGCTGATATGAATAAATAGGAATGATCCATGACCTGGGTTGAGATGACAGTGTTATCAAGAAGACATTTCTTCCTAAATTAAGCCATGAATCCAATGCAAGGCCAATCATATTTGTAGTTGAATTTTGTTTGAGGAACTTGGTAAACTTACTATCAAATTTGTTTGAAATCTCTAAAGACTTTGAAAAAGAAGAGAAAGAGATTTGTCCTGCTAGATAGCAGGACATTCTATGAAGATGTAGCGATAAAAACAATATGGTATTTTTGAAGGAAGAAAAGGACCAGTGAACTAGAAGACAAAGATCAGAAAGAGACTCCTGTACACGTGGGAATATTATACACAGTAAAAGTGGCACCTCCTTAAAGTAATAGAAGATAATATAAACGGATATCTCTGTAGTACAGAGGTGCAGAAGGCTTGTTAAACTAAATCTCCAAATATAAGATGAACTATAAGACAAAATAAACTATTGATGATAGTGATTCCATGGTACAGATTTCTGTTGAGTGCTGATTGGGAGAAGATATCTATAAGGCCTGAAAACAATAACTGAAAAAATAAGTTATACAAGGAAACACTGAAATTAACAAGAAAAAGTCAAGAACTTCAATAAAACAAGAGGTACAAAGAGATAATTTATAGAAGAAGAAACTTTACAGACATACACAGATAGAGAGTTGTTTAAACCCATTTATAATTAAAGAATTGAAAATTGAAAAACAGTATCACTTTACCCCCATTAAAACCATCACTTTCCACCCATCAGACATGCAAACATTTGAAAGTTGGGCGATGCCATTTGTGCCAGAGATGGAACCCTCCTGCACTTCTGGGGAGAGCACAGACTGGTGTAGTCATTTTTAGTACAATCTATTGGGATTTAGTAAAACGGAGTACATACACACCTATAGCCCAGCAGTTCTGCTCCTGCACATGGATCCTAAAGAAATTCTCGCCAAGAATCTTTAGGTGGCCTGTGTGAAGAGGGTCATCACAGTGTTCTCACGCGGTGGGAAGGTGGAGGCCGTCTGGGTGTCGTCTCCAGGGGAGAGGATGGGCAGAGTGTGGAGCGGGCACCACGGAGCTCAGATTGGTGTGAATAACTATGGTCCCCAGTTATTCAATCCAACATTCTTCTCGTGTTCCTGTGAAGGAATTCTGTAGACATGATTAAGGTCTATAATCAGTTTACTTTAAGTAAGGAAGATCATCCTGGATAATCTGAGTGGCCCTGAATCAATCAGCTGAAAGAGTTTAAGAGCAGAGCCAGAGCTCCCTGGAGAAGAAATCCAGTGTGGATGACAGCTTCAGCCCGGCTACGAGTTCCAGCCTACCCTTCCCAAAGGCCTGCCCCTCAGATTTGGACTTGCCTGCTAGCCCCCACCGGGTAAGCCAACTCCTTGCAATAACTCTCTTCATATACGTGTCTCCTGCTGGTTCTGTTTCTCTGGTGGAGCCCTGACTAATACACACCCCGTCAAGCACTGGAGGCAGCTAGAGCCACAGGACGCCTGTGCGCATGCGATGGGTCTTAACACACAGGGCTGGGTGGCAAAAGGAAGAAAGAGCGCGAGACCCACAGCCAACACACATACGTGAATTACGTAAGAATGCATCTGCCTCAAACACCCACCATGGTGTACAGGAGCCTACAGATGAAAGGATGTGTACCACTCACACTGGAATGGTTGTGTGTGTGTGTGTGTGAAGATTAGGACGGGGGAGGAGGATAGTCAGGGATAAATAAACTCATAAAGCAGGACAGGTGTTTACATGGACCAAGGATGGACAGAGTGAACCAGCAGCGGGTCTGTGTCAACACTCTGTATGCGAGATCCACTAAGTGAGGTTGGTGGGGGTGTAGGGGGAGGAGAGGGGTGGAGAGGGGTGGAGTGGGTTAGAGGGAATGACAGATAGGAAAAAGGGCAGGCAGGAACCGTGGAGGGGGCAGGTGGGGAGAGGAGAGGCCATGAGGCTGGGGCCAAGGCTCGGTGAATTCACATAAGATGTGCTTGTCTAGGGAGACAATGCAGTGAAGGGTGGGTGGCAGAGGAACGACTTTGCCTGCCCTTCTTCACCCCATGGGGCTTTGCCCAGGTGGGAGCCATACATCTGTGCTTGGGTATGGCTTTGTGCCTGCTTCTCCATGTAGGCATTGAACCAAATTGCCTATAACTGCAATCTTTACAGTTACTTTTTTTTTTTCTTTTTTTTTTTTTTTTGTGAGGAGGATCAGCCCTGAGCTAACATCTGATGCCAGTCCTCCTCTTTTTTCTGAGGAAGATTGGCCCTGAGCTAACATCCATGCCCATCTTCCTCTACTTTATATGGGACGCCGCCACAGCATGGCTTGACAAGTGGGGCGGCGGTGTGCGCCCAGGATCCGAACCGGCGAATCCCGGGCCGCTGCAGCGGAGCGCATGCACTTAACCACTTGCGCCACTAGGCCAGCTCCCTACAGTTACTTTTTTTAAAAAAAAAAAACAACACAAGACTCTTAAGTACAAGCTGACTGCTTCATTTTGGTGTTCAGTTGGAGAAGAGAGCTTTGGTGTGGCCACAATGGCTGGTTGCTTCCCTATATCTATTCTCCCTTCTCCCACAGTGTAGTTTTATTCTAGAGAGCTGGGATAATGGGGGGAAAAGTACATTAGGAAAGATCATGAGTTGATGTGGGGCAGAAAACACTCACTTGATTTTGTTTGGGGCCTCAATAAAAGACAAACATTTCCAACTTCTGTGGCAGTCAGGTTCTGACAATAAGATGTACTTTGAAATGTTATGTGAGGTGTCTAGAAATTATTTTTGAAAGACAGCATACCCTTCTTTCCTCCCATCCTCTTTCCTGTTGTCTGGAATGTGAATGTGATGGCTGGAGCTCAAGCAGCTATTTTTGACTTTAAGACAATGCACTCAGGATGGTGGAGGAACTAGATAGAAGTTGCCTGGTTCATGACATCTGTGGGGTCACCATACCAGTCACCCAAATAAACTTCTAGCATGAAGGCTCTAGACTTTTAATACCAGAGACCAAGTCAAGACTTCTGCAAGAGACTACACCTCTGAGTTTATTTTATACAAAAGAATGATACCTCATGTTTAAGTTCTGTTGTTTGGAGGTTTTCTGTTATACGTAGTTGAACCAAATCCTAACACACTTGGGGAAGGGAGATTAAGACTAATGGTGATACATCCTGGTAGCTCGATACTCAGGTCTTGACTCATTGGTGTGGGAGGCGTGAGGAAGAGAGAGAGGTTTAGATGATGCTCAAGTTTTATGCTTGAGAGCTGAGAAGATGGCGGGAAGAGCACATTAGGAAAGATCGTGAGTTGACTTGGGGCAGAGAACACTCAGGCTGTTGGAAATGGGGGCTTAGTATTAAGGGACAGGCCTGGGTAGATGTTACACCAAAATAATAGGGGCAGCTGCAATTAGTGAGATGATGCAGAGAGTGCGGAGATGGCCAGTAGATGGTAACGTGCAGCCAGCCGGCATGAGGGGGACAGGG
Organism: Diceros bicornis minor; assembly: GCF_020826845.1. Lineage (NCBI taxonomy): Eukaryota > Metazoa > Chordata > Mammalia > Perissodactyla > Rhinocerotidae > Diceros > Diceros bicornis. The sequence continues at coordinate 56,979,753 of NC_080759.1, forward strand.
GGAGGAGGAGGCAGAGAGAGAGGACGTGACGAGGCAAATGGGATGGGAGCCAGGATGCCCAGGATGGAAGGACTGGGGACAAGCCCAGCCCTTCGTCATGCAGCCAGCTGCCAGATTATCTCACTTATTTTTTTCTAGCAAAACTCCATAGCCTGAGGGAGTTGTAGAGAACAGAGATGCGTGCTGTAAAGCAGAGAAAGCTGCAAAGGCTCCGAGGTGCTGTCAGGAGCAGAGTAGAAAGGTCCTGGGTGCAGGTGGGTGGGGAGGGGTGTGTAGTCCAAAGGGGCCCAGGGAGAGGGCGCCAGGAAGGGGAAAGGTTGGGAAGAAGGTGCCTCAAGGATGGGGACCAGGGTCTGGGAAGGAAGGAGGAGGGGGGAGATGGGAGAAGGTGGAGTCTGAGTTCCAGAGCGTAGAAGTGAGCACAGGTGTGTATACACAAGGCCAGGGCTTTATCCAGCACCCAGGAGGGTAAGGCTCGAGGACTTGCTTCTTCCTCGGAGTGGCTGCAGGGCCTGTACAGGGCTATGCTTGAGGGTGTCTGCACAGAGGGAAGAGAAAGGACTCTGTAGATGAAGGGCATTTGCAGGTGTCCTGTACCCTCTCCTGGGACTAGGGGCCAGGCGTGCCCCTCCTGTGGAGCCAGGGGCCTCCTCCATCTCCTGACTACCATCTCTATGTGCCAGCAGTGGCGGTCTATACAACTGAAAAGGATCAGGCGCCCAGTCGGTGTTGCAAACCATACTCTGTGGAAGCCTCCATCCATCATACAAGAGACAAAAGAAGCGCAGCTCTGGTTAAAATGGTTGGTCCTGGAGCCCTCACCTCATCACACCCCCCACCGTCCTGAACAATGTGAGCTTACACTTGAAAGCCCTCGAGCTTCCTGAACCAGACTCTTGATCTCAAAAGAGGCCCTGGGGGTGCCCTTGGGTTTAAGTGTCATTAAATTACCCCCAGAAGTCCACAATGCTCCAGGGGTAGGGAGGAGGCTGGGGCCCTGTGTGTTTGTCCGTGTGTGCCCCCGTGTTCATCCCCTGCGGACCTCCACAGCGGAAGTGGATCAAGCCCTTAAGGGTGGTGACTCAGTGACTCAGGTGGGACATCCCAGTAAGCCAGCTGGCTTGGGCTGTCTGGAGGCCGGTGCAGGAGCTCTGTGGTGATGGCAGGCACAGACACAGGCTGCAGCCCTCCCAGAGCACTGCTGGGTCCGCTCCCGTCCCCCGCTGCATCGTCCTGGGAACCCCTCACGGAGCTGACCAGGCGGGACCTGGACTCTGCACATGTCCCCTCTGTGGAGCACGACCTGCCAAGGTCGTGCAGGGCACCCACAATCCAGGAGAGAAACCTTAGTGGGGACTTGCTGCGGCCTCCAGACAACAGGATCGCAGTCAGGAGCCTTGATTGGGAGCTTTCAAATCATAGACAGGCTGCGGCACCTAATTTACTCTAATTATCTTAAACTGTGACACCGGAGAGCTCGGAGAGCTCAGGGGCCACAGCTCACAGTGACATGACTTTCTTGCAGCTGAGGGGCTGCCGCAAACCACAGCTGCTTCTCACGCTCCACCCAATGGCAATGCCACGCCTCGGCTGGCTTATAGCTCTGGGACCAAACTCGCGGCTGCTCAGGGCTGTGTCTGCACCGTTTATCTGGAGAATTTAAACCCAAACAGGGAAAGTCCAAAGGCCCGAGGCCAGAGGAACATGTCTTCCCGTGGGGGGCATGGTGGAGGGTGGTTATTAGTCATCCGTGGCCATGTGACAAATTACCCCAAAACTTAGCAGCTTCAAGCAACACATGCTTAGTCCATGACCGTATCTAGGGACCAGGAGTCTGCGCCTGGCTTTGCTGGGTCCCCTGTTGCCATCGAGGCATTGGTGATGTCGAGGGAGAGAGAGAATCTCCCTCTGCCCTTTCCCTTAAGGTTCTTCTGGCTGGCCAAATAATCAACAAGACAGGTTAGCAGGAGAAAATAATACCAAGTTTAATAACATGTATACATGGGAGAAAGCAGGGACACTGCGTTTCTCAACACAATAGCAGAAATTCTCATCTTAAATACCATCTTCTTCTAAAGACAAAGGAGGATGTTGGGGGTGGGGGGTGTCAGTTACAGGAGATTACCACTAAAGCACTGTAAACAAGGGTAAAGTTATTATGCAGATTTAAGACCTCACCTTCCACATTGATAAGTTTCTAGAAATGAGGTCATTCCCCCTCTTCCCAAGACAGAGAGGGAGATACCTTTACAAATGGAGATTTCCCTTATAAATGTAAATGTTTGTCTGGCAACTCCTCGCAGGGCCATCCAGAGAATGTGGCCAGAGAGACAGAATTTCTGATAAGATGGGCTTGTTGGTGCCTTTCCTATTGTAACATCTATTTTACATTATATTACAGCCATCAGATGGAAGATCTGTTCCAGGAAGGAGCCATCATGTCAAATTCTTTAGGCAGTTAGTGGGGGAGGTCAAATGTCCTTCAGAGAAAACAATCAAGGTAAAGAGATATATTTCAGGGTGGCCAAATTTTGATCTCCCACAGTGACAGCCTCAGTCATGTCAAGCTTCAACTGGAGAAGGATCGGCCCCCAAGCCTCTCAATGGTTGACAGCAGGATCCGCTTCTTCGTGGGCTATTGGCTGAGGGCCACCCTCAGGGTCCCGCCAAGTGGGCCCCTCAGCTGGCAGCTTGCTCCACCAGAGCCAGCGAGAGAGCCTGCAGCAAGGTGAGGTCATGGGCTCTTGTAACCCAGTCACGGAAGTGACTTCCCCTCAATATTGCCAGATTCTGGTGGTTTGAGGCAGTCACTGGGGGAAGGGGACCACACACGACTGTGGATGCAGGAGGTGGGCATCCTCGGGCCCCCCAGAGGCTGCTGCCAGCGGGCACAGATCAGTGCCATCCACCGGAAATACGATGCAGGCCACAGGTGTGTAATTTAAAATTTTCTTGTAGAAACGTTAAATAGAATAAACTGGTAAATTAATTTTAATAATATATTTTATTTAATCAAATGTATCTAAAATATAATTTCAACATGTAGTCAATATAAAAGTTATTAAAGAGATATTTCACTTTCCTCTTTTCATACTTAGTGTTTGAAGTCTGGTGGGTATTATAGACTTGCACCATGTCTCAATTTGGACTGGCCGTGTGTAGCTGACAGCTACCAGATTGGACAATGCAGCTTAGACCAAGCTTCTCCTAGGTGTTAAATGGGCCGGTGGGCTGAGGCAGGTCCCAGGGACCCAGGAAGCAGCCTAGATCCCCAGTCCCCGAGGGGAGCCCCTCTCTGGGAGAGCTCCCCTGCTAACTCTCGTAAGGCCCTCCTTACAGGACTGCCCACGCAGTCCCTGGACCTTGACCTCCCTCAGCAGGTGCTCTCATCTCCCCCTGTTTCAGACATCCATTTCTTTGGTGTCCAGGTAACTAACTTTGCTTGGGGGTGGCTCCACGTGTACTGACTTGGAAGGTGAATCCCTTTTGGCGCCTAACGCAAAAGGAGCTTAGTGTTGACTTTGGGACCCTACGAAGAGGGGCTGATTTCTGTTTACAAACTTGCTTGGATGGCCTCGTCCCATCTCCCTTTCAAGAAAATGTTCTTACTCAAAACACCAGGTCAGTTTCGATGGAGGCCCCAGGAAACCGCGTGTCCGGAACCTGCTTGCTCTCCCTTCTCCGCCCGAAGGGAGCCAGATTCAACACTTCCTTCCATGGCGAGTTCCCGTCGGGCCAACCCTGGCACCTCAGTCCTGCCTGCTGCTGGTTGGCACCTGGCCCTCCAAGGTGAACCCTGGGCCCTTCACTGGTGCTCACTGTTGTGGAGTTTGGCAAATGCTACCCACAGTACCTACTCCACCATCCTCTCCTGGCTGGGAGATCCTTAATGCACAACCCCCAACTGGAGGATCTCAGAGCTCCCCTAACAAACAACCCTGCCTTCCACGGCTTAACCAGCAATCTCCAGGTGACCACCCAGAGCCCTGCTCTGGAGTGGGGCACCCCTCTGGCCCCGAGTGGGCCATTTGCGACCAGCAGAATGACCAGCCACCATTCCACCCAAAACTCTGTCTTCCTCAATGCCATGTCTACATTGACCTTTCTGGCTGAATTTAAGAGAGTATAAAATTCAAGCCCTAGGAGCAAAGGATCCAAAAGCGAACGTTTTCTGGTCTATGACGATAACCCTTCCCGTCCTAACAGCGCCCTGGGACCTAAGGCGCTGGGAAACCTCAGGACGGTGACTATTGTTGGAACTGTACTTCTGGGGAAGGGAATCTCCCTAAGACTCAGATAAGTTCTTTTTTTAGCAACATAAGATCATCCTTTACTGGTTTTCTAGTTTTCTGATGTGGGATGTGACTATACTGCACTAACTTGATTAAATAAAGAGTTTCTCTTTGAGTCCACGTAAACCACTGGGCTGCTTCCCCCCGTTGTGGGTGCGGCCTTGATTGTGCTGTCACTCCGCGTCCTCATACGGGCTGTCTCCGTCTCCGAGCTCGCTGCCCCTGTAGTGATGCCCTCCTGAGCAGAGATGCTGGCCGTGACAGAGCATGGGGGGATTGCTTCAGCACGCTTCTTTTCTCAAAACACTCCGTTACAGTGCTGCAGTGTGGGGATTTCCATCATGACTTGATACCATGTCTCAGAGGCAATTACAGAACAATGAAGACAGATGGAAACCTGTGAGTAGATGTACATTTTAGCTGAAAAAGCCCTTTCCATATTTTGAAAGAAAAATAAACAAGATGGGAACCGACGTACACTCGCACACGGTGCCTCTGCCCCTCCCCGCTAAGGGCGCTGAGGTAGAGCTTACGGCTAGACCCCGAGTGAATAAACTCTGTCAGTGAAAGCAAGGATGCACCAGTGTGGCGAGGGCTCCACCCGGTACGCCAACACCAGGACCTGACGGGTCCCAGGGCTTGCTGCCCTCTATGGTCCTGGACATCTGGTCAAGGTTACGGGTGCTCAAGGGAGCCTCCATGACACCCACAGATAGATAGGTGTATGGTCAGAGTTCTCCAGAGAAACAGAGCTGATAAGATGCAGAGTGAGGGAAGAGTGGGTGTTGCACCTTGAGCCTGAATTCCACAGAGCAGCGGGCTGGAAACTCAGGCACGGTTCCTATGTGGCAGTCTTGAGGCCAGATTCCCAATTCTCGGGAAAACCTCAGTCTTTGCCCTTGAGGCCTTCAACTGATTGGGTGAGGCCTACCCCCGTTATGGAGGATAATCTGCTTTACTCGAAGTCTTCTGATTTAAATATTACTCACAACTAAAACGTAATTTAATAGCAACATCTGGATTGGTGTTTGGCCAAACAACTGGACACCATGGCCCAGGCAAGTTGACACATAAAACGAACCATCACAGTGGAGAGTCTGTGTCTACCTACGGCCAGGTGGGTAGGGTTTCTGATGTCATGTTCCCTGCCAGGAAGCCTTGGGCAAGTCCCATAGATGGCCACACCTCACGTTCCCCAAATGGGATAATGAGCATAGCCTCCTTGGGGGGTTGTTACAGGGCTGGGTGAGTGAGGATGGACAGTACCTGCCTGTCACTTCAGGCAGGATGGGTGAGTCATGTTACACAGTCAAGAGCAGAAGCTGTCTGCAAGGATCTTCCCTCCCCGTATTTGGTGAAAGCCCAGTCGAGGGTGGAGGTTTTCTGGTGTTCAGAGGAGGAAGGGGTCCTTGAATACGGGGGGCCCAGGCGCAGAGGGGACTTGGGGATCCCTAGGGAGGTGGCCGGGCCTCGGAGAAAAGGGCTGTGGGCCCTCAGGGAGGTCAGCTGCCACCCAAGGCCACTGGGGTCCTTGTCTGGGGACAACAGAGTTGCAGGACTCTCTAAAGGGTCCACGGGGCTGGACAGTGGGCATCTCCACAGTGACCGGTGTGGGCAGTGGAGCAAGGACTCCAGGGTCTGGGCTCTGCGAGGACCCCGGGAGTCTCATGGACTTGGCTGAGACTCTGTGTCCTGTCCGCACGGCAGATTGGGGACCCAAGTCAGGATTAAACGGAGCTAAAGGAGGTAAAGAAATGGGTCGGTCTTCTGTTCCCCAGTTTATAGCCTGTGACGTCCACTGGCCTCCACTCAGATGTTCCCTGTCACCATTGTTATTTTCCTGTGTCCACCAATAGCTGTCATCATGAGCAAGAGTGGTCTGTGCTGATTCATCCGGGCTGTCCTCCTGTCTGACCCCGTGGCCTTGAACCGGCTGAGGAGAGCCTCTGCCCTCAACAAGGCCACCTGGCCCTAGGGTGGCCAGCGGGAGACTGCGACTTCATGAAGACCAGCTCCAGCCAAGCCAAGCGAGGAGGCTACGCCGTGGAGAGGTGGGGCACACTCCCCTCCACCTCAGCGCTGGCCAGGAGGGGGCCTGCACCTGCCTGTCCTGCCAACACGCCAAAGAGGGACAGAGCTGCCCATTAACAGTACCTGTGGAGAAGACAGGGCCAACTCTGTGAAGGCGATTCCTTGGTCACCTTCCTCCTGACCACACGAGTCCCCTCTACTCAGACCCTCTTCTCGGGCTTCTTGTCCAGTGTCTCTTCCTCTGAACCTCAGGCTCCCTTGTGTGATCTCCATCTTTCTCCCCCCTCAGCTGGCAGCTCCCTCATCTTTCAGTGACACTGGAGCATCCCTTGCAGTCTTCGTCCTGCCTGTGGTATCGAGGCCTCGGGGCTGTCTTGTCATGGTCTTGGAGTTGGAAAGGACACAGAGACTCTCTCATGTCTCCCACGTTCTGATTCAGGGACCTTTTCAATATCCCTCCCTCCCTCCCTCCTGGCTATGAAGCCATTGAATACCCCCTGTAATGTGGAGCTCCCTTCCTCAGAAAGTTCTTCCTCACATTGGCCTGGGGGTTGTAGTTTGGCCAACCCCTCTTTCAGAGGCCGTTCCTTATGTATTGAAGAACCGTGGTGCCTGCACAGGAGGTCACTGGATGACAACCCAGCTGCTGAGTGGTGTCTGCTCGAGAGCGGACAAGACCCCAGCTGTGGGGGGGACTGAAGGGAGGAGCAGGACGTCCCAGTGCCTGTAAATGAGCGTGCTGAGGAGAGGAGAAACTCTGGTGTTTCCATATTTAGACACACTTTTTGATTTTTTTTCTCTCTTCCCAAACATACAGTGTGCACAGAGTGAGTTTGGGCACCTGCCCTCTCACCCGACAAGGGCAGGGGACCAGCCTGGGTGAGGCAGCTTCGTGTGCTCAGGAGGGACAAGGCAGTCCAGTGTCCATCAATGGATAAACAGATGAACAAAATGTGGTCCATCCAGACAATGGAAGGTTGTTCAGCCTAAAGGAAGGACATTCTGACACCTGCTACAACATGGATGGACCTTGAGGGCATTATGCTGAGCTAAATAAGCCAGTTGTGAAAGGCAATCCTGCATGATTCCACTCATATGAGGTCCCTAGAGTGGTCACACTTGTAGAGACAGAAAGTACAGTGGGGGCTGCCAGGGGCCGGGGGAGGGGGATGGGGAGTCAGTATTTAATGGGGACAGAGTTTCAGTTTGGGAAGATGAAAAGTTCTGGAGAGGGATGGTGGGGATGGTTGTACTACAATGCGAATATACTTAATGCCACTGAACTGTGCACTTAAAAGTGGCTGAAAGGTGAACTTTATGTTATATATATTTTAATACAATAAAAAATGCAATTTGAAATTGAAGGAAAGGGGAAAAAATGAGAAGTTAAAAAAACAAAACAAGAAAACCCCACCAGAATCTCACTTCCAAAGCTGGATAGAAATGCTTTCTCTGGGTTCTGTGGGAGGGGTGAAGCCTCACGCCACCAGGTCACGTGGCGAGGGCATAAGGAGCTGGCTTCACTTGGGAACTGGCTGAGCCAGGGCACCAGGGTAAGGACATGGGGCCGCCCACCCCCTGCTGGCCAGTGTGAGGGTCAGAGCGTCTAGCCGAGGAAAGGCTGTGGGGCACGCGCTGGTCCTGGGAGCCGGCCTCATCAGTGCCACTCATAGCCTGCCTCCGGTGGGGTGACCTGATGGAATGCTGGAGAGCGGTCCCTTGCTGTACTTTATTATTTCCCTCGGCATCAAACATTCCCAGAGTTCACCCTGACCTCACGTCCTCTGCCTCAGCCTGTGTTTGGACTGAGTTGTTTCCCCCCAAATTCCTATGTTGAAGCTCTAACCCCCAGTGTGACTGTATTTGGAGATGGGGCCTTGAAGGAAGTAATAAAGGCTAAGTGGGGTTATAAGGATGGGACCCTAATCCAATAGGACTGGTGTCCTTATAAGAAGAGGAAGAGACACCAGGGACGCATGTAGAGAAAAGGCCATGTGAGGACACAGCAAGAAGGCACCATCTGCAAACGAGGAGAGAGGCCTCACCAGAATCCCACCCTGCTGGACCTTGATCTTGGACTTCCAGCCTCCAGACCGGGAGAAAATAAATGTCTGCTGTTTCAGCCACCCCATCTGTGGCATTCTGTTATGGCAGCCCCAGCAGCCTAAGACAGCCTTCCTGGGGCGCCTCTGGTTGAAGGCTCACTCTCAAACCTGAGCAGATCTTGAGTGAAGCACACGCCATTGCTAGAGGCTTAAGCTCCCCCTTGGGTTTCCATTCAATCACATCACGTTCTCTGTTCTCTGTTTGTGTCCCTACGGGCCCCGCTGGGACCATGTAGGTCTAACTTCTGCCTGGACCCGGACCCTGTGCATGCCCCACAATGCCTCACCATCTCCTTCTCCATCAGCCCTGCCTGTGAGGCTTGGCTTCTATCTTGAAACACCCACTGTGGTCTGCTGATCAGTCATCTTTCTGATAACCCAATCCTCCATGGGCACTGGGCCCCATGCTGAACCGCCCCTTCTCTTGAAATGCGCCTGTAAATGCCCTAGTGTGTGAGACCTCTCCTTAGCTTGGACGTGACCTCTATCCTCCCTCATTGCTATGCCCTTCTGTGCTTGCTTCCCACCCGTACCTACAGCGTGTTGTCCTGCCCCTTGGTGGCGGAGCCCTCAGGCCTACAACCAAAATCCAGCTGGCCCCAAGATTCCTTGCTGTGGTGGTGAGCCCTAGGGTGCCCGGCCACCCCCGCTGCTGCCCTCGGCTGCCCTTTGCGGGTGTCCTCTGGCTGGGTCTGCCCTCACTCCTGTCTTGCAGGACCCTACTCTCTCTTCTCTTTACCCCCACCATGTGCTCCCACATGCCTCTCACTGTGTCCATAGAGCAGGCTTCCCTCATTCACCTTTAGCCGGAGGTGAGTCCTTCAGGTGTCCCGGCTGTGTGGAAGGTGTTTCATCAGGGCCTGTGTCCTGTCCCCACGTATCTGGACAAACTGACACCTCTGGGGATAGGAGTCACCAAGTGTCCAGGGTCAGGGCCTCCTAACTTCTCTGGATTTGGGGTCTAGCCTTATTTGTTTCTTCTAAGAATTTTCCTTACTTTCTTGAAGGCTCAGTTATGCATTTAAACATTTTTTAAAATTTATATATATAAAATATGTTTTTATAAATAAAAATTATATATTTAAAAACATGTAATATATACAATATATTATTACAGGGCTTCTGAGAGTTTTCAGCATTTCGCCTCTCCAGGATATGGATATTGTTGAGCAGAGAAACATGGAGTCTGGAATTAAATCAGTTCACTTCGTGTGGTCCCAGCAAGGCAGACTCACGACTGATCATCCGGTTTGACGCGGACCCAGTCCACACAACGGCACCCGCGTCGTGTCGGTGGCAGTGAGCGTGTCAGTCTACTCAATCCCGGGTCTTCTTCCATGAATTATAGAGAAGGCCTCTGGGCCTCTACCCGTGTATTCCGAGTCCAGGAATTCTACGTGTGTGCCAGCTAAATTTCACCTTGTTTGGTTTGGCAAGCACTTCAGCCTTGTGAAAGTGTCTCTGGTCCTTCCTTCTGCCACGTGTGGAATTAGCTCTCCCTCTGGACACCATCATCTGCAAACCTTGTAAGCGTTCCATCCACAGCTTGTTCCAGCCGTGGGCCAAGACGCTGGCTGGGTGAGAGATTTGGGGAGGTTGTTCTCAGGGCATGAGTTCTGTCCACCCTCCTAGGCGGCCAGGCCTCACCCTGGCATTGAGATGGAGAATCACCTCGAATGGACACTGGAGGATTCTTCAGGCCCACATCACGCCAGTAATCAACACTCTCGGGGGACCGTTGTCCAGTGGTTTGAATCTACTGGAGGATGCTGTTGCCCACTCCGTATTCCGTAGTCCTGCCCATGGGATGTCGTGAGAGGCTTGGGAAATATGCCTCAGAACCAAATGCACCGTCTCCCTTTGCACTACCTCTAAACGCGTCACAGAACGGAGGAGAGGGGGTGATGTCACTTGATGTGTTGCTGAACAGCCACGCTGGCCTTTGGTGATTCACTAGAGATGGTCACAGGTCCAGGTCTCAGCACTGTGTTCCGAAGTTACAGGGCTGCCATTTCTAGAACCGATCCACGTGGAAAATCAAGTCAGTATTTACTCCTCATTTTCTGGGATGACCTCTCCCACTGCTCCTGATTCTGGAAAGTTCCCAGCCGTGACCCTGAGTGGTGCTGTAGGTCCTTTAGGGCACCCTCACTCCCACTATACTCTGGGGATGTGGAGGTCCTGTTGGGAGGCCCTCAGGGCAAGGTGGTGAGACCTTGCTGGGCGTGGGGTGTGGAGGCCCTCGGGCAGGTGGCCGGGCTCAGGGACATGGCCTTTTCCCGGAGAAAGAAGAAACTCAGCCTTGTCTCCACTCACCGCTGCTCTACTCCCCAGAAGCTGCAGAGGGTGTGGTTTCCTGTGTCCTGCCGACTTCCAGGGCCCGGGGTCAGAGATGCTCCTCCTCTAGGGAGCAGCGAGGTGACGAGAAACCAGGGGTTGGGCTTCCTTCTGCTCACTCTGCGGGCACTGTGCCCCCAGCTTCAGGAGTCATCCTCTATTCCCTAGTTACCCACAACCACCTCTGACAGGCACTTTCATGAGCTGCATTTTTCTTAAAACAGAGGTTAGGGACTTGCCACAAGTCTCCCAGCCGCTGCATAGTGCAGTGGGACTGGAATGGTGCAGCCTGGGTCCAGCGCCCCCGTGGAGGCGGGGGAGAGGGAAGCTGCTGCTACCAGCCTGTGGGTGCCCTGACACTCAGCCGCTCCAGGACCTTCCCCCCTGGCCCTCTGTCCTGCTGTCCCCTTCTTCCCACCATGCTGGGGAGCGAGGGCTCTGCTGTCAGACGGGCAGCGAGGGCTGAGCTGGAGGTGGAGGGAGAGAGCCCGGTCTCCCATCCTGCCTGGGCCTGTGCTCAGCCGCTGTCGGGAGACTCCAGAGTCTGCCCCTCTCCTCCACGTCCGTTCACAGCCATGGTCACCCAGCGTGCAGGCTGGCCTCTTCCCTGGGCGGTTACAGAGCCCACAGACCATTCTGCCCTGGGCACTGAGGGTCATCAGGACTGGTTAATCCTGTGCTAAAGCTCTGAGATGGCTGCTGGTTGCTGCTGGACAAACCCCAGCCCCTCCTTGTGCACGCCTGGCACTGCTGAGCCCCAAAGCCCCTCATGTTCCCCCGGGGGGAGGCTCACCACTTCTCATTGCTGGGCTCGTCTCTGATCCTCCAACTGGTTCACTGCTCCTTGCCTCTGGAGCCTCTGCTCTGCTGGCTCCTCTGCCTGGAATGCTCCTGCCCAGCACCCCACCTGGCTGACTCAGCTCCAGAGCCAGGGAGGGGTCCCCTGACCCCTACTGAGCCCCAGCTCACGCCACATATTCTCTAGCTCACGGTGCTAATGCTCACCTGCATCTTTGTGTGGGTCTCTACTTCTCTGGGACCCCTCTCCCAGCAGAGGTCAACTTCCAGGCTTGTACGGTTTTGTTAATTTTGTCCCCAGAGCTCAGCCTGGGGTTTGGGCACCTCAGACACAGGTCATGCCCTCTGCGGGGGCCCCACTACCCAGCCTGCACCCCCCAGGTCTGGGTCCGGGTGCTAACAGCTCAGGTGTTTCTCGACCCAGGTCCCCACATTGTCCTTGGGGTCCCCTAAGCCCCGCCCACCCTTGTCAAAGTCTCTGTGTCAACCTCTTCTGGGATCACCTCCCCTGCAGGTGCCCCGTTTCCTGTGGGCCCTGACCGGGTGAAGATGAGACAGTCAGGGACATAGCCTGGCCCTGGCGCATGCTCCAAAAGTGGCTGGTGTTGTGACTGTCCAGGCCCTTCCTCGGGCCGGCCACACTTCCCAGGACGCCTACAGGGACCTGCAACATACCCAGCAGGCTCTGGCAGACCCAGGGGTGCGGATCTGCCGTAACAAAAGACCACAATGTAGTGGCTTCAGGCTACACCAATTTGTTATCTTACCACTCTGGAGGTCAGAAATCCTAGAGTCAGGATGTTGGCAGGGCTGGTTCCTTCTGGAGGCTCCAGGGGAGAGTCCTTGCCGTTTCCAGGGTCTAGAGGCCACCTGCCTTTCTTGGCCTGTGGCCTCTTCCTGTGTCAGTCCCGCTTCTGCCTTCTGTCATCACATCTGCTTCTCTGACCCTCCTGCCCCCTCTTATAACAGACCCTCTGATTACATTGGACCCACCCAGACAATCCAGGATGATCTCCCCATCTCAAGGTCCTTAACTCGGTCACACCTTCGAAATCCCTTTAGCCGTGGGAGGTCACGCAGTCACAGGTTCCGGGGGTTAGGACATCCATTAGGATATGACTGGGGGCCGTAAGTCTGCTGGCCACACCCGGCCTGGCCTGTGTGTTCACTGCCCCGTGCTGGGTCTCCCCACCGTGGGCAGGCGTGTCCCTCTGTCCTGTACCACCCCCACCTCTGAGCCCAACACAGTTGTAAGCCATCTTGTCTGATTTGTCCTCATCATTGAGAAGTCTGGTCCTGGGTCCCCTGAAGAATGGCAGCTCGTGGGTAAACGGGCACCAGGACCTGCGGTCCCTAGGCCGGCCTGAGCCTTCGGTTAGGGACTTTCGGGAGACCTGCCCGGTTAACCCCACATCCCGCAAAGCGCACATGTGGAGCTGCCACTCTCCTGCAGAGGCTGCTGGGGACTTGGAGGGGCGATCCTCTGCTGGCGCTGTGCTTTATTCCATCGTTGCCACCCCCACCCCCACCCCTGCCCCTTTACTTGCCTGACAGAGCAGTAGCACCTTAATATTCACTTCTTCCCCCGCCCTCGCTCACACAGACACTCTCTTAGAGGCTCCTGACCACAGATTTTCCTTTTCTTTATTTTTCTCACTGCTCTCCTCACCTTTTTCTTTCTTTTAAGTAAAAAATTACAGAAAATACATGTCTTTTTTCCCGTACTGAAATGGAAAAAATAATAATAATAAAAAAAAGAACCCACACAAATAGAGTGTCAGGAAGATCAAGTGGACAATTTGGGCCCATTCTGTGCGAATTCTATGGTTTCTGGGCCCATGCAGCCTCACTCCCTGCCAAGGCCTCTTTGTTCCGATGGCCCCGCTGGGCTGCGCGTGAAATGCCGATCCCAGACAGGCGCCCGAGCAGGACAGGAATCTTTTATTGATGCATCTCCTGCTTCGGTCCAACCTTCAGAATTGTGGGGAAGAAAAGGAAGCCTTTGAAAGAAGAAAGTACGGTTCTCCAAATGAGAGAGAACGTAAATTATAGGGTGAGCTCAAGACGGATATTTTTGCACAGATCCTGCTTCTGTGGCTGGCTCGTGTTGTATTTGTGGTTGAGAAACGCCAGTCTTCTGTTTTAGGCTTGGAATGGGAAGGCACATGGCCTCCTGTAGGCCGGTCTCACCAGCTGACTCCTGCCAGGCCATGTGTCCTTTCACCAAATGCTCCCCTCCCGCAGGGCTCTGAGCAGGCGTGGTCTGCAGGACCATCGGTTCCAGTGGAAACCATCAGAACAGCTCCAACTTGGGAGGCACGGCTGCCCCTCCTTATCCCGGTGAGAGAATCTGCTCCGACCACAGTTCGATTATTTCACGTATTACTTGGTGTCTCATTTAGTCCTGGCCTAGATGAGCTTTGGGAAGAAAAGTAATTAACATGGCCCAGAACCACCCACATATTCGCACATGCTGTTCAGAAGCTGCCAGCCACGGGAAAGAGGATGACGCCGAGCATCTCTCTTCTGGTCCCCATTCCCCATCTCGTCTAAGTAAAATGTGCTCTCTTTCTAGTTAACCCTTCACCAGGCCTTACAGCATCTTCTGCACAAGGCAGGCACAGCAGAGCTGTGCACGGTGGAAGTCTGGTCTGCAGGTGGGAACGGACAACGGCTACGAGAGTAATGAACACGGGTGCTATTTAGTGTTGGGAGCACATTCTGTATGGATTCTTTTGGGGAGAAGTTTGAACCTTCTGCCAGTGGAGGGAGAGGAGCAGATACCGAAGGTGACCAGGAGAACGTGAGGAAAAGGAAGGGGCCTTCTCTCTCGGCTTTGGGCAGTGCTGCCCTGGGAAGGTCCTGTATGCCCTTGGGTGGACCTGCCCTGGGCGAGAGGGGCAGTTAGGGAGGTTTGTTTCTCAGAGGGCAGCTCCCTTTCCTCCTGGTTGTTGGTGATGAACTTACAGAGCTGGCAGTTTCCCTTCCTGGAGAAAATTTACCTTTTAATCAAAATTGATCTTTCTCTTTCTCCCAATGCTATAATGGTCCCTGAAGCTGTGTGTCTGTTCACAGCCAGGAGGGCTGGGAGCGGTGGAGGGCGAAGAGTCAGGACTGCGGGGAGGCAGCTGCAGGACCTAATGGCGGGGCTGGTGCCATCCGCTGGTGACTCAGCAACATCTCCCCGAAGGTATTCATTACTTAGAGCAAATTTGATAGAGGAAAATCCAGTTAAAGGAAAAAGCGCACTTAGGCAGTTGGTGATTCACTCCCCAAAGGAGTCAACGTGGGGCTTCCTAATGAAGTGAGCTGCTCTGGGGGTGCCGTCTGCAGATCCTCAGACCAAGTGCAATCACGTTGACCTTCCCTCCTGCTTTCTCCCCAAAGCTTCCACTGGAGAATCTGCCGGCACTTGTGTCCCTCCTGGTGCAGGGCCTTGGGTGAACTGATTTGCTGAATGGGGTGAGGCACTGCCAGGTCTGCACCGCATCCTCACCCCAGCACCAGGATGCTGTAAAGATGGACTCGAGCTTGGGCTTCCACTATGGAGGTGTGATGCTCGTGGAGGAGTGGGCATGGTGAGCGCTCTATGGAGAGGGTGCTCTGTAGACCACAGAGGATGGGGGGCCTTGTCCTACAGACAATGGCAGGCAGAGCTGGTATATGGGTGTGCGTGCAAATTTCCGCACTGACAATGACTCCTAGAGTGGGCTGAACAGTGACCTCCCCCCCCCCAGCCAAAGATATATCCATGTTCTAACCCCGCCCCACCCCCGTACATGGGAACGCGACCTTATTTGGAAAAAGGGTCTTAGCAGATGTAATTCAATTAAGGTTCTTGAGATGAGGAACTCATCCTGGGTTATCTAGGGGGGCCCTAGATCCCATGACACATGCCCTTACGAGAAACAGGAGAGCTCCGGAGATTGACACAGATGGGGGCAGAGATAGGAGTGATGCCGCCACAGGCCACGGAATGCCAGGAGCCATCAGAAGCTCGAAGAGGCAGGAAGGATCTTCTCCCAGATCCTTCAGAGGGAGCACTGCCCAGCCAGCACCATGATCTTAGACTTCCGGCTCTAGAACAGTGAGACAATAAATTTCTGTTGTTGGAATCCACCCAGTTTGTGGTGATGTGTTATGGCAGCCTCAGGAAACTAATACAATGCCTAAGAGTCCAAACGAAACCACAGCTAAACATCCGGGCGAGGACAGGCCCGTCTTCCTCTACCGGAACCTTCTCTTTGTCACTGAGTTCAATGTCTCTGGGTAGGAGCAGACCAGGGCGAAAATGTGAGATCTGCCTGGTATATTAGTTTTTTATTGCTGTGTAACTTTTAGCAGTTAAAATAACATATAGCTGTGATCTCACACTTTACTTGGGTCAGGAGTCCCGGCACAGCTTAGCTGGGTCCCCTGCTCAGCATCTCTCCAAGGTGTAAGCTGGGCTGTGCTCCTTTCTGGAACTTGGGGTCTTCTTCCAAGCTCAGGCAGTTATTGGCTGAATTTAGTCTCTTGCAGCTGTAGGACTGGGGCCCCTGTTTCTTGTTGGTGTCAGCTGGGGGCTGCTCTCAGCTCCCAGAGACCACTGCAGCCTCCTGCCACATAGCCCCCTTACAACTTGGTGGCTTACTTCTTCAAGGCCAGCAGGAGAATCTCTATTTTCAGGGAAAGTCTAGGCTCATCTCTTCATTTTTGCCATATAATGTAACATAATCAGGGGTGATAGCCCATTACCTTTGCCATGTTGTATTGCTTTGCCCCTACCATGGGGAGGGGATTGTGCAAGAGTGTGACTCACGGAGGATCACCTTCAGGTGTGGCTGACACACCTGTGTGGTCATCCTTCCTGGATCTGCTCTTTGCAAGCTTTCGATTTCTTTCCAGTTCCCTTCTTTCCATACCTGGAACCCAGCACCATCACCATCACCAGGACCAGCACCATCTCACCATTGCGATGGTTGCTCCCGACGGAAAAAAGTACCAACGCCACGAATGTCTTGACTCTTACATTTTTGGACATTTAAAGAGAGAAGCTCAAAGGGATAGCTTTTAGTGGGAGAGCATCAAATAATCTGCCAACCCAGGAAAGAGGGCCAGAAGTCCAAAATCAGGTTTGGATCCTTCTGGAGGCTCTGAGGGAGAATCCACCCTACGCCCCTCTCCTAGCCTCTGGTGTGGCTGGCAACCCTTGGCGTTCCTTGGCTTGTAGACACATCACTTCAGTCTCTGCCTCTGTCTTCACATCACCTTCTCCCCTGTGTCTCTGTTTCTCAAATCTACCTCTGCCTTTCTCTTATAAGGACACCTTCTGTTGAATTTAGGATCCAGCCTAGATCCAGGATGATCTCATCTTGAGATCCTTAACTTAATTACATCTGCAAAGATTCTTTTCAAATAAGGTTGCATTCATGGGTTCTGGACTTGGGCATATCTTTTTGGGGACCACTGTTCAACCCACTACTACTATATATATATATATAATATATATATATATATATATATATAATATTTTTCTTCGTGTTCCAAGATAGTGCCTAGCTCTTTGATGCACCAGATGCATATGTGTATGTAGATATATTTTATACTTCTAAGGCAACGTGACTAGAAGTAACAAGGCCCCCATTTCTGTTCCCAGCTTTACAATATATTAGATGCTGACCCTGGACTCCAAATGCAACTTCCTGCACCTTAATACACCTTTCTGAAAAGTGAAGTCTCTAGGTTATACTTCCCTTGTCATAAAGAATCCTTTCACTGTTGGAAGTCATTGGAACAGGCTGCTTTTAAAACCCTCTCTGTGATAGGAAGGAAGTGTGTTTGAAAATGCTTTGAGCTGAGGACTCAGCCTGGTGTCGACTGAGCCAAATTAAATGATGGGGTCATTCCCAGTGATCTCTGAGGACTTTTCCAGCTCATTTATTAAATAAATAATTTGTATGAGGATTAGAAGTCACAGCCTTTGCTTTTATTTCCAACGCTAACTTTCCAGAGTAAATTTTAGCAAGCTCCAAGCTGTCATTTACTACAAACAGCTTCCATTCCCACCATCTGAATTGGGAAGGCTGGACCCTGGATGCCAGGAAGTCCAGGGCTCTGGGGACAACTGACAGAGGACACAAGCCCCCGGCAGGTGAGACGCGAGACCCCCAGGAGGCTCTAGATCACAGAAGAGAGGAGAACGGAGGAGGCAGTGTTGCACGAAACTGCATGTTGTTTCAGAAATTAATATGTTTTATGGAAAAGCAACACCCAAAAATGTAGAAACTAGAGTAGAGTGAGAAGAAAACCCTTGAAATGATGAGAATAAGATTACATAAATCAGATGTGTGTGTGTGTGTGTGAGTAGATACACAGAATTTGGTAGAAGTAAGAACAAATGCAAAATGATCTGTGTTATTTCAAAAGGGGAAAACTTGGGAAAGTTGTAGCTAGAACTATCCCTTAAAGTTAGAGATTTAAAGGCTATTTTAGGATTGACTTAGTATAATGTTTTAGTGACACAGGAAAGTAATTGATCATATTTAAGTAAAATCAGATTAGAACAATCAATTATGCTTTCAATGCCCGTTTCCTATCTGTAAGCTTGGCACGTACTGCTGCTAAATCTACCTGAACAGAATAAACACGATCGATTGAAGCTCCATTTTGGCAAACATGTTGTGTATATGTCTGCCTCAATATCTCTACCATTTTCCAGTGTTTAAGTAAAAATAACTTGTTTCCATAACTTGTAGCATTTATTCTGGCAGTGATACAGAACTCTTTAAAACAAACACTTGAGTGACAAACAAAGCAGAGGTCAAGAGCATGCAGTTGATGCAGTTTTGTTCAGTCCCTATCCTACTGACACAGAGACCACATCTTGAATTCTTAGTGTTAGGGTCCAGGCGCAATCCTGTTGGGTCTTTTACTTTTGCCTTAGAAAAAACTATGTCCCTGGACACAGATTACCCAAGCCACCGCAGTGTTCCCACTCAGCTGGGGTTGGATACACTCTTGGGAGAATGTCTGATTGGGCAACCATCCATCTCCATCGCCCAACAGAAATCCAGAGTCAACACGCTATTGATGGAGGATCTTCCATGTCTTCGCCCAAAGGAAAGGATGCAGGTTCACCCAGGATGAAACAAACAGCCAAAAGCAGATCCTGACAGCCAACTCAAGCTGTCAACTTGGCTGTGCCAGATCAATCTTATTGTTATTTTCAAAATACTGTTTTGAGTATCAGTTACATGCTAGGCACAGGGCTTCATGTGTCCTACATATTGCCTCAAAAGTAGATACTAACTTCCTAAGTTTAGTTTGGAAAGTGGAAACTGAGTGTCTGGGAGGCTAAGTTCCTTATTCACATGTGATAAGAGGCAGAAGGGATTCAAGACTGATCAATTCCAAAGTCTTTTCCTATTCAATACCAAAATAGTCACATTTTCAGATTTTAAAAGAAAAATGTGCTCTTGATCAGAAAATGATCTCAAATATTGACACAAGGGCTGAGAAATTCCTCTGATAAACAGTTTAAAATAAAAACTGAAAGTCAACTTATTTACTAGTGTGAAAAGTTAGCTGAGTACCTTTTAAATAAATTGAGCTTAGTGTACATGAAAATCGTCACTTTCTAGAATTACTACTCTATAACAGCTTTCCAGAGAGGTATCTCTGTAATTCAGTATCAGTTTAGGCTACAGTATTGTGCTAAGCACACAATTTCAATTATGTTGAGACACTTTAATGGGAATCTTTGGCAAACACATTTACAAATCTTTATAATGTAAATGGCAGCTGAAGGAGAAATCTTCTAAATCACACTGATGCTTAACTAGATTTGGTTCAGTTACATTTCATTGATTTTTATAGAGAATACCCATGACATGCTTCAAAGTTTTCATTTGGCAAACCACAAATAATCAAAGCACAGATCAGAGGACACCACGTGACATAAAGCCACCCACAATGGGCCACAGGGGGTAACACAAATGGAAACCCAGAGAAATTCCGACAAATACTGAACATAGACCATGCAAGGATGCAACAAACATTCCGTGGAAAGACATTTATTGGTTTTAAAGTCTTGCTTTTCAGAATCATTGTTTTTCTCATTAGGACAGTGCCTCTAGGTGGTTAGACTCATGCATTCACTCTCTTCCAATAGTCAACATTTCTTTCCTATTTATTTTATGTCACATGCAATTTTCCTCCTCTCCTTTTGAGGATCACAGACTAGGACAACTTTGGAAAGAGTACACCTCAAAGTCTCAGTGTGAATTGTGGTGACAGTCTGAAAGTTTACAGTAGCCCACGGTATATAGATCAGCATCCTACCATGGTCATAATGGCGACAACGTTCATGAAATAAAATCACACAAGCAGAGGAGGCAAGCAGGAATGAGACCATGCACATCAGGTTACAGCAGTTCTATTTTGGCTCAATTAGTGTCATCACCAGTGCTTGCTCAAGATCTAGAGATGCAAAGTGATTGTGTGTCTACAAAGTAGGACAGCCACCTAATTTACCTCCAGGAGAAGAAATGGGAAGCATCCTTCTTATTTTAACTCTGCAGGAGAAGCAGGGGTGAATCTGCAGTGAGAAGCAGTGCAGGAATTTATTCCCTCACTACATGCTGCCTTACTGACCCAAGAGGATGACCTTGGAGCCCAACCTTCCCAGTTCACTCTGCTATTTGTCTAGCCCTGCTCTGACCTTAAAAACAAAATCTTGCTTCCCCTTGGATCTACATTCTATTCAAATGTCTTGATCATGTCTCTGCCCAGCACACTTTTTGCTCCTGTGCTTCCTCTGGAACCAAGCTAACATTGCTTATTGCCTTCTTGGATGTCAACAGTGTTTATTTGGCTTTTCCAGTTCGTTGGCCACATCTTGAGACTCAGATGGCCCTGTGGTTGAATGATACTCAATGCTTAGTAAACTGGAGGCTGCAAAAATCAGAAAGATAAGGTAGAACATAGCATAAAGCTAAGGAATGGAGCTGTATATTATTTTAATGTCTTTGGAGAAAAAAAAATGGATTATGACCACATGGGCTGAGTTCCAAGCTCCTTGCTACAACTTTCCAAAGCAGTTTGGAGTGGAAACTCTGTCCTTTGCACCGACTTGCTTTTGGCAATAATGTTTCCCAGCCAGCTTGGAAGACAGACCTGTGGCTCTACTGACCCAACGGTGGGCTGAAAAGTGTGTGCTTGGATGTGGACCACATGAATTGCTGAACGGTCCATGGGAAGCATCATGGAGGATCAGAAAGCACCAAGAAGACAGGGACTTTGGCTTCGCCCCTCCAGTTTACTTTGGAAAAGCCACTCAACCTCTCTGGGCTTGTTTTCTCCAGTACAGAGTGTATAAAGTTAGACTAAGTGGCCTCTCAGATTCAATGGTTTTACCCTCACTCTAGTTGGGAAGCAAGTTCTGCCTTTTTAGGAAGCAAATTCCATTAAAATTTTGCATGCTGTTAGAAGGGTTCAGACAAAACTCTGAAACATAATTCTTAGGTAAGGGGCCAGCCCCACACACCACGTTAGGTTGTGAGGTTGGACTGTTTCTTGCCTCCTGAAATCAGATCTATAGACAGAGTTCCTGCAGGTAAGAAGGGGCAAGGAGCTGCCCAAGTCTCCCTTCCAGGGCCGGTGTGGTTGAAGACCATGTCCTCTACAAGGGCGTCCTCAGCCCCTCCCCATTTCCACACCTGTCCTTCTCCCTTCGTGCCCAGCCACAGCTCAAACCTGACTTACGCTGTGAAATATTCTCTGCTTATCAGTCAGAAAACCTCTGGGCTTGTACAGAAGACTGCACCTTCTGCAATGCGATTAAGCATTTAGTTATCTTTCATCTCGTTGCTTGTTCTTGTGCGTTATTCTTGTCTTATGAGTTCCTCCAGGGAAGGAGAGTGTCTTCAACTTCCACATTCCCTATATCTGAGTGAGTGGAGAGACGGTCGATAAGTTTGGTTGATTAAGTAGGGGGTTGCGGACAGAAAGCCAGTATACGATTACAAGGTCATTGTCTTTGAACCGTTGTAATTGTTCAATCTGAGCCTTTATCCAAGTGTGTTCTAACTAAAGCCTGCTGTAATATAATTTCCCAGTACTATAAAAACAACATGTGCAGTTCCTATGACAATCTTTGATTTCCCAAGCACTTTCCCTCATTGTTTTGGTCAATTCTCACGCTGACCTTGTAGGAGTTTACAGCCAGAGAACTGAGGCTCAGGGAGGTGGTGTGAGCTGCCAGAGTCACACAGACACCATAGGCGTCTGTCTTTCTATCCTGGGTCTTTTTCACTAGTCTACAGAGTTTCCTCTCAAAAGATGAGTTTGAATTTTGATAAATAAAGTAAACTTGGGAGCTGGAAAATTTAGGCATAAACTCTGTTTTTTCTGAGTAATGGGTTATAGAGATTGTGAGTGTTCTAGGTACTGTGTGAGTGTGTGTGTGTGTGTGTGGTGTGTGTGTGTGTGTGTGTGTGTGTGTGTGTAGGTGTGTACAGAACTGGAGTAATCACCTTGCTGCTCAGCTGGAACTTCCTAGAGCAGAAGCAATTGTCCACCTTCCGGAAAGCTAGCCAATAAAACACGTGCAGGTCTTACCCACAGTGGAGGGGACACCCAACAACAAGGGCAGCCAGGCCAGGAAAACCATTGGATGGGAAGGAGATTTGTGCTGATGGGAAGGAAGCACGTCTTCATATTTTTTTCTTCCTTTGGTTCCATGGCCTCTGGCTGGATCTGAGTTCATGCAGACAGGTGGGGTGTGGAGCTGGAGGGACATGGACATCGGTGCCCTTGTCTGATTACTCCCCTGCTGTCTGTCTGAAGAGGGATGGATTGCTCGGCCCCTGTGGGAACAGGACCCCAGCCAGCAGGCTCACTGGGTCCAGAGCGAGCCTCCCTCCCACCCCAGGCTCTGGAGGCAGGCGCCCATTTCAGAGGAGGGACGAGACTTGGTGGCAGGCAGGACCCACACGTGGTGGGGCACGGTGGCATGTCCACAGCCGGGCTCGGCTGTTTGACAATACCCCGTGTTTGCCTACAATGCCTCCAGCCACCAGGAAGAGAGTTCTTGCTTCCAACTAAAAGTTTAAGCAATAGTCAGGTTATAAATTATTCCCCACTGCTTTTAAAATGACAAATTATTACCAATTTAAATGAAAATGGTATTTCTTTCACTAAAGAATAGATTTCTTCTATAACTTCTAGTTTCTAACAAACCTAATGGAAATGCCACGTGAAAGAAATCAAATTCAAGGTGTACGGAGAGGTCGAAATGGAGCCAAATGTCTCCCTGCTGCTGTCGGCCGTCACTGAGTGCACCCTCAGATTGTAACATCTCCTGGCTGCACCTCGAGTAGGGCAGCCAAACATCTGTGGACAGGCTCTCCGACCAGCTCCAGTACACAGCACTGAAGTGACCCATCTTGGACATATAACTCCAAATATATATGTATGGCTCCCAAAAGAAAGTCACTTTTAATTTTCCATTAGACAAGGAAAATATCTGGAAAAAAATAAACTTGGGTGCTTTCCCTAGCAAGCTGTTTCTCTCCTAGCTCTTTAATACCCACAGTGTCATTCCATTACGACGAAGAGCACAAGGGTCCAAGACCATCCACTACACGTCAGGTTTCCAGGATGGAGAATTCTGCTGCGGAGGATCAGAGGAGTAAACACTGTAAGTTCATTGTCATCAAATTTCATGACTATTATTACTCGGAGGGAACATGAGCAGGAAGTCACGCATTCTCAATACACTGCCATTTCGGCTGGACAGAGCTGCCTGTGTACTTGGGGCAGATAAGAAAGTGGTAAAAAAGAAAAATAAAAGCAGCAATAAAGGGTAGATTTGGTGAATGGCCAATTGTGCTGGGAGTGGCCGAGCCCCATCCTTTGAGGCAAGGTCACTCAGATCTCTGACAACCTGGGAATAGGTCCCCAAGTACCCAAAACTGCCTGAAGAATTTTATATAATCAGCAAAGAAGAATTTTCTTCCTTCATAGTGGTAAAATAAAATGGGCAACATTTGGGTTTGGCTAAATCATCCCTTAATGATTCCAGTTAATTTCTAATTGTCCCCCTGGTCACTTCTGGGAACAATTTTAATCCACTGGCTTTTTGCAAAGACCAGGAGTTCCTAAAACTCGTTTCCTGTACCTTGCTGCAGAATGCTGCCGCAGTATTGGTAGTATTTGAGATACTAAATTTTTAAAATGGATTAAATATTTTAAAGGGAAGGATAGTCCACAATGACTGGATTCTTGAGGCAGTGTCTCAGGTATGCATGATTTTATTTCAAACATGTCCAATAAGATTTTCCACGTGGAATGAACATTTTACCTCTTTCCGCATATTATTATAAACAGTATTTCCTCATCTCACGGAGTTTCTTAGAAAGTTCTAAGTAACGTAACAGAAGAGAGAAATGAAACCGTGGGGAGATTAAATAACAGGAAGTTTATATCATGGCGAGGGGGCTCACGCATCCCAGCCTCAGGGGACACACTAGTGACTACTAGGTGAAGAAATAAACCCGGTCATGCAAATCGTCGTACGATCACTTGGTACCCTTTGGCAGCTCAGGCCTTCCCTGTCACTAGCACATAGAATAAAATGAGTCAGATGACTTCAGTGAATGGGAAATTGTCTTTGCTTTTGGTGGTGGGTTGACCAGTGGAGAGAAGACCGGAACACGATGCACTGTCGTAGGAGCATTTCAGAATATTGGAAGAGACTGTCCGCACCTGACCTCCGACGCTCTGAGCCCCAGGGAGCGTGCACTCGGCATCTGCACCGTCGTGGGCCCCGTTGTGGCCACAGCACCCCCTGCCTTTCATCTTAGGGCACTGGTTTCTCTGTGGACAGCCGCGCACCCAACATCAGCATGGAGAGCACACTGTAACCAAGTGGGCAGTTGTTGTTTTAAATCACTAGAACCTGGCAATATTCAATTTTTCTTTTCATGAGCCAAAAGTCATAGCACAAATGAGGTCTACATGTCATCACATGGGGCCACAGAAAGACACATGTCTTCAAGTTATGTTGACCTGCCAGGGAGAGAAACAGAGATACAAAGCACAGCAAACATGTACTGGCGATGCAGGGCGTTCTTATTAAATATGAACGGCGCCATTTACATGTAAATGGGTCGAGCAGCAGGCGTTGAGTTTCCTGCCTGCTCTTTGGAGCTGCTGTCATGGAAAGAAGCTAAGGGCGATGTGACTGGGGTTGGCGGAGGGGCAGGCGGGCTGGGAAATGTCACCATCTCAGCGTTTGTTCTAAAGTGACTTAGAGATGATCATTCATTTATAATCGAAACTTAATCCCGAACAGCGTTGGCTCCCTTGTGCTCTCTGTAAACACATCTGTTCATAAATAACTTAAACGTCTCCTTGGCATTCAGGATTCAGTTCCGGCTGGAGTAAAAAAGGATGGAGGATGCTCAGCGTTGAGAAGGAGATGTTGGGTATCTGTGTGTGTGGAGAGGCGGCTTTAGCGTCTAACACGCGTTGCAACCATCAGCCGTCAGAGACGGGAGGGGTGACCCAACCGTATTTTTCATGAGTCTTCACCAAACTCTTAAAGGTAGCTTCAGCTTCCTTGCGACTGAAGGACTTTTTTGATTTGCCGGCTTTTCTACAGATCCGCCCCTGTGTGAGAGGAAAAGAAAAACCAGGTTAGAACCCCAGCAGTAATCCTGTTCCCTGCCCTCTTTGTTAAAAACACACAAAGCTGTGGGAATTTCCGATGTCTGAGTCGATGTGATGTATTGGCCTGGACAGACATGGAATGCTACAGCTTTGGTACAAAACAGATGGAGCAGTCCAGTGGCCGGCAAACCTTTAGGGGAGGGGAGAGGAGAGGCACTCGGGGTGCTGTCTTCACAAACCCACAGATTGCCCCTCTGAACTCACTCATCCATCAGGCTGAAGAGCAACCTCTGCTCCAGTTCCCGAGATGGCGCTGGGAGGGCGAGCTTTATCAAAACAGCATAGACGGAGAACCAAGTGTGTTGTCCCTAAGGCAAAATATTGTTCTAACTTCCCTTCCCTCCCACTAGAGAATGCCTTTCATTATAACTTTCAGCTCCTCTTTGATAACAGTAGAGATATATATTTATACAGAGTTGTGCATATTTATATATTCACACACACATTTTAAAACTCTGACTTTTAAAATTCAAGTTCAGGAGCAATTAGCAAATTTCTTGTAAGTCATTCACTTGGGAGCCATTTCATGAGAAGACAGTGGAGCCATTTTCATGGAGGACGAAGGCTGGCCGTGAGTCCCGAGTGAGGGGGTAAAGGTGAGGGGCCAGTGCTTCCTTACACAATCCCGGGAGACTGGTGGGGGCCAGGGGAGAGTCCACTCCCCCTTGTAGTGACCAGAGTGTTCTGGTCTGAAGGATGGAGAATTTGGTCTGCAGTGGACAAGAGGGTCTGATTCATTTTAGGGTGGGCACAGAAGGCTCTAGACCACGAGAGAGAAGGAACCAGAAGACACTACTGATGTAACTGTGTCTCAGGCCACACCATCCTTCCAGAGAGCCTGGGAAATGAGATTTGTCTGGCATCAGAGGGAATAAGCAGACTGAAGACGACGAGGAGTTGGGCGGTGCCGGGCCCTCAGTCAGAGAGAGCTGTTGCGGCTCTCCCCATTCCAGCCGCAGTCATTCTTCATTACGCCTCCTGATGGCGGATCAGCTCAAACCTTCTCAGCCTCTCAGTACACTTCCTTGCACCTGCTTCCCTCAGCCTCTCCTGGAAGATCTGCTTGCCTTCCTGAGTGTCTCATGCATGCGTTTTGCAGAAACATCCCTGAAAGACCTGGCTGAGTTTCATCCACTAGCAGGCACATGCATACCATTCTCAACAATCTCCTACTGTTTACGGACTTTTACTAACAATTCTTTCTGAACGGGCCCACTGCATTCCCAGTATGTAATATTTCTGTTATAGTACACCTGCAGGCACGTGTCGTCTGTGTTGTGCGGTGACCTGAATCAGAAACAGGCCTCACCACCAGTGGCCTCGCTGGGCCACACTGCATACCTGTGCCCTTAGACAGGCACTGAGGGCCTCAGGTCTATGTGGTCATAGGCATGCAAGGTCCACCCAATCTTAGCTGTCTCTGATAACCCACTGATAATTCCTGGGGGAAGACAGCTGTACCGGCCTCTTACTTCTCAGGGAAAATGGTGCCTAGTCACTAGAAACTGGGAATGGAAGACCACTTTGTGTATTTAAATTCAGAGCATATGGTTCCTTTTCAATGACTCAGACCAATGCCCAGTTGAAGAGTCAGAACTCCAGGTTACTGTTGTGCTCTGACCCTCTGGACATCTCTCTGGCTGAACTTGTCCATCTGCCAATCAAGGGCAGTACCACTTCTTCTAATTTGCTGCGTGGTTCACATCAGATGAGCTGCTAAAAGGGCGAAGGGAGACTAGAAGAGAAGAAGACAGGAAACCGCCATTTACTGACTTCTAGAAACTTCCCTGTGTTTATCCAAGATATGATTCCTAGTTTTAATTTTATAACTTCCTGCTTTGCTTCGGTGGTGTAGTTATCCTTGATAAAAAATGACCACCAAAAGCTCATACATTTATAATCATTATCATCATGGGCTGAGATCAAAGTGCAAAGTTGCTTCATTAAACATATGCAAATACATCTTTGCAGGGATGTCAGCATCAATTTCTACATCAAGTAGGAGCAAATATCAAGGGCTATATTTTTTTGCACAAAACACAAATTCTAACCATCTCTATCATTCTTTTCTATAATACTAAAAATTTATGGTACGATTCCAGAATTCTGAGCTAAAAGCAGCCAGACAAATACAGGCTCACGATAATCTTGGAATAGTCTGTCCATTTTGGCATGAACATATACTTTGCCTATTCTTTGTGAAAGTCCCAATTGTTATAAAAAACAACAGACAAAACCCCATGAACAGACCATGTTTTGTTGCCTTTTCTTCCTGGGAAGAATTATGAACACAAAGCCTGAGCACTTGGTCAATTCAGCACCAGGAGACAGAGCCTGCTGTAAGCCCATCCGAGGTCTCATGCCTTCACTGCACTCAACTGGCCATTAAGAACTCTCCTCTCGTCTCCTGATCTTACACCCAATTTTACAGTTAACAAACATCTTTTCATAAACTGCCCGTCCTCCCCTGATTGGCTCTATAAATATCACCCAGTGAAACACTGGGCTTGAAAACCATCACTTACATTTTCTGGCTCTGCCAGGGTGGCTGGGCTGTTTTTGCTGAAATGCCCTCGAGGTGCCACTGCCCCAAGAAGGGAAGGATGGCTCCATCCATCCAGGGCCCCTGACTGTCTATGGCCATTCTGATGCTGAGCCGGCTCCCATTAGTCCTTCCAGGGCACAGTCTCCTGGAGTCTGGACATCAAGGAAACCTTCAGCCTAGCTCCTCTGACTCTGTATTTCCTCTATAAACTGGGAACGATACCTGCTTCACAGCATCATTATGAACATGGAAGAAGATATTGAATTTGGAAACACTTTGAGAATTTTAAAGTGTAAACAATTAATTAAGAACTGTTTTTCTTATTCTTATAGCATTCATATTTCTCCCTTGTCTGTTTCCACTTAACTAATAATCCAAGAGTTTCTTCTGGAGATCTTCTTTTGAGTAACTCATTTCTCCTAGAATACCTCTACTTGTATTTAATGCTAAAAGACCTGGATGTGACAATTTACTCAACTCACTGTGATAGCTCTGTGTTATCACCAAGAGTTTAGGTAAGTAACCAGTCTCTCTCTGGAGCCACAGATTGTAAACGTAGAGTTAGTTATGAGGAACTGGAGGATTTTGCCCTAACAACCTTAAGACTCTCACCATGACATTGATGTAGAAAGTGCTAATGAGATCGCCATCTGTCAAAGAAACCCATTAGTTGGTGGTTTGGTTTGACCTTTTTCTTTTCTTATGCCTTTTGGGGGCCAATACATTGAGTCAACATGAAGACATTTCCACACAGCTAATAAGAAACCCCAAACTCAAGTCCTCAGTTCAGTTGCCTGATCTCGCCTGGTTTTCATTACCCCAATGTGCACATTGAATTTCAGCCTGGCTTTGCAACTTCTGCATCGCTCATTCATTCATTTATTCAGTATGTTGGGCACTGGGTTTAAAAAGACACTGTGATCCCGGCCCCTGCCCACAGGGGCTTAGAGTCCACCGTGGGGAGATAACGGGGGTGCTGTAGCTGCTGAGACGGAAGGCGCGTATCAGGGTTTCTCAGCCTCAGCACTATTGACATCCTGGGCCAGATAATTCTTTGCTGTGTGATGGGTGGGGGAGGGCTGTCCTGTGCACTGTGGGATGTCTAGCAGCATCTCCGGCCTCCACCCACCAGATGCCAGCAGCACCACCCCCCCGAGTTATGACAACCAAATTGTCTCTGGGCATTGTCAAATGTCCCCTCAGACATAAAATCACCCCCAAATGAGAACCGCTGGTGTAGAGAATAAAGATGGCCTAGAGCAAGGAGTCAGTTCACTCTCTGCTTGTTTAGCAAACAATGCTACGTGTCTTCCCCGAGTTAGGAACTGTGCTGGCTCCTCAGACTGCAGGACTTTCTAAGGTGGATTCTGGTCCTCACAGAACTGACAGCTCAGAGGGGAGGATGGAGGCTACCATGGGGGAGAGGAAAAGAAAGAGCGAGGGAGGGGGTAGTGACCAGAATGATTTCTTCATCTAACGACACTTGAGCTGAGCCATGAAATATGGGGGGTAGGTGTTTACCAGCCCATGGTGGTGAGGATAACGGGTCCCAAAGCAGAGGCTGAAATATCCGGCTGTATTTAGAGAACAGTGGGCAGACACTTGGTGAAGTTGGAGCATGGAGCATGCGTGTGTCCGTGTGTGTGCTGGGGTGGGGGTGCAGAATTCAACAGACCTGGCTTCAAATCCCTGCTCCAACACTTCCTGGCTGTGTGACCTTGAGTGAATTACTTAACCTCTCTGAGTCTCAATTTCTTCATCTATAAAATAAGTATAATAATAGTATTATATGACACTGGATTTTTATAAGGATTTAATATGTTAAAACAGACAGGATGCTTGGCACCATGCCAGGCACAGGGTGAACACAATAAATAGGGCTTTTTAGTTTTTAAACTATTACAGAGGATCTTATCCTTTGGCAAAATTAGTTTCATTCTGTCCTCTTGAAAAAAAAGCACAAAATTTTCTGTCATTCCTGTGAATATTATGACTTGGTTTATCAGTCACAAAAATGTCTTCAGGCAAATCCAATATTTTGCATTTATGTGGCTAATTTCTCAGCCTTTTCAATAATGTCTATTTTAACAGGTTGACACAAATACATTCATTCTATATTTCTCACTCGATTAGATTGTTCTTCTTACTCCTTTTTTTTCTTTGCAAACATACTTCCATGGGATTTTTATGTTTCATTTGCCTATGAATTACAGGCTTTTGCTCGTTTAAAAGTAGTTAGAATTTCCAGACTCCTCATGTAAAGTTTTGCTGTTTCTTAACTCATTTCCTGGGCTGAATTACAGAGCTGCTACTTGTTTTCAAAGTCTTTGAAAGTGTAATTGTTAGTCTAAAACACTCAAAACCCTAACCCCTGCAATGCGGGTTTCAAATGTTTTAGATTTTCTCCGTAATACTGCTATTTGGAAGAGAAACTTAGAGGGAACGAGGCTCTGGGCTTGAAGAAGACAGACTTTGAAAGAAAATGTCTTTGAAAGAACGTCTTCTCAGAAAGACAGCAGTAATTCACCTTTCTTTTAAGGTCTAATGTTCAAAGCAGATCAACTTACAAGTTCTAGAGGAAATAAGACTCTACAACAGATGAGACTGCTTCAAAGAAACACGTTCCCCAATGAAAAACTGACGCTGAAGTCACAGACCAGCCAGGGAGGGACTTCAGCTGGATCTGGTCCAAGGAAGCATCAAACAGTAGAACAGCGGAAATGCACTGATTTAATTCTGCAGCCAGTACCACGGGCCTGAGAATGTGAGTGTGTGTCAGTGTGTGTGCATGCCTGTGTGCGCATGTGTGCATAAGTGCATGTTTGTGCGTGCATGTATGTGCGTGTTTGCATGCGCACACGTGTGCGCGCGTGTGTGGATGTGTGCGGCAGTGGTGGTGATGTTCAAACTGCAGGGAGAGACGGTGAAGTAATTTCCTGGAGCAAAGTGACCGCTGATGGAATCCAACAGGAACCTCGAGGGAAGCCTCAGGCCGTAGGAACCGGTTGGGAGGATGGTCAGTGTACAGTGGGAGACCCGCAGCCTGTCAAGGACTCCACCCCGCACCAGCCAAGGCAGGGGTGGGGGAGCGCCGAGGGGCTGGAGAGCAGAGAAGGGAAGGGGCAAGACGACGTGGTGGGAACATGCTGTCGGAGCAAACAAGCCCCAAGAAGCTCGTGTCGGGTGTTGTCAGAGTAAACGGCCACGAGATTGCCAGTTCCCCACCTGGCCTCTGCGGCAACAAAGAGCACGGTAACTGACCAAGTTCAACTCGTGTGGGCCAGTGGTCAGCGGAGGTGCAGCCATGTTCACACACACGATCTCGTTAAACCTTCACAGACAACGCTCCACTCGAGGTGGCTTTGGTCATCAAGGCTTGTCAGGAGAGTGGGCTTCCACTAATTGGCTTAGTCCCCACCAAACACAGCTGCCTCCCCCAGACCGCTGGGTGATGACCAGAGGCACCAAGAGGGGTGCGAGACCAAGGAGATATGGCATCCTGGGTGCGCCGGAGACGCAGAATCTGCCAGGGAAAGGCTTGTCCTAGCAGGGGTTGGAGGAAAACATGCTGGGCTTGGCTGGCTTGCCTCCAGGCGACCAGGATTTCCCAACCGGCAGAAGCTCAGGCCTCCCTGCTCCCTGCCCCTCTCCTCCAGCTGGGCATTCAGGTCCTTGTGTCCTCCGTGGGTTTAATCGGAAGCTCACGCCCAGGATGGCTTTGTTTGCTTCCATTACCTCAACATCCCTTAACAGACTCATTCACCCGCCATCCCCGCCTCCTGTGCCCCAGCTATTTGTAATTTAGTTCCTACGTCTTGTGGCTAGAAAAAAGTGTCAGGCAGATTCTGGAAATAATCAACTCAAATACTGAGATGGCTCAGAAACAATAAGCTAAATCTATCTTTCTTTTTTCTTTTTTTTTGGTGAGGAATATTGTCCCTGAGCTAACATCTGTTGCCAATCTTCCTCTTTTTGCTTGAGAAAGAGTGGCCCTGAGCTAACATCTGTGCCCATCTTCCTCTATTTTGTATGTGGGACGCCGCCACAGTATGGCTTGATGAGTGGTGTATAGGTCTGCACCCAGGATCCGAACTCGCAAACCCCAGGCTGCTGAAGGGGAGTGTGCCAGCTTAACCACTATGCCACCAGGCCGGCCCCATAAGTTTATCTTTCTTGAAGTTACACCATGAAGACATACCGTTTGTCTTATAAGTCTGAGATGGGTGCTAGTTCATGCCCAGGTCAAACACATAAAGGGTATTAGAAGAGCAAGTTTGAAGGAAGACGAGAACATTCCATGAGAACAAAAGACCCTGGGGACAGTGCACGAGTGGTGAGGGTCACGAGGGGCCACACTGCCATGTGACTGACTGAAACACCCCCATGGGTGGTTGTAGGTGGAGAAGACCACTCTCCTCCAGTTAGGGACCTGAGATGAAGCATACGAACATGAGTACATATAGATGGAATTTCTGCTGGAGACAAACACTGCCGCACCATTGACGTTTCTCTTTCATGGAATGTCCTCAGTCCATGTCCTCCTGTGTCTACAGGAGGTGGACAGAGCACCAGCAGGGGATGCGGTATCCTCAGAAAGACGGCTGGGTGGACCCTGGCAACACTGAGAAGGAACCTGTGACTCTCTCCCCATCGGAACACAATCTGTCACTCTACACATACCCTGGAGCATCACATCTGTGGTCTTCCCATTCTTAAAGATGAGCTTGGGTCTACCAAAGACGTTAATATGGAAGGGATTGTACACAACAGGTTAAACACATACTTGTTTCCACAGATACTGACAAGATTGTATGATGCTATAGACAAGGTTCAACCTATCACCCAATGATACAGAGAGGGTGGTGGCAGGCGTGGATGGGCACAGCAATGGGCGATCCAGTGCTCCCTCCCAGGAGTGGGGTAGACAAGTATGGAAACATCTGATATTTCTGCAGGAGCAAGTGTTCTCCAGATCAGAGAACCTCAATCTGGGCACTCTGGACATTTGGGCTGGATCATTCTTGGTGGTGGGGCTGTCCCGTGCATTGTAGGTTGTTAAGCAGCACCCCTGGCCTCCACCCACTAAATGCCAGTAGTAGCCCCATGCCAGTTGTGACAACCACAAATGTCTCCACCTACTGCCAATGTCCTCTGGGGGGCACAATCGCCCCTGTTGGGTGGTGCTGCTCTAGATCATGCAGGGAGCGTGCTGTGGGAGTGCAGATGGAGCTCCAAACCCAGCCTGGGGGCCAGACAGGCAGGGAAGACCTCCTGGAGGAGGTGGTTCAGGAGCTGGAGTTAAAAGACAAGTGGAATGAATGATTCAGGACACAGGAAGGGAGGCCAGCAGAAGCATAGGGAATATGTGTCTGTGCTCACCGGAGGAGACAGAGGGAGGAGGCAGTGATGGGAGGTGTATTAGTCCCTGGGGCTGCTGGAACAGAGTGCCATAGTGGGTGGCTTAAAACAACAGAAATTTATCTTCTGAAAGTTCTGGAGGCCAGAGACCAAAACCAAGGTGTGAGCAGGGCTGTGTCAAGAGGCTCAAGGGGAGAACATGTTCCACACCTCCCCAGGAGCTTCTGGAGTTTCGCTGGTAATTGTCAGCATCCCTTGGCTTGTAGATGCATCACCCTGATCTCTGCCTTCATGTTCACGTGGCCTTCTCCCTGTGTGGCTCTCATCTGTCCAAATTTCCCTCTTCTTACTGAGACACCGGTCATTGCATCAGGGCCCAGCCTAATCCAGGATGACCTCATCTTAACTTTGCATCTGCAAAGACCATATGTCCAAACAAGGACACATTCACAAGAGGGAGGAGGGTTAGGAATTCAATATATCTTCTAGGGGGGACACAACTTCCCCACAACCTCAGGAGGTGAGGTTGACAGAAGGGTCTTCAGCCCCCTCCTGCAGCACCTGGACCTCTCCTGGGGGTGGCAGAGCACCAGGTCAGGTTTTCTTCTAGAATGGGTCGCTTGGGAGGTGTTATGGCCAGTCAGGTATGGGGTGTTGACCAGTTAGGTTATTGTCCTCGTCGAGAGAAGACGGGGGAAGGCCCGGCCTGGGGCACAGGCAACAGGAGTGGAGAGAAAGGGGCTGAGTCCGCTGGAGGTGATGCCAATGCTGGCAGGGCTTGGGAGGGATCTGTCATTGCAGGTCAGGAGGCCTCGGCCACTCCGGGTTTCTGGCCCTGGAGGAAACCAGAACTTTAAAAACTCTTCTTGGCCTCATTTTTTAGCAATCTCTGCGTGCACGTACACACACACACACACACACACATTTGGTTCTTTAGAAAAGTACCACCTAGCTGTGAACAAGTCCTAAGGGAGTAACCTGTATTCCCCACAGATTTATTAAGTGCCTGCCGCCCAACAGGCCTCGTGTAGGACATTCCAGGCGAGACCAGGTGAGCAAGACGTGCAGGGCTTAACTCAGGAGCTTGGCGGCAGTGGTTGAATGAATGAATGAGTGAATGAATGAGTGCAATCGGCCAGATTCCAGCTCCCTCCCCTGGCAGGACCACTGACCAACTTTCCTATGGCATTGACACTCATCAGGGCAAAGTACAAGAATAATGCCCTGGGTGCACAGCCTTCACTCAAGAAGGAATGTTTCCTCAGTGGAACATTCTAGAATATTCCATTGAGAAATCTTATGTAACCACAGACTTTCTGTTACAGAATCTAAAATGTTTCCCCAATTATCAGGTAATAAACATACTCAGACATTTTCTCTTAAATTTGTGAAATGCTCAGGAAGACAAAGCCAGCATCAGTTTTGTATGAACTTGATAAGATTCAAGAGGAATTAAAGTGAAATCACTTCATGTAATATTACCATAAAAATCCTCAAGACACCGGCAGCACCAAATGCACAGTTCATGGATATTTTTGATGCTTGCAAGACACAAGAGTCCCTCCTCTCAACGTTGTACAAAAAATTCTAGCAATTATTCAATCTGTTTCGAGAATGATTTTATTTTCTTGGAAGAAACAAGCAGTGAAAAAGGAACTTTTTGCTAAAACTTTATATTATACCAGATAATCATTTCAATGTTATTTTTTTGGAGATTCCACTAACCCTTATACATCTGCTTCAGCGGCCGGGTCCCAGTGGGTCTCATTAGCCACACAGGAAGATGTTAAGTGACAGCTAGACATACTTATTAGAGGGACCCGTGGCAGCTCTGTGGGGTGCTTGCTGTGTCCCAGGCACTGTTCCCAGGACGGGGCTTGACCACACTCATTAAACCCTCCCTGAAGCCACACCAGGTGGGCTCCGCTATCATCAACCCCAATTAACAGAGGAGGAAACAGACACAGGGAAGTCAATAATGTGCTCGAGGTCACACGGGATTCCAGCACAGGACTAGAGGCCACGCTCTGAACCCCAAGGCCAGGCTGGCTCTAAGAACATGGGGAAGTGTCGAAGACGTAAGGAAACAAGATACTGACCATTCACTCCACAAAATGCTGCCTGCCTAGGCCTTCCCCCACCGGACATGGGGCGCCGCGGTCACTGAACCGCCTCTATCCCTCTGCACCCTCTTTTCAACATGGAGCTCTGGGCCTGCCATCCCATATTCACCAGAGTTTGTTTAATCCCTGAGCTGATCAGGGCACTGAATCTGCCTTCACCGCCAGGAGCCTGGTCCTTCCGCCACAGTGTGGGGACTCCGTGCCCTCCTCGACTCTGGCTCCTGTGTGATAGAGCAGGTGGGCTCCTCAGAGAGACACACAGTGACCCCCAGTCCTGCTCCCTCTGACGACCGGCAATCTGTGGTTTCCAGTTTTGCTAGACGCAGGATGCAAAAGGAAGCTGCTCTAACAGGCAAGCCAAGGACGCCGTATTCCACTTTCAGGGCTAAAACACTTCTTTAGCACAAAACAGCCACTGGTTCTGTGTTTTCTACTTAGGAGTTGATTCCAGCTGCCTCTGTGTGGGGTTCTGGAAAAGTCCGTGGAGCACACCCTCTGCCCCCGGTATCCTGGGCCAGCTCACGGACAACTCGTACGGTGGCACAGCTTCATTTACGTGAACACTTTCTTCCCTGGACCTGGCTCCATTTGGACAACCACGTGTTCACTGTATGAGCCTCAGCAACCCAGCCTTCCTGCTGCTCTGCGTCTGCCCTAAACTCAGTGAGGGATCTGCCAGAAACAGTGGTGTTTTCCTACCCAACTTGACCTCTTAGGTCAGAACCCAGGCCAACCTCTTTCCCTACACACTTGACCTTCATAGCACACCATAGTTTCCCTTCTTAGAACACATTTTGAAAGGACAAGAATCAAGCTTCTTTTCCACAGCACCCCACTGGAGCTTTCGTCCACCTGTTCATTCTTGGTGGCTTAATCCTCCTTGCAGCCCTCCTTTCTGGGGGTGGGACCCTGCTCATTCCGACCTGCGGCCACCCCACCCAATGCATGCCCCACGATGCTCGAGGCTGCCTCCGTCCAACCACGCAGCCTTGATTTGAGGATGGGACACTGGGGACTCAGAGCTGTCCTCCTGCGGCTGCATGTCAGAATGACAGAAGGGGTACCCCCGGGTGGGGGAGCTTTGTGGGTGAGGCCAGGTCTTCTCTCCTCCAGGGAGGGCAGAGACCCTGGACAGTTGGGAAGAAGTAGCAGAGCTGTTGGTTGACCAGGTCAACCAATAGAGAGCAGTCATGCTGACCAGGGTCACTCACTCCTGCAAGTGTCAACCCATGTGCGTGGGAGACAATCTCCCTCTGGGCAGATGCCCTTGGGTTTCCTGTGGATTTTACGGCCCTCCATAACGAGGTAATCTGGACTCTCTCCACTACCCACTCCCATGGACAGAAACAGTTCTGTGTTCACACGGACAGTCGTTTTGGCAACGCCATCAAAGGGGACTCCCAAGAAATGAGGGAGATCCAAGACTGTCACTAGAAACGGGGCAGGAATCAGCGCTGGGAATTAATCTGTCAGAAGAGAGGGCAGCCACGTTCCACCCTCTGCCTCTGCTAGCAGGGGCTTCATGAGTTTGACAAGATAATCCCAAACTGGGTTGTCCTGGAAAAATTACATCAAAAAGGAACCCAAGACTTTCACAGGCAAGGAAGGTAACACATGCTTTCACTCTTGAGACGGATTCTAGTTTCAGGAGGTGTGTCTGTCTTTGCGATTTAGGGTGACACTTCACAGCTTCACTGTCTTCCCCAAGCAGGACAACTTGTAATGACAGAGAACGTTCCCACCACGTGACTCAGTTGGCATGGGAACTTGCTAAGAGATGCTAAGGGAAATTCTGCAACACTCAATAAATAACGCTAATGAGATTTTGGAATCATTGGAAGTCTTGAGATATATTTTCTGGAAAAATTCAAACGTAAATATATTATGATTTGGGCACAAATTCTCTAAAATATGTACTACTTTTGAGAAGAGTGTTTTTGCTGTAAAAACATAGCAATAACAAAGACTCTGTGTGGATTATTTACTTTATCTCTTTACTGCTTTTTTGCTTTTTAATAAAGGAGTGGTGCTCATAAAGACGAGAAATTTTATTCCTGTCCCCTGGAGGTGCCCTCATGCCTGTCTTTCGCCTTGTTCTACTATGACAGGTCTGAGGAGAGGTCACAGTGTGACTTCAGCTTGGTGTTCTTTCTTGAAGTGCCGAGTAAAGATGGAACCCATTGTCACGGGGACATGGATGAAGCCTCCCAGAACAGCCCTGAATACTCAATTGGTTTCCAAAGAATCACGCAGATTTGGTCACCAGTCCACTCCATCTTTGGTTTTCATATGTCTTGTGTGTGGGCTCTGGAATTCACACGGTCAGCCACCACCTCAGTCCCAGATGTCAGTCCATCTCCTGCCAGACACTTCCACCAGGCCAGCCACTGCTGCCTCTGTGTGGACACTGCCAGGAGCAAACTCATCGCCTCTCTGCCCAAAGAGTTTCTCTTTGAACGAAGCCCACCCAACTTTCTAATCAACCATTTCTTCAAAGTCTGGGACATCACCAAGAGCCCTTCCCCTCAGCCAGGGAGGCCTGCTGGCAGGGGCCAGCCCCTCAGGTGTCGGAGTTGGGGGCGGTCATCAGCGGGGACTCCAGTCACATCTGTCCTGGGGGAGAGAAGGTGGGGCAGCTTCCTGCACGTCCCACCTTAGCCTATCACACCTGTAGCAAATCTCGGCAGCTGCCTCCAGTGTGAGGGCCGGGTGCACGGCTGAATCCATGAGCTTGGCCCAAGATGGCAGCTCCTCCTCTGTCAGTTTGACTGGGAGGGGGTCATGGCCTGGAACCAAGGTCTCTCTGTGAGGCCCAGTGAGGCCTGATGGGCGCACGGAGGTCAGCGTGGAGAAGCACAGGAGACGGGCAGATGCCAACTCAGTCTGAGGCAGAAGGCTGTGGGGGGCTAATCGGGGTGTATGGGAGGGTCTGCCGTCCTGGCCCTGCCCCCAGGGGAGTGGGACCCCCTCATGTGACCATGGGCCTTCAGCACAGAGTGAGCCGGTGGTCCCAGGGCTCCGGAGTGAGGCCACCCTGGTGAGGAGGGGTGGAGGTGGGAATTTCTGAGTCCCTGGAGTTGGGGTCACTGGTTTCTGTGGGGAAGAGATGTTCCCACCTCTCTACATCAGAGGGGGCCATGCCTGCCCTGTGCATGGCACATCATTTCTGTTGGCAATGTCTCCAGCGGAGACAATTTCGGTGTGCTTCTGCAGATCCAAAGTACGGTTTCCTGCTGAGGAAACCAATTAGCCAGTGGGCACCACTAACAGGACACGAAGGTAGGTCACCCCAAGTAATGAAAGGAGCCGGAAAGGTATCGCCAGGAGCACATCACACATTCACGGAGCACTTCGCTTCCTGTAGCACCTCCACACATAACAATCGTACATTTAGGATTGGGTTGTGTACACTGAGGAAGCTGCATGTGGCTCTGTAACTGTCCCCCCCAGAGTTTCCGTCACCTGGGGCCACCCCATCAGGAGCCAGCGCACGGCCATGCACACGCTCCTTTCCGAGGCAGGGCCGGGTAGGTGGCTCCGTGACCCCGACCGAGCCCAATGTCCTCTTACAATGGGATGCTTCCCCTGTGGGAAATTGGCCCTCCATGCGCTGAACAACTTTTAATAACTAACACCTCATAGTAAACTGAGCCCTGCTTGGTGCATTTGCCCTGAGGACACGATTTGGATTGGTTCATGCACTGGCTGCTGATGAGGCGCTAATGAGGTGCTGGGTGGTAGACACAGGAGGCACCGCTCTGCACAGAAGGGCGGCGCCCTCTCCTCTGGGCCAGCAGACTGCACACTGCTGGAGAGAAGAGAAGCAGAGGGGGAACCAGCTCCCCGAGACCTCCAGACACTCACTCAAGACCTGAGCAGGTTGTTCACCACCCAACTTCAAGGACCCCCAAGTGTTCTGGGCCATTTCAATGGGTGTGAGGTACTTGTCCTAACACAAGTAATACTAATGCACTTTACTTAAAAAACTAAGTGTGTTTCATAAAGTGTACATTCTGGCGGGTCTTTTGGTGAAATCCAGCCCCCATCAGAGAGGACGCTCTGGGAAGCCTGCTCATTTCCACACCATGAGCATGTGTCCATCACACGTCAGCATTTTGCTGCGGTGGCTGGAGTCTAGTGCTCCCTGTGTCTCGCCCCTGCCTCCTCTGGCTGCCCGCTCACTCCCACCCCTCCATCACACCCCACACCCTGCTTTCCTACCCTCCACCCTCTGCCTACACTGGTTTCTTATGAAATTAGGAGCTCTGAGCACTGAGTCCACCTGGCAGTGTGCTATGAGTAACTGGATAAAAGTAAAGAATTCCAACCATTTCAGGGGTCCCCACCATCATCTCACCTTCCCAGATTGGCTGGTGGTGTGCAAGCGATGATTCCAGTGTAGACGAAACCAACACACGCTTTTGCTGTTTGCCAAAAAATGCAGGGCAAAGATACGGCATAAAATAACTTAGTATTGAGAAAGCAAGGGGTGGGGATCTTTTTGGAAAACCTAGTGCTCTGTTAGCACAAAATAGTCTTAAGATTATAATCAAGAAAGGAAGTTGGCTCTAAATTCAAATTTTTAGTCTCTGATTGAAAAGCTTAGCAAATTGAGTGACTGATTTTGGCTGACCTAATAAAAATGAAAAAGTGATTTTCTATAAGCAACTGGTATGGCTATTATTACTTTTAGGTCATGACTTTGGGGATGTTCTGATTTCAACTCTTATTTGTATGAGGGTGTTGCTACAGAATCATTTCTTTTTGATTAAGTAAGAATTATAATAAGTAGAGAAAACAATTGAATCAGTGATTTTTATACACATCACTGGGAATCTTCAGACAATATATACTTTCTAGTACAATATAAGTAAAGCTTGTGCCAGTCACTGTTCTGAGGGCTTTACGTGTATAAACCTGCTCAACCCTCACCGGGGAGGGACTGCTGTAACCTCCCTTATGATGAGGAAACTGAGGCACAGAGGTCACTCAGCAGGTGGGCAGTGGAGCTGGAACCTGAACTCACACAGTTGGGTTCAAGACCATGCTCATAAGCGCTCCATTTTCCTAGAGAAAACAACAATGAGTGACTGAACTATAAATACTAGGTGGCCCACTCTAGTGGCCCACACTCAACTGTGCCTAGATTATCGGTAGGTGTGCACAATATTGGCACAATTTTTAAATGAGCATTTCACAATCATATTTAAATGCTAAATAAATTTTTAAACAAGATATTTAATTGTGCCAGTCCCTTAAAAAAAAAAAAAAAGATCACTTCATTTTATTTATTTATATCAGACTCTTAGGTCCTTCCCTAGCCTCATCCCCTCCCACCACATACCCCATCAGGATTATATTTGATTCATTTCATCGTTTCCCCAAATTAATTTTCCTCTTTCGTACAAGAGCACTGAACTCTGGAGCCCGAGGAAGAAGTCTTTCCCTTCCTCCAGTCCCTTCTGTGATGGTACTGACTTGGTGTTGCACGTGGGAGGGATCTTGCCTTTAATCAGAACGGTGTGAGCGCTGAGAAGAGCAGCCACAGACCCCGCGAGGATACCTGTGTAACACATCCTTGGTGCTGAATGAGCACGTTAAAGCACGACTGGCAGGCATTATAATGGAGATGAAACTGCCAGGCTTACTTCTGCGTCCTCGTGGGTTCCTTCTGCCTCACAACACTATGTAAGGGAGACACGTCTTACAGCTTGACTGTAATCCTTGCAAAGCTTGCTATAGTTTCGACATCATTGTCCAATGACCTTTCTCATTTGCATCTCGCTCCTTGGTGGGGAAGACAGAGCAACTGTCATCCACCCTGATACAGGAGCGGAAACTGATGCTGGTACGTGGGGAACATGGTCACCCTGCTAAGAAATGTGGAGTCAGGATTTGAACTGGAACACACCCAGATTCCTAAGCATTCCTTCCACATTATCCAAGATACTAAGTAGCTGCTTCCTAGAGTCTACCAAACCCCACAGATTTTGGGAATTTCAGGAGTGGGACCAAAATGAACCTCTAATTTATACATTATTAACTACATAATCTCCATATCAAGACTGCAGCATGCTGAGTCCAATTACTTTAGTTTTCTTTATTAAGATCAGGTTGGGTAACCATTTTGTCAATATAATTGTATACAATAACAATTAACGTAGCCAAGAAACCTCACTTAGCCACAGAG
Organism: Diceros bicornis minor; assembly: GCF_020826845.1. Lineage (NCBI taxonomy): Eukaryota > Metazoa > Chordata > Mammalia > Perissodactyla > Rhinocerotidae > Diceros > Diceros bicornis. Next base: position 57,021,245 of record NC_080759.1, read on the forward strand.
GGCCAAATGGTGCCTCTATAAAGACACAGCTTTGAAGAAAGAAATGAATTCTAGAGATAAGTTTGCACATATGATACAAATAAACAGCATGCTTTGCTGACACATGACTTTATTTAAATGATGAACTTGATAGTAAGCCTAAAAAAAATGATTTGAATTTGAATAAAAATATATTCTCAAGATACCTAAAATGTGATGAAAATTAAATGAAGCAACACATAAATAAAATATCTGATTAAAAAATATGAAATATTTCTAAGAATTCTTGGTTTCAAATTTTCTGGGAAGAAGGAGAATGCCTAATTGGCTGTCAGTTGCTAGGCTACTATAAATAAAGGAAATTATATTTCAATTTTGGATAGTTAATTTTAACCATGGATATAATGGATGGATCTACTCTATACGGCAAGTTCAGGTGAGTGATGGTTATTTATTTTATTCCCATAGTCATCTATTTTCACGTCTGTGAATTTAGGGCACAAACTTGAGGTGAAGAAAACCACTTCTCATTATGTGTCCTGGTGAAAACTCGAGGCTATGGGATCTTCACTCACTGTCTTGGGTACCTAGTCCTCATTGCAAGCATTGCACAGCACACATCCAGCGCCCAGGGGGTGTGAGGCATGCTTCCTGAGGAACGGATGAGGAATCTGGTAGAATTATCAGCACTGATCTGAAGGCTCCTTTATGTCCCAGCTAGAATTTCAAAGAAAAGGCAATATACATGTGTCGCCATTTCCCAAAACGTGTCCCTCAGGGTATTTTGCACATGTTAGCTCATCTAATCATCGCCCAGGAGGCGGACACATTCGTAATTATTCAAATGATCAAGTGGAGAATGAGGGGGCAGATAGCTTCTCAGGGGCAGTAGAGGTAATAAATGGCAGTGTCCCTCAACAATCCAGGCCTCTTCCTCGAGTTAGAATTGGAACCCTGCAATGCAAAATTTTGGGAAATGGTGCATTGTAGAACACGTGCCCGAACAGGCACAGGAAATATCTGCATAGTGTTGGCTCTAAGAATTTTTAATGTCTCTGCGTAAGGCAGGATATCCCAATTTTATTTGACCACATAATAACCTGTTCCCGCTACACCGCCCCCCGCGTGCACTAGTCACTAGTAACAGCTGAAGAACGAGTGCTCCGTGCTGGAGAGGTGACCCCCCATGATGTCACAGATTATGGCGGTGGACAGTACCCATTAGATCCCACGTGCACAGGCCAACATCATTTTAGCCCTGCAGGCTAACAACTTCAACCAGCACTCAAGTTCTGATCACAGCTTTCCAATAAGTATCTTTAATAAGGTAAATATTTTCAGAAAACTGGAATTTAAAAGTAAAAATCTTTCATTTTTACTGAAAACACTTCATGTAATGTGCTGTTACATTTGCAGTCAATAATTTTGTGGAGGGCCTATTGTGACAGGTGCTAATTAGATGTCAAAGGGAGTTAAGAAGTAAATTAGCAAAATGCCCTTTTCCTAGGAATGGAACAGTTAATCTCAGGTATATTTTGTAGTGATATTTTAAATGGTATAGGGACAACTTTTCAAATTAATTTTCTTGGCTTCATTATTTGATATTTACATTGGCTTGCATTGAGATTTAAATATACAAAAATCAAGCTTATTCAATCCTCATATTTGAAGTGGCAAAAACATTAGTTTTGTTCTGACTTTGTGTGCCTGCCTCTCGTGGTATTAAGCGTTTTTCTGTGCCACTGGAATGCAATATCCTGTTGACCTCATTATTTGTAGATGATAGAATCGCCTACACAGAAAATCCTAAAGGCTTAGCTATTTTTTTAAAACCACTCTTTTGAGGAATGATGGACACACAAAAAGCTGCACATATTTAATACATACAACTTGATAAGTTTAAGACGCAGCTGTTTTTGAGGAACTTGATGTGGTGGAGGGCGTGAGTGCTCCACAAATCGCCTGTGCTTTCTTATATGCCCTGTCTTCCCCGCAATTGGATTGTGGCCCTGTGGCTGGTTCCGGCCAGTGGACTGTGAGCAGAAGTGTTCTAGGGGCGGCAGGTAAGAGCTGATGAGCTCGCCCATTCCCATCACCTGTTACTGTGGACTCGGGCGCCACATGCTCCAGATGGGGAAGCTACAGGATGGAGAGGCGGCACCAAACCGCATCAGACCGTGGGCAAGAAGGACACGTTTATTGTGTTATGCTGAGATTTCAGGGTATGTTCTTTTGTGGAAACTCGAACTCACTACTATGAGTAAGATTCTTGACCAATAATTGAAAATTTACATGGAACACTGATGACCCACAAAGAGATAACAAAAGCAAAGAGGGGATGTTGCCGTCTCAGATGCTGGGCAGACTGAGAGGCCATTGTCCCAAAGACAGCGTACTGTTTCCATGGGAGCAGGCAGATGGATGAGTGGAACTGGAGAGAGAATCATATTTATATGGGTACTTGTACAGGATAAAATGGAAAAAACAATAAAAGGCAGTGGAGAAGGTCCAGGTGGTTCGGTAGATGCAGCTGAGGAAACCGTTCACTACGTGGAAAAGCTGGGCCTCTACCTAATGGCACACAAAGAAAACGTATTAGACTTAAAATGCAGAAAGTCAAGTTACAAAGCCAGTGGATGAAGATATGGGGACATATCTTGTGATCCAACGGTGAGGAAATGGTCTTCACATACAGCCCTTGTCATGAAAAGATACAGTAATGTAACAACTACAAAAATAAACACAATTTTTTCACTAAAGGATGAGAGAGACAGAGAGACTAATGGGCTGTGATTAACCTCTCTCTGCACTTGGGATAAAAAGAAAAAGTCACAATAAAAATGAGGTGTAAATTCACCTATATCTACATAAATATATTATGTATATATGAAAATTTGATAGTTTTCTTACGTGTCAATAATAGCTGTTTAGAAAATGTAATGAAAACCAGACCTCGTTGACACTATCAGCAAGTCCTCCATGCCCCTGTGGCGGCAGCCTCTACCCTGGTCCCAAGGATCCCCTTCCCGGTGTTCGCATCCCTGTGTGGTCCCCTCCCCTTGAGTGTGGGCGGGACCTGTTAGTTGCTTCTAATGAACAGGCCATGGCAGAAGCGATGGGATGGTATGTCTGAGATTAAGCTACAGAAAGACTGCAGCTTGTTTTGGGCACTCTCTCTTGTTCTCTCTCTGGGTCCCTCTGAGGGAAGCCAGTGGCCCTGTTGTGAGCTGCCCCACAGAAAGGCCCATGTGCAAGGAACTGGGGAGGCCTCCAGCCCTCACCTGCCAAGGAACCTAACGCTGCCAACACCACGTGAGGGATCTTGGAAGCAGATACTCCCCCATCAGGCCTTCAGATTCCTCTACTCATCTAAGCCCTCATCTCTAACGGGACTGTATTTGGAAATAGGGCCTTTAAAGAGGTAATTATGACTAAAGAGGTCCTTAGGGTGGGACCCTAATCCTATAGGTCTGGTGTCCTTATAGGAAGAGGAGATCAGGACACAGACACATGCAGAGGAAAGACCATGTGAGGACACAAGGAGAAGACAGCTGTCTGAAAGCCAAGGAGAGAGGTCTCAGGAGAAATCAACCCTTCCAGAATCTTGATCTTGGGCTTCAGCCTCCAGAACTGTGAGGAATAAAGTTCTGTTGTTGAAGCTGCCCAGTGTGTGGCACTGAGCTATGGCAGCATAAGCAAAGTAATAGAGATGCTGTACCTCAATAAAATAAGACGAAATACATAAGTTTAAAAGTAAGATCTGTTTTGCCAATGAGATTAGGAAGTACTAACTGGAGTAAGCCTGAGACTCCGGAGGAGGCTTCCAGCTCATGCTGTGGACACAAGTGTAACCTGGCAGAACCTTTAGGAAGGCAATTTGACAACAGGTATCCCATCAATATGTGGAGTGTCCACACCCTTCAGTAACCCACTTCTGGGAGTTCTCTTCCTGGTCACAGGCACAGGGGAGATGCTCAGGGCGGCCCGTGCAGGTTGTTTATAAGAGGGGAGTACTGCTCAGAGGACAGCTCAGCAATTCCTGGGTGCTCGACGGCCGTTTAAAGAGCGACCTTCATCTAGATCAGCTGACTGAAAGATGTCCACAGTGCGCTGGTGAGAAAAGATGTGCAAACTTAAGAACACCACAAAGAGCATGATCCCGTTACTGTGAAAACTGTTATACCAGTGTAATTGTGTCTGCGTGTGTCTGCGTGTGTGTTTGCATGTGTGCGTGTGTGTGTGTGTGGAAAAGCAGTTGTTACCTCCGGCAAGTGGAACCATGGAGCGCTTCATTCTCTACTTTGTACCTTCTGGTACTCCATGAATTTTGTACAATAAGCATGTACTACTTTTTATAATCAGAAAGAACTTTTTAAAATTTTCTGCATGATCACAAAGTCTATGCTTTTTCTGGCTCCTTCATGAGATACTGAACCATTGATACTCATGGTAAGAACTGAAAAAATTAATGATAATGACGATGATGATAAAAGCTATGCTATCATTATACAACTGGCTCACTGCAGGCCCTGACTTGAGTGGACCAACTGGAGACAGACAAAGACACACTCCCAGAACAGCCCTCTGGGGAGGACAGGGCTTCTGTGGGGCCCATCCCTGGTTCGGAGGACAGGATCATCACATCATCCTCTGTCTTCTAAGGACTTTCGAGTGGCTGGACTCAGTACTGGTGCACAGTAACGGATCTACAACTCGGGTCCCGGCCACAGCAGCTCCCTCATCATTTGCTGTGATGGCCATAGACCCATGCAGGGTTTTGCCTGAAGCTCTACCATAAAATGTCTCCTGTTTTCACTTTCATTGCAGAGGGCATTTGATTCCAACTCAATAATTGTTGTTAAATTAAACGGAATTAGAGCAATCTACTTCTCTAATAAATCATTATCATCATGAGGGCAGATCAAAGGTGGCAGTCATAGAGAAAATCCATTTGTTATTTTTCATTTAATTGGCTTTTTTGGGTTAAATGCATGTGGTGGAAGGAAAAAACCCCTACAGATCATTTTAATTATGATCCTGCGAAAGTCAGGGATGTCATCCTGAAATTAAAATGCAAATATCTATACTGTTTGAATAAGAAAATTATATAAATACTTTAAAGATACATTTTTAGTCTATGAAAAGCTTTGGATTATATGTATTAAGGACCAAGTTTTATGACATTTTGTTAGACTCTGATCTTTGTGAGGTTTATGGAAAAATCCCTCCACTCATGAAACATCTGAGGTCAGGTGGCCTCAGAGATCAAGTGTGGAAAAGATACTGAGAGTCAGCTGCCCAGCTTTGCATCTGGACATGCAGAAATAACATAATTGTGACTGAAGAGATGCAGGGAGGGCTCAGCCAGCGTTGCTGCCCTCTGCCTTGCTCTACAGGGTTCAAAGTTCCAAGAAGACTAGAGACACGAGGGATTGTGTAAGGTGGACTGGAGTGAACAAGAGGAGTCCAAGGAAGCTAGAAACAGAGGGGGATGGCTGTGCATCTAAATTCTTGTCCTCTGCCTGGAATCATCATGAAGGGCTGTCCTAGCCTGTTCTCCACCCTTTGTGGCAGACTGGGGGAGATATCTGGGGATATTTTAATACATTCCTCTACCTTTGAGTAAAACAAGAATGTATGCAAAGCGCAAATGGTGGAATAAAATTGTTCTCCCCAATAAACCTTGCGATGGATCTGACGTTATCACCAAATTCTCGTCGAGGGCTTCTTTCAGTTTGATCAACAAAATTACCAATTAAGAATTGTTTCTGATGTAACTATAAATTAAATGAGTAAAATTATGATAAAAATAGAATCGAGGGCTCTCAGAAAGCATTCTACATCTAAGTTTGGGAAGGACATCTAAAACGATAAAAATAACTTTCGATAAAGAAATGCATCAACTTGAGTGTATCAGCATAAAAACCAATCGCATTAAACATATTCCCTATAATTTCGACCTCAGTCGGTCCACTAGTGCAGCCTTCCAGGATCACCGGCTCTCAAGCTGTCCTTTGAAATAATCATCAACCAGCCAGCCCCTCTCCCTGTGGTCCACCTGGAACGTCTCCCCGCCTGCCCAACTCCACCCCCTCTGCACGGTGGCTTTGCCCGAAGTCCTCTTTCTTTGCAGGCCCCCAGGCAAATGCATGGAGCAGAGTGTCCCTTTTCTGGCCACCTACTCCCAGGGCTGAGATGACTGGGCCTCCCTGAGTGGGAAAGGTAGACCCAGAACCCTGGGTGAAGCGAGGAGGAAATAGGCTGAACCAGCGAGAAGCCACAGGACAGCTGACTAGGCCAGGGTGGACAGGGACATCTGAGACATGATGCAGGACAGAAAGGAGGGAAGGGAGTACTACCGCCAGCCTTGGACAACTTTGGAGAAGCAGCATGGGAGTAGGGGTGGGGAGGTTCTGGAGACTGTGAAAATGAAAAGTGGGACAAAGAATCATCAGGCACAGAGGAACAAAGAGGTGAAATGGAGGGAGAGCCACAGGAGATGGGTAGAGCCCCTGCTCACTGATTTTGATAAAAGCAGGGGTGGAGCCCACGGCAAACAAAGCCAGAAGAGATCCTTCAGGTGGAAAGGAAAAGGAAAGCATGAAAAAATAGAGGCAATTGTGATCATCAGGAAAAAGTGGAAAAAAAAGAGATTCTGGGAAAGCTAAGATAACGAAGAGACCTGGAAAACTTAAAGTTCGTGGATGGGAATGTGTCAATGCTGCAGGAGGGAAAGGGGGCTGAAGAGCTGGAGAAAAGTCTCGTTACTAATACAAGAGATCCGGAGGTAGCAAGGGCCAAGGGGCCAGGAGAAGGGGGTGGGGGTACAGACCCCAGGGCAGCAGCAGGAAGATGTGACATCTAAGATCAAAGTCACAAGAGGGAAAACTAACACGTGTTGTGAACGAAGGTTCTGCCAAGGGCTGAACTGTGTCCTCCCAAATACATATGTTGAAGTCCTGTGCTCTAGCACCTCAGAATGTGACTGTATTTGGAGATGGGTCTTTACAGAGGGAACGAAGGTACATGAGGTCATCAGGGTGGGTCCTGATCCAACAGGACTGGTGTCCTTATAAGAAGAGGAGATTAGGACACAGACAAGCAGAGGGAAGACCACGTGAGGGCACAGGGAGAAGATGGTCATCTACATGCCAAGGAGAGAGGCCTCAGAAGAAACCAACCCTGCCGACACCTTGATTTTGGACTTCCAGCCTCCAGAACTGTGGGAAATAAATTCCTGCTGTTTAAGCCACCCTGTCTGTGTGGTTCCTTGTGATTGCAGGAGCCCCCCAATAATCATACAGGCTAATATAGGCTCCAACAGTCACAGCCGAATGGAAGGAGGGAAGGGGAGGAGAGAGAAGGACAGGGTAGGGGGTGTGGAGGGGGAGAGAGAGAGAGATGGAGAGAGACTGAGAGGAGAGAATGAATTTACATGGTAGCACAGAAACCTCCACTCAGGGTAAGACCACAAAGAAACAAAAGAGAAGATATTTACAGAGAAGTTCTCCAAGTAACACCCTTCACGTTGCAATTACTCAACAAAATAAACCCCAAACCCTGGCATGCTGATTGATCATCTGAGGGCAGTGAGCAGGGTCCCTCACTCACTGTCTCTTGGACTCTAAACACAAGCCTCCGTCCGGTGTCTGCCCAGCGTTATTTTCTTACAAATATGATGATGGCATTTCAAGGGCACATGATTAAAAACAAAAACTCATAAAACCAATTCTTAAAACACCACGATCAATAAATTCAGTGTTTAGAGTAAAACAAAAATTTCAAATCGCGTGGGATGCACACAGTGCCGGGGATGAAATTATTTTGATACTCAGGGTCAACAAGAAATGTCTTTTGATCGAGTGTCTCTTTGTTGCTAAAAATGTCCACTTTCCTGACACCGCAATTGCAGTGCACTCAACACCCATAATCTTTCTTTGATGATTCATGATCCTGTGGTACCTGAAGGTCACCAACTCAATTTCATTCCACAATAGCTGTGGATTGCCTACTAGGTGCAAGGGCTGGGCTAGTCCCTAAGGGCCCATATGCCCCCTGGGAACTCCACTAAATTGCTCCCTCTGTGGGGAGGTGCTCCCTCTGTGGGGAGCATCCAGCCCAGCCCGGTGGGGAGAAACAGCATGGCTCCCATGAGGAAGCACATGCCACTGCTAGCTGGAAGCAGAGTGCTCTGGGGTTTGTACAGAGGAGGGAGCTCTCTTAGCCAGAACCTGGGCAAGAGGGAGAGCAGATGCTTCAAGGAGGACATGACCTGGAGATGGGCCTGGATGGATGGGTGGGATTCCAACAGGTGACTTGGCCTTGGGGTGCTGAACACTTCCCATGGTAGCTCACTGAATCCTCACAAGGACAGCAGGTGGAATCTTGTTTCAGTTTGCTGAAGAGGAAATAGGGAGGTGACAGAATGGGCAGACCCACTGCTGAGAGCTGGGTCTCCCTAGTCACAGTCAGAGTGCTCACCACCTTCCACCTCTCTGCCGTGTCCAGGGACTAGAGGCAGGCAGGGAGGGAGCACAAGGGAAGGATGGAGGAGAAGATGGGAGGATGAGGGAGCAGAGGGGAGGATGGAGAAACAGTGGGGAGGATGGGGGAGCAGAGGGGAGGATGGAGGAGCAGAGAGGAGGATGGAGGAGCAGAAGGGAGGATGGAGGAGCAGAGGGGACGATGGGGGAGCAGAGGGGAGGATGGGGGAGCAGAGGGGAGGATGAGGGAGCAGAAGGGAGGATGGGGGAGCAGAGGAGAGGATGGGGGAGCAGAGGGGAGGATGGAGGAGCAGAGGGGAGGATGGGGGAGCAGAGGGGAGGATGGGGGAGCAGAAGGGAGGATGAGGGAGCAGAGGGGAAGATGGGGGCGCAGAGCGGAGGATGGGGGAGCAGGGGGGGATGGGGGAGCAGAGGGGAGGATGGGGAGCAGAGGGGAGGATGGGGGAGCAGAAGGGAGGATGGGGGAGCAGAAGGGAGGATGAGGGAGCAGAGGGGAGGATGAGGGAGCAGAGGGGAGGATGGGGGAGCAGAAGGGAGGATGGGGGAGCAGAAGGGAGGATGGAGGAGCAGAGGGGAGGATGAGGGAGCAGAGGGGAGGATTGGGGAGCAGAGGGGAGGATGGGGGAGCAGAGGAGAGGATTGGGGAGCAGAGGGGAGGATGGAGGAGCAGAGGGGAGGATGAGGGAGCAGAGGGGAGGATTGGGGAGCAGAGGGGAGGATGGGGGAGCAGAAGGGAGGATGTGGGAGCAGAGGGGAGGATGTGGGAGCAGAGGGGAGGATGTGGGAGCAGAGGGGAGGATGTGGGAGCAGAGGGGAGGATGTGGGAGCAGAAGGGAGTATGGAGAAGCAGAAGGGAAGGCAGCCTTAGGGCCTGAACAGCAGAGGGAGACAGTTGGTAGTGAGCAGGGAGGTGATAAACACATACATGGGAAAGAAAAACGTATATTAGGTAAATACTCTGTCAGGGGAAAAATGAAAGATTTGAAAATAGGGAAATGACAAGTCAAGGTTCCATGTTCACTGAAGCCAATATGGGTTAAATCTGCAAGCATGAGTAGGGTTCCATGCCTACACTGGGAGCCGGTGTTTGGAGACCAGGTTCTTAGGCTCCTGCAGTGATTCCAAGCAGAGGTGAGCTGGGGGTCCTCCAGGTGCGGCATCCCTCCTCACCCCACACTGAGCTGCTGGGTCCCGCGTCCTGGAGGAGGGAGTAGTGGGCAGGAGAAGCATCACAGAGTGCCCCTTATGATGGAGTCAGAGTCTCCCACGGGCTCTGTGAGCGGAAGGCAAGGTGGAGAACACTGGGTCGTGAGACAGAGACTTGGTGCAAGTTATTTTTTGCTGAGTTCCTGGTTTTCTGTTACAAAGTTAAAATATTCACTCTTATTTAGACACAATCTAATTATTACCTGCCACTTCACCTTGCTCTGAAATTTCAATATGAATACCTGTTAAGAAAGAGTCTAAGAAAACTGAGAAAGCAGTCACATTTAAAAAGTGCCCCATTGTGGTGACCGCCCCTCACAGGTGGCACGTGAGGATGACACTATTAATCCATCAGAGGCGGGCCTTCTCATCAGGGCACTGGGCTAGGTGGCCCATCAGAGCTCTGAATGCCTGAGTGCACTTGGTTAAAATACCCAGAGCAGAAACAGCTGCACCCAATTCCAAACGAATCTCTATTTTTCAAACATCGTGAAGGCATTTACAGTCCGACGGGAGGTTATCTGAGGCACGTGTGTACTTAGTGCGTGCTGCGCAGCCCGCCAGTGAAGCCAGGGCAGAGGCGGCCTTTCCAGACCTGCCTGCAGGGCGGCACCCACTCTGACATCTACACAACCATCCCAGTCCAGCTCGAACTGAGACGGGCAGCCAGGCGCGGCCAAGAATCCTCACATGGGCAACAGTGAAATCAGCTACTTCTGATAAAGACCTTCAGAACCTCACAAAGAAACAAATAAATAAACAAACGGAGACGACATGAGCTGAAAAGTTCTACTGGAACTGACTGGGAGCCGGTCCCCATTCCTTTTCCACTGATGAAATGACTTACCACCTTGACTTTGGAATTTTGTCTCCTGCAGGATTTTAAATCTCTTGTAGCTTCATTGTTCCTATTGCAGAATTTAAAACCATGGTATATTATTAGAGAATTTACTTCGAATGGCAAGGGATTATGCCAAACATTATCGCAGCTCAGTAAATATCGCTGAAATCTGGGTTTACAGGAGAATGTGTGCACGATGTCTACTTTTTCCAACTCTGCTTAACTGTGATTCTACAAATTTGTTTAAAAAATACCTTAGAATATTCTGGAACAAAAATTCAGTTTAAAATTGCAGCACAAACGCTAAGCCTACCTGGGCTTTGGGGGATCCTCGGATCAAGGCCAGGCTCCTGGTCCCTAGGGGCCTCCAGGGCCTGAGGCCCAGGGACTGTGGGAGAAGGTAGTGGCCATGACACAAGCCAACAACTTTTGCAGTCTACACCAGCTTGGAAAAGTGGAGGGGGCGTCCCATCCAAGGCCCACACTGAGAAAATGCTATGCTCCTCTTCGTCTATTCAGGCTCTTTCTTTTCCCTTCCAATCACCACCAAACCTAAATTCTTTCCCCAGACTTTCTCTAGAATCACTGTATTATAAATTTAACATACGGAAGGGCTCGCCCCATGGCTTAGCAGTTAAGTGCGCGCGCTCTGCTACTGGCAGCCCAGGTTCAGATCCCGGGCGCGCACCAACACACCGCTTCTCCGGCCATGCTGAGGCCGCGTCCCACATACAGCAACTAGAAGGATGTGCAACTATGACATACAACTATCTACTGGGGCTTTGGGGGAAAACAAACAAACAAACAAAAAATATGGAATATGTTCAAGGTTGCAAGAAATAAGCTTTAAAGCTTAGAATGAAACCTTCTAGAATATTCTAAGGTATTTTCTAAAATGATACCTATATGTAAATATTGTGACTTACTGACTTAGAAGAATAGCAGAAACTAGTGAAACACATGAGACTGGCAGGAGATGAAGAAAATGAAGATTGGGTACAATGTAGCAATATTCACTGTAACTATGTAGAGAAAATAACATGAAAAGGAAAGGAAAATACTGAGTAGCAAATAAATGGATGATTTAGAGATTCACACTTCTGAAAGGCAAGATTACTTATGAAAAATTCTCCCTTCTTTTTGTCACTCACTCTAACTATGCTTGACTTATGACACTAGCTAATATCACTGCATTACTCTTGTTAAGACCAAACAACAAAATAACGGCTTTTCACTGTAGGACAAGGAGCTGGAAATGACAGAAGCATTTCTTGTGGCAGAGGTCTTAACATCGCCCTCAACATTTTGGGGCAACTTAATTTAATGGTACAGTATGCAAGTTTCCATTGAGTCTATGGGGATCGCCCCACAGGAATGCTGGATGAGGCTCACTCTGTCCTGAGTGCATGCTAAGTGAGGGCAGTCTCCTACTTTCTCAAGTCCTGTAACAAGCTCATTCTGTCCAGCCCTTCCTGGTGGACCGTCTTCTCCCTGATTAGTGGTCTCTCAAACTTGGATATGTGACTGCTCCTACTTGATGATGCTAAAAAACAAGACAATATAGAGGAAGAAGATGCCCCTCGGAATTCTTGCTGAGCCCCTAGTTCCTACTTGAGATGTACTGCTCTGGTTCAATCACATTACCCTTGGGAGCTGGAGAAAACGGGCACTTTCTTCGCCCCTTCTGTCTGCCAGCCCGTTGTGTTTCTCTCGCCTGAATGCCTCCCTGTCTTGGATTTCCAGAAAGTCATGCATATGGAAGTACTTTGTATACAGTAAAGCTGAATGCACATTACTCTGGGATCTGGGGTCTGTCTTGCTCTCACCAGCCCACCTCAATCACAGGTTCCTGGCTGGCATCTGCTGTCAGAACTCTCACTCCTTTCTCCATGCAGACCCATGCCTCTTAGGTCTGCTTGCTGGCTGCATCCTTCATACACCTCCTCCCACATTCGGGTTCTGAGTTCTGGACCACAGGCATCCTTCCTGGTTGGGTGCTGACCAAGACCCAGTTCTGAAGTCCCCGAGGGTCTTCTGGCCACAGGGACAGGGTGGGACCATCTACCCCTTTTCCAACAGGCCTGAAAGGGTTAAATGATGGTCACCTGCCCTTGTGCCATCTACTGGCTCCGTCAAGGGCAGCAAAGTCAAGTGCTGACCACCAGCTGCTGCAGAGCTGGCTGGGCTCATCCTTTCCAGCAAAACTGGGAGGGCCCTGGGGCTTACCTGAATGGGAAAACCAGCCAGCCTCGGAGACTCTAAACGGTATGCGGTTGGGACCAAGGTGCAGATTGAGGGCTTTTAGGATAGGGCGACTGAAATGATCTCAGTCAAAAGATTCAATGACAGCTAAATAATTAGTTTACAAGAGGGAAAAAGAGACATAAATAAACGTTGCAAGACAGTCTGAGCAATGCTGGGTAGAACTGTTTCTATTTGCTGACTATGACGCTGAAAACATTACCAACCTAAAGTGGTAGTTATGGCAACACCACTCAGGCCCATAAACTGATTTAGGTATTGTTATAGACTGCATTTCCATGCAGAAGATAACATCCCTTCTCAGAATGATACACACAGCAGGCTGAGAAACACAGGGGACAGGAGAATGTTTCATGTTTAATGATCTCAGAGGCTGAATTTCAGATTTCAATATTGCTAAACTACGGGAAAATCACTGAGAGTACAAGAAGAACAGCATAAAAATCCTGGAGGATCAGTGAACTGAATACCATTCCCTCTGCTTGTGAGAATGCTGATTCTACCCATTCAAGTCTGAAGAGTTGGAAAGAACCCTAGGGACATCTAGTCACTCTCCTATCAAGTGCAGGGAGCCCTACCCTAGATTCAGAGTCAATACTCAGGTCCCTAACTGACTGAGCAATTAAGAGAAGGTGAGCCAGGCGTGGGTGTTCCATTGTTGATTAGCCTCCAACTGTCATAATATCATATAATACCACAGAAGTTTCTGAGAAAATTCAATAATTCGTGCAGGTTGAATATTTCAACTAGATTTCTTTTGAATTCTACTAAAGAAAAGGCCTTTCCTAAAGGTATTAGGAAGGCAAAGGATAACTGAAGACAGTGAAATTCTCTTTCAACTGGTACTGAGGCAACTTGTGTTCCTTCTGGGTGACCTGTGATAACCGTTGGAGAACACAGTGTTTTATAACATTTTAAATTCGGCTTCTGAACCAGCTTTTCATCTTGAAACAAAATGGTAGCCAAAAAGTTTTCAAGCGGACATTGTATACTGTAATGAGGAAAGAATCTCAACAATATTTAATGCCTACCAAGGACATTGGGTGTGCATTTAGAGACAATAGAGGTAAATGTTTTAAATAATAATATTCTCCTAGATAATTTTCTTACTTAGCAGCAGCAAAGGAAATTAAGCTAATTTAGAGATATTACTAACAAATAGGATTCTTAAAAGAGTAAAGTTGTAAAGGTGAGGAAACAGCTATCAAATCTGTAGCTGTATCCAATTGTAGCATATCAAATCATGTATCAAATCACAGTCATTATCAGAAATCAACTCCTGATGATGCAAAATGACTTGATGATGGAATGCCAACAGAGGTAGTGACAAGAGTCCACAAGGAGAGGCAGTGGTTTTGAGGGGGTAAAAAGAAGCTTATCCTGTGATTTTTGTGAATATTTGTAAACTTATGGTTAAGTGTGAAATAATCTGAGCAAACTAGATGTCAGTATTGCCATGAGATACTAAAGGCTATGAAACCAGATCCCTCGTGTAATGGATGTTGAATGTATCCCTCATGTAACGGATGTTGAATGTAAGCCCCATTTTGGGTCTTTGATCGTACTTTTCTTGTGTATTTATTTCAATAAACATTCTACTTCTTTAAAAGACGGCACATCTATTGATCACCCCCTGTATGCAAGGCATTTGCGAACATCATGTCCTTTGAGCACCACGGTTCACCTGTGAAGTGGGTTATGCTCCTCATCTTCAGGTGAGGCACTTGAGGCTTGTGGAGTAGTTACCTGCCCAGCAGGGAAGCAGGCTCTGGAGGAGGGATGGTATTGGGGCCCTGCCCCTGCCTCCAGGCCCATGGCTTTATTCCAACCCCACTTAACAAGAGAATGACAGAACTGAGACAACTACTGGGCTCCTCAACCTGTTCCCAGTGGTTCTGGCCTTGAGCTGCACAATATGCTTTAAGATCTTTCCCAAGACCGCCATCGACACTTGGAGTTCTCAACCTGGGGCCCATGCCCCCCCAGCGTACATGAATTTAGATGGTAAAAGTGTCTATTTTCACTAACTCCCACCTGCAATTCAGCACTTTGTTTAAGTATGATTGAAAGTAACAAACCAGAGCAGTATTAGCAATACCTTCACTTTGTCACCAATAGAAATCCTAGATTTTTAAAAATCACATTACCGTTGTTGTGGACCTCCTGAAATGTCCTCAGAGCTTGTTACTACATCCAGCTAGGGGAGCTGTTGGATCAGCCTCTAGATCGTGATATTAAATATGTTAATTAAGACGTGCTTTTTAATTTCATATTTTAGTTCATCACGTTTTTTAAAAATGTGATAACTGTATTTAAGTATAATTACTTTCCTTTGAAATCCTGTGAATTTTATTTTGTGCATTTAAACACATTATTCTGAGGAGGGGTCCACAGGCGTCCCCAGATGCCAAAGGGCCATACAGTCCTCCAGGTGGCCTTGTGGGGTCAGAACTGGCAGGGAGGGATTCTGGGGTCTCCTGTTCCTCTCTGACTGATTTGTGAGAATAGCCAGCAAGAGACTTCCATCTCTCCTATCTATGAAAAAGGCAGATGCCAGGATCTCCTTTTAAATAAAATTACAAAAAAAAAAAAAAAATCATCCTAATTCAATCCAGCAGAGTTCAAACTCACTTTTTATTAGATTAGTTTTATTTATGAATTATAATAATTTCCTTTAAGCTTTATGAATTTTACTGATTGATCCTACAGTTAGAGAAACTGTCTTTTATGAGCTTTCGAAGATCATGTTTCATAATATACATTATAAAAGTGAAGAAAGGAAGAACAAGCAGGTCTATGTGTGGTGGGATCACAGTGGCCACCCAGAACCGCTCATCTGGTTAGTTTCAGGCATCTTCACATTGGATGAAGGTGCTTCCCGGAAGGACCCTAACCTGATATGATCTGCTTTCCCCAGGCCAAGCTGGAGAGGGACTCCAACCCTGGGGGAATGGTCTCCCACACTCGGCACAGGAAGCTTCAATGAGGAATAGTCCCCTTGCAAAGTGAGATTAAGGAAATTATGATTAATTTAGCATTTTGATGACTTTTAAAAAGTTAAATTTTAAAGGCTTATAATATTCAACTAGTTACAATTAATTAAAGCTTGTAACAAATTCAATTCCAGGTTTCCTCCATAATATTTCTACTATTCCCTGGCTGGGAAACAGAGTGGGGTAGGATATGTCTTTAATAGCGAAAGACCTCGACAAAGATTAATCCTTGCAGCAATTAATATTTATTTTGTGCAATTACATACAATTCCTGACTAGTGTCTCCTGGGAAGCAAAACAGGAACCCAGCCTGACACTCAAAAATTGCCCTTAATTCATAAATATTGGTAAGCAGAAATAATTGTTTTAATAATTATGTGCACAAAATAGCCAACTTTATAAAATAGTAATAGCTGCTGTTTATTATAACCATTATATAATAAATTCTGTAATTCCACATTCTGACTTTGTGGGAATGTCTGATTTTCAAGATCCAAAAATGGAAAGCACCCCCTCAAACAATATTTTTCTGGAAATTTTTCCATCACTTCCTAAGTGAGCCGAACACATTTCAACTTTAAGTGTAATCTGATCTATTATAAGATAGTGTTTCCTTATCTCTCTCATCAAAGAACTCTTAATAAAAAAAATCTTGAGAATGCTTGCCAAATATTTTGATGGAGAATTAGTATTTATTTCACAGAAATTATTTTTAAAGTAGTAATTTATTCAATCTAAGTGGTTTTACCAATGCAACAATTATGTTCCAAAGCATTTCTTTCTTGAGTTATTTTCAGAACCTTTAAAATGCCTTTCCCTTTTGTGTATAGAAGAAATAAGGCAGCAATAATTATCTTTCTCTTACTGTTTGAAAGAAGTAAAACATTCTTGCATTTCGCACAATAGATACAATGAACTTATGGTGAATTTGGACCAATAAAGTTGTCCAACTTTGCTGATAATTCAGTACCATGTTTTCCATTGATGGATACATTATTGCTCCTTTGGGGATCAATTCTGAGTGTTGTAGCAAAGCCAAGCACAATATCATTTCAAAGACATCCTAAGGTCCACAGTTACTCATGGGGAACAACCAAGCTGCACGCACTCCTTGGTTGGGGGACTGCCACTTGCCAACTTGACAGCTCATTGGAACCAGGTGGCTCTGGCACTGGACTGCCTGGTGGCGACTCAGCTCTGCTCTTTATTAGCCACCTGCTTCAGTTTCCCCCTCTGTAAAATGGGAACAACAACAGCACTCATCTTATAGGCTGTTGCAAGGATTTAATCAAATGACTCACAGAAAACATTCTACAGAGAAGCTGGCCCATCGAAAGCTCCTGATACACATTCACAGTCTTACTGTATTGCAAAGAGGGGCAAAGCGAAGGGGACGGGGTGTCTGCTCAGATAAGCAAATCACGTGACAAACACATTTATTTGGGGGACACAATGTGCTGGGCATTGTGTGAGGGGAAGGGGAAATACAGTTGTAAAAATGTAAATACAGTCTAACAGGATATGCATAGAAATGAATGTTTTCCAGAAAATTCAGAGGTGGTTCAGAGGAGGGAGCCATTGCTTTACTGCAGGAGTGGTTGAGGGGCCCTTTGCAGAGGAGTTTTTGCATCTCAGCGGGATTTTGAAGGATGGCCCAGGGCTTGCCTGGTGAATGGCAGGTGGGAGCCAGGTGAGGAAGAGGGCCTTCCAGGTGGGGGTAGACCTGTGAGCTAAGGAAGGGTGGACAGATGGACCTCCGTGGGGGCCATGGCAGGGCGGGGGAGCACTACGGGTGGGCAGTGCTCGGCAGCTTGGGCTGTATTCTGTAATGGTCACAACCAAGGGTATGAGAAAGCCAGGTCTGTGTTTTAGAGGAATCAGGAAGATGGCAGCAGGGAGGATGGGAAGGGGAGAGAGAGACTGGATGGCGGCATTGCAGGAATGCAAGCAGGAAGTAACAAGCGTCTAATGAGGCAGGAACACAGGGTGGAGAGGAAAACTAGGCTTGAGAACACAAAAGGAAGAGTCACAGTTAATCACGCTTCCTGACCACTCCGAGACCTGCCGGGTGAGGAAGGCACAAGTCCAGGCCACCTCTCCAGGCTCCCGCAGCCACGCCCTGCCCTGGTCCAATCCTTTACCACCTGACTGGCCCCTAATCTGCTTCCTCCCCCAACTTCCTCAATTTGGGGTTCTTGATCCTCCCGCCCAGCTTGCTTCCCCCAGCCTCCCAGGGTAGCCGGCTGGGGAGAGATGACCAGGAGGCGGACTGGGGATGACACACAGCATGGGGAAAGTCACCCCAGGAACGCCAAGAGCAAAGCAGCCACAGCGTCCAAGTCATGGTAGACCCTCAGCAGATGAGCGCCGGAGGAATAAATGAAGGACTGAAGTGTTTGACAATGAGGAAAAAACAAACAATTAAACCTTTTCCTAGTTTGCTGACTTGCTGGTAGGAAAGCGCAGATGTTGCTGGAAATATTTCTGCCATTACGACAACTCCTTTGTGTGTTTTGGGAAATGCCTGATCTATTCATTTATTAGCAATGAAGCGATGTTCAGAAAAACAGGCTGGCTCTCAACGTCAGGGTCAAGTCTCACTCACCCTTAAGCAGGGGGCTTCCTCTAGGAACTCTACAGAGAAGTCCCGAAGACCCTGCTGACCCCAGGGCCCCACCTCTCCCATGCCCCCACGGGCACACGCAGGCCACTGTCAGCTGTCAGGTCCATGTATATTCAACAAATGGGCATTTGCCCCAATATTAAGCAAGATATAATCTCGAATCTGCCTGGCATGCCAAAGACAAATACAAGTGGGTTTTGCATTATCCTTACTAGGTAGTCTGTTCTGCGTGGCAGGCACCTTATGAGTATCTTATTCACCACTGTGCGCCTAGTCAGTGCCTGGTATACTGCAGGTACTCAACACCTGCTGTGTGAATGAGTTAATTATCCACCCTTCTGGGTGGCCGCTAAACCCAAGCCCTCACACATTGTCTAATCCAGGGGTGAGTGAACTGTCTTGAGCCCATTTCCTTTTTCAGAGTTCACACTCTATCTTGGTCTATGCATGCTGTCAGGGGATGAAGGATTTGGTTTCATCATAGCCTTCTCTACAAACAGAGGGCTTCCAGGGGGCTCTGTCAAGTTGACAGAAGACAGTGATTCCAATCAAGGTGGGTGGGGGAGAAGGACCGGGGGGCGATTACACCCACCACCATCTGAGGCTTGCTGCCGTACTGCTGGTGGGACGATGCAGCCCAGATGGGCGGACGTGGAAAAGATGAGCAATTACAGGTCCAAGGCGATTTTTTCAACCCTGGCCATGCGTCCATTAGAATCATGTAGGAACTTTTCCAACAAGCCTCTACTAGGACCAGACCCTAGACCCATGAAATCTGCATCTCCAAGGGTAGGACCCTGGCAGTGGAACAACTTAAATGCTCCCCAGGGCATTTGACTTACCAGTGGGGCTGAGAACCACTGGCAGAGAGGAAAGGAGCTACACCTGTCACCCACTCTCCTCCCCTTGACCTTATTAACACAGCAAAAAACTAGGATTCGGGAGATTTGAAATGTGGCTGAAAGAACCCACTATTAGTGGCTGCTTTTTAAAAAAATAAATGCGAAAGCCATTTCAGCTGGTTCCTTAGCTGACCCCAAAGTGGTCCTACTGAGGCTGCCTTCCTTCTAAACCTGGATTCACACGTGCCTGTTCCTGGGGATGAGGAAGGGCATGCTGGGTTCGGGGTCTCAGGCTTTAAAATGATCTTCAACTTATTGTTCATGTCAACACTTTCCATTATAAAAATCCCAAAAAACTGTGCTATCCCTCAAAAAAAACCCAAAACCCACCATACCCCTTAATATAAATCAGAAAAACAAACAGAAATGCATTTACATCCCCTTACTGCAAGTTCGAATTCTCAAAAGTTGGCAACTCAGGGTAAAGTAAGTCGCTACTATTATTAACCGTCCCATCAGCCATGGGACGAGCGCACAGGCCAGGGAGCTGTGGGAGCCTGCCAAGTTGGCATGGGACTATTTTTAGGATGCAGAGTCCTGTCTGCGTCCTCCTGGTCGCCCTACTTGGTATCAGAACAAGCTATTTTTTCTCCAGTCAAACCCATGGACATCTCAAGCTGCAGAGTCACCCTGGGTGGGTAATTGTCTCCGTCACCTACACCCGGCACAGGGCAAAACGACACAGTGACTCCTAAGAACCCTCACAAATCCACTCTCCTCAGGTGAGTCACACATGTCACCTTCCCCTGGTTATCACAGTTTACAGTGTTGGTTCTCCCAGCTTCTGTCATCCCTCTATCCCCAGCTGCACTCAGGGTTGGCCATCCTGGGCCTCCTCAGTGTGGTCCTGTGTTCACACCAACTGGCTTTATTTACATTACTTTGCAAACCAGCGACAGACTCTAGAGAGACGAGGGGCTCAACTGGTTAAGAAATTCCTGTTTGGGCTGGTTATGAGCTGCCTCATGACCCTACACAATTCATCTGTTGGAGTCCTACAGCCAGTCCCTCAGAAGGTGACTATATTTGGAGACAGGGTCTTTACAGAGGTAACCAAGTTAAACTGAGGTCATTGGGGGCGGTGCCCTATCCAATATGACCTGTGTCCATGCAAGAAGAGGAGATTGGGACACAGACACGCACAGAGCGAAGACCATGTGAAGACAGGGAGACAACTGCCGTCTACAGCCCAGGAGAGAGGCCTGGAACAGATTCTCCCCCACACCGTCAGAGGACCCAACTCTACCGTCACCTTGATCTCAGACTTCTGCCTCCAGAGCTGTGAGACAGCAAATGCCTGTTGTTTAAGCCCCCAAGTCTGTAGGTTCTTTGCAGCCCTAGCAAACTCATATGGGGCTTTTAATGTTGTGTCAATTATAACAGTTCAGAAGCCAATAAACTTTAGGAACCCATAGGGCTGTCACCTGCATCACTGTTTCTGATAAGACCTGGTGATTTCGCAGTCATCAGTAAAAGGCCGTTTCTAGGCCTCATTCTTTGGAAGAAGTTCTGAAGACGGGCTTTGTGTGTGTGTGTGTGTGTGTGCGCGCGCGCACGCGCGTGTGTGTGCACGATTCTCAGGGACACCCATGGGGCAGAACCCTTTAAGCCCTAAAGTCGATCTCAGAGATGTACTTGATCATCAAACAAAGCTGATCCACAGAGCCCTTTACTTTTTCATCACATTCCGACAAGTGGCGACATCTCCCAGTTTCCTTTATTCCAGAATCCCAGAAACCAGCGTTGTCAGGCCAACATAACATAGCTTACCAATTTTTAATTCAAACACTAAGATCTGAGGATGTTTTAGTCCTGTGTTTCTCAGTCTTCTGCTGACAGCTGGCTGTGTATCTGATCTCTGCGGACACAAACGATTCTCATGCAGGCCACACTTAACAGACGACTGCCTGGACACAGCCAGGTGCTCAGATAGCCCTGGGCTTGACTTTGCCACTCCTGACGGCTGCGGGCTGGTTTTCAGAGCCGTGCCGCTCAGTGCTAGATTCGAACATGAAGTTGTATTAATTCACCTGACTGCGTGGAGCTGCAGGTTCCTCACGTGGACAGTGGCTATCGACATAGAACCAAGTGAGCTGAAACAGCCTAAGTGCTCATCTTGCCCAGAGCTCGGCACAGAGCAAACAGTCAATGGGTGCTGCTGCTGCCATGGTTACTAGCATTGTCTTCGTGCTGGCTGGGTCATGTGGTTGGCTGTGGGGGGACAGAGGAGGAGTGAGGAACTGTCCTTCAAGTGCCATCTGGTTCCCTGCCCCTGACCATGTCTAACTAATTAAAAGAGGACAGACAGGAGGTAAACTGATGTGGAAACAGAACCCGGAGCTAGTGCACCCTTGAGTGGCTTGTTGGGATCCTTCTGCTCACACAACTGCAAGAAGAGGGTGTGTGTCCAGTCATCCAATTGTCCCAGGCTCCAACCCCGGAGTAGGAGTCAGCAATCTCCGAGGCTCTTCCCGGGCAGGGCCCTCCAGTGTCGGTGCTAGTTTGTCCAGGCTTACAGAGTTTCTACTCTGAAATCTCTGCAAACGGACTTCTGCACCTCGGGCCACCTGCTGGGTGCAAGGACTGTGTTGACACTCTTGTTGACTTTAGTTTCAAGACCTACGTCTTTCAGCTTTTGACTGTCAAAAATCCTGTACAGGAGCTAAGGATTGTCTTCTTTTGGTTCAGTAGATGATAAGGGACATAAATAATGGTCTCAACTTTTAACATTTTCAGCAGTTCATTTTAAAAGCACAGTAATTTTCATCCAATTGCAGAGAACCAAAGGAGTTACCTAAAATGTCTCCATTTAGTCAAAAGAGGACTTAGTAATAGATAATAGACCAATAGGCAAGGCACGTATGTTGCTACCTCTACATAGAATATATCATACAAGAAACCGATGTTAATTTAATTTAAAGCAACCACAATCCATAAAGCAGCACATAAGATTTTGATAATATGAGCCAACAGTCAGAAAAAGCCCTCACAAAATGACTGAATTTATCATATCAAGCCATAAACCCAAACTTTTAATTTTGTACACAAAACTTTTAAGCAGATCTTTTCTTAATATTACCAGTGAAATCCTTAAAAGTATTTTACGATTCCTCTAAAAGTATAGAAACAAAATCAACTTAGTATATCCCCAGTTCAGAAAGTTAAGCTGAGCAGTTATGAAAGGGGAAAACGAGCCTTTTCTTACTTTGTCACTTAAGGAAAACGAATCCTAAAGAAGTGCCAGCAGATGAAGGAATGGAACTAGATGGAACAATTCTTTTAAAGTAATTATTGATTTGGTAGCAGTCTCTGTTCTCTTTGAATACCTAATCAGATATTTTGATTGCTTTCCCAAAGCCTCTGACCTTTAACTATGGAAATAATTTGGTAAGTACAGTATGTGCAATGAACAGTCTGTAGGTAGGGAATTCACAAAAGACGGAAGGCCACAGTCAGGCCCAGGTGCCTGAAACACTATTGGAATCCTGTCGTGCATGGAATCCTGAAACACTGATGACTATTCATGTCCCCTATTGTTACATGGCATTTTGAATAGTTCACATGTATCCTACATTACTCTCTTTTGGTTGCTGAAGTCAGCATGGAAAAGGCAAAGAAACTGAATTGATATTTTTAAAAGTTGCCAAGTTCTCACCTTCATTTCAAATATTTTTCATACTAGAATTTAGTATAGGTAATATAACACAAGATGCTCAGCGGAGGGCGCTGGATTCAATTAAGATTTTGAAATTAATAAATAAAAATGTTGATAATTACTGTCAACAGTGAAGTCTTTAACTTGCCAACCGTATGCAAGACGCTCAATTTGACTACAAAGAAAAGGAATACATACACGAGGACCTGCCTATTTTAACAAAGTACATGGGCACCAATAGAAATATTATTCATAGCATTAATGCCAACATGGAAAATATCTAATTTACTGAGACATCTCTCTTAAAAAAAAACTTCCTTACTTCTCACTTGAAATCTTTACTTTGCTGCATCTTTTAAAATGCAGGGCTGTGGCCCAGGCGACCTCTAGGATCTCTTCCAAACCTAAAATGTTACAATTCTGTGATGCCATAAGGAAAAAGACATTCTTCTTCCCTGATCCCCAAAATCATCTTCACTGTGAAGAATGAAAGAAAGTCAGAAACTGTTCCAGAGAGTTCTGATTAGCAATGATTTAAGAAACAAATACAAAGGCATTTCTGTATAATATTCTTCCACATCATTTGTATAAATTCTGTTTGAAAAATAAACTAAGACCCCCTCCCACCTCCGTGGCTTGTATCAAATCATAGGCACCTGACATCAGAGCCAGGATGGAACCATAGGATTCATAACGGACCCTGATGTTACAGCGTTAAACCTCACCCAGTGAAAGATGTCTTTCCAGAGCTGTTACAGCCTTCCTATCCCAATTCAAGACAGAAGTAGAACAGAAACCCCAGAAGAGAGAGATGAGCAGGACAGTCACAGGGCTAGCCTTGGTCACAGCAGACCTAGGTCAGGAATTAAGTGCCCTTCTCCACTGGAGTTAAAATGCTATCTGCTTGGAATCCCAGGGGTTCCACCTCTAGAGAAGCCAGCAGAACAAGCATTATTTGATTAGTGTGAAAGATGCTGCAGTGAAAGGGACAGAGGCAGGTGAGAGAGACTGATCGTTTCTGATATGCCTGGCATAGGAAGATCAAATCGAGGTCACTTAGTGTCTCCTAAACAAAACAATGATTCTTTGTAAATCTAAGGGCCCATATAAAAATATGCTTATTAAGTAATGCTTAATATTGATTCTGGAAAACATCGACCAACTTGAACGTGATCAAGAGCACGTGATGTGGGAAGATAAAACCATTATGCCCTTGTCTGCAGTCAGGTGGGAACATACTTCAGATGATTCATTCATTTTCTGCTCTCAAGTTCTCTGGGATTTCTTTTAGGTAAAGCCGCCACCTGGTACAATAGGTAAGAAGACTCAGGTGTCAAGCTCACCCCTTATTTCAGTATTTTGTTAAAAATCTTTAGCCCTGATAAAGGATTCAACCCCTGGGGGCATGAGGAAACCAAAGGAAGAAACAGGTCTGAGAGAGACCAAGATCTTGAACATCTACCCCAGAGGTCAGGTCCTGGAAGGGGGCAGGTACCAGGCATTTCCTTGACAGAGTCTGGCCTTATCACTTAAGGAACCACTCAAACCACACCTCTGCCTCTCCAGTGAAATTTCTCAAGAGCAAAATTTTCACCTTTGCACTAGATGCTGTTTAAAGAGAGAGCAGAGCAGGGCAGCAGATTCACCCGCAGGCTGCTGGCCCTCTGCAGAGCACCCCACCGGCAGAGCACCCACCTGAGACATCTGGGGAGGAAACCTTTGTGTGTGTGTGTGGGGGGGGGGGGGGAAGTGATAAACTAGGCTGGACATTTAGATCCTGAGGTACAGGTAAAGTTCCACTTTCACAGAGATTATGGGGACAGTACTGGGGAGAAGCAGACTAGGGGGAGAGGGAGAGGAGAGTCAGGGAGACTGAGGGGTGGAGAGGGAGGGGGAGAGAGGGGAGATGGTGGAGGGCGAAGGAGGGGTGGATAGAAGAATGGAGAAGGGGATAAAAGACAGAAGGTAGAGGGGACGGGAGGGCAAGAGGGGTGACAGAGGAGGGGGTGCGGGGGGAAGGAATAGAGGGGAAGGGAGAGGAGGATATGGGGGACCGCAGGAGAGAGTGAGCAAGTGAGAGACCAGTGGAGACGGCCCAGGTGGTGGTGGTGGTGGGGAGGGGACCGGAGAGACGGGATGGAAAGTATGAGAGGAAGAAAACGCTTAGGAAAAAGAAGCAGAGGCTCTGGGAACCTCTCCCCGCTGGAGGCAGGTTTAGAAAGCGCCCCGAGCGCGCACGACCAGCCCGGCCGGGAGCGAGACGGATCCAGCCGCCAGCCCGACGCGGGTGGGACCCCGGGCCGCGCGCCCCCAGGCCCCTCTCCGCTTACCTGGCCCTTGACCAGGCTGGCGGCGAACTGGCGCATGACGGCCTCCACGGTGTAGGCGCTGGACCAGCCGCGCGGCGTGAGCAGCTCCATGCAGATGGCGCCGCCGTCCAGCACGTAGCCGTTCTCCAGGCGCGGGCTGAGCACCCGCATGAAGGGCGGCGAGAAGGGGAAGTTGTCGGGGAAGGTGAGGTTGAGCAGGATGAACTCGGTGTTGGTCTCCTTCATGTCCTGCCACAGCACCGAGTCCTTGTCCACCTGGTGCAGCTTCACGTTCCAGTCGAAGAGGCTCTCGTCCACCAGCTCCACGGAGATGAAGCGGTCGCTGAGGCGCGCGATGTCCTGCAGCTCCTTCATGAGCCGCCGGCTGCGCACCTGCGTGCAGTGCTGCTGGCGCGCCGCGGGCACCAGGCTGCCGCCCGCCGCCGCCGCCGCCGCCCCCGCCGGGCCCGGCCCCGCCCTGGCGCCCGCCGCCCGCTCCCGGGGGCCCCCGGCGCCCGCCGCCCCCGCCGCCCCCGCCGCCGGCTGCGGCGGCTTGTCGCGCGGGGCCAGCTCCGGCGCGCGCTTACCCTTGCCCTTGCCGGGCCCGGGGCTCGCGTCGCCCGCGCCCCCGGGGGGGTGCTGCTGCTGGGGCTTGTGGCCGCCGCTCTTGGCGCCGCCCTTGCCGCGCAGCGACGCGCTCTGCTGGCCGCCGCCGCCGCGGTGGTTGTGGTGGTGCTTGGGGTCCTCGGTGTCCCGGTTGTGCAGGCGGATGAGCCCGATTTTGCGGAGCAGAGTGGCCATTTTAGGCTCGGTGCCGGCGGGGCGCTCCCCTCGGCTCCTGCCCCCGGAGCCCGAGAGCCGGGGCGCGAGGGGCGCGGGGCGGCGACGACGGGCGACCACTCAGCGGGGCGCGGCGCAGGCCACCCCAGGCGCCGGCGGCCGTGGCGCAGCGGAGCGGGCAGCACGCGCGCTCGCCGGCCGCTGTGTCGCCGCTGTCATATGACGGGGCCCGCTCTGGCTCGGGCTCCAACCGCCCGGGGAGGGGACGCGGCGCGGCTGGCCGTCCCCGGTCTGGTCCCTGGGCGCAGCCCCCGGAGCCCGGTGTCCACGGTCCTTTGTGCGCGGCCGCAGTCGAGCTGGCCTCGAGTCCGAGTGCCGCGCCGGGGCGCGCAGAGCTGCCCGCAGCGCTCCGGAGGCAGCGAGGTGGCCGCTGGCTCGCGCCGTGTGCTCCCGGCGGGCCGTGCTGCGCTGGCGGCTACCGCGGGGCCCCGGCCGCTGCCGCTCCCGTCGCCGCCGCCGCTGCGGCTGCTGACATTGCAGAGGCGGCTGCTCGGTCTGAGCCGAGCGCGGCGCGGAGGGGGCGGCCCTGCCGGCCGGGGATAGGGTTGGGGGGGGGGGAGCGGGGCGGAGCCGCAGGCTTGCCTGCGCCGTGCCGCCCCCGCCGCCCGCCCGCCGCCCGGCTCCCGCGGCGACACGCGCACGGCCGCTGGGGGGAGACAACAGCGCGCGCCGGGCCGGCAGGGCGTGGGGCTGCGGGGTGGCCGCGCGGGCCCGACCAGCCCGCAGAAGCCAGGTCGAGGGTGGGGACTAGCGGAAGAAGGGGCGTGAGCGGACGCGCGCAAATGGGGTCTCAGAGGCTCCGGTCCTTCTGCCCGCGACCTGGGCTCGCTGCATCCCGGGGACCAAGCCTCCGACCTCACTTAACCTTGTTAGAACAATCCGGAGGGGAAGGGATGCGGAGGAAGCGTGGAAAGCAACCGGTTTATTGATTCCCTCGGACCAGACGGAGCCCAATGTCCCACACAGCAGTCCTGGGCCGGCGGGGAGTAGGGGGGATAGGGTGGCCAGGGACTAGGGGACCAGCGCCGAGATCGCTTTCAAAAAGACCGATCAAAGAATCAGGGCCGGAGAGGAGGATGCGGGCAGCGTGCCCGCTGCCAACTCCCTAAAGAATAGCTCCCTCGCATCACGACTTTAAATGGTGAACGCCACACGAATTCACCCCCTCTATCCCGGCAGGGCTACTCTCCTGTCTGCCACGCCAGAGGGTCCCTGCATTTCGAGAAAGGGTCCCCGGAGGAGAGGACCGCCGAGCACTGGCTTGCGAGTCGTTTCCAAAAGGCTGCAGGGAGACGCGTCCAACGCCGGCGCCCGCGGGTGCTCCTGGCGGGGCGGGCCCCTCTGCGGCCCCCGGAGCCCGAGGCACCAGCGGCTGACCGCGCGGAAGAGGAGGGGATCCTCCTTCGACCTGGACGCTTTCATCTCTCCCCTCCCTTTCTGCCTTTACCCATTGAAACTTACTTTTATCATGTGAAATTTCAAGCAAAGAGTGTGTTCAGAGCCCCGGAAGCTGGAAGAACCTGGGAACGGGTGAAGCTTCGGTGTTCACAGGCAGCGCGCTGCCATGCACGTTCTAGAGCGTGTGGCCGAACCGTGCAGCGGTGAGAGGCTGTGACGAAGGCTGAAACACAGGAAATACTACCCCGCAAACTTAAATGGCTAACTCGTGTTCCCATGTTCCCGGTTTGGCTTTCAACTTGGGGAGCCTCCAAGCGTATCAGCAGAGCGTGTTCATTCTGATGCCCTCATGATGGTTTTTTTTTTAAACTCCTTTACCATTTTCACTTTTTCCAAAGTATTAAAAATTTTCACTGTGAAAAATAACTCTTTGGGCCTCTTTGTAGACGAGTACAGACCTAATGGGCCTGGGGTTCCCTTATCTGGGGTTGTCTACCAGGAGAGGGAGGTGTCAGCATAATCCTCACTAGCTTGTGGCAAATGAGGAGGAGTTGCCTGCGCCCAGGGACACCGCCCCCTGGAGAGACGACTATATACAAGCATGCACATCGGTGGAGGCTGTTTTCACAAGTGGGCGGAACTGGGCAGCTCAGTGGCCCAGGCAAGACCAGGGGTGGTGACCAGTTCTCAGCTGCAAGTGACTGAAGGTCTGTTTGTCCTGGTCTCCTGGGCTTCTCTGGTGACCCCTATCTTCTATCCAACTCTGGTTTTTAAAGACAGGTTGAGAAAGAAGATGACAATGTCTGTCTGTCAAGTACTGGGAGTTCATTTAACCTACAGGAAGAGAGGGTACGAAAGGGCTGACAGGTGACATTGATGGGGATAGTCAGGCATTATAGGCCCTCTCATTTCACGGCCACAGAAGCCCTCTCAGATTTTATCTGACCCATTTTATTCATGAAGAAACTGAGTTTCAAAGAGGCTCAGCAGCTGGCCCAGCTCAGCCATGTGCCCCAACCCACACTCCGGTGCCTGTGCCTCCAGGCCCTGTGCCCCAGGCAGCACACTGCGTTCCCAGGCCTCTGACCTGGTTAGGGGCACAGCCCCGGTCTCAGAGGAGACAAAGCCTCTACTGGTGTGTTGTCATCGCCATAGAACCAGTGGACCTCGGGCAAGGCCTCAGAGAAACATTTCCTCCCTGAAGCAGGATGTCATCCCGTGTGGTTGGGAGTGGTTTTACCCAGATCCCAGCTGTCTGTTGGCCTTTTTTTTTTTTTTTTGTGAGGAAGATCAGCCCTGAGCTAACATCCACACCAATCCTCCTCTTTTTTTGCTGAGGAAGACTGGCTCTGAGCTAACATCTATTGTTGGCCTTTATTTTTGAATGGAATTATTGCTAGGGTGAACATATAATTTATTGTCTGAATGCGGATATTTTTTGAGAGTGAAAGGACCACAATTAGTATTGATGCTGGGACACGAGGCCAAAGCAAGTGTGACCGACACATGAGATGGTACCCGTCTTATTGTTATCTACCTCTCGCACCTATAGCATCTCTGATCAGCTCTTCAAAGGGCTAAAGTGAGATGTTTGTTAAAAATTCGAAACAACCTAAATTTACAACAAGAGGGGAAGTGTTAAGTAAATTATACCTAGTCCACTTGATATTGTGCAGCAATAACTTTAGAGTTATGACGATTATATAGCAAGATGAAAATATTTATGATCTACATAATAATTTTAAGTGAGAAAGCAGAGTGCAAAATTATATCCACACTGTAGCTACAACAACATACAACTGTGCATAGGGAAAAAGACTAGAAGGAGAAAAATTTAAATGGTAACAATTATGATGTTAGTACAAGTAGGTATTCTCAACTTACTCCATCCTCAAGTCTCCAGTCTGCATTCAAACATTTGCTTCAGTGACAGGATGGTAGAGGTAGAGGTGGGGAGGAGGGCCTGTGTGGTTTGTAACTCTCCCTCCTTCTCCTATCCCAGAAGATTCTAGAAAGTTCCACTTCACCAGAGGGATGAATGGATACCTACCCAGTCCAGCAATGTGTAGAGGTTACATTTTGTTGATATAGTTATTCTCTTTTATTTGATTTTCAAATATTTTGAGAAGGAATATACTGTAGATATAATGAAAAAAATTGTCAGCAAATTAAAAAAAATTAGCTTATTGAAGATTAAGTTTACAACATTGGAACAGATGAATTGAGAGCATTTA
Source organism: Diceros bicornis minor (assembly GCF_020826845.1). Classification (NCBI taxonomy): domain Eukaryota; kingdom Metazoa; phylum Chordata; class Mammalia; order Perissodactyla; family Rhinocerotidae; genus Diceros; species Diceros bicornis. Next base: position 57,050,991 of record NC_080759.1, read on the forward strand.
GTTAAATAAAATAATCTCTAAGGACAGCTGTGGGTCTCTAGCTCCTCCTCCATTCACAAGTAGTGTTGGAGTGGGGAGAGGAATGGTTAGGGAATGTCTGCAGAGAGAGCCTGCGCCAATCTACCATGAAAGGAAGAAAGGGAGAGAGGAAGGGAAGCTGCTTATCACAATCTGTCCATCACCTGGGAATTGCGTTGTACCTGCCAATGACTCTCCCATGAGTGTTTGAATCAGTGGTCCCAGGGGCCAGCTGTCTCCAGTCGCAGCTTTTATGAAGATGTGCAGAATTGAGGTTTGCCCATTGATTCTTTGCCTCAAAGGACAGTATCCCAATTTTTCCAGTCAGTCCTATTTCTTCATGAGCCCCATCTTATAAAGTCACCAAGGCATCAACCAGACCACCTCTGTTACCTGCCCCCAATTCATACACACTGTTTATTCTCTTGAACAAGATGTTGAGATCACTATCAACATTAAAAAAGCATTTTCTGCTAGAAGAATTCACTGCAAGCCAGCATAGTGTGGATCTCTGATGTCAGCAGGTCACATGACCTATTCCGCCATTGATTTATCCATCGTCAAAGCTAACACTTAGGTGGCTCTTGCCATATCTCAAGTGCTATCTCAAGCATCTTATATACATATATATATAAATCCACTTAATCTTCATAGCAACTCGATTAAGTAGGTACCATGTTCATCCCCACTTTATAGATGAGTAAACCGAGGCACAGAGAAATTAAGTAACTGGTCCAAAGTAATGCAGTGAACAGTCAGCAGAGCCAGGATGCAAACCCAGACAGACAGCTTTGGCTCCAGATGGTGCTGTAACCATTGCTCCGTGAGCACCTACTGCACACAGTCACTGTGGAGCAGTGAAGGCACTCCTGCTCCCCTGGAAGCCGGGGCTCTCAGGAGGACATCTTTATCACCCTCTGAGTGCTCCACAGAAAGTTGCTCCAGCAGTCGCTAAAGGAAAGAGCTTCAGGACATCCTGGAACTAAAGGAATTTAGGTTCTGCTAAAGGAACACTCCATACTCACCTTTGTGTTTGTTCACAGTGTACAATAGATACACATTTTTGCTGTCATTGTTTTATTGAAAACTCAACCCTTCAATTTACAGCACAGACCTCTGAAGTCACAGCAGTCAGGGTCTTGTCCAAAGTCACACAGGAGGTTGTAGGAGAGGGACCCTGGGACCCCAGTCCTGATGCCTCATCCAAGGCTACCCTCTCTGTGCCACATTCCACAGGCTCTCAAGCCTTTATGGGAGTGAGAACAGGAGAGAAGGAAGAGCGAGGAGAAGGGGGTGAGAAGAGAGAGGGGAGGAAGGGCAGGAGCATGCAGCCAGCACTGCCAATCAGAAATAGATGGCGGAGGACTTTTATCATGCTTTTCGTCCACTAGCACTTCAGTACACCCTCCCTCTGTTTGCAGAATTGTCCTCCTGTGGCTGATTGGATTTCCCAGAGACGGCCATGCCAATATAGGGATCCCATCCCACATGTTCTTATTACTTGACTGTCGCTCCTATCATGGTGAGGTGCACTCTGCGATCCCTCCTGTTGAGTCGGAGTGGGCGAGGGCTGTGACTGCTCCCGTTGGTGGAGTAGGAACAAGCAATAAAGCCATGTCGCTTGCAAGGCTGGGTCATAAAAAGACAGGGCTCTGACTGCTTTCTGTCAGGATGCTTGCCTGGGGGACACAGCCTCCATGTTGTGAGGAAGTCCAAGCCACATTGGAGAGGCCATATATGTGGGTGTCCAGCCCTCAGCCCAGCTAAGGTCTTTGCAGACAGCCGACACACACAGACATGTGAGTGAATGTGTCTGCTGATGATTCTGGTCCCCAGGCTTTGAAGCTTCCAGCAGAGGCCCCAGACATTGGGGTGAGAAAGAAGCCATCCCCACTGTGCCCTGACTGAATCCCCCGCCCAAAGAAACTGTGAGAGAAAAGAAAGAGCATCAGTTATGGAGACCGTCACGTTTTGGAGCAATTTATCATGCGACAATAGGTAACTAATACAGCTTCCTATGATTCTCACCTCCCTGAAGTGAGAAACTCACTTTCCCAGACTCTCTTGCAGCCAGGCACAGGCATGTGACCTGGTCTCAGCCAATCGGATGCAGAGCAGAATTTAGGTTAGGAGATGGAGCCCAATGGGGGTTCGTCCTGGTGAGTGGACCTGTGACCCAGCTTTCAGAAGCAGTAACCACTCCTCGAGGGGCTTCGGAGCTCAGGATTGATGGTTCCATCTACAGTGCTTGTCCCATGGCCGGAGCAGGAGGGTCTCCCTGGGGGTGTTTCAGTGGTATAATTTGAGTGTCATTCAGCCCATGTAGCCTCCAAATCAAATGTCTGACCATTCTGGAGATTCTTCAAGGGACATCTATGCATTCCTTTTTGGTTGATGAACTCCATTGTTGGTAAGCAAGAACTCTGACGTATACAACTTCTATCCAGTTTAGATTGGCTCTGCTGGAAATAGTGCCTGCACAGAGCATGGGCTCTGTGAGTGTCCTCCGTTACTTACTACCCATCATTTCCTCTCTTATGGGGCCCTCACCCTGCCATTAGTTCTCAAAGCCTTCATTCCACTGACCACTCTTGTTTGCTGTTTTCCATCCAAACCTAACTTAGGATGGCAGGAGAGTTTTATCTCCTCACCAGCTTGGATCAGTAGAAGCTTCCAGTGGTGCTGTGTTGAGAAGGATTGGTGTTGGGCTTAGAGGAGAGTGTGGTCTTCAGTGAAGGACGTCTGCTGTAGGTGCTGGGCAAGTGGCCGTCCACATACCAGGCTGTCTGTGATTTAACTTCAAGGATCCTGGAAGAAAACACCTTGGTTAAACTAATTCATATGAAATTTTAAGTAACGTATAATTCCCTAGGAGTATTTCTATTTTAAAATAATATGTCTCAGGCCGGCCCGGTAGCTTAGCGGTTAAGTGCATGCGCTCAGCTACTGGCAGCCTGGGTTCGGATCCCCGGCGCGCACCGACGCACCTCTTCTCCGGCCATGCTGAGGCCGCGTCCCACATACAGCAACTAGAAGGATGTGCAACTATGACATACAACTATCTACTGGGACTTAGGGGGAAAAAAAAAGGAGGAGGATTGGCAATAGATGTTAGCTCAGAGCCGGTCTTCCTCAGCAAAAAGAGGAGGATTAGCATGGATGTTAGCTCAGGGCTGATCTTCCTCACACACACACACAAAATAAATAAATAAATAAATAAAAATAAAATAATAGTCTTGTGTTAGTTAGAGAACTGGTGAGGTTGCTTGAACAAAAAGTAATCTAGAGGCTCCAATAAGAAGTTTATTTCCCCTGCCTGTAATGGGATGGGGCAGTTACCACATGGGACGGGGCAGTTAACACGTCTTCCATGGTGGCTTCAGTTGCTGCCTTTTGCTGATCCCGGAAATGACTGTAATTAAATGCCCCAGAAGTTACATACACCACCTTTGCTCATATCCCGTTCCACACCCAGCTCCACAGCAGCCTGGGGAGTGCAGTCTTTTTCTAATAGTGGATGCCACCTTAAATTCACTAGAAAGAAACAGGGAGCTATGGACTGTGGGGGTCAGTTAGAAGTCTTTACCACATGTACTTTCCTAGCAGATTTTTAAAAGCTCAGTTTAGGAGAGTAAAACTGTAAAATGAAGGATTTCAAATCATGCATGCGATCTTTGTTAGGTGTTTCCTCTAGCCTGCACCCGAGCAATTCTCCAGTCTGCCCTTCAGATTGGGACACAGGTTTCCGCCGGTAAAAATTAACACTGTCTTACAATTCCTTTGGAGTATAAGCTCTCTCCTCTTGAGTCAGACATGGCATTTGTCCCCTTGGGGTGAGCTGGTCTCTGGTTTGGTGTAAAGGAGGAGCGGTGGGTGAGTGTTGAGGAGAACAGGCCTTCCTTTGCAAGGCAACTTCCTTGGGTAAGATTAGAAGGGGATCTTTAGGCAAAAGAAGGCTAGCATCTCATTCAGGAGAGGAGAGACTACTTCTGCTGGTAAGGGATGCTCAAGGTGTTTTAGGGTTGTAGGTTCTCAAAGTTTTCTGAGTCAACCCAAATGGACTCTTTTCAATTGTCAGGGTGCTACTTGCTCCTAATCGATGCTGTCTCACATCAGAGGGTTGGCAAGGCTGTGAATTCAATGTGCTTTATAATTCTGCAGCCTCAAGAATTGAATTTCAGGACTGATTTTCAGCTGTTGCATCCTGCAGCTCTAAGAGTTAGGATAGGCTTTTAGGACCACTATGGCATGTTCTGCCTGCTCTGACTCTTCTTGAGCCAAGAGTTTCACTCTCAGAGCTTGTTTTCCTTCTGCAAGCTCTCCGCTACACTCAGAAGCAGCCCATCCTGTGTCTTCCCACTGTCCTCATCATTCCGACCATAATGGTCAAGTACAGCAACTCCTTGCTCTCCCAAAGCTTTCCTTTCAGTATGTCCTCCATCTCAGGCAACCACAGGTGGTAACAGTTACAGAATAGCGATGCTGCTGCTTTACACTAACCACTGATTTTCCATTTCCACTGGCACTGAGACCATTACTGTGCTCAAGGTCAAAGCCGTTAGATCATCATCTCAATCTTTGAACCTACTCCTGTCCCCAAGCTCTGTATTAGTTAGGGTCCAATCAGAAACCCAGAGACATGCTAAGGGTTTCAACAGAAGAGATTTAATTCAGATAATTTCTTACAAAGGTGATGAAATGTTTGGGAAACAAAAGAAGAAATGTGGGAGTTGAAGAAGCTAAAAGAAAGAGGGGTATTCCCCTGAGGTCTTAGCTGCTAACCTCCCTGAGCCAGTATGCAGGAGCCTCCACATGGAGCTGCTGTCAGCGTTGGAGTGGCTGGAGAGGGCTCTCCCCACGACTGCCTCCATCTACAGCTGCTTCCCCTCTGCTGCCACTGCAGCCACTGCCAGGAGCTAGCGGATCATCATAACTCCCGTGTTAATTCCTGACCTCCAAGCCAGGTGGTCCAATCCAACCATAGGTCAGTTGGTGGACTACCTGGAGGGCCCATGTCAACTGTCACTGTGGCAATCTCTGGGTCCCTCTTGGGCTATACTTAGCTTTTTGAACGGAGAAGAAAGGACCCGAGGTGGCTTTCGTAATTACGGAATATAGATTTTCTCTGGCAGTTGCAGGAATGCTTGGGCAATGATGTGAGTCATGCATTCTTTTCTGAAGAAGAAACTGCTTGGTCCTAAAGAGATTTCCAGAGATAATAATCTCATTTTTCCTGTCGTTTTCATCTTTGCTTGAGGCAAAGACAGTTACTTTCTGGTTGTGTGGAAGTGTGAAATGACAGCTGATATTGTGTGTCAAGGTGGCATCTCTATTCAATGCTACCTTAAATATTAGGTCTAAATATAGGTCCAAATATAGTATTCCGAGAAAGGAAAGTCAATTCTGCTTCCTGGCACAGCTGAGGGGTGGTGAGTGAAATATTATAATTAGTTGAAACCAAGAACATGTATTATATTTATCTTACGCATTTTCAAGGCATTAGAATATAATGGAATCTTCTGAACCTTTTTGCTATTTATCTTACCAGCAGTATATGACAGTAAATGTCTTATTGCTCTCATGTCAGCTTTGAAAAACAATTAAAAATAAACTCTGCAAGTTTGGTACTGAAAAATAGTATCTTATTTTCAAAATTATTTTAAATAGAGGATTAATTTACATGCAGTGAAATTCACAGATCTTAATTGCACAACTCAGTGGGTTTTGAAAATTGTATGCATCCGTTTAACTTACACCCCAATCACGATATGGAATATGGCCGTCATGCGGGAAAGTTCCCCTATGTTCCTTTCTGGTTAAGCCTGCCCAGTCCCTCCACCAGGGGCACCCACTGTTCTGATTTCTGTCACCATAAAGTAGTTTTGCTTGATTTTGAACTTTATATGAATGAAATTATACAGTATGTACTCTTTTATATCTGGCTTCTATCAATAAATAATCAATATATGATCTCAAGTTGATATTCATCCATGTCATGTGTGTTGGAAGTTTGTATTGGGCAGTAGTAGTCATTGCATAGATATACCACAATCTGTTTATCCATCTTCCTGCCGAAGGACATTTGGGTTGCTTCCAGTTTTGAATATTGTGTGTATAGCTTCTATGCATGTTCATGCACAAGTCTTTCTGGACATATGTTTTCTCTTCTCTCGGGTAGATGACAAGGAACAGAATGGCTGCGTCAAAGATTGGGCATATGTTTAACTCTACAAGAAACTTCTAAACTCTTTTCCAAATTAATTGTACCATTTTATACTCCCAGCAGCATAACTGCTAGAAAACAAGAAAGAGGACTGTCAGCAGAGGTGAGGATCTACAGAATCCCTGAAAGACAATGGCAGATTGGAGCAGATGGTCAGAGAACGTAGCCCAGGGAAGCCTTAGCATGAGAGTTCTGCCACAGAGGTTGGAGCTATTTCAGAGTGCACAGAGATCAAGAACAGGATGAGGACTCCAGATAGCCACCAAGGGACCCTGCCTGTGCCAGCAACGGGCCATCTTGGAAGATGCACCCAAACTTAGGAGAAAGCGTGGGTGCAGCTGAAGACCCCAGGGTGCACTGGAAGCTGCTCACCTGGATGACCACTCCTTGGGGAAGCGGGCCCCTTACCCTCAATCGTGGAAGACAAGAACTTCAGAGTTAGCCTCCCGCAGCGGGTGAGCAGGGATTCCTGAGCCGTCACATGTTCACAGAGAATGAAACATCACCAAACGTTGGAGGAAGAACAACCTTAACCAAAGAGCTAACATCTGAGGAAACGAAGCTAGAACAAAAAAGGAGATTTTAATATATACAACAAATATCTTCAAGGCGGTGTGAGATAAAATTTAGTCTGTTCTCTTCCAGTGGATGGCCTTTCTGAATGCATTCTTACTGAATGATTGCAGATGTGCATAAACGAATTAATCCAGGAGTGAGTATTTAAATAGAAAAGCCCGTGTCCTGATCAAAGCAATCCCCACCAGTAATGCTGCCCTGTGAGAGATGTATTTGTGCAGACTTCCTTGTGTAGAAATGGGGCACTCAGGCAGGGAGGGGCAGCGGTCTCACGTAGCGGGCATTTTGTTGTGGTGGTGGTGATGTGGCCCCCACTGTTACGTACTTTCTTTCTTTCTAAGCGGGAGATTCTCAGTGCGTCTCAGCTTGGGCAGCTGCCCCGGAAAACCCCACATTGCTTGGAGGGATATGACTGCATGGACAGGCGCTGTGCCGGGGAGACCCCGCTGCTGACTGCCCCACGCTGGAGTGAGTCGTGACCACTCTTTGGCAGCCAAGACCATGGCAGTGCCCCAGGAGCTCTGAGCTCAGATGTTTTCCCGGAGGCCCTGACGTGGGCTTTAGGGAGGGCTTTATCTTTACTGCGTGATAGAGCCTCCTCAGGCAGACAAATCAGCCCATAGGAGAGCCCGACACGGAATTCTTTCAAATATGCAGAAAGGGCTAGGGATGGAGAGCAATACACTAAATTCCAGCTTAATTTAGTGTCAATGTTACCTAGGGAAAATAGGTGGGAAAAGCCAGTGTCCAACATGGTGGCAATGTTGATGGAACGCAGAGGCCATAAGTAAGGTATGTGGCTGTTATTGTCCTATGGTGATTTTAGAATCTGATATTATTCCGAAGTGCAAGAGTGTTTGTCTAATTGGATGAAAGCAAGATCTTGGGGGGATGGTGCTGGTGGTTCGAGACATTAAATATTTATTTCAGAGGCAAATGCTACTTTTGTATTGCCGCTGCTGACTCTGAGTTGCTTCTATACCTGTAAACCCATATTTGGGTTTCATTTTGTCCTTTATCTTGTTAAAAAATATAAATTTTAGTTATAAACATTTCTGCAAGAGATGTGTGTCTCTTAGGCACATGGGATATGTGAGGGGGCTGTAAAATACACACGCACAATGACAAGAGCAATCTATAGTAATTCATGAGAAGTAAATGGACCCTTTTGGAAACTGTCTACAGTGTCCCATTTTCATGTCTGAAAAGGTGGTGTAGTTTAGTACACACGAATATCGTGACGATCCTTTTCTCTTTGCCTCAGACTTGCATCTTTTTGTTGAAGCCAGCTCATGAGTCAACCAACAACAGCAGACGGCCTGTTTGTAGTTCTGTGTGCCCGCAGCAGAGAGAGTGTGGCTTTCCCGTCTGATCTCGGTCACTGTACCCCACAGGACTCCCTGGCACTTGCTGCGATGTGACACTTGCTGGTTTAAGTCGCCTCCCAGCTCCTCCAGTGTTTCTTGTCTTCGCATAAATGGCTCAGGCAGCACTAACCGTTTCTGCCCAGTGGGCAGGTGACTGGTGTGTGAACATCCAGAGTAAAGTATTGCTTAACCCCAAAAGGGTTAAAGGTTTACACAACAATGCTTATCTTCCTAGGCGCAGGGCACTGTGATATTTTATTTGTCCTGTCCTTATCCAGTCTAGTCTAGTTTATTATTTCCTTTTTTAGAAAATGCTAAATCGACTTCACTCCATCCTAATCAGCTTTGTCTTGCAATATTAAAATTCTTTCCCACATCATCTTCTACTAGTGCAATATAACTCCCTCTTTTCCCCCCACACCATCGAATACTTGTTTCTATGAAACATTTTATAGGTAGGAAAGCATTATTTAGAGCTGTAGGTGGAACACTCAATATGAAGCCATCTTTTAAAGAAAGAGAATGATCCTCTGCAATCTTGGGAGTAACCAACTCTAAGTTATTCCTAAAACGGCGAGAACTCTCCCTTCCCTCCTCCGTGGGGTGTGGCCAAGCCCGGAGGCCACCCCATCCCAACCGGCCCAGTGCACCCCAGCCTCAGTGGCAGAACAGCCAAAACCTTCATTGCTGCTCTTTGCATTCACAAGTGGCTGGGGAGTGAAAGCTCATAAGACTTCCCTCTGAATCCATCACTTTGCAATCTCATCTTTTCTGAGAAAATATTCTATTTTTTTAGTGCCATTTTTTCATCTAGGCGGCAATATTTCTCTGGAAAAGAGATTTTATTCAGAGTTAGCTTCTGCAGAATAAAAAATTAGGCAATTTAAAAAGATAGATATTACTTCCTCCAAACAGATAACTTAAACAGATAAGCCATGAGTTGTACACATATATATATTTTTTTAAAGCAATTACCATCTGCCTGATAGAGAAGAATAACTCTGTTGGAATTGAGGTTTATTGTGTAGCTTTATAATTAGGATGCCTCTGAATAGAATAATATCCTTATCAGAATTCATGAAGAACATCTTCTAATATTTCCCTTTTATTTTCAAACTCATTATATAAACAATGTTTTGGTTTTTGGAGACAGGAATTTAGAATGTAGAATGTTGTCTTGCAGGGCAGAGCATTTTTTTTTTTCTTTTTTTGTGAGGAAGATCAGCCCTGAGCTAACATCCATGCGAATCCTCCTCTTTTTGCCGAAGACTGGCTCTGAGCTAACATCTATTGCCAATCCTCCTTCTTTTTTTCCCCTAAAGCCCCAGTAGATAGTTGTACGTCGTAGTTGCACGTCCTTCTAGTTGCTGTATGTGGGATGCAGCCTCAGCATGGCCGGAGAAGTGGTGTGTCGGTGCAGGCCCAGGATCCGAACCCCGGCCACCAGTAGCGGAGCGCGCGCACTTAACTGGTAAGCCACGGGGCCGCCCTGCATTTCTAAGAATATATTTAGATGTTTTGAGAGGTGCAGGAACCATGCAAGCTGAGATGTGAGTCCTTTTCAACTGATGTTGGTCATTTGACTCACATGATGTGTAAGTGTTGAACTACCTGCCCAGTCCCAGCACCAGGACCAGTTCTGGGCTACCTGAGAAGCAGGTGGTATCCAGCTGTCATCTCCGCCTTGTGGCCCCCATTGTCCCCTCCCTCCTGCCAAGGTCCTCCATGCACTCAGTTTGGCCTGTCCCCCACCCCACCTTCCTCATGTTCTCTGTGCTTGAAAACGACCTCTCCTTCACCTGAGGCTCACCCCTCCCCGACTCGCCCTTGGCTCACCTTCCTCAGTTACTGGTGGCCCCCTGGGAGTGCCAGTGATTTGTCGACATGAGCATGGGTTAGGATAAGGGGAATGCTGTATCCTGCTTCACCCCACGACACACGTTCACAATTTTCTCCTGTTATGGGCTGAATTGTGTCCTCCCCCCATTTACATTCCTGAGGGTTGAAGTCCTAACCCCCAGGACCTCAGAATGTGACTGTGTTTGGAAATAGGGTCTTTACAGAGGTAATTAAGGTAAAATGAGGTCATTAGTGTGGGCCCTAATCCAATACAATGGGTGTCCTTATAATGAGATTAGGACACAGACATGCACAGAGACAAGACCATGTGAAGGCGCAAGAAGAAGACGATCGTCTACATGCCCAGGAGAGAGGCCTCAGGAGAAACTAGCCCTGCCCACACCTTTCTAGCCTCCAGAACTGTGAGAAAATGGTGCTTTGTTACAGCAGCCCTAGTAAACTAATACACCCACTGGAAGAAGTCTGTTGACCCGGAAGAGCCTGCGTTTGTGCAATGCACAGGGGGATACCTGAGCAGGGTTCCTTGCCTACTCTAGACGGCCTTCCAGCTGGTTTGGGAAGCACTGTGCCACCAAGACTGACTTTTAAGTCTGCTAGAGCACAAATCGTATTTGTCCTTAAAAGACAGTTATGTGCACTGATTAGGTGCCCAGACTGCCACATGGTGGCCTTTTAAACCTCAATATATGGCATTATTTCCTGGCCATTCATTGCGTGCCTTCTCTCACAACCCCTCAGGCACACACTTGAGCCCCACTCCCAGAGGGCTCACCTGTTTTCTGTTCCTCTGGTCCCACTAGGAGCTTTCCTTTGGGCTCATCCCAGGATGTGGTGCTGGAGCTCTGGGTGAGACCCTAGATGGGACCTGGGATGGGAGGGGACAGGGGAGGAGGGGAGCAGAGCTGAGTGCCACAGGACTGCCTTCATCCCTTTATTTGAAAGCACATCATTTTAATAGATGGTTTGGCTTGTTCTTTTCTCCAAGTGGGTTATGAGCTGCCTGTCATCAGGGACCTCACCTTTTCCTCTTCTGTAGCCCTCAACACCCAGCAGAACACCTGGCACCTGTACTGTACCCAGTGTGATAAAAACCCCACCCAGTGAGACAAGACCCCTCCCCTGACCCCTGCACTGTTATTAAAGAGTGGGGGCTCAAGCCCCAAGGGCTCTGTAAGAGAAGGAAGGGGGGAAGGCAAGAACAGGGAGAGGAGTGTCCCAGCTGACCTGAGGCTGGCACCTGTGAGATGGAGAGACTGGCACCTGTGAGGTGGAGAGGGCTGGCACCTGTAAGGTGGAGAGGCTGGCACCTGTGGGGGGTGGAGAGACTGGAGAGGCTGGTACCTGTGGGGGTGGAGAGACTGGAGAGGCTGGCACCTGTGGGGTGGAGAGGCTGGCACCTGTGGGGTGGAGAGGCTGGCACCTTTTGGGGGTGGCACCTTTGGGGGCCAGGAGCTGCTTGCTCCCCCATCTTCCAGCTGGACGAGCCTCAAAAGCACATCTAGTCTGACTCTGTATTTCAGAGGCAGGCTCCTAAGTGGCAATGCCTCATGGAGAGGCTTCACAGAAGGAGACAAAAGCAGTTCCATGGGCCTCTGGTTAGCTGCGGTGTCCCTGAGCCTCTGGCCGCATCAGGCTTGGCTGGGATCCGCAGTCTCCCACACGTCTCGGCCCACCCTCCAGCCTGGGAACCTCTCCAAGTGAATGTAGGAGCGAATGATGAGCCAGCTCAGGCGTGGAACGAAGGCGAGCTATTTTTAAAAGTAATACACAAAAGCTGTGCCTGTGACATAGTCTGTGTGTGAAGCGGAAAATGTGATCTGTTTTGTGACGATTTACAAACGTCACCGAGTCTGAGGTCACTAGGCCCTTTTTTAAAGGTCTAAGATTTGCTGAATGTTATAAAATAGTAAAACTTGTAAGTATTTAGATTTGGGACTAGTATTAAAATATCCAGATTTGAAAATAGTGTTAAACCAGAAATACATAAATGGAGAAAGTCTTAAAACTATGCCTGAAAATATGACAAGTAATATTCAGAGATTTCCTTGAATTTGTGGCTGAGATGTGTTTTTGGATTCCTAAATTAACTAGGCAACGCCCTGCCACTCCTGAGCTGAATTCATCCACTATCAGTTTAATTTCTCTTCCCTTCCTTCCTTCCTGCCTCCCTCCCTTCCTGCCTCCCTCCCTTCCTGCCTCCCTCTCCCTTCCTTCCTCCCTCCCTCCCTCCCTCCCTCCCTTCCTTCCTTCCTTCCTTCCTCCCTCCCTCCCCACCTCCCCCCCCCCCTCCTTCCTTCCCTCTCTCTTTCTTTCTCTCAGCTAAGATCACTAAAGGTAGAAATTGTCAAGCCTGGAAAAATCCGTGACCCATTCGATTGGATTTTGTCTTTGACCAGAGCAACAAGAATTTCAGATTAACTCAACAAGAATTGTTGATTGACTACTGAGGAAGAGTCACAGGATTAGGCCTAGTCTCAAGGTAGTTTCTGGAAGGATATGATTGTCCTTTCTGATGTCAGTTTCAGAAATGTGCCCCAAACAGCCTACTTTCACATAAGAATGCCATTAATAATGTTATTAATGAATTTATATAGCATCTTGTGAGGCTGCATTTATTCTTAGCTTGTACTAACTTTCATGAATATTGAATTCATAAGTTTACTCCAACCGTGTGAGGCGACACTTATTTTAGGAAACTTGTTTCCTCATTGATAAAATAAGGATAATATCTACCTCCCAATGAATGTGATGAGTGTTAGATATAATAAATTTTCCAAAATTCCCAGCACATATTAGCCACTCAATAAATATTTGTAGACCACCCCTGAGTGATCTAAAAGACATCGATAATGCTCTTTAGCTTTATTTTCATTTCAGATGTCTAAAGCTTCATTGATTCAACCCAGAGTTTTTCAGCTTTGAAACTATTAACATCTTGGGCCAAATAATTCTTTGACATGGGGCTGTCCTGTGCATTCTAGGACGTTTAGCAGCATCCGTGGCCTCCACCCACTAGAGGCCAGTAGCACCCCGTACCTCAGTTGTGATGACTAAAAATGTCTCCAGTCCTTGCCAAGTGTCCTCTGGGGGCAAAATCACCCCTGCTTGAGAACCACTGCTTTAACCTAAAAGGATTGAGTGTCTAGTTATGGAACTTCAGGCACCTAACAAGTCTGGCGATTTCTCCAGACTCCACACATACGGCTCCCTACCTTGTCCTATGTTGGCCTGTCTTTGCCAAGAGAGGAATAGATGCTTAGCACAGAAAAGAGACACTGCCAGAACTACTTTGCAACTGAATAGCATTAAGTTAGAAATTTGGGTAAAGGCATGTGGTTTTGAGGCTATGACTACCCCCAAAGAAGATAATTGATACTGAGAATTTGCTGCATCCTTAATTCCTCTGACCATTCAATTGTAGTCTGCTTCCAGAGAAATGTTGCAATAATTTTATAAACTGTAGTTGTATCAAACACGATATCCTTTATAGTGCTTCTGTATTACGAATGTCATTTGATTCAAGATATATGTCTGTATATCAATAGCTCCCTCCAGCCAGCCAGCCAGCCACCATCCATTCACCATCCTTTCATTCATGCATGCATGCATCCATCCATCCACCAACCATCCATCTTTCCATCCAACTGTCAAAGACGTTTAGGTGCAATCTAAAGACAAAAGGCTAAGCATGTCTTAGTCAAGTGCAGAGAGACTTTAGGGTCTCTAATATAATATATTTTTAAAGATTTTATATATGTACACATATAAATATAATTATATTATACTATAAGCATATAATATAATTATAATATAAAATTATTATGATGGTTATTATATAATAATTAAGTATAATACAAATACAGATAATTATATTTAAATGTAAATAGTTATAATATGCAATATATAATATATTATACAATATTATTTATATACATATACATACCTATATGTTGTTATAAATGATATAATTAAAATAAGATACTCTAGGTATATGCTCCTCAGTAAAGTGGCATTAGGCATAGAACTTGCATATGTTAGGAAGAAGAAAGATACAATTCCTGTTTTCAAGGACATTTTAATCCAGTGGAGCATAGCATATGAATTAACATATCGTATTTTTAATAAGACTAGTTTAATATAAGAGCATTATGAAATCTATATTTTCTTGTGAAGTCAAGAGATGGGTCAGTAATAGGGAGGCTGCTATCTTCCTTATGAAAACTTACTTCTCTTTGTTCTTGGAGTCAGTGGTTTCATTGTGCTGAGCCTCAGTTTACTCAGTTATAAGTTCCTTTCATTTCTGTCTGTTCTTGGAAGTTTTTGTTAAATCTTATTCCATGAAGAATGTGGGACTCCTACATTGGTTGATATCCACTCACTTATTCCTACTTTCCTTCATTACTTACACATTTTCAAAATTATTTCTTAATCTCTTGCTTGTCTGAAGGAGTTTTTCCTACTGTGTGAATGTTTGAGTCCAGTGGGTTGAATTTGGTGAGATGTTGCTTGTCTGAAGCCTGATAAATAACATGTCATTTAACTAGGGTTTCTACTGCACAAAGAATGAGCAAGTTGACGAGTTTCAGCACTGCCAATGACCAAAGCTCACTCAACGTAACAGCTACACTTACAGATGGCTTTATTAGAAACCCCTTTTACTCACCAATTCCCATTTTCACAAGTGGTGGCCTATGTCTGCCACTCTCCATATTTGATCTAATTCCAGAGTCAAATTACTCTTGGTTTATTTGAGTCAAATGAGGTCTGCTGATACGCAGTTTTACAGGTGTGAAAAATATAGTGTTCACTTTTCAACCAGTATTTCCCCTTTCCTATCAAATGATGAATCCCATCAAATCGAAATTTAACAGGAGAGTAACCTTCGTGTTGACATACTCAGAATCAGCAGATCAGGCTTAAAACTCTTCCTCTTAACCTGAGGAAGCCACATAAAGCTTTTTCATTTGTGGGAAATCAAAATTGGCCACCCTGAAATTTGTCTCTTTACCTTGATTATTTTCTCTGATGGACATTTGACCTCCCCCAACTGCCTAAAGAATTTAACATAGAATACCTGTTTCAGGAAGGAGCCACTACCATATGATGGCTGTAATATAATGTAAAATATATGTTACAATAGGAAAGGCACCAACAAGCCCCTCTTATCAAAAACTCTGTCTGCCAGGCCACATTCTCTAGGTGGCCCTGCAAAGAGTTGCCAGACAAACATTTACATTTATAAGGGAAATCTCCATTTGTAAAGGTATCTCCCTCTCTGTACTGGGAAGTGCGGGGGGATGACCTCATCTCTAGAAACTTATCATTGTGGAAGGTGAGGCCTTAAATCTGCATAATAACCTTACTCTTGTTTACTGTGCTTTTCTGGTAATCTCCCATGACTGACTCCTCCCCACCCCCAACATCCTCTTTTGTCTTTAGCTGAAGATAGTATTTAAGATGAGAATCTCTGCCATTTTGTTAAGAAACTCAGTTTCCCTGGCTTCTCCCATGTATACATGTTATTAAACTTGGTATTATTTTCTCCTGCTAACCTGTCTTTTAATTATTTAGCCAGCCATAATAACCTTAAGGGAAAGGGCGGGGGGGATTCTCCCTCTTCCACAATACATTCATTCATTCAATGAATGAACATTTCTTAAATGTGATAAAGACTGTTGTAGGCTTTTATAATTAAAGAAAAGAATAGGATGTAACACTGGGATTTAAGGGGTTTATATTTGGGTTCAGCCGTTCTCAACCTGGCTACATGCAGACTCACCGGGACAGGTGTGGGGCTGTCTTGGGAAAAATGGATGCCAGCCCCCTAAGGGCCAATTAAGTAGAACCTCTTGGGTAGGGCTCAGATACGGGTAATTTGAAAATCTCCCCAGGGGTAATGTGTAGCGGGGTTGGGATTGCTGGCCTGGTCAGCCAGGCTAAACAATCTTTCACTGTGCTGAGTGATCTAGCAGAGGTGGGGCATGCTGCCTGGAGGAGGAGGCCAGATTCCACCTGGCAGAGCAGAGGGGTCATGACTCACAGGCATGCTGGAACTCATCATCCTTGTGAGCGGCAGCCTTTCCAACACCTTTCCTGCTTGTCCTCGAGTTAGGCGAGCCTATCCACTGTGGAGCTGTGGACAGTGCCTTAAATGGCCAGTGGGGCCGACTGAGTGGCTGGAGCAAAGTGTGGTCCCATGTGGACAGTGCTCTCCTCCAGGGCCGTTCACTGGCTCTGAAACCCCAAGGGCAATTCAGTGGGCATGGGGCAGGTTCTGAGAGGGATGACCTGTGTCACTTGGAACAACAATCCTGTGAAATGTGGGTGCTGGTTGTGTCCCCAAGGGTCACTCCCTGTCTATACTCCGGGCCTTGGTGGTGAGTCAGGCACAATCACCCTAGATGACATCAGAGGGTTTCCTACAGGATTCGTGCACCCGGCTGGGACAGGGCAGGGAGCTAACCACTACTGCCCCATGATCACGGACTCCAGGCGGGAATTCCACTGAGAAACAGGGCTGCAGAGACAGCAGTCTCTGGTCACTGTTTAGAAGCCTGCTTAGAAAAAAAATTAATCAGAACTCCCTCCTTCCTCTGTTTTGTCCTATAGATTCAAATGATTAATGGCTATCAAGAAGATTGATAGATACACACCTGTTCTATAAAATTAACCCTTTCTAGGACACTAGAGGTTCCAAAGTATTCCAAAGGGGGCCTAGTGGGATGGAGAAGCATCACTGTAGATAACTATATGTTTCTGGTGTTAAAGGTTTTGTCTGTTTTCTAAGTGGCTTTCTCTTAGTCCCTCCTTGGCCCTCAAAGTGTGAGTCCAGATTCATTTTCATGGTCCACATAACCTCTCCCCAGTGTATGCTTTTTTTTTAGTGGAAGAAGTTGGGCCAGCAGCTGAACAATAACTCAGGGAGTCTGCTGAAGGAGAGACGAGGCAGCTGGCCAGCTGTGATAGAAGTGGGCACGGGCCTGCTGGCTGGCACCCACACTCCTCCCCCAGTGAGCTGGGCAGCCTCTGCCCTGTGCTGGTCTGTGCCATGGTCCCGGGTACCCGTCCGCCCTTTGAATGAGCGTGCTCATTCAAGTCCCGCTCTGGATAAAACAGGGGGGCAGGGATTGGTGGGAATATGTGTTTTGACCATAAAACTGACAAAATCATCCATTTTCAAAAGAGCATTTTTTTTGGTCTAAAATGAACTCAGCTTTTTACCACTAGCAAAATTTCTCTAGGGTGAATTTTAGTTAAGTGGTCTGTGCCTCACCACTGGACCCTGGCTGAATCATAGCATGGCAGGTGATTGACTAAAAGAAGGTGTGTTAGTCTCCTGGGGCTGCTGTAGCGAAGTACCACAAATGGGGGGCTTAAAAATAGCAATTCATTCTCTCACAGTTCTGGAGGGCAGATGTATGAAATCAAGGTGTCGGCAGGGCTGTGCTCCCTCTGGAACTCCAGGTAGACTCCTTCCCTGCCTCCTCCTGGCTTCTAGCGGCTCTGGCAGTCCTCGGCGTTCCTACGTTTGTGGCTGCATGGCTCTGTCATCACGTGGTGACCTCCCTGTGTCTCTGTCTTCACATGGCATTTGCTTTTCTTATAAGGACACTACTCTTCGAGTTAGGACTCACCCTAATGGCTTCCTCTTAACTTGAATACATCTATAAAAGAACCTGTTTACAAATAAGGTCACATTCACAGGTCCCGGGGCAAGGACTTCAACATGTCATTTTGGGGGGCACAATTCAATCCACGACAGAAGGTAAGAGAAAATAAAATAGCATGCTTGTATAAATGGTGGCAAACAATAAGTGAAATAGTAAAAAGGAGGTGGTGACAGTGGTGAACACAATCTTGGGGGACCAGGACGGGGCCCTTTGTTATATTCATACGCTGACTATCAGAAGCCTTGTACTTGCTACTGCTGCTCCAGGAAACACATTCCAGTTCCCAAGAGAGTGGTTTTCCATTTGTCAGTATGGTGTTATGTCACGGACACACTTTACACTGACAGAGTTTGAACGTCTTGATTGGTGGGACAGAGTACACTGTCCGCCTTCCAAGTCAAGTTTTGGCTAGACTGGGGGTGGAACTGGGTCAAGGTGAGCCGCAGAAACAGTGAAGGAGGAAGGATGACCTCATCTGGAATTTTCACTTCAGCCACATGCTTCAAAGTCAGGGTCCGGAACCACGCGGATACCCCGGGACCCCATTCATCTGCGGTCCTTGTGACAGTGCCCATTGTCCTGGGAGTTGTCCTCACGAGACAACAGCGTGAATTTACCCCCTGGACTTGTGCAACGCTACTTCCTGTTTCAAAGGCAAGAAATTCTGTATTTAGAAAAAAAAGGAAACAAACATCAGACAAGGTTCTCCAATACCGTAACAACAAGACTTAGAAAAATAACTACAAAGCTGAAAGGATGTACTTGTCTCCTAAATTGAAAACACAAAATCGTGGCAGCGAGTTTCCTGATGACACGTTTGTGACACGTATTTCTGGTTTTCTCTTGGGTAGCTGTAGCCTCTTAGATACTTATAAGAGCTAAATTAAAGCTAATGTACTTTAATTACAGGGATAAAGAGAAGCAATCGAAAGTGGCAGGTCAGACTGGGAAAGGGCATGGCCTTTAGAATCGGTCAGACCCAGTTTTCAGCCTCATTCTACCACACTCAGCAGTGTGAATGGATCAAATCATTTAAACGTCCTCTCAGTTACTTCCTACAAGTGGGAGTAACTTTGTGGAGGGGTTAACTCCGGGAATGAGTACAAAGGACTTTGCACGATGCCTGGTGCTTAGTAGGCCCTCAGCAAATGCATTTATCAAGGAACAAAGCAATGAAAGCAATGTTTTACGGGTTGAATTATGTCCTCCCAAAAAGATATGTTGAAGTGCTAACCTCCTGTACCTCAGAATGTGACCTTATTTAGAGATAGGGTCTTCACAGAGGTAATCAAGTTAGAGTGAGGTATGTTATTCAGCTCCGGCTGCTATAATAAATTACCGTGAACTGAGGTGCCTTAAACCACAAGCGTGTATTTCTCACAGTTTTGAAGGCTGGGAAGTCCAAGATCAAGGTGTCAGCAGATTCGGTGTCTAGTTCAGACCTGCTTGCAGATGGCCTTCTTCTTATTGTGTCCTCACATGGCAGAGAGCAGAGAGAGAAAGCAAGCTCTCTCTTGTCTCTTCTTATAAGGGCACTAAACCCATCATGGGGCTCCACCCACATGATCTAAGCACCTCCCAAAGGCCTACCTCCTGATACCATCACATTGGGGATTTAGGCTTCAACATATGAATTGTGGGGCACACAAACATTTTGTCCATAGTATGAGGTCATCAGGACGGGTTCTAATCCAATACTACTGGTGTCCTCTTAAAAAGAGGAAATTTGGATTCTGAGACAGGCAAACACAGAGAGATAAGATGGCCATCGAAAAGCCTTGGAAGCCTGGAACAAGACTCTTCCCCAGCACCTTCTGAGGGAGCACACCCTGCTGACACCTTGATCTAGGACTTCTGTGAGCAACGTATTTCTGCTGTTTAAGTCACCTGGTTTTGGGTACTTTGCTACTGCAGCCACAGGAAACCCATCCACAGGGGTCGGGGCACCACAAAAGCAGGGGTCAGTGCACAGAGTTAGCTCATGTCAGACAGGTTGGGGGCTGTTCCTACTGTGCGATCCACACAATGCCCAGCACCAGGTGAGCATCACTCCCACAAACGCCACGGCACTGAAGCACCAGTGAGGACCAACATTCAATGAGAAGGGAAGGCACCTTCAAAGGGAAGACAGCTTTTTTAGCAGCTGCCTTGGTACTTCTTTCTCTATTTTTATTAGTTAGTTCTGTAAAAACACTAGAACATCTTGAAGATTGGGAAAGCATTCGAGTGCAGCATAGCCACTGAAAAATCCCCCAAAAGAAGAGTTTTGAGGGCATCTGTGACATCACGTGCTGTAACAATGTATAATTACACGAGCTGTTATTAATTGTGAACCGTGAAGCTGGAGGAACACGTGCTTGGGTAGGCTCGGTCTCCCACTGGTGCAATTACCCACCTCTCCGTCGGTTGACATTGAATTTACAGGGCAATGTCACCTGGGCTCTTGCCAGCAAATTTAATATGAGACTCGTCAGAAAACATGCCAAGGTGACAGAGTCAGCCTCAAAAAGAACACTCATCTTATTTGCCACCTGAAATTTTATTTGCACTATGATGTGATAAGATTGATTGTTCAATTTTAATGAACGCCTACTGGAAAGGTAATGATTACTTATTTCCTTCCTTTCTACTTTCCTCCATGACTTTCTTTTGGTCTCTTTAATATAACTATTTATATACTTCAGCTAATAATGATTGGCTTAGCTGAATGAGTCTGGAGTTTGAAAACATTGTAACCACTGAGAACCTGAATCCCTGGGCCAGGGAAGGGTCATGCTTGGGGGAAGGAGGCTGTCCTGAGTGTTGCAGGATGTTTAGCAGCATCCCTGCCCCCTATCCACTGATGCCAGCAGCAACCTTCACCCTCAGTAGTGACAACCAAAAGTGTCCTCAGATGTTGCCAAGTACCCCTCGGGTGGGAGGCAACATTGCTCCCTGTTGGGAACAGCTGGGTTATTGGAAGAGGATGATGCAAGGATGGAGGAGTAAGGTCAAATCTGAGTGACCTCTTTGGTGCTGATACACGATACCCAATGCTGGAGTACGGAGGAAATCAAGAATGCTTATCTCCGGGCAGCTCCGCTTTCTGAGGTCAGTCATCGTGCTTCTTTTCCCAGGTCTGCGTGATGAAATCACATACAGACATGGAGTGATGATAAAGCAGAAATGAGAGCTGAATTAGTCTGCTCAGGCTGCTGTAATAAAATACCACAGATAGGGGGCTTAAACAACACAAATGTATTTTCTCACAATTCTGGAGGCTGGAAGTCTGAGATCCAAGTTGGTTTCTGGTGAGAGCTCTCTCTTCGGCTTGCAGATGGCGCCTTCTTGCTGTGCGAGCATCTGTGGTGTCTCTTCCTCTTCTTAAAGGACACCAGTCCTATTGGACTAGGGCCCCACCCTTATGACCTCGTTTAACCTTAATTATCTCCTTAAAGGCCCCATCTCCAAATACAGTCACAGTGGAGGCTAGTGCTTTGACCCATGAATTTTGAGGGACACAATTCATACACACACCATAACAAATGCTAAGATTGTAATTCTGTCCAGAAATTTCCAAGATAGAGTCAATCACAGGGAATCAGGAGAAAGAGCCCCCCTCCTCTTTAAATAACCTCTGCTCTTTCTAGTGCCCTCCCTCCCCCATGGTAACATTTATTGATGTCTCGTCGGGGGCTCCCTGACTCCCCAAACTGTGGCATGTTCCCTGCTTTGTGTTTGCTCATCTTGAGCAAAAGCAACCCAATACAGAACGAACCGAAACAGAACAGTGCCACCAGGCCGTGCGGCCGGCCCTTCTGAAATGGCAGCACCCCTTCGGCCCCTGCTTTTAAGCTCCCCTGTCTGGTGTTGAATGTCACACGTACCTCTCGATTTCATATGTAGCACATTCCGCCTTTTGGGAGGAGCCTGCCAGGATGGGAGAAAGGACACACGCTCTGTGGAGTAGGAGGAACAGCTCTCTTTTATTCCATGACTGTGCCAGCCACTGGGCCAAGCCCTGGGGATGTGAGAGGGAGCCACCCAGCTGGCTGTGCCCTCAACCAACAGAGAGGAATCAAATCACCCGGAAATCAAGGCTGCAGACTCTTGAGTGACAGGGAGAAAAGGTCTACAGAGTTCGGAGGCCCTTGACCAGGGGCTTCGTCTACTTTGGGGGAAGTCAGAGAGGGCTTCCTGGAGGAAGTGACAGTTGAGCAGAGATACTTTTAAGTAAGAATTTGCAGGGTTGTTTTAGAAATTTAAGTGGAGGCCTTGATTTCCTCTGGGTGATTCACATCCACCAGGGCACTTTAATTACAATGAAACTGGCTATGTTAAAATGCAATTTGGGATTATCTATTTTAAGGATTTTAATAAAATTGCCATAATTGTGGATGCCTCTGAATACAAACAGGGACCACTAAGGGGAAGAGATGAATCTCTCCACTCTCCTCACAGAAGCAAGAATGCAGAGAATGGACGAGCTTTGCTAGAGAGGTCAGGCAGGGAGGCTGATGTCACGAAGGCATTTCTCACAGGGGTCTTAGGTGTGCTGTGACCCAAGGTCCCAGGACAGGTGCAAGAACTGGAGGCTCATCTAAAATCACACTCAGGAGAGGTGGTCTGTGAGCAACTAAGACCCAAACCATCTCAAACTACCATGAAGAGTAAATTGCACTTTGAACCCAGGTGGTTCTGGTGGGATTTCCCATTCTGACACCCAATTCCAATGCTTGGGGCTTTCCCCACACCACCAAGTATTTCTGCGACACCAGCTGGGTGTCCTACAACTCAACTCAATTCTGACACTATCTGTCTGGAGTTAGAGCCCGATCCCACAGGTTAAAGACTCATCCTACGAGACTGCCCTCCTCCCACTTCAGATGCCAGCCTCGAGTCCAGGTTGTCATCTGTGCTTCTGACTGAACCGCTACAGATCGGACATTCCAACGACCCCCTCCTTGGGTTTGATAAATTTTCTAGAGTGGCTCACAGAACTTGGAGAAACATTTCACTTACTAGATTGCCAGTTTGTTATAAAAGGATATAACTCGGGAACAGCCAGATGGACGAGATGCACAGGGCCAGGAATGGGGAAAGGGTGCAGAGCTTCCGTGCTCTCTCCTAGAGCCCCACTCTCCCTGTACCTCCACGTGTTCACCAACCTGGAACTCTCTAACCCCTGTCCTTTTGGGTTTTTATGGAGGCGTCATCATATAGGCATGACTGATAAATCATCAACCATTGGTGATTGATTCCATCTTCAGTCCTTCTCCCTTCCCAGGAGGTCAGGCGGTGGGACTGAAAGTTCTAACCCTCCTATCACAGGGTTGGTTCTCCTGGCAACCAGCCCCCATCCTTAGGTGCTCCCAAAAGTCATCCATTAACATAAAAAAAGACACTTTTATTGCTCTCTTCACAGGAAATTCACAGGGCTTTAGGAGCTCCGTGCCAGCGATGGGCCAAGACCAAACATATATCTCTTATTATAAATCACAATGTCACAACACCCCAATCCCACTTCTGAGATCATTCAAGGTGTTGTTGGGAGAAGAGAAATTCTACCCAGACGAGATGGGGCCTGGGTTCTTAGCACTTGATTCTTAATCCTGGTTGCACATTAGAATTACCTGAGAAATAATAATAATAATAAAAAAATAAAAACAATTAAGTTGGAATCTCTGAGACCTCCCCAGATGATTCTCATGTTCAGCCAGAGCAGTAAACTCTGTTCTAGAACAATCCTTCTGGGAAAAATGAGTTTTTTGGACCTGAAAAACAGAGCAGCAATCCTGCAGTGCACCGAAGTCAGGGAAGGACCCAGGCTCAGAGCTTCTGGGTTGTTCCCGACCAGCACGTGTCCAACTTTGTTGCCCACTAGAATCACCCAAGTGGTTTTGAAAATCCCAGTATCCACGCCACACCCCATATCCATGGAATCATAAGCTCTGGTGATCAAGATGTCAGTCTTTTTCTTTTTTTTTTTTTTTTTTTAATGTGTAGCCAAGTTTGAGAATCAGAGTTGTAGACAGGGGTTCTTACAGGAGAGCGTGCATCAGAGTGACCCAGAGGGCGTGTTAACTCACAAGTCACTGCCCCCATCTCCTTCAGTGGGTCTGGGGGAGGGGTGAGAATGTGCATTTCTAACACTTCCCAGGTGACGCTGCTGTTGCTGGCATGTCCTTGGAGAACCTCATTCTAGGTCAAGCTAAACCTCTGGTCTCTTCACCTGGCTGCTAGCTGGTTCTGACTGGCCCCGACAAAGGAGCCCAGAATCACCCTAGTGGAAAAATGTCCACAATGCCCCAGACCTGGCAGATGTAAGGGCAGTGCTCCTGCTGCGAGGAGTGAAGTCGAGCTCTTGCTGTGGCTGCAGGGGAAGTGCTCCCGTGGCCCCTGGTTAGTGGCTCCTGGGTGGTTTCAATCTGTCCTAACTGACCTTGGCTGTGGGCTGTGACTGATGAGCGGCCAGAGCCAACAGAACATCAAAAAGATGACCACCTTCCAGTCACTGGACCCAGCACCACCAGCGCAAGAGGAGAGGTCAAGCTTTTGAGAATCAGAATGATTTACTCTGGATGCTCATTGCTGATGACATTTTCCCCCCAACCCTCTGGACATGCCTCCGAAAATTAAGTAAGGGTTAAGTTACTCAGGATAAGAAGTAGAGATAAATTATTCAGCCGGTTAGTTTGACATTTTAAAAGGTATTTATAAAAATGATCATTTCTCAAGAAAATAAAAATAGGGAGAAACTCGAAATTGGCAGTTCTAGCAGAAGGAGATAATGTATTCGGAAGACATTTTCGGGGTTTCCTTACAACGTAGTTTGGGTTTATTCACCGTTCTTTCTCCTCACTGACATTCAGCTGTTCCTCAGGCAAGATTCCCCAATCCTAAAAGTCTTTTTTCACCTTGTCAATTAAAAAAAAATGCTTATTTGTTCGTTGTTATGTCCACATCCACATCGGCTGTTTCCAGGGGGGGTTGGCTCCCTTCGGCTTTCCCCTGGCACTGGGCAGTGGAGGAGGAAGTGCTGGCATCTGAGTGTTCCACGTGTGGGTGTTTCGTGGCATTACACCGGAAGTTATGTGGCACCACACAAATGGGAGAACTTTTTTTAGCTCTCAATTCAAGTAGGAAGTGACTCTTCTCCCTAAAGAAATTTAAATCCCCTCCGTCTCTCCCTCCCTCCTGACCCATGCCTGGTTGCAGTCTATCAAGGACATAGCCAATGAAAACGTTCATCCTTCAGGGGCACTGCAGACAGAATGCCCAGGGTAGAAGAGAGGCTTGTAGCACTATGTGGTTCCTTATCGTGGTGCATAAGTGAAGGGCGAGAGCCCCCAAGGCCAACAGGCGTAGGGCCGCTGGGCAGCAGCACCATCTGAGCCAGTCCAGCCCTTGTGTGGCCAGAAGAACATGAGTCTTATAAGCCAGGACCCAATTGGACACTGTCCATCCTGATTTGGGGCTGTAGTTGGTTCTTTAGGGATTCTTTTTTTTAAAAATCTTTATTGGATACCTCTACAGCAAATATCTTCTCTCCTGTGATTTGCCTATTGATTCTCTTAATGGTGTCTTTTTTTTTTTTTTGCTGAGGAAGACAAGCCCTAAGCTAACATCTATTGCCAATCCTCCTCCTTTTTTTTTTCCCCTTTTTCTCCCCCAAAGCCCCAGTAGGTAGTTGTATGTCATAGTTGCACATCCTTCTAGTTGCTGTATGTGGGATGCCACCTCAGCATGGCTGTACAAGCGATGCATTGGTGTGCGCCTGGGATCCGAACCTGGGCTGCCAGTAGCGGACCGTGCACACTTAACTGCTAAGGCATGGAGGTGGCCCCTCTTGAGGGATTCTTATCAGAATCCACACTATTTCATCCCCAATTGGCTGTGAGCGGTAAGTATAGTCCATTAACACACTTCTGATGGCATGTGGGCAACATCCTCAACAGATACTTGGATTGGTTCATAAAGACCCAGGTTAAGGAGTCCCTTTGGGTGTTGTTAAACATGGATGCCTTACCTGGGTTGCTCCTGCTTGACTCTTATGCCCAAGTTGGTTTGCTGGGACAGCCTAATGTCACCGTCTCTCTGTGCTACACATTATCCTGCAGGTCCACGTGCACCTGGAAGACAGGTATGATAGGCTGACTGCTACACTCACAGGACCTGCCTGGTCATTGTGTCAGCTTCTCCCTTTCCTTTGCCAGGACATCACTATTCCATACTCTAATGAGGATATTGCAAAGCACCAACCAGAGCCTTTTTCTTTCATGAACTTTTTATTTTGGAATAATTTTAGATTTACAGGAAAGTTGCAAACGTAGCACAGAGAGTTCCCACACAGGGTCACGCAGGGCTGGCACACGTAAGTTAAGACACCAAGAAGGAGCACCTTCCTAAATTGGCCCCCTAGGTGCTTTGCTGGCAATCTCCTGGCCCCAGCCTGGTTCCCATATACCCATCACCCAGTTTCCCCCAATGTTAACATCTACATGACCATGGTGCACCTGCCAGGACTAGGAGATTAACACTGCTGCATTACTGTTGAACAAACCCCAACTTTGTCTGGATGTCTCTAGTTTCTCCCTCATGCCCTTTTTTTGGTCCAGATTCCCACCCAGGGCAGAACGTTGCATTTAGTTGTCATGTCTCCTCAGGATCCTCTGGCCTGTGATGGTTTCTCAGTCTTTCGTTGTTGTTTTTCATGACCTTGCCAGTTTTGAGGAATGCTGCTCAGGTATTCTGTAGAATGTCCATCAGTTTGGTTTCTCTGAGGTTTTTCTCATGTTTACACTGGGGTTCTAGGGATTTTTTGGAAGGAATACCAGGGAAAGGTGAAGGTCCCTTCGTATAGCATCATATCAGGGGCACATGCTATGGACACGACATCACTGGGCACGATAACCTGACCATTTGGTTCAGGTGGAATCAGACAGGTTTCTCCACTGCAACATTACTCTCTCTTCCTCCCACACTCTGTCCTTTGGAAGCGAGCCATGAAGTCGAGTCCACACTCAAGGGGGTCAGGGGCAGTGTTAAGCTCCACTTGCTGGAGGCAGAGGCATTGACATATACAATTTGGAATTCTTCCAATTAGGGCGTTTTTGAGAGGTGGGCCAAGCGTTCCCTGAACTTACCCCTTTGCAAATGACAAATGACAAAAACATCAGTGGCTCTGACAGCTCTCGTTTGATGATGCTGACGGCTACTGCTGATACTGGTGTTTGGTGTCCAGGGCGCGAGTGCTGTGGGGCTGGTCTAGCAATTGTGCTGACGGAACTCCTTGTCAGGGGCAAGAGGGGGCTGTGTGCATCTGAGCAGATGGCCTGTTGACCTCGCATCTTTTGGAGAGCTGCACTGACCTCTCCGTTGGTAAGGTTCTGTCCCAGAGACCCACCACAAGACTGGGGAATTGGGAATCTCCATGACAACACATAGACAGTCGTAATTAACGGAGACGTCACAAGACAGTTTCCTCAGTGAAGGTGGAACTGACAACCTCCTCTCTCAAGGCTATAATTAAAGAAGCAGTTGAGAACTGGTGTCTTTCCAATCCTGAATATTCAAACTTATCTGCCACAAACATATTGTTAAACTCCCTCTTAGGTCTTGTTGTCCCTTTCAGATGCCTGCTTGCCTGGATCATTGATTATGTCTTTATTCTTGAGCACTTTACTAACGGAGCCTGATGTCTTTAAAGGGCTATCCAGGTCTTATGGGGTATGATAGTTCAAGCCCAGTTAATGTCTTTGTCAATTATTTGTTATGCTGTTATAATTCAGTGTTCAGTGGGAAAAATCTCATTGAAAACCCAACCTTTTTAGGTGCATTTTTTCCTATTAGGTTTTTGCATGGAAATATCAACAGTGTTATCAAGAACTGGCCTGGGGTCTGGAAGTTTAATTGAGCTCTGCCCCAGGGAGCCTAGGATTTTGTTTCTCTGATTTGAAATCTCTGGATGCAGCAGCTTATACTTGCGGTATTCACCTATTGTTGAATCTGTCCATGGAAGAGGAAGCGCTTTCTACCCTCATGGGATCCATGTAGCCATAGCTGTACCCATAAGCTCTTGAAGGGGAAAAGAAAATCAGGCTGGTGTAATTGAGAGGATCAGCCCAGGGCTGAGATGCCCTTTCCTCTCTTTCCTCTTTAGGGCAAGGCAGTGACATCCCAAAGACAGGAGGCAGGATTTGTGCATCCACGCTGCTCAAAGCTGGCGACGTTGTGGGCATTCCATCGTCAGATCACAATCATAAGCCAACATGGCGGCTCTGTTCACTCCTGCTTACTCAACACTGATGGTCTGGGTTGACTTTTTTTTCCTCAAGTCAGCTTTCTCTGGAATTGGAGTATGGAGAGGAATCCATTTTATACCTGGTCCTTCAAAATCCTCAAAGGGGCCACCCTGATTGGGGAGAAGAAATAAACTTTGGCAGTTACAGAGTCTGAGGGGTGTCTTCATTTCATCCCTGGATCTCTTTTTTACTCCCTTTACCCATTTGATCTGGGTGTTGACGTGTTCCTCTGCCCCCCTCACCACCACTGTTATTGCTTTGTCCTGGGCACAGAATGGCCCAGAGCCCTGTGGGTCCTGAAGGGTTGGTGGGTGCAGGGCTGTGCCAACCCAGCTGACAGGGCAGGCAGAGCCTGAGGGCTCGGGGATCTGTGCTCCAATTATATTCACGCCTTCACCTGAAAACACACACCCTTCTTTTTGTCTGACCACCGGCTCATTCCCAAGAGTTTTCTGGGCTGATGTTAAAATAAATACTCTTTTCTTTTCAGACCCTACTTCTAAAACAGAATCCTGTGAACGCAGAATGAAATTAAGTCTGGGGAGAGATATCCGACACAGAGAGAGAATGGAGGCCGTTCCTCTTTGTTCTCACTGCCGGCTCCCGCCTGACTTTGCTGCATGTCGTCATGTGGAATCAGGTCACTGCCCAAGCGGCAGCTGGCTTTGTTTAACCTGTGTTTTTCCAGGGAAGCTTTTGGCTTAGAAGGGACATTCCTGGGGCCACTGGAATTGTGAGGGGGCAGGAGGCCAGAGGCCAGAATGCCTCTGTGGGAGTGTCCTTGCTGAGAAGCAGAGGTGACCACAGCTATGCGACCTCGAGGGGAAGGCGCCCAGTCCTGGGGCGTGGGGCCTTGCCTGTGAATTATGTCCGTGTATTTCTGCAAGTCAGCTGTCACATGATCAACTTGGAGGATGACTGACACCAGCTGCCTAATGCCCGGGACTCTGTCAAGGAGGAATCGGGCTTATACAAAGATTCCTGGCTCACAGTGCTGGTGCCACAAAAATAAGTCACCACATCAATTGCAAAGAGCTGATAGGAATGTTCATGGGTTGTGCATGAGGTTCTTTATTGAACTTACTTATTTAAACGAGATTATCCATCTGTATTACGAAACTGGATGTGTGTATTTGCACTTCTAGTATTTATAATTCAACGTCAACATCATACTTCAGGATAAAATATGACCCTGGGTACAGAAAGACTGAAGTTTATGTGAGTTCTTTTAAAAGTGTTTTCATGTACTTCTCACCAAGACATGCTGAGTTTCCAACTTTTGTGGGACCCGAAATACATTCAGCACACTGGTAAAGAGCTCCACAGGCTTCAGCGAAAAGCTCTGCTCCTGGAGCCCGAGAGGACATTTTAAATGGCTTGTTCTCAAACTACATACCACAGAGAAAACATTTTTATTTGTGACATAGAAATGTGGAAAGTAGGGGCTAGGACAATCCCTAGGGGTCTTCGTCAAGTGCCTCATGTCCCAAATGAGCGACCCAAAGCTTGGAGGAGGGCCAGTGACCCACAGAGGCCACCACGAACGGGGTGAGGGTGGGCATTGGAGTGGAGAATGTGGCAGTGGCGACACGTTCACTGTTAGTGCAGGGAGATGCAGGCCTCTGCTGGCCTCAGAAATAACATCTGGATGGTTTGAACCCCCACCTCCATCCCCCAACCCCTGTTATTCTCAAAGCTCCTTTTCTTATATATAGAAATTTCCCTCTCACAGTTTGTCAATATCTAGTTACTTCCTAAGAATGCTGGGCAGAAATAAGTCAGACAGGACAGTCAAAAGATCCTTTATCACAAGCAGCTCTTATCACCACATTCAGCTGATACAGTCCTGCTTGCAAACACCTGTATCAAAATGGGACAATGGGAAGGTGCTTGATTAACACAAACAGGACCTTATGTGTGTGTCCCAGTTGGTCTGGTAAACAAATATTTATCATTGAGATTCTGCATCCTGATGAACATTTATTTAAAACTTACTAAAATTGTCAAGTTATTTGTAGAACAAATGCCTCATGTAAATGTGTACTATATAGTTCCGTTAAAACACTCCAAAGAAAAGGTGATCTCCCCAAATTAAATTAAAACCTGGAAGCATCATCTTTGGTTTCCCTACTGAATTTCACTGCAAACCAAATAGAGGAAAGTTGGTAATAAAATACTAGGAAAAAAATTTTTTGAGTACACATAAAGTTTTGGAATCCAGAGAAGATTCTTGAGAAAAGGGTGTGAGAACAAGTTCCGAAAGTAGCTGGTTTGAGGAACTTCGCATCTTTAAGATCTTAAGAAGCACTCGAAGGAGCTTATCATTACCAGAATATTAAAAATCATTAATTAGGATAGAGCCACATGTCTCCTTTATAAGCATGTTGATCACACAGAGATGTCCTGGCCATTCATAGGTCTGTTTTTTTTTTTAATGGCCCGTGTGTATCTGGAATGAACAGTCTTGGGGAATGTGTCAGCCAGTATTCATCCACGCATCTGGATTCTTGTGGTTTGAAACCCATGAGACTGGCTTGTGGACCTAGTTCTGCTGGTCACGTGGCACAGTGAGTGGAAAAGTACCAGACTGGGTAGCCCCAGTCCATGGCTCTTCTGGCCTTTGCCATTTAGCTCGCTGTGTGAATTTGGTGAAGCTACTTCTATGTTCTGTTTTTTGCCCATAAAATGGATCACCTCTAAGGCTTCTTAGAAGTCTTAGAACATATTCAAATCTCTGACTCCTCTTCAGATCCTTCTTCATCAGTACTGAGAGCTCCATGAAGAGTGTTGGAGAACCATTTGGCTTCCAAAAATCCACCTACACGTTTAGACACTAATGGTTAGAATGGATTTATGCAAATGTGCCCAGGAGTATCTTCCCTGCCAACTGGAATACTAAGCTCACATTTCTCAGATAATTTTGATATTTTGCAGGGTCTGTCGGGATTTAAACTATCCAAAATTTCTGGTACCAGGACTTATGTTCACATATAAACCCACTAGAAACATATCCCAGCCAATATGTTGGCCAATCCAAACTAGCAAAACTGAAGCCAGACCCAGGTCTTCTCACTCCAACCTGCGTCCTTCTTCTGTTCTCTCCACCAGCTGGTTGTGTGACCTTCCACACTGCACTTTACACAATTCCTTATGCTTCAGTTTCCTCATCTCTAAAATTAGAACTTAAATCAGTGACTACTAAGGCACTTCCACCTTTAAAATTGCGCACCAGCAAGTAAAGCTATCCGGTTTCACCCATAATTCGAGGTGTGTTGATGTAAAGAAGCAAAGGAAAGCCACGAGTAGTAGAAACACGCATTTGAGGACAGACCACATCCCCGTTTTGATACGACTGAAGAGTTCTGTTTCATTTGTGTTCAAACCTTTCCATGCCGGAAAGCACTGTGGGTTTTATACTCATCAGAGATGTCATAGAAACTTCAGCTTCATCACGACCTAAGAAGGCCAGACCTGTTTTCAGTCTGAGTTTAAATTCCACTGGCTTTGTTGGCATCACAGAAATATCTGACTTGATTCCCTTGTTCCTTACACGAAGGGACTTTGACATGATTGCAGGATATGCTATATTTCTCTAAGGATCGAACATTCCTCTGTCTCCCAGGAAGAGTATCCAGTCCCCAGGAATTTATTTCCTAGCAAAAACAGCAACAACAACAACAGAAAATTCAAACAATTCCCATAAATTTATCCACCTCTCTTTCTCCAAAGTAGAATTATTTTCTGAAGACATTCAGTGAAACTTCTGGGGAGAACTCAGGTAGCTAGTTGTGGGAACTGGTTTCCCAAGAAACACCCTCTCTTTCTTGCACTTAGGGGCCCTAGAGCATAATGGCTGCCTCCTACCACCCCCAGCCAAGTGAGGTGAACAAGCTCCACCTACACATACTGAGCTTACAGGCAATTTTGTACTTAGTTGAGAATGGGTAAGAGGAGACCAATTGATAAGGAGAGCCCTGCAGGGGACTACCAAGACCAAGATCTATGAACAGAAAAAGAAGGAAAAAGGAAAGGAAATATACTAAAGCTAACAGAGCTAATACAGGGAAGGAAAGAATACTTTTGTAGGAAACGAAAAAACCCTGCTATGTTGTATTCCCAGAGATTCAAAATATATTGCTTCTACTAAGCAATATAGAAAAGGGAGAAAAGGGAGCAACAAGAGAATAAGAGAAAGCTGTTGAAATAACAGATAATTGCTGAAATTAAAAAAAAAATCAGTGAAAGGGTGGAAGATAAAATAGAGACAATCTCCCAGACAGGAGAATAACAGCAAAAGAGACAGAATATATAGGAGAAAAAAAAGACGACCTGGAGGAACAATGTATGGCGGTCCAATATGTGACTAATAGAAGTCAATAAGAGAAAATAGAGTGGAAGCAATCATAGAAAAAAGAGAGATTGAGAACTTTCCAGAATTAAAGGACAAAAGCGTTCAGATTGAAAAAGCCCACCAAGTTCTCAGTGCCATGAACAAGAAGACCTAGGCCCAGAGACATTCCTGAGGAATTTCAGAAAACTGGGGATGCAGAAAGGCTCTTTCTGGAAGTAAGAATCGATTTGAAATAAGATCTCTTGTTATTCACAGTGGATTCTACAGACGATGGGGTGGCATCTTCAAAGTTTTGAAGGAAAAAGACTTTGAACCAAGATTTCTCTACCCAGTCAAACTATCAAAGTATAAAGTTTGAAGGTAGGATGAAAAACATTTCCATGTGTAAAAATTCAAAAATTTTGTTTACCAATATTCTTTCACTGAAAGTTACTTAAGTTTGTATTGAAGCCAAGCAAGAAAGAGGAAGACAGGGGGTCCAGGAGACAGCAGGTCCTCCCCAGGAGGAGGGAAGCTCCAGGATGAGGGGTGTGTCCTGGAAAGCAGTCTGAGGCTAGGAATGGGAGGATAGGGAGCTCTTAGAGGATGCTTCCAGGGGAAAGGAGGACTTGACTGAGAAGAACAAATACTGGAGAGTTTGAAAAAAAAGAAGAAGAAAAAAGGATCTGAAGGCAAATCCTTAAAAGGCATTAGAAACTCCAGGAAAAGCAATAAACAGTATAATAAAAGATATGAAATCAAAGCACACTATCTGGATGTGCATAAACATATTTTCATAGTCTTAGGAAGACAACCACTGTTGGTTGCTTTATGACATTTGGAACCACCCTCTAGATGAAGCATGAAGAGTTCATTGGGCAAGAGGCCAGTAGCTCATACATTTGAGAGTCAGTGTGTATGGTTTATACCTGATGGAATAAGAAGTAAGAGAGCATTACTCAAAGTTACAAGTGATCCAATAGGAAAACTAAAAATAGTGATGTACTTGGTTGGGAGCAGTGGTGGAGTACAATTAAGCTAAACCCTCATATCTCAAAGCACAAAATCAATATATAATGCCTAAATTGACAAAGAAAGTGATGCCAATAGAAGCAATACATTGTGTAGCAATATGGCAGTAACCACCAGAAGAAGTGACAAGGGGAGGGTTTGGGAAGCCTGGGGCAGAGGTCTGCTGCTCTTTGTGAGTCCTCCCACACTATCTGAGATTTGTATTATTCTACTGTATTATTGGATAGAAATTGTAAAAATGTATACAATAAATTAAAAAACAACAAAGAGACCTTTACCAGGCTGCCTGGGCTGGGTAGGGGATCAGATGTGGGATCCTCTGCTCTATACTAGAGAATCTGCTCTGGGCCCAGCTCTGGGTTCTGCATTCCAAGCCCTGGACGTCTCTACCCCCTCCCATCCCCTCACTGGCAAGTTCCCTGTCTTTCCTGCCTACACCCCAGGGAGGCAGGCTGCCCTCAGCTTTGCAAGGGACCATTAATCCCTGGGTCCAGGATTCTGATCTTCACATCCCAACACAGCTTTTCTCAGAGACGCCGGCCCTTCATCCTACTTTGATTTCTAGATGTCCAAGGGGCCTATTGACTGAGTTTGTCACTCTTGCTGTTGAGTGAAGGAAAAACTAAAGTATTCTTCATGCAAGTGTGTGTAGTGGCTCTCTCTGCATCCTATCCACACACGTATACACACACAGTTGCACAATTCACATCTATACACACTCACACTCCACACACATTCACACTCACAGGCACTCACACACTTGCACATTCACACATTCATATATATACATATTCACACACATACACTCTCACACAGTTCACATATATATACTTTCACACTCATGCACACATTCACACATGTACACACACACACACCACATGCTGGAGCATCCCCCGGGTCCCCCAGGACATGACCCGAGGGGACTTTCCTGAGTTGTGTCTGCGTAAGCTGACACCAGGGCTCACTGGAGCACCTGCGTGCAGTAATTAATCAGCTGTGCATCTTACAACCTCAGCACTTAACGGTGAGGTTCTGGCACGTCTGTGGGTGCAACACCACTGTTGCCACCCAGAGGGATCTCATAAAGAAAGAAGATGGCACAGAGAAAAGAGAATATAGGAATGAGGACAAGGAGCTGCAGCAAGCAATAATAAAAGGAAAAATGGATTTGGAAATTAATTACAGTAACATATGTAAAAATGCCTGCCATAGACTGGTTTGTTAATACTTGTTAGCTTAAAAAAAAGGTCCCTGTCCCCAATTTAGCCTCTATAAATAGTGCTAAACTTTGGGAATGTGTTAATTCACTCTCTCAAGGAATGAGAATTCACATGCTATTTGGAAAGTATGGAGTTTTAAAAGCCAGCAATGTTTACAGAAGCCTCGATAAAATATATACCCTAGAATAGATTATTGATCAGAGTGGTTTATGTGTTAAGTGCAAAAGTCCTTTGGGAATTTAGTGGCTGGGCATTTCTTAGTTCAATTTACTGTCATGATTATGAAAAAATAAGGTTATTTATACTTTTAATCAGAACCAAAGCTGGATAATTTCTGTGATGATTATGCTTGTGAGATATATTAGACTCAGATCAACAGACTGGAGATTAACATGTAGGGAGTAAAGCCTGAGAAATCACAGCTCTTGGGTGATGATGCTCTGGCTGTGCATATACATACATAATTCAGCATAGCAGACACCACGAATAGGCCTGTAACACTATTTGTAGGATAGTTTTTTTAGCAGTTTTACGTGGTTAACAGATTATTAGACCTCTATCTAAGATCTAGAGAAGCTATGGTGTTGAAACGGCACAACACCTAATTCTTTTCACCACTAAGGCAACAACCGCCGCCTGTTTAAAAGGCATTAGGGGGATGCAATGTCACATGTGGGGAGGGGACGCCGTGACCCACCTTCAGTGCCTTGGGCATGCCCAGTCCCACTCGTAGGAGGTAGGTAGCAGAGGACAGCAGGAGGGCTTGTGTCGGTGGTCTCCTTGAAGGCCGGCTCGTTTCCAGTCATTTCTCCTGCTGTATGGCAAAGAATTATTTCAGGTGAAGAGAATGGGTTTAAGTGATAGGAGTAAAAGTTGTGCAAGACAAAAAAAAAAACAGTTAATGAACATCTGAACCTGAACAAATCCTGCACTCAGTCACAGCCTTGCTGTTCTCGATAACAGGTAAGTCGGTGCAAAATCCCACCTCGCCTGGGATCATTAAAATCTGATTGTTGTTGGTGCAACATCAGATGTCCACACACTCAAGCCTCCTAGATAGACATTCCAAGCTGAATGTTCCGGCGTGGAACGCCTGTTGCTCATGGAATTCTAAAATACTTTCTGAAGACCTCACTTCCTAGAATTCCAGATGTGGTAACAAGAACACGGATGTTCAGGTCTTGGGGTTAGCAGGGAAGGAACTCAGGACAGACTCCAGACATCCTATGTGGTTTTGATAGGAATGTGCTAGTTTTTCATGGCTACCATAACAAATTACCACAAATTTGGTGGCTTAAAACAATGGAGATTTATTTTCTCACAGTTCTGGAAGCTGTAAGTCTGAAATCAAGGTGTGTGAAGGCTCTAGGGAAGGATTGTTCCTGCCTCTTCCAGCTTCTGGAGGCTTCAAGTGTTCCTTGGCTTATGGCCACATCACTGCCATCTCTGCCTATGTCCTCACATGGCCTTCTCCCCATGTGTGTCTCTTCTCTTCGTCTTTTATAAGGACACTTGTCATTGGATTTAGGGTTCACGCAGGATGATCTCCTCATCTCCAAATCCTTAATTTAATTGTATCTGTGAAGGTTCTTTTTTTCCAAATTAGGTCACATTCACAGGTTCCAGGGGCTAGGACAATGGATATATTTTGGGGGCTACCATTCAACCCACCACAAAGATTATCTGAGTGAAACAGGAAAGTTGTGAGGTAGAATCTCCTGGTGGTGTCTGAGCTGTTCTGTCAATGGGCAGCACTGCATCTTAGGAATTAGACCCTGGAGCCACTGTCTGTGCTCCATCTCAGCCTGGGACCTCCCCCGGCCATGAACCTGGGGCAGGCTATTTAGCCTTCTCTGCCTTTGTCCTTCCTCTGACAAATGCAGAAAACAGTAATACCTATAATGGTAAGGTTGTTGTGAGTAATCAAGGAATTAATATGTGTGAAGTGATTACAAGACAGCCCAGCCTGTGCCAACTCTACAGACTGCTAGTTTCACTGTTAACCACCCAGGATGTGGGTGTTTGCTCTCTATGATGAGCAGAGTCCAAAACCTCAGCAAGACCTTTCGAGAGTGGCAAGCTGCATCCCCTCCAGGCCTGGCCACTGCTCCCACGCCACGTGATGCTGGAGAAGACCCCCAGCTGCCCCTACAAAGTCACGCATCTCCATCCTTGTTCTTCCCTGTGGTCAGCCCGTCTCTGTGTCCTCCTGTTTGAGACAGTCCCCTCTCTCGCCGCTCTGGCTCCTCCTGCTCCTGTGTCACCTCGAACATCTCAGATGCTCCTTCTCTTGTCCCCTTGCAGGCGCCTCTTTCTGCCCTTCTTTGCACATTGCAGACCTTCCAGGTTCCCGTCCTGGGCCCTTGGAGTCTCACTCCATACTCTCTCCCTTGACGATCTCACCCCGTACACGACATTAATGGCCTGTAATTCTCGTGTCTCCCAAACCCTCTCTCCGCGACTCTGTCATGACCTTGACACTCAGCACCAGGCCATCCACTCAGCTGCCTGATGGGCATTTCCACTTGGACATCCTGTAAGCACCTCAACCTAAAAACCAACACACCACGATCCCTTGATTTCTTCTTCTTGAATCTTCTGTCGTGTTTCACCCTTCCACTCTCTGCCAGGTATTCAAGCCAGAATCACGGAGTCATGTGCAACTCCTCTCTAGTTCTCTTGTTCAACGATTCCCACCCCTGAACATTCTCACAGCCGCCCTCCCTCCCTTTAGTCACACTCTTCATCATTTCTCACACGGACTCGTGCAGTAGCCGGGACCACTGTGCACTGTGGACGAGCTCATGTTCACCCTGGTCATCCCCTCAGAGGGGCGTGGGCGTAGGCAAAGGTCCCTGTGGTTGGGTCATTCCCCCTCACAGCACTCGTCCCTGAGCCTGCTGGATAGAACCCACTGTCTTCATCCAAAACCCTGGTGTGGCCCTAGACCTGTGTCAGCATTTAGTTTTTTTGGTTTTATAAAATAGCATGGATGTGATGGTTAATTATATATGTCAACTTGGCCAGGCCATAGTACATAGATATTTGGTCAAACACTATTCCAGATGGTTCTGTGAAACTATCTTTTAGATGAGATTAACGTTTAAATCAATAGACTTTGAGTACAGCAGTTCAAGCCCATAATGTGGGTGGGCCTGATCCAAAAGGTTGAAGGCCTTAGGAGAAAAAGACCAAGTTCTTTCAAGAGAGGGAATTCTGCCAGCAGAGGGCCTTTGAACTTGAACTGCAGCATCAACTCTTCCCTAGGTCTCCAGCCTATAGGCCTACCCACAGATTTTGGACTTGCTAGCTCCTGCAATCACGTAAGCCAGTTCCTTAAAATAAACTACCTATCTGTTTATCTGCCTATCTATCATCTATCTATCTATCTATCTATCTATCTATCTATCTATCTATCTATCTATCTATCCTCTATCTATCTATCCTCTATCTATCTATCCTCTATCTATCTACCTATCTATCTATCTATCTATCTATCTATCTATCTATCTATCTATCTATCTATCATTATCTATCTATCATCTTTCTATCTAGCTTTCTGTCTGTCTGTCTATCTATCTATCTATCTATCTATCTATCTATCTATCTATCTATCATCTATCCATCCATCCATCCATCCATCCATCCATCCATCCATCCATCCATCCATCCTATTGGTTCTGTTTCTCCAGAGAACCCTGACTAATACAAAGGTTACAATGGTGCAAACATAGGATATTATTTGTAGGTCTGGGGCAACCCCTGGGAATCAAATTCATTCCCCATTTTTTAAGAGAAATGTATAAATACACAAGTTCAGCAATGTAAAAAAAGACTATAAGTGGCCCTCTCAGTTCAGAGTCTGCTGCAGAATGAGATGGCCACACCCCTAGGGTTTCAGGCACGCTGGGGTTTGGGATTGTGCATGAAGGAATGTGGAGCAGCATTCCTAGCTCACAGGTGATCCTCAGGACATCTTTGCCATGCAGCCTGATGCCAGTTTTCAGAGGGAAACACCGAGAGTCAGAGAGGTCTCCTTGCCTTGGGTCCTAACTAGCAGGTGACAGAGGGCGGTTCCAGGGCCTGTGGTCTCCCTTGCCTGCTGCTGCCTCAGGGCTGCGGCAAGGATATCCTCTCACAGTTTGGATGTTATCTCACAAAAGACTCCCCAGTCCTGCTGATAAGAAGAGTCTATTAGCTCAGAGGTAAGGGGTGTTACATGTGGACACTGTGATGCACGTTTCTTCTGTCCTACTTACTGCTGCGAGTTCAGAGTGGGGAGACTATATCATGTATCATCCAATCTGGGGCATTTCCATCTGGGACAAATACTCAACCGAATGAGATCGGGTACAACCGGGTTAAATGGGGCTCTCCTGGACAAACAGGAAGGTATGGTCCTTCCAACTTAGGGAGCATTAACCAGAATGCAGAGTCCCAGGAGAAAGGGGTGGACAGTACCCCAGGTAGATGTTGCAACAGTGAATAATGATTGGATTATTGTTCCCAATCTTTCGCTCATAATGGGATAATGCATCCCTCTCACCATCACGTATCTTACAGTACAGATCCTGGGGGGAGTGTGCATCCCACCTCATGGGGCTTGGCTGGGCCATGTGACATGCTTCAGTCACTGGGATGTGTGTGGCCAGACATTTGCCGTGACTGAGCAGAGGCTTTGCATGCGATCCTGTAGTTTGGCTCAGGCCCTGTAGCTGCTGCCTTTCACCATAGGGACAGCACGTTCCAGAATGAGTTACCCTTTCAGCCTGGGTTCTGGAAAGAGAAGACCTGAGTGGTGCCAAGCTGAGCTGAAAGGAGCCAAGTGAAGCTGAGTCATGGTCGTCCCCTGCCTCCACCTTGTGTCTCATAAGCAGGAGATAACTGTTTATGGTGCAAGCCCTTGAGATGTTGAGGCTGCTTGTTGTCATAGCAAAAGCTGACAAATACAAATAATTTTGTTGGAAATCTTGTCTTTTCCATGGTTTGTTAGTTTTTCTTTGTCCTGGGTAGACTCTTTGTCAGTGATCGCATGTGTGTAATGAGGGGTTGACTGATGTCATGCATCACGCTCTCAAATTCTCCAGTTCTAGACTCTGTGTTTCTTACAGATGCCAGTGCATACAAGGTGCAAAAGTAGGTATCGTCTTAGTTATGTCCTCTTGGTGGGGACCTCGTCTCTGCTAGAGTTCTCTCTCTCCTCTTCTCTGCTAAAGTGATTGAATGCAGGGAGCTTGGCGCGTAGAAATCTAAGGAAGGGCTGCGGGAAGAGTCTCTAGGGTGAAGTCTCAGAACCAGCTCCTGAGCACCAGAAGCCCCCGCTCTGTCTTGCTGGGGAAGGTTAGGCCACCGCAGCACATGCAGATGGACCTGGGAGCCCACAGCCCCAACACCCTGCCTCCTCCGCTCAGGCGGGCCCAGCAGCAGGGAGGCCCACAGGCACGCCGCCTTTCCCCCCAGTGGACCCAATTTCAAATCCCTGTCTTGTGTGCGTGCTTCTCGTGGGTGGGACTTGGTCTCCTGCAGGGAAATCTAGGAATTGTAATTCCAGATTTCTAGCCTCTGCGTGAGAGAGGGGCTGCAGCGGTCAGTGAGTATCTGCACAGATGTTGATCTCATTTCTCTTGCTCTCTGTATTTATTCCTCTCACTTTCTTGTTCTCTTTCTTTCTCTATATGTGATGTTGTAACTGTAAATTTAGAGGGCACCTTGAGATGCAAAGTGAAGTTCCCCTCTCCTTCTATGCACATGTGAAGCATCTTGGATTAGCAAGGCTCTGGCAGTGTTTCTCAAGAAGGCACTATTGGCGTTTGGGGGAAAAACTCTTCATCGTGTGGGACAGTCTCACGGTGTTTAGCATCTCTAGTCTCCCACCTACGATGCACCCATAACATTCCCAGGGTAGCAGAATACTGGCCCCCGCAAAATGTCCTAATCTCTGGAACTTGTGAGTATGTTAGGTTATGTGGTACTGCGAACTAAGGTAGCAGGTGGGAATAAAGTTGCTAATCAATGGACCTTACAACAGAGAGAGTATCCTGGCTTATCCAGACGGGCTCAATGTAATCACAAGGGTCCTTATAAGTGAAAGAGGGAGGCAGGGAAGGAGATGTGAGGACCGAAGCAGAGGTCAGAGTAATGCAACTGCTGGCTTTAAAGATGGAGGAAGGGCCGTGATCTGAAGAATGTGGACGGCCTCTAGAAGCTGGAAAAGGCGAGGGAACAAATACTCCCCTGGAGCCCCCAGAAGGAACACAGCCCTGCTGACACTTTGATTTCAACCCTGTAAAATTCATTTCAGAGTTCTGACCTCCAGAACCTCAGAGTACAAGTTTGTGTTGTTTTAAGGCACTGTGTTTGCAGCTATAGAAGACTACAACAGGTCCCCAGGCATTGTGACAACCACGAACACCCTACCACATTTCCAAACAACACCTGGGTGAGTGGCAACCCTGGTAAAGAACCATTTTATTCGGTGTTGAGAAGGTACAGAAGCAGGGGAAAGTGGAATTCTAGCCTCCCGTTGCTGCCCTTCATTCAATTCTTCCTCTTCTGAGCAGCTGCAAACCGCCTTGAAAGTAGCTCCTTCTCTCCTCATTCCCATGCCTCCCTCATGCCTTTCTCTCTTCTTGACACATGCGTTGCTTCTCCTTCTGCTAGTGGATTTCTCCCCAGATCAGGTGCAGAGTGAAATGTGGATATCCCATGCCTCTGCTTCCCCACTAGCACCAAAGACAAGGCTCCTTTTCCTTTAGAGAGTTATTCTTCTGGGGAAGCAGCGGTGAGAATAATGAACTTGAAGACTTTGAAAGATCACATAGTTTTTAGTTGTAACTGTTCCTTTGACTCTCTAGACACTTACTTTCCAAGAGTCAAGGGAGATGACCAGTAGCATAAACTCAAACAACAAATATCATTGTGTGCCAACTCTTTGCTAGGCCTGTGAATGCCAACACAGGTACCACGCGCGTCTCCGAGCCTCACCTGGAGAACACAGGTCCATATCCTATTCCACTACCTGGTTAGCTCACCTGCACTGATGCTGGATCTCAGGCCTCCTTCTCCAGGCTCCTCCCTGGTCCCAGTGTATTTCTGGGGTTTCTAGGGAGCATTCTACGTGCACTGGCAAATCCTCTGTAGCTGCCACTTGGCCCACCTGCACCGAGCAGGGATGACACCACTTATACTTCTTCCCCACTGTAGTATAAATTACCAGGGACAGGAACTCTTGTAGACGTTTTCCCCAAAAGTTTTCTCCTTTGCCCTAGGGTAAAAAATGAGAATATGGTAAAAATAAATGCGGTCAGCCCTCTGTACCCATGGGTTCCGCATTCACGGATTCAACCGACAGCAAATGGAAAGGCCTGTGATGGTTGCATCAGTACTGAATATGTACAGACTTTTCTTCTTGTCATTATTCCCAAACAATACACTATAACAATTTTTTACATGGCATTTACATTCTATTAGGTGCTCTAAGTAATCTAGAGATGATTTAAAATATGCAGGAGGATGTGCATAGGTTATATGCGATCCATTTTATCTCAGGGACTTGAGTATTCTTGGGTTTCGGTATCCACAGGGGTCCTGAAACCAATCTTCCTCCAATACCAAGGGATGACTGTAAAGAATTCCACATCTGTGCCTCCCCGCTCATGATGGTTAATTTTTTGTTTTTTGCTTGAGGAAGATTGTCTCTGAGCTAACATCTGTACCAATCTTCCTCTATTTTGTATATGGGATGCTGCCACAGCATGGATTGATGAGGGGTGTGTAGGTACGAACCCTGGATCTGAACCTATGAACCCCAGGCCTCCAAAGCAGAGAGCACGGACCCAACCACTACACCACTGGGCCAGCCCCTCATGGTGGTTAATTTTATGCGTCAACTTGACTGGGCTAAGGGATGCCCAGACAGCTGGTAAAACACTATTTCTGGGTGTGTCTGGGAGGGTGTTTCCAGGAGAGATTAGCATTTGAATCCATATACTCAGTAAAGAAGATCACCCTCACCAATGTGGGTGGGCATCATCCGGTCCACTGAGGGCCTGAGGAGAACAGAAAGGTGGAGGAAGGGCGAATTTGTTCTGTTTGCTTGAGACATGCATCTTCTGCCCTCGGACATCAGCATTTCTGATTCTCAGCCCTTCGGACTCGGATTGAATTACCTACCAGCTGGGCCTCCAGCTTGCAGATGGCAGATCACGGGACGGCTCAGCCTCCACAATTGCATGAGCCAGTTCCTATAATAAATCTCTTTCTGTATGTCTATACATATCCTACATTTCTCTGGAGAACCCTGACTGATACACCCCCTCACCCCGGGGGCTTACTGCCTGATGGACGTGCAAGTTGGGTCTCTGGGCATCATGACTATCCAGTTCTCCCCTCCTCCAGCTCTGACCACAGGTAAAATTCCAGGCCCTCCTCCCTTCCAGCAGGGAGTTGAACAAAGTTACTTGTGGGAGTCAGCATACACTGTGTGATCTGCCAAGGCCCTTAGATTCCAGCCACATGTCACCACTTATCCCCGGCATCCCTCAGGGGCAAGCATTTAATAAACAGGAATTGATGAGAGTAATCCCAAAGGTGTCCTCTGCCAACAGCCTGCTCAAATGAGTCATCCTGGCCAGTCTTTGTGCTGGGCTGAGGCTTCAGAGGAACCTTTTATTAGTGTTGGAAGAGCTGTTGAGGATCTGGAAGGAAGGGACAGAAAGCCCTTGTTTGGGTATGCTAATAGAGTCCCATCAGGAACTAAAGGCCAAGGGAAGTCTCGGAAGCAGCATTTCAACAGTTAAAGTATTGGGTTTTCAGGTAAACAAATACTAGAGGTGTTATTTCTCTGTTCATTCATTCATTCAATAAACATTTGTTGAGCATCTTCACTGTGCTAATCACTGTAGAACAAAAATATAAATGACGGTTTCTATCCTTGAGAAGATCACAAGAGAGATACCTAAACAGTTGCCTACACTATAGTATGATATGTTCTATAATAATAGTTACAGATATTGAGTGCTTACCATGGGCAAACGACTTGCCCAATATCACACAAGTGGTAAATGGTGGAGCGATGATTCAAACCGACATGAGTTAGTGCAAAGCTAGGATGTTGTAACAAAGAGACCCAAATTTCATAACAATAACTAACAAGTATACGGTGGGTACAATATTCTAAGTGTTTTACATTTATTACTTCATTTAATTCTCACAACAAGCTGAGGTGTCGTGTGTACGCTTAATCTCCCCAACGCAGTGATGAGAACTCTGAGGCACAGGGAAGTTAAGAGACTTGCCCAAGGTTATACAGCTATTAAGTGGCAGAGCTGGGATTTGAACTCAGGAAGTGAGCCCCCAGATTCCTGCTATAACCACGATGCCACACTACCCTAACTGTCCTAAAAATATTAACTTTTTTTCCTCTCACTAAACAGTTCCAAGGTCAGTAGCCCACTTTGGTGGGA
The DNA here is from genome assembly GCF_020826845.1 of Diceros bicornis minor. Lineage (NCBI taxonomy): Eukaryota > Metazoa > Chordata > Mammalia > Perissodactyla > Rhinocerotidae > Diceros > Diceros bicornis. The sequence goes on from NC_080759.1 coordinate 57,095,034, forward strand.
TAGCTCTGCTTCCCATGGGAGCATTCCAGGACCCATGTTCCTTCTAAGTTGTTGGTCCTCCATCCTCAAAGGTTCCAATGTCTGATACAGTAGCCACTGGAAACGTAATTAATTTACGTGAATTAAATAAATTAAAATATGATTTAAAACTCAGTTCCTTAGTTGCACTAGCCACATTTCAAGTATCCAGTGGCTACCATATTGGCCAGCACAGATCTAGATCTTTCTATCCTCTCAGAAAGTTCTACTAGACAGTCATTGCTATATCCAGGTCCAGCCAGAGAGATGAGGGAAGTGAGCATGGAGAAGACCCAGGAGATGAGTTAAGTCCCAGACCCAGATCTGGCACACATCACTTCTGCTCACATTTCTTAATGCCAAGGCCACAGGTAACTTCAAGTGAGCCTGGGCCATGTGGACTGGCCAGGTAGCCATGGGCCTGGTTTCACTTCCATTTATATAGAAGAAGAAAAAGCAGGTTTTATTGAGATTCAAGCAGTCTCCATCACATGCATCTGCCTGAAGGTGGAGCCTGTTCTTTTAGCCTCTAGCTGATCCACTACCTCTGCAGGTAGGAACAGGTAACAGATGCACCAGAGCTCTGATCAGGGAGTTAAGATTCTACCTGAGGCAGTAGGGGAAAGCTGCACTGAAATGGATGAGTGGGTTCCCCAAGTACAGACAAAAGTGTGCAAGAGGACTTCCCAGCAGAGGGAGGAAACCAGCAAAGGTAAGGAGGCAGGGATGGCAAAAGTCCAGCCAGCCCCTAGGTGAGGGTCAGTGGGAGGCAGTTTTAGGCCACTGGTAAGGACTTGGAATTCATTCTGAGGACTGGAAACTCTCAAATGGGAGATGAGGGCTGTAGCCTAACTTCCTGGAGTACGAGCAATTTCAGACTACGCATTCCACTCCTCTGAGGGTCTCACAGCCTCTTCCAGGGGCACATGCACCTGCTCCCCTCATCCTGCCCCACCCAGAGAACTGGGGTATTGTAATAGAGCAAGTACATGGGGCATGTGAGTGGGGTCATGCAGAGAGTAAGACTGAAAAATCTCTGCTGCAGACAACTGGATGATGTCAGAAGAATTTAGGTTGAGGTATGATGTAATCAATGCATTTTTGGAAGAAAGAGCCAGTTTATGGTACAAGAAGAAAAGCTTGGCTTTGTGCATTTGGGAATGAGCCATTAGAAGAGACCCACATTTGTCAAATGCCTTCCACATTCCAGGTGCCATGCTAGATGCTTCACACATTTATAGACATTACCTTTATTTCCAGGAGGAGAAACCAAAATGGCCCAAAGTCATATAGCAAAGACCATGCTTGAGCTCCATTTTTAGAAAGTCAGGAAGACATGAGAAATGCCATTTGGGACCATTGAGGGTCCAGTGCAGTTATGAGTCATTTGGTGGGAAAGTGTGATGGTGTCGGTCTCAAAGCTTGTCACTTATGAACTATGCAGAACACATGTAGCATTTGTTTATATTTTTAAAACACTCAACTTTTTGGCTTAACAAGTTCAGTGAATTCAATATTTCTTATTGTAGAAGCAAAAGTCCCCTCACTGTTTATTGAGGTAAGAGTACAGACTTGGAAGCCCAACGGTCCCAGGATCCAATGTCACCTCTGCACCAACCAGTTGTGTGGTCTTGGCGAGGCACCTACCTTTTTAAGCTTCAATTTTCTCACTAAAGGTGGGGAGTAATCATATCTTGCCTGGAGGGTTGTTTCGACATTATGTTTAATATATGTAAAGTATCCAGGGCAATGCTTGGTTCTGAGCAGGCTGACAATAAACGGCCATGATTATGATTACGATTTGTCCTAATGTAGTGCCATGAAAACGCACCTCTCAGATCTCCAACTGCAGAGGCTGGAATGGGCCAAGGGTCAATGTTCTACTCTGAAATCTATTGCAGGTTTTGATCTCGTGGGCAGCTTCCAGACAATGACTAAGGCAGGGATACTAAGGCATGTCCATCCTGAGAGACCTGGGCCTTTGCTGGTGAGGGATTTAGGTTTGAGGATGCTGTAGTGGTCTCACCAGACTCTCCTTAGAACTGCACTATAGTCTAAGACGCTTCTAGCTTGCCGCCTTTCTTCCTCCCTCCCTCCGTCCCTGCTTCCTTCCTTCTTTCTTTCTCTTGGAGTCAGACCTGAATCTTGGTCTGATGAATCTTTCAACATTTTATGTTTTTTTCCTTACTTTCTCTCACAAATATTTTCCCTAAAAAATTTCTTGCATGTTTAATCCCATCCTGAGATCTGCTTCTCAGAGGACGTGGACTAGCACAACTAAGGTCACTTCCTAGAAGGTTAAGGAAGTTAACACTAGTTCTGGTGTCCTGAGCTTTAATAACTTTGTCTGTTCAAACTTATATAGACCTTGCACATGTCTCCTCTTAGCTTCCATCTTCCATACTGAAGAGTTTTAATCTATTTTTACTTAGTTTTCTGTCAAAGGCTGCTTCCTATTTGCTTATTTCAGGTGCTCTTTGCTGGACAGCATCCTGGGTATCTGTCTTTCTTGATCAGAACCAGAAGCAGGTGTTCCAGCTCCACGTGCACCATGATTTCCTGCAAGGTAAGGCTTTGTTTTCTGGATCATCACAATTAGAAGAGCATAGTTGAGCACAGCTTGTTTCTCTTTGGAGTGTTTAAGACAAGTTAGACTTCAACTGAACATCACTAATTTTCCCACAGGGCTATGAGATATCAGGACTTAAGCAGTGTACTGAAGGAACCAGTAGGGTGAAAATCAGCATCAAGTCTAAAAAGTTTACATTTCTGTGTTAGTGTATATGTGTGTATACTTTGTGAAGAGTTAGATGTCTCACCTTATTATCTCTGTTTCTATAATGCTACTCCGTCCTCTCTTGAATTTGTGACAAACTTTGCATAAAAACTTGATAGTGAAAGTCCACTGCACACTTCACTTCCTGATCAGTTCACATGCCAATCTGCAGGCTATACGAGCGTAGTCTCATCTTGTTGCTTTTTAAATCTTGTCACAGGTTCATTACACAGAATTCCAGGTAGAACCACAAACGTTGCATATACAAGAAACTAGAAGAGAAGAGAAATCTTACTGTTTCTCAATACTTATTAGGATTAAAACAAGATACAATTTATAATTTTTATTGCACAAGTCATGCACTTTCGTTGATATGTGAGCCTAACAGAATGAACTGTAAATATAATTTATGTGAACATTCATGTGCCAGTGTGGCACTCGTGGGAAAAACAATATTAGCATCCTCTACCAGCTGGAATTATTCTGCCTGCCAATTCTATATACAGGGAAACTTTTTTGGCTTATATTTGACCATGTATGGTGCAAATTATAGTAACTTCCTCTTAGGGTTATGAGGAGTAAATGAGATAATCTATATAAAATGCTCAATAAAATGCTAGATATTGTCATCAGTATGATCATGACCATCATCATCATCATCATCAAAGCAACAGAGCTGCAAATCTTCCCTTCTGCTAGAACTGCTAATGTGCTGAGAATCCACAAATTGAAAAGCAGAACCCAGCTGTTTTGCCCTCTTGGTAGGCTAGTTACATTTTTTAAACTTAAGCTGAATCTGGTTCTCAGAATAAATTAGAATGAGTGGCAAAAAATGTTCCAAATGGCATCACTAAGGGCCATGAGTGCTGATGGAGCAATAATAATGTGAATGAAAAACAGAAAAAAAAAAAAACAAAAAAAAAACAGCTTCTCGATTCTAAGGTCATGCAGTATTAGAAGTTAGGAAATTTCCCAGTGGAAAATCCTGTCGACTTCAGAGCACAGGCCACACAGTCTGCTGTCAGCAGAGCTCTGCAGGTTCTCTGCAGGCAGTGTCCTAACAGGGACACCCTCTGACTTGCTGGGGTTTTCCAGCCTAATTTCATTTACATGTGCAGCCTGGGGTGTTTAAATTCTAGAATGTTTCTCACAAACAAATCATCAGTATTTAGGATGCTAAGTAAACGGAAAACAGCCACTATTTAGCTGCTTAAGGAGAAGAAGGGAGAATTTCAATGTAGGTTTCAGTGGGTTCGAAAAGCTGTTGGTTTCAGCAGAGAACAATAGTCAGTGGAGCAATAATTTTGGACAACTGGGAGATAAGTGCTTTTGAAATGCTTTAAAACTCCTGTGTACTCAATGGATCTCAATGGCTCCATCTGAGATGGTTTCAAAAGCTATGCTTTAAAACCTTGCGTTTCTCTTCTCACTCTAGACAATGCAAATAGGAGCAGAGAGGAAGGAGAAAGTTCATGGAAATGAAAATGGGGGCTGATGACCAATCACAAATCACAGAAATGTAGGGACTGATACCATAATTGTACTGAATTGGCCCTGAATTAACTATCCCTCAGTCATAATACAGAGAGAAAGAGCTAGTGTTCCTGAACAAAAGAGGAAGGTTACGGGTTGAATTGTGTCCCTCTAAAAAACATATGTTGCAATCCTAACTCCCAGTACTTCAGAATGTGACTTTATTTGGAAACAGGGTCTTTGAAGATGTAATCAAGTTGAAATGAGGTCATTAGGGTGGCCGTAATCCAGTATGACTGGTGGCCTTATAAAAAGGGGAAATTTGGACACAGACATGCACACGGGGAGAACGCTACGTGAACATGAAGGCAGAGATGGGGTGATTCTTCCAGAAGCCAATGAATGCCAAAGATTGCCAGCAAATTACCAGAAGCTAGGAGAGAGGCCTGTACCACATTCTCCTCACAGCCTCAGAAGGAACCAACCCTGCTGACACCTTGGTCTCAGACTTCTGGCCCTCAGGACTGTGAGACAGTAAGCATCTGTTGTTTAAGCCCCCAGTCTGTGGGACTTGGTCACAGCAGCCCTTGCAGGCTAATACAAAGGGTAACATGATCACAGACCCAGGGTGACTATTATTAGGAAAGCCGAAACTGCCAGTGTAGAACATCTCCATGTAACCTTTTCTGCAGCCAAAGCTGCTCTTAGAAACTGGCCCTCTCACGGGCTATGTATGCAAGTACAGGAGGAGGCAGAACCAACTCACTAAGTACTAAAAAACACCAGGAGAGGGGCAGGGCAGAGGGGGCCATAAGTCAAAACTGCAGAAGCACTCATTTCTCCTAACTATTTGGAAAGCAAGTGGCTGCCAAGCTCTACCCCACAGGAAAGGATGACTTCCTGGGGAGTTACATCCATAGCAGAAAAACAGGCAACATTTGGTTTCTTTCTGCTGCTTCCTTTGTCTCCTTTTCCCTTAGCCTTCAAATAATCAAACACTGTTTACTGAGCTAGTTCACATATGTTTGGGACTCTGGGGGATGTGTAAGTTTAGATTCCTGTCCTCAAAACGCCTAAAATATAACTTGGAAGCTAAGATATAAAATACCCAAGAATTTTAAGATGGGTCCAGGGACACATAGAGGTTCAATGTCAATGAAGGTGGACGATAGGGAGGACCTGAATGAATGACAGCCTGCTGCCCCTTCCAGGACTGTCTCTACACTGGCCTGTGTTCCAGTGCAGTACCCAAAAGTTGGGCCACAGTTCTGGCTGTGTTCACGACTTCAGTGAAAATATTTCTAAAGTTTCATTGTTAAGTCCGACGCCTTCTGTACATTTTTAGTAGCTATCTTTTATTAGGTTTAGGAAGTTTCTTTCTATTCTTAGTGTTCTCAGAGGTTTCTTTTAAAAAACAAATCATTAATCATTAATGGGGTTGAATTCATCAAATGTCTATTTTTTTAAGTCTACTTGAAATGTTTTTCTCCTTTAAGCCTAATGGACTTAGTTATATAATAGATTTTATGATATTTAACCATTCATGTAGTCCTAGGAAAAGCCCAACAGATCATTATTTTTTTTTCAGTGTGATGTGTGACAGGTTGTATTTTCCGAAAATGGCTTCAACCAGACCTCCCATTTTACCTGTTCTTCCATCAATGTGACTTCTTACTTCTTCCATTGGGTTGGGTTTATGTCCCCTCCCGGGAACCTAAATGTGCCATGGCTATGGTGGAAATGATGTGACAGGACTTCAGAGGCTAGTGCGTAATGGGTAATACAGTTTCTACCTGATTCTCTTGAGCTATGTGCTCCTGAAACCCAGCCACTATGAAGTGAGGGAGCCCCAATAGCCTGGAGAGACACTCACATGGAGGGGAACCATGGTCTCCAGCCTACAGTCCAGCTGAACTTCCAGTTCACATCCACTCCCAACATGATGACCATGTGAGTGAGCCATCTTTAAGGCAGATCCTCCAGCCCCAGTCAAGCCACCCCAGCTGATGTGACATGGAGCAGAGGCAGGCTGTGAATGCCATGCATAGCCCACATGGCAGACTTGTGAGCAAAATGGAGGATGGTGGTTGTTTTAAGCTACGAAGTTTTGGGGACGTTTGTTACGCAGCAATAGGTAGCTGACACATGATAATTGATTCAGTTTGCTAACATTTTATTCAGGACTTTTGCATTTACTTTCAGAAGGAAGACTGGCCTATATTTTCTTTTCTTTTCTTTTTTGTTTTTTGCACTGTCCTTGTCATCTGTTTTTCATATCAAAATTATACAACCCTTTAAAAATGAGCTAGGATGTGTTTTTTCTTTTTCTAGTCTCTGAAAGGGTCTAAGTTTGAAATTATTTTTGCTTTGCTGTTCAATTAAGAAAACCAAACTAATGTAAAAAGCTCTCAGAGCTTGATGTCTTTCATTTCTTTGAAAGAGATTTTTGTTTACTGGCCAGTTTATTGAAAGGTTAGGATCTATTCTGATTTCCTATTATTTCTTAAGTTAATTTTTGGTAGTTTCTTAGAAAATTGTCCACATCCTCCGAGCTTTCAAAATGTTAACATACAAGTGTCACTGTAACTGAATTATGTTCCCTCATTCATTTATAATATTGTTTATTCTCTCCCTCTCCTTGCCCCCCGATGGGACTTGCCAGAAGATGTCTATTTGATTCATCTTTTCAACAATCAGTGTTTCTTTACTGTTCATATTTCTAGCTTCTAATGAAATCAGAAAGAAAACTAATGAAGTAGTTTTCATTTTCATCACTATCTGTCTTTATCTTTATCACTCCTTTCTATATATTTTTTTTGTGCTTGAGATTTCTCTCTTTTTAAAAAATTTTTTTTACTTTTTGAGTTGAAACCCTAGCTTATTATTTCCAGGCTATTTTCCCTCAAAGTATCACTTTAGAAGCAAAGCAAAAGTTTGATAAATGCTTGCTGTTCAGTTCCAAATATTTTACAATTTTCCCTTTAACTAGGCTGACCATGCAATGTATCCACCAAACAGAGACACCTTTGATAGTGAGAGAAAGGGAGTGTTATTAACTACTCAAGGATGACAGGCATCAACTGGGTCTTGCCCACACTAATTCAGACATATGTACACCCACGAATTATTTCTAAGAGTGTGTTTGTGTTTTCAAATGTGTGTGTGTGTGTGTGTGTGTGTGTGTACAAAGTAACATCATTGATTTCTATTGTAACTACATTGAGGTCAGAAAACCCGGTCTACTTCGCAGAATTTGGAATTGGCTGAAACTTCCTTTGTGGTCTGGTGAATGGTCAAATTTTTATAAATATTCCATGTGTGCTTGGAAACAATCTTTTCTTCAGGGTTCACTGTTTCTCATGGATCACGTTTATTAATCATATTATTCAAATCTTCCACGTTCTTCATATATTTTTTTATCCACTTTGTTTATTGCTTTCTGATAGAGGTAGTCTAAATTTCCTGGTATAATTACAGATTTTGAATTTTCCCTCATAATTTGTTAGTTTTTGTGCTAGATATCATAAGACTATGTTGTTTGTTGTTTAGAGGTTAATATTAGTATATCCTCTTGGTGGTGTCTTCCCTTTATCATTTAAAGTCTCTTACATTTCTATTCATTTTTAACTTTATCCGTTTCAACAGCTTTCATTTGGTTGCCTGTCAAAGCTTATTCTATCCTATCCCTTTATTTCAACCTTTCTGTATGCTTGTTTTATGTGTGCCTTTGAAAAAAACTTTGCTAGATTAAAACAATAGCAACAGCAAAACAAAATACTTCCAATCTGAGAGAGCCTCTCTTTCAAGCAAGTAGTTAAATCTGTTTACATTTATTATGATCACTAACATATTCGTCTTTAATCCTTTCACTATTTTGTGCTTTTTATTTTCCAAGCTTGTTCTTCGCTTCACCTCTCCCTTTTTCTTGCCTTCTATTGTATTGATTGTGTTTTTCTTATTCCCTTCTCCTCTCTACTAGTTTTGGAATTATATATTCTAGCAAAGAGATATCCTTAAGATTTTAAAGTAAATACTTAACAAAGGCTAATTTCCATCAGTATCTATTTATTTCTTACGAAATTGAGGACTGTTAACTCCATATCCTGACCTCTCCCCAACCATCTTTTTTTTTCTTTAGTCATGTATTTTGTTTCCACCTTGTTTTAAAATTCCCCTGAAGGGAGGGAGGAGGGTGAAAGGGATAATTCGGTACATGTGTGTGGTGATGGGTTGTAATTAGTATTTTGGTGGTAAACATGATGTAATCTATGCAGAAATAGAAGTATAATGATGTACACCTGAAATTTTTACAATGTTATAAACCAATATTACTGCAATAAACAAAAAATTAAAAAAAAAAATTCCCCTGAAGTTCATTGTTGTTAAATCAGGAGGGAACTTTTTTTATCTACCATTTCTGCGTATTCAGAATGGGAACAGAGGCTTCCCATGCTGCTCAGTCCACCACATCGACTGCAGTCCCCGATTCAGTAAGTTTGACAAATCACTTACCTTCTCTGGGTTTTCATTTCTGGTCACAGCTCGGAGAGGCTTCAGAAATCATCTAGAAAAGGAGCTCCCTCATTTTCCCTAAGACTCTGGGAATTGAAAATACAGATGATGAATATTATGATACTTAGTAAAAGAAGAAATCACTGCGGCTTGAAGAATCCAGATAGGCTATTGTAGGAACAAACATGGGTTAGTCCTAGAAGAATGGGCAGAAAGTTTCTTAAGCACAACAGTGATGTGGTCAAAATGGAATTTTAGTAAGATCAATGAACAGCAGTTTACTAACAGCTCTGTGTTGTAGGAGGGATTATTCTTCATAGATAGGGAAACCCCACAGGGTACTGTTTTATTAGTGTTGGCATGTGAAGCAGCAAGGGCCTGATCTAGGAAGGCAGCAGGAATTAGGGGAAGAAGAGCTGAATGGGAGATGGTTAGAAGCAAGAGCTAGAGGAGGTGAGTGCTAATTACACCAGAGAGGAAAGAAAGGACGCCAGAGCTGACCTCAAGGATTCCAACAAAGGGGCAGGGAGGCTGCCTTTATTGGTCCCTTCATGTAAACTTTGAGATTTTCACCTAGGTGGGTGTTTTCCAAGACACTGCATTATATGGAGCATGAAGGGGACTGAGACTTCTGGTGGTACCGGCAGCAGTTAGTAATAGAAGGCCTCAATTGTGACACGGGGCTTTCTGTCACCGTGAGTTGTCCTGGCTGCTAATTCATTCATTCGGGGCTGGCAAATCACTGCTGGCCAAGTCATAGGTCTGAAGCTCAGCCTAAGCTGCCTTTCAGGGTCAGGGCAAAGGCTGGGTGGCTCCAAGAGGGCCTGGCTGAGGGAGAGGCCAGCCTCTGGAGGAGCAGGTGGGGGGCTAGCGTGGGAATGAGAAGCTGAGCAAGCCCTTTTCCCTCAGGCGGTTGCACCTGTGTGTAAAAAATGCAGGAATGGACGGACAGTCTCCAAGATCTTAAAGATGGCTTATGTTGGGGACGTGGGATTTCAGGTGTCTTTTCCTCTTTCTTCATTATATTCTTTTCTGTATTGTTCCAATTATTTACAATGAGTACCTGTAATTCGTATATTCAGGAAAAAAACGTCATTTTCATCGTGGGGACAAGATACTCTTTCCAAGCACTGCCTGCTTGCTTCCCCCTGTACCGGTATTATCTCCTGTAACCCCAGGTAGCTGTCAAGAATTATTACCCGGATTTTAAGGACGAGAACAGAGGTTCAGAGCTAGAGAACTTGCCCAGGGCCAGTGGAGGCAGAGCAGGGTCTCGCAGGTCCCCACCGCTGGCTCTTTGGGGCCCTCAGAGCAAGCAGGCGAGACCTGCAGACCAAGAGCTGGCGGTCCGCTCTCCTGGACGGCTGAGGGCTGCTGGGGCGGGGCCGAGCTGACGCCAGCCCCGCCCCGAACTCAAGCCCCGCCCCCAGGTGTTGCTCCAGGGTCCGGACCACGCCCCCTAGGCCAGCCCCGCCTCACCGTTCAGGCCCCGCCACCCGTTCCAGAGGAAACGGAAGTGGCGGCGGGCCCGAGCGGAAGCAGGAAGCGGCGGAGCAGGATCGCTCCCGTGGCGGTGCTGGCTTCGGAGCCATGGCGGAGAAGTTCGACCACCTGGAGGAGCACTTGGAGAAGTTCGTGGAGAACATCCGGCAGCTCGGCATCATCGTCAGCGACTTCCAGCCCAGCAGTCAGGCCGGGCTCAACCAGAAGCTGTGAGTGGCGGCCCGAGTGCGCCGGCGTCTCCCCGGGGTTGGCCGGGCAGCGTCTGCCGGGGAGCCGGGATGGGGGAGCCGGGATGAGGGAGCCGGGATGGGGAGCCGGGATGGGGAGCCGGGGTCAGAGAGCCGGGGTCGGGGAGCCGGGATGGGGGAGCCGGGATGGGGGAGCCGGGATGGGGAGCTCGGATGGGGAGCAGGATGGGGGGCCGGGGTCGGGGAGCCGGGATGGGGAGTCAGGGCAGGGCCGAGAGCCGCAGCCTCTCCCCCGCCTCCTCTGGGCCTGGCCCCCCGGTCCCCTCCCATCCACTCCAGGCGCTCTGAGGGCGGGATCGAAGCTGCCGCCTGTTGCCCTCCCGCCTCCTTCCCGCTTTGTCTTGCTGGGACCTTTTTTTGAGGGCCCATTTGGAGACGTTATCATGACCGGACAATACAGTTTCCGTTTCTGGGGCCCCATCAGTGAGAGTCCTGCTTCATTATCTGAGCCTCTCCCCGAGCTCGTGTGACCCCCTCCCAGCGTTTCCTCCAGAGCCCTTCTGGGGAGTTCAGCCCCTGTCCCCAGAGGGGAGGCGGGCTTCAGCGGGAGTGGCTAAAGTGGGCCCCAGGAAGGCGAGGGCTCCAAAACCTGTTGCTGTAGGCCTGAATGTGGAGCAGTTGGGGGAGGGTGGTGGTGACAAAGGCCACAGAACATTTATTATTTTTTGTGGCAACAGCCTATGGTGGCTATGGTTTTAGGCCCTGGGATGGACAGAAGGTAAACACACAAATAGAATGCTCTGGGGAGGGGCTCACAAGCTTTATAGGGGACATGACATACAAACATAATTGCGTGACCAGTGCTGTGCAACTAGCCAGGTGGTCTAGGAAGGCTCCGGAGGGGAGCTGAAATTAAACCAGGCAGCGACGGCTTTGTTCCCCCCAGACTGAGGATGGATTCTTAGCTGGAGTCCACTGCTCCATATGTTCCCTGAAATCGCACACAAAATCACATGCACATCAGGGTAATTGTTTTTGAGAGAAGGTTGGTATTTTTCATCAGCTTCTCAAAGGGGTTGGTCCCTGCCCCTCAGTATTGGCAATTTCTAGTTTAGAAAGAAAACCAACAAATATCTGAGGGTATTCTATAACTCCAAAGCTTTCCGAGGAATTCTGTGGCTAACCAAAGAGCTGTGAGCTGTGTGTAACCTGTGCATGTGTGAGGAGCACCTGTGTGGAGCCCTGATTGCCAGGTGGGTGGTGCTAATGTTGGCACCTGAATTAACCAAATACTCTCGTTGTTGCTTTTTCCTGCAGGAATTTTATCGTTACTGGCTTACAGGATATTGATAAGTGCAGGCAGCAACTTCATGATATTACTGTACCTTTAGAAGTTTTTGAGTAAGTACCATTCTTGATATTCATTTGGGTATAATTCTTGTTTAATTGTGGTGTAATGACCCCCTCAACCCCCAGAATTTTTTTTTTTCCTTGGTGAGGAAGATTAGCCCTGAGCGCACATCTGTTGCCAATCCTCCTCTTTTTGCTGAGGAAGATTGGCCCTGGGCTAACATCCATGCCCATCTTCCTCTACTTTATGTGTGGGATGCCTGCCATAGCATGGCTTGATAAGCGCTGTGTAGGTATGCACCTTGGATCCGAACCTGCAAACCCTGGGTCGCCGAAGCAGAGCACATGAACTTAACCACTACACCACCGGGCTGGCCTCTCAACCCCCAGTATTTAAGTGTCTGCCATGTGGCAGGCATGGCCTAGGTGCTGGGGATATGCCAGTGAAGACGACAGAAATACTTGCTCTTGTGGAGCCTATGTCTAATGGGATTAAAAAGTTAAAAAAAAACAGCCCTCAATATTGTATTGTTGAAAAAGAGTTAGATGTGAATAAATGCTTATTAAATATGTGAAAAACACCATAAGCCCTCAGAGTCCTGCTTAGACAAGGACAGCCACATAACTTCCTTTTTTTCTTGAGAAGTAAAAAGTCTTACATGGGCTATATTATAAATTAAAAAAAAATAATAATTACAGCCAGAAACGACCTGAGAAGTAATCTGGTCTGGTGTCTCACAGACTGCCCTGGGCACGCTGGGTCTGGGAGATGAGAATATCTGCTCTGTTGAGACAAAAAAAAAAGATTCTTAGGCCAAGTTTGGGGAGGCTGTTCCCTGTCTTCCACCGGGGACTTATGTGCACCTGTCGCAGTCACGGTCGAGAGAAAGCCTCCAGGAAATACACTTAGTTTTTTGTCAATCCAGGTTTTATCACACCTGGATTGACAGGTGAAAGAACTGATGAGTAGCTGCAGTGGGTTGTTTAGCTGGTCAGTGTCAGAGTTGAGACTAAAATCCTGGACTTGTCCTCCTTGACCGGGGCCATTTCTCTGTGCCAAGCAGCCTCTCCCTCCCGGAGCTGGCTTGGCACAGCAAGAGAATTCTAGTACTTTTTGCAGTAAAACTGAAAATGTAAATCACTAGATTTTCTTGAACAATAAAGGGAAAAGTTGTCGTTGTTCACGTCCAGGAAGCTCAGAGGTACAAATCCTAGTACAACACAGCTCAGCGGCTGTGCTCAAAGACAGGACACAGAGACAGCAGTGTTTGGGGTCTCGGCTCTGTTCTCACCTGCTGGCCGTGGTGTCGCGTGTTCTCTGCCTGTTCTCAGCCCCACTGAGTTCTCCGGCCTCACGTGGGAGGGCAGGTCTCGTGCGTGTTACGGCTCCAGGCTCCTGGATGTGGGCTGCCTGCCTGTGCAGTGCAGGAATGTGGAGGCTGATTTGCCTTCACTGCAGTGTCCTCATATGCTGTTCTGGTTGTGAGTGTACAGATGGATATATTGACAGATGCCAAGTTACTACTCGAGTCTTCGAAGTGGGGCGAGTTACAGCAGGACGGATGGGAAAGATGACGTAAGGACAGCGGGCAGTGAAACCTCGGCCCACACAGCCTGCCGGGGGCAGAAGGGCCGTCGAGATTCATGTGGGGTATCAGGAATGAGGCGGCGCGTGAGCGCAAGTAAGCAGCAGATGCGGAAAGTTTATTGCAGATTGTCGGTGGATTTGCACGAGGTAGGAATTTCCAGGTCCACGGTGGGCTTTGCAGCACACACGTTCAGACACTGACTGTGTCTGCAGCGATCAAAAGGTCAACCTTGGCCCTTCTATCCGTTGCTTGGGGTTGGTGTGCTGGCAGAAGTGGAAGCCGACTCTTGGGTCTTAGAGGAAGAGCCAGTCCGAGTGATGTTGCTCTTGAAACCAGTTTATTTGACACTTGAGCCTGTCAGGTTTTTTTTTTTCCTAGAAATGGATGGATTTTGTTTAAAATTAACCATACTTTTGCTTCTTTCATTCCATCATTTCAAAAACATTGCAATAAAATGGAATTTCTAGAACTTGTGATTTATTATTTTTTTGCTGTCATAATGAAAGACCAGTTTTTATGCCATTAACTGTAACTTAACGGTGTCTAATTTGAAGTGATTATGTATCCTCTGCTTCAGTAAAAAAAGAATTAATTTGATTTAGGGTGGTGGCGGTAGTTTTTGTTTCTTTGTAATAATTCAATTTAGGTCTTCAGGGTACAGAAGTAGTCAGGTGGCCTATTGGTAAAATACGTGGATATTCATCTAGGCAATATGCTTAATGAAATCTTGGGGATAATGGAGACATTTTAGGTACAAGTGTTGAAAATGTCAAGAAGCAGTTTTATAACTGTTTAGAAATATTTGGAGAGACTCTCTCTTAAATTTCAGTTACTTAGGTGTATTTGGTACAATGTTAGTCGGAGTCCCTCCCCCTTTTTAAAGCTTGGATCGGTTTGTAAAATAATCTTGGGGCAGGCAGCGATGGGGCTCTCCTGCTCTCAGCGCCCGCTCCTTCCCCTCCAGCAGCCCGAGGCTCCTCCACAGAGGGTTTACCAAGTGAGGGGGTGGACCTGGAATGGAGGCTGCATCTTGGTGGGCTCCCCCGTGTCGCTCAGGCTGAAGCCCTGGCCCACGCTTAGTTCTCTCTTGTCAGGAGCTGCCTGACCTTAAGGGTTGCCTTGAGGATCAAAAGATAGTGGCCATAAAGCCTTTTAAAAGCACACATGCTGGGACCGGCCCGTGGCTTAACGGTTAAGTGCGCACGCTCCGCTGCTGGTGGCCCAGGTTCGGATCCCGGGCGCGCACCATCGCACCGCTTCTCAGGCCATGCTGAGGCCATGTCCCACATGCAGGAACTAGAAGGATGTGCAGCTATGACATACAACTATCTACTGGGGCTTTGGGGGGAAAAAAATTAAAAAAAAAACAAAAAACTTAAAAGCACACATGCTAAAAATGTAGTATGGCTGTGAAGCTTGCTTGGTTTGTAAGTGATCATTACTTGATTTCATGAGTTATTCATATTATTAGAAGTAATATGAGATCAAATTATGTATATTTGTGTAAATGAGAGAATCTTGATTCACTTGGTTTTTGACACAGTTTTGTGTAAACAGGGCCATGTGAAGTCGTGTATGGCTACCTTTTTTTCCCCCATAAGAAGACTGTGAGAATAGGTGTCACCCGTGAGAATGTTAATTGAGATGTTTCATGTTTCCAGATATATAGATCAAGGTCGAAACCCCCAACTCTACACCAAAGAGTGCCTGGAGAGGGCTCTAGCAAAAAATGAGCAAGTTAAAGGCAAGATTGACACGATGAAGGTAAGGCTCTTATAAGAATGTCAGAACACAAGGAGCTACAAAGCTGTTCTGCTGATAGACTTTGTCATTCTTTTCTGTACTTGGTAAAACATCAGCTATTTCATAACATTACATGGTGGAGATTATGAATTGTGTAATAGGTAGTAAATAAAGTTAAATATCAATGAGCCATGTGGTAGCATAGAAAATGTAACAAAGTGGTAGCCTTACTTTTAGGAGAGTCCAGGTTAATTTTTGTGATTGTTAGTTGTCATTGGCTAACTGTGATTGTTTTCGTTTTTAAGACTTCAGTATCTCAAGTTTGCACATTGATGCTTTCTGATTCCTTCTGTTAGGCCTTTTCCTGTAATTATGGTTCTCTGGTTTAGAGGATTCTTGAGTCTTGATTCTCTTCTCTTTCTCCAGTGATGTCTCCAGCTTCTGACTCCAGTCTCCTTCGTACCACATCCCCAGTCATGCAGTTCTCTGCAGAGAACTTACTCTTTGTTTACTTTGATGAGATCTAAAAAACTCTCTGCCTCTTGAACATGAAATATGTACAGATCTTCCTCGAATTAATGATTAGGTTATGTCCCATCATAAGTTGAAAACAGTATAAGGCAGAAATGCATTTAATACACCTAACCTACTGAATGAACGTCTTAGCTTACCCTAGCCTAGCCTGCCTTAAGGTGCTCAGGACGTTAGTCTACAGTTGGGCAAAATCGTTTCACACAATGCTTGTTTTATAATGAAGTGTTGAAGATCTCACGTGATTTATTGAATCCTGTACTGAAAGTGAGAAACAGGACAGTTGTACGGATACAGCATGGCTGTCAGTGTATCGGTTGTTCACCCTCGTTGCGGGGCTGACTGGGAGCTGAGCTCGCTGACGCCGCCCAGCATCATGAGAGAGGATCAGACCGCATATCACTAGCCTGGGAAAAGATCAAAATTCAAAATTCGAAGTATGGTTTCTGCTGAATGCATTTTGCTTTCACACCATCATAATGTTGAACAGTCGTAATGTTGAACCATCATAAGTCAGGGACTGTCTGTAGTCTTTTTTCTTACTTACATTGACTCAAATGTGGTTCAGATTGGGGGAATTTGTGGTTTTTCTCTTCACTGGAGGGTGCCCTCCCTTTAACGGCCTCCCATTTCTGTTGGCCTCAGACAGGGAGCTCTGCTGCCTCTCTGCCCCTAGACTTCATTCCAGTGGCCACAATGACCTTGTTTCTGTTTCTGGAATTCACCAAACCCCTCTCCTTCCTCTTGTCTTCATGCCGCGTCCTCTGTCTGGAACTCTGTGCCTTCTCTTGGCACACGCACACTGACTGTCCTTTGGGCTCAGCACATCTCACCACCTCAGTGAGGCCTTGCAGACCAGCCTTTCCTAAGTTCTTTCCTTGAGAGCACTGATGAGGAGTCACTTTTCTCTTTTCTTTTTCTCTATTTGTTCTGTCTCCTCTGCTGTGGCTTAAGCTCCCAGATCTCAGGGGGCACAAGTGTTCTGTGCCTGCGGATGCCCAGCGCCCACAGGTGTGCCCAGTCATTGTCTGATGTGTGCAGGGACGGCCACACAGTGACCTCTTAGGGCTCAGAGGTCGCTCTGGCCGAGTACAAGTAGCCAGGGGAGCCGCTCAGTCAGAACGACAGTGATGTGCCTGTCATGTGCTGCCCTGGGGACGTAGGGCTTCTCAGCATCCCTTCTGGTGATTGTACTGATGATAGGGAGCGTGTCCTGGAGCTGGCGGTTGCTGTGATTGTTAGTGTGGTGCCCACAGCTTCATTTCTGATTTGGGATTGAGTTGCTGTTGGACTCAGCGTCACCCTTAGGACATAATACAGCTTTTAATGAACAGCAAACTGGGATCGTTTTGGCTGTTCTGTGAGTGAGTTGTATTGTCCAGTGGAAGTCCCCTCTCTGTGAGCAGAGTCGTGGTTCGTGTGTGATATGCTCCTGTTCGTCCCCACTTCCGTTCACCTCCAGTGCCTTTGGGCAGTGCAGAGGTTTATCTTCAGTTTGCATCTGTTGCCGCTTGGTCATTTTCTCTTGTCTGAGAGCTGTGCAAGTCTCACGGCCCAGTTCTGTGGCCTTTGTTTGCCCAGTGGGCCGTGTATTTGAACTCCCAAAAGTTATATCTTAAATAGTTACCGTAGTGTTAGAGTGCAGCTCTCCTTTGAGAGTGTGCTTTTAACTTCTGTAAGTATATCTTCATGCTTAAATCCACAGTGTTTCTTTTTAGTATAGTTTGTAAGAAAAGGTTATGAGATGCTGGCAGATATTTAGCTGCTTTTAAGATTGGATTAAAACAAATGTGATGCTGATAAGTCAGATCGAGAAGCCGTGGCGTGTGGAGGAGACAGGTTTCCAGGTGCTCTGAAAGCTTTGATGGAGCTGTTTGCACACAGTGCGTTTGATGTGGTTTGAGTTAATAATTGCTTAATTAAATATTTGACGATTTCGATTACTTAGGTGTGCTGTTTGCAAACATCATTTCCACCTGTGTGGCTAGCTCCTTACAAGAGGGGCTTTTTTAATTTGAAGCCAGAGGGAAGAAGTTGTATTTGAATGTGTATTCCTCTTTCAGGTAGTTCTCGCTGTACCTGTAACGTAATTGCGAACACTTATTTTCATCTGGTTTGCTGAGTATCCCATTTCTGGGAGGTGAGCAGGCCGCAGAGGAACATGCCTGCTCGCGAGAAGGGAAAGCTCGGTTGCCGTCTTTTGAGTTTGAGGCTTTGGGGGCCGAGGTCGTCTTTAACTTGGGTGATGGATCTGAAAGATATTTTCACAATGTTTATTTTTCTTCTTAGAAATTTAAAAGCCTGTTGATTCAAGAGCTTTCTAAAGTATTTCCAGAAGACATGGCTAAGTATCGAAGCATCCGAGGGGAGGACCACCCCCCTGCCTAACTTCATCCTCTCTCTGTCTGAAGACCCTCCTAGCCCCGTGTGGATCGCCGTGACCCTCAGGCAGCCTGTGACTGTGAGCGGCGCCAGTGCCGCTGCTCTGGGCCCGTCCTCCAGCCACCCTGTCCTCGTCACTGGACTCGGGGGCTGGCGGGGCCTGGGGGGCTGGTGGGGCTGTGCCGCCAGCTCTCCTCTCTGTTCCTGATGTGCGTCTGTTTGATCCTCAAGTTTTCAGATGGCTGGTGATCGCACATCGTTGAGTGCGATGCGTTTGATTCTCCACGGCAAAGTAGTGTTGGGATTATTAACTATGATAGGTAAACGGAAAGCTGTTAAAAGTTCTACCTAATAGTTTTCTTTTTATGTACTCTTTCTGTTCCATTTTATTATGAAGTCAAAGCCGAAAAAAAAAAATTAAAAATAAAAAAACTGGTTTAATATGAGAATTACTTTAAATTGGTTTTGTATTTTATATTTTCAAGGATAGTGCATAGAGAATGTGTTCACTGTGTTTACGTGGATTTCAATTAGACCTAAGCATATAATAAAGTTTTTAAGTACTTATATGACTTATTCCGAGTAATTATTTTTAGAACATTTTTACAGTATAGTACAGTGTATCTTGTAAACAGTCACATATGAATATGTGAGTAATATTCATAAAATTTGTTCTCCAGGTGTTGAGGCAGGAGAAGCTAAAGCAGAATGCAGAGATCTGGTTTCCCTGTGACCTGTGTCACGGAGGATGTGACAAACACAGAAGAAGGCAGATGTGTTGACACTTGATGAAAGCTCGCAGTCCCATGTGTGTCAGCCTGCAGTGTGCTGACGGATTGCGTGGGACTTCTGATCTCGGGCATGTTCTGACTCAGCAGGTCCAGGCAATGTGTCTGTGATCTCTGGTTGCACTTGGAGTTGCACGCAGGCCCGAGTGCAGCGTTTCTCAGGGGTCATCAGCAGACCACCTGCATCAGAATGACCAGACTCATTTATTACATCTGCAGACCACCTGCATCAGAATGACCAGATTCATTTATTAGCAAGGTGGGCCCCATTCAGACCTTGCTGGGGCATTAGGCTGGGGTCCAGGACCCTGCATTGTTGATTTGCTTCCCCAGTGATTCTGGACTGGCTTAGATCTGAGAACCTCCATCTCATCGTGTGTAACAGTGTAGTGTGTGGGCTTCAGTGTCTGTGTCACATGAGGCTGCAGGTGTGGTTTAGTGAAGGGAGGGCAGAGTCCAGCCTTCAGCATTCTCTGCTGACCCACTTCTGCTGGGATGGGGGACCTTGTGTGTGCCCCCAAGGGAGTCTTATTTGCTAGGAGTTGGGGACCAGGTCCCTTAGGAATACTTCCTCTTTGTTAGCAGTTCTCTTCTTTCCAAAACTGCTCCAGAGACGAACACCATCCCGGCGACACGGTTACTTCTAGATGAGGATGCCCCCAGTCCAGAAGGTCCTGGGGGCAGCGGTTGCTCTCCTGGCTTGGTTTTCCTGCCTCTAACTACCCTAACTGTTAGCTGCTGCCAAGGGCCCCTGTGAGGGGCATGGCTCACTGAGCCCTTCCCAGATGCCATTCTCATGAGTCAACTCGTTGGTCCTCACCAGTCCCCTGAGCTGTAGGAACTGTTATCGTCTTTACGTTACAGAGCCGCAGACTGGGGCACTGGGGTGCTGAAGAGCGTGCCCAGAGTCCCACAGCGAACGTGTAACAGCTGCAGTTAAACACAGGCCGACTTGGTCCAGAGCGCCTGTTCTCAGCACTACATTACATTGCTTCGGTAAAAGACATCATTTTGCAGTTGAGACAGTAGCCCAATTGCTCTAGACCATCACTCTCCGTCTTAAAACATTGTCTTGACTCCCAGGGTTAGGTCTACTCCTCCTCAGGCTTGAAAGGTATATTTCCATTCGCCTCTGCGTTGATGCCTGGTGGGTCCAAAGGTGTCCATAATTCCCATCTCTGGGTTCTGAAACACCAGAATGTAGCTGGCGGAGGAGCACTGTTCTGCATATCCTGGGCCTGGGAATCGTGGGCGGCCTTGGGCCATTTGATATGGGTACCTGACCTTGGGAAGAATGGGCCGCCATCAATTAGTGGAGGTGCTTGTCTGGTAGTGAATGATTATGCAAGGCCCCACAGCATGGTGGGTCTGCTGACTTGGGCCCAGCAGGGGCTAATGTAGCTGCAACAGATGTCACTCTGGAACATTCACTGATCTCCTTTTCAGTACAAGTTCGTGTATATGGGTGGACGGCCTTGGAGCTCTTAAACAACTCTCCTAAGTGTGTTTGCGGTCGCCACCACAGTGGATCCCCAAAGAATGAATAGGTATTACGGCACACGAGGCTGTGACATCATGTTACCGTCTCCCTAAGTTCCTGGCTTGGTCTCCATTTTCCACTGTACCTGTCATCATTGCAAGTGCCAATCACTTTCAAGTCCTCTTTAGGTTACTGAGCAATCTTCTTAGCTCAGAACGGACACTGTGTTACTTTTGTGAGTTCAAAGGAGCATTGAAGGGTCCCCAGCAGCCTTCTTGTGAACTCACGATGAAGGCCTGATATTGGTTGTAACTTTCCACTGTCTTTTAGACTTCTTCACCGGAAGATCCAAGACTGCACCTCAGACTCAGCATACACACAGCTGAACTCACTCTCCTGCCCTTGGCCCTTTGACCCCTCCTCTCAAGGGCCTCATTTCAGTTAAAACAATAATTATCGGAGTCATCCTGGAGCAATAGCAAATGTTTTGATTGGCTGCTGCTCTCTACGTCGCCCCTACTCATTGCCACCCATTTGGTTGCCAATTCCTCCTGCGAATTTGAACTCTTCTCCTCTTCCCCCTTCCTCAAAACACAGATCAACCCACCCACCCACCCACCCACCTGAAAGCCCAGTGATTTTCAAATCACAGCTACATCGCTGTCCCACCACGAGGCAGGTCCTGCTGCAGACGTGGGGCCTGAGCTCCAAGTCACTCTTCTGGGTTATCTACACTGCCTCTGTGGTTAAGAAAACAGAAATGAAGCCCCACCTTTATGCAGAAGTAGAATGTCACTTTATCTCTTTGGGTTCACAATCAGATGTGTTCATTACAGAAAACTCAGGAAAATGTTGCTAAGAAAAGCACCACTGTTGCTGCCCTCATTGTTAGTATTGTGTCTTTATCCGCCTGGACATTTTTGTCCACACACACAAACAAACAAATTTAGAATTATTCCTATGAACTTGAGTTGGTAACCTGCTTTTTTAAAAAACGATACCATGAAAATCTGGGCATCAGTCAACTTCCTCCTATATAATAATTTCTAATGCTTAGTGTTCCTTTAATGTATTAACAGCGGACACTTATTTGTTGTGATTTATACACCAGACACGGTTTAAGCACTTTACGTGTGTTGGCTCAGTCCCCACTGTAAGCCAGTGGGGTGGTTTACAGATGAGGAGCCTGAGGCACAGAGAGGTTGGGTAACATGCTTAGGTCACCCAGCCAACAAGGGTTGGAGCTGGGCTGGCACCCACACAGTCACAGGTCCCGCTCGGCCCTCCTGCCTCTGCCACTCAGCTCGTCAATCCCTGTTCTGTGTCTACATGGTATCTATCTATCTACCAGGAAATAATTATCTCTGTTCATACCCTTTCCTCCACTTGTCCAATTATTATTCAGAATAAGTTCCTGGAAGTGGAATCATGGGATTTGCACATGTTTAGGATTGTGATACTCCTTTTCTGTTGCCCACAAGCCCTGAAATAACCAGGTGTTAGTTACAAAGGCAGATGTTCATCTATGGGGAATATCAGTAATGTCCCCAGATAATTCTTCGTTACGTTCTTATCAAATAAAATACTATATGTGAATGCCTTGTTGAAGCGTTACTATCATTAATGACGATGCAGATGCTGGCTGCTAACAAGGTCACGTGGTGACCCTGCACAGCCAGGTGAGCCCGCTCTGCTCCCTTTCTCTCACCTCTGCAGAACTGAGCCATCCGTCCAAGTGACAGAGTGCCGTTGATCCAGAGGGACTGACAGAACGTATAGCCCTTGATTCTTTAAAGAGTCGGGTGTGTGAGGGGGCAGGTGTCCTTTTTAAGTGCTACAAACCTAAGAAGTTACAAAGGAAAAGATGGATATATTTGGCTATATAAATGTTAAAAAACCCCAAGCTACATAAAGATTAAAAAAACCTTCTAATGTAAGGTTAAAAAGCATCATAAACTCAAAAGACAAAAAACTAGGGAAAATACTTATTATACATATGACAAAGAGCTATCTGCTGTGCAGAAAGCTCTCACACAAATAAGGAAAAAAGCATCGTAGAAGAACAGACAGGTGTTCATGTTACGTTGTTTATAACGGGGGAAAAAAAGCAAAGAAAAAAGGCAAAAGTTGAATGTTCATCAACAATAGCTTAGGTAAATTATGGTTTATTCATTTGGTGGAGTACTATGCAATGATTAAAAAATGAAAGAATGAAGATCTGTATGCATTGATAGAGCAAGATCAAGATAACCTTAATTAAAAGACAAGTTTGTTCAATAGATGTTAATTAAGGGTGCACAGCGATCTAAGCAATACACAAATCTGACTGAGAGTTTCTCCAAGGCCCTCTGCCCACTAGCTGAAAATGCTGATTCTAGGCCCCATTCCACCAGGGCTGCTGCACTAGAATCCTCTCTTCCCTTGACTTCTAAATGCTCCACTTGAGCATTCAATGTTAGTTCCTCTGGGCGCTGGCTCTCCTTGTACCCCTTCTCTGGGCAAGCTTGTCTGTCTCTTCGCTCCAGTTACAATCTTGTGCCAAGATTCCCAGGTTTGTATCCTGGCCCACACGTCTTTCCTAAGTGAGTCCTACACGTCCGTAACTCAACTTCCTGCTTCTTTCCACTTGGCCCCCAACTGCCTCCAGTATAACATCCTTGAGGCTGGACTCAACATCTTTCGCACCCAAACGTCTCCCCTCAGCAAGGGGCACCTCCTTCTCTCCAGGTGCTTCATCCTCGCCCCCTTTCCCTCCCTTGACACTTCTGCCCTTGTGTGGAAGCCGTCACCGAGCCTGCTAAATGCCCCATCTCCTGGCTGTTTTCACTCCAGCCACACTAGTCTTTGGCTTTCCCCACCTAGCACACATGTGCCTTCGCACGTACCTTCCCTCAAGTGTCACCTCTTTCCCTGGCCACATGTACTTATCCTTCAGATTGCGATGTAGAGGCACTTCCATAGCTTGCCTTCTCTGAGACCTCGGCCAGCACTGGTGTGTTTGTTTCTCTCCTTTGACATTCGGTAAGTATCAAAGATGCTGAGAGTTACAGAGGAAATCTTAACCTTCAAGTTTGCAATCTCCCTAAGAGCCTGGATCACACCAGCCTGTTCATTCCTACGCCCTAGGACTTACTACAGCGCCTGACATATAATGGGTGCTTATTAGTCACTGAACAATTAGTGAGCAGTCAAACTATGTGACACAAGCAAGTCTAGGTATTTGAGGAATCATGCACAGATCTAGCAGTGGCCGAGAGAAATGGCACAAAGTGATTTTGTGACAGGGCGGAAGTCAAGTGTCACAATTGCATTGGACCCTGGAAAGGACAGTTCTCTCCCCACAGGAGGAAAGTTCTGGGTGTTGCCCAGACCCCACATCCATACTCTAACTTTAACAGTAGGTAGAGCTCACGAGACTAAGAAAATGGTCAGGCACCATCAAAAGCAGTTCTGGTCGGCTGGCTGTGAGCTCAGTAGCTGAATGGGGATGGGTGTGAAGTGGTGTTCCCAGACCACCCAGCATACTCCAACACCGGAAGAGACCTGGGTCCCAAATGGCCTTGCACTGCCTTTTATTCCCTCTGTCCTTAGCCTAATTGGGATCTGTTGAGAGTAGGCTGTTTGCAGGGCCCTCTGGTCCATTAGCTTTGCCTTTGCTGGGGTCTTGCCCGGCTGAGCTGATGTCCTTTGATTGGTATGGTGGGGCTTTCTCATGTCCGCCTCTTTCCTTTCCAGGGCCTCAGCACAGCCTCTGGCCAAGTTGCAGTTGTCTCCAAAAAGATCCAGATATGTGATAACTATTTCCTACTGTTATAGAAAGAGTGTTGCTTGCCCTCAAAGGGTACAGCCATATGTTCATTTTATTTGGCTCTAAAATACTCTGCATCCAATTTATTGTAGTTTCTAGGAATCTATTCTAATACCATTTTGGTCCAGAGCTATACTAAGTACAGAATAACCTTATTACATGGCATGCATTATCGTTGGATTATTGCATCCCAAAACTAGATTTCATTGATTTTTAACAAAAATATTTAAATGTTCATACTTATGTTTCTTAGATAAAAATGAAAAAGCAAATAGTTCTGTATTAAGGTAAGGGTGAAACCATTGTGACAAAACCAAAATAAAGATAAGATAGAAGATGATTTCTCTTACCCATAGCCTGACTGGTTTAGATTGGCAGGGTGTCCGTATTCAACAAGGCCATCGACTACCACGCTGGGAGCTGCCCTACAGAGAGGCCCATGTGGCAAGAGACTGTAGTCTCTGGCCAAAAGCCAGTGGACCTGAATCCCACCATAGCCATGTGCATGAGTTTGGAAGTGGACCCTTCCCCATGGAGCCTTGGATGACGGGCCTGGCCAACACCTTGACTACAGCCTGGTAGAGACCCTGGGCCAGAGATACCCAGCTAAGCCCTGCCTGGATTCCTGATCCACAGACTCTTTGAGACAATAAGTTTTTGTTGTTTTAAGCCCCTAATTTTAGGGATAATTTGTTACCTAGCAATGGCTAACTAATACGCTATTTAATGAGAGATAGATGTATAGGAAAAAAAGAAAGGAGAAAAGAAAAGACAGAGGTCATTCCTGTTATTTCTTTTTGCATAACACCCAATTCCTCACCCCTCCCTCCCCCAGACCCCCCAAAGAAACCTTAGTGGCCCAAAATAACAACCATCACTTATTTGCTCAGGACTCTGATTTCGACAGGGCTCAGTGGGGACAGCTTGTGCACCCCAGAACCCTCACCTGAGGCAGCTCATCTCAGGCTAGAGGGTCCACTTCCAAGGTGGCTCACACACATGGCTCGCAAGGTGGTGCTGGCTGTGGCTGGGAGCTGGGGCTGTTGGCTGGATCCTCGGTTCACCTCCACTTGCCATTTCTTAGTGGTGAGGTTGGGCTTCTCACGGTGTGGATGCTGGCTTCTGACAGGGAGGGTCCCAAGAGTGATGGATCCAAAAGGACACACCCCAGTGTGCAAGTTCCTGCTCACGTCTTGCTGGTTGATGTCCCCTTGGCCAAAGCTAGCCCCGAGACAAGGGCACGAGTTCTGGGAGGTGTGGTTCATCAAAGCAACCAGCAGCAGCAGAGGCAATATGTCTAATGAAATACCTAAAGTTCTGTTTATTGTATAAGACGTACATGACTGTATTATTTGCAATTAGATCATTCATCTGTACTGAGAAGCCCTTTAGAAAAAATCCAGCCATGTGACTTCATTCTTAACGTTATAGCAGCAATTAGCTAAGTATAAAGCTCTTGAGCAACGTCTTTATGTTCAGTGCTCCTCTCACTTTACTCTCACTGTCATGTTTCCCACTCCCTATTTCCAGATTTCCTTTATTACACTCTCTCTTCATGATTATCTCTTACACCCTTGACCCATCATATCCAGCTGTGGTTGGCAGAATAATGGCCCGCAAAGACATCTACCTCTTAATCCCTGGAGTCCATGACTGTTACCTTACACAGCTAAGGGGACTTTGCAGATTGAGGTAAAGTTCTTGAGATGTGAGGTTATCCTGGATGATCCAGGTGGGCCCAATGTCATCACCATGGTCTTTACAAGAGGACGCAGCATGAAGGAGATGTGAGGACGGAAGCAGAAGGGAGAGAATGAGACAGACAGACAGACAGACAATTAGATGCTACACTGTGCCTCTGGGCTTGAAGACGGAGGAAGGGGCCATGAGCTGAGGTGTGCATGTGGCCTCTAGAAGCTGAAAATACAAGGAAACAGATTCTTCCCTAGATACGCCAAAAGCAAAGCAGCCCTACAGATACCTTGATTTTAGGACTTCTGACCTCCAGAGCTGTAAGATAATAAATTTGTGTTGTTAAGTGTGTGGTAATTTGTTACAGCAGCAACAGGAAACTAATACCCCAACTGAGCAAACAGATGAGGTAAAGAATATGGGATAGCAGAGGCCATCTGTTCATTGACCTTTGAAGATGTGATGATCATATTTACTATTTATAGTTGCAGTTTAATTGTCATAGCTATGAAATCATCATCCTGGAAAAATCTTTCAGAGGAGATATTGGAAATATAACAGACATATCCTAAGACCTAATTTCTGTTCTGATGTCTGGGAGAATTTTCTTCGCTCTCTCATCAGAAGTCAAGGAGAGCGGAGGGTTCTCCTGAGGCCGGACAATGGCCATCAGGAGCCCTCTGAGTAGGAAGGGACAGCTGAGAGTAACACAGTCTCCAGAATTCCTGACTGCTGCCTGCCTGAGATTCCTGGGGCTGCCGTGACAAAGTGCCACAAACTGGGGGGCTCAAAACGATACAAATTTATCTTATGGTTCTGGAGACCAGAAGTCTGAAATGAAGATGTTGGCAGGGCCATACTCCCTCTGAAGACTCTAGGAGAGGATCTTTCCTGCCTCTTCCAGGTTCTGGGGGATCCAGGTGTCCGTGAGGCCGCGGCACTCCAGTCTCTGCCTCTGTCTCACACGGCCTTCTTCTCTTCTCCATGTGTCTCTCCTCTGTGTCTCTTATAATGGTGTGTATTGCTGGACTTAGGGCCCACCTGGACACTCCAGGATGATCTCATCCTGAGAATCTTAATTGCATCTGCAAAGATGCTTTTTCTAAACAAGGTCACATTTACAGGGTGCCAGTGGACAAATTTTTGGGGAGGCCACCATTCACCCATGGCTCTTCCCTTTCAGGTGGGTCTGGGCATCAAGGCCCTGGCCTTGCTGGCTCAGGACCAGCCTTCCTAGGGTCAAGTCTTATTCTGGGGCTGCCAGGTCCATTCTCCCAGATCAGCCTAGAGCCCAGCCGCTGTCCATTGCACATGTCTGTGCCCCTCTTCCTCGTGGAGACCCGTCATGAGTTGAGAGTTTAAGACTGAGGGCTGGTGAAAACACTAACATGTTGTGTGCATTCATGTAGATAGAGACAGAAGTGATATTTTTCTTCTTCTTTGTCCCATAAGATCCTTTTCTGCTTTCTGAAAGAAAAAAGTTAACTTTTACAAAAAGAAAAAAAAGACAAAGCCTTCTGGCTCAGTAATAAGGAAGAAATATTGTGACAGTGGAAGTTACAAAGCCGAGAAAGTAGGAATCCTTGCAGACAGCCTTAAGGCACACACACAGTTCAGTAAATCCTCATTAGAGCAAATGTGCCGCGGGCGGGGCAGGCTGAGACGTGCAGGATAACCTGCACTGCGTGCCAGGCAGCTGGACACCAGCAGTGGCTGTCACAGGACCTTTGGGAGCTCTGGGAGGGAGGTTCACGGAGGGCGTTCAGGGTCTCCGCGGCAAATGCTCGCATCGGCGCCTCCGAGAGCAAAGGTGACGTGTGATCAGCACTGCTCTTCCTCATTTGATCTGCGGGGCGTTTGTGCCTTCCTCCCGAGCTGGTGAGTGCAGGCTCTCTCTGGTCGCGCATCATGCACAAGGTCCGACTTGTCGTCTATGTGAACACCATTTCACAAACAATCATTTAAAATGGCGTGTTTCTTTTTGGTAAGTGCACTGCGAACACGAGGACAGGTCATGCTCACAACCATGCTGGAGATATAGATGGAAGCCAGTTCTCATTAGGTGGCTGTCTGCCGTGTCGTTGTTATTTCGCACAGACCAGGTGCTTTACTCCTGTATTCGCATACCTGCAGAGTGCATCCTTCCTGACGGGCTGTTGGAGGGAGAGCCCCCAGCAGGAACGAGCTGGGTCATGAGCAGACTAAATGGCGTACGGAATCTGTCAGGAAGCTGATTTCCAGTCCAGGTGCTCTGAAGCAGACAGGGCTTTATTACTGAATCTACATGATAGCAACCTACAGTACCAATGGGGCAGAAACCTGGAATTTCAGGAGTTGGCTGATCGGCCCCCTGAAGAGTCGAGAGCCTTATTGTAAGCAGGCACTTACTGATGCATTCAGGCTGGACCTAACAGCCCTTCACACCCCGCAGAGGGCACTGGGGGCAGCCCCAGCCAGGCTCCAGGGCCCACATGCCCCCTCGCTCAGCCCACGGGCGTGGTGATGCCCTGTGCTTCTTGCTGGATCACCACTTCTCCCTTTACACTTCCTGACGTAATTTGGGGGCTGCCCATTTACCTTACCCAGGCCTTGTGCCTGAGGCCTGATGAGACGGCAGCTCCAAGTGGTGCCCAGTGGTGCGGATCCTGCACTGATGCTGAGAGGGCAGCCTGGGGTCAAGGCAGGGCATGGAGAAGGGCAGGGCTTCAGGCTTCATGGTAGGGCCCCGTGTGACCAGTTACTAGCTGTGTAGCCTGGAGTCTACAGACTGGGCGGCTTAAACAACAGACATTTACTTCTGGAAGCTGGAAGTCCAATATCAAGTTGTCGACAGGTTTGGTTTTTCCCGAGACTTCTCTTTGGCTTATAGATGGCCGTCCTCGCCCTGTGGCCTCACATGGTCTTTTCTCTGTGTGAGCCCACTCCTGGTGTCTGTTCTTCTTCTTATAAGGACACCAGTCATACTGGATCAGAGCCCTGCTCTTATGACCTCCTTTACCCTAATCACTACCCTGAAGTCCCCACCTCCAAACCGAGTCATGTTGGGGGTTAGGGCCTCAACACGTTAATTTTGAGTGGACACACTCAGTTCATAGCAGGGGACAACAGCCACTCAGGGTTGTTAGGAGGAAAGAATGAGGTTACACGTCATCATAAGAAGAGGAAGAGACACCAGGAGCGCCCAAAGGGAGGCCTCCCCAGGAACCGACCCGGCTGCCGCCCTGACCTTGGACTTCCAGCCTCCAGAGCTGTGAGCAATAAATAGCTGTCGTTTAAGCCGCCCCGTCTGTGGGACTTTGTTATGCGGCCTGAGCTGACCAAGACACATATGGTTACTCTCTGCAGCACTTGGAGCATTTTACGCCTTCAATCAATCAGTTGATCAATAATGATAGTCAATAAGGGGTTGCTTTATTATTTCTCTCTTAATTTTACTGAGTCTCATTGCTAGTCTTGCTTCCCAGAGCAACTGTCTGATTTTCTTGGCTCCTGACACATCTGCCCAGCGGGGTGCTCAGCACTGGTCGGAGGAGGTAGGGAGGAGGGTGGCGATGTTGCGACACCTCCACGCACAGGTAAGCCAATGTGCGGGTCATCTGCTATGTTCTTTTAAACTTTTCCTGCCAAGACATGAAATCCAAGACAGATTGGCACTCCTGCGAAGTGGGCACAGACCGATTGGGGTCAGAGGAGCAGTCTCCTTTGCCATTTTTATGGCGGAGCCATTAGGATAATGAAGTGGGCAGGGGGGCCAGCCCCACTCTGCAGCTGAACACGCACAGGCTGAGGAAACAAGGGATATGCTGACACAGTGTTTATTCCTGGCTTTATTTATAGCACCGTCTGGTGCAGAATCAGAAATCAGCAACGTGGCAGATAGGTGGGACCAGCCCCGTGTGTCCCCACGCTCAGGCTTTCTGCACACGGCCCTTTGTTTTTGCTCAGTCCCTGCCCCCTGCTCGGCTCTGCATTTGACCAGTTTGCCATCCGCTCCTGTGCTCAGCTTTTTTTCAAATTTCTTGGGGAATAGTAGTCCCATTTGAGCTAAGATTTTTCACAATGATTCAGAAGCATTTATTTTTTTCTGCTATCTTTGAAATTTTGAAGTCTTCTAGAGGTGAGCATAATCTTATGTAGGATAATAGCATCAATAATACTTTAAAATTTAAACAGTTTTAGGTAGCCTACCTCGCTTGATAATTTAAATATACATTGGAAATAATTATATATGTATGTATGTGTGTGTGTAATTTGATTACATTCATTTTGTGACAATTTCATCTTATTACAATCATTGTTGGTCTTCATCTACGGTTTCATGTAGGTTGGCTGCAAATTAGGAAAGCCTCAACTAGCAGTGAGTTAAAAAAGATAGGGGTTAGTTTTTCTTCTTTGGGAAGCAATTCGAAGCTGTCTGCTCAAACGGCTGTAGCCTCTTACAGGCATCAACCAGGACCCATGCTGATCTGCCTTTCTCCTCTGCCATTTTAGCAAGTGGCTTTGTCTTCACATCACAAGATGGCTGCTGCACTTCCGGGCATCATGGCTATATCCCAGCCAGGGAGAACATAGAAGAAGAAGGCCAAAGGGTGATGGGCAAAAGTATTTCTCCTGTGGAGGCTTTGCCATTTTATTCTAGAAAGGCTTTCTTCCTCAGCGACTTTGGCCTGCATCTCATTGGCCAGAATAGTGTTCATGCCACCCCTAGTTGCAGAGGAGGTGGAGTGATCTAGATCTTAGCTTTTACAGCCTGTAGAGCAGAAGCAGGCAAGAAGGGACTGGAGAGGGGAGTTGTCAGGCAACCTACAGGGCCTGCTCTGGCACAATCAGAATAAATACAGACCTGGATTCCCACATACTGGATGCTGACATTGGTCCTTTCCTGCAGAAACTTACTTGTAGAGGTAACTTAAGGCTAAAACTTTAAATTTCATATAAGAAAATTTAGATCCTAGATGCAGCATTGTGAGTTTTTCCAATTTAGTTTATTTGGCGAGTATGTGGGGTCTTTCACATTAAGAGCCCAAAGGTACAAGGTACAACGATGCGTTACATCCCATCGTCTAGACAGAGTTTGGAACAAGAAGGGTCAAGGTGCAGGGCCTTCCACAGGCTCACTCTGGCAACATTGGGAAATAAAATCGATGATAAAGATTCTTGAGCAGAGATGGAATTCGTGGCCGACTTCTCCTTGTGTCCCAGGGCAGCAGATGAGTGACATCATCAAGTCTCAGGTCCACACCACTGCCTCCCCAAACTGGTTTCACCTTTGCCCCTGCCTGTGTCGCCCCAAGTCAGGAGGTCCAGATGCTGCTGCAGCCGAGTACACCAGCCGGCTAGAAAAACAGGAAGGGTTTTGGCCCCAGTCCTCGAGGTGGGATGATTCCTGAGTATCAAGCTGGAAGAGCCTGGGAAGCACAGTAGCTCTAAAATGCTTCCTGCAGCAGTGCTGGGTGGATGGGTGGGGGGAGCCAGGGTCTAGGAGTCGGGAGGACAGCAGTGCCCATCTTCCTGCACTGGCCTCAGCACCAGGGTTTGTATCGGCATCAAGCTCTTTAGAGCATCACAATTTCTCAACTTCTCCCTCCACCTGCTGTCTTCTCTTCCTACCTTTCTCTTCCTCCTGCCCTTTCCTTCTCGGGGCTGGGGAGGTGAGGGGTGCACAGTCCCAGGGCCCGCAACCCTCCTGCCTCCTCTTTCCTTCTCCATCTCGTCTCTCCCACTCTTCCTCTTGAAAATGCCCTGAGCTGTGTCTGTGTCCTTCTCAGCTGCCCTCCCACAAAGGACTG
Organism: Diceros bicornis minor; assembly: GCF_020826845.1. Classification (NCBI taxonomy): domain Eukaryota; kingdom Metazoa; phylum Chordata; class Mammalia; order Perissodactyla; family Rhinocerotidae; genus Diceros; species Diceros bicornis. The sequence continues at coordinate 57,126,656 of NC_080759.1, forward strand.
AGTTTGAGATGCACTCAGGATGAAGAAGAGATTGGTCCTATTCGTGCCTGCCCTTTCTTTCATGCACTCTCCGTGTGCCATCCCAATCAACCCTGCGAGGACACTTATTTGTCTGTGGCAATAAATCGGGGGAAGATGCACATATTTTAAGGTGCCCTCTAGGCAGCCTGTTTGTGCCGTGGTGTTTGTTAATTCACGAGCATGTGCAAGCTGGAGTGTCAGCGTCCCGAAGGGATGTTAACACAGTTGTCCACTGATTTCATCAAAAGAAGCAGCTGGGGCCCTGGGAGAGGCTGAGTTATGAAACTAAGGCACAAAGCAAAACACAGGCTGGGCCTTTTATGTAAACTCTTGTCTGACTCCTTTAGGTCTGAGCCATGAGTGAGAATCGAATGCTGGTCCTCAGATGTGAATCGTGCCCCACTGTGAAACTCATTGTGTTGCAGGAGCAAATGGAGGCCATTATCATTACCATTATTAATAACCATTTATTCACTGTCCTCAGTGTGCAACCAAAAATCTTACTCAGCACGCAGCACTGCAGCCTTCCTGTGTGTATAATAGGGCTTAAACAGAATTGATTTTGACCTGCTTTTTACTGCATTTCTTGTTAAGCTTCAAGTCTTTTGTTTGTACAAATGTTATCTTACGCAGCAAGCAAAAACAGATAGTAGACTTAACACTGCTGTTTCATGTGCTTGTTTTCCAGGGTGAAAAATGCAAACAGTACGGTGCGTACAGTGCGTTCCCGCCCCCAGCCCCCTCCTTATTAACTACATAGATCCTTCCAGGCAAACCAGAAATTCCCTAAGCGTATATTCAGGTTTATGCTTATGAAAATACAAATAGGATCATATGATACACGCTGTTCAGCATTTTACTTTTTTCACTTAAAACATCTCTGGAGCTCCTCTCGTGTCGGTAGGGGTAGGGCTGATTCAGGCTGGTGGGCCGCGCCCCGTCATGAGGAGGCGATGTAAGGTGCTCACCCAGTCTCCCTTCTGTGGCCTTTAGTCCTTCCTGCTCTGCTCTTGCAAACGATGCCACAGGACACGCCGTTGTTCAATATTGTCCACAATTTCTGAGGATATCCCTTGAGATTAATTTCCTGAAGTGAAATTGCATGAATTTAGATTTTGATAATTATTGCCAAATTGCTCTCCAAAGAGGGCCCCGACCAGCCCTCCCCAAATAGTGCAGGGGAGCCCCGCAGTGTGACTGAGCTCTGTGTTGCTGAGCACTCGCCTCCCCAGCCCCTCTGCAGAGGTAAACCAACAAAGCTAGGAGTCTCGTGGGGGCCCTTCTGGAAATTGTGTATACATGCCGAGCCCACATGCGCGCTTACTCTCTCTCTTAATTCTCCTGTGTAGTTGTGAACATTTCCCAAAACTGGGACAAGGTCAGCGGGTCCCCAGAGGCGGGGAAGCCCCTGGGGAGGCACAGACCTCAGAGCGATGGCAGCGGTGAGTCAAGGCGTGGGCTGGAGAGGCCGACCGAGTGGCCCCCGGATCTGTGTGGTTCGGAGGACATGACTGGAACCGGGTGAAGGACTGCTCTGCATGTTCCTCTGGGCTCCATGCATGTGCTTGGCTGGTTGTTGCCAAGATCCTTGGAAGGTGTCAATACCTCCCTTCTTGTGCTTTCAAAGATTTCCCTGCATTCCTGGTGAGAAATAAAGTTTACATCCCAAACCAGGACCTCATACCTGAAGTTTCACAAAATGATACCTCCTTGTGCCATATGTGAGAACTTCAATCAGTCCCATCCTATCCCATCCCTCCCCTCCCCTCCTTTCTCTTCCCTTCCCTTCCCAGAAGCTGACAGTGATCCGCTGAACTGGTTCCACAGCCCATGGAGGGGCTGCCACCTGCTGTGGACAGTGACTCTGTGCTCCTGCGGTCCACTTGTGATCAAAGGGGCAGCCGAGATTTGAACTATAAATGTTTAAAAAATGGCCAAATAATATCTCATGACTCCATTACTATTTTTCTGTCCTCCTCTGTGTCCACCCCACCCTTCATTTGGGAGCTGCCCTTTGGCCTTCCTCTAGCCAGCTGGCCACAGTTGACCCATGGTGTGGAGCCATGCAGGCTCTGAAGGGAAGGAGACCCCGTGGGCTCAGAGTGATGCTCTGGGACCTTCTGGCTCCCTCCCCGACCTGTGTAATGTCTGCAAAGGGGGCTGTAGCAGAGACACCCGCAGCAGATGAGAAGAGGTTTCAATCCATTTAGGAGCTTTCTTTCCAGAAAGGCAGAGGGGGAAGGAAAGAAGGAAACTAACGTTTAGTGAGGATTACTGTCACAGCAACCTGAGTGGGAGGTGTTGCCATCCTGGCTTACCCATTCTGAAGCAGATCCAGGAAGGTTGAATCCCCACCCAAGGCCCTGGGGTAGCAGAACCAGCTTTGAGTCCAGGACATCTTGCTCCAGGTTAGAGAACTTGACGGCCCCTGTCCTCCCTGTGAACGCTGTTTTGGAGCAGACAGAAAAGGTGTGGCAGCTCAGATGCCATGGCTGTCCTTGGGAGCTACTGGTGTGGCTTTTGCCATCTGGTACATGCTGGTCAGGCTCTGGATGAGGCTTGAGGCTGTGGAACAGCACAGAACTACACCTGTGTGCGTGGCCTCATCAACACCTGAGTGACCAAGTGGGACCAAGGAACCAGGGAGCTCCCTGTTTCTTTTAGTGGGAAAACAAAATGGAACTAGTTGGTAACCATCCATTTGGAAAGGGAAAACTGCATGACAGGGAGACCTCATCTCACCAGATGGCTGCTTGCTTCTGAAGATGTTTTCTGAGGTCAGCAGCCCCACGGCCTCCTCGGGGCCCATGGCCCATCCCCTCCATGCCTGCTGTACAAGTCTCCTACCCTTGGTTTGGCCAATGGAGCACACGGGACCCACGACTAAGACTGACAAGGCTGAGATGCAAGAACTTAGCAAGAAGATCTCTGGGTCTGATGCGGAAATGTCATCTCTCAAGATCGCTACAAAGAGATATTTAAAAATTTTGTCCAGAGGTGAGCAATTCCCATCACAAAAAAGGAAGGTAAGGGAGATGGGATGGAGAGAGGGAGGGAGGGCAGGCAACTGCTTCCAGTTCCAGGCTGACTGTAGGGCCTCAACAGAGGCCAAATCCTGCCCTTACATTCCCAGGCCTTTGTGGGGAAAGAAGGCCTCCATATGGACCATGCTTCCATATGGACCACCTGCGAGCAAACTTCTCAGCTCCAGTCTCTTTCTTATCTGCCATGTTGATGATCGTATCTGAGATACTTTGAGATTTCCCTCTTGGCCACTTCAGCTTAGACTATGTGCCTTATCCAAAGGCTCCAATCAAGTCCTTAAATTTTGTTAGGTTTGATGGTAGAGCAAATGTTGTTAGAGTTTTCATTCTTCCTTGATTTCGATTATCAGTAGCCTTGACGTGGATCCCCCTTCCACCTTTATCTTCTGCCCAAACTGATTCATTGTCTCCTGGCTGTTGTCTCATCACCCAGGTTTAATATGTTAGAATTTGTCATAATCACCGGGATCCTGCAAATCCACGATTCCTCCTAGACTCCATATCTCCAGTAGGCAGGGATCCCTTTAGTTTTGAAGGAATCTGTTTTCAAAGCTTTGGAGTTATAAAGTCCAAGAGTCATTGGTACCAGGGCTGGACAGGACCTGGAGCCTTCAGGTCCCATCACGGTGCTGCTGGGATCCTTCTGCAGAGGCAGCACTGAGTGTCCACATGGCCTATCTGTGAACTCCCAACGGAAAGAGAACTCCTTCCGCAGGCCACCCCTGCCTTCCACCTCTGGACACTGGATTGTCAGAAAGTTATTTTGTATAGTGAACAAATTGTGTTTGCTGCAGCTTTCTTCTGTTAGTTTTATCTTGCTCTCTAAGGAGCAGGTTCCACATGTCTATTGATAGTTCCAACATAACATATTTTCGAGCATTCTCCGTAACTTTTCATTTGAATGAACTCCTATCTATCATCTGTCCGTCTATCTATCTATCTATCTATCTATCTATCTATCTATCTATCTATCTATCATCTATCTCTTTATCTCTCTATCCATCCATCCACTCACCCATCCATCCATCTATCTAATCATCTATCTGTCTATCTATCTATCTATCTATCTATCTATCTATCTATCTATCTATCTATCTATCCCTATCTATCTATCTATCTATCTATCTATCTATCTATCTATCTATCTATCTACCTCTATCTCTCTCTGGCAGACACACCCTAAGATGACCCTCAATGAGTCACACCCTTGTGTAATCTCCTCCCCTTGAGTATAGGTGGAACGGTGACTCCTAACCAACAGAGTATGACAAAGGAGAGGGTGTGTCTCTCCTGCTATATGACTCCATCTTAGCAGACTGGAGTGAAAGAGATTCTCCCTTCCACTGGCCTTGTAGATTCTCACAGCCATGTGAATGTTGTGACCTTCCTATGAACCTGGACCTGAGGCGACCTGCAGTGACAGCCTGTAGGAAGCCAGGCCCTCAACCGTACTGTGCAAGGAGATGAATTCTGGAGCCAGAGCTCTTAACCAGTATGGAATAAACACAATGAGTTAAGAAATAAGAGACCTGATTTTTGATTGTTGTTTACTTTGCTAATCAGAGTGTCAGACACTGGGCTGCACAAACTGTAGCAACACAGTCTTCATAAGCTCATATGGCAGGTAGGCAGCTCTGACTTTCTTCCCTTTGTTGGTGGGATTGGGGCCCCCCTGCATTCAAGGGCTGTGTTTCTGTGTCACAATAGCTGTGGTCTTGATAAAGAAGGAGAGTCCAACAGCTATCCCTGCTCTGCTGTCTGGTGCAGGAGCCTGGCCCCTGCACACTGCATTACTCCAGCTCTCTCACTGGTGGATCAAGCTATTGCTGCTGTGGTGGCTGAATGATGGCCCCCGAGATGTCCACATCCCAATCCCTAGAACCTGGGAATGTCATCTTATACGGCAAAAGGGACTCTGCAGATGAGATTAAGTTAACCGTCTTGAGATGGGGACACTATGCTGGATGATCTGGATGGATCCATTGTAACAACAAAGGTCCTTATAAAAGAAAGACAGAGACGGGAGATCAGAAGAGGAAGTTGGAAATGTGACAATGGAAGTAAGAGGTTGGAGTGATGCAAAGGAGGGGCTATGAGCCAGGGAACACAGGCAGCCCCCAGAAGCAGAAAAGACAAGGAAAGGAATTCTTCCCTGGAGCATCCAGAAGAAACCAGCCTTGTGGTACCTTGACTTTAGCCCAGTGAGGTTGATTTCAGAATTCTGGCCTCCAGCACTGGAAGAGAATAAATTTGTGTTGTTTCAAGCTACTAAGTGTGGGGTGATTTGTTACTGCAGCCACAGAAAACTAATACAGCTGCCCTTTATAAAGAGGATTACCTCTCCTGCCTATGGCCATGTGGCTTGCTGTGCTTCACTGTGGGGTGGGGGCTCTCCCGTTGACATAGGGCTTGGCCATGTGACTTGCTTTAGCCAATGAAGTATGAGCAGAGAGGAGATGGGGCTTGGCCATGTGACTTGCTTTAGCCAATGAAGTATGAGCAGAGAGGATAAGGGGCTTGGCCATGTGACTTGCTCTGGCCAATGAAGTGTGAGCAGTGGGGACGTGGGGCACTTCCAGGGCTCAGCAGAGCTCACATGGTGGTCATTGGCCAGTTCTTGCTTCCTTTCTCTGTCATGTGAACAGTGCATCTGCTCTTTAGCCCAGACCCGGGAATGATGGAGAAGTGGAGCAGAGCTGCAGCTGGCACATGGCCACCTGCATGAATGAGAAACAGTCCTTCCTTGTCACCCACTGAGATGGTTTGTCCCTGCACATAGCTTGGCTCCTGACTTGGGTTGGCCCACGGGCAGCTTTGGGATGAAGGTTGCAGCAGCCAAGGACTCTCTCCTGCTTCTCAGCTCCAGGAGGTGTCTCTGGACCCTCTGTTCTGCTTCTTGGCTCCAGGAGGTGTCTCTGAACCCTTCCTCCTGCTTCTCAGCTCCAGGAGGTGTCTCTGGCAGCAGCTGAGTGTTGGCTGTGGTTCCAGCTCCTGCCAGGCAGCCCTTCCTGAGGACCCAGCTTCCACCAGAAGGCCTAGCCTCTGGGCTCTGCTAACACCCACCTCTTCCTGGGATCCCTCTAGTCTTAGGGGGGCTCCTTCTGCTATTGCAAATCCTTGGATAGCCTCATAGCTTGGTTTCCAAACTCTTCTAACATCTTCATAACCAGTTTTTCATATTAAATTCCCTCTATTGAACTGCTTGGTATGTAGCTGAGTGAATTAAAAAGAAAAGAGAAAGCCTGTCAGCTATTAGCAAAGGAAGCAGAATACAGCGTGTTGATGTGTTGGGGTGGTGGTAGGGGAATATGAGAAGTGTTGGACTCACCAACTAATGAAATGCGATTTATAAATGCTTCATCCTCAAAAATGTTTGCTGAAATCCCTTATTTCTTCCTTAGACAAATACATGCGTGCACACACACACAAATGTGCATGCACATATCTGAGGTGCCTCTATCTGTGCTTCCTTGAGAACCGTTGTGAGGAAGCTTTAACCTAGCGACTCTGGATTGAAGAATGGAAGAAGAGGAAAAACTGCATGTTTGCAAAAATGGCTGCAATTATCCTCCTCCCTGTCTGCAATGTGACTTTGAAGCTCTTCCATCAAAGGATGCAGTCTGTTTCTCCACTCCTTGACTCTGGGCTGACCTCATGACTTGCTTTGACCAACAGAATGTGGCAGAGCTGCTGCTGTGTCAGTTCCAGGTGTGGGCTTCAAGGGGCCACATGTGCTTCTACTCTCTCTCTGAGAACCTTGCCTAGCCACCGTTGTGAACAAGTTAGGGCTAGTGTGCTAGAGGATGGGAGATCTGGTGGAGTAGAGTGAGCAGTCCAGCTGAGGACATCCTGGACCCAGGGCACCCCAGCAAAAGTAGCACGAGAGACCCCACAGGCACCTGGAGGGAGGGTGTGGGTCCAGGCAATGTGGTTCCTCCACCTGCTCAGCCCCGGCAGAGAACAACCACAGAAGAGAAGTCTCCCACAGAGGAGCTCTGCACCTCCCGTGCCTCCCTCACACGATAGAGACCCGGGGAATGTGCCATGGAGTGGGAGAGACTTGTTGTAGATCGAGTTGACCCACTTCCTGCACCTATAATGGGGAGCGATGAGAGAGCCTGCCTGGTGAGGCTTTTGAGGAGGCAGCGACGTGATATGGACCTATTTTGTGAACTCCCAGGGGTGAAAGATTGGGAAGTTGCCTTTCTCGTTATTTCATGCATTTGTCTGGATATTAGAATTTCCGTGAATGAAGATTAGTGCCCATTTTCTCCGTGTTTCTTTTCAGTGAACTCCAGAGACCTGTGTGCAGAACCTTGCTGCATCCTCAGCCTCTTCTCTGAAAGCTCTCTTTGCAGAAATCGGCCATCCTCAGAGGCCCTTCAAAGGGACGATGGTCTTTCTCTTGCTGTCCATGGTCCCCAGAGGAGTAGGGGCCCTCCTTGCTCCCCATAGCTTCTTCTCTAAGACTTCTCCTTCCTCCTCCTTCAAACCCGCAGCCCTTCTCCAGCACAGGTCCTGTTGCTGTCACCTCTGACCCACAGGTCCTCTCCTTCTTTCCCTGGGACTTTGGTCCTGGATCACGGTGTTCCCTCCATTGGCCACTTTTACGTCATTGGTCCCTTTGAGGATAACCCGTGGAATGCCTGGTCTCTGTTCTGTGACTTCCTCAAAGCTCTTATTAAACCCACCCACCTGCCCAGAGTGTCTGAACATTGCCGGAGAAAATTACACAACCGAGCTGATGCTCTTGCTTTAGATTCACAACCACCAGCCTCGGAAGGGCCTCAGTGCAGCCTGAAATTGGCTGTGTTGTCCTGGCAAATTTGCTGTCCCCCCTCTCTGAGGGCCTTTCCATGGGGGTTAGGCAGGCGGGCGTCTCTCTTTGTGGTTCTTAAACCTGGTGAAGCATTAGCATCACCTGATGGCCACCATCTTGACTCTCAGGCCCTACCTCCCAACCGTCTGCCTTGTTTGGTGCAGGTGGGGCCCAGGCACCATTAAGTCTTACTTTTTCTTTCTTTTTCCATTTCATTGAAGTGTAAGAGTATTACTTTCTTGCACCTGCTGTGACAAATTACCACACACATAGTGACTTAAAATAACAGGAATTTACTCTCTCACAGATTGAAATCAGGGTGTCAGCAGGGCAGAGCTCCCTCTGGAGGATCTAGTGGTGGATCCTTCCTGTCTCTTTCAGCTTCTAGCACCTTCGGACATCCTCAGCTTGTGGCAGCATCACTCCAATCTCTGCCTCTGTCTTCATGGCTTCCTCTGTCTGTCTGCCCTTTCTCTCTGTCATAAGGACATTCTCATTTTAGATTAAGACCCTACATGGATAAACCAGGATAAGAGCCTTAATTTAATTACATCTTTTTCCATATATGGTAATTTTCACTCTTTTGCCATCAGATTCTGGGAACTTGGCATATCTTTTTTTGGGACAAATAGACATACAGGAAAATGGATAAATCCTAAGCACATAGTTCAATGAATTGTCTCAAACAAACACACCCAGGAAACAGGATACAGACAAAGAAACAGAACTTCACAGACATCCCAGGGCCCCATGCCTCCTGTCAGTCATTTCTACCCGCTCAGGTGACCCACTGCCCCACCTCTGAACAGTCTGGTTTCCAATCAGACGTCCATGGAGTCATGTGTGTGCTCTTCTGTGTACACTTCTGTCACTCACCACCACATGTGTGATGTCATGCACAGTTGCACCTCGTTCATTCTCACTGTTGTGTAGCTTCCCATGTATGACTACACCACAGTTATTAATCCATTCTACTCTGAGTGGGCTTTGGGCCGTTTCTAGTTTTTTGCCACTACAAATGTGCTGCTATGATTACTAGGGGTTCACTTCTCTTGGTGCACACATGTGCTCATTGATGTGTGTGGATACCTAGGAGTAGGGGAGCTGGGCCAGAGGGAGGCATATTTTCAGTGTCCGTAGATGCTGTTCCCAAAGGGATGAGTGTACTCTTCCCAGTGGAGGACCAGATCCTCAGTGCTCACTCTGCCCACAGCTGCCTCTGTCACTTCAGTAGCCCTGGGTGTGCGTAGCACGAGAACATCAAGTTGTGATATGAGTGATGTCAACCATCTTTTCATCTGTGGGCCACATGGCTATCCTCTTCTGTGAAGTGTCTGTTGGAGCCTTTTGCCCATTTCCTTGAATTGGATTGTCTGGATTTCTTGGGTTTTCTTTCTGACATCTAGGAGTTCTTTTTTTCTACTCTGGATACAAGACCTTTATTGGAAATATGTCTTGTGAATATCTTTTTCCTCTCTGGGTTAACTTTGCCCTCTTTATGGTGTCTTTTGATGAACAAAAGTTCTTGGTTTTAATGTGGTACAATTTACCATTTTTTTCCCTTTATGGTTACTGCTTTTTTCCCTTCTCTCCTATTTCCTTCTTAAAGCTTTATTATTTTGCCTTTCAATTTAGATTTACAATCTATCTGGAATTAAATTTCCGAATGGTGTGAGGTAGGGACTGTATGTGTATGGATTATGCCTTGAATTTTGAATTCACCATTTGGGATTTCCTCCCTTTCTCTATCTTCCTGTATTCTGGGTTTTGGGGACTCTCTTTTTTCTTGTTTCCTAGGGCATGGCTTGTGTGGTGGTGAGAGCGCAGAGAGAGAAGGAGAGGAGACAAGATCTCGTAGCTATATTTCCTCCTCTAGCCTTTGCTTTTCCAGTCCAGCGTACCTGACTGCTACCCATCCCTTACTTCTGACCCTGGGGACCCACCTGCTCTTCATCCCTCAAAGCACCTCTGCAGCTTAATTCTGTCCAAATCCACATGCCACCCTCCTTCCCTGCCCCTCCACCCTGTCATCTCTTGCTGGAGTGCACCTCATGGTTGATGAGTACTCCTTGCCTCTGTCTCCCATCCCTGCTGGGGTTAGCTCATTATCCCAGACCCACCTCATTGCTGGCTGACATGCCAGTGATTCTGGTGGAATAGCTACACCTCCTCTCCATTCCTTCATTAGGACGCACAGTGCATTGCAGTGTAGTGCTTTCCTTACACAGAGGTCTGCAGCCTTTTCGGGACAAGGGCTGGGCCTTTCTCCTCTTGGCATCACTACATCTGTTTAATTGCACTAAGCTTGATTACTCTTCAGTACAACCCAAGTTGAGTTTTTCAAGAAATGTGGATGGTTTGTAATTCAGATCTGAAGTTCAAATTAGATCCACAAGGGCATGTGAAACCCTTTGGAAATGTGATTGTTGGCTACTGTATTTGTTGTTTCTGTTGGTATTTGGTCCCAGGTATGCCATAAGCTTCTGTGTTCCATGTTGTTTTGCTGAGAGGAACTCTGCATAGACCCACCCCCATCACCCCAGAGGCATCATTCCCAAGGTGACTAATGGGCCCAACAAACCCCCTGGTAAAGTACTGCACTTCAAGTTGAAGAGGTTACCAGCAGTTTGTGGGCTGGCTAAAGAGGCCACTGGCCACTCACAAGGCTCTTTCCATGGTTTTGGAGGAAACTGAGGGACTACAGCTGGGAGTGAGGAAGGTGCTGAGGGGCAGTGAGCTCCTCCTGACCCCCTGGTGCAGGGCAGGGTGGGGGTTCTGACTTCACTAGACTTGCCCCACACCACGTGTCACTGTTGGTGGCATTGTCCCTGCTCTGGGAAAAGGGGACATGACCTGTGATGCAGCCGGCCCTGAGAGAGGAGGTGGGGGACTATGCTGCCCAGAGATGCTCCACAGCACCCTGTGTAGCCAAAGATGCCCACAGGCCAGAAAGTCTTGCCACGAGGAGCTGGTGTGATTGATGGCCGTTTATGAGCATTTGTGCACGGGTGTGTTTACCGAGCCGGGGCAGCAGTGCTGCGAGAGCTCCCTGGTGTTTACCAAGTGATGCCCTCACGTGGATCGTGTGAAATGAAGCCCAGACAGAACAACAGCAACAGCGACAACTGCAGCAAGCCCCCTTTGCCCCTTTGTCAGAAGCTTTCAAATCCTGTCTCTTTCCACGTCCCCTTCCTTTCCCTCCACCAGTCGCTGATATTATTTCAGGGTTCTGACCATAGAAGGAAAATACTTTAATTTAGAGAAAACCAAATCCTAGGCCCAAGATTATCGCTTTTACAATACAATTATTGCTTTTTGGGGTGGCAGGTAATACTGTCAGTATTATTCTGAGACCAAAAATGAAGGTCAGTTAAACGAAGCTTATTAGAAGCTTGTTATTAAATAGTTCACATATGTCTTATTAATGAATTAAATAGTATTCTACTTTTATTAGCTGCCCATTTTGAAAAGTATAATGCTCTTTATCTCCCAAAGCACCTCCCCTGATTAACTCTTATTAATTCTTAACTGAAGCTACGTATAGAGACAACATCCCATACACAACTGCATAATGTGTGAGAAAAGAATCATTCATTTTCCTGGTACCTTTAACAATAAGACAAGTATGTGTAGGTACCAGATGAGTGAGGCCAAACTAGCTAGTTCTATTGAGCACTTTCTTTTCTAATGTTTTAACATACACACTGACTACTTCCTTTCTCTCACAATCTTTTATGCATTAACGGCCAATTGATAATATGATACCCCAAAATATGAATGTAAGGCAAATAAAGATAGAAGAATTAGCCAGAGGCTCCATTTTGCTGCAAGTGTGTCTCTATTTTAGAGAATCTGACTCGGCGCCTTTGCACGTTTTGAACAGCATCACTGTCACATCTTAGAACTCGTGTGCACTGTCCCCTGGTCTGTCCGGGGGACAGTCACGCCCACTGGCCTTGTCTCAGCTGTGTGAGGAGTGGTGTCCAGTGTGGGGGGTCAAACGGCACTGAGGTGAGGCTGACCTTCTGACATGGGTCCCTTTCGGCCACGTCTGCAACCTCCCCCTCTGCAGGAGACAGACAGTACCGTGTGGTTTCTCCCCGGGACAAGACCTTCTGAAGATAAAAATGAGGCAGAAACGTGTGCGACGTTCTGGCCTCAGGCCCCCTTGCTGGCCCCTCTGCTGACCATTCACCCACCTTCTCTTGCACTTAGCTTTGGGGAGACCGCATTAGAAGCCAGAGGGAGTTTTTTTTTTTTTTTTTGTGAGGAGATCAGCCCTGAGCTAACATCCGCCAATCCTCCTCCTTTTTTGCTGAGGAAGACGGCCCTGGGCTAACATCGGTGCCTATCTTCCTCCACTTTATATGGGACGCCGCCACAGCATGGCTTACCAAGCAGTGCGTCGGTGCGCGCCCGGGATCCGAACCAGCGAACCCCGGGCCGCCGCAGCGGAGCGCGCGCACTTAACCGCTTGCGCCACCGGGCTGGCCCCCAGAGGGAGTTTTTTATTCTCGTTAATCGTGTAAGCGGGTTTCCCACACCTGGAAGGATCCTCCGAGGGCACCACACCACACACAGAGCCAGGAGCGCTCCTCAACGCAAGGGTGCTGATGAACTACTTGGTAGAAAGGTCAGGGCCATTCAAGCTCGGATGGAAGGCGCTGCTGCCGCTGGCGATCATTCAGAAGGGAATGTTGGGCCTCTGTGAAATTATAACAGCAGTCCGCGGGAAAGTGGGATTCAGACGGTATAAAGTGGAAATCACCTTAGAGATTTCCCACCAAAGCCCACCTTCTATAGATAAGAAGACTGGAGACTGGTGAGATTAGAAGGGCTCAGAAGGCACAGAGCTGGGCCTGGAATCCAGGACTCCCGGGTCCCAACCCCCCAACCCTGGGGGTCTTTCTATGACACCAGTGGGCCCCTCTTTTCTAGAAGAGGTAGAGACCAGTTCCTGGCTTCAAAGACTGGTTCAGGCATGGGCCACCCCCGTCCTCCCCTAGGCTTTTGTTGCTCTGGTTCCGGGGTTGGGGGGAGCAGAGAAATTTCAATGAACATAGGGAAGCAGCCGCAGCCGCAGCTAGGATAACATCAGCGTCACCTGAGGCCTCTCTGCCCTGGCCCCCTTGCAGCTGGAAGCCTCAAAGCCACATGGAGCTGTTGCTGCTGCTCTGAGCCCCTCTCAGGGATGACAACCTCCGTCTCCTGCCCACCAGCCTGGCCACTGGCTAGAGCCCTCTTCTGCCACTGCCTCCTGAAGCCTGCCAAGCACCAAGACTGTAATGGGTTCGACTGTGTTCCCTAAAAAGATATGTTGAAGTCCTAATACCTGGTACCTGTGAATGTCACCTCATTTGGAAAGAGGGTCTTTGCAGAGGTAATCAAGTTAAGATAAGGTCACAGTGGATTAGAGTGGGCCCTAAATCCAATGACTGGTGCCCTTATAAGAAGAGAAAAGAGAGATACACAGGGAGAAGTCCACGTGAGAGTGGAGGTAGAGATTGGATTGATGCATCTACAAGCCAAGGACTGCTGGCAACACCAGGAGCTAAGAGAAAGGCATGGAACAGTTCTTCCCCTGGGGTCTTGAGAGAGAGCACAGCCACGCCGACACCTTAATTTCAGACTTCTGGCCTCCAGAACTGTAAGAGCATAAATTTGTGTTGTTTTAAGCCTCCTAGTTTGTGGCAGTTTTTTTCAGCAGCCCCAGCAGACTGACACATGGTCCTTGGAGTCTGTACTCACTGCTTCTGCTCCCACTGTCCAGGCCGTGACTGTAGCAGCCTCCTGACTGGTCTCCGTACCTCTCTCAACCCCATCCTCACCCCCACCCAAATCTATCCTCATCGTCCCTGCCAGGGTGGCCTTTCCAAAGCACACCTCGGATCCTTTCCCCTCTGCTCAGCAATCCTCAGGCAGCCTAACACTGCAGCTCAATCGACCAGGCTCAGTGCAGCCACGTGTCCTCTGTGAGCCTCCTTTGTCATTCCCAGTCTCCCTGCAAGTCCCTACGTCAGGTCTCCCACACCACCCTGTTCTGCAGGCCCGCTCTGGGGGAAGGTCTCAACAGTTTTACACCCTCTGTTTCTGTATCAGATCTGCTGCCTCCCGGTCTTCCTTGCACACATGTGCTCAAGTTTAGATGCCCGGCAGGCCCCCTTTCTTGTTCTGTGAGGATGTTCCTGCCTCCACTCTGGCCCTAGAGGGAATGGAGTCTTCTTGTCTCCCTCCACCTGCCCTGGGCACAGGCAGCATTGCCCCTGGAGTGGTTTGCAGGTGGGTTCCCCAGGCCTGGTAGCTCTCAGTAAAAGCAGAATCTCTGGTTAGCCACACTGTGCAATATCAACCCATGAGAAGGTTCAGATCACATGATCATTGGCTTGTTGTAGAAAGCTGTGTGCTTGATGAGTTTCATAAAAATAAATCAGTGACCTTTCTGTTTAGCTTTTTTCTTTTTGAATGTTGCTGGTTATAACCCAAGCGAAAAATAAATTGGTGCTACATACTTGTGCTTGCATGAGAAGCTTTTACAAAAATTATAAAGGCAGTTCCCCCAGAATTGTCCCATTCACTGACTAGAAAGCCCATTGAAATGGTATTAAAACTAATGTTAAGAAGTTTAGGAATGAAAGGAAACTTAATTTTAGTAATAAAATTCCCATTAGAATCAGGTCAATTGTGATGAATACTACTTAAAATATATCTTAGTATTAATATATAGTTTATATAATTTTGTTTATAGTGATGTAGTTAATGTTCAGGGTAGAATAACCAATTGGAATATATTTTGAGATGATTTCTATAGCTCGTGTGGGAACATGTGCTAGATTTAGGAAAGTAAGCAGATTTTATTTTCCCAGACATTAGGAAGTGTTATTTTCAGTCTCATTTCCATACTTTCTGGTGCTTATTTTTCCAGAGTATGGACAAAGTTAGCATTGAAAGCTAAAGGCCTATCTTCTGATAGTGTAGGGGAAGCCCATGGATTGGTTCATTCATTCATTCATTCACTGATTTGACAAACAATAATAACAAACACAAGTGGTGATGTGCAGCCAGCTTCAAACAATGACCTGGTTCTGCCCCTATGGAATTCTCCAGCACATTCAGAAGGTAACGGACACATTCAGAAACAGCCATACAACTGCTCTTCAGCCACTGTGCATGGACCCAGACGTCACTCCAAATCAGAAATGAGAAAACCAAACACAGGTGTCTGGGTGGGGACTGAGCCTTGTGCTGGGCCCTGAAGGATATGACGAGGGAAGTGACTTTGGGCCCTAGCCATACACAAGCCCTCTCCCTAAGAGTTCAACTGGAAAAAAAAAGCAGGGGACAAAGTGGTAGATCAAAAGGAGTTTGGGTAGAGGAAGACAGAACACTTCCCAACACATTCTATGAGGCCAAGATCACCCTGATACCAAAGCCAGACAAAGACAACACTAAACAGGAAAACTACAGACCAATATCTCTGATGAACATAGATGTGAAAATCCTCAACAAAATATTGGCAAACCGAATACAGCAATACATTAAAAAGATCATATGCCATGATCAAGTGGGATTTATACCAGGGACACAGGGATGGTTCAACATCAGCAAATCAATCAATGTGTTACACAACATTAACAAAACGAGGAATAAAAACCATGTGATCATCTCAATAGATGCAGAGAAGGCATTTGACAAGATCCAACATCCATTTATGATAAAAACTCTCAACAAAATGGGTATAGAAGGAAAGTACCTAAACATAATAAAGGCCATATATGACAAACCCACAGCCAACATCATACTCAACGGGGAAAGACTGAAAGCCATTCCTCTGAAAACAGGAACAAGACAAGGGTGCCCACTCTCACCACTCTTATTCAACACAGTACTGTAGGTTCTGGCCAGAGCAATTAGGCAAGAAAAAGGAATAAAAGGAATACAAACAGGCAACGAAGAAGTGAAACTCTCACTGTTTGCAAATGACATGACCTTATATATAGAAAACCCTAAAGAATCCATTGGAAAACTGTTAGAAATAATCAACAACTACAGCAAAGTTGCAGGGTACAAAATCAACTTACAGAAATCAGTTGCATTTCTATATACCAACAACATGGACCTGGAGGGTATTACGTTAAGTGAAATAAGCCAGAGAGAGAAAGACAAACACTGCATGATTTCATTCATACATGGAAGATAAAGCAACAAACAGACAGGTAGAACTGTTTGGTGGTTACTAGGGGCAAGACAGGTGGGATAGTTGGCACAAGTGGTAGAGGAATGCATTTATATGGTTACTGACAAACAATAATGTACAACAAAAACTTCACAATGAAAAAAATGCTTCTGGGAAAGAAAAAGGAGTTTGGGAGAGTTTTGTGCAGGCATTTTGTAGTATCACATCAGAAGTGTCACTTAATTTATCAAAACCAAATTCTATAAGACAAAGATAAAGGCTGTAGAAAGAAACAGTTCCATTTCACAGATGAGAAATTGAAGTTATTGTAAGTTTTAGGTTCAATTTTGTTGGAAGGTTTATTATGTAGAGTGTCTCTCCATCCATCTCTCCACCCATCAATCCATCCATCCATCCATCCATCCATCAATCTGTCGTCCATCCTTCCACTCACCTACCCATCCAACCATCCATCCATCTACCTATCCATTCACTCACCTACTCACATATCCATCCATCCATCTATCATCCATCCATCCATCCATCCATCCATCCATCCATCCATCCATCCACTCACCTACCCATCTATCCATCTATTTATCCATCTATCCATCCATCCCTTCCTCCATCCATCCATCCATCCACTCACCTACTCACATATCCATCCATCCATCTATCATCCATCCATCCATCCACTCACCTACCCCCCATCTATCCCACCATCCATCATCCATCCATCCATCTCTCGATCCATCTATCATCCACTTTCATTTTTACCAGAAAATTAGCCAAAATATTTAGAGAGTTTGCACGTATCTCTTGTGGTTTCTGAAGTAAAAAAATACTCAGGGAACCAGCATGTCAGCTGGCAGAACTAGTAGCTTCTGTTCAGAAGGCCAAACTATTTCAGGTTCCTGGGTGACATTTTGTTTCTCCATGTACATCCTAGCTGTTTTTATTCTTCATATGGGGGCTTCACGTATCCTTCAGAAGTACCACTTTGGCTATAATTGATAAATTTTAACATGTATGCAGTTCAGAATTGCTAATAGGTCTACAAAGTCTTGGTTGCTCTTGTGGAGTTGAAAATTGAAAAAATGGTCAAAACTGAAGGCATTAAAAATATTCAAAGATGCCAGCAAGATCAGCCAGCATAGATGATCCCCCCTCACCCCATGTCCTCACTGATTCACTGTCTTAACCTCGTGTCTTCACAGGGACAGGCCATCTCAAATTCAGTCTTGGTTTCAGTATTTCACATGGAGTGACAGATATGCTGGCAGACATATGGGCTCTGGATAGAACCTTTGGTTCCCTTCTTGTTGCCACATCTTCCATCTGCAGAACCAGTATCCTCTGCAATGTGACAAAGCCTCTTTCTTGGCTCTCCAGGTCTAGTACACCACTCTTCTCTTTCCAGATTCTCTCCCTTGGAGCATCCACTTCCTGTAGATCTTCATCCTTTCAACTCCGCAACCACATCTGCTCTCTTCTCTAAGAGGCCACTGGATTTCCTGCCTGAGTGCAATGTAAGACTTCACATTCAACAGAGCCGAGAGGCACTCCTCTTCCTCTCCTGGAACCAGCTGTAAAGGACTGTAAGGTCATTTGTGTGCCCTGCCTCACTCTTTGGTTGAACACTAGTCAGAGCATCCTGTCCCTTCATTCTTGCCAGGTTTTTCTTATTTGTGACTTGATGATGTCCCAGGTTTCAGTGCTGAGTCAGGGCTCCCTTATTCTACGCTGGCAAGGTGTGCCTGCTCGTCTCTCCTGACTCCCTCTATTCTGCAAATAGGCAATGGGAGATGGTGAATTGTCACACCATGGCCCTGCTCAGAACCTGGAATGACTGTGGTCTTCCAGCCTCTAGGATCTGAGCATGATAACCAACACTCATGTGGTGCTTATGATGCCCCTGGCACTTTTGAAATGATTTGCAGGTATCAATTCATTTAATCCTCAAAATAACTCCTATGGACTGAATGTTTGTGTGCCCCAAAATTCATATGTTGAAATCCTAATCCCTAATGTTGTGGTTTTTGGAAGTGGGGACTTTGGGAGTTGATAAGAGTTAGATTAGGTCATAAGTGTGGAGCCCCCATGGTGGGATTAGTGCCCTCATATGGAGATGAAGGGACCAGAGCTTTTTCTCTCCATGTGAGGATACAATCAGAAGGCAACTGTCTAGAAGCTGGGAAGCGGGCCTTCACTAGATACCAGATCTTCCGGCTTCTTGATCTTGGACTTCCAGCCTCCAGAACTGTGAGAAATAAATGTTTGTTGTTTAAGCCACCCAGTCTATGGTATTTTTGTTATAGCAGCGTGAACAAAGACAATGACCTAACAAAGAAAGTCATCCATTTTACCAATGGGAAACTGAGGCCCAGAGAGGTTAAGTGACTTGTCCCAGTCACCCAGCTCCAAAATGGTAGAGCCCAGTCAAACCTGGTTTCAAAAAACCAGGTAGTCTGATGTCCTTAGACTGCCACTTATGTTCCACTTCTCCTGTCTCACTTCAGCAGAGCCCCCATGGGATCCTCCCAACACAGAGTGTACTTTCCATCTCTGTATCTCTGCTCTTACCATCTTCATGCTCTCTCCTTCCTCTCCCCTTCTCCTCCATCCAGCACTACACCCTGCACCCTCCCTAGGCATCATGCCTTGCCTTATCTTGTGAGTTACCTTCTCCTAAGACTGTGTATGGGATAGGCTGTGAGCCTATGAAGGGAGGGAACTTGTGTATGCTTATTTATAACCTGTGTTCACAATTCCTCACCATACCAATCATACTGCCTTATATATAACAATAGCTCAATATACGTGGATTATCAGGGAAAAAAATCTGCTTCATGCTGACTATGCAAAAGGAGGAAGTGAGGTTACAGTTACACAGGCAAAATGAAGTGGAAAATGAAAGCAATTATATAGATAATTTAAAAAGAAAAAAATCCACTTTTTTTGGCTCAATTATGTGGATTTACCAGATGAGAGTTTTTTCAAAAGGTAATTACCCAGACAGTGGCGCAGTTTGAGTGGGTCAGAGAGAGCCTGAGTTGGGAGCTTTGCATGCCAGACTTGATTTGGAAGCCAACTCGTTGTCAGCTTCTGGAAACCCGAGCAGCTCTTCTGTGCTCTGGTTTTTCTCTGTGACTGAGCTGGGCTGGTCGCTTAGCAGAGCTGGTTGGAGTTGCGCGATCACCCTCCTGTTATGTCTTGTCTTCGTCTCTAATTCTCTGAATGCTACCCTTTGGCATTCATTTTATACTGTGTTTTATCTAATAAATTCTTACCAGTTTCGTCTCTTTGATGAGGGTGCAAAGTTTGTGAAGCCGAAGTCCAGCTCCCGCTTTCTTGGCTGACCTGCTGCCTGGTCAGGGCCCAGATAAACACGGCGTTGATGGATGGGGCAGTGAAGTCGCTGCAGACCCAGTGTCCTAAAGCAGTGGTCCTCACCTGGCCACCCAATACCGTCACCTGCAGAGTGTCTGACATACTGCGCCTGGGTTTGGCTCCAGCCTTGGGATTTCATTGAGAGCCTCACAGGATTCCACTGTGGGTGCTGCGCTTCTGCAGTGGTTACCAATACACCTACTTCATAGGCTCTGGACAACTGGCTCCTCCATTTCACCAAGATAATAGCAGGTCACCTTCTGTGATGATGAAGCTGACAGAGCGTCAATATGATGTCTTCCTCAAGGCCCAGGGGGCTTGGTCATGCCACTGAGGAAGCAATGTGGTGACCAGCTCTTTCTGGTACTTTTAATAAAACACCTCTTTGAGTTGGTCCATGCTTTAGAGGAGAGAGTTATTGGAAAGTTCCAGCATATATTGACTTTAAGTGTTACAGCCAAAAATAGAAGATCAATTTTTTGAATCACCCTTAAGAGAGACTCCTTTTTAAAACAGCAATTCATGAGATGACCACAGTCTTGTGAGAGACCGGAAAGTTGAAGGAAAACTGCAGAGCATCAATTCCAGGCTGCCTGGTGGGCACACACCAACAATGGGCTATTTTGAGAGTGACACTGGTCTCAGAGATGCTATCAAAATATAGTGATGGCCCTGTCCAATGCTAGCACTTCCATTTAGTTACTAAGCAGAAGTCCCAGGAAGAGCAGAGCTTGAAATAGGCAAAAACTTGCAAGCATTCAATTCTATTCAAACTTCCCACGCCCAGCCAGCCTTGTTGGAAGCATCAGTGAGGAAGCCTGGTGAATCAGCGTTTGAAGATGGATCTGGGCTAAATTTGGAGATTTTGACTCAGTCATCACTGAAATTCAGCAGTTTCACCCAAAGCTTTTGGTGACCTTTTGGTTTTATTCAAGCTCAAATAGCAAAGGCAAAGGGAAAGTGGATGGATTTGCAAACTCTTGACTGAAGATTGTACAACTGAGATTCTGAGATCAATCCATACACCGCAGAACTGAGCTGAATCTCGTTCGCTTCTGGGTTTTCCTTTACCATAACGGAGGATTGAGGGGTGGAGGCAGGAAGTAGAGGCGAGCAGAGAAAGGGAAAGGAGGAGCGTACCTTCATCGTGCAGGGCACATGGCCCAGGAGGCATAAACAGACTCCATCTAAGCCCACTGCCACTAGCTGGCTCCTCGCCAGCCCTCGGCAGAGCTCAGGACCGCTGTCACTGTGTCTGCTGATACGTTCCTGTAAATCTCCAATTGAGATTTCGAGCAAGTGTTCAGCTGACGCTAAGTGCTTTCTGCTCTCAGTACAATTACGTATTTCTGAATAACACTCAAAGCATCCTTTGAATGTGAAAATGTGTTGGATCAAAACGTCAAAGTGTACCTGCGTCCTCGACAATCCTTTTTAATGTGTCTGTGGTTTCTGCCATTAAGGGGAAATGCGAATTTAGCCATATGCTTTTATGTCTCTCGTCTGCTACTTGCTTATTCAGGCTAGAGATACTCACAAACAGAGAAACAATAGAAGAACATAAAATATTAATACTGTATCTGTATGAAAGGGGAATAAGCAGCAGTGAGCATGTGTTAAGCTGTCAGGAGGCATGTTGGATCGCACAATGTAAGTTGGGGCTGGAATCTTCATTATATCGTGGACCAAACATCTCGCTAGTGATGTTATTCTCTCCCAGTCCCATTTCAAAACATTTCAGCTGCAGCCCTTTAGCATCAAGATGTTTTCCTCAGGTTTTTCTGGTTTGAATGATTTCTTCTCTTCTTCTTGGTAAGTATCTTTGTTGTTGTTTTTCAATTACAGAAAAACTATGTGTTGATCATAAAGAATTTAAGTGATGTAGAAATGACTAAAAATTAGAAATTTCCACAGGTTTACTGCCTGTTTATAAGTTAACATTACTCTATAAACAAATACGGTAAAGTTGCAGGATACAAAACCAACATACAAAAATCAGTTGCATTTCCATACACTAACAATGAAGTAGCAGAAAGAGAAATTGAGTACAATCCCATTTACAATTGCAACAAAAAGAATAAAATACCTAGGAATAAACTTAACCAAAGGGGTGAAAGATCTGTACACCGAAAGCTGTAAAACATTGCTGAAAGAAATTGAAGACACAAAGAAATGGAAAGATATTTTGTGCTCTTGGATTGGAAGAATTAACGTAGTTAAGATGTCCATACTTCCTAAAGCAATCTATAGATTCAATGCAATCCCTATCAAAGTTCCAACAACATTTTTCACAGAAATAGAACAAAGAATCCTAAAATTTATATGGAACAACAAAAGACCCCGAATAGCTAAAGGAATGCTGAAAAAAAAGAACAAAGCTGGGGTTATCACACTCCCTGATTTCAAAATATACTACAAAGCTGTAGTAACCAAAACAGCATGGTACTGGCACAAAAACAGACACAGATCAATGGAATAGAATTGAAAGCCCAGAAATAAACCCACACATCTATGGACAGCTAATCTTCGACAAAGGAGCCAAGAATATAGAATGGAGGAAAGAAAGTCTCTTCAACAAATGTTGTTGGGAAAACTGGATAGCCACATGCAAAAAAATGAAAGTAGACCCTTACCTTACACCATGCACAAAAATTAACTCCAAATGGATTAAAGACTTGAATGTAAGACCTGAAACTATGAAAATTCTAGAAGAAAACATAGGAAGTACGCTCTTTGACATCGGTCTTAGCAACATATTTTCAAGCACCATGTCTGACTGGGCAAGAGAAACAATAGAAAAAATAAACAAATGGGACTACATCAAACTAAAAAGCTTCTGCACAGCAAAGGAAACCATCAACAAAACGAAAAGACAATCTAACAATTGGGAGAAGATATTTGCAAACCATACATCGGATACGGGCTTAATCTCCAAAATATATAAAGAACTCATGCATCTCAACAACAAAAAAACTAACAACCCAATTAAAAAATGGGCAAAAGACCTGAACAGACATTTCTCCAAAGAAGATATAAAGATGGCCAACAGACACATGAAAAGATGTTCAACATCACTAACTATCAGGGAAATGCAAATTAAAACTACAATGAGATATCACCTCACGCCCGTCAGAATGGCTATAATTAACAAGACAGGAAACAACATGTGTTGGAGAGGATGTGGAGAGAAGGGAACTCTCATACACTGCTGGTGAGAGTGCAAACTGGTGCAGCCACTATGGAAAACAGTATGGAAATTCCTCAAAAAATTAAGGATAGAACTACCATATGATCCAGCTATTCCACTGCTGGGTATTTATCCAAAGAACTTGAAAACACCAATGCTTAAAGATACATGCACCACTGTGTTCATTGCAGCATTATTCACAATAGCCAAGACTTGGAAGCAACCTAAGTGCCCATCAAGGGACGAATGGATAAAGAAGATGTGGTATATATACACAATGGAATACTACTCAGCCATAAGAAACAATGAAATCCAGCCATTTGTGACAACATGGATGGACATTGAGGGTATTATGCAAAGTGAAATAAGTCAGAGGGAGAAGGTCAAATACCGTATGATTTCCCTCATTAAGTAGTAGATAATAACAACAACAAACACACACATAGAGACAGAGATTGGATTGGTGGTTACCAGAGGGGAAGGGGGAGGGAGGAGGGCCAAAGGAATAATTGGGCACATGTGTGTGGTGATGGGTTGTAATTAGTATTTTGGTGGTGAACATGATGTAATCTTTGCAGAAATAGAAGTATAATGATGTACACCTGAAATTTATACAATGCTATAAACCAATGTTACTGCAATAAACAAAAAATTAAAAAACAAATATTTGAGGGAGCCATTTGGTTTAAAATTAATTCAGCATAACCCAATTAAAAAATAATTTAACATTACTCTATCCAGGTATCTTTCTATATATTATATATGTTATATATATGTACCCAAAATTTATTATCTTTGATTTTAATTATATCATACAAAGGATGTTTTATATCTCTTGCTTTTTCCACTTAATAATGTATATTTAACAGGTTTCCATGAATGTATATAATGTTTTTGTAGACAAATTATGCTACAAAAGATAAACTAAAAATCCATCATGGTATATCTGTTCATTGGGCAGCCATTAAAATGCTAATTATCAAGATTATATAATTACATGGTAATATGACATTCAATGCATAGGACATGATGTAAAATTATTCATAAACCATATATCCACCTGGAGTTTTCAAACAAAACCTGTTCCTTGTCTTGTGTAAGAGGGCTTTGTCTTGATTAAAAAAATGAAACAAAACAAAAACCCTTCTGCTTTGTTGGGAAAGATTCCCTCGGCCATCTTCACAGTGGACCATCCACGTGGATTTTATTTCTTAGGAGACCCCAGCGTGATTTTAAGGGGAATCGCTTCCCCACGCTGACCTCAGCGGGCTTGCTCCCCAGCAGCCTCAGCCAGCTGAATGATGACGAGCTGACCACAGGTGATGGATTGAATCCTTTCGTAATCTCATTTCTCTCTTTCAGCTCTTTAGAACCTCTTGGGGGAAAACCAGTTTTAACTGCAAATGCACTTTCTTTTTGAATAAGTGTGAATTAAACAATTTCAGGGAGTAAAATTCATTTGATAATGAACAGGTTGAGTATAAGAGATTTAAAATTTATTTGGGATGTTAAATTTCAAATGGAAATAATTTGATTCTCCTACAAATCCAAGGAGTGTAAAAGTTATTCCCCATAAAATAGCTGGTATTCCTGTTCGTTAAGTGTGTTCTAAAGTGAAGCCTTGATTCCCACATTCCTCTCCCCACTACCCCCCACCCCCATCAGTAATCTACACAGTTGCTTAAGCCAAAAATCTACAAGATATTCTTGTAGAAGTTGGCTCCTGCTGCAGTAACAAATAATCTTGGAACCTCTGTTGCTTATGACTGTGAACGTTCACTTCTCACTCATGGGTCAGCAGGTGGGCTGAAGCTCTCTGGGATCTGCTAAATGAGTCTTGGAGGGACTCATTTAGGCCCAGCTGGGACCTATGTGTCTTCTCATCCAGGATGCAGGCTGGCGGAGAAGTTACTCCCTGGGGTGTGCCTTACTCACAGTACAAAGCAGAAGCTCATGAGGGACAGCAGAAACAAGCAGAACCTTCTAAACCCTCTGCATGTATCTGGCACACTGTCATTTCCATGTACATCTCACTGGTCGGAAGAAGTCATGCAGCCACGTCCCAAGTGAATGGGGAGGGATCTGCGCTCTCTTCTCGGGGCGGCCGTGCTCAGGGTGGGATGGATTAACTGGAGAAAATGATTCAGTTGACCACAAACCTTGTCCAATTCAAGTCCTGTTGCCTGTCTCTCCAGGACATACCCCATGCCTGCTCTCTTCTCTCCACCTCCACTGCCCTCCAGGGTAAGCCATTGTCTTCCCTCTAGGGGGAACTCTCTCTGTTTCCACTCTTCACCTGACCTCCTACAGCCCATTCTGCATACAGAAACTGGAGTGACCTAACACCCAATAAAATGCAAAACAAGCTACGTTGCTTCCTTGATTAATGCCACCCTTTGGCTTCTCATTATCCTTAAATAAAACCCATTCTCCTGCCTTTGGCTATACAGCCTGATAGGATCTGGTTCCTTCCTGTCTCCTGATGTCTTCTTGTGTAGCTTCCTTCCTGTCTCCTGAGGTCATCAAGGGCAGCTTCTTGCATGTCTCCTGATGTCGTCGTGAACAGGTCCCCTCTCTTACATCCTCCAGCCATGTTATCTTCTCGCATTCCTCCAGTTCCTTAGGGCCTTCACATGGTCTGTTCCCTCTGCCAGGAGCACGCTCCTCCTGGTCTCCTTTTAGTAAAACTCACCTTCACAGAGAAGCTTTCCCTGGACGTTGGTCTAATGTGTTCTCTGCCTGGCACTCAGAACAGCTTCATAGCTCCTCTTTTTTACTTGTTGGCTGTTCATTGTCTATTTCCTGTCCTCTCCCCTGATGTCAGCTCAAGAGTGCTGGGCCCTTGGCATCCCCAGTTCCTAGAAGAGTTTCTGCAAAGCACCAGGACTTGGTGAATATTGCTGAATGAATTTTAAAGTTTCCTAATGGAGTGCATGGCACAATATTTTCTCCTATTATTAATGCACTTTTAAAACAATGCACTATTTTAGGCGAATGTGTAAGTGGAGTAAAGTATCGGGTCAGTAGTTGACACGCTATGGAATTAAAAGCCAAGTCAATGGAATGAGAAATAAATTTACAGGGAGGAAAGATCTAGCACCTTCTGTAAGGAGGGGCCGTGCAGTGTGGGGGAATCAACAAAGCATGTGGCATGAGAACAGGGAGAGTGGGGGGTGATGCCAGTTCTATTTCTTCCCAGCTGTGTGTCCCTGGCTACATTATTTTATTCCATTTAACTTAATCCTTGACAGCCTTCTGAAGGAAGTATTATATATATTTCATGAAGGAGGGAGTTGAGTGTGAGAGATTATATATAATTGGTGTCTGGCCCAGTGTAGATGTTCGGTAAATGCTGGCCCCCTACAAAAATGATTCCAAGTTCTGCTGTGCTGTGCCTTCAGAAAAATATGAGGTATTAAAATTCTAGAACTCTGCTACCAGAAATAAAAATGAGGTAATTTCTGAGATTATAAAAATGCTTCTCCATAGAGGAATTCACCTCAGGGAATCTGTAATTACAAGACTACCTATTACATTTTAATGTGGTCCTGATAGCAAAAGGCGCGCAGTGCTCTCTGTCAGCTCTGCAGCCTCAGAGCGAGGAGCACATTTCCCGCATCCCATCACTCATGGCGTCACCCTGTGCTCCGTCTGAGGGAGCCAACGGGGCAGTTCCTGTCCTGTTCTCTGTCTTCCAGTCCCGAAGCTCGGAAGGATCGGTGCTGTGACCCAGGGAGACCTGCCGAGGGCTGCTCCGTTACCCCAGGCTGGAATTCTTACTGGCTTCCCGACCCCTTCCCAAGGGGGCTCATCATATTGATTTAAAGCCATATATGTGATTACTGAAAGGAAAAGTAAATGTTTACACGTACCCAAGCAACTCCTTTCTGCTAAGAAGGAGGCAAACTGATAACAATTAGCAATTTCTGTCTCTGGTTCAAAAAAATCTTAATTTCCCCCCTCAGGCACCTTGAGAATCAATATAATAACCTATACTTTTCTTGTTGTTTACAGTTAATTAGCCTGACTTCATGCAGTGCTAACATTAATCCCGGAGGCATGATTGGACACATTTTAGAAATGGGAAAACAGATGCTCAGAGAGAGTGAGAAAGCAGTCCAGGTCACAGAGCTTTCAAGTGGCTGTAAGTACAGGTCCTTGGACTTCAAATCACAGTGTCTCGTTCCCCATGATGATTCTTTGACACCAGCTCTGTATTAGTTTCCTGTGGCTGCTGTAGCAAATTGCGACAAATTTAACAGCTTAACAACACAAATGTATGTCTTACAGTTCTGGAGGTCAGAAGTCCAACTTGGGTCTCACGGGCTAAAATCATGGTGTCGGCAGAGCTGGCTCCTTCTGGAGGCCCCAGGGGAGAATCTGGTTCTTGCCTGTCCCAGCTTCTGGAGGCTGCCAGCATTTCTTGGCTCGTCACCCCTTCCTCCATCCTCACAGCCAGCTACTTGCTTCTCTGTGCCTTTTTCCATAGTGACATCTCCCTCCCACTCTCCTATCGTGCTGCCCTCTTGCATTTTTAAAGACCCCTGTGATTAGACTGAGGCCGCCCAGATGATCTAGGATGATCTCCCTATTTTAAGACAGCTGATGGGCAGCTTTAATCCCACCCACTACTCAATTCCTCTTTGCTGTGTAGCCTACCATATTCACAGCTCCCAGGGGTTAGGATGTGAACGTGGGGGCACATTCTGCCTACCACACTGTCTATGGCATTTCTGGGGGGAGCTGAAATCAGAAAGGGAGGAAGAGGACACTCACGCCACCCACCCCTGCCTGCCAAACTTCCAGCAGTGGGTGTAGGTTAAGTTCCCTATGTGGTTAGAGGAAGGAACAGAGGAGGCATCCAGCGTCCTCAGGGCACAGGCCTGGAGCCAGCTGGCTGCTTTCCCATCCTGGCTCCACCTCCCAGGAGCCGTGGGACCCTGTGCAGGTGGGGTGACCTCTCTGGGCCTCCCTCTCCCCGTCTGTGAAGAGGATGCAGCTATCACACCTCACTGTGCTGAGCGGGATGTCCAAGAGCTCGTGTCCATAAAACCCTCAGTGCAAGTAGCCAGTGCTTCTGAACAGAGAGGGTCTGAAGGATTTCAGCATTTGTTGAAAGTGGGGGACAAACCACTCGGTGCCTGTCACTCATGTCTTATTTGAATTTCACAAAAACAGGAAAAGTAAATGTGTGAGAAATTTTCCATTCAATTTCAAAGTGCTTTCTTAAAAGTGGCTTCTGACAACTGTCATTAAAAGGAAATAGACACAGTATGAAAAAACCTGAAATCTCTTAATGTAAAAATTACTTGATTTCCTCTGCTTTGTCACTGGTTTAAATGAAAAAATCAAGCTGTTTTTTTACTTCGAGCTGGTGTGATCCTTGAATTCATATCTCTATATCTCTGCTGGTCGTAATGCTTCACATATACAGTGCCTAATGGAGTCAACAATAAAAGCAAAGAAGATACTTCCAAAGTCCACAGATTTCAGTTGAAAAACATCACTTCAGTGGGAACAATTATTTACTAGCCTTAACTCAGGGTGGGTATTTCTTGTGCTTTGTCTGTGCTTTGTCTGGGTTCCTCTCTCTCTCTCTCTCTCTCTCTCCTCTCTCTCCATGTCGACCCAAGCTAAGCAAACCATAAATCATGATCCAGATCTTTCCATACGGAACAGCAGCCACAGTCTCTCCTAAATCCCCAGCCAGCATGCCTTTTGTCTGGGACTCTATTGTCCTACATTTCCTCACTCTCCTCTGGCACGCACCCCCTCTGCATCCACCACCTGCGGGTGCTTCCCACCAGAGGGAGGATACATCAGGAGGGAATCCTGATAAGTGATATGGAAGATGGGGGATGGGCTCCACGGTGGAGCCAGTGGACTAACGCTCAGTGCTGGAGTGGGGGTCCCTTGCTCAAGTCCATGCAGAGACCTGGATTTCAGTATCACTGGGTCCTTTGTAATCTTTGTGTTTATTTTATGCATTTTAAAACAACATTCCACACAAGAGTTAATAGCTTCACCCGGCTGGGCTGATGGAGAGAGCGCTGTTGGAATAAAAGGTTGAGAACTCCTGGGGGGGGGAAGTGCAGGCAGAGAGAAGAGTTAGGGCTGCCTGTGCCAGGACTCCTGGGGTGGGCATAGGACTCCGAGGCTGCGGGCACAGCCAGAATTTGCCCTTCTCCCAGGTCCAAGCCCTCCTCACCCTTCCCAGTACAAAGAGTTTTTGGGCGCACCTACTGAGGTGCTCTCTGCTAGGGACCCTGAGAGAGGGCAAAGCTGGGAGAAGTACCATCCCTGCTCCCCAGGGACTCGGATGACACCAAGGGCTCCACCCCAGAGAGAGAGACTTCCAGAAGAAGGTGATGATGAGCATCCCGATGGAGATTCTGTAAAAGCCGGATCTAGAAGTATGAGGGGAGGAAGAATTCAATCCCCACTTCAGAGGATACCATCCTGGAGGAGGTGGGGTCTTGCCTTTGTCTTGAAGCTTGGGCCTGCTTTAAGGTATGAGGGAAGGACATTTCATATGCAGGGGAAGAAGGTTCAAAGTAAGGGCTGGGGGTATGCGTGTGCATGTCTGCATGTATGTTTGTGAGGGCACACATGTGCATGTACCTGTGCACATGTGCATGCTTGTTTGCACGTGTGTGTGTGTGGCCTATTTGTAAAACAAAAGCAAAAAGCCAAGTGGGGGGTGCCACGAACTGAGCTAACACTTCAGGTGGGAACTTATGAGGCCAGAGATAAGGGCTGAAATGAAGGGGTGGGTGGGGAGGAGTGATCTGAATCATGCGGCCTCGCCCCTGGGAACCGCTTTGTGGGTGCCTGTTTACTTACTTAGTGAACGTCTGTTGAGTTCCAGCCACGTGCCCTGCACTGTGCTCTGTATGGGGGGTAGGAACTTCTCCGTTGCCTCCGTAGTGCTCAGACTCTGTCACAAAGTACATTCAAAAATGTCTAAGAACAGGGTTTCCAAAGATACCCATGAGTAGGTGCACATTTGTGCAGTGCTCAGCTGTGCACACGGCTGTGCTGAGTGTGTGCCCAATAGACAGGCCGGGGATCAGGAGGCACTAGGAGCGAGTTTCCAGATACTCCCTTATTCTCCCAGCTGCATCATGTTCAGTTGTCACTTCTCCCTGTCGGACCCTGCAGCGTCCTCCCTCCCTGCAGCTTGCAGAGTCCCAACCTGACCTAGAGAAGAGAGGATGCAGGATCCCCATGGCCCACAGTTGTTCTGGGTACAGACCCATGTGTACGTGGCACACGTCTCTGCTTCGGAAGCCCTTGCATATTTTTGAATTAATGAATGGGTGAAGAATAAAATGTCTGCGTTCAGACTAAGGAGGCTCTGACTGGGAGAAAGAGAAAACCTCCCTTCCAGGGGGGATCTTTCTAGAAAATGCTTGTATAAGACTCTGAGGTTCAGCTGGTTGAAGGTTTCAGGGGCTTCCTCCAGCCAACATGTGCTAATTAGTCCGTGAGTCTATTTTTTGGTAAATATTAACACTGCAAGGTGACAGGTAGATGAAAATGCCTGTAATTCTCAAAAATAGTCATTGAATGCTTACTTAATCAATGAGTCTCAACATTTTGAGTGTGGGCAGTCTGGAACTTTGCAGTCCCCCCATAGCAGGGTGCCCTCGTCCTCCCACAGCTTACGTGATCCCAGCTCACTTAATTTGTGCTAAAATTTTTTTTGTAAGAAGTGGTAAAAAGGCTGAGCGTGTGTAAGACCCCTGAGAAAACAGAGAAGAAGCGTTAATAAAACATCAGAGGAGAGATCAAGCGGGCCAGAAGGCTGGAAGGAAACTCCCCTGCGCCTAAGAAGAACAGAGATCGTGGAGAAAAGAGGAGAGAGGCGCGTGTCACACAGCAAAGGCCTCGGGGCTGATCAAACGGAGGTTCAGGCTGTGGACAATCAATCACATGCAGGAAACAGGGAAGAGCCTGTCGCAGGAGATGTGTTCCAGCCGTGAGCTCCACCACCACTGACACCGCACATGATTCTCTCTCTTCCTCTTCTTCAAAAGAAGAAACTTTTCTCTAGGTTTGGTTTTCTCCATGGCCACCAGCAAGCCAAAGGGACAGGCTTTGGGGAGAATTTGCATCTGATACAAAACTCTGGGCTGCTTTTGCCAATGTTAGAGCTGATCTAATTAAGTGTGGTACTTGGGATGAATGACATTTTAAATTATGTTCAAAATTGCTGTTAAAGAATAAATAAATGAATGAATAAATGATATAACAAATAAATAACCGTGGAAGCTTGGAAACATGTTTCCAAAATCCTTCAATATTCCTCCCAAAGGGAGATGGAGTCAATGTCACTGTCCCTTGAATCTGGGTTCTGTATTGCTTGGATAATAGAATACTGTGGGGATGCCTATTGAATTTCTTGGCCCAGGCTTCAAGAAACTGGTAACTTCTACTTCCTGCCTCTTGGGACACTTAGTCTAGGACCCCGGCCATCATTCTGTGAGGAAGCACAAGCCACCTTGTGGCGCTGCCCACACAGAGAGGACCCAATAGCCAGCACCAATTTGCCAGCTCTGTGAACACGCCGTCTTGGATATGGATCCAGTTGAGCTCTCTCAACTGATGTCATGTGGAGCAGAGTGAAGCTTTTCTGCTGAGCTCTGATCAACAAAAGAGTGAACAAAATAAGTGTTGTTGTTTTAAGCCACTATGCTATGGGGTAATTTGTTCTGCAGCCGTATATAAGTAAGTTAGAGTTATGCATAAGTATTATGATATAGAATGATGTAAGCCACAGTTATTTCCAGATCTTTTTCCATGTTCTGAAGGCTATACGGCCTTGGCAGTCAGAGACAATTAAAGGTTAAAACCCTTAGGTTCCTTATCTGTAAAGAGAATACTGTCCGTCTCATGCTTATGTTTGAGGATGAGCTTAGATATGCAAAGTGGCTGGCAATCTCCTTGGCACTGAGGACTCCTCAAGAAGCTATGGTTCTTTTTTTCCTACCTGCCCTCAGGATTGATTGATTTTTTTTAGTTTGTTTTCAGAAATGACCTAGATAGATAAGAACTTGGTGATAGTCATTGTCTCCGATGAGAGGAAAGGGAGACCTAGATTTTCATACAGTATTTTCAAAAACAATTTGCATGTACCACCTATCAACAAAAGGAAACTAGAATAAAAATATTTTTACAGAAGTGGCCTCAAGGTGGAATAAAAAATTCACTTTCCATAGCTAAATAAATTTCCAAGGGCAAATCCTTTGACAAAACAGAGGTTTTAAGACACTCATTTTCCAAATATGTGTTTTTTAAGGGGGTCTTATAAAAAGGAACATTGGCTCTGAGATGAGAAATATACAGCAAGTCTCCCTCGCCAGCTGCTGGAGGGATCATTCTGTGCCCAGGGTTGAATGGTCTGAACTGTAAACATCTCGTCCCCACCAGGCTGTGACATAAACCATAGCTGGGCGGTTGGAGCAGACATGCCTGGAATCAGATGCCTGATGAGGAAGTCTTGCAGCCAGTATCCTTCTGAGCTAGAAGGGCCGCTCTTCTTGGGCAGAAGGAGATGAGGATGGGCCTCAGTGCCTGTCCACTCCGGGCTCACTGTCTTCGTCTTCCTCAGCCAGAGTGGCAAGGCCATCAGTAGTAGTTCTGGGTCAGTGTCTTACAGCAGGATTGGGTCCTGGAGGCGGGATTAACTTCCTCCCACCGTCACAGTTTGATTGGTAAACATGTCCTAAACATTCTGGTTCATGATATTCCTACAGAGAGGGCACTGTGAGCACAAGGTACCACTGTAGTTCCTTTTCCTGTGGGAGGGCCTCATGAGTGTGTGTCAGCGCTTTTTTCCAATCCTCCCCAACCATGGGTGCCCACTCTTCTGGGAGCGGCTGTGTGACATGAACACCGAGGTACACACGAGGTGAAGGGATTTGTCTGATCTGTAAAGTCTGGGTTGGGCTGGAATGCAACATTCCCCAAAGGTAAGCTGAGGAACACCAGTGCTGGGGTGCAGACGTCATCTAGCAGACGGAAAGATCCCGTGGACAAATTTGTTTGGGAAACTCAGAGCTTAACAAGTCTCTTTGCTTCAGAACTTCTCAGAGCCTTTAAAATTCAGTAGTACTCGCCAGGAGGCATACCACCTTCACGCTGTTCCAAACTTCCGTGACCAGTTTCTGAGTGTACCTTGGAAGACTGAGGCCTCATGGGCATCAGTCAGGAAGCCCTGGTCTCAGGGTTTACATTAAATGTAAAAAAAATTACAGGGAAGGTCAGGTTTATTTTTAGCTTCTCTTTGACCTTCTTTGTGGCTCTTCTAGTTGCTCTCAGGGGGCTCTTCTCCCTCCCTCCACGCCACTCAGACACAGGTGTTGCGTCCCCTCTGTTTAGGGCTTCTCCTCTGCTGGGAAGACCCTAACCCAACTGACCTGTTCCTCCACCAGCCCCTTCATTGGAGATTTTCTTCTTTGTGTCTCAGTGCCTCAGAGCCTGGCTCTGCCTGCCGATCTCTCTCTAAGACTTTGAAGATGTCCATTGTGATAGGGGACTTTGGTATCTCTGTGCCTGCTCATGCCTTTCTGGAATCCTCCCATGCATAGCCCCTGAAGATCTGCAACCCGCAGGCTCACTTTTCTCCTCTGTGAAACAAGGGTTCAGGAATCTGTAAGTCTTTCTCTGTAAAGGGCCAGACGGTAAATATTTTTGGTTTTGCCAGCCATCTGGTCTCTGTTGCAGCAACTCAGGTCTGCTGCAGCAGGGTGAAAGCAGCCACAGACAGTAGGTAAATGAGGGGGTGTGGTTGCGTTTGGCCTGCGTGCCATGGTTTGCTAACCCTTGCTCTAGAATGTATCATGCATCTTCTTGGAGTTCCAACATTCACCAAATTGTTATCTTTCCTCCCGGCCACAAGGTTGGATAGTAAACTATAGAATTGGATTTATATTTTATTTACCCAAGGATAGGAACCTGCTCCTAAACCTGAACCCTGATGCATAGAGCCTCAACTCCCGGCTGGCCATTCTGGGACAATGAGTAGAAATGGATGGGGAGAAGATGTGGATGCAATGCCACAACTAACACGTAGGACTGTCTCTCAGGGTGGCCCATTTGGGAGTCAGAGAGTGAGAGGTGAGCATCCTGACTTGGGGGCCACCAAGCAACGGCCTGAGGTTACTTTGTTCTAGAAATTACAGAAGGGTTTTGGTGGGCTCTGAGGCCAGTTCCAGCGCTTCCCCCGCTGACATGGATTCAGAGTCTTGCTTCCCTCCTCCTCACTCCCACCCTCCTTTCTGTGTGGCTCCCTCCCGAGGCCGCTGCTGCTGGGCATGTGGATGATGCAGCTCTTGTCGTGCCCAGGGCTAGCCTGCCTTACCCAATTGCCTCTGCCCAGATACTTGCTGGAAAAATGAAAGAAAACCTGGAATATGACATTGAGTTGTTGAATTGTTTGATGGACTGCAGAGCCTCAGCTTTGTCTGACTGATTCTTAGCTTTGGAGTGAGCTGTAACAGAACCTCTTCCCGCTCCAGGGTCTGCTCCTCAGCCCTCAGAGCCTGCTACCCTCCGCCTTCCCAGCAAATGTAAAATGTGAGGCAGGGAGGAGGCACACTGGGCACAAAGCTCTTCTTTTGCTTCTGCTGACCCTGCAGGCAGCCTGTTTTTTCTGCAATAGCTCTTCTAGAACATCTAATCATCCCAGGTCTCAGACATCAACAGATTGGATCCAAAGGGCAACAATTGTCCCCAGAAAGTGTCAAGACTCTGAAGGGCCTGAGTTTTTACCTTACCGGCAAGCTCACATATTAGTTCTGTCACAGTTTCGTGGAGGCTGATAGAAGACAATACTCCTGGCACAGAGACAGAGGAGTTCATTAAATGCAGCACAGCAGTTCTCCTTGCCCCCAGGTCTCAGGGCATGTGGCAGGTGGGCCTGGATGGATGCCTATGAACACAGTAGATGTGTCGTAGCTGAGGAAACTTGAGTTAGGGGACCTGAATCTTTTTTAGTAATGGGCAAGGAGCATGCCTGCCCTTTGATCTGGAGGGAGAAACTATTTCTAGAGAGGGTTTCTCAACCTGGACACCAGGGACATTTTGGGCCAGACAAGTCTTTGTTGTCGGGGGCATTCTTGTGCATTGTGGGATGCTTGGCAGCATCCCTGGATCTACACACTAGATGCTGTTGGCATCCTCATCCCAATTATGACAAACAAAAATGTCTCCAGACATTGCCAAGTGTCCACTGAGGGGTAAAATTACCCCTGGTTGAGAACACAGCTCTACAGTATGTACAAACATATATTCGCTATTAAACATCCTTGAGAAGGAAGGACATCCTTAGGACAAAGGGCAGTCAGTGCCTCTGCTCACAGGGCAGGTAGAAACACAAAAGACCCATGGAGAACTGTCTCTCAATAAAGGACAGGTGAGTGCCATGTTACCTTGGTCAGACTGGTTGACAATGATGCTCAGCGTCTGGTCCATGGCCCAGGAGTTGACTGTAAGACACTTTGATGAGCTGTACACACATTCCTGAGCACAAGACATTTCTTTGCTGTTATAGATAAAGGGAAAGTAATTTGGTAGACTTTTGTTTTTACGTGTGATTAAGGTCTACTATCTAGTACTCTAGTAAGTTATTAAGGGCCAATGAAATCTAGCATTTAAATCAGAGATGCACCAAATGACAACATGCCAAATGGTGAAACTCACGCATCAGCTGGGTTTTGCCTTCATAGAATAAATTTCTAGGACATAATAATAAATCTGAATTTTGTTAAAAAATGTCATCATTATTATTTTTTGGTGGTCAGATTTTGAGTTTGAAGATTGCTTCTGTGATTATCCTACTGAGGACATTTGTGATGTAAAATACTTTCTGCTGAGGATGTTAGAGCATAAATGTGACCAGTGAGAGGTGTTGCTGACTACAGCCACTGCAGTGAAGGTGGTTTGGTGGCCCTGCTACTGAAAGTGGTGTTGCCAGTACTATATTTTGTGATAATAAATATAAATTTACCCATCAATTGATTGACAGAATTTTCACATATAAAAAACATTAGATTTTCACTCCAAGCTACATCTATAACACATGATTTTGAAAGTCCATATTCAGACCAATGAACTGATTTGTCCATATTGCTGGCATTTTTATGCTGACTGGATTTGATAGTGGTCAATGAATCATGTGACTGTTGAGCAATGACACTGATACGAGTATTTGGCTAATTTCCTTCTAAAGGCCAAACATGAGTCAAATAGCAGATTTGGGCCAAACACTGAGGTTTCTACCTAGTTTATTGAGGACTAATTCAGGTTCTCCTGAGAAGTCTGGTTGCTCTGAAAAACTGGACACCATGGCCAAGCTTCTACTGCAGAAGGAATGTCCAAAACAGATGCTGAATTCTTTCACATTTCTTGAGTTGCTCAGTGTTTTCACTGGCTGATCTTCTTGACTTTAATGATATATCACTATAAATTCAACTTCATCTTTAGTAATATAGCTTTTTTCCCATAATTGTTTTTGTTAATCCTTCAGTGTGTAGTGTGGCCGTTTACATCAGTTATTCTTTTTTCCTTAAAGTCCAGTATGGAAACTTAAGGGCACATGTGCTATGGTTTAAATGATTCCCTACCATTCCCTTGACTGCGGGGTGCCAAGACACTTGATCAAACGTTATTCTGGGAGTGTCTGTGAGTGCATTTTTGGGTGAGATTAACATTTGAACCGGTAGACTGAGTAAAGCAGTTGGCTCTCTGTAATGTGGGTGGCCTTCATCCAATCAACTGAAAGCCTGAATAGAACAAAAATGTTGAGTGAGAGGAAACTTCACCTGCCCGACTGTTTGAACTGGACATTGGCTTTCTTCTGTCCTGGGATTGGAATTTACATCATGAGTTCTCCTTGTTCTCAGGCCTTCAGACTTGGACTAGAACTATACCACTGGCTTTGCTGGGTCTCAAGCTTGTCGACTACAGATCATGGGACTTCTCAGCCTCCATAATTGCATGAGCCAACTCCTTATAAAAAATCTCTCTCTTCCTGTCTGTCTGTCTATCTATCTACCTATCATCTATGTATATATTTCTCCTATTGGTTTAGTTTCTCTGGGAAACTCTGACTAATCTAATACAAGTGGTGATCTCAGGGAAATAGAAGTGAAGGAGTGGGAATGTGTTTCAGGGAAAGGAGAAACATCAGTAAGTGTTTCTTTACAGTGCAAGTTACCACTGAGAATGGCTGGACATCAACCCACTGGAGACCTGAGGAACCATGCTTCAGGGCTGTCTTACTGGAGGACAGTGACGCTAGGACATTAATCCATGGATTCCCATGTCCCAAGGGTTGCCCTGGGACATCGATTTCCCCCACATTCAGGTTATGTTTCCATGTACCTCAGCAATTTTCTGTGGCTTTGGGATGTGGAGAGACGAGATGCAGAGATTCTAGTCTTCTTGGCCTGGTAGCCCTTGTAATGGGTGTGGAGCTGTCCACCACCGTGGTGCTGAAGTCCGGGACGTGGCAGTGGGCTATCCACCCCAAGAATCTAATATAAAAGTGAAATTAAACTACTGGGTAATTTTTAAGATTATAGGGCATAGTTTTATAATACAGTGTAAATTTCTGTGAAGAGATAGGTTTTTGTCAATTTCATTTATGAATGTATCTCCAGTGCCTGATACATAGAAGGAAACAATAAATATTTGTTGAATGAATAAATATAAAATCAGGTGTATGAGCTCACATTATCCTCTTATAAAGACAATAATAAGGCTTTTCTATATGTTGCTAAGAAGAATGCTATTGCAATAGATTGTTCTTTGTCGCCTGGTTTCTTTTCTCCTTGAAAATGGGTGGGAAAGATGGGCCACATGTTCTTGGGAGCAACGACTCTACACCACCCGCACTAGCAGGACTAGCACTGAGCTCTGACAAGATAGTCTTTGCCCAGGATTGGTGATCTTGGGACCCGAGGCAATGAGATATAGGGTAAGAGGGGATCATTGGAAAGGCCTAACCAAGGGCAGTGGGGAGCCACTTTCTTGGTATATTTGAGTGACAAGGGTTTGGATTCTCATCTTGCTATTTAATTTTTACAATCCCATTTGATGATAATCAACATCTGTAAAGTTTAATCAGAATGCGAATCAGAGCGGCTTTGCCTTGTTTTTAATCTTCACTACTCCTTCTTCCTCAGGTTGTAGATGGAAATCATTCAGTGCACTGGCCAGTGGGATATAAATGCATCCTTTCCCAAGAAAGCACTCTGCGTAAGCTTAAAAGAGTTTATTAAATTAGTACGTGGGATATGATTTCATCCATGTAATAAAAGCTGCAGCTGCTTTTAAATAAATGAAGTTGCACATGACGTTCAATCTTTGGTTCTACCAGGACATGTGCTCTGTTCCAGAGATGCACAGCACCCGGAGGGCCTTCTTTGGGAAGAGAAATCATCCAGGAGACAAATGAGCCTTCCTGGCTTTCATACTGTACATGTGCATGTCATGTCTCCACTAGCGGAGGCTGAAAGTCATGGATTTCATTACTGCAATGCATTAAGGTCCAAGGAAAAAAATCCAATTTGCTACTGCCTCAGTGACTTTGGGTTTTAATCAAATGGATAAGAAAGAATCATTAACTGATGCTCAGATTGATTAAAATTCCAGTGAGAAGGAAAAGAAATGAGATTG
Source organism: Diceros bicornis minor (assembly GCF_020826845.1). Taxonomy (NCBI): domain Eukaryota; kingdom Metazoa; phylum Chordata; class Mammalia; order Perissodactyla; family Rhinocerotidae; genus Diceros; species Diceros bicornis. The sequence goes on from NC_080759.1 coordinate 57,164,974, forward strand.
TGACACAGCCTTAGAAGGTCACTTGTTCCTTGGAAGTCCTGAGCCTATAAAGTTTCATGTTGTTGATTATTACCAAGTGGTTAACTGAGCAGCCCATGGCAGTCGTGAACAATAGAGGGTGGGAGGCTTAATCACATCTCTGTGCTCAGCAGTCCTCACCATGAAGAAAGGTGCCTATCTTTCCCGGAATGATCCAGCAAGTGGATTATATAAATCTCCTTCTATGCTCTGATGAAAAAGTTTCTTTTTTGCTGCACCCTTGAATCTTGATTTAAAATCACAGGAACTTTTAAAGATGTGGCCACAGCAGTGATTACCTATGTATTTGCAAGGTCATTGGAGGTGTGGAAGGAAGCAGCAAATGCATTTGAAAGCACTCTGAAAACTATGAAGTGCTACCTTAGAGTGCCTGGTATGATTGTTATTATTATTATTATTTCCATCCCTGTCATTACTATGATTACTGCCACTGCTACTGTGAAGTTTAAGATTGCACAAACTTTTCCAGATGGCTTGTCTGCTTGATAGGCAGAGACCAGAGGGGCAGTTGGTGAATGGAAACCTTTTCCATGGCAGAATTTCCCTTCCTGATTTACATGCAGTTGTCTCTGGGTGCAGCCCCGGGGCCCTGGGAGAATTCATCCACAGGAGGAGATTGAATCCTGAGCAATTTCATTGATGCATCCAGGTGGTGGGGAAGCAGATGTTTATGCTTTGGAGCAGGTTGGTAGCCTTCATTCATTCATTGTTCCTTCACTCATGCCTGCCTTCCTCACACCTTCAGTAGTGAGTGCCTACTGCATGTCAGGCACTGTTCTCCTTGATGCTCACATTTCCCATCTTCCAAGAGGGGACAAAGAGGATCATGCCTGCCTTAGTGTAGTAAGAACCCCCAAAGGCTGGCAAGATCAGCTGCACCCAGAGGGTGTGCACTGGGGCACCTGTGTAGGTTGGGAAGTGGGGACAGACCTGTGAAGATGTAGGGAGGAAAATTTTTAGGGAGTAGGTTGAAAATGCCTGACAAAAATAAAGATTTGAAGCAGTTTTTAGAAAGCATGGACAATTTTTAAAAAGTAAAATAGAAACACAGGATATACAATGGCCAGGCAAATTGCAAATTAGACCTAGAGTCCAAGGTCCGTAGGGAAACAGAAATAAAGACATACAGGCCATAGAGACCCACAGGTTTGCTGTAGTTGAATAAAGAACTGGGCTTAGAGCTCCACGGGGGCCAGCATGGAAAGGGATGTACAGGTGGTGACCTGGTCCCCACTTCCTGGGTCAGAGAAACAGCTTGTCCGGCTTGGTAGTAAGATTTAGATTAAAAAAAGCGTTTTTTTTTCTTACCTGTTTGGATACCATCTTGAAAGTCTGTGAAATTACCCCTAAACCTTCCCTACTGCCTGTGAGTCTGCAGTCCTTCATGGCTTGGAGTTTTCAGCTTAAACCCCAGCCAGGGTTTGCAGTTTCCCTCACGTGAGCACACGGCAAATAGAGGGCCACTTCCTCTTGGAGCGCCAAAACCTCATGGGGACAACATAGTTCTCATATTTCAGGATTTGATTTAAACAACCAATGTTCACATCATCATTTTGATAATTTAAAAAAATTTCTATTCCTAACTGGAGTCCTATTTTTTAAACATAGCCTAATAACATCAAGGTGATCGCGATTGTGAAAACCCTCACTGGGGTACTCTGGCAGCGGTGGAGAGGAGAGAGGGACTGACAGAGCATGCTGACCCTGCTGCTGCTGCTGCAGCTGCCTTCCTTCGCAAGCCAGGAGTGACTGGGACAGGAACGGCTGCTCTGGACTGTAATGATGAGTTGGATTGTTGTGAGGAGGCAGGAAAGCAAGTGGGAAAGAGAAAGCTGTTCCAGCCAGGAGGGTGTTCTGTTGTATTCTCATCCCAGCGGCAGAGAGTCTGTGGCTTATAGGTTGAACAAGTCTTGTGCTAAAGGGGCACGAACTCCAGTCTCTGGGCAGAGACACATTGTGCAGGAATGGCAACCTGCTGGCCCAAGTAACCGTAAACTGGTGAGGACCTCTGGTTTTGCTAAAATGTGGTTGATTCTTAAATTAATTTGTTTTTTATTATAAGGTGGTTCAAACTCATGGTAAAATGTTTTGTAACAGTAATAGTTGAAAATTGCAAGCGGTCGTATCATACCTACGGTGTGCCAGGCATATCATACCTACCGTGTGCAAGGCATTGTTGTACGCGGTTCGTTCGCTTATGTGATCCTCGCTGCACCCTGGTGAGGTGGAGCGATGCTCATGCCACAGAACCCTGGGCATGCCCAAGGTCACATTGTGCCCTGCAGTGCCACTCCTCAGAAATAGCTTCTTTGGAGAGTGACTCAAACCATACCATAGTATGCTTGAACAAGCATATGTGCACTACACACACAGTTCGCGCAACTTGCACTTGATCACTTAACAACATTCCTGGGATATATTTTCATGACAGGACATAGGGCATTTTTTACTCTTTTCAAAGGCTGTATAATATTCCATTTTAGGGATGTACCAAAACTTATTCAACTATTGTGTATTTTGGTTGTTTCCAGTTTGTATTTTTCCTTGTTATAAACAAGGCTAAAGTGATCTATTTCTTTGTAAACCTTGAAAATGTCTCCAAAAATTCCTAGAGGTAGACTGACTAGGCCAAAAGGCACATGATTTTAATAGTTTAATAGATATTGCTAAGTCATCCCTTATGTAGCTTGCAAAAATGTATACTCCTACCTACTTGCCTGTTTCTCCACACTCTGGGTGACATATGGTATGTGTTATTAAGTGAAAATATCATAGTACATATTTCCCCATTTTTTTTCATGATCTCAGGATTTCTACACTAGAGTGTCTGAGTCACCCAGATGAGGAAATCTCTTGGGCTTGTAGCTTCTGAAGAACACAGTGATCCATGAGTGTGATTGTTTCGGATCTATCTCTTATTGGGAAACTGCAAGGCTGTGAATTTGGCCATTTGACAGAACCCTGTTTCTGCAGGGATAAGTCGGGGGGGTTTTGTTCAACCTTTGAGATGCCTCCCTTTTCTTTGAACACTCACCTAGAGTGGAAGCTCCATAGTCTTTGGCCTTCTGGTGCAGTTATGGTTGGGGGTGTTTCAGTGGGTGTGGATAGCTCAGTAGAGAGAAGGGTCCTTGGCCCATTTACCATCCAGAGGGTGGAGGCCCCATTCTTCATAGATCTTCTTCTTGTCTGAAGCCTGAGAGCAGAACTGTGGTAGGTGTCTCAATGAGAAATCACCTGCTCATGTCCCTGCAGCCGTGTGAGGGCAGAGTTGACTGGCCTTTCTCATGGCCAGGTGTTAAGTCTCCTAAGAAGCCTTGCAGGACCTGACAGGTGGCTTGGTCAGCTGTGCCGAGAGTGGATCCGTCTTTCAGAGGCAGACTCACAGTAGCCAAGCTGGCAAGGCTGGTGTGTAAGACCAGCAGGCTGATTTGCTTAATCCACAGTGACCACTCTGGCAAAGAGGCACAGAGCACGGTGGGCTGAGGTCGGTGAGATCGGCACACTTTCTATCCACAGGCAGTGAGGCCTGAAGCAGGTCAAGTTGAGGGGTTAATGCTGCCAGGCTTAGCCTCCATTTTACAATGGGGATCCTCTCACCACTGGGGAGGGAGGCCAAGCAACCTGCTAGTGCCTTCACTGACATGGCCAGCTTCTCTCTGGCTCTCTTTCGCTCTGCCTTCTTTCCCACCTCCCTTCTGATTGCTGTGCCTGTGTTCCTTCTCACATCTGCTCACCTCTGCTGAGTCGGCTCCAGCAGGTCCCTGGCCCGGGAGCTTCTGCTCTTCAAGGTGCTTCCAATCTCTCTGCTGTGTTCATTACAGATGCTACAGACCTCATGGGGTGGCCTCAAGAGCCTTTCTATTTCTCAGTTATTGGGGGACACTTTAGGTTAAAAAGAAGATCTCCCAGCGAATGTGAACCAGTCCTGGGGTTGGGAGTAACAGTGAGAGAATAAGTGTGAATAATGGAACAATACACTCTGTTGAAATGCCGTTGTGCGTATGTTTGTTGTTCATTGACAAATTTCCTTTCCTAGATGATGCTGTAGGGATTTAAAGTACTCCCTTGCAGTGCTGTTTGAAAATAACCATGAGTACTGAGAGCACATTCATGGACTCCTTAATGTGTAGGTGAGCTGATGAGCAAGGAACTGCAGAGGAAAAGAAGGAGGTGGTTTCCTATGAAGAGGTGAGGGCCTCGTGGGAGGCAGCTCCAGGCGCTTCTCGCCCAGTCCTGGCTGGACTGGGTGAGGGATCAGAGAAGACACCGGAGTGTCAGTCAGGTGAGCCCAGGTCACAGGGATTAACCAGGAGAAAACTGACTGTGTGTTGGGACTTCTCAAATGTGCTCGGATGTTTACTTTCCATGATTAAAAACTCATTTTAACTTTTTCTTTGATATTCTGCCATTCAGTGGATTAGGTGATCTGATTTTAAGGGGATGTATTTCTACCCTCACTGGGTGTCTCCATAAAGCTAATTTCATTTTCAATTAAGAAAAGAAGTGGTTCACACACACCTTTTTTTCCCCTCCTGAGTTGTCTATCGTGCAAAGTGTTTGCTCACTGTGTTCTCAGGGAGGTGCCTCTATTCGATATTTCCTGGGATATTTCTAGAGGGTGCCTCAGCTGACATCACTGGTCCATCACTTGTTAATTACAATGACCCTGTTGGTTATTTCACATTTGCAGCTTTTGCCATCCATAACAGAAATGAAATGGTGTTTTGTTTTCCAAGGAATGCATTAACAAGGCCAGGCACCACTGTGCTTTCGTTGTTTTTTAAACGAGTTCTGTGTTTCTCTCTTTAAGTCATTTCCACCCGCCCTGTAAACACTTTAATGAGCACATGCCTTTTCTTATAAAATTGTTTTATTTTTTCAACTTAGCAAACATCAATTTCCCCTCCACCCATATCCCTCTTTCTTATGAAACAGAACCCAGTAACATCGGTCTGCTTTATTTACTCTGCACACAGCAGGAGGAATGATGGAAATGCTACTGTTTGGGGGGATCTCAGTTCTTAACCAGCCTTTTTGCTTCTGAAATTTCAGTAGAAATTATATGTTAATAATAGCTTTAGATATCTATCAAAAGTTCTGAGAAAACACATCTATTTTTATTTTCGTTTCGATACTGGTGAGCCATAAAATATTTAAGGAGATCTATAACATGGCTCTTTGAACATTGTGATCACAGGAATAAAAACTCTCTTTACTCTTTTACTTTTCATGTAAAAACATTAGTATATCATAGTAGCTATACTTAGCTTTAAAAGCTAAGTATTTCATTAGTACAGCAAATGATATTTATTTTATGTAGAATCATAGCAATTAACTTATTTGGTCCAAGAATACACATCATGGATCTGCCAGATCTAAATATTTAATTACATCTGGTATTTACTACAAGGGAAAACTCCAGATACCTAAGTTGTATTTCTGTTTGCTGTTCTATCTTCGCATTGGTGGTTTCAGAAGGGTTTTGGAATGGATCAGCGGTGTTAATGCATGAAAAACATGTCTTTTTTTCTGAATCAGACGCCCTGGTGTGAAATGTAAAAGTTATGAGCTCAAACATAAAGATACATTAATTAAAATGCTCACCCATGCCCCTCTTCCCTGCTTCCTCTCTTTTACCTGGCTTGAGGGGGTAGTTCTGTGGTGCTCCCGTCCAGCCCATTCTCCCAGCTTCTAGGGGATCCATGATCTTGAAGCGCCACTCTGACCACACATGGCCCCTCCTCAGGATTGTGATAGTTATCTAACTCACAACGTTTTTTTCCCAAAATCCTTAGCTTGGAAATCAAGGGCATCCATGCTCCCGCCCACCTGGTCTCTGGACTTCTCTCACAGTGACTCAGCACTTCCTCACACATCTGGGTATGTCCTCACCCACCTGGGTGCCTTGGCCAGCACCTGGATGCTCACCTGCACTCTCACCTCAATCCAGCCTGTTAAATCCTACCGATTTCCTGCGAGTCTGCTCCTGCAATAGTGCCAAACTATATACTATATACGAACTCATTCTCCATGGAATCTCTATGACTATTTTGTTATATTTTCTTACCTCTTGTCATATATCTATATTTATATCTATATCTATGTCTGTATCTATGTCTATGTCTATGTCTATACCTGTATCTATATCTATACCTATATGTGTATCTATGTCTATGTCCATATCTGCATACATGTATATATATGTGTAATTAGTAACTTCTTTAAGTTATTGAGCTCAAAATTCTGGACATTACTTTACATAGGCCACATGCTATGGACTGAATTTTGTCCTCCAAAACTTCGTATGTTGAAGTCCCAACCCCAAGTGTCACTATATTTGGAGATAGGACTTCTAGGAAGTAATTAAGTTTAAATGAAGCCATAGGAGTAGGGTCTTAATTCGATAGGTGGTGGCCTTATAAGAAGAGGAAGAGAAAGAGCTCTCTTTCTCTCTGTAGCGCACACCAAGGAAAGGCCATGTGAGGACACAGCAAGGAGGCAGCCATCTGCAAACCAAGAAGAGAGCCCTCATCACAGCCAACCATGCTGGCACCCTGATCTTGGACTTCCAACCTCCAGAACTGTGAGAAATAAACGTCTATTGTTTCAGCCATCCGGTCTATGGTATTTGTTATGGCTGCCTGAGCTGACTATTACACCATAAGTGGTGAAATCATTCAACATTCATTCAACAAGTAAGGACTCTATGCAGCTGGAGAAAAGTCATTTATTCCCACAATTAGATTTTGGAAGCAACAATAATGCTGAAATACAGTTTCTGAATTTTCTATTTCTTTTTTTATTACAGATTAGTTTCACCTTTAGCCATCACAGACTCACAAATTGCTTAAAATCACAAGGTCTATGATGAAGCTGTGACAATAATTCAAAGGATTTGTTTTTCTACCCTGGCTGTATCCATCTGATTACATTGTAACCAATGTTTTCTGCCATCCCAGTGGATAAAAATTGTTCATAAACTACAAAGAAATTGCGCAGCCATGGAAGAAATCAAGTTGTTAAATGGGCCATATTTTTTCCCCCTAAGCAACAGAGAACCTGTAAAACACTCTGTTGTGCTAAAAAAAACGAAAAGAAAAGAGAAGAAAAAAGGGGGAGGGACCTCTGAACACTGAAGAAACACTATTAGAAACTGTAAGGTTTCAGACCATTAGTGTGACAGTCTGTCTTGCAGAGGGCTTATTTTAATAGGGTGCGTGATGGTGTAATGCTCTTTCTCCCACTTGGGACACTTGCCAAGGACCTATCAATTAATAAAAACAGCTCTATCAGCAAAGGCAAGCACATGAGTCAACTGAAATTGATCCATTCTGAAGGCAGAAAACTTGGCAATCACCAGATGTCAATAATCAGGGTGAGTGTTGTACTCAGAGTGTGTTACTTACCCGAGGGTGCTAGCCACCTGTTTACACTGAAGAGACACACATGTGCTTACTTAGGTTGTCTTCCTGTGTGACGAAGTGAAAGGGAAATGCAAATTACTCTGGGATTTTTTGGAAGAAATCGAGTTGCCATGCAACTGGAATCATCCAGCAAGGAGTGGGTCACCCATGGGCTTTCCACAAGAGGGCACCCAGCAGCAGTATCCAGGTCATCATAAACTGTCCCCATCCCCTGGAGTGCACTTCTGTCTCCTATACAAATGGAGTGGCAGTAGCATATGAATCTTCCAAACCTCTCTCCCTTCAGTAGTCCCGACTCTTTGTACTTCTATCCTGCTACTGCTCTCACCTTCCTGATAAATTCCACCTAGATCAATGCCACCATCTGTCACAGGTGGCCCCGTGGGTTCTGGGGAACTAAAGGAAAATATACACCAGCCTTACAATATTTTATTTTTTGGCTATTGGGACTCCATAGGAGCTGGGAAAGTTGTAATCTCTGGTTTGGCTAAATAAAGAGAACACCCAGTTCCTCCACTGCAGCATGCCACAATCTCCTCCCCTCTTCCATTCCTTCCCAATGCTATAACAACCTACATCCGATGACACCGGGTCCAGGAAACACAAGGAGAGATGGGTAGGACTCAGCTTGTTGCTGGGATCTTCCCTCTTTACCATGAGATGTTTGCTCTGGTATGTCTTGGCTTTTGTGATTCTCTGCCCACATGCACTGAGCATTCATGGTATAACCAGGAATTTCAGCACTGATGCAATTGTCTGGCCTGCATCTCATGTCTAGCATCAATTGGTCAGAAAAATATCATTGCTTAGATAATAAATAACATCTAGGTGTAAGGTAAAAGTAAGATATTCTTGGAAAAAAGGGAATGCAGGTTATCCACTAAATAGAGAAGGAAATATAGGAGTCTTGGAGGAAAATAGGAAATGGGAAGAGTTTTAATCCAGACACACCCATGGCCTCACTGGAGTCTGGAATAGCCGTGCAATTTCAACTGAACACAGTTACCAAGACCTGCCTCCCTACTTCTGCATCTGAGTGGTTGTGTGCTGTTGGCTGTGCTGACGTGGGAAGGCGCTGTGCAAGGCACTCCACAGACGACCCTCTTGCTCAGAACATCTTGGCTGTGGGAGGAGAGTCACAGGGATGAGAGGTTCATTTTTTCTCGCTCCCATGTATCAGCTTTCTTTCAGAGCTTCGTAAAGTACTTGATAGACCACTGCCCTCTCACTAGGAGGAGTTCTGAAACCTGGAGCAGAATGAGCTCCTGAGTTTGATGAAGGAAGGTGAGCACACAGGTCCTCAACAAGCATTTGCCCCTCCCTTAGGACATTAGACTTAAGAACTGCTCACGATCCCTCAAGCCAACTAAATACAACTTGGAGATATTTCTGGTAAAATACAAAATAATTAAGATGGCTTTTGAATTTATGCAGGACTTTCCTTTCCTCCAAAGTTCTTTCTTTTAGGCAGAAAATTATTTTGTTACCATCTTGGGAGAAAGAACAGATGGAAGTGGCTAGATTAAAGCCCTTCTATGTAAGCAAAAGAATTTATAGCAGTATTGAAATTGCTTTATTCTTTCTGTAAAAATGGAAAGAATAAATTAGGAGGATGTGAATTTAGAACAATAGTAGTATAGCTATGACCTCACCACTGCAAGCTCTGTTATTTGTTGGGCTCATGGAGATGTGTGGCTGAGGATCCTGGGGTTAGGGGTGAGGAAAATGTAGCATTCAGCAGTCTTTTTGAGGGTTACAGGGCTCCCTGCTTGAGTCACAGGACGGATTCTCCAAGCTCCCAATGAAAAGTCCATATATAAAAGTGAAAGTGCTAGTCTCGCATGTCCCCAAATTCCACCAGGAGTTTCTATATGTGAGTCATAACGGTAAAGGAAAGAGAATTCAAGAGAGCCGGAATTGAGTTCTACAAACCTGCCAAGTGATCGCCCATATAGCATCACCTTTTAATTTAAGAAAGTGGCTCCTGGGTTGCAGAGGTCTAGGCAAGCTGTAAAGATGATTGCTGAGGGCTCCATCACGTGGATGGCACTCAGCCATTTTCCACGCCATTTTATCAGGTGAAATCCCTTCCTGGGCTCCAGATGCTTTAGTCCTGATCAGCCAAAGTGCTCTGGGTGGTTTCATTATTTCAAATTGAACCGCCCACTCACCTCTCTGTTTCCTTATAAAATTTTCTTGTTATTTTTAACTACGTAGCTGGTCAGTTTTTTGAAAATAGTATGCAAAGGAAGGGGCAGTGGGAGGGAGAGGCTGGTAATGAGCTATCTGTCAGGGGAATGCTCTTGCCGGGAATCTGGGTGCGAGCATTTGGCTCACTCACCTTGCTGCTGCTGCAGTGGGAGGCAGATCCTCACAGAGGAACCAATTAGAGAGAAGTGTGTGCTAAGGGGGCTCCTGCTGTGTCCACCAGGGCCAGGGGTCTGTTTCTGGGTCGAGGGAGGCAGTGGCAGCCAGCCTTCCTAGGGAACTCTCTTTAGGGTCTCCCCCTGTTCCTGTCCAGGGGGAACAAAGAAGTAGAGGGAGGTTATGATGCTAGCTGCAGCAGCTCCGGTCTGTGTCAGGCTCAGACTTTATGGTGTCCAATAGCTCCTGTCCATAGAACAAAACCCACATCATACTGGACCACATTCCTCATTCTTACTAAACATGGACATTCACCCTCAGACCCAAGCAGGTGGGTGGGCATCCAACCCAGGTGTAGGAGCTGTTTGGAAATTTTACCTGATACGTTTCTGTCCTTGTAATTCCCTTTCACCCTGTAATTCTTCTACCATTAACCTGGACACTGAGGCCAAGGCTCAATGCCTCAGCAGCAGAGGACACACAGATTTACATTCTGGGCTTTGTGATCCTAAGTGGTCTTGAGAGCTCTAGCTAAAGATCGCAAGAGACTGTGAGGAGAGGGAACATTTTGTGTGTTTATGCATTTATTATATTTTGTTTTTTGAGTGCCAGATCTTGGCCTTCAATATTAAGAGCAAAGCCTGAAGACCCAGAACGTAAAGGCTACACCTTAAACCACAGGGAAGGGAGGAGTATGGAGGAGATAAGGAGTGTGGAGGAGGCAAGAGCAGTTGCCCCCGTAGTTTCCCCCTAGCAACCTCCAGGGCTAGGAGGAGGTTGCAGGGGACTAGGAGAAGGGAGCTGGGCCTGACTGGGGGCACCGTACCCTCTACCTCCTGAAGGGGAAGTCCCCGGTGGAGAGGGGCACAAAGAGCCCCTCAGAGAGCAGGAAGGGTCCCTCATGGATGTGGGGCACCCACCACCAGTGAACAAGGCAGGTCTAAGCAGAGATGGATGACTTCACACTCTCCTCCAAACCTCGGCTCTCAGGACCTCAGACTGGGCACAGAGGAGTGTCTGAAGGTTCACCATCAACATTCTCCACCCCAGGAGAGAGGCTGCTGATGGAGAAAGGCCAGCGGTGGGTATGTGGACCTCAGGACCAGAGGCCTTGAGGGTACTCAAGAGTGAGCAGCAGAGGCTGTGGGAACACAAGTGGACAGTCCCGCCATTGATGCAGAGGGTGCATATGGGATCAGGCACTCTTCCATGGACACTGGCCAGGACACAAGGCATCCACAGAGCAAAGCATCCCTCTTCCTTGGCACCAGGGTGTTGTTACATAAGTCCTGCTCACCCAGGTGTCACTTGCATGGGGAGAAGGAGATGTGGGTGGAATGAGGTAGGTGAGTGGGCTACATTAAGTGCTTTGAACAGAGTGTAAATTCAACGGAAGTCCAATATTGAATTAGAACTGTCCACTTTTTCTTTTTTGGTGAGGAAGATTGTCGCTGAGCTAACATCTGTGCCCATCTTCTTCTATTTTGTATGTGGGATGTTGCCGTAGCATGGCTTGATGAGTGGTGTGTAGGTCCACGCCTGGAATCCAAACCCACAAATCCCGGACCACTGAAGCGGAGTGCGTGAACTTAACCCTTATGCCACTCGGCCGGCCCTGGAACTGTCCGCTTTTGAGCTTCTAAGTTTGTGATCACACATTTTAAACTTACCACTTTACTAATTGACGCAACTACCTTATCTGCCATTGGAGAAGATTTTCAATAAATCGGAGAGTCTTTCAGCTGAGTGTTGAAGGATAATTCTCAATTAGTTTTGATTTATGACATATTTTGCATCAAGTATACTTCAAGTGAACATCAATGGGGCTTGGCTTAAGGAAAAGAAAACATAAGCAAAGGAACATAATCAGAAACCGATTCCACCTTTCATCTGGTTCTCAGTGGTTGCACAGCACACTCCCAACTGTAAGAAATACACTGTACATGGTATTAGAGCCAGATGTCTTGGGTACTAGAGGAGGAGGGGCTTTGGCAGTGGGGAGTGGGGACATCCATGCATCTTCCGGAAACAGACTTGCAGGGGTTGGCAGAAGCCCCTCTTGCTTTCTGGGTCCCGTTAACCCAGGGCCATGCCGTTGATGGAAGCTGATGGCCTGGCCTCCTGTTATTGTTCCCCCTCTCCTAGGGCTGCTCCAGCTGCTTCCCCCAGATGCCATCGGACCCATTCAGTTGCCCGGGGATATCAGTCGAGCCTTCTCATGTCTGCCGGCTGGGCTGGCTGGACCTCTGTGTTCTGGGGATACTCTGGGCTCCCCTGCTCCTCATGATTGATTAAGTTCTCCCTTGCTCCCCTTTTCTGGGAGCAGGGCCCTGTCTGGTGTCAGAGCGCTGGTGTCCCGGCTGCCCTGTCCCTCGTAGACTGACTGCTGGTTCTGAGAATAGTCCTGGCTTGGGGCCTGGAAAATTCACCTAGTCAGATCTGCAAATTACAACTCCGAAGGTTGCTTAGCGAGCATAAAATTGGAGCAAAGAGAGCTGGATATTCTTAAGGGATGTATCCAATGTGCTGTGGTAGCAAGATACAGTGTCCTTTTCAATTCTGGGGCTATTTCCAGAAAAAGGCCTGGGAGGGGACATCTAAAATTGGGGCATCCATCCTCCCCGACAGGGCTGGATGAGCTTGAACGCACACCTCCCTCTCCTCTCTTTCTTTTAAAATATTCCTATCGTTCACCAAAGGCCGCTGCAATTATAGCATTATGCATTACAGGTTTCAAGATTGCATTTCATCTTTTATTAGTTCCATTTGCATCACTTGCTTCCTGATGAGATTTTGAGGAGGTGCCTTAATCTCATCAGTAATGTATTTACAGATCTTATTCTCCAAGGGGTTGCTTCTGGGAAGCTTTGTGCTGAGAAGCAAATCTAACCCCCTTGTCAAGTCCCAGATTTCCTGATGGAGAGTGATGCTGGCTGACTCAGGTTCACAGCTTGCATGGGGACAGGTCATCTGTCCCCGTTAGGATGGGATCACAGGCACCACTCTGCCCCTGCCCCTCTGCATATTAGCCCACAAGCTTCTTTCAGCTCCCAAGGCAAATGGGGCTTCCTTGGGGAGGTGGTCTCTGAGTCTTCTGACCAGGAAAGACCCTTTGATATTGACCTCCACAGCCCTGCACAGCCCCCCTTCATAGCACTCAGCAGTGATAATTTTACTCACATTTGGGGTTTTATTTGACTAATGTATGTGTTAATTTCCTAGGGCTGTTGTAACAAAGTACCACAAACAGGGTGGCTTAGGACAATGGAAGTCTACAGTCTCACGGTTACGGAGGCCCGAAGTCTGAAACCAAGATGTCAGCAGGGCTGTGCTCCCTTTGAAGGCTCTAGGGGTGGGGGTGGGGGTCTGTTACAGGCCTCTCTCTTAGCTTCTAGCAACCTCAGGTGTTCCTTGGCTTGTAGATGTGTCACTCCACTCTCTGTCTTCACATGGCATTTCTCCATGTCTTCATGTCATCTTCCCTCTATGCTTGTCTGTCTCTGTGTCCAAATTTCTCCTTTTTATAAGGACACCACATATATTGAATTAGGGCCCAAACCTAAAAGACTCATTTTAACTTGATTACCTCATAAAGACCTTATTTCCAAATAAGGTCACATTCTAAGGTACTGGGGATTAGGACGTCAACATGTGAATCCTTAGGAGACACAAGTCACCTGAACGCAGCTCCATGAAGGCAGAGAACTTGTTTGCTGTTACTTTCAGGGTAGCCCCTGAGGCTAGCAGGTTGTCTGGGGCAGAGGGAGTGCCTAATAGCTGTTGTTGAATGAATGAATGAAAGCTGATTATCTAAGCCCAGTTCATCCCCCACTCCCCAGTTGCCCTCATGCACATGTGGCAACCTTTAAAATAAGAGCTGCTCACAAGCATCTTGAGATGGCCCCTACCACACAAGAATCAAACAGATCATTGAAGCTGTCCTGCCTTTCTTCCCCAGCCCCAATGTTTGAGAGTCTGATTTTGTGGAAAATGCAGTGAAGTTGTTCTTCTCTTCCCTCCCTCCCCTGGATTAATGAACAGTAGAGAGACATGGAGCAGTAGGAAGAGTTTGGTCTTGGTAAAGTGTAGGTTTGCCAAATTTAGCAAATAAAAATGTAGGATACCCAGTTAAATGTGAATTTCCCAAATATTGCACAGGACACACTTATACTGAAAAATATTCATTGTGTATCTGAAATTCAGACTTAACCAGGTGCCCTGTATGTGTTCTGACAACCCTGCTGTGGTTGGCACTCAAGTGGTCCATAAGATTATTGAAAGTTGCAGGCAGATTCCTCTGGAAACTGATGATTAGGAGGCAGGAGGATGGGGAATCTGAGTGAAGAGTTGTGAGGAAGACAGAGCTCCAGGTAGATGCTGTGGCTATTTTCTCTCCTTTATTCAGGTCCTCCTATTGAGGTTCAAACAGCTCCAGAGCACTTCTCCACTTGCCACCTCCGCCTCTCCTTCTCTGCCATTTCCTCTCTTTCTGCCTCTTCTTTGCTTCCTCTAAGGCAGTGGTCTTCCTTAGGCTGTAAGTAGTGTGCACTTACACAGTACTTACACTAAGTGCTGCCTTAACAGTTGTAGTGTTTTCTGCTTCAATCTCTTTCTGCAGGTAACTGGCTTCATATCAGAGGACCAGGACTTACCATGTGACTTCCAAGGCATGTTTCCACTGTGAATTGACTTCTCATTGTTCACAGGAGGCTGCAAATTCTCCAGACTAAAGGCCAATCTGGCTTTGAATATCCTGTCTGTCTCTTTCTAGCTAGGTGACTAGGCTTGCTGTTATTCTCATCTACAAAATGGCAATAGCAGTAGGTCAACTTCATACATTGTGAGGATTAAATTCAATAACTTAATTAAAGTGCCATGGATCTAGCATACAGTAAGAACTCAAAGATGTTAGCTGTGATCATCATCATCTTCATCACCACCACCATCATCATTAACATCACCATCATCATCATCTTTATCATCATTATTGCCGTCATCATCATTACCACCATCTCCATCATCATCATCACCATTATCACCACCACCACTACCACTGCCATTACCATCACTATCATTATCACCATCATACCATCGTCACCATCACCATTACCACAACCATCACCATCATGTCCATCATTACCGTTATCATTGTCAAAGTCATGATCATCGTCATCACCATCATCATCATTTTACCTGTATATCTACTAGGATGACTTTGCCCCTTTAAAATCTGGATTGAGTTGTTTAAATATTTATTTCACCATCAAGGGAGTATGATGCTTTCACCAAAATTTTGATAAATTCTTTAGTGGTGTGCATTAGAGCTGTCTCTAGGCCAGCAGGAGCCTGCTTCTACTGACTTAGTTGAGTATAGCAATTATCTTACCAGTTAGTATGTATGATCCTTGATCTGCAAAGCTTTGATCTTGACATGGAAATTATTACTCATCCAAGCATTTAAATATGTAGATGACTTTATAGAAACTTTGAGGAACGTGAGAGAGTTAATATTGTAGTAACACAAACTTAATTTTAGATGGTTCTACTCACAAAAGCCCCTCTCCACTTCTTCAACTCATTCTCCATCATTCTGCCATGTCGCCTCCAATCTTTACTTTTCCTTCTTCCTTTCTCTCATTCTCTCACCCTGGGCCCCAAATTCCTGCTCATGTCTGCTGCATCTCCAAATGACCTTTGTCCTCAAATCTTAAATTTTTTCCAAGTAGCTTATCAAAATGTTTTCTTAAACACACTTCACTTTCTAAAAGGGTCTTGTGGAAGCTATTCATATGATAAAAATTTCATTCAACTATGATTAGTTTGAAAGCTGCAGGGAACAGACTCGAGCTGCCTTCTTTTAAAGTACATGCTCTCTTATAGCCTGAAATAACAATTCTATTCAACTTTTGCTTTCAACATGTGGCACTGAGTCACTTTCATTTCATAAAGGCAACGGCCTCTTAAAAGAAGACTTCAGAAACGTCTTTCCCTAATATGATTAGTTTGACTATCAACACTGCATCATCACTAATTTCTAATTATGGTCATACATTTTCATTTGCACTTAATGAATGAAAAGCAATGGTAGAAAAGAATTCCATTTAAAAAATCCTTCTCAAGATACAGTTGAGAAAATGGAAAGATTGAAACGTGTGCTGGCTGAGAAGCCAGACTGAAGTCAGCCTCAGAGAATGGGCTTCTCTGCATGGGAACACAGCTGGAAAACTGCCTGGAAGCTTTCCTGTGGTTTAGTGCTGAGGCTCGTGTGTCAGCATTATTGTTGGAGATTGGGTTTGCCTGTGAGGGAGCAGTGAGTATTCAGGACGCTGGAGCTGAGCCCCATTGATTTGTTTGGATGATTTCAGCTCCCCAAAGCACAAGCCCCCTGAGCCAAGGGATGTTCTTGAGGATCCGGCACCAAAATCGTTCATTTTAACACCTGGGAACCATCCCCCACCTTGCAGAATTGTGTCCAGGAAAAATAATTACACTTACGACTGGGAAGAAACACACCTCTGGGTCAGCAGAGATTTCCAAATGTCATTATTATTCTAATATTTTGACATTGAAGAATTGAATTCTAATATTGTGCTTGGGGTTAATGCCAAAGGACTTTAGAAAAGTTATAACTAAGGCCTTTATGGGATAAATTTCTTTAATTAGGGAAGCTGCATAATTCCCAAATCGGCAGCACGGTAGATAGAGTTATAGTGAAATTTCATTCCACGTGAAATCAACCGTGGCATTGCATTTTCAGTCAATGTAGCTTGAAGATTCCTGCTGCATAAGCTCAGGGGGAGTACCCTTCAGCCTGTGTGACAGCAGAGAAGAAGCTGAGACAAAGGAAGAGCAAGCGGCACTGCACAGAAGATGAGATAGTCCTTGTTTCCACGCTGTAGCCTCTCGCCTCACTGGCTTCAGCTTTCCTCCTCTGTCCCAACTCAAGGAGTGTGGGGCAAGTTTAGGACCTGGAGGCTGCCTTCATGGACACCATATGCAAAGGGAGTTCCAGAAGGCTGAATCACAAAAGGGAAGGAATTAGCTGGAATGTTCTTGTGGAACCACTGAGCCCCAAGAAGAGGGAAGCTGCCTGAGATGGGCTGAGGTCAGAGCTGGGGTGACTGGCTTGTGTGCTGCACTGGAGGAGGGATGTGAGAGCAGAATGAGGCCAGGTAGAGCGGCAGTGGTCAAGGGTGCATCAGGAGGAGCTGGAGGTCAGTGTAGACATGCTGAGCAGGCAGTGGGATGTCTTTGTCCTCACTTCTGAGGGTCCTTGAGGCTGGCACTTCTCTGCCTCCCTTGAAGCATTGATGCTTCTCAGGGGCAGTGAGTAGAATGGTGTCCCCCTAAAATTCACGGCTGACTGGAACCTCAGAATGTGACCTTATTTGGAATAAATGTCCCTGAAGATGTAATTAATATAAGGATCTCAAGATGAGATCATCCTGGACTAGAGTGGACCCTAAATCCAATGACAGTGCCTTTCCAAGAGACAGAAGAGCAAGGGACACAGAGAGGGAGAAGAAGGCTATGTAGAGATGGAGGCAGAAGGTGGAGCGATGCATCAACAAGCCAAGAAACACCAAGGATTGCCACCAGAAGCTGGGAGAGAGGTCTAGAAAGGATTGTCCCTCAGATCCTCCAGAAGGAACCCATCCTGCTGACACCTTGATTTTGGATGTCTCCAGAACTGTGAGAGAATAGATTTATACTGAGTAAGCCACCCAGTTTGTGGTACTTTGTTATGGCAGTCACAGAAAACTAATACATTAGGGTACCAGTCCTTGTGAACAACTTAGAAAGATGAGAAAAGGATGGACATTTTACTGAGCACATCCTCTGTGTCAGACCCTGAGAACACAATGCATCAGACACCACTCTTGCTTGGAGAACACACAGTCCATTTTCGGACACACGGGAATGAGACTGCACAGTGTGCAAGAGCAGGAGTAGGGACACGTGCAGCCTCTTTGGGCATCAGAGGAATCAAGCTTGGGTCCCAAAGACGGAAAGTGAGGATTTTTCTGGTGGAGAAAAGGTGAAAGCATGACAGGTGAGAGCACGAGAAGCACACACAGAGGGATGTGGGAGAAACGATGCTGGTTCTTGGGGAGGGGAGGGGTGGATGCAGCAAGAGAAGAAACTGGATAGAGACAGAGGAGATAAAAATGCCTCTAGGCTGCGAGGTGACAGGCCATCTCTTTGGTGCTTCGAAGTTTTCATTCAGTGTTCACAATTCCATTATGCTTCAGGTATTATTCATAGGTTTATCCACCTGGCTATCTTTTGCCTGGATATGGCAGCCTCCTTTCAGTGGTCTCCTGCCCCCTCTCCTCCATGGACTGGTCTCCACACTACACTCAGAGGGACCATTTAGAGTAAATCGGGTCAGTGCCCCCTCAGCCTTCAGATCAGTCCAACTCCTGGCCACCGCCTTGGACCCTCACGTAGTCCGGATCCTTCTCCCCTGGATGGTGGGCTGGTACCTCTCATCCTGCTGCAAGCCCCACCCCTCAGCCCTTTCACTTCATGACAAGCTGTCTTCTTATTTCTGGAACAAGACTTTCTATCTGGAATGTTCTCTGCCCTCCCCCACCTTTGCAGGGTTCTTTTGTACCATTCAGGTTTCTGAGTGGCACCTCTGTCCACACTCTGGGACCCTGTCCACATCTGTCCCTCTCCATGTCCCATCACCTCGTGTATGGACTTGATGGCACCAGGTGGCAGTATTTGGCTCATACTCATATTTATTTGTTTACTGCCTGTCATCCCCCCCCCCCCCCATGCACACCAGCATGTCAGCTCAGTAGGGACAGGGGTGCTGTCTGTTTTGGTCCCAGCTGAGATCTGAGCGGGGCATGTCACTTGTTGATTGCTGAGTGAGGAAACCGAGGCACAGGGAGAGGTCAACCATGGAGCAGTGAGGGAGAGCTTCCCTCAGTCCTTCGGGCAGAGCGAGGCGACCCACGTGTAGACAAGCAGGAGCGAGCACCCACAAGAGCCCAGCCTGCTCCGTCCGCAGCCCATGTCTTTCCCACCACAACCCTGCCCTTTATACTTTGGAAGCCAGAGCCTTGGTGCTGAATCCCCCACATCCCTCCAAGGATCTGGTGTCATCCTCTAGGTGTGTGGTTCTCAACTCTCTCTCTGGCCTCCACAGTTTCCACGCGCAGCACTTTTCCATCAGCAACATCTCCCAGTGCAAGCAGCCATGCTCATGGTGAGGGGGCCGGAGCCCCTGATGGAATGCCTCAGGATGTCGGGGAAAGGAATCTCTGTAGCTTGAGAAATTGCCTGCCCCATCCTATAACCCCTGAGCGTGGTGGAGGGGGAGCTGTGTCCTCTCCACTGTAGATCCTTGAGAATGAAGAGTATCTTGATGTGGGACAGTGAGCGTTTCAGCCAGGTTGGCAGCCTGAGCAAGTGTCTGTTCACAGGAACAATTGTGGTAGCCTGAGCTGGATGGATGGAGAGGAGGAGGCTGCTGGGGGCGGTACAGAAATCTGTTTTGTTCCTGGCTCTCTCTTTCGATCCCCACTGCCCATTCCTTTCTCCTGGGGTTTTGCACCAGCTTGTGGCTGATTACCCAGTGGCCAGCACTGAGTAGAGAACACACCCACCTCTTCCTCAAAGCATTATTTGTGGAACAGCGTGTATAATTGCTTCTTCATTCACACTTGGAGTGGACAAAATATCTAGAAGTGATTAAACACTCGAACACTCAGTGATACCTGCTAATTAAATCCAGACCCCCATAATCTTATTAGCAAAGTGGTATCTAACCACACCAGGGGCACGTCTGCACACAGAAGTCAGAAGACTTGCAGAAAATAAGAGTTTTTTGAGGTTATATGCACAGAGGGCCAGGGCTTCCAGATGCCAAGCCCGTAGGTGGCGCTCTCGGGTGGTGGTCGAGACGTGACGCTGCTCCTTCCCTGAGGCTTCTCCCTGGCTTCCTCCTCCGTCATGGGCATACCCCTCTGAGGGCCCGTGCGGAGCCAGGGGGCAGAAGAAATGCCACTCATTGTCAACAGGCCACCCTCAGACCGTGCGTGCAGACTCCGAAAGGCTCCGAGTCCCTTTTTGGGTCTGGCTCAGGGCAAACTGGATTTGGGTCTGTCCCTCTCCACTCTCCTCTCTAAGAAGCTCCTCTCTTCTCCCTTCTCTCCATGAAGTATGCAAGACCCCTGAATTCTCTTCACCTTGACTCCTCTTCACACCTGCAGGAAACCTTAATGGTCTTATGCACATTTGGTAAAACATTATGTGTTTATAATTATTGATTTGACTCCATTATCAAGATCGCACTGAAAAACTGACTTACTCATCTCAGTTAAAATAATTCACTTTTATTCAGGGAACAGCTGAGTGCCCACCACTTTCCTAATCCATTCATGTGCGTCACTTTGTGCCCTCCTCACTGCCCTGTGAGTGGAATGATTTTTGTCCCTGCTTTGTAGTTGACAGCACAGTGGGGCAAGCATGTGGCAAAGACACTCCTGGCAAGGGGCTGAGCTGGGATTTGAACCCAGGTCTACAGAGACAGCATCCAGGGTAGTTGTTTTTGCTCTTCATTTCATTAATCCACAGAGCCTTTTAGAAGTAGCATTTTCCTTGGTGATAAAACTATAAACGCTCATTATTGAAAACTTGGAAAACATGTAAGAGTTCAAACAAGAATATAAATACCAACTATTTTCCCATCACACAAAAAAAATCATTGTTACATCTTGATATTCTTTATTTCCTTCTAAACTTGTTATACCTTTCCAAAGTATGCAGGAGATCTTTTCATATAAATTTATTTTGTATCCATTTTCCCACTTAACAATTCATTTTGAGGACTGTTATATTCTTCAATACTGTTTGAAAATACCATGGGTGCTTGATATTCATCTTGAGGAAAAATTGCAATGCTTCAAACCCAGGGTTATGCGTTCAAACATTTTCTAATTTCTCCTTTTCAGAAGAAATCCCATTGTGATCATCTTTGTACATAAATGTTTGTCTGTGTTTTTGACTATTTTCTTGGGACAGAATCCTAGACAGGGTCTTTTCAAAGTGTTCCCAAAGGCAGCTCTGCCCCCTGATTACCACATCAGTGCTTCTAAGGGGTAATTATTTTTCAAAAGAAGATATCATGAGACATTATGTCTTAAGCTGCAGAAAGAAATTCTAGATAGGAGAAGGCTTGGTTGATGGAATACATTTGTCTCTTTTTACCATCCCTCCCTCGCCCATCAGGTCTGGGTGACTGGAGCCTCATTTCCTCATGCTTTTGAGAGATTACAGGGAGCTGCTGCAGCAGGTCTGTCAGCTCAATGGACGAGCAAGCTGTCATGTCCTAGGAAAGGTTCACCCTTCCCCAACCAGGTTCCTTCCAACCTTACAGTGGCATAGAGGTCCCCTAGTTCCTCTCCAGCAAATACATGGAGCGTTCTAGGGGGGAGCTCCCTGCCTACTGCATGGTAAGTGCACACCTCTCTGCAGGTAATGAGAGCTTGGAGAACCATATGCGCTCCACGCTCCCCTGCTTATAGGTTTCCCCAATAAACCCTATTTTCTATGGCACCAAGTCATGCTAGTGGTGTGAGATGGTGCCTCCTTTGAGTGACAGTGGTGGTAACTTTCGTGGAGCCTTCTCAAATTATAATGTACGGGGCAACCACATAATGATGGGTAAGTGCTCTTAATGATTACCTGGTCCTCTGGGGATCACCTTTTGCTTTGTAACTTCCTGAGGTTGGTAGAACAGCTGCTGGCTATGGAACGGTGTGAAACTCACTGGGCTTCATGGAGGTGGTACCAATGACTGGCCTTGTGAGAAAAAGACTGGCCAAATGGATCTGCCACTCACTGACGATTTATTAATTAACATTATTGAATGCCTTCTTATCAAGGTACTGAATTAGATATTTTATATACACTATTGCATTTGAATTTTAATAACAATGATATTAAAAGTAATAATAATAATGAGAATTTTGAAAGTATAAAGATTGGAAAGTAGGAAAAACAAAACTTTCCTCACAGATAATGTGATTGTGTACAAAAATAGATTGTTGGAATTTATAGTAAGGACAGCCAGGTTGCTAAATTAATGCATAAAAATTAAAAAACTTTGCTATATATAAGCAACATACAGTTAGAAAATTAAATTCAAAAAGATATTTAAAATAACAAAAAAAACTCATCAAATATCTAAGAATAAATAGCACAAAACATGTGTAAGACTTCATGCAGAACACTATTAATGAGATAAATTTGAAACTTAATAAACGGAAGAATATACCATATTTATCGATGTGGATACTCAATATTATATGGTTAACTCTCCCAAACTGATTTACAGGTTCAATGCAATTTTAATCAAAATGCCAACAGGGTATGTGTGTGTGTGTGTATGTGTTTAATTTGAAAAACTGATTCTAAAATTTATGTGGAACGCTATGCCAAGAGACTCTTGAGAAAGAAGAAGGTAAGAACATTTTTTCTTTTGAACATTCAACTTTACATAAGCTATGAGAGGGCTCCTGAGGTGCTGCCAACTTCTTGATCCAGATGGTGGTTATATTGGCGTTTAATTTATGATGTTTTACTAAAGTTTGTTTTTGTTTTATGCACTCTCTTTAGGTATAATATACCATAGAAAGGACTTTTAAAAGAGGTGGTATAAGATACCAAGAGCAACCACATTCCTCTTTGAAAGGCCTAAATACTTCTGGTTCTTAAAAATTAGTCTCTCTTGTCACTTAAGTAAATGATGACTTGATGAAGAAACAAAAAGCACTGATATGGATAATTTCTCTATTTCCCCTGAGATAAGTCGTGTTGCCCATTAAGTAAGCTGTTTTCTCAGACTCGGCTTTTGGAACTGTGCTGGAAATGGGCAGGATGAGATGACAGCTTCTCTCTTCCCCTCCTCCTCTCTTCCTTCTCTCCTCCCCCTCCCCCTCTGTCTATTCCCTCACCTCTCCCTCCCCTCCTCTTCCACCTCTCTGCCTTCCCTCCGCTCCTCCTGACCTCACCCTGGACACCAGTGAGCAGGGCTGGTCTAGTGCATGGCTCTGGGAGGTGATGTGCGAGCTTCTGAGAAACTTCTGCCCAACGCTGTACTGTCACTGCCTGTTGATCTGAATGTTACCCCTGGGGTTAAGGGGTGCTTGTCAATGAATTACAAACATGTAACTGAGGAGCACTAAACAGCAACTGGTAAGCACCCAGGAACACATCAGCCACAAATACATGGACACTTTCACCTTGCTAATGTTACCCTCTTCACCTGGGGATCCTCTCTTGGATTACGTTCCCACATACAAACGAAGCATAATGCCCTCTTCATTTTTACCTCAGTGGGGATGGTGAAGATTAGTTCTAATTAAATTTATTTACTTTGAGTTCCTCTGAGGAGTGGTTTTAACTAATACAAAAGAGCAAGAATAGTACTTCTAATTGGGATAATGTTAGTGAACAGTAAGGAAAGAAATCCAAGATTACGTGAATAATAATTCCATTAAAAGGGGTTTTCTATAAATTTCTATAAATACAGAGTAGTATTATACTGAAATTAGAACTTTTTCTTAACTTTCTTGATTTTTAAATCTTTGAATTGTATTTAAACACATTATTTTATTGATGTGACATGCTTTAACATAATAATTTTCTCTTCTAAAATAACACATTATATGTATTGAGTTTTAAACAGGAAAAGTATTCTTCAGATAATAAGACCTTTATATGTTTGAACCTGTAACCTTTGTAATAAAATGTAAAATACTTAATCCCCTAGGCTGCACAATATTTCTATAATATCCATGGGGAATTCGTAGGTATTAAATTAGCTACCAGGGGAATTTGAAAGTGTTCTCCAAATGCCATAGAAAGATATTGAGAAAGCAAGAAATATATTGAGAACTACAGGAAATATTAATAATATCAGGTGGTCTACTAAGATTAGGGTGTGGTTCGTTTATAATAAGTTTTCTACTTATTTGGAATTTCCTGAGTGGAAGTACTGTACATGTTTCACTGCTACAATCAAAAGGTGGTGGTTCAGGATTGAGCTCACTTATCTGGAGCACATGGAGTTAACCAGCCCATGGTATTTTAGAGGATTTGAATTCATCTCATGTGCTCCTCTGGCAGAAACTAGACTGATCACCTCTGCTGGAATGCTAGTCTACAAATTTCAGCTACACACAGTCTACAAACAGTCTATGTTTCCTGAATGTAATATGATTGTGGGGATTATGAGTTAACATTCATTTGAGCCTTGTTGTTGATGTCCATTTGGGATTACCAAGAAGCTTGTTCCATTAGAAAATAAGCTGTCCATCATATTGATTTAAGAAGAATTATTGATATGTGGTGTTTTGTCTCTTTGGAAATATGAGAAAGAATTTCTTATACTTGTGTTTTAAATTTCCTCACCATACTCACCTGCTAAAATAATAAATTCAGAATTAAGATGGTAGAAAACCCACCCAAAGCTGATAGATTTTTAAGCCCAAGGGCGATTTGAAAGCCCCAGTGTTGCTTCCCCAGGGAGGTTCAGCACCAAGGCCAGTTCTAGGGGGGGCAGCTGTGCATTTCCGAGCTCCTTCTGCCCCAGTGGAAATGCAGGGCAGGGGAGTTTGAAGGCTATTTAATAAAGGATGCTGACGAATGACTGTGATACGTGCATGGAATTTCTGTTCAAGGTTATTATTAGAAAAGAGCCCTGAATCCAACAAGCTCTCTGGAAGGGCAGGGTCCAGGCTATAAGGAGTGGACATGTCTTATTCTTTGCGGTATTTCTGGTCACAAGCTGAGAGGAAGTGAGGAGACTGTTTATGGATATCTGATTAGAGATCAGAGTGGGGTCTCAGATATTGAATTTGCTTCTGAACATTTTGCGAGGAGCCTGGCACACAGTGTCAATCAATATTTGCTGAATGAATGATTAAATAACTTGTCTAGAGTTGCTCTCTCTCTCTCTTTATTTTTACTCTCCATTCACTTAAAAGAATTTTTATCTTGAACCGTAATACTCATACAGAAAAACGCACAAGCATAAGTGTAAAGTTTAATTCATATTGTTGTGAAACATCTAGTGAAACACATGCGAATGCCCCCCAAATTCAGGAAGAAAACTGTCTCAGGCCGTTCTGGCTGCTGTAACAAAGTACCACAGACTGGGTGGCTTATAAACAAACAACAGAAATGTATTTCTCACAGTTCTGGAGGCTGGAAGTCCAAGATCATGGTACCAGCGTGGTCAGATGAGGGCCCTCTTCCAAACTGCAGCCTTCTTGCTATGTCCCTGCGTGGTGGAAGGGGTGAGGGAGCTCTGTGGGGCCTCTTGTATAAGGTCACTAACCTCATTCATGAGGGCTCTACAAGACCTAATCACCCCACCTCCTAATACCATCACATTGGGCACTAGGTTTTCAACATAAGAATTTTAGGGGGATACAAACTTTCAGACCATAGCACAGCATGTCCAGCTATGGACTTTTATGAACATCCACCAGAAGTCCTCTTTGTTCCCTCTCCTGATCACTGCCCCTCCTTCTCCCCTTAAACACCAACAACATCCCAGCTTTTGTGGTGACTCTTTCCTGGCTTCTCTTTACAATTATGCCCGGCAGAGTGGTTTTTGTAAGTAGAATCAATTAGTGTGTTTCCTTTTAGATCTGGCTTCTTTTGTTTGCCTTGTGTGTGTGATGTTCACTTGCATTGTTGCATGTTGTTGAGTTCTTTAATGTTCACGGCTGTTTAGTATTCTGTTGTATGACTGCACAGCAATTCTACTCTTGATGGACATCTGGGCTGTGGACATGGCTTTGGCTCTTACAAAGATCCCTCCCTGAGCATCACTATGCATGGCCTCTCGTCATCTGTGCATGTGGTTCTGTAGGGGGGTACACATAAGCAGTGCTGCACCAGGACTGGGGCACAAGGGACCTGCACTGGACTGTGCATAGACCAAACACAAACAAATACATGTTTTTTTAGGAACACATGGCATCTCTCCAACTCAGCCCCTGTTCCTCAGCACAGGCACGGCATGGCTTTTAACCCTGGACCTCTTACCTCATGGCTGACACCATTAAGGCCCCAAGATAAACTTCTCTACATCCACTCCATGTTCTCAAAGCAAAGGAGATGGCTCTGAATGCTGAGAGGGGTGTGAATTGCCCCAGACTTTGCAGTGTGAGGGCTGTGAGGGGCTGAGGTGCTTGGGTGGGTCTAGATATACGAGGCCACGATGTGAAGCATGATGGTAATTCTTCACACTGGCAACTAGAGGCATTTCAATCTGAGAATTGTAAATAGTTTTATTTCTATAAAAATATTTAATAAGATTGAATTATAGTTTTAAAAATTTACATAATTACAGCTTTATTTATATAACTTTAATTTAAATTTTTTGTTTATTAATTGCAATCTGTGATCTTTAATTTTAAAAAGATGTTTAAATATTTTAGATGAAAAATAACTTTTTTGAGAAAATACATGAAAAGTATTTTAAATTAGTTTTTTTTTTTTTTTGTAAGGAAGATTCACCCTGAGCTAACTGTTGCTAATCTTCCTCTTTTTCTGCTTGAGGAAGATTGTCCCTGAGCTAACATCTGTGCCAGTCTTCCTCTATTTTGTATGTGGGTTGCTGCCTCAGCAAGGCTGATGAGTGGTGTAGGTCCACACCCAGGATCTGAACCTACGAACCCAGGCCACCAAAGCAGAGCACATCAAACTCAATCACTACGCCATGGGGCTGACCCTCTAGCTGGTCAATTTTTAATATTATTTTAATTTATACATTGATAGATGTCTATATTTCCTTAAATATTTTTTATGGAAATGAAACATTTTTGATGGAAATACTTTCAAATTTATACATTACAAATAATGTTTCATTGTACATTTTAATCTGAAATATATATTATAAACTAAAGGATTACTTTAGATCATAGAGAATAAGTGTAAGTCAAATTTTATTTTTTGTAGAAATAGAAAATATGGAAGTGTAGCTCAAAAATGAGAAGCTGAAAAGGAAATAGGAAAATCTTCAAAGATTAACTAAATTAAATACACTTATAAATTAATAAATAATTAAATGCTTTTAAAAATAATCTAGAAACAAAGAAATTGAGCAGACTTCTGTCAAGTGACTCACATGAAAATTGCAAATAGGATGTTACAAATTTTACAATTAGTCAGATTTAATTATTGAAAAAATAATGAAAATGAGCAAGAAAATTGTTTTAACCAAATATAAAACTTAAACAGGTCCGATAAAATCTCTTTATATTCATTATTAAAGGAAGATTCAATCTTTGATCAAACAACGAGAATGGAAAAGGGTAATTCTTATCGAATCCACAGCTAGGGGCAACAGACAGTGCTCCAGCCTGCTGTTAGAAGATGAAGGAGATGATATTCATGAAATTGGTAAATGGGGCAAGAAAGACGAACCCTCATCACGTTGTTTTGATAGTGTGTGAGTGTTTCTAGCAAATGCAATCTGATTCAAATTGATGATTCTTATTTTTCTTTGGAAAGCCTGACAGAAAACTTAGTATTTTACATCAGAATTATTTCAAGTGGAAAAAGAAAGTATAGAAACCAACTTTTATATTTTAAGTTTAAAGGCAAAGTATTTTGTATTTATTCTTTCATATTTTGTAATATAGCTTTTGCTAAGATAGTATCTGTGGCTGGAAACATCCAAGTTCTTAATTTTAAGAACACAAAATACCCCTTGCACATAAAAATAACACATAGGTAATTACTGACATGGGAAAAAGTCTGAATAAACAGCAAATATTCAATAGTGTTCATGAAATAGTGAACACTGAAATACATTGAAGTAATGTTCTTAAAGAATAATATTATACGCCCAATATTTAGCAAACATGATGATTTTTTTGTGATGTCACTAGTACAATCTTTATACAAAACAATAGAAATTTGCTAGTTTTATAAAAATGAGTTAAAAATTAGATGGGAGAATGGCTGAACCTGGAATATAGACAAAGGATGAAGGACATGAATATTATTATGGATAGAAAATTCAAATGAGATCCATATTTTAAAGAAGAATAAAGTGAGAGAACAAATTATACATGAATGTTTAAAAAAGTAAATATGACTCATTTCCACCAGATTATACCTAGGACAAATGTTCGGTTAACAACTAACATTTATGGTATGTGGTGTTAACTAACAAAAAAGAAAACAGGAACATCAAAATTAGTGGCTATGTCATTCGTTTTATATCTATTGTGATATGCACAGGTTTTAACTTAAATAAAAGATGGGATGAGCAACTTTCAGTTTCAGGCACTGGTTTAAAAGATAGTTGAGTGCCTATGATAAAGGCGCTAACAATGTCAGCACAGAGAAAAGTGTACAAACCAAAATTTGGCTAAAAATACATTTGTTACTAGGAGTCATGACTCAATTATACACAGAGTATAACGTTTTTGGAGCAATGAATGCAATAATTATATGCACTATTTTCTGGATCTTCCCAAAGATAGAATATCTTATCAAATTTGACCTTTCAACCATTCTGGAATACATGAAAAGGAATATCAAATAGATACCATCAGAAAACTTAGATTTCATTTTGACAAGATAAAATGTTAAGTAGAAGAGTGAAGTAAAACAACACATGATCCTCAAATAAAAAGTTAATATGTCTTTGACCCAAATGAAATTAATGTTGAATTTGTAGCATCCACACTTATTGGATATGAACTATTGCTTGCTAACGATATGTAGCATAAAGCTTACAATAAAAGCCAAATCTAAATTCAGGCATTTGGCTTTTAAGATTAAAATAGCTTTGAATATTTTTTTTAGAGAAAAGTGGATTTTTCTCATGTGAAAAATGCACTGAAGGTGATATTCCAATGAAATTTGAAAATTTAGAACCAGGAATTGAAAATGCTTGTGTGAATGATTCTGAAACTAATTGTGCCCATTGCGAATCACGATACCGTCTCAACTGAAGAGAGATTTGAATAAATTGAGCAGCATTCTGTCAATTTTGGTTTTCTTTACAATGTTCCAGAATTGAACAATTTAAAAGAACTTAAGAAATTAAGTTAATTAAGTATTAAGTAATGAAGAATTAAGGCATTCATTGATTGTATATCTTTTCATAGCTTATTTAAAAAACTCTTTAATTGTAAAATAATTTTAGATTTACAGAAAAGTTGTGGTGAAGATAAAAGTACAGAGAGTTCTCATATACTCCACACCCAGTTTTCCCTATTATTAACATTTACATTAGTATAGTATATTAGCCATAATTAATGAACCAATGTTGATATATCATTGTTAACTAAAGCCCATACTTTGTTCAGAGTTTCTTAGTTTTTACCTCATGTTTTTTTCTGTTCCAGGATCCCATCTAGGATACCGCATTATATTTAGTCATCACATCTCCTTAGGCTCTTCTTGGGAGTGCTGTTTTTTTGTGCTTTCCTTGTTTTTGATGACCTTGATGGTTTTGAGGAATATTGGTCAAGTATTTTGTATAATGTTCTTCAATTGGGATTTGTCTGATGTTTTTATCATGATTAGACTGGGGTTATAGGTTTTGGGGAGGAAGATCACAGACATAAAAGTGACATTCTCATCACATCATATCAAGGGTACACACTACCAGCGTGAGTTATCACTATCAATGTTGACCTTGATCACCTGCGTGAAGTCGTATTTGTCTGTTTTCTTTACTGTAAAGTTTCTTCCCTCCTTGTCATGCTGTACTCTTTGGAAAGAAGTCACTGTGTACAGCCCTTACTTAAGAGTGGAGAGTCATGCTCCACCTCTTTGGAGATACAGTATCTATATAAATTATTTTGAATTCTTCCGCAGGAGAGACTTATCTGTTCTCTTCCATTAATTTACTTATTCAATCTTTTAACTATATCAGTGTGGACTCATGAATATTTATTTTATATGGATTATAATCCAATACTGCTTTGTTCACTTTATTGCTCAAATTGGTGCAGCTTTGACCATTGGGAGTTCTTTTAATTGGGTCCTATGACGTTTTTGTATACCACCATCATAGTTTTTAATATTTGCATGTTTGTTTGTATTTATTTATTTATTTATTAATTATTTAGCACCCCTTGCTTCCTGGCATTACAAGATTCTTGTATATTTCTTGCCCCAGTCCTAGAATCAACCATTTCTCCAAGGAGTTCTGGTTCCTCTTATTGCAGAATAGTGTTAGAAACCAGGATGTGGGCACTAGATGTTCTTGCTGCTATGGGTGGTGTTGCTCCTAGGTGCTCTTATCTAACGGAGCAAGGAAATATATGTGTGTATATTAACTTGTGTATAAACACATATCTATCAATATTTCTCTATGAAACCATCTGTATCTATATTAAGCTAAATATGAGTTTATGTCTCCAACTCTAATCCATTACCACCTGGATCATTCTAGCATGCTCCTCTTCTCTAATCTCCAACTTTCCACTCCAACAGTGAGAAATCTGGCTCCTACCATCCACCACCCACTTACTTAATTGTTCAATTCCAGTATACATGTATAGTAGTTAACCTGTTCACCTGTAGGGAACAACTTTATAATAGAATGGGATTGGTAAGCTGTACCCTGTGGGAATCAACTTTATCAACTAGAGTACAGTGCTTATGTATAGTTTCTGTTGTCTTTGGTATTACAGGCTCCGCTCATTTTCAAAGTTACTTAGGTGAGCACCTTTTCCCCTTGCCTCTTAAGTGAGGTTGTTTCATGTACTTGTAATGTAGTTAGATTCTTCTGTCACAGTCTACATTCCATCCTGGGATCCCATAACCTCCTAAATGATTAAAATTTTTTTTGTTTTTGCATTCTTTAAGGTTCCCTCCGGGCACAGAAAAATTCTATGGGTTTTGACATGTGCCTAGTATCCTTTACACACCATTATGGTATCATACAGAATAGTTGCCACCATAAAAAACTCCTGTGCTTCACCTATGCATAACCCTTCCCCCAGTTTGAACTCTTCGCAACCACCAATTTGTTTACTGTGTCTATATAATTTTTTCTTTTCCAGAGTATCGTATAATTGGTATCATAAAGTATGTATCCTTTTCAGATTGGCATCTTTCATTTAGCAGTATGCGTTTATGTTTTATCCGTGTCTTTTTGTGACTTGCTAGCTCATTTATTTTTATTGCAGAATGGTGTTACATTGTATTTTTGTTTGTCCATTCACCCATTGAAGGACGTCTTTATTGCTTCAGTTTTGAATGATTATGGATAAAGCTGCTACAAACATTTGCATGCAAGTTTTTGTGTGGACAAAAGTTTTCAAATTGGTTGGGTAAATACCTAGGAATGTGGTTGCTAGAACATGTGGAAGCACTAGTTTAGCTTTATAGGAAACTGTCTTTCAAAGTGGCTGTACCACTTTTCATTTTCATTAACAGTGAGTGAGAATTCCTGTTGCTCTGTATCTTTGCCAGCATCTAATCTTGTCAGTTTTTCTTTTTTTGGATTTTAGCCAATTCTAGCCAATTTAGCCATTCTAATAGGTATGTAGTGCTATCTCATTACCGTTTTAGTTTGTATTTCCCTAATAAAAAATAATGTTGAGCATTTTTCATATGCTTATTTGCCATCTATAGATTTTCCTTGGTAAAGTGTCTATATCTTTTCCCTATTTTAAAAGTTAGGTTGTTTGTTTTCTTATTTTTGAGTTTTAAGTTTCTTTGTATATTTAAAATACAAGTACTTTATCAGATATGTGTTTTGAAAATATTTCCTCCCAGTTTGTGGGTTGTATTTATATTCTCTTAATAGTGTCTTTTACACAGCAAAAGTTTTAAATTTTAATAAAGTCCAAATTATGAATTCAAGTTTTTCTTTCATGGATCATGCTTTTCCTGTTGTATCTAAAACCTCATCACCAAATCCACGTTCTCATAGTTTCTCTCCTATAATTTATTCTAGAAGTTTTATGGTTTTCCATTTTATATTTAGAACTAGTTTAGTTAATTTTTGTGAAAGGTGTAAAATCTAGATTTTCTTTTCATATTGACATACAATTGTTACAGCATCATTTGTTGAAAAAACTGTCTTTTTTTAATTGAATTCCTCTTGCTCTTTTGTCAAAAATCAGATGACTCTATTTGTTTGGCTCTATTTGTGGTCTCTCTATTCTATTCCATTGACCTATTTGTTTATTCTTTTGCCAATACTATGCTGTTTTGATTACTGTTGTTTTATAGTAAATCTTGAAATTGAATAGTATGAGTCCTCTAAGTTTCTTTTTCTTCTCCAGTATTGTATTTTCTATTCTATATTTTTTGCCTTTTGACATGTGCTTTAAAATTAGTTTCTTGATGCCTACAAAATAGTCTAGTGGGATTTTAGTTGAAATTGCCTTGAATCTACAGATCAAGTAGGGAAGAATTGACATCTTAACACTATTGAATGCTCTTATCCATGAACATGGAATATCTTTCCATGTGTTTCAATCTTCTTTGATTTCTTTCATCAGTATTTTATAGTTTTTTGCATGCAGACCCTGAATATATTTTTGTTAGATTTGTACATAATCATTTCATTTTTTTGGTGCTATTGTAATTGGTATTTGTGTTAGTCAGGGTTCTTTAGAGGAATAGAACCAACAGGATAGGTGTGTCTCTATCTATCTGTCTATCTATCTATCTATCTATCTATCTATCTATCTATCTATCTATCTATCTATCTGTCTATCTACCTATCCATCTCTCTGTCATCCACTGAGAGAGGTTTATTTGAAGGAATTGGCTCGCATGATTGTGGAGGCTTGGTAAGTCCAAAATCTGCAGGGCAGGCTGGCAGGCTGGAGGCCCAGGAAAGAGTTGTAGTTTGAGTCTAAAGGCAGTCCGTGGCTAGAATCCCTTCTTGCTCAGAGAAGCTCAGTCTTTCTTCTGTTAAAACCTTCAACTAACTAGATGAGGCCCAGCCATATTATGGAGGGTAATCAGCTTTACTCAAAATACACTGATGTAAATGTTAATCTCATCCAAAAAATATATTCACAGAAACGTTCAGAATAATGTTTGATCGAATATCTGGACACTGTGGCCTAGCCATGTGGACACGTAAAATTACTCATCACAGTACGTGTTTTTAAATTTCAAATTCCAATTATTTGTTGCTGGTTTATAGGAAAGCAATCTACTTTTATATTTTAGGCATGTATTCTGAGAACTTTTTCTACTTGCTTAGTAGATACAGGACTGTTTTTTTAGGTTTTTCTTCATAGACAATTATATCTGTGAATAAAGGCAGTTTTACTTATTTTTTTCCAATCTATATATGTTTATTTCTTTTTCTTTCTTTATTGCACCAGCTAAAATTTCCAGTACCACATTGAATTGGAATGGTGAAAGAGGACATCGTTGCTTTGTTCTGATCTTAGTGGGAAAGTCAAGTCCTCATCCTTAAGTGCAATGTTAACGTTAGTTTTTTATAGATGTTCTTTATCAAGTTGAGGATGTTCCTCTCTCTTCCTAGTTTGCTGAAAATTTTATCATAAACGGGCATTGGATTTTGTCAAATGCCCTTTCTGTCAATTGATATGATCAAATGATTTTTCTTCTTTAGCCTGTTAACATGGAGGATTATTTTGATTCATTGATTGACTTTTGAATGTTGAACCAGCCTTGCATGCCTAGAATAAATCCCACTTGTTTGTGGTGCATAGTTCTTTATATACATTGATGGATTTGATTTGCTAATACTTTGTCAAGGATTTTTGCATCTATATTCACGAGAGATATTGGTCTGTAGTTTTCCTTTCTTTTAATGTTTTTTTCTGGTTTGGGTATAAAGGTAGTGCTGACCTCATAGATGAGTTAGGAAATGTTTCCTCTGCTTTTATTTTCTGGAAGATATTATGGAGAATTAGCATTATTTCTTCCTTAAATGTTTGGTAGAATGTGCCAAAGAAACCATCTGGACCCAGTGCTTTTTTTTGGAAGGTTATTAATTATTGATTCAATTTTTAAAATAGATACAGGAATATACAGGCTGTCTGTTTCTTTTTGCGTGAGTTTTGGTAGTTTGTGACTCTTAAGAAATTCATTCATTTCATCTAAGTTATCAAATTTTGGAGCAGAGAGTTATTCATAGTATTCCTTTATTATTATCCTTTTACTGCCCACGTGATCAGTACTGATGACCTCTCTTTCATTTCTTATATTGGTGATTTGTATTCTTTCTCTCTCTTTTTTGTTATTCTGGCTAGAGATTTGTCAATTTTATTGATTTTTTCAAAGAACTAGTTTTTGGATTCCTTGATTTTGGTTCTTTGATGCTTTTGCTGAATCCCACAAATTTTGCTAAGTTGTATTTTCATTTTTATTTAGTTCAAAATACTTTAAAGTTTCTCTGAGACTTCTTTTTGACCTATGGCTTCTTTAGAAGTGTGTTGTCTAGTTTCCAAATATTTGGGAATTTTCCAGCTATCTGTCTGTTATTGATTTCTAATTTAATTCCATTGTAGTGAATGTCCCACGTAAGCTTGAGAAGAATGTGTATTTTATTATTGCTGAATGAAGTATTGTAAAAAAATGTTGATTAGATCAGGTTGATTGATGGTGCTGTTCAGGTTATCTACATCTTTACTGATTTTCTGTCCACTTGATCTATCTATTACTGGCAGAGGGCGTTGAAGTCTCCAACTATAATAGTGGAGTATATTCCATTAGTGGAGGTGTGTGTTCTTTCTTTCTTTTCTGTCAGGTTTTTTTCATATATTTTGGTGCTCTATCATGTGGCATATTCATGTTTATCATTATGTCTTCCTGGAGAATTGACTGCTTTATCATTATTTAATGTCCTTCTTTATCACTGTTACTCTTCTTTGTTCTGAAATTTACTTTGTCTGAAATTATCATAGCTACTCCAACTTTTTTTCCCATTAGGGTTAGCACGATATAACTCTCTCTATCCCTTCAATTTTAACTTGTCATAGTGTTTATATTTAATTTTCTTTTTGTAGACAGTGTAGAGTTGGGTATTTTTTCTGTCCCATATGACAATCTCTGTCTTTTAAGGAGTTTCTGAGGCTGGATACCTTAAAGTGATTATTCATATGGTTGGATTAATGTCTACTATTTCTAACCATTTTCTATTCATTTCCTTTGTTATTTATTTTATGCTCCACTTTTTGTGTGATCTCTGGTTTTAATTGAGCATTTTATGTAATTTCATTTTATCTCCTCTCTGAGCATGTCAATTTTACCTTTTAAAAAATTTTTAGTGACTTCCTTAGTATTTACAATATACGTTTTTAAATAATCTAAGTCAGCTTTCTGAGCACTATATCCTATTATGTGTAGTGCAAGTACTTTATAACAGAGTCTTCCCAACTCGACCCTCTAGCTCTTGCCACATCACTGTCATTTATGTGCTATAATCACATGATATCTTGTTACTATTATGCCTTTAAACAAATAATTTCTTCTGCTCACTTCTCTCTTCTTCTCCTGCTGTTCCAACTTTTGAAATTGTCCCCAAATTTTTGGATGTTCTTTTCTGTCTTTTTTTTTTTTTTAACTCTTCTTCTCTTTCAGTTGGGAAGTTTTTATCGACATATCTTCAAGCTCAGTGATTCTTTCTTTGACTGTGTCTAGTCTACTTATGAGTCTATCAAAAACATTTTTATTTCTGATACAATGTTTCTGATTTCTAGCATTTCCTTTCAATT
Organism: Diceros bicornis minor; assembly: GCF_020826845.1. Lineage (NCBI taxonomy): Eukaryota > Metazoa > Chordata > Mammalia > Perissodactyla > Rhinocerotidae > Diceros > Diceros bicornis. The sequence continues at coordinate 57,200,513 of NC_080759.1, forward strand.
CTTTCCTAGAATTTTCGTCTCTCTCCTTGTATTAACCATCTGTCTTCATCTGTTGAGCTGCTATAACAAAATACCAGGGACTGGGTGGCTTATAAACAATAGAAATGTATTTATCACAGTTCTGGAGGCTGGAAGTCTGAGATCAAGGCACCAGCAGATTTGATGTCTGGTGAGAACCTTCTTCCTAGATGCCTGTCTTTTTGCTATAACCTCACATAGCGGAAGGAGGAAAGGAATTTTTTAGGGTCTCTTTTATCATGGCACTAATCCTACTTATGAGGGCTCTGCCCTCATTACCTAATTACCTCCCAAAGTCCCCACCTCCAAACACCATCACATTGGGTGTTAAGATTTCAGCATATGACTTTTGGGAAAACACAAACATTCATTCCATAGAACCACCTGTTTTTGTATGTTGCCAACTTTTTCCACAGAGCTTAACATACTAATCGTAGTTATTTTAAATCACCTGTTTGCTAATTCCACATCTTTGTCATATCCAAGTCTGGTTCTGATGCTGCTTTGCCTCTTCAGACTATTTTTTTTCTTGCTTTTTGCATTCCTTGTTTATTTTTGGAAAGCTAGGTAATAAATACAGAGGTAAATAGGTCTTTAGTATGAGAATTTATGTTATTCTGGCTTGGAGTTGGGCCATTTTTTTAAATGTTTGTTGTAGCTGTAGGTGCTAGAGGCTTAAAGTTCCACTAGTTTCCATGTTTTTATCTCTCCTGTTGTCTTTGAGCTTCCCTTAGAACTCTTTTTAGAGGGAGTCTGTGCCTTGCAGCAGTGTTGGCTATAATCCACTGTTATACTGGACTCCTATTGGTGTTGGTGGTAAGGTGTAGGGGAGAGTGAGTGTTCTATAGTATTCTGGTTAAATCTCGGTGACTCGAGAGGCCTGCATCCAGGCGCTGTGACTTTCACCATGGCTTCTCCATTGGTACACAGTTTCCCCAGATGTCCACTTCTCCCTTCCCTCATTCTATGTCCTTGAAGCCTGGTCCCTGTTGACTATGTTTTTCCTTAGATGAAACAGGAAGGCCAGAAGGGGCTGGAGTTGGATGAAAGCCCCTACCCCACTGGGATAAGATTCTGGCAAAGTGTTCTTCCTTAGGGAGTAGGCCTTTGCTATGGAGAAGGTCTGGGCATATTTCTTGACGATTATTCTTCCCTTCCCCTGACAGAGTCATGAGGGGGTCTTTCTCAGATCTTCAACATGAAAACCTGGTGTGGCTCCTGGGAGTAAAACCCATGAGATCAAGGGCTCCCATCCCCCTGCCACCCCACAAGGCTGTGGTTTCCAGGAATTTCTTACTCTTTTGTTAGTTCACACTTAGCCTCCAGAAACTCAAATTATTGTTGAGGTCCTTCTACCAGTTGATGGCTCCAGTGGCCTCCGCTCCAGGTGAGCAGATCTTGGTTGCTGTATCTCTCTGGTTATGTCTGTCTCTCCAGATTTTGGGGTGGTGGTCTGCCCTTCAACCTCATTTTTCTGATGTGTCCAAGGAAAGTCTTTGATTTTTAATTTGTTGAGCTTCTAACAATGGATGGGCGTGATGGATCCAAGTTCTTTGCTTGTCAGAACTGAGACAAGAAAACTTATCATTTATTTTTAAGATTTCCTTTTCATCTTTCTTTTTCAGCAGTTTGATTATGAAGTGTTCAGGCATGCTTTTTCTTTCTTTTTTGCTCATCTTTTTCTCCCTCATGGTGCTTGCAACTAAGTGAGCTGGAATTGTGAATTGATTTATTTTTATTTATTTACTAGGTATAAAAAATTATAACCCCTTGTTTCTTCAGTTTTTTTTCATGCTACGTTCATCTTTCTTTTCATTTGGGGACTTCAATTCATTGTGTTAGACCACTTGGTTTATCCTATAAATTGTTTTCTGTTCATTTCAAAGCATTGATCATCTGTGTGTCTATTCTGCTAACTACTTTTTTTCTCTTCATATGGTTCCCATTTTTATGAGTTTGTAATTTTTATCAGCTTGAGGGTTAAATTGATACAGGCTTCTCTACCATTTCTGAGTCAAGAAATATCTTTCTTAAAAATTCATCTTACTTTGAATTTTAGGGATTTGTGTATCTGTAGGCAAAGTCCTTCATCAACGTAATTAAGTTCTAAGCTATTATCCTTTCAAATATTGTTTTTTTCCTCTGTCTCTTCCTGCCGTTTTTTGTTCTTCCAAACACATCTGTGCTAGACTTGTTCAGTGTGGCTTCATAGCCATTGGAATCAAGGGTTATCATGGGGCACATGGGGGTTTACACTATAGAACTTGCCAAGTTAAGTAGAACCTACACGGTAGCAGTCTATACCATATTCGTGCTGTGAATACCAATTTAGTTTCAGTAAAATAATGTAATTCAGAGTATTAAATTAAACAAAAGTATATAACTAATAAAGCTAAAATTGACAACTTAATTTTTTGACTTATTTCAGTTTTATAGTTATGTAAAAGTTACAAGCATAAAGATTTCATATTTAGTTTTATTAGTATGTTTGTACATGTTTAAGTATAATTAAATTAAAAATTATATTAACACTAGAAGTCCATGAAAATGTTTTAATTTAAAGTAGTTCACATATTAACAAGCTTATGTACATTGCTTTATACCATAAGAGCCTTATAATTGAGAATATTTTCCACTTTATGTTTTAAATTGTGAGCTGTATTTTTATACCTCTATGCCAACCTAACTTAAATGTCACCTAAAAACAAAAACAAAAACAGCTAACTATCATGAAACAAAGGAGTTAAAAGAGATGGTTGAATTTAAGTCACAATCTTAATCAAAGTCCATTTACAATTATAACGGGAGAACTAAGTTTTTGGAGATTTTGGGCAGTTCTATCTTATTCAAGTTTGCTAGAGCATGAGCTTAGCTATGTCTTCTTTAACCTGGCTGGGAAAGATTTGGGAGGGGCAGGGAAAAGGTGTTGATATCAACGGCTTCTTAGTAGCTTCTCGGAATTGGTCTATAACCTGTTGGGTTCCCTGGCAACCAACAGGAAAAGGGAAAGGAGCAGAGAGCCTGTTAATGAAGACGTGGAGGCTGCTAAAGCAGTGACAATATGTGGCAGGTCTGATGGCTGGGGCCAGAGTCTGCAAGATGGAGAGAAGAATAACTCCTTTATTCTCTTCCTCTTCCTTTTCACTTGTTCTGAGGCCACCTCCCAATTCAGTATGGAAAAAGATATGGCTGCAAAGTTTCCTTCCTAGCACCTCCTGCCCCTTCTCCCCTTCACTCCATTCCCTGGCCCCATTCCACCACGGGTACTATAGCACAAAACCTTCTAAGAAGTTCAAAGGGCTAACTATTTGTCAGTACAAAGAAGAAGAAAGGATAACTCAGTAGACAGCAAAGGAGAAAGTTCACATTTACACCAAATTTGGGCTGGTTTTACTCTTCGATGTGATGGAAATGAGACCAGCCTGCATTTCTCTTTCTCCCATTTATCCTTTGTATTAATCCTCCACTGGCTCACTTTTGTTTCTGGGGCTGGGACCCATTTGTTTCCTCTCCCTCGTCCCTTCTCCCTTGTAGTCTTCTGGAAAGAGATGTAAAAGCTGTTATTAATTGTAATCCCAGGGTAGAAAAAGCAAAACCAATCCTTAACCAGTGTATTGAAGATGGAAAAAGGGGATACATCATAAAGATCTTCCTGAGTGTCAACCACAGGATTTGGTGACAAGTAGGTGGGATGCAGGCAAGGGGGTGTAAGTAGAGGTGGGGGAAAGGATTTCACAATTTTAGGCTAGTTGACTGGGTAGATTAATCATTGGTTAAGTATGCCCTGAACATATCTGAAAATTGATAGACATTTCCATGATGATGAGAAAATCAAGGGGGCTGCTGCAGCTAAAATCGAAGCATTGCTGTGATCATGTTCATGTTTTTATAGGGAAGACCTCAGGAGGGTAGGAAAGGACCCACTGTGGCCATCACTGGGAGACATTTTTGGGGCAGGTTGATGCCAGGCTTCTCTAGTCTCACCTCTCCTTGACGGAGCAGCCAAGGGGATGGCCAGGAGTTGTGCCCTTGCACCCTGCTCCTGAGGCAGAGAAGGAGATGGAGGAAACGGCATGGGTTACTCATAGCTCTCCTTTCAGTGCTTTGTTGTGAAAAGGATCTCGATAAAAGCTGCATTTTCAAAAAACGGTAGGCTTCTCTTCTGAGAAATAAATGCTATTTCCTTTATTTTTCTTCTGCCCTAACAGGAAAAAGAATTAAGCTTGAGTCAAGCTTCAAAAGCTTCAGTTATATATTTGGTTGTTCTCATCCCTGTGATCAAATATTGTAGGTGAAGTTGGGAAAATCGATAGAAGGTGGAGGCGCAGAGTGACGTAAGAGCCACAGGACTGAAACACCGAGCGCCCCAATCAGGAGCGGGTTTGAAATCCTAGACCTATTGCGGCACTGCTATTGAACTGTATTTCAGAATTGTGAGAAATCAATATGAAAAAGTATATGCCAGGAACAACTTTAAAAAATTGTCTTCACTGACCTAATAAAGCAAGACTCGAAGTGCTCCCATCAGTCAGCTCGTGGTCTGGGAGAAATGCCAATATTCAAGAAGAGTGAGGATGGACTGTAACCACAAGACAAAGGTCTTCCTTTCAGATTTCCAGGTACGGTGCTCGGAGTGAGCAGTGTCAGCCCAGAATCTGCGGCCATTTGGGTTCGTGGGAACACGAAGGAGCAGGTCTAGCAAAATTTGAAAAAAATGTAAAGTTTAGGCTTTTATAAAATAATGCAGGTTTATTGCTTTTAAACACATGGACTAATTCAAGCTGGCCACGGAAAGTGCTACCTATTAAAGGGCTTGATTTAATGAGGAATAATTCTAGAATTATTCATATTTCAGTAACCTTGTTTACATTAGTAGTTAAAATATATCTGAAAGCAATTCATTTTCTGAAATAGTAAATTTTTCTTCATAATTGTTATACATTTTAGCTTAGATGCTCTTTTCTCACAGAATCCAAGAAAGCGACTTTTGCATCTGCCTTTCACAGATGGCTGCTGGCAGGTCCTGTGCTCTGATGGCGAGGACAGTGATGGATGAGCACCATCTTCCAGGATGCTCAGCCCTCGCAAAGGCTCTGTCTGCAGATCCTGATTAACCAGACAGGTTTATCTAGGTCCAGAAAGACCCTCCTTCCCAATTAATCTCACACATAGTTAGCATTGATTGAGGACTATAATGATAGATATTCATCAGTCCTATCTTTGGACACCCAGAATCTAGTTGGAGGTGGTGGGGACTTGTGCAGACAATGCAGTCAGGGCCATTATAGAAGTAAGCGCAGGGTGCATAGAGATGGAAAGACATGGGGATGTAGTAGTTAATTCTGCCTGCGGTGGAAGTGGGGGCTTAGGAAAGTCACGCAGAAGTGACATTAGTTTAAATTTTGAAAAAGGAGTTGGTTGAGAAGCAGAATCCAACAGTAAGGAGCAATGAAGACCCAGGGCTATGGGTATGAAGCATGGGCTGCCTTTGGGGGCCTGTGAATAGCTTAGCATGGCTGGATAGTGATGGCATTTGAGTGTGTTGGGGATGAGCAGAGGGGGTCATTTCATCAAGGATCATGACAAATGAACCCGACAGACAGCAATAGGAGCTGAGATAATGGGTGGTTTCCACTCCATAGCAAAAAATTTAGATTTTATTTTAGTGACATGACAAACTAGCTTTAATTTTTTTCCCTTTTATTTGAAGTAATTTTAGATTTACAGAAGAGTTGCAAAGATAGCACAGAGAGTTCCTGTATACCCTTCATCCGACTTCCTCTAAAGTAACATCTTACATTACTATGGTGCATGTGTAAAAATCAGAAGTTAACATTGGTATAATATTATTAACCAAACTCCAGGCTATTCAGATTTCATCAGTGTTCCCACCACTGACATCTTTTCTTGCTGCAGGATCCAATCCAGATTCCAGGATGCTTTTAGTCCTCACATTTCCCTAGTCTCCACCAACCTGGTCCTCAGTATTTCCTGAATCTTTCATTGCCCTGACATGTTTGAAGACTACTAGTCAGGTAGTTTGTAAAGTGTCTCTCAATTGGGGTTCGTGTGATGTTTTCCCTCGATCACGTGGAGGTATGGATTTTTAGGAAGAGTGCCACAGAGATGACGGGCTGTTCTCATCAGCTGTGAAATCAGGGGGTCCTCACCACTGCTGATGTTACCCTTCATCTCTTGGCTAAGGTGTTGCTTGTGGGGGTCTCTCTGTTGTAAAGTTACCATGTTTCTCTAATTTGGAGGGAGATTCTTTGAGATTAAATAAATATCATTTTTCTCCTTAAGATTTTGCTCATCAATGTTAGCATTCGTTGGTGGATCTTTCCTGCAACAGTTTTTAAACTATGATGTTCTAGTGGTGATTTGCTATTTCCCCCATTCCTCCTACAGTTATTTATGGGAATTTATTTATGGGATTAAGAAATATTCACCACATATTTGTGTATTTGTTCAATTATTTGTTTATATCACTCTGCACTTGTGAATATTTATTTGAATTTTTGGGTTATAATCTAATACTGTCATTGTTATGTATTTTGTTGTTCAGATTGTTTCAGCTTTGGTCAAGGAGAGCTTTTTCAGGTTGGCTCCTGTGTCCTTTCGACATGCTTCCACCTATCTTTCCCTTCCTTCCTGCCTTCTTGCCTTCCTTTCTTCCTACTTTCTTGTCTGTTTTTGAGCATTATCTTACTTTATGGCACCACAAAATGCTCCAGACTCATACTGTCTTTTCCCTGCCCCGAGCTAGCTTTGTTTTTTAAACAGAGAGTGTCATCACAAGAGATAGGTTTGGAAAGATGCACTTTGTGGGTGATGGATGGGTGTGTAGGGGGCACTGCTGCAATGATCAAGCTGGAGATGCTGAAGCTGTGGCAGCAGGGGTGGAGAAAAGGGAATGCAGGCAGGTGGTAACAGAAGTAGGATCAATAGTTCTCCCTGCTGTTTGGAGAAAAAGGAGGGGTAGGATGTGATGTACAGGTTTCTGTGGTGATGGGTGGATGTGCAGTTCACGGGGCTGGAAACACAGGAGGGGGCTTGGCTCGGCTTTGCTTTTTTGGCTTCCAGCAGCAATTTTATCTCACAAACTTTCAGCCCTTTTCCTTTCAGCTTTTTTGGTAGAGAAACAGGATTTCTTTCTGTGTCATCTCCTCAGTTCTCTGGCTCCTCTCTTTTCTTATCAGGACTTAACTGAATTGCCTCTCTTCTTGCTAGTGGGGCACTGTTCAGCAGTCCTGTTTGTTTGAGAAGTGCAAGGATGACATTCCTTCTGGCTCTACCAGACACCATTATAGGAGTTGAGAGACAAATATCACAGTTAAGGTAACTCTTCTCATGAAGCTGACAATTCTAGGATACATAATAAACAAGCGATTATCCAGATTATTCCAGATAGTGGGATATGTGTGATGCAGGACATAAAATGGGGTAATCTGATGAAAAGGGACTGGGAATGGGGGAGGGGGGTAATTTTGACTGAGTGGTCATTGAATGTCCCATTAAAGAGGGGCATTTGAGCCTAGATCTGCATGGGAGAGTCAGCCACGTAAAGATCCAAGGAAAAACATTCCAGGAAAAGGACTGGCTAGTGCATGATTCCTCAGAAGCAGGTGAGCTTGGGTGCACATTTTTGGAACAGAGAGAGAATTCATGTGGCTGAAAATGGTGGACTGGGAGGGAGAGGGCAAGTAGGGTTAAAGGGGAAACATTAGGTATGGACTGATCGGCCACAGGAAGAAAATGAATTGTATTTTAGGGGCAATGGGAAGACGTTTGCTTAGAGGAGTAACACGATCTGATCTATGTTTAAAAAAATTCACTCTAGCTTTTGTGGTCTTAGGATTGTAGGCTAGTATTTGCAGATGCAGAGAGACAAGTCAAGTGAGAGACAATGGAGGGCTGAAATAGAGTGGTAGAGATGGGCATGAAAAGACGTAGGCATATTTGGGAAATATTTTGGAGACTAACAATAGGATTTGCTGATGAAGTGGGGAACAAGAAAATCAAGATAGGAATCAAAGATGAAATCTAAGTTTTTGGCTTGAGCAACTGGGAATTGGGGACAGCTTACTGAGGGGGGAGAGATGTAAGAGGAGCAAATTTTCAGTGGGGAATGAAGAGTTGGATCTTGGGTATATTAATTTCCGATGTTGATTAGAAATCCTCGTGGAGATGTTGAGGAGGCAGACCTGAGTTTAGTGTTCAAGTGAAATATTAATTTGAGAGTTGTCAATCTGAGGGTGGTATTTAAAGCCTTGGGGGTAGGAGGGATCATCGTGGGAGAAAGTGAAGATGGAGACGTGCTCCCGGGTACCTCAATTTTTGTACCTTCCACCAGCACTGAACATTCCATTAGGTTTCAAAGCCCCAAACCCCCAATGATTGCTTTGCTCACACAAGGTGGTAAATTTTATTAATGTACAAATAAAAAACAGGGCCCTGATTATAAAGAGAATATGCCGTCTACCCAGGTTAAGATGGAGAATAAATGCAATAAAGTTATTGCAAAGCCAAAGGCTGGGGAACTCCTGACACACTTATAGTCGTTGTCTCTGGGGATCGAGGAGGAATGCAGTGATGTTAAACCTGTTCTTTGGACTTACAGTCAGAACAGGAACAGCGGGAGACAGAAGCAGTGCGAGGTGAGGCAGGCTGATGAAGCTGGAGAAATGCCGAGAACTTCAGATATGAAAGGGAAAATGAGATGTTCTCTGTTTGACTTCTCTTAAGGAAAATATTTAAAATGAGATTTCTTGTTTTTTGTAAGATCAGTAAGGGTGGCAAAGGGCCAGAGAAATCTAACAGAGGAGAAGAGGGGAGATCTCAGAAAACAGCCTGGGGAGAACCCCCCAGGAGGGAGTGGGGATCTGGGCCACCATCTTAGAGCCACCACTGAGGGGACTGTGCAAAGCCACTGGGAGCTGATCACCCCTGGAGACTGGGTCAGCCTGGCAGGCCAGAAACTGGTGACTTAAGAGGGAAAGACAGGGAAAGTCAGCATAAAGTGTGCAAAGAACGTCTGTGCAAGTTTGGTGGGCCCCAGTTATTTTGGTGTCTTCACCACACAATAGCATATCTAAGGCAGTTATAGAATCAGGACCTCAAGAAAAGGCACATTAAAGATGAAAAATTCAAGGTGAGCCAGGACATGTAACATGAGATTAGGAGTGGATTAGATGTGGCTCTGATGGGGATGGTCCCCAGGTAGGATACCCTACTTCAGGGACACGTAGGCAATATGGCTTTAAGCAGTAGATGCCTTTGGCAGATAGAACTTCCTGATTCCATCTTTCACTACAGGATACTTCACAAGACAAAATCTAGTGGGATATGCTAGAAAAACAAATGTCAGAGGCTGGAAAGCTAAAAGAAGATAAAAGGAAGGAAGGTACTGAATCCCAGCAAATTCTGTTACCTTCTGTTTTGCAGAGAAGGCAAGAAATAGCTTAAGAAGCTCAACTGAGCTTTCCTGAAAATAGTGCAAAAGAGAAGAGGGAAATAAAACACTGGAGGCATACCCCACCATTCCAGAAAGAAAATCGATGTTACGAAAGACAGGCTAAGGAAAACCTGGAACACAGGAGAACTGACAAAATTGTCTCTAAGAGCACATGGCAGGTCCTCCTTAGGCCCATAGAGGGCAGACTTCAGATGCACCAATAGCAACCTGTTCATGAATCTGCTGAGGGCGGTTCTTTAGTTGGAATTCAGGTGGGAGTGAGGGGAAAGTGTCCCAAAGGGGCAAATTTCATAGACTTATAAAATTCCATAGCAGGAAGCAGTGGCAGCCACTACTGCGGCCCAGATGAACTCACAAGAGAAAGCAGAGGCGATGCCTCTAGACAGAGCTCATCTTTCATGGAGCCCTGGGGCAGGCAGAAAAGAGGGAATTCAGGAGGAAAATGGAGATTGAGAGCAACTGTAGGTGCAGAAAGCAAAAGAGAGCCCTCTTAATGAGACCTGGAGCCTGGCATGCCATCATTGCAAATTTCTAATCTTTGCAGAGGGGATAGATGTCTGAAATATGACAGAGATGAAGAGATAGTGCACAGGTTTCTGTTTTTTTTTTTGTTAAGTGTTTTGTAAGTGAAGTCTGATGGAACAATGGAGCCTACAGGTGACCAAAGAAAACGTGTGCCACATTGGTGTTGACCTTGCTGGGGCCTAGCCTTCAACTCTGCCCTTGCTCAGGTTGTCCAAGCTTAAGAGGAAGTACAAAATCACAGGCACAACCGGTTCCTTGTTACCTTTCTTTTTAGAGGCCATAAGTCTCACAAGCTCTGACTGCTCCAATTCAGGGCCCTTTTTGGTATCAACATCTTGGCTGTGCTAAAGATTTTTATTTACTTTTGCATTTTTTCTCTCTACCCTTCTCCATGGACTGCACAGATCTGTTCTCCTCTGTCTTCCTATCAGGTTTGGCCGGCGGCACTGGCAGATGATCTTTTGCTTCCCACTTCCAAGGTCTCAGTCTTCGTTATTTCTGCACGGAAGCCACAGTTCCTTTCAGTACAGTTGCTCTCTGGATTCTGGAACCATCCATCCCCCTTTGCCTTTGGATCTAGTTGTTGGGGTCTTCCTGGTGATGCATCCTCCTTGTTGATTTCTCTTACCTCTGCCCACATCTCTGTAAATACCCTCTGGTTAAACTTTCCTCAGTTGACTTATTGACATGTTGTTTCTTGTTGGGATCCAGTCTGAGATATTTGAGGAGCCAAATAATAATAATAATGATAATGATAATAACAATAATAAAATTTCAGCAAGAAGAGGTGAATTGTCTTAAGGAATATTTCATCAAGACCTTTGTTTTAGTTTCAGCTGCATGACAAATCAGCACAAACAGCGGTTTAGAACAACACTCATTTATTATATTACAGTTCTGTAGGTCAGAAGTCTAGGCTCAGATGGATTCTCTGCTTGGGATTTCACAAGACTCAAATCAAGGTGTTACCTTGGCTGCTTCTTATCTGGAGGCTCTTGGTAAGGATCTGCTTCCGAGCTCATTCAGACTCATGGCAGAATTCAGTTCTTTGTGGTTGTAGGACCGAGGTCTCTATTTTTTGCAGGCTGTCAGCTGGGAGTTGCTCTTGGCTCCTAGAAGCAGCACACATTCCTTGCCACAAGAACCTCTCCATCTTCAAAGCTGGCAATGGAGAATTTCTCTTGCATCAAATCCCTCTCAACTTTGAAATTCCTTCTCTAGGAAGAGCTGCATCCCTCTTAATGGCTCACCTGATTAGGTCCACTGTGCCATATCACAAAACCTCATCACCATATTCACAGGTCCCCTCCAGCTCAAGAGGAGAGGATTCTACAAGGGCATGAATGCGTTATTGCTGGGTCATTTTAGAATTCTGCCCACCACAGCCTTCATGAGTCCTGATGGATCATCAGTTGCTAACTTCTCCAGTGACAATAACGTGAGTGTCCCTTGGATTCGAGGTCTTTTTCTTAGAAAGCTGTGGACAAATATGCTACCTTCTGAATCTTTTTGCTAACTTTCGTGTGCTCCAGATTCCTATCTGAAGACTTGTTCCCCTCCCAGGAGGTATTTGGAAAGGAGTGGGGTGACTTTTATTCTCATCATTACTGAGGGAGCTACTGGAATTTGGTGGGCTTCCACCAAGTGTGCTGGACACTCTTCCACAATGTCAGGAAAGAGTCCTGACAATGATTCCTCCCGCCCACATGGTTTCTCAGCAAAGAACACTTATATTATACATTAGGTTTCTGCTTACCGAATTATAATTACATTCCGGCTGCTTCCAGGAGAATACTACCAGGTCACGTTTTGGACAAAAACTTTTGCCTGTTTTTGTGTGAGGTTGCCATTTTTAGATAGTGTACCAGTGGGGTCTGAGAACCCTGGGAAAAAAATACAGTCCTAAATGACACCAGTGACAGAGAGCTGGGACTTATGTTGTGAAAGAGAAGATTATTCCAGAAGAATTTTTCCATGGCTACCCAAGGAAAGTTAGACCCATCACATTACTATCAATACTGGGTCTTGCAAGATGGATGTGGTGCCTGGATAGGCTGGCCATGGCCTCGGTGAAAAAGCTCTGATTGTGTTATTTTTTGGGGCCCCCAAATCTAGTGCATTGATGAGGCCTATAGATTTTCATTCTCAGTCTCCCTTTTCATCTGCTTCTTCACAGCCCAACTGACCAACAACTGTTTGTTGAACTTATACCATGTGCCAGGCACCATCCTAATTATCTCTTACTTAAGACTTGCCTTCATGCCTTATTTAGTTTCTCTCTCCCAGGCTGGGCTCACTCTGATTAAGTCTCCATTCTGAGAATCTCAAATAATCACATCAAGTTATTGATCAAAACCCTTCAATACTCTTGTGCCTTCTTTGGTTCAAAATTCTAGCAGGCAAGACCCAGCTCCCTCCGACATGGTTCTATACCACCTTTGATGTCCTATCCCTGACCCCCAGCCCACTGCCCCTCCAGAGGATCAGATTCCCTGGGCTGACTTTCTTCTTTACTGTGTTTACTCCACATCTTCTCCCTAAAATGCTTTCCTCCATATCTGCCCATAGAAATAGAATTCATCCTATAAACACCTTGCTAAATAATTTGCTGTTCACCAAATTTTTAAACATTTTTCTCGAAGATACAATTTGTTCCCTGTTGAGGTGGGGAGGGACCTTCTTCTCCTGCTGTATGTTTTCCCATAGGCTGGCTTCCACCAGATAGCACTCCTGTGCTTCTCCTATCTAGTTATTCAATAAGAGTTTGTTGAATTGGAGTCATTGCTTAGTTGCCACAGGTCTCTGAGTGTTGAGTGTTGCTGAGTGTATGAGGCGTTCTTTGCTTCTCTGGGGACTTTGAAAATAGGATTTGATTCATATGTGGCATCAATAGATTAATCTATTCAAATGTCAGTGCTCCCCTAGCTTTGCCAGATTATGATTGCGCTGTGCCTTCTCACATGACATAGGGCTCCTCACCCCTCGTACACGCCCTCAGATAGAACCTACATTTGTTTTGTGTGTTTTATGGTTCCTAAGGCATTTTAGCTTAAGCTATTTTGTTTGATATTCTTAATAACCACCCTATGAGAATTATGTAATATAAATAATATGTAGGAATATTATCTGTTTATTGTAATGAATTTCCTACATCCCCAAAATTGATGTGAATAGAAGACCTTTCTAATCATGCATCATAAATAACACAAGAAACATTCAATATCGTGGATGTTTACCATTTGATTCTTCCTAACCATGGCTAACAGGTCTATTCCCATACAAAATCTGTGTGTGCGTCACATAGTCATGCATGAGCCTTTACTCAACGTATGTATGTCTTTCCTAAAACAGATGTGTCTCTGACCTCAGCTCTTTGCAATTGAGATGGAGGAAACCAATGGCTTCCACTTAACTGGTGTTTCTCAATGAACACCAGTTTTGGAGACCCATGATGCTTTATATTGTGGTCTTTAATACATGAGAAATTGGTTTTTTCCCTTATGTGATTGGCTAATATCATTGGAATTAAAGATTTAGTTTTTTTCCACATCTCTGTTTTATAAAGGGTGAAAAAAAGTATCCAAAGAACCTGCCTAAGTTGTCAATTAGGGGCACATGTTGGGGAGTCTAGGAGAGCCCATTGGCAGCCACCATGGTGCTTACCCCCATTTTGGGGCCACAAGTGCTGACAGAGGTCTCTCCCAACCTGGCACTGTTATTGGGAAGCAACTGGAGTGGTGGTACAAAATAATTTTCTTCCAAAAGGAATATCTTTATGTGCTAGATCCTGTGCTGGGTGGAAAGCTATTCCAGGTCACCCTTAGGGTGACAAGTGTGGGATCTGCGAGACATAAAGTCTTTTGCTTGGCTCTTATTCAGAGTGATTCCCCCAGTGCTCTGAGGTTTGAGGTCTGAGCATGTGCACTTCCATGTCTCCTGCTCCTTTTGCAGATTGAGCGGTTCAGGAAGCAGACTCTGAGATAGAGTTTAATGTGCAGGGCATTTGTTAAGGAGTCTCCTTGAGATTGACACCTGTGGAAGGGAGGGGAAGTAAGCAGGATTGGGCAGAAGGAGAAACTGGGCTGTGATGCAGCCTAATGATGGCTTTGGCAAACTCCATGAGAGCTCTGGAGCTAAAATGGCCCATCAGAGTTGTCCTGAATTAGCCAAAATAGCCAGTCCTTTATACTCCTGCCTCGACCAGGCATTGGATGTGACCCTCCTCTGGGAGAGGCATGATCTTGGATGAGGAGTTTCAGTATAGGCCTTCATGTCGCTCATGTATGAGCTAGAAAAAGGTGCCCCCATGGGCAGATGAAGCTCCTCTGGACAATATTTGGGACTCCCACCAGTTTTTGGCCCCCACTTGCCCAGGAAGAGTGACCTTGGCAGATTAGCCTCTTCTGCTGGCTCTGAGACTTAGGCCTCTGTAAGAGGATTGGAAATATTTAGAGATAGGGTGATCCTGGGGTCTTTTCAATAATCCCAAACTTCCCAAGTCAGAAACTCAAGAGTAAATGTCTTGGAAGCTATATCTTTGATTTATCTCTCCAAGAGCAGAAGTATCCAGCCTCCTTTAGATTCAGATAGGCAATTTGCTGTCGGATTGGATTTCTTCTGCTTAGCACATCAAGTCACATTCAAAGAGACTAAGGTAAAACCAGAAAGTCTTCTCATATTCCAAATAAAACCTATTAGTAAGATTCCAAGGGAGGTCAAAATGACTTCCTAATTGTTTAAACACAGAGCTGACACTATATATAAACACAGTGTGAGACAATCATCTGTGCCAGCTCTCAGGGAGCTTGTGTTGTCAACTTTCTGTTGCCTCCATCTGAATGAGTGACATTTACAATATTTAAACACAGGGACGAAAGAGAAACTGTACTTGCCTCCCGGGGAGATGTGAAGATCCAAGGAAATGCCAATCAGAACTATTATTACTTCCATCCTTTAAATTTTATTACTCTAACTTAACCTTCTATTTCCATTAAACATATTCTCTAAAGTGAGCTTCAGATTGGTAATTATTTCATGTAGTTTCCATGCAGAGGTTTGCCTTTTAACTACTTGTTAGAAAGAATTCCTCCACGCATTGCAATGAAATGGGATTAATCTTTGCTCACCTCAGACCTTTTTTTTTTATCAGAATTAAAAAACAAAATAAAACATACATGACCATGGCCATTTATATATAACCATAGAATTAATTGTGAATAGTTAGAGTTGCAAGGTACCTTTGAGATCATTTGAGATTATTTTGACAATTGGAGGATAAGGATATGAACATTTAAACAATCAGCTACAACCTCACGACAATATTTTCATAAAGCATTTAACGTGCAACAGATTCCTTTCTGGTGATGAAGATGGGGAGAAAACAGGAAGTGAGCCAGTTTAGGGTCTTGGGTTTCCCTGGCAGGACGTAGTGGAGCCTAAGAGTAGACTTGGCTTCTTCACCCTATCCAGGGTTTTGTTTTCCTTGCACTGTGGCACATTTCAATTCCAGATGCCCCCAATTAGAATGTTGACAGCTATGCCGACCCTGTATCCCATTGCAGAGATATCCTTGTTATCCGTAGCTTCCTGCCTTGTTTTTGTGGAAGGCTGTGGTCCTTGTTTGGGTGGTAAGCACATGTACTTGAAATAGCTTTAAGCTATAGAGGCTTTGGGGGGAAAGTGTTTCATTTACTAATTAGAGATAAGGCTTGGATTCTAGACTTTTGGATGAAAACTGGCCATTGCCTTTTGTACAAGCTATTAAACGATAATTTTGGGAAATGGTACAATAATGACTCTCATAAACATATAAAATTAGCACACATCAAAGATTTTATTTAACTCTTTAATTAATGAGGGAATCAGTATAGTGTTATAACTGGTTCAAAGGAAAATTAAAACAAACACACACACACATATACACACACGTGTATAGACGATCAGGAATAAAGAAATATAGAAATGAATTTAAAAATAGACACAAAATTGATCAATATCCACAGAGCGATAATCAAATGAATCTCCACCGGACACGACTTGCTTTACACGAGCAACAATCACTTGCATGACTGTCATCACTCTGCCGCTTCCGTAGCTGTATAACAGCTCAGAGACGCCGAAGGCCGAGATGGCCTGGAAGGGTGCCCTAGGCAGTAATTATATTTGCTCGTTTCAAAGTCTTTTATACTTTTTCCTGACACTATATTTTGAATGCTGCCTTTGGACTTAGCTTTCATAACTCGTATAAAGTTTACCAATAAAGTTAAAATGCTTGCATGTTTCTACACCTAATTCATATGTAGTTAAGCGAGCTTAGCAACAGAATAATTCTATTTTCCACAAATATTTTTGTTGGCTAAAATCATAACTTTTACTTATTTCAATTGGATATATTCAAAATTAGTAAAAAGTACATCAAGGCTAGGATAATACAGCAGTTTAGGATTCCCCTCTCCAACCTGCACAGGATATCCCAATAAAGTCACTCACAGTGCGTGGTAGCGAGGCCTTGGATGGAGGTCACGAGATTTGCGTCTTTCTTTCTCAGTGGCTGCATGACCTTGAAAATTTGAGGGGTTTCTCTGGATTTTGGCCTCTGCATTGGTAAAAGAAGAGCGTTTTTAAACTCCTGATTCCTTCAACACAAGATTCAGGGATTCTCTTTAGCATCTTCACAGGGAGTACTGAATACTGGGCATGTTCAACAAAGGCCGGCACAGTCCTTCTCTGGGATCGTCTGAAATATCCCCAAGGCCTGGCACAGCGACCATTCTCTTCACTAGCTCAACTGAGTCCTTATTTTTTCCATCAAATTCTCTTCTTTGCTTTTAGATATAATTTTGAGAAAGACAAAAGTTTACTTACCAAGATACTCCTCTTCAAAAACATTGAGAGCAAAATAATTACCAATGGACACTCTTTCTCCCATTTAAGTCAAAAATGTGAAATGCCAGCTAATACAGAAATAGGAGGGCCAGCCCCGTGGCTTAGTGGTTGAGTGTAGGCGCTCCGCTGCTGGCGGCCCGGGTTCACATCCTGGGTGCACACCGACGCACCGCTTCTCTGGCCATGCTGAGGCTGCGTCCCACATGCGGCAACTGGAGGGATGTGCAGCTATGACATACAACTGTCTATTGGGGCTTTGGGGGAAAATTAAATAAATTAAAAAAAAATTAAAAAAAAAAAAGAAATAGGAAACAAAAATAGCCCATCAATGTGTCATTCTCACCTTCCAAATCTCTCTTCCAATCAGTTTTCTAATTGGTGGAACCAATATATATATATATTTTTGTGAGGAAGATCAGCGCTGAGCTAACATCCATGCTAATCCTCCTCTTTTTGCTGAGGAAGACCGGCTCTGAGCTAACATCTATTGCCAATCCTCCTCCTTTTTTTTCCCCCAAAGCCCCAGTAGATAGTTGTATGTCATAGTTGCACATCCTTCTAGTTGCTGTATGTGGGACGTGGCCTCAGCATGGCGGGAGAAGCGGTGCGTTGGTGCGCGCCCGGGATCCGAACCCGGGCTGCCAGTAGCGGAGCGCGCGTACTTAACCGCTAAGCCACGGGGCCGGCCCAGTGGAACCAATATTTTTTAAACACAAACTCTCTTCCAGGCTTTCTGTTAGGCACTTGACACCTGCTATCTATTTTAAGCCCCCAGGATTCAGTTGTTCTATTTTACGGAGGAGGAAACTGACTTTCCTGAAGTTTAAGAGACTTGCCAGGACTCGGCTCACAGACCCAGATCAATCGCTGGACAGAGAATGCAGGGACCTGACGTGGATGTGCTTGAGTTGATGCTGTACATGTGGTGCCTGCTGTGCACCATTCTCAAAAGCCTGATTACTTAAATTGAGGGAAAAAAATGGAAATCCAAGGTTAATTGAAGCTAGAGCTTTTTGAGAGATGCATTCCCCTCTCTCCCGCTGTCTTGTGCCTGTGAACTGTTCTCCAGTGGGGGCAGGCGCAAGAGCGAGAAGGAAGAGCTCAAGAGCCCTAGGCATGGTGAACAAATACACTATGACTGACAGCTGTACCGTCAAATAATTTAATTTTTAAGAAAACCTTAAATGCTTAAAAAAAATTACTGCCACTTCTAATTAAAATTGTGATATAGGGAGTTGGGTGATGACCATGTCTCTCACATCTTACACGTCCTACATTGAATTATACAGATAACTAGCTTTTCTAAGCTTCCAAACATCGCTGGTTGTTGCCAAGAAAGCAAACCTTGACCTCTCCTCCCTGATCTCAAGGTTGGTCTTCAATCCAGTGGTTATGCAGGGTGATAAAAATATTTTCTCATTTGGATTTGGGAAAAGAATTTTAGCAGGATACTAAACGTGTTTTTAATAAATTTTGAGCAGCAGGCTGTCTGCTTATACAAAAAAATCTTTTTGTCAAAGGAAGAGGACATTATCGTGAAGGCATCAGCTTGCTCAGATGAACATGTGTTGGCAGCTCTATTTTTTCCACGATGACATGATCCAGATTAGAATTATACCCCAAATCATTTTTTTTCCTTCATGAACTTATTAAATTAAGTTTTAAAAATTCACTTTAGGTTATTGGCCCTTTAAAAATAGAGTGGAAATACAGAAGAACTGTTACTATACTCTGTAGTTTGGCTGCTCGGTTTCACACCCTGTCTTGGCTATTTTTGCTGTGTGACCTTGAGTAAGTTACTTAACATCACTGAGTCTCCATTTTCTCATCTGAAAATGGGAATACTAATAGTTCCTACCTCACTGAGTTGCTGTGAGAGTTGCAAAAGTTAACATCAGCACATAACAAATGCTCAATAGCTGTTTTTGGTGGTAGTTGTCATTTCTTACTTAGGTAAATAAGGAGAATAATCTTAGGCTCAAAAAAGAATGCTGGACAATGGTATTGAAGCTTACAGAGCAAACACATTCAGTGTTGTTTCGTAGTGTAGTGTACAACTGGTAAACCAGGCAAATACGAAATCAGAATCACACCAACATGTTTGCTGGACTACAAATAGCTGCTTGTTGCCGCTGGTTCTTCACTGAAGATTTCCTAGAGAGCAATGTGGAATTCCTGCCCTCAGGGTATGTCAGGGCATCATCAACTCTGGACTGAGCTATGTCTATTTTCTACAGTTGTTTGGAGGTTAGAAAATTCACGCATAGGACTATCAGGATAAAAACTAGGGGCCCGTATGCTGCAATTGCAAATACGAAAAAATTTAGCTCCCCATTAACGCCACTATGAGCATGGGTTGACAAGCGTTGGCCCATCTCTTTCTTGGAGGTGATATTTCTTAGTCTTCAGCTGCTGATGACATGAGGATCCCCGTGCATCCAGAATGACTGAATTAATGAAGCAGAAGTTAATTTACAAATTATTTCTATAATTTGGTAGTTTCATTGAGTGTGATTTTTTATTGATTGCCAATCATTCACGAATAAAGAAAAGTTATTGACAAAAAATTAATTCACAAACAATGCACTGATCATACAAGATATTTTAGACTAAAGTGGTTCTTCAATTACAGATATCAGTGAATAGTTTACATTTTCCTTGTAGAGAAATTCTTAATTTTCATCAACATTGTTTTTGCTCAATACATTATGTAAATTCATGGAAAATAATTATGTAGCCCCTATTATATTTTTGTACTTTGCTAGTGTTGGAAGTACAGCGGTGTTACTTCGGGTCCTCTGAGAAGCAGACACAAAGGTGGGATTAGACATGTGAGAGATTATTGGGGAAATGCCTGTGAAGGAGAAAAGTCAGGGCACGAGGAGGCAGGGAGAGCCTTCAGACTGTGAGGCGAGTCTGACACCTGAGAATGGAGGGGGGAGAGGAAGAGTTGAGTAGAGGAGCTTCATTGCATGTGCAGGTCTGAGAGGCATTTGGCCAGGCTGATGAAGTGTCCTCTAGCCAAAACTGCCTCTTAGAGGAGCCCCTAGTCCAGCGGGAACGGGCAGGCACTAGCATTTGTCATGCTCAGAGTATCCCTGGGAGGCATGGCCTTGGCCTGATTGCAGCTTTGGATCCAGAAGGCCAGCAGCTGGGCCTATCAGCCGGTATTGCTCCCCACAGCAGGAGAGCCGAGCGGTGCATTTTCATGGCAGCCACAACCACCTACACCAAGACGCAGTCTTGGATTTCAAGGAACTTGCAGCATGGCTGCGATGCAGAGTGTTGTAATTCTCCAGGGGGGCATGTCCTGGGTTCCTGTGTAGACAAATGGGAAATACACATTTGCATGGCTTTTGAAATGAATACTTGACCGGTAAAGAGACCGTACAATGGCATATGATGATTATTGGCAAAATCAAGCGCTTTAGTTCAATTCAGTTCAGCATATGCTTGTTGAGGGCAAATGGTGTCCCAGTACCGAGAGACACAGTGGGGAAATGAGTGAATCAAATAGACTAGGGCCATCATCACTACCCTTCCCACGCACAAACTCAAGTGCCTTTAAACTTGTCCCCTTATAGCTCCTTTGTGAGACTGCGAGCTCTTGGAAGACGAAGATGATAATTTAGCTTCTCCGTATTCCCCAGGAACAGTACTTTGTAGGCACTTAACAGATTCATTCTCATTGTGGATGAGCAAAGTATTGAGACATTACAATATATCATTATCATTATAACCATTACGATTGGTCCCAAACCCAATTCCCATCCGGTATCATTTCTCCTTGAAAATCCTTTTCAGGGAGAAGAGGATCACCCTCTCATGTGAGGGCCACTCACAGCCGAGTGTAACTTTAAAATGACAGCTGGCTGTGGATAATGACATAAAGGACAGATCTTCCCTCCTACATTTCCTTGCCTCGCTGACTCAGGCCTTTTCCATTACTCCTGCCCTTTGCCTCCAGCCTTCTTCAGGTATGAAGGATGCTGACACCTACTCCCTTCTCTCCCGTAAAATCTCTCCCCATAAAACTCAAGAAAGAATTGAACATCAGGCTTATGCCACTTCCTGGAACTCCAGTCTGTAGGCTTCCTCTCCCAGGGCTGTTTGCTATCCTGTAGGAAAGTTCGTGATCAAGGTCAGGGAAAAGTGATCTACAGTTGAAATGCACTCACCTGAATCGCCTCGGAGGTGCCTTCCTTATACTTTTGGTTCATCCCTTTTCAAGGGTTTTCATTATGGAAATATTTAAAACTGACAGAAAAACGTAGAGAACAATATAAGAGACCACTATGAGCTATGACTCAGCTATATCAAGTCTTAATATTTCAACATACTTGCTTCATTCCTTTAAAGGCATAAAGTATTGCAGTTGAGTCTTGTGGACCTCTCTGACCCCATCCCCTCACTCATCACTTCTGGGCAGGTTTTTATATTTTAATATCATAAATGTGTCTCCATGGACAATAAGTAATCTTGTTTTGCATGTTCTTGAACTTAAAATAAATGATGTCATTTTATTGAACCTATTTTGGGGATCCCCGTGACCAGCCCCATGTTCAATGATTCTCTAGCAGGACTCACAGGACTTGGCATATAGTCCTACTCACAGCTGTGATTTATTACAGCAGAGGATATGGAACAAAATCAGTGGCAGGAAAAGGCTCATGAGGTGAAGTCAGAGATCCAAGCACCCTCTCCTAATGGAGTCACACAGAATGCCCTGGATTGCTCCAGGAGCAAGTTGCGACAATATGTGTGAAGTGCTGTCTACCAGCGAAGCTCAGCAGAGAATCCAGGCCCAGGGTTTTTGTTGAGGGCTGGTCATGTGGGCACCCCTTGCCTGGAATGGTGCCAGAACTCCAGACTCCCAGAAGGAAAGCAGGTTCTTGCATAAACCACATTGTTTGTGCAAAGAGTTTAGTCACACTGAGCCTCTGTTACCATTTAGGGAATGCTGGGGACCCTCCTGACATCTAAGTTCCCAGATGCCAGCCAAGGGCCCACCTTGCAAACGGGCCTTTCTAAGGAAAGCGGTCACTGGCTTGCCCTGTTAGCTCTTTCCTGCACAATATCATATTGCAACTTTGCCATTGCAATACGGTTGCATAATCATTTGCCATTATGATTTTAAGACTCATCCATTTGATATATTTATCTCTGGTTAGTTTATTGAATTTTTATAGTATTCTGTTAATAAACATTTAAATTGTTCCCTATTTTTCACAGTTGTAAATAATACAATAAACATTCTTCTGAATGTCTTCTTGGACACATGCAAATACCTCCGGACTGTAGTGTGTGCACAAGTTCAACTCTGCCGGGCACGACCAAAGTGCTCTCCAAATTGTACCTGCCTTACAATCCAACCAAGAGTGTGAGCACTCACTTCTTTACCTCCTCGCCAATGCTTGGCATGGTCAAACTAAGTTTTACTGATCCAATTAGAATGAGGAGGGGTCCCCATAATTACGGTTCTTTAGGTATACATACACCTGGGAAGCAAGGATGCTTACAGGGCAAGGACTGGGAGATGCTGGAAGATGTGCGTGCAGGCTCAGGGCCAGACAGAGAGACAGGGCAGGGGCTGCTTCTCCCTAGCCATTTCTGTCTCTGCAAGGATGCTCTTGAGTAACTGAAATAGCATCAAAGAAGGTTGCAATTCTTGAGCTATTACATTTATTCACCATCAAATACTGCCAGTTTCTGGGTAAAAAATAATTCCTGTGATTCATACATTACTCAGAAATCCCTGGCTTCCTAGAACTCCAATAAAAACTCAAAATATCTCAGCAATAATTCTTAACAGTATTTTCTTTTTGGCTGAAGAACCAACAGGAATAGGGCCAGATGCAAAGATAGATGTTCTGCAAATCTCAGCAAAGATTTCTAAAGGGGATCCCTTTTCTGGATTTCCTGGACAAGAGGATGGGAGTGTGGTGTCCACTCACGTGTTTCACAGATGTTACTGAGCATGCGCCTGGGGCTATACTCTCTCTGGGGAGATGCAGCCCAGTAGATGATGCACTCCCAGTCCAGTGGGGGCAGAGAACACCAAATCAGCAGCCCCCAAGCTACCCTGCCCGGAGACTGTCTAGGACACAGAAAGGATGAGGACGACTGTGGTTGCAGGAGCTCCTCCAACTCAGAGGGGCTTAAACCAAAAAGAAAAACTTATTATGACAATATTGGGATGTGTTATAGGCTGAATTATCTTCTTGCAAAATCCGTATGTTGAAGTCCTAATCCCCAGCACCTCAGAATGTAACTCTATTTAGAGACACGGTCTCTACAGAGGTGATTAAGTTAAAATGAAGTCGTTAGGGTAGACTCTAATCCAATATGACTGGTGTCCTATTGAAGAGGAGATTAGGACTCATAAAGGTACAGAGCAAAGTCCAGTGTGAAGACACAGGGAGAAGATGGCCGTCTACGAGCTAAGGAGAGAGTCCTCAGAAGGAAACAATTCTGCCGACACCTTGATCTTGGACTCCTAGCCTCAAGAATCATGAGACAACAAATAAATTTCTGTTGTTTAAGCCCCTTAGTCTGTGGCACTTTGTTATGGCAGCCCTAGGACACTAATACAGGGTGTATCATGGAGACATGAAGACAAGAATGAATGGCCTCAGGAAAGACTTGCAGGGACAGGAGTAGGCACGGAAGAAGGAGAGAGAGTCCTGCTGGTAATCCATCTCCTTAGTTTCTGATCCCATCCCCTTCCTCCTCTTCTCCAGTCCACAGAGTGGAGAAATGTCTGTGGAAATCTCCATGTCTTATAGGGTTGAGCTTTAGCCACCCAGAGAGAAGACGAATATCCTTGACCCAGTTTCAGAATTCCCTAGGGTGGGACTTGGACTGGCTGAGCTTGGGTCAGGGGCCTGCCATGGACCAGCCACAGTGGTGGGGGGTGAGGAAAGGAAAGGCTGTGTTGGGTAGCCATGCCAATGATTTGGTGAGGCCATTCTAGAGGTGGGAGAATGTCCAGGAAGTAAAGGAAGCTGCTGAGCAGATTACAATGGCCTCTTGAGAGGCCGAGGGACGACTCCCTAGAGGGAGAGGGATTTTAGCTGAGATCTAAGGGCCAGGAGGAGGGAGCTCTGCTTGTGTTGTAAAGGAGCCTGTCTCCTGTGACTGGAACCTGAGATGTACCTGGCGAGCTGGGGGAAGATGAGACAGGGAAGATGGGCAGAACACCCAAGGCCTGGCCTGGGTGTTTTATCTTTCCTCTTAGAGGATGATCAAAGAGTGCCGAGTAGGAGAACGGCACGTTCAGCGTCAGATCTCAGTTCACTCCTTGGTCTAACACCTTCTGAATCAAGCAAGGTGCTGGCTGAAATCAGATTTATAGCCACACAGAAGACCTACTACATCAGACTTCCTGGGGTGGGAGCCAGGAATCTAAATTTTTAACACACTCTCCAAGCAATTCAGAGGCACACTGGGCATTAAGAATCGTTGATCAGGGGTCTAGGGGAGGGTAACTCGGAAGCTGCTGGCAAAAGCTTTCCCTGCCCTGAGTCTCCTTCACTCTGTGCTGCTTCCGAGCCTTTTCAAGCAGAGTAATGTCTCGGGTATTTTACAAGGAATGATTATATGTGCATTATATTCTGTAGCTATAGAAAGCGTGTGTGTGCGCGCATGTGCATAAGACCATTTCCTATTAAACCGTTGAGCATCTGCTACATGAAACCGGCACTGCTTCTTTGGCGAAGAACACTGAAACAAAACAAAACAGCTCAAATGGTCAGAAGAGAAGCAGTCTGGATTAACAAGACATTTCAGCAAGGCTAGTTTGTAGCCCTCTACGGTCAAGATCAGGCGTGCAAGACACATCTCAGAGCTTTTCTCTCTTCTGAGAGAGGGAGATAGACAGCTCTCTTGTGGGGAGGGGCTGTTTTTGGGTGGAAGGAGGACACTTTGCCCCACTTTGCTGGGGCTGCAGCACTCACTGTCAGGCCTCCTGTTTAGGTGATGATGTTTGCATGAGGGATGTTCAGGATACAGACAAGTCATTTGAGATGCACAGCACATCATGTGTTGCTTGTCAGTAGATTACGTCCGTTGGTGTTGCTTCCTCACAGACATGAGGCACATGTATCTATTATGTATGTTCCATCCCGGGGCTATTTATAAAGGGGAGGTGATGGGGACTCAAGCAAAGATGTAGGGAGGGTCCTGACGGTGACATCTGGGATGATGTAGGATGAGAAAGCATGAGAGGACGGGTGGGAATGTGTGAAGGAGAAGCTATTGCTGTTCTCTGGACTGGTTCTAACCCGTCTTTGGAGGGTAGTGTCATCTTTCACCCGCCCATAGACTCTTCCAGTTCACTCTCCACTTGTGTGAGGCTGTGTGTTGCGCAGTTGTCAGCCCAGTGCATTCTTTGGGCCATTTCCACTCCTTGTCCAACCAAGACTGCAAATAGATTCACGAATAGAGCTGCATCAACTTTCTTCATTGCTGTGACTTTCCTCAGGCATCTTTGCAGCACTCAGTAATGTGTGTAAAATGCCTTGGGGACTCTAATGCTACTACTAATTATTATTTCTATTAGTTTAATTGATTCTGGCCATTGGAGAATTTTTTCAGATGCTGTTGATATCAGAGCCAAAAGCTCTTCCCCATAAAGAGAAGGCTTAGCTGTACCCAAATATCTACCTTACCAGGCTGCCCTAGTCCTCTAGGGTTAGCAAAGGTTCTTGGGTTCAAACTTTTGATTCTCTATGAAAATATGTTGCCAGTGAGGAGACATTCATTAAAAAATTGGTCATTGAGACAGACAGTACACTGGGCCCTTGGATATGATAATAAGCAAATAGGGGTTGGTCCCTGCCACCTTAGAGCTCACACTTTGGTATGGAGACAGTCATTAATCAAACAATCACACTAAAGAGTGTAGTATTAGAAATGTTCTTTGAAGAGACAGAAGTCACTGCACTGAAAACACATAGCACAGAACTGGGATGCTCTGAAGATAAGGGAAGGGCCACTTGTTGAGATGTCTACATATTGGAAATGGCTAGGCCTGGGAAGCCACAGTAGAATCAGAAAGACCAATTAGGTAAAAGATGAGGCTCTCTAGGACCAGTGGGGTGTGTGGCAATAGTGAGGAGTGGGTTGGTTCAAGGGATTTAGGGTTCAAGGAGAGACAGACAGGAGTTGGTGCTGAGTTGACGCTGGGAGCGGAGAGGGAGATGCCAAGGATCCTGTCTAGGCTATGACTTGTGCAGTTGGGTATGTGGTGGCCATTCACTGAGGAGGGGAACATTTGGGGACCACGTTTGTGGTGGGAGGGGTGTGGGCGGAGACAATGAGTTCAGCGTCTGTCGTGTTGAGCTTGAGATTGTGTTGAGACATCTAAGTGAAAGATACTGAGTAAGCACTTAGATATAAGCGTCTAGAGCTCTGTAGGGAGGTCTGCACCCAAAAGACACACCTGAGGATCTTTGGGGTTACCACTGCCATGCATAAGGTTGCCCACAGAGGGAGTCTGCATCACTTTATCATCACCATATTAATTTTTTAGTTACCAGCTCCATTGGACCCAGAGTTTCTGTGAATGGGAACCTAAGGAGGAGAGTGATAGGGTTAATTTGTGTTTCTTAAAGGTCACTCTGACTGCCGTGCAGTGAGGGATTGGAGAGGATGCCAGGGGAAGCAGGAAGACTGAATATGGCGCTATTTTGATAATCCGGGTAAGAAATGTTGTAGGTTGGGACTCTTGGCAAGGGTGGCGATTGTTAGAGAGGACGACTTTGGGTTATGTTTTGCAGGTGGAGTTAATGGGATTTGCTGGAGGCTTGGACGTGGGATGTGAGAAAAGATAGAAATGAAGAATAACTCTTAGATGTTTTGTCTGAGCAACTGGGACTCTGGTGCTCCAGTGCACAAAGGTGGGGGACACTGGAGGAGCAGCAGGCCGTGGGGAGGGGAGTGTAATGTTGAGATGCCCACTAGACGATAAGATGCCCATCTCTACCCAAGTGGAGAGGTCAAGGAGGTAGCTGGCTGTCAGAGTTTGTTGCTGAGGAGGAAGGATAGAGTACCTGGGCAGCCCAGGACACAGAGAGACATCTGAAGGAAGGAGAAGGTGCCAAAAATTGGTACATAGTTGCTGAATTCACCTTCATCTACTCTGAGACGTTGCCTTGGGGCAGGGAGAGGAGGCAGTGGGTCTCAGGTTGTAGCTCCTCCACTCCTTCCTGGCTGCATGCACACATAGTTATTCAGATAAACTGAGGTTGAAATAAATGCCCAAGGAGACTCAAATGTTTCCACTAATCCTGTTAGTTCTTCCATCCTCCTCGACCTTCTAAAGTGTCTGGTGGGGGGTGGGCGGTGGGGGGTGGGAAGGCTGAGGACAGGACTGGTCTTGTTGTAACATCAGCACGAGAAGGGGAGTGAAACCTTTCTCCTAGAGGTCTGTGCCATGATCCTGCCTCCTAAATGGCCTTATTTAATCACTAAAGGAGCTGTTTGATCTTTGGAAAGTTCTGGAGCTGGTTAAGGTGCAGTCCAAATTACTCTCTTTTCATGCTTTTAATGTTCTGCCTGTTAGCTGCCATGGCTACCTGCTTTTCCAAAGAGCCTTTTTGCCATTATCTTAAGAATTATTCTGCGCTCCTTTTGGACCGCCCAACTCACCTCCTCATACTGTCCTAACAACCCATTTGATTCTATCCGAGAACCCCGGATTTTACCCACAGGACCCATAAGAGGAGGGAGGCTCTGGGGAAAATTCACAGAAGCAGCAAGCATGTTCCCTAAGCTGTTTCTCTTCTGTTTTCATGGATCTTAATGTATATGTTCTACCTTGATCTCCTTTCTGGATCAAAGGGTTTTCCGTGCTGGGTACAAATGCAGTTACTTGTAAAACTGTGACCCATACTTATTGTAAAATGCGTCTTAGTGCTCACCACACTAGAGATGGCGGGAGCTGAGTGTGACTCCTGGGCAGCTGTTGGCTGAGTTTTAATTGGTTGGGTTTCTGGATGTCAGAATTCCCTAGCATCACAATGTAACTCCCAGACGACCGGCCGCACTGACCCCTCCTGCAGGGGAGTCAAGCTGGGCTTGTTCTACATCACACCAACACATACTAGACTGTGTTTGTTCCCAGCAAATGGTTGACAATTTCCAGTCTGGTAACCTCATCAGGTGGGATGAGCCCAGATTCAATGTCTCTCTTTAAACAGAATGGAACAACAAGCCATGAGCTTGACACCTACAGCCTACGGGAGTCTTCCTTGTGTGGTGGGGGCAGGAAGCTCCCTGCCCGGGTGAGGGCTGGTGCAGGGACTCTGGGGCAGACCTGGAGAACAGTCAGCAAGGTTAGAGGCTGGTCCCTCCATGACCTGAGGAGCCTGCAGCCGCAAGACTCTGGGCCAGGTGGTCTCCCATCGCTTCTTGGGGAAGCCCGCTCTCTCTGTCACTGGGTCTGCTGGTGGGTGTCCAGCAGCCCAAGGCCACTGTAGATGGGGAGAGTGGGTCCCTAGCTCTGCTTTGGCCCAGGTGTCCAGGGCCCAGTGCAGCTTCCGGGCTGAGGGTTGTTATATACAAATCAGGATGAGATGAGGTATTTCTGCCAGTTTTCAGTCCTGACTTACACCGAATTCCTAAGTCACTGGACTATTTTGAGCTATTTTTTGGGGAAATAAATTCAGGCATTTCACACTGTTCTGATGTAAAAATCTTCTCTCCTTCCTTCCTCTCACCGGTTCTCTTCCTCCCACCCTGCCCTCCTTCTGTAGAAGCATTTACCTCTTTTCTCTGGTCACTAATTCATCTATAGAACCTTTGGAATAGTCTCACGGTATTTACATCACCATGAGGCTGGGTGACATAAATGAAATCAAATCAGGCTTGATTTTCTGCTTTATATTTTGGGGGCTTTGTTCCTGTAGTCTTGCCTCTTATCGATTGAAGACAAATGGTGCTATCTTTAATTTCCAAGTTCTTTACTTCACCATTGCTTCCCTGACTGAATACCTGGTGACCTAATTCTTCTCCTGAGAATAATTTCCCTAAAGGTCATTAATGCAATGTTATCAAAAGTCATTTTAGAAATCAAACTTATTTCCATTGCTATAAATCTTCATTTTGCTTCCCACAAGAACTTCCTGGAAATCTTTCATGGTCTGTTTCAAACTCAATTCAATAAGATTTGATATATTTTTCAAAGGGCCGCAGAACGACAGGGCCCAAAGTTGGTTGGATATTGTTAGCATTAAAGTACCTGCTTGCCTACACAGAATTATTTCTTACATTATGTTCATTTACTTTCTGGATTAATTTTATGGTAGAAGAAACCAACTGCTGATTTCTTCTGGGAAACACATGAGGAGTCCAGATTTTAATATATTCTTTCACTCTGCCAAGAAAACTTCACAAAGTCTCAGCTTTGTGAATATATATAACCCAGATCTCAGAATTCATTTGTGGAGTAGTCTAAATTCAATCCATTAGAACAAATTCTAAAGTTCCTGTTTATGCAAAACTCTCACTGGAGTTTAAATTAATTGAAAAATAGTTGCATCTTTATGCTTCAAATTATTTCAGAAGGTGCATGGTTTGCCCGTAATTTCTAAGGGAGTTAGTGATGAATGGCTATTTTTTTTAATTTTTGGTGAGGAAGATTCACCCTGAGCTAACATTTGTTGCCAATCTTCCTCTTTTTTGCTTGAGGAAGATGCTCCCTGAGCTAACATATGTTGCCAATTTTCCTCTATTTTGTATGTGGGTCACTGGCCCAGCATGGCCATTGATGAGTGGTGTAGGTCCGTGCCCAGGAACCAAACCTGGGCCGTTGAAGTGGAGTGTGTAGAACTTAACCACTAAGCCATGGGGCCATCCCCAATGAACAGATATATGTATATTTTTTTCTGGTGAGGAAGATTAGCCCTGACTTAACATCTGTTGCCAATCCTCCTCTTTTTGCTGAGGAAGATTGGCCCTGAGCTAACATCTGTGCTCATCTTCCTCTATTTTATATGTGGGACACCTGCCACAGCATGGCTTGATAAGTGGTGCGTAGGTCCGCACCCAGGATCCGAACCTGCAAACCCTGGGCCACTGAAGCAGAGCCCGAGAACTTAACCAATATGCCACTGGGCTGGCCCATGAATGGTTATTTTTAACAAAGAGGTTTACATCAATCATGAAATCCTTGCCTATTTATTTCTTAGTTATGAGTAAAAATAGATACTAATAAAACCACTAGACAGACAGATGACTCAAACCTTGTAGCAGCTAAAGAAATGACAATTTAGCTGCTAGAGGCTGCAGGGAGCAATTAAACTGGTTTCTGGGAGGCCTAATTCTCTAATAAAGAGCTCTTAAGTCCAGGCCAGCTACGGCCTGCTCAGTTTGGAATGTCCCCAGTGAGTCTCTCTTGGGAGATTCTGCCCAGCTACTTCCTCTGAATGGGCTGATTCTGTCAAACCTTCACCACTCTGTGGTACGTGCCTATGCTCTTGGTTTTGACATGAATCCCTGCATTGTTTTCTCATCAAATGGAGTATCGGGTTTCTCATTCACTAACTAGTAATAAATCACAACGTGACTACTGGAAGCACCATTTCCCATCCCCCATGGCTCCAGGTGTGGCCACATGACTTAGCCTGCGCTGTTGGGAAGTGGGTGGAAGTGACACCTGCACCTCTGGGTTATGTCCTGAAATCTGAAGCCCCAACATCACGTGTCCCAGACTCTCTCCTGTCCCTTCCCAGCGATTGGAATGCAGCTGGTGGAGTAACAAGAGGAAAGAACCTGGGTTCCTGTGTGACCTCATTGAGCAGAGGGGTTCTGCCCACCCAGGACTGAACACAATGTGACCGGTAAATGAGACACTTCTTTTTAAAGGTGCTGCATGTTGGGTTTCTGAGATTAGAGCTTGTTAACGTGTACTCTAATGAACATGCTGAGTTAGTTCCTAGAGCTGTTGTAACCAAGTCCCACAAACTGGGTGGCTTAAACAACAGAAACTTATAATCTCATAGTTCCAGAGGGTAAAAGTCCAAAATCAAGGTGTCAGCATGGCCATGACCTTCTGAAACCTGTAGGGGAATCTTCCTGGCCTCGTCTCAGCTTCTGATGGTCCACCGGCAACCTCTGGCACCCCTGGGCTTGTAGATGCGTCACTCCACCCCTCCAACCTCATATGGTGCTCTCCCTGTGTCTTCACATCGTCCTCCTTCTATACACATCTGCCTCTGTGTCCAGATTTCCCCTTTTTGTAAGGACACCTATCATATTGGTTTGGGGCCTACCCTAATGACTTCATCTTAAATTGATTACCTCTGTAAAGATCCTATTTCCAAATAAGGTCACATTCAGAGGTACCGGGGGTTGGGACTTCAGCATATCTTTTTGGGAGACACAATGCAACCCATATAAACACCAGTGTTTACTGAGGATTTACTATACTTCAGGCGTCTTTCTAAGCATTTACACGGATTACCTTATTTAATTATCACAGTAATCTGATGAAAGAAGCATTGTTGCTGCCCCTTCATAAGATGATGAAATAGAGGTGCAAAAATATGAGGTAACTTGCTCCAGGTGACACAGAGACTAGGAGGGAGCCGGGATGTACACAAGTCTGAATCCAGAGCCCGCAGCATACAATCCTTTTGATTTCTCAGAGAGGAGCCCTGGCCATAGGGAAGAAGAAGAACAAGTGGATGAGGCTGCCTCTGGGGATCTTGAGCTCCACCAAGCTCCCTGGATGGCTTGAGACATGGAACTGCTTTGCTCCGAGGCTGTAGGGACATTCCAATACCAGGATGCTAACAGAGGTGGGCGGGCCAGGAGCTCGCTGCTTTAGTCTTTTGGGAAGTTCTTGGTCTTCAGAGTCTGGCTGCTTCCCCATGGCTGTGGGATTGCCGTTGTAAGTGTTGGGCTCTTGTGTAAACTTCTGGCCTCTCCTTATGGCTGCCTTGGTTTCTCTGGGAACTTCACTTTCTGTTCCTGCATAGCGTCTATGGATTTCTAAAGGGTCAGAGTTCAGCTTCGGTGTAGGAATCCAGGCTCCTCTAGGTTTGTAGGGAAGCTATTTGTTTGGAGATGAGTTCACCAGCTGGGGCATAGTGTGAAGTGTGACTGCAGAACACCAGCTGGGGCATAGTGTGAAGTGTGACTGCAGAACACCAGCTGGGGCATAGTGTGAGGTGTGACTGCAGAGTTAGATTGGAGCTGGATAATGGCGAGCTGAAATGTCAGTGGGCAGCTGTGCGCCATTTTTTAGGCAAAATCCTGACTCCATGTTCTCAAGCTACTTGGAGTCAACCTGTCCTGGGAGCCCATTGTAGGAGCAGCATCTACAGATTAAGGTGCAACGAAAGAGCTTCCAGTCGTGTTTAGACTGATGGTCTTCTACCACATTCTAGGACCCTGAGAGTTAGCTTTAAATTGCCCAGTGCCTCCATATACCACCTTTCAGCCCATAAGTTTTCGAAAACAATTTCAGTTACAAATGACGTCAGATCTAAATCAGGATCTGAGGAAAGCAGCTTGCTTTTTTTTTTTTTGGTGAGGAAGATTGGCCACGAGCTAACATCTGTTGCCAATCTTCCTCTTTTTTGCTGAGGAAAATTGGCCCTGAGCTAACATCCGTGCACGTCTTTCTCTACTTTATATGTGGGATGCTGCCACAGCATGGCTAGATAAGCAGTGCGTAGGTCCACGCCAGGGATCTGGGCCTGCGAACCCGTCTCTCCAAGCAGAGTGCACAAACTTAACCACTATGCCACCGGTCAGGCCCTGAAAGCAGCTTGCTCTTAATCAGTCACTCCAGTTCACTGCTTTATGTGCCTACCGGCAAAAAACAGATTCAGTCCATTTAATGAGATGGCCCAGCCAAAGAGTTACTATGACCGGTAAGTTCCTCACCAGGGAGCAGCAGAGCAGACTTCCGGAACAGCCAGCACCTGTGGAGTGGCTGGGAGTTCCCGGGGCTTCTTGGCAGAGCCGTTGGTGTCGGTGGGATTCTGACTGACATTTCTCATTTACAAGGTGACCCTTGAGCACAGAGCCTTTTAATTAGCCCACGGAGCCAGTACGCTTTGTGTGGGTGGCTGGCAGTTTCTTTGCCTTCTGCAGCCCCGTGTTGCCATGGCAACGCTCTCCCAACAATGGATCACACTGCAGCAGGGAGAAAAGCAGAGAGGTAGGCGGCCTGCGCCCCTCCCAGTCACGTAGTAAATATTCATGATGACACCCGGAGGTTGAAAACTGCGCTGCCGATGAGTTTTATTATTCAGGGTCAGCACTGTGCTGTGCTGGGGGGTGAAGAAGGGAAACTTGTTTATCTTAAGGTTAAAACACACAAAAAGGCAAAGATTCCAAACTCTCAAAAAATAACCCGGGAAGTGGGAACACTCCTCAGCTGTTGTGTTTTGACTTCATGAACATCTAATCTTTCCATGGAGGAGGAAAGAATATAAAATTATCTTTATTAACAGGTAATATTACTGCAATATTGCCTAGTCTGTCCATTTGTTTAATGATACCAGATCACAAGGGAATGTGATTAAAAACCTGAGATGATCCAGTCAAGACGTACAGTCTTCTGAGTACCATTGGCACCCTGGTCTTATGAACAAGTTTATACCGTCATCTGAGGACATTTCAGGATGAGCAAATCTGAGGGTAGACGCCATGTCTTGGCAAAGGGCATCTGCACTCCGAGGCACCGCTGTTATCCATTCATCAGATAGTTCCAAAGGGAAGAAATGGTGCTTGGCCACAGGCAAATTCAAGAAAAACTTTGAATGTGGCCTTGAGTACTTTGTCCTAGGATCCTGACCCCAGGAGCCTGAGGCCCCAGAAACCAAGATGGTTGCTAAAGACACGACTTCTTTCCGGTACTCGCCTTACATTTCTTTCTTTTTTTCCACCAGTTCAACTGAGCCTGAGGTGTGTCCTCATCAGGGTCCTGTGTGTCCACCTGCTGGTCTGGTTTCTGTAGAGAGTGGCACTTTCTCCCTATTCTGATCACTCGGATCTTGGATTCCCCGAGGCCCGTCAGGTGCTGGTTGGTCCCACTGCTGGTTGGCAGGGCTAGGTTGGTGCCAATGCATCATACAGTCTGGGCCAGAGGGTGAGAAACTGGGCTTCTTTTAGTCCCATGAGGGAACCATATTGCCAAATGGATCCTTAGATTCCCGTGGCAAAGTCATTCCATAGACATGGTGCTGCTTCAAGACAGAGGGAATCCTTCCCACACCGGTACTTATAACAGTATTTCATTAAGTGTTAAATAACTATTGTAATTGTGTTACCTGCAGCTTACTTGATTATTTAATTCAGCCTGTTGAGGAATTAATTACTGTTTAATCAATGCTGTCACTTAGAGGACAGGCATAATCACGGAGGTTCTGTGCTGGTAATGACATGCTACCATTCTTTCTCTTGGTCTCATGTGGTCTAACAGCTGGAGGCCGCATTCCCATCAGCACATTGGATCCTCCAAACCCAGACGAATGTGGGCAGGGTGTCAGCAAGACACCTGCAGGGAGCCACTCTTAATGTGTATCTGCAGATCACAGTGGACATTGCCAGATTTGGTGCCATCTCCACTAGTGTCTCTGGATGGAAGGGGCAAGAGCATCTTCAAGAGTAAACATCACAGTCAAAGACCCCTGTTGGTCAAGGCTACAGAAGGTGGAAAATCAAAACCATATTTTAAAATTTCCAATGGACCAAGTATTGCTTGAAGGGGAGGGATGATAAATTTTTAAACTTCTGTTCTGTGAAAGAAACTGTCAAGAGAATGAGAAGACAAGCCACACACTGGGAGAAAATATTTGCAAAAGGCACATCTGGTAAAGGACTACTATCCAAAATGTGCAAAGAACTCTTAAAATTCAACAACAAGAAAATGAACATCCCATTTAAAAAATGGGCAAAAGACCCGAACATACACCTTACCAAAGAAGATATACGTATAAGTGGCTAATAATATATGAGAAGATGCTTCACATCACATCTCATCAGAGAAATGTAAGTTGAAACAACGAGATGCCACTGCACACCTACTAGAAAGGCCAAAAGCCAGAACACTGGCAACACCAAATGCTGGTGAGGATGTGGAGCGACAGGAACTCTCATGCATTGCTGGTGGGAATGCAAAATGGTACAGCCACTTTGGAGACGGTTTGACTGTTTCTTACAAAACTAAGCATACTCTTACCACAAGTGCAGCAGTCGAGATCCTTGGGCTCTACCCAAAGGGGTTGAAAACTTACGTCCACGTGAAAACCTGCACACAGATCTTTATAGCAGCTTTATTCTTAATTACCAAAAGTTGGAGGCAACCAAGATGTCCTTCAGTAGGTGAATAGATAAATAAATTGTGTTACATCCAGACAATGGAATATTATTCACTGCTAAAAAGAAATGAGCTATCAAGCCATGAAAAGAAGTGAAAGAAACCAATCTGGGAAAGCTGCATGCTGTATGATTCCAACTACATAACATTCTGGAAAAGGCAAAACTACAGAGACAGTGAAAAGAGCAGTGGTTGCCAGAGGTTAGAGGGGAGGGAGGGATGAATAGGCAGAGCACAAAGGATTTTTAGGGCAGTGAAACTACTTTGTATGACACTATAATGCTAGGTATATTATACATGATACATTTGTTAAAACCCATGGAAAGTACAACATCAAGAGTGAACCATAATATGAACTGTGGACTCTGGGTGATAATGATGAGTCATTGTAGATTCATCCTTGTAACTAATGTACCACTCTGGTGTGGGATGTTGACAGTGGGGGAGGTTATGCATGTGTAGGGGTAGGGGTTATGTGGGAACTCTCAGTACTTTCCACACAATTTTGCTGTGAACCTAAAACTGCTCTTAAAAATAAAGTTTACTGGGGGCCAGCCTGGTGTCGTAGTCGTTAAGTTCACTTGCTCCATTTTGGCTGCCCAGGGTTTGTGGGTTTGGATCCTGGGTACAGACCTACACACTGCTCATCAAGCCATGCTGTGGTGGTGTCCTACATACTAAATAGAGGAAGATTGGCACAGATATTAGTTCAGGGACTATCTTCCTTAAGCAAAAAGGGAAGATTGGCGACAGATGTTAGCTCAAGGCCAATTTTCTTCACCAAAATAAATAAATAAATAAATAAATATAAAAATAAAGTTTATCAGTTAAAAAAATAATACACAAAAGAAAAGCCACAAAATTGAGCAAAATTACAATGGACACTTCAAGTTATTGGAGAATTGTCCCCTTTAATCCTGTGTGGCTGTGTATTTGTGGCTCTTTGCATAGAGCTTTGACTAACTGTTTTAGATGGATCTCTGCACAGGTGAGGACTGAATTGGGCAGCCAGCTTTCTAAAATCTTTTTGTGAGGCTGCTGGAAAAATTAGGACGCTTCTTGAGTGCTCTGCCTGGAGCATGACAGAGTTTTCAAGTGTTCTCGGGTTACATTGGTCAGTAGAATTTTGAAGAAAGATTACTGTGAGAACTTCAAACTCTGAGAAGGGAGAGCATCTTTCCACTTCCTCTCTGGAGGGTCTTCTCTCTGTGAGTAGTGAACAGTTTCTCCCGTGATTGGCGTGAGTGGTTTACATTAAACCAAGTGACACCTAGAAAATGCTTAGGAAGCTTTTTCTGTGCAAAAATTTCAATTACATTCAATGTACAGATTCTCATTTAGCTTTATTATAATGGCTATGATTTATTGAGTGCCTCATATGTGCCAGGGATATTTAATATTTATAACAGCTCTGTGGAAAATTCTCATCCTCACTCTTTTCAATGAAGAAGGGAGACCCAGAGAGGTTAAGTGACTTTCCTAAGGCCTCATATATTGTGACATAAATAAAGTGGGGATTTCAACTCTTGTCTGGCTAACTCCAAGGCTGATGTTATTTTCAGTGCGCTGTCTGTACTTTTCATTCTGTTCTGACTCATTATGGGGACATTCCAGCTCATGTACCTGGTGTTCTTTAAGCCACTGGCAGATTTCATTAACCATCTTCCAGAAGGGCCTGCCTTAGCTGTTAGAAGTTTATGCAGTGATGATACAAGTAAGGATGGAGTCAAATGTTGAAGTTAAGTCTCTCCTTCACCTAAGAGACGCCTTTTGTTGCCAGTGCATGTTCCTGCTCCATTTCTTGGTACATCCAACTTTGTAAACCAATGTCCAATTCAGGACTTCTTGGGATTCCTAACAACCTCCACAGTGCTTGTTAACACGTAGAAGTTCTCTCCCTAGAACTCACATCTCCTCAAATATGAGAACTCTGTCACCCGCCTCAACTCCACTCTTCCGGAGCCAGAGAACCTAACTCCTCCCTCAACAGCCCACTTTATTTTCAGCAACTCTTAGTGTGAGGAAGCTCTTCCTTTATGGTCAACTGAAACTTTCTGGCCTGTGTTTCCTCTTGTCAATGGCTATTCTCCTTTTATAATCCACAGAATAATGCTGCTCCCCATTACATGTCAGTCAGATAGATTTTTGGTCATAGGATTCAAGACCACTCAGGCTTCCTCAGCTATTTCTCATTTTGTGAGATGAACAACCCACCATCCTAACTGAGCCTTGAATTAAGAATTCAGTTTTGGTGAACAT
This sequence comes from Diceros bicornis minor, assembly GCF_020826845.1. Classification (NCBI taxonomy): domain Eukaryota; kingdom Metazoa; phylum Chordata; class Mammalia; order Perissodactyla; family Rhinocerotidae; genus Diceros; species Diceros bicornis. Next base: position 57,238,009 of record NC_080759.1, read on the forward strand.
GGACAAGACTAAGTACCCTTTGCACAAGCTTGCTTGGAGCCCTATCATTTCAACTTACAGAATGGACAAGACGGGAGGGTGGTGGAGGATGTATGGACAGGAGGAGAGCACAAATTCAAGGAGGCAAAGCCAAATTCAAGGTCATACTTAAACCAAGAAGTGAGAGGTCCTATCCCAGCCTCCCCAGCTGGCCCATCCTCTTGGCCCAGACCCTCCCTAAGTTCCATGCCCTTTGACCTCTTGCTTTCTAGCGCCGCCCTTCGCATCCCACTGGGGGAGTATTCACAGTATCAACCTTGATAGGAAGTAAGCGTACGGACTGATTTAACTCATGTAGACATTAGCAAGAGTGTACAAAACACCTCATCCTCAATTTTACATTTTAAGAGAATTCAACAAATCAAGTGGTATTTCCACTATAATATCAAGGTACAGAAATGTTATGTGTATATTGCCTCTGGAGTTAAATAAATTAAGTTTTGCCCACTTTTTCTCACAATACTCCCTTTATGTCTAAACTGTGAAGGAATATGAAATAACTATTTCCATTTACAGGGAATTCATTGTTTTTTTAACTATACTTTTCTTTCATTTCTTAAAGTATACTCTGAAAGATAGGGAAGACAGTCTCATCAGCTTTAGATCCTGCATTAATGTAGAGTGTTTGTGACTTGATCTGGAAATTACTTTGTAGATGCAATGGTACATTTAAAGGTTTAATTCTTTTTTTTTTTTTTTGTAGATGACCATCTGGTATCTGAATACCACTTCTTACTTGGATGTAGGAAAAAAGCTCTTTCTTTCACCAGTGAAATAAATAGCCAACTCATTCCTCCCCTCTATTTCCAACTCATTGAAATATTGGTATTTGTATCACCTGACATCTTTTTATAGTGCTCTAACCATAAGATGAATGAGACTGCTGCCTTTGTACCATTGAAGCCTTGCGTCTTATTAGGTCTGAATTCCAGGACAGATGACAGATCAATGCAAATTGTCATAAATGCAAGTAGTGAAAACACTATAAAAGATCTTAACAGGTGCAGAATTTTCAGTGCTGCTTAAATGCAATTTAATTTCAAGATTCAAATAGTGGTATTTCCTGAAAAGTTCAGAAGAAGATAAGAGGCTTGCTGCACTGGGAACTGCAGAATGCATAAATTAGTTGGGGAAGTACACAGGCAGGATCATTTTGAAAGTATGATAATCTGTATTTCAGCATTTATAGTTGCCGTGTATAAATGAGGGGTAATTTCAGTTCTGCCATCCTTGTAAGAACGGCTGACAGGTTTTGGTGTCTTCATTTAAAATGGTACATTCTGTGTTCAACAGGACTTTTTTACACTAGATTTGTTAATCTATCATATGAGAATCTATAATGCAAAGAGAGTTTCAAGTTTTGTAGTTGTGCGCAGGGTGCAATGAAATTGAGAATACATTTTCCTGCCGCTGAGTACAAATTATGATCTCCATAGTAGGCTGCAGTTCTCTGTAAAATCCTTCCTATTTATTGAAAGTAAATGGTAAATTGTTAACAGTGTATTTCTCTGCATTTCTCACATTATTATTTTATGGCAAGAAATGAAATATGGATTGAAATCATAAAAGCCTTTATACTAAGCATCAATTCAAAATAGTTCACTGCAGCAAGACATGAAATCAATGGATGGCAACAGTGTGGACTCAACAATCCCAAAGCCTGAAGTTACAGACAACCTGTTGGCTGTAGCCCTTGGGCCAGGCCAATAGCCCATGGCATGCCCATGTAAGCACAGTTGAACTCTGTGTGATAGTTGGTGGAGGTGGGTGAGTATGTGCTTGTGTGTGTGTGTGTGTGCGCGCGCGCATGTGCTGTGTATGACAAGCCTGTGATTCATGTTTAATTTGACTCTGCAGTTTCCATGGCACCCTTGTGATGATCTCCTCTCTCTCTATGGGGATAAGCTACATTTGCTATTATCATTAGTCTGAACCCTCGAACATACATCTATGCTGCACAAACATGCACCCGTGAATGTGAAGGGGAGTTTTGGTGAACTACAGTAAGTCCAGCAAGAAGGAGGGTGGCAGGATTGGTAGGGTAGCCCTAGGAGTGCAACAGAAGGGAGTTGTTGGAGATAACTAGTTAAGCTCTTCTGTGCATGTGGCCCATTGCAGATGCTTGAAGTTGGGTAGAGCCATGGATTAGTTTCTTGTGGCTGCAGGAACTCCTGTATGAAGTAACACAAATGTGATGGCTTAAAACAACAGAAATTTATTGCTTCAAGTTCTGGAGGCTAGAAGTTCAAAATTACAAGGTCAGCAGGGCCAGGCTCCCTCTGAGGGCACTAAAAGAGATTTCCTTCCTCAGCTCTTCCAGTTTCTGGGGGTTGCTGGTGATCCTTGGTGACACTTGATGTTCTTTACTTCGGACAGCAAAACTCTGATCTCCGCCTGAGTCTTCACATGATGTTCTCTGTGTATGTCCAAATTTCTTATAAGAACAATAGTCATTGAATTAGGACCTACTCTAATCCACTATGACCTCATCTTAACTTGATTATAATGAACTTCCCTCTCACTGATACATCCATCATCACTCTCTGCTCCTGCTCTTGGTAGAGGTTGAAATTTTAGCACTCCAAGTAAAAAACAATTGATATCTGTATTGAGTTACAATTGACATAAAAAAAACTGAGCATATTTAATGTACACAATCTGATGAGTTTGGACATATGTAAATACCTGTGTTCCCATCACACAAATCAAGGTAATAGATGTATCCATCATCTCCAAAAATTTCCTTGTGTCTCTCCCTTTTTTTGTGGTAAGAACACTTAGCATGAGCTCTACTCTCTCAATAAATGTTTAAGTGCACAATACAGTATTGTTAACTATAGGCGCTATGTTGTACAGGAGATCTCTGGGACTTATTCATCTTGAATAACTGAAACTATACCAATTGAACAACAACTCCCCATTTTCCTCTCCCCCCTAGCCCCTGATGACTACTGTTATATTTTCTGCTTCTTTGCATTTGATATTCTAGATTCCTCATCTAAGTGGAATCATGCAGTATTTGTCTTTCCATGACTGCCTTATTTCACTTAGCATAACGTCCTTCAGGTTCATCCACGTTTTCAAAAATGGTAGGATTTCCTTTTTTAAGGCTGAATAATATCCCATGGTATGTATATAGCACATTTTGTTTATTCATTCATCTGTCAATGGACATTTGGATTGTTTCCATATCTTGGCTATTGTGAATAATGGTGCAATGAACATGGGAGTGCACCTATCTCTTTGAGATCCTGATTTCAGTTCTTTTGGATGTATACCCAGAAGACAAATGGAACAAAATAGAAAGCCAAGAAATAAATCCACACATATACAGTCAACTGATTTTCAACAAAGCTACCAAGATTACACAATGAGGAAAGGACAATCTCTTTGAAAATTGATGCTGAGAAAACTGGATATCTTTACGCAAAAGAGTGAAATTGAACCCTTACCTTACACCATACAAAAGAATCAACTCAAAATGTATTAAAGATTTAAATTTAAGACCCAAAACTGTAAAATTCCTAGAAGAAAACATAGGGGAAAGGCTTCGTGATGTTGGGCTTGGCAATGATTCCTTGGATATGACACCAAAAGTATAAGCAACAAAAGCAAAATTAGGCAAGTGGAACTATATCAAACTAAAAACCTTCTGCACAGCAAAGGAAACCATCAACAGAGTTAAAAGGTAACCTGCAGAATGGGAGAAAATACTCCCCAACCATGTATCTGATAAAGGATTAATATCCAAAATATACAAAGAACTCCTACAACTCAATAGCGGAAAAAAAAAAAAATGAAAGCCAAAAAACAACTTGATTGAAAAAATGAGCAAAGAATTTGAATAAACATTTCTCCAAATAGACACACAACAGATCAACAAGTATATGAAAAGATGCTCAACATCACCAATCATGACGGAAATGCAAATCAAAACCACAATGAGATATCATCTCACACCTGTGAGGATAGCTATTATTAAAAAAACAAAAGATAATGAATATTGATGAGGGTGTAGAGAAATTAGAACCCTTGTACACTGTGGTGGGAATGTAAAATGGTGCAGCTGCTATGGAAAACAGTATAGAGATTCCTCAAAAGATTAAAAATAGAGCTACCATATGACCCAAGCAAAACTGAGCAAAGAATTCTCTAATCTTGCCCATTTTTACCAAAATTGTAAATAAGCCAGACTGTATTTCCAAATAACGTCAATTCACAGGTTTCAGGAGGACATGAATTTTGAGGGTGTATTAGTCAACCCAGTACGGGTCACGTATCCAGTTCCTGCCAATGGGCTGTGGTGGAATTAATGCGTATCGCTTCTGAGCTGAAGCACGTAATAGTCGGCGCAAGACCCCCCAGTGCCGTCTTCTGCGGAGTCCACTGTTGCCTCTACAGCTGAACATCCTTCCTTATAAGAAAGACTTTGAAATAACAGATATAAAGATGGGAAAGGAGGAGATATAATTGCCATTATTTCAAGAAGCTGTGAACATCTACTCAGAGAAGCCGACATAATTAACAATCTGTTAGAAATAATGAGTGTTCAGGAAGGTTGCAGGATACAGGGTCAATCTAAAAAGTTATGTAATTCATCTCCACACAAACCAAAAAAGTGCAATTCAAAATAAGATATTGTTCATAAGCAACAAATTTATAAAGTATCTAAGAATTATCTTAATCAACTGATAAGGAGTTCACACAGACGTAATATTAAAAACCATGAGTTAACGGTGCAAGCATAGGTGGAAACGACCAGTGGAGGAGAACAGAGAGCTCAGACACAGACTGTTGTATATGTGGGAACTTATGCGATAGTGATGGCTCCACAAATCATAGGGATTGTTCAGTGGGATTGTTGGGAAACCTGGCTCAATATACGGGAAAAATAAAACTGGATCCCTACTTCTCCTCATACATGGACTAAAGAGCCTTTGTCCAGGTATCCTGGAGAGGAGAAAAGACTGTTCTGCTTCACGGAGGATGACAATGAGTTGTGGAATGGGTCTTGGGTCTCTAAGAGGTACTATTTCAAATATTTTATTCCCTAGTACTCTAATCCTACAGCAAAATCATAGTGACATTCCATGCAAACTTACAAAACAAAAAAGTATTGTTTGGATAGCTATTAATAGAAAAAAGAGGGGCAAGGAATAAAAATATCTTCAATAAAGCAATCTTTCATAATTGCAAAACTTCCATGCTCTTATGAAGGTGCTATCTGTAGACCAGTCAGCAGATTATTATTTCTTGGACCTTATTCATTTGACCGGAGTCAATCTCCACAGATAAGGGAGGCGAGATGGCGGGTTTTCCTGATCAGACCAGCTGTATGAGCTCCGTGGTTTTGAGCGAGGAGCCTGTCAGCAGATCTCCACCTTCTAGCCCGGGTCTGTGAACATGTAACGTGCCCGTAAGGAGATCAGTGATGGTTGGCAAGTATTAGGTCAGGTCAAAACTCAGTATGAAACAAATGATTTCTGAGTTTTTAAACAACTAAAAGAAACCATCTGAAAGTCCATCTATTTCACCTTTAACAACTGAGTTGATCATCTTAATTAAAATGAGGAGCTGAGGTAAGAGATAAAGTCAAGATGGAAAAATTCTTTACCGAGAAATCAGCTAAGGAAGAATCTGTCAACCTGATTGGATAGGTAGAAAAAACCCAGAATCTATGCCACAGCTGCTCAAGCCAGGCAGAGGGAGGAGGGAGCCATACCTCACCTCCAGGGAGGTCTTGGGCCACCCTGGCCATAGGTCCTGCTGATGCTGCCCATCACAGCCGGCCGGTGATGCTATTTGGGAGTCTGGCTTCCTCCTCCAAGTACCCCTCTGAGTGCCAGCCTTGGCTCTCAAGCCTCTGTTTTCCTGCTGCTCCCCACCCTGTCCCTAATCCGTGTGTTTTCTAGTCTGCCTGTTCATATTTCTGTTTTTCTTTTTCCATCTCCTTAAGTTAACACAGGTGTTGTTTCCTGAAGACAGTCGACGAACAGGAAATTGAATTAAATGCATATTGTGGAGAGTTTCAGAGGTGACCCATGACAAAGATCGCTCTATGGGATGGCACTGTAAGAACGCTGTCCGGCTTCATCTGTCAGCTTCACCGCTTCCTGGCTGTGTGATTCCCAGCAAATCGCTCAGTCCTTCTGGGTCTAAGTTTCCTCACTTGAAAACTGAAATTAGAAATTATATTAATATAAATTAATATGCATTTAGGCTTAGAACAGTGCCTCAACATAATGATGATCAATAAATGTTGGCAAATGATAATGATGATGATGATGATGATGATTAGTAGTATTAATTAGCTTTCAAACATTGGAGGCAACGCTCCTTATAGCTCTGTCTATGCACTCACCAGCATGCACATTCTCCTTCTCCTAGGTCCACAACTAGACTATATTTTCCAGGTCTTGCATCTAAGTGGGCCACATGACTAATTCTCACCAGTGGGATGTGAGATAAAGTAAGATGAGAAATATTCAGCTCAAGGCCATTAAATGTGTTTGTGCCTTCTCCACCTACTCATTTTCCCCATTCACCAAGTGAATGTAGAGGACAAGGTCCTAGAAGTTGGTAGAAGTTTAAATGTATTTAATGGTTATGGGGCATTTTAGATTATCTATTTCATCTTGATTGAATTTTAGTAGTTTGTGGTTTTGAGGAATTGGTCCATTTCTTCTAAGTTGTTGACTTTATGAGCATAAAATTATTTATGGTATTCCCTTGTTATCTTGTTAATGGCTATAGGATCTCTTCTATAGTGGCTATAGTGATGGCTATAGTGATATGTTCTATTTCATTCCTAATGTTATTGATTACATTTTTAAGATAAAAGTTCTCAAGTCATAATCCTACTTAAAATAATACAATGGATTTCCATTACCTACATGATATAACTCCAACTCCATGCATGCCATCCAGGGCACCTCCCAACCTCACTGCTGCTTTCCTTGCTAGCCTCTCCTTTCATCAGCCTCCCTCAACTTTGCAACCATCTGGAAATACTTACAGTTCAGAAACCCCTATGTATCTCCTACTCTGGGCCCTTAACACACTGCTTCCTCTGTCTGACAACTTTTACCTCCACATTTCCCCTTCTTTGTTTCGGTTCCTCAAGGATTCGTCTTGCTGTTTCTTCCTTTAAGGAGTCTAGAGGCAGAAGAAGCAGAAAAGAACGTGAGACATGATCAGGCAGTAGCTTACATGAATGGTATCTGCTTCATCACCCTGCTTTTCAAATCCTGTCCAGCAACATGGTACCAATGGCATTATCTTCTTTATTTGAAGGCAGAGATGATTCCAGCATCAATGAAAAACATTTGTTGATGAATTTTATGTGCTAAGGTCTGTGTTTAAAAGTTTAATCTTAACCCTATAGAGTAGGCATTATCATCATTCTTATTTTATAGCTGAGGAATTGAGGCTAAGAATCATTACTTTCTCACACGGAATGTGCTGGATCTCTTCTGTTTGCCACTCTGCATTGTCACTCCTCTTGCTCCCTCCCTCTCTGCCTTTGGCTTCCATTTGGGTTTGCCCAGTAGGAAGCTTTGACAGGAGGTTAAGGTGTTCTGATGGTGTCTTCTCTGGGACATGCCTTTGGACTGGCTTCTCTTAAGGTGACCAGATCTACAGGACTCTCCTCCTGCAGTCTGGTCCCTGGTCCCTCCCCTCATCTCTTCAAGCCTCCTCTTGGCAACAGCTCTTCAGCTACCAGCCCTGGTTTACTGAGCCCTGCCTTGTGGTTCTCCTACACTGAACCTTTGTAAATAATCCCTGGGCAAAGAAGTTCTCCTCTAATGCCCCAATTTCCAATGTTCCATCCACTTCATGTTGGAACATGACAGAAAAGTGCAAATGTAGAGCTGAGAATTCAATTCTCTGACTTGGATTTCTAGGCCTCAGGTTCCTGACTTCTGCACTTGGCCACTTCCCATGCACCTTTCCAGGGTCCAGCCACAGAAACAGACTGTGGTCCCATGTACTGCCTGTTCTGGTCACTGAGCTATTCCATGGTCTTGGACTTCCTTGTGGGTGAGGAGGTAAATGTCACCAAAACAAAACAGATAGTACTATCCAAAATTCATATTCCTCCTTGATACATTTTTATTAGGACTTTAAGGCCTAAAGGCTGATATCAGATACATTGTTTAGCTGAAAATCTAAAACAGAGAGAGTCAACTTTCTAGCTAATTTCTGGGGGAACTTAATGCCAAACCTAATGTGCCATTCAGATTCCAAATACTTAGACATGAAATGTATGATATGAAATGTGTGGTGATCAGCAGAGTCGGTACTGTGAAGTTAGAAGCACGCACAAGACAAAGGACTGCATACAAAGATTAACAGTTGTGTGGATGATTTTGGAAATAATTCTGGAGTGGCTGGTAAGAACAACACACGTTGTCCCCAGCCTGCTCCAGCACTGACAGCTCTTTTAAGAAACGGATAATTTCGTCATTTGGCAACTCCTATATTTTTTGCACTCCATCAAGTGTTTTCATATGCTTTGTCTCACCTAATCTAAATGACCACTTTAAGAGGAAGGTGCTGTTGCACCTATTTATAGGGAAAATAAAAACAGAGCTAAGAGAGGTGAAATGACTCATTCAGGGGCACAGAGCTCATAAGTGGATGAGCCATTTTCAAACCCGGGTTTTCTGAGAGTGTATCTTATCTACCCAGAAACAGAAGAAATATTTATTTCCTGGAGAAATAAAGATTCAAGGAAACTCAATATAAGACGGATAGTAATTACATTGCTCTGACATGGGACAAATATCTTCCTGAAACACAAACACTGTAAAAAACTGATAAAAATAGAGTTCATACAGAAGTTGGTGGTGGTCCTCCTGCACCCCTCACCAGAAACCTCACTGGACATCTTAACTGAAGGGGCATTAGAGCTGCCCAGTCACGAAGGTGCTCATTCTCTGGCCCCTTCCTGTTGATGAGTCACATGTCGGGAGATGAGTGGATGCATATTCAAAGGAATCAATGTGTGGCGCTTATCCAAAGAAACAGGAGGTTTGCTTTGCTTTGTACTTTACAAACAATTATGTGGGACAAATACCTTCTGCAGAAACACTCAATTGTTCCTGAGAAGATTTGTAGATACTTAATGGGTAGTGCATTTTCGTAGTTTTAGTAGTTTATTCTTCTCCTCTGTCACCAATGCATTCTTCCTTATCCATTAGTCCTTCTCACAGGTCTCTCTGTCTTAGCATCCCTGTCTACTGTGGACTTAAGTACCTGTTTCATCTTTACGGTAATTCCACTTGTCCAAGTTCTAACTGCTGACATTTGCGCTTATAATTATCCTTTCTCTCCTCTGCATCAATATTTTCTCCTGCCCAGCTCATTCCCATCAGCCAAAACCTATCCTGTGCTCAATCTCATCTTAAAGAAAAACAACAGGTAAAATCAAAACCTCTAAGATTCTGCATTCCCTTTTCCTCTATCTGTCTTTGCTTCCCGTTGCAGCAAAATTCTCAACTTTCTCTTGTTAGGATTTGGATTCTCTCGCCCTGTGCCTTCTTTTAGTCTCCTTTACTTGGTCTTTCTCTTCTTTTCATCCCCATGGCTCACTCTCTGGACTATTTTCTCCATCCATCCTCATTCCTAAGGGTTCTTACTCAACACCTTCACTTTAAATACCATTATATGCTGATTATTCCCCTATTTACTCCCCTAGTCCCATTTTATCCTGAACTCCAGATGTCCAAATGTGACTGTCTACTTGCCATCTCCACTGGCATGCCTGACAGATGTTTCCATGTGATGTGTTTGAAAAGGCTCCCATTACCTCCCAGTCCAAACCAGCTCTTCCTTCTGGTTTCCCTGCTTGGTGGACAGCACCTCCGCTGGTGGCCAGAAGCTCAGGCTCAGGACCCAGGAGTCCTCTCTGGTTCTCCTTCTCTCACACTCTGCCTCCAATCCATCAGCAAGGTTTTCCAGGCATAGCTTCAAAATACACACAGATCTGAACCTGTCTTGCGCCTCCTGGCACATCTACTCCGACAAAACTCACCGGCATCTCTCACTTGGGTACCATGATAACTTCTCAACTTTTCTGCCTGCTTCCACCCATACTTTCCCATAATGCTTTTTTACAATGGCCAAAGTGGTCTTTTTTTTTTTGCTGAGGAAGATTCACCCTGAGCTAACATCTGTGCCAACCTTCCTCTATTTTGTATATGGGACGCTGCCACAGCATGGTCGCCAACAAGTGGTGTAGGTCTACTCCCAGGAACTGAACTGGGGCCACCAAAGCAGAGCGTGCTGTACTTAACAACTAGGGCATGGGGCTGGCCCTCCAAAGAGGTCTTTTTTAAATATAATCATCCTAGTTACTCTTCTGCTCAAGGTCTCCAATGTCTTCTTATCACCTTCAGGATTAAAATTCAAATTCATCACTAGGATCTACAACATTTGAAATAAGCTGGGCCCTGCCATGGACCTCACCAACCTTCTCACCCCACCCAATTCCCTCCCTCTGTCCACACTGACCTTCCCCACCACAAGTATTCACTGTGCTCTTCTCACGTGCCAGATCCTGCTCTAGGTTCTGAAGACGGGAGTTTAGATTTGAGTAGGGGGGGCAAGCAGACACATCTACACATGGGGGCAGGTGGGAGTGTCTGCTGTGCAGGAAATGGCAGAAGATAAGGACCCAGAGGGATGGGAGAAGGCATTTCAGCTCAGGTGAGAAGGGGGCATCGGGGCACAGACCCACTACGAATGTGTGAGGAGCTCTGAGAAGACCTGAGAGAAGAGCCAGCCCACCTGGGGGCCCTAGTGGACCAGGCAGTTCTCTTCCTGACAGGCAGCTAGCAGTGGGGCTGTTCCTTTTGGACTGTGTAAAGCCCCAGGTTCTGGGACAAAGTGTAGGTGAGGGAAGAAGATGTTAAGAGAGGGAAATACTGAGTTATAGATAGTATGTGACGTGATGAGGCAGATACACAAACAGAATGTGACTTCTTACCTTCACCAGATGATGCTGTCTGTTCTGTTAGGAAGAGAGTGGAGTGTCACAAAATCCATAGAACTCACAATAAATAGAGGTGATGTCTCCTCCGAGAGTAGGGATCATCATCTGAAAGACTGGCAGTTCTGATCATGCAATCTTCACATATTTTTCAGGTATCCATCCTACTAGTTAGTAGCTTTTTAGAAAAATGCATTATTTAGTTCCATCCCTGACTCATAGATTTTGATTGCTTATTGTTAATCAGAGCCCCATTTCATTCTTAACTGAATATCAAAATAAAAGAAACAGAATCGTTTATTTGCTCCTCTTCAGTCTCATTCCCATGAAATTAAGTAATGTCATCTGAAGCCAATCTACTTTCAAAAGAATTCTTGCAAATGAATGTTTTTGGATGTATTTGTTTCTTTTAAAATAATTTCTTAAACAAATGACCACTCCAATATTTATGTGTTTTATCTATACGTGTTTTAAATTTTTTTTTATAATATAGGTCATTAACTATGACACACAATTATGATTTTTATCCATATCTAGGACATTTTTTCATCTGAATTTTAATAGGCCTTATCTTTATTGTTATTCTTTTTTTGTGGTCCAGAGACAGTAGGTAAAAAACACAAGTTTATAAAATGCACAGGTTTGAGATATCAAGCTCATTCATTCAACAACATTTGCTAAGCAACTCCTGTGTTCCAGGCGCTGTTATAAATAGAAATCACTGCTCTATTTTTTTGGAGCCAATATTTTTTTCCTAGAAAATAGTGCATCCACTGCGTGCACAGAAAGATAAGTAACTGATAGCTTAGATGCATAGATTGATAGGTAAATGTACGTATGCCTGCATTTCTAGATGGATGGATAGATGATGGATAGATGCATGGATGGATGGTGGATGAATAGGTAAATAAATAGGTAGATAGATACATAGAGTGACAGACTCCCATATATTCTTTTCACTCTCCTCCGTTTTCAGCACCCATAGTTTTATTCTTAACCCATGGGAGAATTCTGTATCTTACACTGAAATGCACAAAGACATATAGGATTTGACTCAGTATGTAATTGGAGGGGCCCACAAAGGTCTACGAAGTTGAAGAAGACCCATCGTCCCTCTGGGGGACTGCTATTGCACATGGTCTGATCACTTTAGACAATTGTGGGAATGAATGTGAATTAGATTGGGTCAGAGAAGGGCCCTCAAAGAAGTGGGCGTGAATTCAAGGATGTGCCATGTCCCTGCAGTTGATTTGGTGTGATGGGACAAGTAGAGTGAATGTGAAATCTCTCCTTCAGCTGTAAGCATTTGTAGTGGGTTGAATCGTATCCCCCCAGAATTCCTGTCCACCTGGAACCTCAGAATATGACCTTATTGGAAATAGGGTCTTTGAAGATGTAAATAAGTTAGGGATCTTGAGATGGGATCATCCTGAATTTAGAGTGGGCCCTAAATCCAATGACTGGTGTCCTCATAATAACAGGAGAAGACAGGCAGAGAGGCGGAGAAGAAGACAATGTGAAGATGGAAGCAGAGGTTGGAGGGATGCATCTGCAAGCTCCGAAATGTCAAGGATTTCTGGGAGCCCCCAGAGGCTGGAAGAGGCATGGAATAGATTCTCCGCTGGAGAAGTGGCCCTCCTGATTACCTTGATTCCACCTTCTGGCCTCCAGAACCGTGAGAGAACCAAGACCTGTTGTTTTAAGCCACTAGTTTTGTGGTAATTTGTTATGGCAGCGCTAGGAAAATAATTTAGCATTACAAAAAGTAAGGCATTTTCTTTTCTCTCTGATTGAGCATGGAGAGGTCTGGTTTGAATGGACCTTGATAGTTGAAAACTGGGAGAAGCAGGATCTGTGTTAGTTTTTTGCAAGTATAGTAAAAACCTGTCTAACCTTAGGGGAGTTATAGAACCTTTCTCTGTCTCCATTTCCTCAACTGCTTCATGAGAATAATAATAGTACCAACCTCACCGAACTTCCTCCAGAGCCCATGCTCTCAGCTGTCGTGCCGTGTTCTGCCTCTCTGATTAACTGTCTCCAGTAGAACCACATGGAGCTGGGGGGCAGTTTGCCAAGAGAAGGAGGATGCTGCTCCCTGAAAGAGACAAGCAGAACAGTAGATGTTAGCTGAATGTCACAAATATCAACTTCTTGCAAAATGAAATAACCTAAAATACATATTTAGTATATCTAGACATGTTAATAACATAAAGATAAATGTGTAATAACTGTTACATTTAAGAGAACACACACAGAGGCATAATTTAGGAGAATATATCTATTTTGATTATTTATGGCTTTTAAAAAATTGTGTACTAAATATAAACTCTTCTTAACTCTTTGTCCATGTATTATGCCCCAGATATTCTTGTTGCCCAGGTTGAAAACAGAGTTTGGGTAAATCCAGGATGAGTTAAAGCTTTTGGGGACCATGCGGCAGTGACCAGAAGGAAGGGGAGGTCCTGGTGAGGGTGAGGGCAAGGGGCCTTACCCTCAGGAGTAAACCTGAAGAAGGGCAGGACAAGGCATGTGTAAGGGTGGAATTGAAATTTGGATCTAAGGAAAAGAATGGAGAAGCCCTGTGTTCTCCCACAGGACACAGTGTGTAGTTGGCAGGTTCCATCCTCTCTGGTGGGCCAGCAGGTGACTATGAGCTACTCTCGTCTAACATCAACAACGCACTCAGATTTCTGTTTCATTTTGTTTGTTTCTTTTGCTTGAAAGCTAGAAATGATCTGAAATATAAGGAATCGTATATTTCCACCAATGGGGGAAAAGGATGCTATTCCCAAGTCCCCCATGCTGACCACAGGCGAAAGCTTGTTTGGCAGTTAAGTGGGCACATCCGCTTTTGTGGGTCAGAGAGTTTGCTGCTCACACCTCTGCTCTTGTTAAAGGAAGCCGGAGCTTTGATTCGGCTGCCTGAGGGATGCTAATAAATAATAGAAAATGTCTCTCTCCTGCTTCCTCCTTTTTCTTCTCATATTAAACAGACATCATGGAGTTCCCCAGAATCTGAGCTTCTCTTTGTTTTCTTTTTCTCCTTTCTTTATATTTTGGTCTTGTTAAATAATTTTGAGCCGCTTATGACCCAGATGACCACAGTCAAGAGAAATGCTGGGGATTTTCACTGATGAAAGACTGCTTTCCTTTTAAAGGATTGATCTCCTTTGGTGGAGAAGGTCTTTGTCTCAACTCAAGTCTGCTCTCAAACAGTTATACATAAATGCTGTCTTGGATATAGACACGGAAACCTCTATTGATAGTATTCAATGTCAGTACAGATGGAATCAAATGAATGAGTGAGTGATGAATGAATGAATGACAATCATTTTGAGCAAAAGGAGAGAGAGGAACCTAACTTTAGTGTGAGGAGAGTGCCGACTTCCCAACAGTTCTCATCGGCCAAGTGTATGGCCACGTCAGAACAAAGCACTGGCCAGGGCGACAGATCAGGGTGATGGGTGCAGACCCATTAGTACTCAGGCCAGGGGCTGAGGGTGAGCTGTCTCCCCAGAAACACCTGGCCAAATGAACTCTCGAACAAAACCAGGTTCTGTTAGGAATCACAGATAGGGAAAGGTGGGACCTAGTTGCTGGGTAAAAAGGCAAAGTGTCTGCTCTAAGCTCATTGTCATATTTGTCATATATAGTATTTTTAGGGTTTAGGAGTTAAACTTTTTTTAGCATAGGTCTCTTGTTTTCCTTTATAGTTTTCAGTTCTACTGCCAGAGAGCTTTCTTGAAGCCTAAGATCCCCGAATAGTTACTTAAATTTTATTTTAGACTTTATATGGTCTAAATTTTTATATTTAAATCTTGATTTCATTGGGATATAAGGTGAGAGATAGGAATCGTGTCCCTCAGGATCCCTTAGTGTACAGACTATGGAACTGTGGCAGGGTTAAGACAAACAGCACGGGCTGCGGAGGCCCCTAGGGAGGAACCACACTTGGAGCTGTTCCCAGTCATTGCCCCATTTCAGTGATGGCTGGAGCAGGAGAGAGTGGAGAAGAAATTCTTGGACCTTTCTCTCTTCTTAGCCTCAAATTTGTCAGTGACTCCCTGGCTGAACCCAATCTCAAGCCAGAGGTCCAGGCAGCCTTGATGATGCCATCAGAGGAATTCAGCTCCCAGGGCACAGAGCTGAGCAGAGGAGGGGTGGGAGGGATGCGGATAACCCTCACAGTAACTGATTTCCCTCAAATACTTGTGTCGTTCTCCCAACATCACCTTTGTCCTCTACAAATACATTCTATGCCTGTTTGGTGTCTGTCTGTGTGTTCCATAAAAAGGTCAGAACAAAACGGACTATCTGCTGAAAATTTGGAGAGTTTGAGTATCTGGGTTCTTAAACGAGTTTCTGAAAACCATTTAAAGACTGAGAGAAGGGGTGGTAAAAAAATGCTATTCTTTTCAAGAGTGCATACTTGTGTCCATTCATTAATTCATTCATTAATTCATCCATTCATCAGTGTGCATTGATTCCATCTACGTTCCTGCTGGCCAGCGACACAGGCAGCAAAGACAGAGAAGTGAGGCAGGCACCGCTCCTGCCCCTAGGCCAGGGATGAAACACTCTGAGTTCCAGGTGATGAGGGTCTTGGTGAGGCACCTGAGGGGTGGGAGCCACAAGGAGGCTTATAGCCTAGGCAGAGAGTCCATGAGGACGTCCTTGTCATGGTGTCTGGAAATGGTCACAATGAGGAGGACAATGGAATACAGATGCCGTTGGTACCTTGGAAATACCCGCAGTACTTGTGCTGAGATCAGACTCCACCTACAGATGTTGTCCCAGCCTTATGTCTCAGTTACGGCTGTTTCTGTGGCAAAGGCACTTTCTGAAAAGCAGGAGCATGGGGTTCTGGAGGCTGCAGAGGCCAGAGCCATGCCCTGGAAAACACTGTGGGAGTGACTTGGGAACATACCCTCAGGAAATCACTTAGAAAGAAACTCGAGGCAGCACAATAAATGACTAAATGTGAGCAGCCACTGGCTAGATTACTCATACAAAACAATAACCTAGATTCTGTGGGTGAGAACTGATATTTAACATAAATGCTCTTCATATTCTTTTAACATAATTGAAGGTCCACTCGTTTTACTTAAAAAAAAATCTCCAAATGAAAAATGAATGTTTTGATAGCATCTAGTTCAGAAATATGCATTTGTGTGTCGTTTACAGTGAAAGATCCATTGAATAAATAAATGAGAATGAATGAGTACTGGCTTCCATCCAAGCACAGATAAAATTTAGCAGTCATAGTTCTTTCTCTCTTTTGTTTTTCAAAACTGTAAGCTAGTTATTATTTATTCAAAATATTTAACTTTTCATGTAGGCATTAATTGCATTAATTTAAAAAATTGTGTTTGATTTAGAAAAGATTATTTAGAGTATTTTGAAATTTAATTTCCAGGAAGGCAAGTTCAGGAAATGATTTCAAAAGCTAACACCTTTGTTCTGTTTGGAGTCATTATTCTACTAAATTACTGTGTTAGAATTATTTAAAAAGTGGATAATTCATGCACTAAATAAATTCCATCTTTCTTTCTTGAGGATAGTGAGAGATGATGTTGGAGCAGATTTTTCTGTGATAAAGGATAGTTTGCCCTGTATCCAGAATGTCAACTCAGAGTGGAAGGTTCCTGGGTTGAAATTTGGCAAGGAGACTTCTGGAGCCATTCTTCCTGGAGAAGAGGTGCTGAAAGGAAGGCACAGCTAACACTCGTGACAGGGCAGTTTCGGTGACAATGCCCAACGCAAAAACCAGTAAGGCAAACAAGAGAAACAGGGCTGGAGAAGGAGGAGATTAGAGCGTCCTCTTCATGCACAGAGGTGAGATGTTAGAAGAGATCTTTATGAATTGAACAGATCCATTTGTTGGTTTACCTAGCCAATTTCTGGACATAAATAAATGGGTTTTTAATAAATAGAAAAAATATCGTGGGGGCAAATAGTATAGTGTGACTCAGTCCAAATAAGACCAAACCATTGTTTAATGTAAAATGCACCAACAGTGATGAGAACCCGTAAATATTTGATGAACAAAAAAATAAATTGTGACAATCATAATTATGATCTAAAAGGCACAATTTGATTTGATGATCTCATTAAAATCTTGCTAGTTCAGGTAAGAAATGATAAAAACCTACTCAGAAGCAGCATCATTAGGAATCTAAATTGGCATAAGGGCACAGTAGAGAGAGCCAGTCAAATGTTTTGAAAAGCAAAAGCACTCCGAGCCCTTCTCTTCACGGAAAAGCTTCTGAAAGGGACTTGCTTCCACTGAACTAGGCTGGGCGCTGTGTGGAGGGTGCTGAGCAAAACAAAACAGAGGCAGAGATGCTGAGCCGCCCCCTCAGAGCGCTGCCAGCAGCAGCAGAGCCCAGCCTGTCCTCCCAGCTCCTGCCTGTGCTGGAAGCCTGGGAGACAGTACCCAGTGTCCTTAATTACAGCCAACATGGGGTGAAATGCCACTCTCGTTCCTGGAGCAAGAACTGGGTGAAACACGAGCAGACACGATAGGTCCAGGTCATGGGGGGGAGCAGTGGAGGTCACGGGGGAGCCATGTGATGAAAAGACGCATTCCCCAGCAGATGCGCAATGCTTTTGTCAAAATCAATTTATTTAGCGAGGGAAAACTCCCCACAGACCACCACGTGCTTGGTGAGGTTGTTAGTTCTGCATTTTCCAGACGAATTGATTTGGGTCACCAGATAGGTTCAGGGAGTTCACACTTAAGTCTTGGCTCCAAGTATATGGCAGAGATTTCTTATCCATTTTGGGAGAACAAGTGAGGGTTCCCCTCCGTTTAGCTGACCTGCCAAGCTGAACAACGAGAGAAGAGGTTGCACAGAAATCCCAGGCTACACACACCTGAGTGAAAACATGCTGTAAGGCAAACACAGTGTGTTCATTTTCATAATCAGATTCTAAATTGTTTAATCCATGTCAGAGTCCCGGCCAAAGTTATGCACACATCTCCTACCGGAAAGTTTATCTTCTTTTTTAAATGTCCAGAAAAAGGAGTTTCACAAGGTTTTTAGAAAGGGTATTCATATGTAGTTCGTGTTTACAATTTTCTTCCAAGAAAACAAATTGAAACAGAAACATTTCAATGGACATCTAACCACGTATTACTTATTATCTCTGAGCCCATATTAGCTTCGTATACATATATATAATAAAGTAAACTCATTTTTCCTTCTTTAAACTCCTCTTCTTTTTCAAACATGCTATGTGCTGAATATGTCCCTCCAAAATTCGTATGTTGAAGCCCTAACTCCCCGTGTGACCGTATTTGAAGAGAGGGCCCTCAGGAGGTAATTAAGGTTTAATGAGGTCATAAGCATAGGGCCTAATCCAGTAGGATTGGTGGCCTTATTGAAACCGAGCAAGAAGAGGTTAAAAAATCTTCCCTGGGCTAGAAGAAGTTAGCAAAAACTTTGAGATAAGCTTTGCTAACTGCAACTGCGCATATTCAGCATAATCAACTGTTGTTTAAAAGTAACCGGATCTTTCTGTCCCTCCTTAGTATATGAGTGAGCTGTCTTTCCCAGGAAGTCAAGGTCCAGACATCAAGATTCAGCTTCACAGGGCCAAACGCAGGCTGAAGATGAAAACTAACCAGAAAAGTCCAGAGAGTCAAGGGAAAGAAATTCAGTCTTCAAGGCCAAACGCAGGCTGGTGAGAAGGTGCCAGCCAGCACGTCCACATGCTCCTCCTCCCCTATCTAAAACCCCAGCACATGCTCCCGCTCCCAACCTTTAAAACCCCTTGTCTCCCGTCTTTCGGGGAGACGGCACAAATCTGAGAGCTCTCGTCTCCCAGCTGACGTCACCCGAAATAAGAACTCTTTCCTTGCCATAAGCCTGACGTTCTAGCTATATTTGGCCTCTCTTATGTGGCGGGTAAAGAACCTGGGTATGTATCCAGTAACATTATGAGAAGAGGAAGAGAGAGATCTCTCTTTCTTTCTGCATTGGCACAAAGAAGAGCACACAGTGAGCAGGTGGCTCTCACCAGACGTGGACCATGCTGATACCCTGATCTTGGATGTCCAGCCTTCAGGACTGGGAGAAAATCAATTTTTGTTGTTTAAGCCACTTAGTCGATGGCATTTTGTTATAGCACTGAGCAGAGCTTTGTTTGCTCCAGGAAAGCTCCTCTGCTTTTATTCTGGAGGCTACAGGGCTCATGAAGCCCTTCTTGTTGTTAGGATGGCACTGACCTGTCGTGTGCTACATGGATGTGACTGTCACACTTGCGATTTCCCTTTACCTGCTGTGCCAGGTTCTCAGCGCCCCTTCCCGACTCAGCCTGCCCTTCTCCAATCTGGTTTTCTTAGACTGTCTCAAAAAGGCAATTTCCTAACCTCTCACCATTTGTATTTCCTTTTCTGGATATAGTTCTTTTCTTTGTGATACAATTTCCATTTCTACGTGAGCCCCATGAAGGCCCTTCTGCATGAATACTGGGACGTATAGTTGACAGCAGTGTAGATGCAGACTCGAGGTAGATTAAAAAGCCACTTTCTTAAAAATCCTTTGAACAAAGAGCTTGTCAGTTTGCCTCATGAGAATGGTAAAACCAAAAATGGAATAAAAGGTTATAATTCTATCTCTGTAACAGACTGAATTGGACTGGAGTCAACTGAATCGAATGAGATGAAAAGGAAAACAACGCCTCAAAGATTTCTTAAAACTCCACGAAAGAAAATGAACACAAAACTCAGAACAAGGTAGTAAATCCTCATGGCCTCCTCATGAGATGTTCTGCATTCAAGGATTTGCTTTACGGAAAAACAACCCAGGTGGATGGACTGAGGAGAAACGAGGATTTGAATGGACTGGGGGAGGTCACCAACTCCCTGACCACGGGGCAAGGCAGCGCCACACTGCCCAGGCCTGCTCTTCAGATGGGCATGGGGTCAGCGGGAGGAACACCAAAGAGAGATGAGCTCCCTGGCTCTGCTCCGTGTCAGCTCCGCAGGGGGAGCGCTCCCAGAATTCTGCTGCTGTGTCGCTGCAGGCTGCCCTGCACGAATTCTCTTTTTAAAAGAACTCAAACGTTGACTGTAGAGTATTTGATGTTAACAATAACATAAAATATAAAAACCTACTTGTTTTAAATTATTTAAGGTCTAAAGAAGGGTCTACAGTAATAATCCTAGCTAAGACCCATTGGGCATTTCTACATTCCAAGTGCGCTTAGAGGTACCCCGCCAGACTCTAGAGGTCCCAGCACCACTCGGCCTAGGTAGGTGCTGGTGCATGAGCAGCTGCGGCCCGAGATGGTCGTGGGCAAGGTGTGGGCCCAGCTGTGGAGGGAGGAGGCAGCGGCTCAGTGGTTTTCCACCTTGGCCCTGGACACAATAATGTGGCTCCTGTATGCAGCCTCGAGGACGCTGAGGCCTCGTGGACGTGGGGGGTCATGGAGGGGGTGACATTGTACTTCAAACACACATATGATGCCCACTGGGGTCCCCTGACCTAATGGGAGCAGGGGAATGGAGGGCCTTTCTGCGGCTGGCTGTTTTTGAGAGCCCAGAGTGTACAGATTTGCAAAAAATGCAGATTACAGAGCTGTGTTTCTCTTCCTGCAGAGTTGCTGTTCACAGAGGGTTTTGAGCTTGTCAGGGCAGTTACTGTCTTCATTTAGTGTATTACTGAGCTTCCTCAGTGCTGAGCACCAGCATGCGCTAAGGGAGGGTTGTGCAATGTGAGGCCTTGAGGCTTTTAGGAGTGGGGGCATTGAGCAACTGTGGAAAGAGCCCCGGATGGAGGGCGGTCTGCTCTCCAGCCCAGGGGCTCCCGGTAACTTTGATTAGGTCACACAGCCTCCCTGGGCCTTCTTTACTCAGCTGCATAATGAGGTCACTTCCCATCTAACATTTCACAGTTTTATCATATGCATGTTCTTCTCCAAGATTGGGGCTGAGACACATCTTTGTGTCCTCAGATGCAAATTAAAAGTAAACCAGAGACAAGTGTCCTGACCTGGGGATGGAGTATTAACCGACGTGGCAGGTGCAGAGGCTGGCTGTACCTCAGCCAGTGTTTGTTGGGGGGGAGTGGTCAAAATGGCTGTCCTCAAATGCAGCAGTCCAGCAGTCCAGGTGCATAATCTCTAGAGCCTGTTGACAGATGCTAAGTGAGATTGGGGCTGGAATCCAACGGTGGGTCCCCGGGCGGCTCAAGCACCTCCGAAATCCCCAGTTTCCAGGATCTTGCTGCGGATGCAGCCTGCAGTGGAAACAGAAGCACCGTGGAGGCAGGTCTCGCTGTGTAAGCTCACAATGAATTCCACTTCTTAAGGAGCCAGGTTGTGCTGTACTAAATGAGATATCAGCATATACCAGGAAATGTGATAAATAGTTTACGCGGCACACAAATGTACAAGGATGCCACTCGGCTAAAATAAGTCAGCTGAATCGCTTCCTAAGCATGGATTACTAAATTAACATCTCACACTGAATTTTTATCCAAACTCTTCATTAAGGTTTCAATTTCCCTATCAACCAACTGAAAACCTCAGAGATCTTTCCATTGTAGCCTGTGTTGGAAATTTGATAAATGATCTCTCCTACTTGATTTTGCCCTGGTATCAGAAATGCATCATTTCAATTTGTCATGTCTCCTTGGTGTCAGAGCTGACTTGTTCGTTGCTTCGGTGTTATTTCCCTCTGTGCTGTTAGGAATGGCTGATGGCAGCAGACAGCCAGGCTCAACCACAGCAACTCTGAGAAATGTGGAGAATGCCTGCTTGGTTGCCCCTACGTGGCCTTCAAGCCAGGCTCACTGGTCCCCGGAGATGCTCTCCTACCTCTGAAAACCCAATTCTCAGTGGTAGCAAATGACAGTGTAGAAGGCCTGCCTTGAAGACTTTCCAGCATCCTCTTTTTCCCCATCCACCCAGTCGGACTGAGACCCTTAGAGGAGGGAAAGCAGGGACATGCAGCCCCCAGTGACAGGCAGCACGTGGGAGCTCAGGGCACAGGTGGCTGCAGAGGGGCCAGAAAGGGCAGGGGAAAAGACAGAGATCGGTCCTATCTGTGGTTGCAAAGCCAGGCATCCCGAGAGAGGGCTAGGAGGCTACAGACAGGCAGGCACCTGGAGGAAGCCTTTCAGCAGGTGGCACAGCCCCTCTACTGGCCTCCGGTGGTCAGCTGATGCATGTGGATGGGTGTGTCAAGAGCCAGAGAGAGCCCCAGGGCCAGGGGTGGGTGGTCCTCGTTTCTGTGCCTCTCAAGAGCTGCTGCCATCCTGTCGTCTCCCAGCTGTGAGCCAGTCCTCATCAACATTAGATATGTGGAATCAGGGGGCTCCTTTCTGGGAAGCCCAGGCCGACCAAGCCATACTCTTTCTCTCCTGCCAGTCTGCAGGCCTGGGGGAGACTGCACACCTCACTGCTAATAGCCATTGAGTGCAGCTCTGTGCAGGAGCCTGGTCCTGCACCCCAGCCCACCAGCAGCACAGCCCCCCCCCCAAGGTGCCATCCACAGGGATCAGACTGATGGCACATTCTCCCTGCTATAAGAGAGCATTTGGAGGGCCACCATATGCACAGTCCTGGGCTGGGGCGGTTGCACTGAGACGAAGTGAATAACAGCCTTGTCGGGAGAGGCAGACTCATACTCAGTCTGTCAACCCCCTCTGGGCCACATAAGAGTGGGCCTGGGGCCTGGAGCACTTCCTAACCAAAAGGCAGTGGCCTCACAGCTGTGCTGGACTTGTCATCTTGTTTGGGAACACCATTCTCTGTTTCAGACTCAACGTGGGCTCTGTTGTTCTGCTTAAGCCGGTGCACCATATGGCACCTGGCCAGCCCCAGTGCTATATCTATCCCCTGCGGGGAGGGGATGGGGTCCTACTGCTGTGGCACAAGAGGGGTGCATGCAGGTCAACGGTCCTGCTTCGGCTGCAGGAGGGACCCACTGGCACTGGGAGCTGATGGCCACTGCCGAAGCTGATCTTGCTCCGTCTCATCTCTGTGTGAGCAGAGCCTTGTTCCATCCAGGGCTTGTCTGTCTTGTTTTCCTTGGAGATTCTGATGCTGATTTGCAGCAGGCAGAAGTGCTGGGACATCTACTTCTGGTGGTAGACAACAGGTGCTCTTGCTCGACAACCTCCCAGAGGTGTGTTGTGCAGTACACAGTGCACATGGCCATGCTGGAGGACTTGGGGTCTGGTTTCAAGTCACCTGGAGTGCATGTGGCTATGGCATTCTGCCTCCCACCTGGCACTGAATGTCCCTTCTGCCTGGAAGCACTTTATACAATGCCTATTCCCCTAAAGCATCAGATTAGTGCCTTCATTCTGGTCCCCTCTGGTCTTGAATCCTGCCACCACCCAAGCACGAGTGTGAGGCAGACTTTGGAGGCAAAACCCACAGGCCTGGCTAGGGCAGAGGAGTGTCCAATCGATGCCTTTATGTTGTGACCAGAGAGTGGCCTTGGAGCTCTCTAAACAGTTTCTTCTCCTTCTGATAAAAAATAGCTTTCTTTTGCTTTTTTTTTTTTGGTGAGGAAGATTCACTCCGAGCTAACATTTGTTGCCAATCTTCCTCTTTTTTTTTGTTTGAGGAAGATTAGCCCTGAGCTAACATCTGTGCCAATCTTCCTCTATTTTGTATGTGGGACACTGCCACAGCATGGCTGATGAGTGGTGTGTAGGTCCATGCTTGGGATCTGAACCTGCAAACCTAAGCTGCCGAAGTGGAGCACACCAAGCTTATCCACTAGGCCGTGGGGCTGGCCCTCTTTTGCTTTTCTGATCATATAATACATTCATGCTTATTGTGAAAAAAAATAAGCAACAGTTTTAATAAACATTGCTTACAAAAGTAGAATCATTTGAAATGTTACCACCCCAAAAAAAACCATTGACATGAAGGTGACCATCCTTTCAGACTCTTCTTGATATAAATTTCCTCTACATTGGTCTTAGAACTGGGGAACCAGAGAGCTTGATACAAGGGGGTCCAGTGTGGAAAGAAGAGTGTGAAGAGGCTGGTCTCTGGGCTTGAGTCCAGGTCAACCACGCCCTGTCGGTCCCTCCTGTATCCTTCTGGCCCCCCATCCCCTTTTCCCAAGACCCTCAGCAGCTCCTCGGCATGTGAGTACAAAGAACAAGGACTCAACATTCTTTCATAAGGGTGGGTGCTGAGCAGGTTGCAGACAATCAAGGGACTTGGGAGACCCTCCTCTGAGAGTCAGGCTGGTGAAGCCCCAGAATAACAGGAGCTGATCCTGGGGGCTCCAAGGAGGCTCCACCCTCCTGACAGCCCCTCAGGCAGTGGTGTTGATTGAGTTATGTTCCACCTGAGTCCTGGGATTAGGTGAAAGGGAGAGTGAACATCATTCTCCAACAGAACCTATCCGTTAATGGGAAGCAATCCATCTTGGCCCTGCCAGTACAGAGGCACCTCCCTCCCCATTAGCAGCCAGAAATATTGGTCTTCATGTTCCAGCTCCTTGAGCTGCTGATTCAAGCTGTCCTTAGAGCAGCAGTCATGGCCAAACCCTCCAGGGTTCAGACACGGGAGGGTGTCAGGCAGCCTTGGGACTCATCTTCCTAGGTCAGACTCATTACCCTGTAGTTGTGTGTACATAAATGGAATAAAATCAACTCCTGATAGAGACCAATATCCATAATGATCAAGTTATGGCTTGACAGCTGTCATGGAGCAGGTTCCTGGGAGACAGACGGTGAGCTGTCTGCCCCTGGGAGGGGGGTCTAAGGAACTGAGGGTGGCAGGACTGGCTAGGGGAGACACTGACTTGAAGGGTGGGTTCCTCTGGGCCCACAGGGAACTCTTGCCCTGGGTGGTGCCTCAGAGTTATCACAGATGGAGGCCAGTGGGTGAACCTTCACCTCCTTTTAGCAGCCAATCATTACCACCCCCCACCCCCAGGGGGCGCTAACCTTGGGCAGAGCAGGTGTAACAAAGTCATTAAGTTCCACAGGCTGGGAGGCTTAAACAACAGACATTTATTGCCTCACAATCTGCAGCTGGAAGTCCCAGGTCAAGGTGTTAGAAGGATTGGTTCCTTCTGGGGGCTGTGAGGGAATGATCTGCTCCAGGCCACCCTCTTTGGCTTTGCAGATGGCATCTTCTCCCTGTGTCTCTGCACATCATCTTTTCTCTATGCGTGTCTGTCTCTGTGTCCAAATTTCTTCTTTTTATAAGGACATCAGTCATTGGATTAGGGCTGTGATATTGTGATTTATAATTAGAAATACATATTTGGTCTTTGTCCCTGGTTCTGGCACAGTGTTCCTAAAACCCTTGGAATTTCATAAGTGAAGAGAGCAAAAAAAAGATGTCTTCTGTTATGTTAATTAGGTGACTTGGCACCTAAGGATGGGGGCTGGTTTCTGGGGAACCAACCAGGGGAGGGTTGAAACTTTCAGTCCCTCCCCTTCACCTGCAGGGAGGGGAGAAGATCTGAAGGATGAGTTCAATCACCAATGACCAATGACTTAATCAATTGTGCTGATATAACGAAGTTTCCATAAAACCCCAAAAGGACAGGGTTCAGAGAGCTTTGGGGTTGATGAACACGTGGAGATTTGGGGATAGTGGAGCTCCTGGAGAGAGCATGGAATCTTTGCACCCTTTCTCCATGCCTTGCCCTGAACATCTCTTCCATCTGGCTGTTTCTGAGTTATATCTTTTTATAATAAACCATTAATCTAGTAGGTAAACTGGTTTCCTGAGTTCTGTGAGCCATTCTAGCAAATTAACCGAATCCAAGGATGGGGTCGTTGGAATCTCCAATCTATAGCTGGTTGGTCAGTAGCACAAGTGACAACCCGGACTTGCAATTGGCCTTTGAAGTGGGGTTGAGGGCAGTCTTGTAGGACTGAGCCCTTAACCTGTGGGGTCTGATTCTAATTCCAGGTAGACAGTGTCAGAATTGAGTTGAATTGTACACAGCTGTACACAGAGAATTGCTTGGATGTGTGGGGTAAAAAACACACATCAGAACTAGAGTCAGAATTGTATGGTCCACCCTAATGACCTCCTTTTAACTAATTATATCTGCAATGACCCTATTTCCAAATAAGGTCACATTTTGAGGTACTGGGGGTTAGGACTTCAACATATGAATTTTGCAGAGGGCACACTTCGATCCTTAACACCCAGGAAGGTCACAGCTGTGAGCCACCGGCAGGTGACATCCCCAGCAGCTGGTCAATGAGATGTGTTGGCCCCAAACAGAGCATTACAGTATTCACCTCCACAGCTTTCCTGAAAGCCTAGAAAATCCCTGACTGGTGTAAATTTAGTTTTCATCAAAACTAAATTGAAAAGCTGTAAGCTTTGTAAAATTAAATAAACTATACCTGGCCAATATTTCTATATTATTGACATTTATCCTGCCATCCAAACTAGATATACCATAAAAATGCATATTAATTCAGTCAACTCTATATACATTTGAGTTTCTCAATTTTCCTTCACTCCGTCCCTGATTTGGGCTTTCAGAATGATTTTTTGTTCTCAGGTCTTATAATATAAAATTTCATGTCATTTATATTTCATATCTCAAACACACAAGAAAAAAATTGTTTACTTTACCCTAAAAAATTATTTTTTACTTTAAAGAAAACTCTGATTACTGTTGATATGCTATCCTCAAATCACTGTCACATAAAACTTTCTGAGGAAACCAACTTGAAATCAAGTTATTCTAGAACCTTGTTAACTGGAACCTTTGGGTGAGGAGGATGAAGATGGATTCCCTTCCACCCAATTTCACCCAAACCTATGCAGCAATAAGTCATAATCGAATGAAGTGGCAAGAGCATTGGGTGAGGAGTTGGAAGCCGTGGGTTCAAGTCCCTGGGCTGCCACCCCCAGAGGACCTGGTGCAGGTTGTTTCCACTCTTTCGTCTCTGTTTGCACATCATAGGCCAACGGTGGAAGCAAGGGCCCAGGCGGTGGCCGCTTTAGCGAGGGTGAAGAGAGGTGGGGGGTCCGTACTTACTGCAGGGAACACCCCGTTACCCAGCTGCACATGGAGAAAGCCAGGGCAGACAGCCAGTGCTCTTCATTGCAAGGGGCTCCTCAGTGTTGTAGCACTACCGGCCAAGCTTACTGCGGCAGAGATCTCTGTTCCAACTCACTGTGACTCCACGTCTACGGCGGGAGTGCTTTCATAGGGTGGTCTCGTGCAGTATATCTGAAGGGGCATTGGCAGGCCTCCATGCTCCCCGAATCACCTTTGCTTCCTGCCCAAGATCTGACTTTTCTCACCCGGCCAGAGTTTGCCTTTTCTGAACATTCCATTGATTTAGCAAATATCTAACTCACAGAAATGAGTTCATGAGGGAATCCTGAGCCGAGAAGGCTACGCTGAATTATGGATGTTGCTGGGGAGTGTCTCTGGCAGCTTGACGTGACTTGTGAACATCATTCAAAGATGTCAGAGCTGCAATTGTGTTACTATGATTGTGGGCATAGGAGATATTAGTTTTGTTTGACGCAGCAAAAGGGACCTAAGAAGGATCCCACTCTGAGAGGGGAGATCGGGAGAGGGAGCTTAGTGTAGAAGCACAGCACCTGTGTATGAAAGAGGACTTCAGTGGAGGAGTGAGTGGGGCCACCAAAGGGGTCTTCACAACTTTGCCCTGGACTCTCCTTTCTAGGAGGAAAGCAGGAAACACGGTAAGTGCAGGTAGTTTTCCCCAAAGCATGAATGTATTAATATAGTTAGCGTATTAATACAACTTATTGGTATGATATTAGCATGTACTTCTGTACATTTAAACAAGAAAAATAGAGATATTAACCAATGTCTATTGTGATTTCGGCTACCTTAAAAATCATACAACCTGGTGCTCACCACCATCGGTACATCTCTTATGTAGTGAATCTCTAGGTGTAAGATCGAACATCTGACACAGGGCCTGGTCTGTAACAGGTACTCAATGCATGTTTATTATTATTACTATTATGATTATGATTTTAATAAATAGTGTTTCCCAGTGAGCAAAGACTGGATTCTAATTTACAATTCTAGCTCCTAACCCTCTTATAAAGTAATGAAGGCCAATTTAATTATACTCAACGCTGTACTTAGCAAATTGTAAAGGCATTGTATCTGTTTCCTAATTGCTTACTGATTAAAACTTCAATTAATTTGGACAAGGTGATTCCTGGTATTTAGTCTAGCTCTCCTTCTGGAATTGGAAAGGTTATCCTTGTCACTAGCCATCGCATCCTGTCCCAAGCACGTGGCTGCATCGAGAGGATCTGACACTGTCTACAGATGTGTAACAGTAGGTGTTAACGTGGTTAGATGGAAGCAGTTCTCCACTCTTGATAATAAAACTATGTTTTGGCTCCTTGTTGTCATCAAAGCTTTGTTCACTGGTTATCTCATTTGATCCTCATGAAAGCCCTGTGAGGATATCAGGGGTCAGGACCCCAGTTCATTGATAAGGAAACTGAGACCAGCGGGGCACCCAGTTGGTTGGGGTTTCATGGCTTGTACCTGGTATGACAGCCTGGGAGGTTAGCAGGACGAACCTGGTGTTATTTCTTCATTTCAACTTTTTTTTTTTTTTTTAATGACCAATATCATTGTACCGGGAGTGAGAGCAAAGGTAGCAAACACTTCTTTTGATGTGAGATTGTAATCCCAGGTCAAGAAAAACTCTTCAAGGCATTCAGCTACTGCCCAGTTCCTTCACACCTGAACTTTGGCTTCATTAATAAAACCACCTATTTTCTTCTAACCACTTCTCTGACATACACCGGCAATGGCTGAGCCTCCAAATTGTCCAGTGTCCGCAAAGTCCAAATGGTCTGGAGTGTCCTAGAAGGACAAAATTTCTGTCCCAAAGACACTCCCATCACGTCCGCCTCCACTGGCCCCCGTCTCTCCCGGGGCAGCAGGTCACGAGCTGCCCAGATGCATTGCTGTGCAGGAGCCGTGTGGTGTTTCTGCGCTTCCCACGCCCTCTCTGATGTCCTCTGCATGATCGTCTGACTAGTCCCCACGGAGGCCTCTCGAGCCCTTCGGATTTTCAAAAACGTTCCAGGTGGGGCCATCTGATTCAAGGACAATTCAGAAAATACTTTCTGAAGCCTGCTCTGAGCGAGGAGCAGGACAAGGTGAGGCGACAGGATGAGTGAATCCTGTCCTTGCTCTTGCCCTCAGGGCGCTCAGAGCATGAGAGGGTAGGATGGTGTGTGTCCCCATGTGGGTGGGTGAATGTGACTCCCACATTGTCCCACTCTGGATGCAAGAAACCTTGCCTGCAAGTTGATGAACGCCATTTACACTCTTTGAAAGTAACATATGTTTTCTAAAGCACTCAGGGCCCCTGGGACAAGGAGAACACGAATAAGAGATGGGGTAAAACAAGGGGAACCTCTGCCAGCTACAGCCAAGTCAGTGGGTCTGCATTAGCAGTAGCAGGAAGCTAAGCACAAATGGTCTGCTTGATAAGCTATCCTCTCAGGAGCAATGAGGATTTAGAGCATCAATAGTCAAAACAGAACACACTCAAGCCAACGGACAGTAAAGGAATCTGGTTGTGTTTTAAGGGGAAGAGGTGTTAGGCTTACAGATACTAACATGATGCAAAATTCATGGATGCTTGAGTGGAATAGCTGTGCCAGCCAACCATGGCAGTCTTCGAGAGAGGAAGAAGTCTACAGAGGAAGAGTTCAAAGATCCCGGTGGAAACAAGTATACAGAGTTTCCTTCTCAGATGCAGTGTGGGTTGGAAGGACTGATGGGCTCTGTGATGTGGAGGGACCAGCTCATGGAGAAAGTGAAGACACGACTCCTGATATCTGCTCCCTTTCAATTAAAGTAAATGGGTAGAATATGAAGATTCTAGGGATTCTGACCCCTTTGATGGCAACATGGTTGGAATTTTCTCAGCGTTGGCACAAGGGGCATCATGACAGCCTGGGACACTCAGAAAAATAAATAGTTGTCATTGCAGAGAAAATGGCAGCAGTGTTCTCCAGCTCACAGCTGTTGGCCAACTCTTTGGTGAGACATTACAAAAGGATGTTAAATCTTCACAAGATCAATTCGTGAGAATGAAAGAATTACAATTTTCAATTTTTCTGTGACTACATTTCCGCTACTGTTTAGCTGAAAAGTTGAAAGAAAAATCTTAGGAAGAGGCATTTTATTAAACACTAAAGAATGGAGTTGAGAGAGCTAATGCTTTAAAACTCCTGGTGGCAGGTGCATGCCAGATGCTGGTAGGTGACAAGCAGCCCACCATGAGGACAGCAGAGGTTTGGATTCTTGTGGCCGGATTTAAAATAGAAGCAGCCTAGTCACGCCGAGGGACTCTGCCAAATCAAACATATCACGACACAGCTGGAAAAGAGACTTGCAGAGTTCCCACCTTTCCCTTCTAGAAGCTCTCAGCCATTTCCCTATCATTGTGTGTGTATCCCAACAACATCTTCGTTCCTCAACTTCTCACTAGTGGGCTGTGCTCCTGGTACACAGAACTGTGCCTGTTTACTTTTTGATCTGTGACAGTTAGCTTCAGAATGTCTTAATGGGCAATCTGCTTTCACCTTGATGTTACGAGAAAGAATGCTAAGTTTGCAGGCAGAGGACATGTGTGTGGTCCCAGCTTCTGCTCTCTTCTCGGGTTCTGCTCTTTTCTTGCTGTGAGAAAGTTGCTTGACCTAGCTGAGGTTCAGTTTTCTTCTTTGTAAAGTGGAAGTAATTATAACCACAGTTACATCTAGGGTTGTCAGCAAGATCCAAGAGAGCATTTTTGAGAAAGTATTTTATGAACTCTTCAGAATTTGACAGATGGTAGATTTTACTTTCTCAGTCAAAGCTTGATTGTTGAGCCTGTGGCAGGACTTCATTCCCAAACCACTTGTTGTTTCTCTGGGTTCCATCCCTGTGTTACAACATTCCTCTCCCACCAACATGAGCTGGAGCCATTTCAGATGATTCAAGCTCAGAAGAGATTCGTGTGGTCACAGTTACCAGGGACACCCTGGTGCAGACAGGCATGTCATGCTCCGAAGATCTCCAGGGCTGTAGCTCATCAAGGTCTTGCCTTTTAGGGGAGCAGGGAACCTCTGGAGATTTGGAGAGAGGGGCTCAGCCTCTCAGCACACCACAAATACTGCACATGCATTCTCGGAACAAACGCTCTTGGGTCCAGGTGGTTCTCAAAGTAACTCACTCTACTGAGAAGTCCACTGGTTCCTTGTAGTTTTACTGTTGTTAAGGTAAAGACTTTTACTTTTGCTGAAATAATAACTAAACTACATTTTCAATAAAACAAGAGGTCACTGCTCTGGTCTCCCATCAGAAGCTACCATTGGTTCCATGTAATTTGGGAAATTACTTTGGCAATGGAAACTTAAAGGAGGTGATCTCATTGGGACTGAAATACTTCACTGAAATAATTCACAGTCCAAATAAATAATATATAGATGATAGAGAGAGAGAGAGAGAGAGAGAGAGAGATGATGATCTGAAGGGAAATATTCAGAAATAAGAGTTCCCTAGGAGAAATCCTTATTTCAATTTCTAGAAACTAATATGGTTCACAAAAATAACTGTCTTAAGAATCCAGTAATCCAGTACAAGCTCTAGGCCTCAGTCTAGTTTGTAGAATCAAGGTCCAGATGCCTGTGATTAGGAGTAACTGGAAGGAATATAGGCCGTGTGTGTTACTGTGATTTATAATAAGAAATACATGTTTGGTCTTTGTTCCATTTTCTGGTACAAATCTCCCAAAAACTCTTGAAATTTCCTAAGTGATGAGAGCAAAAAAAAAAAAAAAAAAGGTTTCTTTTGTTATGTTAATGAGGTAACTTTGGGAAAGAACCTAAGGATGGGGGCTGGTTGTCAGTGAAGCCAACCATGTGATTAGAGGGTTGGAACTTTCAGTCTCACCCCCCTAACCTCTAGGGAGGGGAGAGGGACTGGAGATTGAACCAATTACCAATGGCCAATGACTTAATCAATCATACCCATGTAATGAAGCCTCCATAAAACCCCAAAAGGATGGAGTTTGGAGAGCTTCCAGGTTGGTGAACATGTCAAGATTCAGGGAGAATGGCGCTCCTGGAGAGAGCATGGAAGCTCCATGTACTTTCCCCACACTTGGCCCTATGCATCTGTCCCATTTGGCTGTTCCTGAGTTATATCCTTTTATGATAAACTGGTAATCTAGTAAGTAAAATGTTTCCCTGAGTTCTGTGAGCTGCTCTAGCAAATTAATCAAACCTGGGGAGGGGATCCTTGGAACCTCTGACCTATAGCAGGTCAGTCAGAGGCACAGGTGATGTGGTCTTGGGACTGGCATGTGAAGTGTGGGGCAGTCTTGTAGGACTGAGCCCTCAACCTGTGAGATCTGAAGCTACCCTTCAGAATTTCAATACAGAATTGAATTGAATGGTAGGACACGCAGCTGAGGTCTGTGAACTGCTTATTGGTGTGGGAACCCCCACCCAACACTGGAATTGGGTGCAAAAGATTTTACCATGGAATCAGAGTAACCTGAGTTACAATGTCTGGCCATGTCACTGACATGGCAACCTCAGTCAAATCACTTTAACTCTGTGGGCCATTCTTCCAGCCTGGTCCAGGCTTGGCTGATCTGGGCTGGGCTCACCTGGGTGGATAAGCCAGAGACTGGCCAGTGTAGGATGGCCTCACCTGACACAGCTCTCTTCCACAGTCTCTCATCCTTGCCGGCTAGTGAGGCAAGGCTTGTGAGTCCGGGCTTGTTCATGGAGTGTGTGCACAGGGATGCAAGGGGATAGGTACTAGGCTTGGGCTGGCACAACATCCTCTGCCCCACTCTCTTTCCCAAGCACATCACAAGGGCAGTCTAGATCCAAAGAATGGGGAGAAAAATTCTACATCTTGATGAAAGAAGTTGAAAAATCATATTGCAAATGAGCATAGATATAGGCAAGGAAATAACGTCTATTATTTTTGCAGACAAACTAATGTAAAAGGTAAAAAAAAAAAAAAGCCAAACCAAAAACCAAACCAAAACAAAAATTTAGGTTACAATTTAGACTTGGGAGGGAGGAAAACAGTCAGTCTTGGACATGCTTCATGAATCAGTGGCTTCAGACACGGTCATCTCCCAGCACATTGACTGCACACCTCCAGAGTGAAATCTTAGGAGAGATCCCTTGATATAAGGTTTTGTTCTTGTATCTGTTCCCAGGAATGGCCTCTTGACATCCTATTGCAGATAATGGGAGAGGAATATGGGGGGAACTTAGTGGAAGTTTTCTGAGGTGCAGATGAATGGTAATCAGGCTTTATCTGTGTTCAAATTTTCTTTGCTTGTTTTGCCAATTTGGAATCTTTATGTACCGAAAGCTCCTTTCTCCTGCTCTCAATGGGCTTGGAGTCCAATATGGCCCAGAGTTGACCCAAATTGGTTCCGAGGCCACCCCAGTACAGGCGCAGCTTCTCCCAGAAGTTGTGAGGACTAGAGGATCTCCCGGGAGTCTCTCTTTACTCCGGTGAAGTTTCCTGACCTCTCCCAGGAGCAGGCTGCAGACCACCTGCGGGGGCTCGCCAGTCTGTTAGACGCATGTTGATCTGGAGCCAGCCTCTGAGCTAATAGACGTTGACCATCTCCTTTGGCCCAGAACAAACCACCTGCAGAATGTATAGAAGACACTCCCTGAGCCCACGTATTTGTGTCTCAGCCTCCTGGAATCCTGAGAAGAACACAACCCAACAGTGCCCCTTGAGCTTTGCTGGAATTATGATTAGGCAAGCCATTGGTGGGATCTGAGAAGACCTTCTATTTAAGGAAGCTCAGATCCGGGCTGTGGAATTTACGTTGGTAGCCCCAATTGCTTACAGCTGAGCCATAAATTTACATAAAATGTTTTGATGCGAAGGAGATGAAAGAAAAGAAGCAACTCTTTCCCTGTCAATATTAATACTGAAGCAATGCTAACATGATGTGTGGCTATTGATAGCAACAGTCAAATCTGCACACTTGGTGGGCGACTGAGGAATAAAATCAGAGAGATTTCTTTGTGTAAAAAATATAATTAATAGGAGATGTCTTCCTAACGTTTGTCACAAAATTGCAGTGGAATAATAATAAAAAAAGAACTATAAAACCAGGAAGAGTATGGAGATATTTACTGAGACCTGTGATTTTTTTTTTAAAAACGAGAAAACATGAGTCGGGAAGGCATGTTATCCCCCCACAGAGACCTCAGCAGCTCCTTCTAACAAAGGAAAGCCTTTTCGTGGGGAGCCTGGGAGCATAGCGTTACCTGGGCACCTCTCTGTGCTGGACAAACAGCTCATTAGCCCTCACGCCATGCCCATGAGCATGGTGGAGGCAGGAGGCATCATTATCTACTTTTCACAGACGGACAAGTCAGACTCCAGCATCGTCACACAGTAACCCTGCCAGTGGTCCTGGTGTTCCGCTGTCCGAGGTCAAAGCGCTTTCTAGCCCCTGCGCTGCACAGGAGTTGGGGAGAAAGGGTCAAAGGCAGCTGGCGTCAGACTCTCGGGCACCTCAAGAGCTGGCCCCTTTTTGGAGCCCTCTGTAGCCCCGAAATGCCACAGTGAGAACTGCCCCTTGGAAATGAAGATATCTGGTTCTTTTAAATAAACCTTATCTTACATTCTGAGTAAGACTTCAGAAGTAGAAGTTTGGATGAGATGTGGAGTAGGATTGATGTTATTTTTTAAGTAAAAAGGTGAGAGTCCCTGCTTCTCAGTTTCCAAAGAACACCTCTCTAATGAAATGCCACACAAACGTCCAGGACTCACACAGTGCTCTCTTCCTACAGCTGGGTCGTGTTTGCTTTCTGCCCCTCGTTCCAGCACCCCCGGCAGGTCCCTGCTGGTGTGCTAATGGTGAGCCCAGAATGGACGTAATGCACCCAGTGGGGATGCGGCGCATCTGGGAGGAGGTGTGTGCCTTGTTAATCGTGCAGGCTGCCTTCTGGGGCCTGAATGGCCTGAGGCAGGGTATCGTGAGGACTCCTGCATCTGTCAGGCCCACAGATGCCTGGCACACTCTCCCTGCTAAGAAAAGCCATTCATCTGTGTCCATTATTTGCCACGGTGGGCCCAGGTCCTAATCAGCCCCCTCACCAAAGCGGACTGAGAAGGTGAGCAGTCAGGCTGTGCTGGTGTGGCCTGTCCCACCTCACACAGAGGGCCAGCCTTGCAGCCTCCAGGGAGGAGTAAGAAGTGAGTACCAGACAAGGCTGGCTTTGTCAGAAACCATCCATGGTGACGCTGCCACGGGAAGAGCCAGGATCTGAGTTCGTGGTTTTTATTTAATAGCTCAGGATGTCTGAGAAGGAGCGGTGGGTGGTCCCTGGAGCAGAGTGGGCTGAGGGCAAAGGATTCCTACCATGCAAAGGTGACCATTCTGCCATCCCAGATGTGGAATGTTGGATCCACATTCCCTCCATCTTTCTACCTTCAAAACTAGTGGGGTTTTAGATTCATACCCCTCTATTTTTCTACCTTCACAGAGGGCAGGATTTCAGTCCTGCACCCCCCCTGTCTTTCTACCATCATAGATGGTAGCCTCTGGACCTGCTCAATCTCTACAGTAAGAAATACCAGAGGGATGTGAACACCCCCAGACATATCACTATGTATCTATAACAATCTCTCTCTGTCTCTCTCTATTTCTCTCTTCCCTTCTATCTCTGAATTACATGATCTACTATAAACTGTTTGAAAGCAAAGATTTGACAAGCATTTACAGGTCATAACACGAAGTGTCTCCTCTCTCGTTCACAGCCTTCTCCAATTGGTTTACTCTTCTTTTCCCAAGATGAAAAATAGATTGTTCTGCCACCAAATTACCTCCAGTAGGACACTGGTGGCTTGTTCGTGAATACTACCTTCTCTCTTGGAGTTGGGGGCGATCACTGGAGGGTTTCTACCAGCCCAGAGAATGGGAAGAAAGGAGACTGGGTCTTCTTAGGCTGAGACAGAGGAGGAAGTGCTCCTCCCTGAGGAGGTTGGGTGGAGTTGACAGAATGGAGGTCCAACAGCAAATTGGGCGTCTTGGAGTTAGCCAGGAGCGGTGGGATTTTCCATGTATAAAGGAATAACTTCTGCAGTACTGAAGTCAGAAGTTGAGGACTTCTTGAAACCTCAGTGAGGAAATGTGCTACAAAGAGGCTGTCAGAGCATCTATCCAAACTGGTGGCACTCATTCATTCATTCTTTCACTCATTCATTCATTCTACACACTTTTCCATTTAAGAGAGACCATACTCCACATCCTGGGATACAACCAAGGACTGTCCCACATGCTGTGAAGTCCCCATGGGGTTATTCCCAGATTGTCAGCCCCTCCCCACCCCTCCAGTGTGAACCCTCATGGCTGTAAGGCACACTGGAACAATGCTCATGAGAAGCCTAAAACATGCTTGAGGTTTAGGACCAGCCCCAGGACTTTTCTTTAGAGCTAACAGAGTCTTATTTTTGCTTTCCTGCCTATGGGTCTGCCCCTCAGTCACATTGACTTCTACCAGCTCTGATTCCCACCAACGTGGGACACACTGATGCCTCGCCCCTCAATTGGAGGCAGACATGGGAGACCTGCTGGGAGGAGGCCCGGGAGACATGGGTGGGAGACATCTGCCCTTGGAGTATCCAGAGGAGGTTGCTTGGCTGCTGAGCTGAGCGGAGACCAGTCCCATCCTTGGCAAGAGAAGTGGGAGATGGTGGTGCCGGCTGATCCTGGAAGACACACAGGTTGTTTCCAGAGCTGCATTAATTGGGCCCAGAGCAAAGGGAGAGGCCCTGTGGAAGTGTTTCCTAAACAAGGGAAGGCTTCCTAAACAAGGGAAGTCTTCCTAAGCGCAGAGCCTCAGGCCTGTTATTTTGAGAGCCAAAATAGAAAAGATTGGTGGCGCTCACAGCCTGCTTCAGATGGAGCAATGGTTTTACTCCTCTCGCTAATAGAAGAGGGATATCTTGCCCTCTGCCTCTCGCACTGAGTGCCGTCGGTCTTCACTGGAGGAAAGATGCCAACAAAGACAAGATTTGTTATTATTATTAAATTGTTTGGACTTGATAGCCTATTCATGAATCTATTCAATTTAAAATATATTTCATTTCCTTGGCACAGCAAGTGATTCCCCTTTCTTAGGATGTCTAAGGAATTTAATATTGAAGGGATTTCACCTGGCAGTTCCTATCCGTGAAAATGCAGTTCAGAGTTGAGGCGCATAAGAGGGAGAACAAGACGAGGTTGTTCAACTTGGCAAATGAAAAAAGAAATTTTTCTCAATCTCAGGAGTTTATATGTAGCACAGAGAACATGAGTCAAAACACCCCTCCCCTTAGAAGCCTGCGAGGGCTCCTCTGACAGTCAGCATGGGCACGTGTGCACTTCTGCAGTTTCAGTGGGGAGGACACATTTGGCAGATGAATGGGTTGATGTCTTTGTGTTCAGCCGCAGCTGACGATATTCAATGAGGTTGTAACTACCGTCTTTCAGGGCTAAATGGAGATGCAGCAGAGCAGGGCTGGGGCTGTGTGTGGATTCTCCTCTCTGAGGGACAGACAAGGTCTTGCTCCCCTGCGTCTCCATGCGCTAACGCATGCTTATTTCTTCCTTGTGCCCACCAGTGGTGCAGGAGATGCACTAATGTCTCCAATTGAGTGGGAAAGTAGCATTAGAGCTCCAAATTGATGGAGCTGTGCTTTGGACTAATGGGTCACGGCATCTGTTCTACATAGGGGGATAAATTCCAGCTCAACAGATCGATAGAAAATATATGTATTTCCTTTAAATACCTCAAAATGCTGGGAGGTTCTGGGGGGGTGTTAGAGAAAAAGGAACAATGGCAAAAAAAAGAAGGATGGGGCTGTAAAATGCCCCTAATTATAGGATCCTTGAGAATAGACTTGGGGCCGGCATTTGGGGTTTCAGGTGGCTATTGGGGCCTACGTGGCTTATAACAGGTTAAATCATTACTGTTATTTACCGCATTCAAGCAAATTAGAACTTCTATCTTTTTTCCATATTGAATGAAGATTTTTTTTTTTTACTCAAAGGATTTAACACATTACATCTGCTAAGCTTTCTTACTTTCAATAATGACTATAAAAACAAAAATATATTCTGATAAATGCTTGAATTTTTAAAATTACAGTTATTGCCGAAGAAGGGCATATTCGCCAGCCCCCACATTCCGCATCCGTAAAGAAATCATTGCCGGTTCTGTCCTTGAACTATTTCAGTTAATTAAAAGAATGTGGAGGAAGCCCATCTCTCTGGTTTGGTACTGCTAATTACAAAGGTATTCAATATGCGGCTGCAAACGGCATTCTGCTAGCGCCTAATTAAAATAAATACAAAAATTTAAATGAACTAAACAGATTTTGGCACCGGTCTGTAGTTATAGGGCCAATTTTATGTGTGGATATAACACAAGCAGAGGAATAAATCTTTAGTCTTTGCTCTTAATGGACTGTCATCTCACCAACGCAGGGGATGCAGCCTGCTGTTTCATCCAAGGAATTGCCCCAGCCCACCTTCCTCACACCCACTCCCCTCCTCTCACCCCACACGGGCAGCTTTAGGGGAACCACTGCAGATCTTAGGAGTGGGATGAGACTTTGTTTCTGGAATCTATCTTTCCTCTAACAATTCAAAATGTGAAGAACAACATGTGTTATTCACAATCTTTCATCAACAGGCTCTGAGACATTTTTCAAATATGAACTCATTAATTTTGCCCACTACTCTGCAATGTAGGGAGTTGGAAAGGAAGACCGCTCCAGATTGACTGAGCAGGAAAGAGAGGAGCTATGTGGAATAAACTGCATTCTTGTGGATGCTGCCCCTGCCCCCACCCCCACGAAGCCCCAGCCTATCGCAACAAGTTTAGGGTACTGAAACCTTAGCTTTGTGTTATCTATCAAGGTGGTGCTGGTAAACCATTTGATGATGCAAATCAAATGGATGGGGATGTTTATTCACAGATTTCCAAGCATTTCAGGGCCACCATTTGTATATAAATAGTTGATGCAGCAGACCTTCATGGATGCCGCCTAGTGGGATCTATATGCTGGGACTCTGGTTAGCAGAAGTGTGTACAGGAAAGCAACACAATTGTATTTCATTATTTTGAAATTCACAAGTGCATTTCTTCAACAACAACTATAATTGAATCCAATTTAGAGAATATATTGAGTGCCTTGTCATAGGAAAGGACTCGTTTGGTTAAAAGTGATAGAAACCCAACACAACCAGCTTACAATAAAAAGTGAATCACTGAAAATGTACTGGGGGGTCTCAGATACCCAAGGAGCAATAGAAGAGTGAGAGAAGCAGAAATGACTCAGAGCTCAGAAAACGATGACCCAAGCATTGAACCCTCCCAGGACTCACTCTCCTCCAGCCCTGCCGTCTACTCTCTCTGTGAGCTTGTTTCTCTCCCTTCCCCAACTCCTCCTCCTCCTCTTCCTCCTTCTTCTCCCTCTAAACTGCCACCTTTGCTCATCATGGTGGATGAGAGTACGTTGGCTGCACATCTTACTATTTTAGCCACTGACAGCTCAAGGGCATCTGGATGCGACCTCCGGTCCTTAATCAGGAGACCCAGAGTAGTAACTTATTGGTACCAGGCTGGGGGAAGGGGAACCCACAAACATACAGCCACTCCTTTGAGAACCGTATGGGGAACCGGGAGGAGGAGGAATCCCTCGAGGGGACACTGTTGTCAGAGCAACGGGGCCCTGGACAATGAAAATGGTAGATGCTCGTTAACTTGCACACCAACTTTGGAGCAAAGCATGGTGCTGAGGGATCAAGTGTGGGATGGAGTGTGAGACACAAGATGCATGTAGAAGAGCAGAGCAGGGGCATGAACCAGCAAACCAACACAGTAGTCACCCTTATCCACAGTTTCACTTCCCGAGGTTTCAGTTACCTGAGGTCAACCGCCACCCAAAAATATTAAATGGAAAATTCCAGAAATAAACAATTCATAAGTTTTAAATTGCATGCTGTTCTGAGTAGCATGATGAAATCTCGCACCATCCTTCTCTGTCCAGCTCGGGACATGAATCACCCCTTTGTCCAGCATATCCACACTGTATATACTACCTGCCCATTAGCCCGTTAGTTAGGAAAAAACAGAGTTTATATAGGGTTCAGTGCTAT
Source organism: Diceros bicornis minor (assembly GCF_020826845.1). Taxonomy (NCBI): domain Eukaryota; kingdom Metazoa; phylum Chordata; class Mammalia; order Perissodactyla; family Rhinocerotidae; genus Diceros; species Diceros bicornis. The sequence continues at coordinate 57,278,203 of NC_080759.1, forward strand.
CCGTGGTTTCAGGCACCCACTGAGGTTCTTGGAAGACATCCACCATGGATAAGGGGAGACTACTGTAACTTATAACTTTAATCTGATACATTGGACTGATCCTGAGGTGCAGTGTGAACGTCTGAGTGAACAAGTCAACTACATTTTTTCCAGGAATGATCTGCATGAGATTCTCCAGGTTATGCAGGCATTCTGCAGGGAGTGGGACACCTCCTGGGACGATAGGAGGACATGAAAAAGTCGTAGGAATGACACACTTTGGGGTTAAAGGCTCTAACAGGTGAGGTTATGAGGGTGGTGTCGGGGAGGGCACTCCAGCAGGGAAGAGGAAGGAGGGATGCCTGAGGGTGCCCTGGAAATGATGAGCAGTCTGGTTTGCCAGTGTTGGGTGTGGAGGTGAAATGATGTGTAGTAGTCAGCTCAGGCTGCCGTAACAAAACACCACAGACGAGGTGACTCAAGCAGCAGGCATTTATGTTCTCAAGGTCCTGGAAGCTGGGAGTCCGAGATCAAGGTGTCTGCCGGGATGTTTCTCCTGAGGCTTCTCTCCTTGGCGTGTAGATGGTCGTCCTCTTGCTGCTCCTCGCAGGGTCTTCTCTCTCTGTGCTCCTGCCCAGGGTGTCTCCTCTGTGTGTCTAATCTTGTCTTCTTACAAGGACACCAGTCAGGTTGGTTAGGACCCGCCCTCACAGCCTCATTTTAACTTGAAAGACCCCATCTCCAAATACAGTCACGTTCTGAGGTACTGGGGTGAGGGCTTCAACATATGAATTTTGAGGAAGACATAATTTAGTCCATAACATGATGCAACTGGACGTTTTCCTGGGGTCCCCTTTTGGAGGACATTTAACATCTCTGTGAGGAGTTTGTCCCTAATCTCAATAAGCAGTTGCGATCAAATGTGGTCCCTAGTGTTGGACTAAAATGGCAGACAAATGAGAAGATGTCTCTGTTTAGTCCCACATTTCATGTTGCTGAATAGGCAATTACGAAGGTTCAAGCCAGGTTAGCACCCCTGTCTTCTGGTTGGCACCCCCTGCTGCTGCGGCCACAGAACAGCACTGAATGGCGTCCAGTGACCATGCCAGCCTCTAACATGCCCCCAAGGAGTATCTGGGCAGGAAAAGAAGAATCAACTGCTTTAAAGGGTGATGCAGGACCTCTGTGGGGCCAAGCCAGCAGGTGCATGAGCCACAGACACAAGAACCAGAGATTTAGTCTCTGAGACATAAGGTTCAGGAGCAGAAAACAGCTACAACAGTTTGTGGGGCTGGGGCGCTAGACTGGATGGAGCTGGACCCCCAGGAAGACCCCACCATGGGGGGCGGGATTTGGTTCTGGTGACTGGGGAGGTGGGGCTGTTCGGGAGTGGCCGGGAAGGGTGTGAGAGCTGCCCCCGTGACGCTGCACTGCGGCTGCTTGCTGACCCCCGGCTTCTCCCAGGTGGTTAGAGCCCTCACCCGGTGGCTTCTCCTCCTGATGCATCCCTCATGCTCCCTGGCATTGTTCAACCACAAAGACAGGTATTGTCTCTGTGCAGAAGGAAGAAATACTCTTGTTTATAGCCTCGTTGGTGCGGGGCTGCAGTAAACACAACCTTGTTTCTGAGGGATGTGCAATTAGTGCCAATTTTTGCAGGAAGCTTCTTAGCACTGATTAAAAGCACTGGAGGTGATGGTGAGAATTATCGGGACTTTTCTTACCCTCTCCCAGAGCTGCTCATTAGGGATGCGGGGAGGAACCTACTGCTGTCAACATCCCTGATGTAAGACATACAGTTGGGAACCACTGAGAGTCCCTTCAGCTCACACTAATGGGGAAAATTACGAGGCTGACACTTGGCATCTTCAGATTCCCTCTGCGATCTTACTCTCACAACGCCTGTCTACTCGCAATCTGGCAGCCAAACACAGCTGGCGCATGCTCAGTTGGGCTGCCTGTATTTTTCCTGCTTAGGTACTGTATGTTTTCTTACCATCTGAAAATACTTAAATACATTGTATCCTTTAGGAAATTTAGTTATTTAGTAACATCTAAATAACACCTAAGTATGGCTGTAAAAATCGCAGAAATTAGAGGTGAAACCTGTAATTAAAATAGAAAACGTGCATGAATATATTGACATATGATTAAAATTAAACATAAACATGAGTTCTAACAAGCACCGTGATAGAGATAAAAATGAAATATTTAATCTTTTCTATTGCTTTTGCTGCGCTAGTTGACAAGTCTTAATTGGATACCCGCCACACCTACCGCACTGTGTAAGACCCCAGCTCCATTACACGGAGGGACAAACCTAACAGGCAGACGACAATTAGTGAATAACACGCCATAGCTCACGGGAGATGCTCCACGTTGTGGCGCAGCCTGTGTGGGCCGCAGGCACCCAGGGACCTGGACGGGGGGGAGGAAGGAGGGAGGACATTTCAGCCTGGGGGACACTGTGAGGAAAGTGGCTGTGGTGACAGTCCACGGAGGGAAGGTCTGGGCTGTGGAGGAAACTGGCTGAGCCTGGGGCTTAGGCGCTCCTGAGGTCATCTGGTGGGGGGAGAGGTAAAGGGTCCGGATTATGGTGGCAGGGGACATGGAGAGGAAGGGACTGGTGACGTGCATATCAAAGGGAGAGTCAACAGGCTGTGCTTTGGGTTTAGATTTAGTCTGGGTTTGTGGTAGAGCTTCAAAGCTTCCAGAAACTGCTCTTGTGAGAGTCGCCATCAACCTCCTCATTGTTAGTTACAAATGGCCCTCCTGGACCTTCAGTTCACTCCACTTCTTTCCTGAGTTTCACACTGTTGACCTATTGCACCTCTTTCCTGGGATTCTAGAACACTGGTAATGGTTAATTTTATGCATCAACTTGGCTAGGCCAGGGTATCCAGATATCTGGTCAAAAAACTACCTAATGTAACTGTTAAGGTATTTTTAAGGTATATTTAAGATGAGACTAACATTTAAATCAATGGACTATGAATGAAGCAGATTATCCTCCATAGTGTGGATGGACCTCATCCAATCAGGTGAAGGCCTCAAGAGAAAAAACTGAGGTTGCCTGAGGACGAGGGAATTCTGCCTCTGGACTGCCTTCGGATTCCAGCTGCAACATCAACTCTTCCTTAGGTCTCCAGCCTGCCGGCCTGCCCCACAGAATTCAGGCTTGCCAGCCCCCACAAATCCCCTGCTGTCATGGAGCTCACATCACACTTGGGAGACCCATAGGGAATGAACAAATAAGTCAGTATGTGGAATGCCTCGTAGTGCTGAGCTCTGTGGGGGCAAAAACGCAGGCAAGGTATTTGGGGAGTGGGGAGGGTAAGGAGGGGTTGTTGCCTCATAAAGTGTAGGCAGGAAAGGCCTCACTAATTTGGTGGCATTGGAACGTAGACCTGAAGAGAAGAGGGAGCAAACTGTGACAATATATTTGATGGACACAATAATTTGCCAAATCACTCTGAGGATTCTAATCAGAGGTATTTTATTCGAGAGTCATCTTCTCTGAAGTATCACCTCTGCTACACATCCCCACAAAGGTCAGTTGAGTGATCAGTTTCTCTAGTCTGTCCATTTTCTTTAATTCTGATGGTTTTCTTCATACACCTCATGATCCTTGCAGTCTAATTATTTTAAGGGTGGCAGGATGGGTGAATTTATCCAGATAGCTGATGTAGGTTTCCTCTGCTGTTTGTGTGTGGAAATCTGGCCCCTGGAAATGAAACATTCCAGAGAATTCTGTGTATGTGGTGGAGGCCTGTTGACTGACAGGGCTCACTTTAGGGTAAATGAGTGGATGGCTGGATTTTGGGAAGAGGCATAATTCATCTGTCTGTCTATCCATGTGTCCACTCATCCATCCATCCATCCATCCATCCATCCATCCAACCACCCATCCATCCATCTGTCCATCCACCCATCCATCCATGTGTCTGTCTTATCTATTTTGCCTAGAGGAAAGTTTAGATCATTGGAGTTCTGTGTTCAAAATCTGGGGGCAAGGAGCGGGGAGTTGGAGAGCCAGCTCAGGCAGATATTTCACAGTTAGACTTTCACTTCCTCCATTCTCCTACCACATTTTGGTTCCCTTTCCACGTCTACCCACAATGCCTATCATCTCTGGGTCTAGAGCTTCTCTTAGGTTCTAAGCATGAGAGTTTATCTCCCTGTTCAGGGCCTGGCATGAGATTGGAAGCCAGACCTCCTGGGTACCCATCCTGGCTTCTGTGCCTACTAGCTCTATGAACTTGGGCAAATTATGTAGCCTCTCTGTGCCTCAATCTCCTCAACTACAAAAGGAGATGGTAACTGCACCAATCTCTCAGGGTTGTCGTGAGCACCAGGTGTGAGAATGTGTGTCAAGTGTTCATCACTGTGCTCGGCACATGATCCTCCCTGATGCATGTTAACTGATAGCATGGTCATTGCAATCATTGCCGTTAGTGTGGATAATGTTCTTATCCTCTGCTCTATCCCTTTTCTGTGAATTTTAGGCCATGATGGTTTATTCCACCTTATCACTTTTTAAGCTTCCTGGAATTCGTTGAAATTTCTAATTTGTTGATGAGTCTCTTCCTGTTCTCTTTGCCATTATGAGTTTATTCCTCTTTTGTTCTTTCTCTCTGTTTCTTTCTGGTAATCACTTTACTCTCATTTTCTTGGTATCTCAGTAGGAAGATGAGAGACAAAGGTGGGTGCTTGATCACGTTTTCTCTTCTTGTTTTTGAGAGTTCCAAATTCCCCAAGATGATTGGGCCCATTTTATTGGAAAGATAACATAGCTTTTCTTTGTAGTGGTGTGATGGAGAAGGCGCTGAGCTGTTAAATGACCACACTTCTTGCTCAACAGTTCACTAGGCACTCCTCCCTCTGTGTGTCTGAGCTTTACGAAAGCCATCGTCTTGAGTCAGCTTTTGCTACTGGGCTCACAGATCAGTGCAACTTATTTAGTGTCTCTCTCCAGGAGCCCAGAGCATTTTACAAAGCACGACATTCCATTACGAAGTTGAAGGGTAAATTGCAATCCTAACTGACCCACCACAAATAATCTGTCTACACGAGCAGGGATAGCAGGCAACAGGCGACAGCTTACTCGGTTCACCGTGATTCTCACCTCCAGGTGAAGGAACTGTGTGGCAGAAAGTCGCTCCTTATTCCATAACTTTTAGCTGAAAAAGAGGAACAGCCGTTCTTGCTCCTGATTTGCAGGGTATTCGTGAGGTTTTGCGAAAGAAGAGCAGGCTGGGGGTGTGGATGCTCAGCATCATACCGTTATCACGCTGGATGCAAAAACATGTGAATAAAACTCACTTTATTCCCTCATAACAGCCAAGCCTTTCTCCTCAACAATCCCATCTTGCTCGCCTCCCCAGCTGGCCTCCGTCCCCACAGCTCTGCGCCAGAGACCGCACCTGCACTTGGCTCCCAGGGGACGTGGTGGGTTGAACCCTCCCTGTGGTGAGGCCCATAGTCACTTCATGTGCCAGCAGGATATCTGGGCTGCAGAGTCACAAGTGTGTGGTTGCCTCTGGACTCCTGTCCACGATACTTATATTTAAGAACTCTCATCGCACAGTGATGAACCTATTTTGGGGGATGGCCTTCTTTCACGAGTCCGATGGTTAATAGAGAAAAATGGTGCTGCGAAGCTGAAAGTCTCCAGTCTTTCCCTAAACAGATAAATAATGGATCAACAAAGAGTGCGTACATCTGCCTTGGGTTCATTATCCATTCCTGAGTGACAAAGTGACCCAAAACTTAGTGGCTTAAAATAACAACAACTGTTCATTATCTGCCCTGGATTCTGTGGTCAGGAATTCAGGAGTTCAGCTGGGAATTTCTGGCTTGGTACAGTAGGACAGTCTCTGTGGTGGGGTCATCTCAAAAGCTTTTTTGCTCACGTGTGTGGTGCCTGGACCGGGGTCACCCCAACAGCTGGGGCCCCTCAGCCATCAGTGGTCTCTGCATATGGTCTCTCTGTTGTGGTATCGCTGATTCCTATGTGGTGGCTCAGGGCTCTAAAGGCACCTATCCTGAAGGAGAGAGGGGGAGAGACAGAGAGAGACAGAGAGAGAGAGAGAGGCAAGTGGAATTCATATTGCCTTTCATGACCTGGCACCAGAAATCACAGTGCATTTCTGCCACATTTTATTTTCTGAGGCATTTGTAAAAACACATCCAAGTACAGAGAGAAAGGAGAACACACTCCAACTTTTGATGAGGCAGGAGGTTCTGAAAGAGCGTGCAGGACTGGAAATATTGCTGTGATCGTTTTTGGAGAATATAATCCACTTACCTTAAGGTCTTTTCACTTTTTTTCCTTCACAAAGATATTTTTTCTTTAAAAAGGTGGTTGCCCTCTGCTGTCTGCTGTAACAGCATATGCCTTGGTCAGATGTCCATACCCCTGGACCACCAGCCTCAGGAGATGACTTGGGTCCCTGTACTGCGTCACACACTATCAGAGTGACTTGAGGCAGCTGGCTAGATCTGGGCCAGGTTTTCCATCTCTAAAGTCAAGAAGATAATGCCAGTTCTCAGCAGCTGGAAGGAAAGCTGGGAAGCATCTCAGGAGGGAATGGAAGCACCCCATGTGAACACACAACCTGGACACGTCTTCGAGTTTCAACTCACCTCACAGAGGAATGTACTTTCAGAATGATCCTGGGTTGACCCAGATGTTCTGAGATTTCGAATAAAAATGGCTTCCTATTGCACGGGTATCTTGAGGATGAAAACTACCTTCTCTCCCTGTGTATCAATGGAAAGAAAAATTAATAATTCTGGCAAGAATAAAGTTGGTCCTATGGCCTGTGTGCCTAAATGCTTCCACTGGATGGATACCTGCTGTCACCTGGCCGCATGGCTCAAGGGGCCCCATGATTGACAGGGCGTGGACCCCAGGGGCCATCTGGAAGTTAGCTGTTTGGAACTATAGAGTCAGGACAACCACCTGAGGCCTACTTAACCCCAATCTAGTTTCCATACATGAAGCTTGAGCCTTTCGCAGCCTCACTCTCCCAGCCTTGGGGTTCTGGATGCCTCCGAGGCTCTCTGTGCTGATCTGCCCTGGGCCAGAGCCCTGGGGCTTTGCTGGAGCATAGGAGGGAGAGACGGTCCAGAGGAGGGAAGGGAGTAGCTCCAAGGTTGCATGGTGGGAGCTGCTGTTAGGGAGGGGGCCAGGACAGAGAGGGAGATGGGGTGCTGCAGGCCCAACTCTGACATGGAGATGGCCATGCAGGAAGTCCTCTGTGACCAGGCAGGGGACAGGGGGCACTTACGCTGGGTGACCACAGACATCTGGTGGGTAGCCGGTGCCTCCCCTCTAGAAGGCTGGGTCCATGGGACATGCTTGTTTTCAATCTTCCCCACAGAAGAAGGGCCACCTGCCATCCCAGAGGTGGCGGGCAGCCTCTGATTTCCAGGGGAGCTCAGGAGATGGTAGGACAGAGACGCCAGCCTCTGGCCTTGAGCTGGGCCTCCTTGCTTGGTGGAGGCCCTTGGGTGAGGGGTCACTCCACCTGCTGAGCCACCTCCCAGGTGGAATCCTAAAGGGCGAGAAGGTAGCTCCTCCCTCTCCTGTTTGTGTCTGCTTGCAGGAGGGCTGCAAGTGTCAGTTGTTGGCTAAGGGGCACGTCCTTGCCGGGACCTTCCTGGAAGCCCAGGGTCTCCTTATTCTGTCCTGCAGGAAGCTCCTTTTTCCAATCACCAGACCTGGACTGTCTCTCTCCGAGTGAGAGAGAACTTCTTCCTTCGGCTTCTTCATTCTCAGCACTCTCTCTATCGAAGGACCCAACAGGGTGAGCTCATTCTGCACCAGGAATCTCCCATCCCAGGGCAATTCCTGAATCGTGAAGACAAGATGTGACAAGACAGATGCGGATCTCTGCTCAGGGAGCTACGTGGGGCCCTTCTCACCAAGAGAAGCATCCAGGGGATTTGTTTCCAGTGATTATCTTTACTCACATTTTTCTAGTTTTGGGCCAATCCCTAGTCTACATTTTGAGGTGAAGTGAAGCATAAAGATGGTATTCCAACGCCCTCTCACTCTTCCCAGGGTAACATCAGGAGTGGCCAGCCTTGTCTCTGTGATGATGGTGAGACCAGCGGGATTGGGGGCTGTGGAAGCTGCCAGATCCTGAGAGGTTTCAACTCCAAACTTGAAACTGAGAAAGAAAGTAATAACACTGAATGTTTTTGTCATATTTTGTAAAAGAAAATTCTCACACCATGCTTACACACAATACACATATGTAGTATTATTAAAATTTTTAAAATTTTATTTATACTGTAATTGCTGAAGAAAGACACGTGTTAGCTCTTGGTTCCAATGAATTTTCCACCCGATTTCTGTGCAACGCTTAGTGATTCACTTCGACTTGTCTTTATTTTTGTTTGTTTGGGGATGAGACCTCAAAGACGAGAGAGCCGCAGAACTGAAACTCGAGTTTCATCCTTTCTTCCCGGTCCTCTCAGAGGGGCAGGACCGGGGTGTGAAGTGTGAACCAGGGATGAGGCCACCAGGGGAGAGGATTTAGACCCCATCTCTCCACCATTTCCTGGTGTCGGCCCCAGACACACTTCCATTCGCTGAAGCCAGAGACGTGCACCTTTTCAGAAAGAAAAGAAAAAGCTGCAGACTCAGCATTTTCTCCAGTCTCTGGAACACGGGCCTCTGTCACCATCTGGGACACGTGCCCAGCAGACTTGCTCCGTCACCTAAGCCAGGCATAGGGTCCAGGAGGCCAGCAGTCAGCGGCCGGAGGCGAGCACTCACTGGTCTGCCGGAAGCCTGGGGGACTTGCTGGTACGCTTACCGTTCAGGGGGACGTGGTGGGCGCCCATCCACTGTTTCCTGCGGTGGCACTTCCCTCCCAGAGGTGTGTGAGCCTGGGGGAAAGGCCGGCGGAGCCCCTGCGGAGAAGGGCTGAGTGGTGGGTGAGCCGGGGCGCGAGGGCAGCGTTGGGCATTTGGTCAGATTTTCCAGCTCATGCAGGGTAAGCTTCTGGGCATCCAGCTCCCTCCCCGTCACTCCAGCAGGGTCTACAGCAGTCAGGGGCCACACCACCCGTCAGCCTCTGGAAACCAGAGAAATAGTCCTCCAGTGGAAGAACCCGGTGACATGCCGGCACGCACTCTTTGTTCTGTTAGTCGGTTAATACCTCCTTTAGGGTCTTTTCCAGTGCTGGAATCCAGTCCCTGACACGGGATGGGTTTCTTTTCTTAGGACAGCGTCTGCGCTTTTCCAAGCGAGCTGGCCTCCCTTGCACCTTCATGCCGGGGTTCTGTCCACCAGCTCCTGCAGACTATCCGAGACGTGCTCTGTCTGTCCCACTACCGGGAGCATGGCGGCTCCACGCCCTGAATCCATCTCAGGGTTCAGGCTCGGAATAGATGGAGCTTCAGGGAAAGTAAATTGCTTCCAGCAGAGAGTGCAGTATACCAAATGGAAGTGCCAGGTTTCAATTTTCTAACAGGCTGTGCAAATGGCAAAGTGGTATAATGCTGTCCTGAGTATTAATTAATTAAAGACTAAAAGCTCCTGTCCTCTGGTTAAACAAAGGCAGCCTGACAAGTAAAGAGGCTCCTGTCAAGGCAGGACTCTGTCCCGGAGGAGGACGGGCAGGCCCCCCGTGCAGAGGATGCTCTTTGTCAGACCTCGGCAGGCTCTGGGCTGTGGGAACGGCGCTGGAAGGCAGGGCAAGCGTCACCTCACTGCCCACAGATGCCGCCCGGCACAGGCTGGAGGGCCACAGCCGCTCAGCCCACGATTGATCCAGAGATGCAGGCAGAGGTGGTTTAAATAAGCAGGAAGGGGAAGTGCTGGCCAGCAGCTCAGGGAACTGAGGCCTCAAGGGCCCTGGCGCTCCTCAGGAGGAGACGCCAACAATGGAGGCCATCGATGGGAACTGCAGGGTTTGCACGGAGCCAAGTCCTCTGTGCTCACCTGAGAGCAGGAATGCCTACACCTCCCTCAGGAGGGAGAGGAGGGGGGGCACTGAGAGAGGGAAGAAGGGGAGGAGGGATGAGCACATCTCAGGATGGAGAGGAGGAGTGGGGAGCACTGAGAGAGGAGAGAGGGAGGAGAGATGAGCACATCTCAGGATGGAGAGGAGGAGTGGGGAGCACTGAGAGAGGAGAGAGGGAGGAAGGATGAATGCACCTCCCTCAGGATGGTGACGGGGGGGAGAACACCGAGAGAGAGAAGCCAGGACAAGGTGTGGGCCACACGGGAAGGGAAAATGGCGGTTGCAGGTGGAGTGCAGCCAAGGAGAGGTGGACCTGGAGCTGCCTTCCAGAAAGCAGCGGCGCCCGGCTCCAGCTTGTCCTGCTGAGGGATTAGAATCTTCTGTGTGTCAGCATCCAGGCTGGATTTGAATCCTGCCCTTCTGCTCCCTGGCTCTGTGATCGTCGGCAGGTGGCAGAGCTGCCCTCTGACTCAGTCTTAATCTGTAAATTGGGGATTATTGATAATAATCCTACAAATAACTCTCTGAAATAGGTCCCATGGAATTCTTTGTGTAAAGATCTGGAAGGAGTGCCTGGCATGTGGGAGGCACTGTTCTATCAGCAGCACTGTTAGTCTCACTACTGCTGCTGTCGCTCCTGCCGTTGTCATTGCTACCCCTGCTACTACAGGTGTCTTCATGTGATGTCTCACTGCCTGCACCAAGTAAATTAAAAAAAATAAATAAATAAAAAAGAGAAAAAGAAAGAAACAAAGGATGTATCTAGAGCAGTTGTGCCCAAATTTTCTGTACCTTAGAGTCTCCTGAAAATTCCAAAGCTGGACCACACCCCACACCAATGAAATCTCAATCTCTGGGTCAGGGACTCAACATCAGTAGTTTTTGAAGCTCCCCAGAGGATTCCAATGTGCAGAAAGGTTTGGGAACAGCTGCCCTAGAAGGTTTGTTAGAGCAGAGAGAAGAGCCAGTAGCTGGTACGTACTCACGTGTTTGTTAAGACTGTTTTTCTGGTACCCTGGGACCTGCTAACCCCATTTCTCCGGCCAGACTCCATTGTGTGGACACAGCTAAAACTCAGGTCTTGATTAAACCAGAGGAGGGTCCATGGCCACATTACCTTATCTTTACCCTGAAAGAGCAGTTTTGTTCTTGTCCTTCTCCAAGTCTCCCTCCATCAAGCCTTTTTCTGGGGACCTTTGTTCTAGCTCCATCCAAGCATCACGTAATCTCCTATGACACTGACACTGGTGTTTGAAGCTCCCTTTGATAGTAGGAGATTCAAAGGAGAACAAACCATTTCAAAATGGATTTACCGAGACCCAATCAGGGGCTATTATTGCACATTAATTCTAAACGCCTTCCCTCCTCTGCCTCGGGAGAAAATTCATCATCTTTGGCAGCAGAGCGGGGCTCTGCTCCCACACAATTTGTTACCCTCCCTACCTGCCCGGGCTTTCTCTGTGTTTTTTTCTTCCAAATGGCAGTGCCTCTTTCTATATCAAGGCTGATCATTTCCCTCTGGCTACCTTGCCATATATTTATCCACATCGAGTCTTCTCTCCTCTCTATCTGTCCAGTTCTGAAATTTAGATTTATCTATTTTGTTACAGAGTGAGAAATTGCCCTTGTCAACGTTGTTTAGAGGAGCTTGCGGGTAGCAGTTACAAATTATTGGACGCTGTCGAGCCCTGCTTGCCTTCGGTGTGGAGGCTGTGACATCTCCCTGGTCAGGTCCCAGTGCTGTGCTTCCACAGGAGTCTCCAGGCTTACCCTGCGCGGAACGGACACAGATCGGATTTCACTCCTCAGCATTTATATCTGAAAACATTTCAGGATCAAGTGTATTCGAATGTTTTCTCCTCCCTCATCCAAGTTTCTTTTTTTTTTTTTTTATCTTAGAATTACATACAAGTGTATCACCTTACATTTGTAAAACAATGTGTACATCATTTTCTCCCAGAGATCCTGTATCCATCATGTTTATTGCTTAGGCTCAAACCTGTGGATATGGGCAGCTCAGAGTAACTGTTCTTTACTTTACCCTTTTGTGTTGAAGTGAATGTGCATGTAGAGTCAGCACAGCTGTTGCTTTTAGCCTCTGCTTCTCAGGTCTCTTCTCTGACCTTCCAGGCAATGGAAATGATTCACGGTGTGTCCACGTTTACGTCATTAGCGTCGTGTGTTCCTCTGATAAAGAGGTGTCTGAGGAGGTTTGCACATTCTGCGTCCACAGCTTTAGATGCTGTGCAACTGACCACCTTGGCTCTTGGGAGTTGCGATGGCTTTTCCTTTCCCTTCTTAGCCAGTATTTCAGTCAAATGCCTGGTCCCTCATTTCTTGGATCTTTATGTCTTTCTGCCCATAGACTTAGAGACCCCGTAGTTAAGCATGCTCCAGAAAAGCAGCGATCATTATTATACAATAGGGAAGTAATAAACAGGAATCCTCAAAGTTTTATGGAGCTGGAATGGGATGGAGGAGGAGAGGAGCAATTTTCCTGTTGTGTAATGTTGTGTCATGAAGCATTATAAATAAAACAAAGCACCAAACACACACACAGCCATGCCACCACAGGTAGAGGAAGGTAGAAGGAGGTTGGAAGTCACTAAGGACAGCCATGATGTTGTAGTAATTCGCCTCTTTACTTCTCTCCACTTCAGGCAAACCCCAAGCAGCTCTCCGTTGCTCCTCAATGGACAGACCCCAGGAGATCTGTCCTTCTCTCCAGGGAATTGGGGCCGGAGTTGGGGGAGTAGCTGTGACCGTTGGGTGACCCAGACCACACAGCTGCCACCAGCCTGGCTCCCTGAGCTCCAAGCTCTCTCTGCAGCAGATCAACTCCATGGTCTCCTTGGGGCCTCCCCTCGTGAGCCCCAGAGGCAGCACAGCACCCGAGTTTGCACAACAAGCACCTTCTGCCTCCCTGCTGCACTGAGTCACCAGCTCGCTCCTGGCAGGTCGGAGACTCGCCTTTTCTCCGCCTGGCTCTCACTCATGGCCTCCTTGTGTTATGAGAAATGGGCTCCCTTTCTCTTATTGGCACTGCCTGATGTTACCAGTGACACAACGATTATTCAACAAGAAAGTCACAGGAAGCCATGGCACTGCTCTCTATGGCTCTGGCATTAAGTTAGCTGGGTTACATTTTATCCTTCCTTATTTACTAGGTGCATCACAAACATTTCTATTGTGTCGACTTATAACGTTGAGACAGGTTATAATGTAACCATGCTAACAAATCTACACAAATATCATTGCTTATTTACTATGTACCTAGCAAGTTTACTCTATATTTGCCACATGTCTATCATTAACATTTTAGATTTGCCAAAATAGGGAGACTTTGATGCTGGAAAAATGCCACTATAAATAAGTCCCCTCAACATTGATTAGTTTAGATCAGGCAGGGATGACCATAGCCAAAAGTTTGTATGAGAACCCGCCTTAAACGTGACAAAGGGATAATTCAAAACTAGAACAGATCTTGACTAATCATGTCAGTAAAGGGGAGCGGAAGCATGGATAATCCAAAGCAATGAGAGATAAAAAAAGATTTTATGCTTCACATTGAAATATTTACTTTGCATTTGCAACTGGTACTTGTTTCTTATGCTGCTCTATTTAAAGTGGCTTATTGACTCCACTGTGACCAAAGTTGCTGGGGGCAGGATGAGCAGAGGAGGGTTCTGGGGATAATCTGCAGGATGGATGATGCACGGATAGGACAGACAGCAGTAACAGTCGCCATCATGCTGGGACACAGTTGCCGTCTCCTGGTGGATCAGAGTCTCATTCATAACCACTCACACTCTGCCCTACCCCACAGGTCTCTTGATTTTTCCCTTGCCCAATGGAAAAGTGACCTACATGATGGGGCCAAAGGCTTGGAAAGTGCATGTGCTTTAGGGCTTGTTCCTTGGCACTTCTGTCATCACCATGAGAAGAACATGCTGGGTCAACCCTGGTCCCAGGAGGAGGATGAGAGACACATGGAGCAGAGACTGGCACCAAGCCCAGATGGGATCAGCTGACCCACAGGTGTGTAAGCTAAATAAATGCTCATTGTTATACGAGTTTAGATTTTTGTGCTGGTTGCTCAGTAGTATCATGGCCAAGATGACTGATAACATCTACACGCAATGGAATTTTCTCATAAAAATATGCTAGGACACAGTCACGGACACCTCACTGTCTTCCTTTCCTTCCTTCCTTCCTTCCTTATACCCTTTGATCTCCTCTCCTCTCTTTCAGCACATTTGATGCCTGGTGTCGGGGAGATATTATGAAAATTACCAATATGATGCTATTCCTGCCATGAGGAATATACAGTCTTGCTCCGTGTTGGGATCCGGGGATGGAGAAAACTTACTAAGTGAGGGAGACAGTGCAGCTGAGCACACAGGTATCGAACAGGCGTCCCCCTGCTTCACCTACTGGCAGTGGAGACCTGAGTCAATTACTTGATGTCTCTAAGCCCCAATTTTTTCATCTGTAAAATAGCAATAATTATACCAATCTTACAGGGCTTTTGTGAGAATTAAATGAATCAAAGTAGATGCATGTAAAACACTCAGCCCCATTCCCGGCCCTGGGAAAGTGCTCAACATCGCAGCTGGTAAATAATGACAACAGAATACGCTGAGTGATGCTGGAGGAAGAGACACTGGTTGAGCGTGTCCACCTGCACATTTTATGGGAAAGAGAGAGACTGTGGTACCTGGAGAAGCTGAGCTTGCAGAGTGCTAGGTACTTTTGCCTAAATACTTCCTTGTCTTCTGTGAATTGTGAGTCCCTGAATGTGTTATTGTGTGATAACAACTATCTATAGCATATACCATGGAACCCATGGACACACGTCGATGTGGGTGAATCCCACCATTACTTTGGAATCCTGCACACGTAACATTTCCTAACAGGAGTCTGGAGCCAGCAGGTGTGTTTTCCAGCATGTCACGTGGAGTGCAGTTAGCTATGAGTAACTCTACGATCCAGTCCTGCCCTGCCTCTCCAGATGAAATAATAATGAACTTCTACAGAATGCCTACTGTCTGTCAGAGACAAAACTGGAAAAGGAGATAGACACACAACAGTCAATGCATGAACTCCATCTCTCAGTGAGTATTTCTGGCTTACCTGTGTACTTTGAAGAAGCTGCCTTGGTTTATGGTGACACTGGTAATATTTGTAAATCCTTGGGGTCTAGGCATGTAGGAGGTGATGAGATATCCTTCAGGGTGGCTTGATCTTCCTACCACTTGGCTGACTCTTCTTGGTTTATCTGTGTGAAGAGGGAGCACAGTCTGTGATTGTTTCATAAAGTAGTTCATCTTTGTTCATTACACAGCGAATCAACTCAATTTGACAGACATCAATAGAATCTTCCAATATGTAAGACAAGAATATGCCAAATTAACCATGAGTTGTTCCCTGACTTCACAGGGCTCTCCAGAGAGTTTTGTGTCCTAGGTTGGTTTTCCTCGGAAGCAACTCTGAGATGGAGATTTGGGTGCAGAAAGTTAATTGGGAAGTGCTTTCGAGATCCACCTGAGGGGAAGGGAAGGCAGCAGGGTTGGGCAGAATGGGGAGCTGAGCTGTTACGCAGCCACAACAAAGGCCTCAGCTGATCCTGAGATCCTGCGGGGAGCTCTGGAGCTGAGAAGGTCCTTTAGAGTGGTCCCCTAATAGGGTGAAGGGCTGGGTCTTGATACTGCCCCACTGACTAGTCATTGTTCATGGGCTATCCCTGGGAATGGGACATGACCTTGGGTGAAGAGGATCACTTCGGCTAAGAGCAAGTCCCAAAGCATATCTCAGATGAGAGCTGCCAGCTGCCACCATAACAGGAGTGGAGTCTGGGCTGTCACCGCATCCCAGTCCATTATATATACCCTATGAGTAATATAGGGTCTACAAGAGAACCTCTAGGGGAGCTCAATTACAGAAAAGAATTTCCTAGGGCAGGCTTAATAAGGGGTAGCCACTGAGATGGGCCTAGGATCGTGGAAACTATTTTGCACATCACATGCCCTGGGGTTGTGTGATCAACTGGAGATGTAAGAGCCTTGAAAGCATATGGGACAAGTTTTGATAAAAGTAAGGAGCAGTTCCGTCTGTTCAGAAAGGGGAAATGGGGAGATAGTGGAAGAGTGAGAGACAGTCATGGAGTGGCAGGCTGAGGCCTGACTGTGGAGAGGTACGACAGGTAGGCTCAGCTCCTGGACTTCTGTCTCAAAACCACGGCTATGTCTCATTGACTCGGAGTGAAGTGATGTGAGCAGAGCTGAGCCTTGGACTCTGGAGAGGCGAGAGGTGGAGAGACTAGTTAACTGGTGGTTCTAGAAGCCCAGGTAAGAAGTACATCTAGTAAAATGGAGTTAGACTGAATAGGAAAGATGGATGGAGGTGAAGCGGCAGAGGGTCTCAAATGTCAGATGGAGTGGCTTGGAATTTATTTGTCCCCAAAGCATAACTGTTAAAGATTTTTGGATCTGGAGTGCTGCAGAAGGGCATGACCGAAAAGGGCGTTGGAGTGTCAACGCTTATCAAAAGAAGGTGGTCAGAAAGGTCCAGCAATATTCCCGTTATGGATCAACAAACACCTTTCCAGCCTCTGCTTGAGTGCCATGAGGGTGTTATAGAATGTATCCCAGATCCCGGCCCTGACTGCAAATGCCATTTTATAAAGTGTTTTCAGTGTATCTTCTGAAGTCATGAAGAATTAAACACCAAATAGCCGTGGATTGCAGATACATATGTCCAGTCTGAAAAGAATTGGCTTTGCAGCCTGGAAGAATGACTGATGGTGGCTTTTGTTTTGGAGACGGATTTTTTTTTTTCTACTTTGAGTGTGAAAGAGAATATGGTGAAACCCAATGAGATGGAAAGATGTACTTTTCATTCATCTGTACACTGGTGCAGCCAGTATTAACTATGGTCATTAATTAGAGTTAATCAATTAAATCATTAATTTAATTTCTTGAGTCACTGGCAATAAAAAGCATAACAATGTCTATTTGCCAAAATGATTTGCAATTTCAATGAAAACAGTAATACAGCAATTAAACACAAAGAAAGTCCATTAATTTGTATTGCTTTTACTTACCAAAGCAGTTAATTACAAAGTGAAATAATTAGTCAGAAACTGATATAAGTCAAAGTTGAGCGGCAGTGAGAAAGATACCCAAGGAAGGACATGACAAAGTCATTGCCAAAAGGCAAATTGCTGATATTAACCTTTAAGTAATCTATTTTATGGCAAAACAAGGGTTCTCTACGGCTTATCTCATGCGAATACTACACAGAATAGCTAATAATAATATTAATTTGAAATCACTGTACAAATGCAATTTTCTATTTAAATATTTGAAAAAATAAAAATAGCCACTTATTGTATTGGAAAGCAAAATTTTACACCAAGAGGAAGCTGATAGTAGTGTTAAAGAAATCAAAATTATTATTTAAGTTACTTTCAGTTGCACATACTTTATTACTGTAAGCCCACCTGCATCATAGGAAGGAAGCTACTGCATTACATATGACGTTGCCTTAGGATCTTAGGGCTTCATCACCTCCCAAGACACTGGCTGCAAAGGGATGGCATAGAGTTCCACTCACCCAACCGCAGCAAACTGTGATCAGCTGTTAACAAGTTATGGAGACTATTTCTAGGGTGGGACCACAAGCCAGCAGGAACTGGAGGGGATGCAATCTTCCTTAAAAGGAAGAAACTGTCCTTCTGTGGTTAAGAAGTCTGTGAACCTGCTGAGACAGGTGTGTCACAGACTGAAAGGAGATGGGCACTTCTCTAACAGAATCAGGATAAATGGAAGCTTTAAAACAAATACACATTTTTATAACATAAAAATTAAAAGCTTTTGTAAATCCTAAGATATCATAAGTCAAATAAATAGAAATGATGGTTTTAATTAACTGACACCTGGGTCATAAATATTTTTATCTACCTAACATGTCTTTCAATGTCCCTATGAGATAAGGTTACCTGTCCCCAACTTTAAGATAGAAGAAATTGTGGCACAGAGAGGTAGGTCATTACCGCAGGCAGCACAGCTACTGAGAGGTGGAGCTGAGATGCAAACCCTCCCAGTGGGGCTCCTGAACTCAGGAGTTAACCAGGACACTCTATTTAAAAAGTATAAAGAGCTTTACTCAACAACTAATAAGAACAAACAACTCAAAAGACAAATGGGCTAAGATTTGAATCCCAAATCCAGAGAAGAGCACATCTAAATGGTTCATAAAGATGTGAAAAGATCAAATTCACCAACCAGGGAATACACGTTGTTGTAAAAAGAAACCGTCACCGTATACACACCTGACTGGCAAAATCAGACAGAGACCGAGAACCCTCTGCTAGGGAAGGTGCAGAGGGAGTGTGAGAAGTGAAGTTCCCGGTGGGATGTGAGTGCCGTCTCCTTTGGCAATGGCTGTTATGGTTGACAATACAGTCTCTGTACCCCCAGCAGTCTTCCTCTTGGAAACTCATTTCACAGACAGGAACACAAGAGTTTTGCAGGCACATATGGACAAAGATATTATTTTGAGGTGGCAAAACGGATAGCCATTGAATTGCTCGTCAGCAGGGGAACCGCTGAAGGGTCGAATAACTTATGAGGCATCCACTGCATGGATTAGTATGTGGTTATTCAAAGCAATACCGTAGAAGCCACATCAGATGGATTGGGAAGATTTCTACAAAGTGCTGTTGTGGTAGGAAGGTGAGCTGCAGAGAAACATGTACAGCATCTTTTCATTTCAGTAAAACAAACAATGTATAATTAAGTGTCTGTGTGACTTCAGAATGCATGAGAGTTGCAACGCGGTTCCTCAGGCAGGAGGTAGGGAGAGGGCTTCCATGCCTGGAGAGGGGAGAATAGGGAATTAAAGGGGAGGAAGAGACAAGGAAAAAGAGAAAGACTGTACTTTAAATCAGAATAATAATATAATCCAATTTATGTAAATTAAACCTGAGAGTCCTTGAAGAAATTTTGGAAAATAGAGATCACGTTAGATCTATATCTACCCCTTCTCTGTCCACTGACGAAAGGGATGCCCATAATAAGTGACCAAAACACAGTGTGAACTAATGTGCATGACATGATCGCATTTGGGGAACAAGGAACACCTGTTCCCCCAGATGTGTACATGCGCTTGTGCAGAGGCCGCGAGGCTGGTGCCCCTGAAGATGAGGCGAGGGCAGGCAGGCAAGGGAGAAAACCGGCTTTTCATTGTCTTATTCCACTTGGAATATTTAGGCACATTCATTTTGTAATTTCAAAAATGATAAAGACACATTTTAAGGTAAAAGAAAAACGTCAAGACCCACACTTCAGAATAATAACCATAAAATGTCCCCCATGAATCGGCTAACCTCTTGCCCCTTAGTCAGATGTCTTTGGTGGTCTTGGATAACTGGATGGACCCCCAGGGCTACCCTGGCCTCATCTTGTAGTTTTGGCGCACTCAGAAGGACGCCTTATGGGATGGTGTGGTCACAGAGCCCCCGGGCCTGCCCCACTGGGCTGTGGCTGGCTGTTTGGTCTCTCTGGGCTCAGGGCAAGGCCTGCGAGCTCCAGTAGCTTGAGCAGACAGTATGGAGACTTGCTTGCCACACTGGAAGGAGAGCTGGTTCTCTGAGATGCTGAGGGCTGAAATGCAGGTATGAATCTGGTCAAGTTGGTGAGCCACGTGGGAAGAAAGATAAGCTATGATTACTTAAAGTCACAGAACACAGATATTTTTTAAGGCATAAGTTTACTTGTTAATAACAGAAGCTTCAGCTAGAAAATTGAGGAAATGCTATACCTCATAACAAAACTAAATTTTGCCGCAAGTCATCCTGTCTTTTTTCTATGCACGTGCATTCCAACCATCTGATTCCTTCTCTTCTTGGAGGGCAGCTGTCTCCGAAATTTGGACGAAGCAGGAAGAACACTCGGGGTCACAGCCCTGGAGACCCCGGGTAGACACCCTCTAGAGAGGGACAGCGCAGGAAAGACAGCTCCGTCTGCTCCCTCAGCTCCTGGTGGATCTGCAGGACCACGCTTGCTGCAGTGGATGGGGGCCCACTCAGAGGGAAGGCGCTTCTCTCTCCTTGTCCAGAGAGCAGAAGGTGTGGCAGGCCCCCTCCCTCCTGTGGCACCGACGCCCCTGCGAATTCACCACGCTGGTCACTGCCAGCTGCGCCTTCACACTTGTCTGTTTGTAACTCTTCACTTGTAAGAACAGGCCTGCACACAGTCTCCCAAGGTCAGGTATTGATTTTCAGTCGAAATATTAAATCCGTATTGAGGAAGAAAGGGTGCCTAATTAATAAGGTGCTTTCCCCTCCCCTGTGTGTCTACTGCAATAACAAAGGCACCGTAGCACGCTTACTTTCTGCTTCCTGTATCGCCCAGAGAGGCTCAACCGAATTCTCTAATGATCTCATGTTCTACGCCTAGAGGGCCAGGAGAAAAGGGCCTGAGGCAGGAGGCACTGGATACAACCTGTTAACACGTTGCTATAGGTGGACTATTCCACTTGGCGTGAAAAGCTCAGCATGTCACTTAATATAGAAGACTTTGGCCACAAGTGCTCGTGCACACACACTCACACACCCACACTTCCCTTACTTTTAATCTCAATTCCCATTCCAGCCACAGTAGCCTCTTCTTGCAGTGCTATGTGGTGTTGAACTGAAGACACCAAGCAGACCGAGCCTGATCCTCTCCAAAGAGTGACCAGAGGCCTGGCTAATGGCTAACATCAGCCCCCATAGTCATAGTTTTTTTTGAAAACACAGCAGCCTCCCCAGCACTGCCTCTTTCTCCTGTGTTTCTAACAGGCAGTGGAGAAGGGGGCAACCACGTCTGCCATGTAAATCAAGCACAGATGGGAGACGGGGAGGTTCAGCGTTACCGAGGGGAGCATAAAGGGGCCAGTGCACACAGAATTGGGTGTTTTACATTTTGTGTGGGGGGCTGCCTATGGAAACTTCTTTGGGGGCTTTCCACTCTAAGGACCAATGGGACCTCTGCTTCTGACATAAAGGGGGAAGCTAGCTGCCTTCAACTTCCCTTCTGCTCTCCATTGGGGAACCCGGTGATTTGCATTTTAGATGTAAATTCATGTAAATCAGTACTTATTTTCAGATGAAATCCTACCATTGAGAACAATCTGGAGTCATTCTCCAATGCCAGTGTGCGTTTGATCCCCATATAATTTCTTGGCATATGGATTAAACCTGCAATAAAGGTAATGCAGTTATGACTGCGCGTGTGAGACAATTGACCCTTATTGTGCCACAAGGATAAGGAAATCTAATTCTAACGCCTTTTCCAGCATCTGAGGCAAAGCGAGGCTGAATGCCAGTTCAGCTAATTGGCTGGAGTGTGGGCCATCCAGTTCCATCCCCTTATTGGGTCAGCTACACTCTCTTTTAGCCTTTAGTCCAAAGAAAGAACCTCATTCCTGGCCAGTTTATTGCCAGTCACTGCCTTTGGTTTCAGTAAGCAAGAGAATGTGCCAAAATCCACCCAAATTAACCACCCCTCACAGGCAGAACATACCCCTGGCTGTGTTCTTGTGAGTGATGGACATATCATTCTGATGACCACATCTGCATGCACCAGAAAGCCCTGAGCAGAAGATTTTGTGGGGGAAGAAGTTGCGATACTCAGTCATTGGAAAAACAGAAGCTGAGAGGAGGCACTAGGGTGCAGCTCTGGCTGGGCATCAAGAAAACAAAGAAAAGGTCGGGGAGGTTTCTCTGAAAGCTGAAGAATGTGGGGTATCTGAGCACACCCCCTTTCTGCAATTGCATAGATTTAGATAAACTTCAGGAAAAGTTACTGAGCCTGAAATAGAACAGTACTTCCCTGGGAAAAGCATTAGTCTACAAGGCAGGACATCAACATAGACTGAGTACAAAGAGCGTCCTCATATGCTTTTGTAAGGAATGTGTGATGGAAAGCATACTGAACAAGATGCAGGGGGAAGGAGGCACGAATCTGAGCAGGAACAGTCAGGGATGGGCTACGCGGGTCCTCAGAGCATCATGGATGGTTCTGCTGGGGGTAAGGGATTTTAGAGTAGATGGCACATGCTCTTTCGATAATACCGGGAGAAACAATTCAAATCATTGTGAGAAGAATCAAGACTTTTTTTTTAAGCCCTTATAATTCTGGTAAATCTATTATTGTTATTCTTAAATTATTTTTGAAATAGGAATAGATAGTTCTTGCTGATTTTTCACTTTCCCTCTGTTTTAGGAAATTTGGAAAGAAAAAAAAAGACTTGAATCTGAAAGTTTGCTGTCACCTCTAACTTTTGTTCTGTCTCTAGATCTGGAGTGAGGCAGCCAGCTGACTCCGGTGGGTGTGGCCACAACTGCTTTGCGTCTGCAGGGACCCTGCCAGCATCTCTCAGGCCAAGAGTCAGCTGGAAGGGAGGGAGCAGGTGGAGATTAATTAGCATGAAGAGCCAGCTCATTAGTGGTGGAGGGGGTCTGCTGGGAAGCTAAGGAGGTAGCAACCCCTTTAAAGGAAAGAGACAAGGGGCATTAGGGATGAATCGGTATTAAAATGCAGACAGAAAGGCTTCAGCTAAATCATTATACTCGTTCGCGTAATGAGAGGCCAATAAAGAGAAGCGTCCCATCGGCGAGTCCACGAATTGAGTGCAAGGGGCAATTTAGGGAGGAGAGTCCTACAGAGAGCTGTGACTATGCTTTGGGGCTTGAAAAACTGTGAATCTGAGGAAAAGATGGAATAGGATGATTTAGTCAAGTGGTGTAATAACCATTTTCAAGGATAAAAGGGGCTGTTGTGATGAGGATGGCGACCAGCTGTCCCTTTTTTCCAGAGAGGCTGGAACAAAAGAGAGCGAACGACAGGGCAGCGGGAGGACGGCGGGTGGAGTGAGGAGGGAGGGAGCGACTGCGCTGGGGGTGGGGGATGAATAATCCAGCCATAAAAGTCGTAAGGCCTGGAGACGGGTCTCAGGGTGGATCTGCAAAATAGCCTCCTGGAGATCTTAGGAAACAGGCTAATGAGAGCGGGAGCCGCCCTCTGTGAGCGCTCGGTGGGAAAACTGGTCTTGGGGGCCGGAGGGCAGGGCGCCCCCTGGAGGTCAAGGGCTGCACTGCTCTCAGCGTGCAAGGCCTCGGAGATGGTTGTCACAGGTGGAAGGTAAGGGGGAGCTCTCAGGGCTGACACAGCGTTGCGGGATCCCAGACTTAGAGCGCAGACCTCCCCTCTTCCTATTACAAACAAAGCTACGGCAATGCTGAGATTTCTACCCCCTTCCTGCTCTACTTCTAGAACAAGGTCCAGTTCAATTTCCCTCCTCTTTTCTACCTCAAACCACTCAGGCATACACTGCCAAGTAATTCTGTAATAACGTTAGCAGCCCACAGTAAAACAAAGCAAATACCTTAATTACACTGAAAAAAAGAATGGAGCTGTAGACTCGTTCTCAGAATCACTTTCGAGGTAGCAAGTGTGGAGTTCTCTGATTCTACAGGTGATAGTTACAGATTATATTAGGAATAAGCTCTCTCTAATCTTTTGAGAACAGAAGCTGTAAATTCATTTCACGTAATGTTGCAAAGTCTCTGATTCAAGGAGGTTGTTATTAGCAGAGGATTCCTCCAGGGTTCTTGTTGGCTATCATTTTCTGATGGCATGTTTCTTGTCTTAATATCTCCTGTTTTGGAAAAATATAGCAGAAGATGAAACTTCACTTATTAAACCTTTGCAGAGCATGGGCAGAGAGTAAATACAGTCACTGCTTATTTTTCCCCTCTAATCCCTATATAAATCTGAGTCCACCTCTTCCCTGATTCATAGGCATTTATCCCTAATATCCCCAGACCTGCTCAGTGATTAATCTTCTCTGCAGTTACCAGGCATGGTCATGCTTGCTTAACAGAGGAGATGGGAGCAATCAATAGATTAATCACTGAGCCTTGTGCAATTAGATGACAGAACCAACATCCCAGCCAGCCAAGTGCTGCTTTTCCTTGAGATTATTTTGTTTGTTTTAATGGAAAAGTTTCAATGTCTAGGATGGTGTGTCATCTGGGGAGAGATGACATGGGAATGCTGTAACAAGGCTGACATCTCTTTGTTGGTCCAAGAGCTGAGGTGAGAAGATCATGGCCTCAATTCCTCCTCTGCATCTGAGGAGCGTTGTGAGCACTTACATGTTTGTCCAGGAAAAAAGCTTTGGTCAGATTTTTAAAAATTAAGATTTAATTAACATATCATAAAATTCATCACTTAAAAGCATATATTTTAGTGCTTTTAGTATATAGTCACACGTTGCTTAACGACAGAAACTCATTCTGAGAAATGTGTCCTTAAGCAATTTTGTCGTCGTGTGAACATCATAGAGTGTACTTACACAAACCTAGATGGTATAGCCTGCTACACACCTAGGCTGTATGGTATTAATCTTATGGGACCACCGTTGTACATAGGGTCTGTAGTTGACCAAAATGTCATTAAGTGATGCCTGATGTTATTCACAAAGTTGTGCAACCATAACTGCTGTTTAATTACAGAACATTTTCATCACTCCAAAAAGAAACCCTATACTCGTTAGCAATTATTCTCCATTCCCTCACTCCCCAGCCCCCGGCAACCACTAATCTACTTTCTGTTTCTATGGATTTACCTGTTCTGGACAAGTCATATAAATGTAACCACACAATGTGTAGCCTTTTATATCTGGCATCTTTCATTTAACATAATGTTTTCAAGGTTCAATGCTTCATTCATTTTTGTGGCTGAAAAATATTCTCTTGTATGGATATACTGCATTTTGTTTACCCATTCATCAATGGATAGACATTTGAGTTATTTCCACTGTTTGCCTATCATGAATAATATTGCTTTGAACTTACGTATGCAAGTTTTTATGTGAACCTAATTCTCTTAGGGATATACCTAGGAGTAGAATTGCGGGGTATGGTAATTCTACGTTTAACTTTAGAGGAACTGCCAAATGCTTTCCACAGTGGCTGCATCATTTTATGCTCCCACAGCAATTATGAGGGTTCCCATTTCTTCACATTCTTGTCAACACTTGTTATTGTCTCCTTTTCAGACTATAGCCATTCTAAGTGGTGTGAAGTCGTATCTCATTGTAGTTTTGATTTGCAGTTCCTCAACTATTAATGATGTTGAACATCTTTTTGTGTACTTGTTGGCCGTTTGTGTATTTCCTTTGGAGAAATGCTTATTCAAATCCTTTGCCTATATTTTAATTGGACTATTTGTCTTTCTTATTGTGGAGTTTTAAATGTTCTTTTATTTTTATTTTTATTTTTTTTTTGTAAGGAAGATCAGCCCTCAGCTAACATCCATGCTGATCCTCCTCTTTTTGCTAAAGAAGACTGGCCCTGAGCTAACATCTGTGCCTATCTTCCTCCACTTTATATGGGATGTCACCACAGCATGGCCTGACAAGTGGTGCTTCTGTGCACACTCGGGATCCGAACCCGGGCCGCCAGCAGCAGAGCGTGCGCACTTAACCACTACGCCATGGCGCCGGCCCCTTAAATGTTTTTTATATATTCTGGATACAAGACCCATATCAGGTACATGATTTGCAAATATTTTCTCCCATTCTCTAGATTTCTTTTCACTTCCTTGATAGTGTTTTCTGATGCACATAAATTTTTAATTTTGATGAAAGCTTTAGTCAACTTTAATCAAAAGTCTTAGGTCAGTGTTTCTGAACTTGTTTTCAATATCATCTCCCTAAGGAGAAAATTCTAATTTAAGGAGATAAATTGAATATTAAAGAATAGATTTTTGTCAAGTAGCATTGAGCTTCGAAGGGGCACAAAGAGTTGCAATATATAAGATTTCCTTTCCACCAACTATCAATTTTTGTCCCCTGGAGGGGGCAATATTGCCTCGTTGGCTCCATTGAGTATGCAGGAGTTAGGTCAAAGCTATTACTCTTACCTAAACTAGGGTGAGACAGTGAAAACGATCTGAGCGCCCCCTTTGTGTGAGTTAACTTGCTCCTGTGCTCAGGACCACCATCACCATCCGAGCATTTCTCACTGCCACCTTAGACCCTAAGAGCTTTTTTCTCACTTAAACCTTTACAGTTTGAAAAGAAGGACGCTGATAGTTTTATTCTTTCCCCCCAGTGCGGACATGGACCCTGGTCTGCCGGCAGTGTCTCTGAACATTTCTAGGACCTTGTTTGATTTACATAATTTACCACTTGATCATACAGCATGGGCTTATGTAGCTTTGCTTCCACCTGCCAGTCCTCACTTGCATAGCTGTTCACATAGTGCATGTCATTGGCACTGGGTGAACACTTGGAATCTTGACCTAAATCTTACTTCCAACTTGACTTTAATGTTCTGTGCTGACACATGTCTTCAGACCATTTTTATTCCTTTACAAAGTCTGGGCTTGGTGTTGTACACCCAGTGTGCATTTAATACTTACTGACTCCCCAACGTTTGTGTTTTCCCCACCGAAAAGAAATGATGCAAGGGCTTCATTAGAATAACTCCCTGACGGTTCTATTTTGCTGAGTGCCACTGGTCACATATGGGTGGCATTCGTGGAGTTGGGATTATCTGTTGTCTCAAGCTGGATTGACACAGTAGTGACAAAGACACCAGATAGCTCGGATAGGGTCCTGGGCACCTGGGCTGGAATCAGAACCGAGAGTGTTCTCCTAAAGTGTTGGGAACCACTCCTGTCTTGGAGCTAGGTGACTTAAGGAGGAACTCAGGACCAACCTAGCTGTGTTCAGCATCAGACACGTGGGTCCTTAGGAGGCTGCGAGCAGGAAGTCAGGTGAGTGGTGAGGAGCTATGGGGACCACCACGATGTGGATAAACAGTACAAGCTGGGTTAAGGTGAAACAGCCCTATAGGAAGCTATGAACAGCCCAGCCCAGTAGCTGTTTTCATTGGGAGGTAGCCCAGTGGGATTTGAGGGGGTAGGCTACTCCAGATGACTGGCAAGTGGAGCATGATGAGAAATCAGGGGACAGTGGGCAGCCCAGGGAGGCTGCTCTATCCCTGTCCTGGAGGCACTGACCCCAAATCAGCATTGAGATCCCGGAGGAGAGGGAGCTATGCTTTAACTAAGTCCTGTTGGTGTTCTTAGTTAGAAGATTTTTTAAGAGAGAGGCTGGTGGATATGTATAAACTCTAGAATGTATGTTATCACTTTATATGGAGCTCCAAAGTGCCTTGTATCTATAGTGACAAAACTTTATTTTTGCTCTGAATTCTCCTAAAATGTCTATGAACATAAATTACACACAACTCTGCACCTTCACCTCTGACATCTGTCCTCATGCACTTGGTCCAAGGGGCCGTGAGGTTGGGGATTACTTATGGGGCAGGGCTTATGGGAGATGGGACATGGGCTGGCTCCTTTTATCTTCCTCAGAGGTGAAATGCTTTATTCCTTCTCTCTCTCTCTAGTAACTTCCATAGTCTCCATTACTGAGTGTCTCACTTGCTTTTTTTCTATAGGAAGAGAATAGTTGAGAGGGTTGGTAGGAGCAGATGATAGAGTTAGTCGTCCACATCCTTTGTAGCCCAGGAGCATCAGGAGGCTTTAGTTTAAGAGGAAGAAGCTGGAACAAGAAAGACCCAGGTGTCTCTATGACGTGTCCACCAAGGACAGGGCATGGGATGGTCTGCATTCCTTAGGGATGGGATCTGGTGCATCTACTCCCACTCAGCCAGTCCCAGCTGCCACATCCAAGGCCAGGCCAACCAGGCTGTAGAAACTGTTCTGAGAAACTCCAGATCATCAACAAGAAGATATCAGCCTTATCCCTGGAGACTCTAGAGCAGCTGACAGGTGATTCTGTATTGCTGGAAAATGAGTGGATTTATGCATCCCACAATGTGCCTCCTGAGAGAAGCCATGTGAAGCCCCTCCCCACCACTGTGGGCACCAGGTGAGTCGGGACCTCCCAGAAGTTGAAGGACCTGTTCTTTACTTAGTGAACAGTGTAGAATTGGTCTGGGGTAGGGGTGTGGGGTTTCCCTGGTGAAGAACCTAGGAAATATGAAGTATTCCAGAAGAATCTTGAGGTACCCCAGTTGCCTTAGGGCTCTTGGAGCCTCCCCTCCTCAAGTACCCAGAGGCCTCAGAGAGGGCTGAGTTCCTTACCTTGGTAGGAGAGTTTGAAACCTCAAACTGACCCAGATGTGCATTGACTTCCTGGAAATAAAAGTGGGTGCACGTGGGCCCCTCCTTGCAGGTAGACAAGAAGACCTCCAACATGTAAGAATCCTGACGTCTGTACCTGGTTTTATTTACTGGGCAAGAAATACCTTCTGGTGAACTGACTCACAGGTTCCACAGGACAGAAATGGGATCTAGTTGGCTGTTGCTGAGTGACAAGCTGAGATGTGACCAAATCAGAATTAATGGCTAAAATGAGTGTTTTGGATAATGTATGACTTTCTGTTTGCTTATTATCTCCCTCTCCTCATTCCTCAAATGATTGAGCATGACCATCGGAGTAGCCTGGTTAACAAAGCTCGCTCTCTTGCACGAAGATTTTGTTTCCGGAGAAGGTAAAATTTGACGTAGTGTGTAGTTAGAGCTCACATTTCATGGCTTCTTTCCTTTCTTCTTTTCTTGGTTGTACCAAACATGAATTGTTGTAACAATATAAATATATTATAATATATAAATGTAAAATAATATATAATAAATTAAAGCATCCAGAATAAGGATGCTTTTAAAACTGGACACCCTTAATCGTGTCTATATGTGCCAAGTGTGGTGCTCAGGGGAATTGGTAACATATTTACTCTGTTTTTTTTTTCCCTAGAGAGACAGGTGGCAGTTGAATCTTTAGAAAAATTTATCATTCCAGATTAAATGAAGTTTTTGGTATGAGATAATAGTTAATTTTCATTAAATAATTATGTATCGTCTATTATGTGGAAAATACCTTCTTAAGTACCACTAAGGCTACAATGTCACATGACCTCATGTCTTGACCACAGACAGCTCATTATCTAGTGAGTCAAGGTTAAAATGCACACAGGAGACTGCAACCAAATCACAGTGAAACCACTTGTGTAAGGAGAGATCACAGAGTCTAGCATATAGATGAGGACAAGCTTCAGCTTGGATGATTCAAGTGCAAGTCACATTTAAGTAAGATTATGAAAAAATAAATAGAATTTAAGAAAGCAGATATGAGGGAGGACGTTCAGCAGGGGGTACATGAGAAGAGGTACAGAGGTAGGAACACGAGGGAACAGCAACCCGTGAAGACTGACGGCAGTGCAGACACACATAAGGGATTAGGTGCGTGGGAGGGTGCAGCCAGGCTCCCCAGTGTTTGCTCGGGGCAATGGCTGCCTTTGGTCATTTTTGAGCACAGAAGTGATACATACACTCGTGGGACAAATGGTCTGGTAATGGATGAACCGGAGGTAGAGAGATGACCAGGAGCACATCATGGGCATCCAGGAGTGAGATGGTGAAGGCATGGCGGTCCACAGGGTAGGCAGTGGGAATGGAAAGGAAGGGACGGAAAATGCAGACTTAACCGTACAAAGAAAACTTTCTGAAGCTTTGTGATTGATTGGCTATGGGGGTGGGGGGAGCTGGGAAAGGAGAAGAAAGAATAAAAAATGAGTTGAAAGTTTTATTTCTGTATGATCAGAAACACCATTAAAAGTGAAGTCAGGAGGAGGGTGTGGTTTGGGAGGGAAAATTATTGTATGTGTTTACAAATGATGAGTTCCAGTGGCTAAGGGTCCAGTAAGCAGATGCAAAGGGTGAGTGGTGAGAGATGGGTAGCTCTAGGCAGGAGAAGTGGACTTAAGAGTCGGTTTTCTGCAGATTCAGTGCAAGCTACAAGTGTGGGTGAGATCACAGAGGGGAAGATGGAGAATAACAGCTTTGAGAAAGCTTGTTCTCTAAAGGTGATGGGACTAGAGTTCGATGCCAAGCACGAACTCCTCTCCTTGCAAGAGTTAGGTCCTACTTGGGTATCTCAAAGCACCTCTAATTCAATGTGTTCAAATGTGTTCAAATCCATCGGTTCCGCTTGCTCTTCTCTTCGTTGTCACCGTCTGGTCCTTCTCTCAGTTATTGGTGCCAATAAAAACCAGCCGAGGCAGCAAATGGGAATCCTGAGAAACATCTGGACTCTTCTTTTCACTCTCTTTATCATGGCTTCTAGTAAACGTAAGTGCCTAGATGTAATGTAATCAAAGTTATGATTAGTGCTTTTTTTAATCTTTTTAAAGAGACCCGTCTCTACCCCAAAGTCGAGAAAATGTTCTACTATATAATTTTCTACAAGGTTTATCACTTTCCTTTCACGTTTATGACATTAACCTACCTGAAAATATATAGTATGTGAGTTAGGGCTGTGATTTCATATATGTTTTTCCATATAGATAACTATCTCAACAGCATTCATCAAAAGGACACCTCCACTGTCTTAATTGTCACCCTGGGCCTATGTCAAGAGTTCTGTAGGTAGAGATTTGTTTCTAGGCCCTATTTTGTTCCCTCTAGTCCATTCGTCTCTTCATGAACCAATATTATACTGCCTTGGTTACTATACTTAATAATAATGCTTCAGATATGATAAACAGTTTTTCCATTTCCTAATTCTTCTTAAAGAGTGACTTGGATATTCACTAAATTCCTAAGTAAAGTTTAGAATCAGCTTGCTGAGTTTCCCAAAATCCTAGTGTAATATTAGTTGAGATTTCATTGACTCTGTAAATAAATTTGAGAAGAATTGAAATCTTTACAAAATTGAGTCTATCAACCAATGCCTTCCATTTTGGGTCTTCTTCAATATCTCTTCATTATGTTTTATAATTTAACCTAGAAAAGCCTTGCATACTTTTTGAGGTTTTATTTTAGGTACTTCCTTTTATTTTTGCTATTATAATTGGCGTTTTTAATACTTGTTTTGTAGCCTTTTATTGTTGGTATGTAGAAATAAAATTTATTTTTATATGTTGAGTTTTACTAAATTTTCAAGTTTGCTAAATTTTCCTTTTAATTCTAATGAATTTTTTATGGATTCATTTCTATATAAAAAATTTATATCCTGTCCAAAATTATATTCTCTCCATTTCCAATTCTTATATTTTTCCTTTCTTTGTTATTCTTGCCTTACTGTGATGGCTAGGCCTTCCAGCACAGTGTTGAAAGGAATTTGTGATATAAGGCATCCTTGTTTTGTTCCTGATCTCAAAACAAAATATTTCAACTTTTTAACCATTAAATATAGTATTTGCTATAGATTTCTTTGTAGAAACTCTTTAATAGCCTGAGAAAGACCTCTTCTATTCCTAGTTTATTAGGCAATTTGTCATTTTTATCATTAAAAACTTTATCAAATGCTGTGTCGGCATCTGTGACTTTCCTCATTTGCTCTGTTAAATATTGGATTACATTGACTAATTTTCCACAATCAAACCAACCTTGCACTGCGGAGCTAAACCTAATTTATATATGATATATTATACTTTTTGCCAGATTCAATTTATTCATATTCTGTTGAGACTTTCTGTATGCATGTTTGAGAGAGACTGGCCTGTACTTTTCTTTCACTCACTGTCATTGTCAGATTTTACATTAATGTTATACTAGTCTCAGAAAATGACATGATGTATTTCCTGTTCTCCAACTGAATTTATATACGCATTTAGAATTTTTTTTTTTTTGGGAGGAAGATCAGCCCTGAGCTAACATCCATGCCAATCCTCCTCTTTTTGCTGAGGAAGACCGGCCCTGAGCTAACATCTATTGCCAATCCTCCTCCTTTTTTTTTGGCCCCAAAGCCCCAGTAGATAGTTGTATGTCATAGTGGCACATCCTTCTAGTTGCTGTATGTGGGACGCAGCCTCAACACGGCTGGAGAAGTGGTGCGTCAGTGCGTGCCCGGGATCCGAACCCGGGCTGCCAGTAGCTGAGTGCACGCACTTAACCCCTAAGCCACAGGGCCGGCCTCTGAATTTTTTTTATGTTAGAGAAAAATTTGTGAGACAAGACAGACACTTGGACCTAGAGTTTTCCTTGGGAGAATATTTTTTAGCTCTTTATTATGGAAAAATTCTGTTTATATCTAATGCAGTTACTGGCCTATTTGTGTTTAAATACACTATCTTACTTGGTGATTCAGATTTTTCATACCTGTTCTATATTTGTTTCTCCTTTTAGATTAACAGAGTATATAGTTTATTTTGCTGAAGAAGTTTAGCCCTGGGCTAACATCTGTTACCGATCTCCTCTTTTTTCACTTGAGGAAGATTAGCCCTGAGCTAATATCTAAGACCATCTTCCTGTATTTTGTATGTGTGTCGCTGCCACATCATGGCTGACGGGTGGTATAGGTCTGTGCCTGAGGTCCAAACCCATGAATCTGGGCCGCTGAAGCAGAGGGTGCTGAAATTAACCACTACACCACGGGGCTGGCCCCTTAGCAGAATATTTTTAAAATCAATTTTCCCTCTTTATGAGTTTAAAAGTCATGTACTTTGTTTCTGTTCTTTTAATACTTATCCTAGAAATTGCATCACGCCTACTTACCACATCTAAAAAAAAATCGTTACTTTTATCCTCTTTTCAAACTATGGAAGGAACTTACAACACTTGAACTCTTTTATCCTCTCCTGCTTTATTTACTATTATTGTTGCTTTTTAAAATTTTATTTTAAAATTTTAATCCTCAAGAGATTATGTTTATGTAGTAAATTTTATTTAGATTTATGCATGTATTTCCGTTTTATTTGGCCTTATTTTCTTCTTGCATTTCAAACCTTCTGTCTGGGATAATTTTCTATCTGACCTATATCCTTAAGAATTTTCTTTAGCATGCTATTGCAAGTGCTTTCACTTTGTGCTGTTGTGTAAAGAGTGCTTATTTAGCCCTATTCTTGAAAGATATATGCAATGGATATGGAATTATTTCTCCCTCACTCTTTGGAGAGACCAGTTCTGTGTCTTCTGACTTCCATGCTTGTTAGCAAGAAGTCAACTGTTATTCCTTTGACGAACTCTCTCTGTCTCTCTTTTTACACACACACACACACACACACACACACACACACACACACACACACAGTGTATATATAGAGGTGTTTTTTTCTGGCTGCTTTTGGGATTTTATTTTCCTTTGGGTTTTGAAGTTTCATTA
This sequence comes from Diceros bicornis minor, assembly GCF_020826845.1. Lineage (NCBI taxonomy): Eukaryota > Metazoa > Chordata > Mammalia > Perissodactyla > Rhinocerotidae > Diceros > Diceros bicornis. Next base: position 57,311,349 of record NC_080759.1, read on the forward strand.
TGATCTGTCTTACTGTGGATTTATTCTTATTTTCTTTGCTTGAAATTAGTTGCACTTTTGAACCTGAATAGTCAGGTAAATTATGAGAAAACAGCTTGTGAGGCTAGGGGGGGGTTATGGGAAAAGATGGAAATCACCAGATTCAGAAGGTGGGAGAGGAGATGTAGAAAATGGAACTATGCCGTCAGGGCCAGATGCTTAGAAAATGAGCAATAAGGTGTGTGTGTGTGTGTGTGTGTGTGTGTATTTGTGGGCAAAATTCAGAGCTGATGATGGTCACACTCGAATGAAACTCAGAGGCTGCATTAAGTGTGAGTAAATTACCTTTCTTCTCAACGTCTCGCTGAATTCCTGGTACAAAGTTTTTGAAAGAAGAATCCAGCAGTGTGAGATTTCTAATATTAACTCTTGAAGTCCACAACCATGTGAAAACTGAAGAATAAGCCTGACCTATGAGATAACAATTACAATCTGAATTTTTCCTGAAATTAAAAAGAATGTTGCCTTTTCAGTTTTACTGTATAATTTGAGCATTTTTGAACATTAGTATAAAAATAAGAATGTCAAATAAATGAAATCAGTTTTCTCCACATTATATAAAATATAGTCACCTTAAATCTCTTAGAATTGTTAAAAACCCTTGAGTCATTATTTTTTTAAGAACACAAGTAATGAAAAGTAAATTTCATTCCAGTAGCTTAATTCCCTGGTTAATTAATAATGCTTAAAGACATCCTGGTGGGTGGAATATAGTGTCTATCAATTTCCAAGATGTATACAGGGCACTGAAGGTGTACCCATGGGGAGCAATTTTAATACATCAATCCATACAGACCCCATTGTTGAAGCCAATCCGTATATGACTTTCCAGAATGTTGGCATTCCGACCTGTGCTCCATTTGTCTGCACTCTGGCAATTGACTATTTTCCTATTTAATATGGAAGGAATAAGAGACTCAGAGGGCTTTCACCATCTGTCAAGTTTTTCCCTGTTGACTCTCTTTATCTCTTCATTCTCTTATATTTCCCAGGCCACTAGAGAATAATACACTCAAACTATTAGCTCTCAGATAGATAGACAAATGTTCTCAACTCTTATTTTCCAGCTGAAAAGGGAAGCTTTGTGACATTTTTCACCCCATAGACCCCAAGGCTGGCTCAGCCAACCAGGCGTGTGGCTTCCATTCTTCCCTTCTTCCTTGCTCTTCCTTGAATTGACCTCTTTCTGCTGAAACTGCATTCACTATTAGAAAATGTCAATCCCAGGTCTCTGATGTTGGCTAACAAAGGGGTTCAGTATAGACCCCAACCCAGCACGGTTTATCTCTTCTCATCTGTGCTCTGAGCACCAAGTCAGGGACCCAGAGGAGAGGAAAGATGCAGAGGTGGGCTCTCTGGGAAGGAGGATGATGGAGTCAGGGATCCAGAGCCACTGAGATGACCCTGATGGGAACACAGGAGTGGTTGATGGTTTGGGTTTATGTTTTGGAATAGAAACAAGCAGGAGTTGCACATTCTGTGGAAAGTCAAGACCAAGGGTCCACCATATTCAGAAGAAAGGAAATTAAGCCAAGAGTCCTCCTCCCCACCTACCTCAGTTAATGCCTCTCATCTTTTCCTTTATGCAGAGATATGACTATTTCTCTACTGCAGTTTAATTGCCATAAACAGTTAGGTCCCAGATATACTCTGTCATGATCCTGCACAGAAAAGCAGGCTTAAGTGTCTCTACGGCTTATAGAGTGTAGCAAACAACAGGAAAGCATGCAGTGTCACAGTGTCCCACTTTGAGGTCTTTTGGTAAAGAAAGAGTAAATAATTCTGGAGTTCCTTTAAATTCATGCTTGCATAGGACATTAAAGATGGCTTTATTACTAGTTCATTTATTATAAACTAGAGAGCTCAGGAGACCGAACAGAAGTGTAATCAAAATATGATTTGATTTACAAACATTCCGCTTAAATATTTCAAGAAAATATCTGTTGACAGATCAAAGGTATGGCTGCCCCAGAAAGATGCCGGTGTTGCTGCCGTGAAGAAGCCCTGCTGCTGTTGGGGGAGCTGGTGTTCCCTCATTCTTTACCAATGGACTTATTTAACCGGCTTCCTAATATAAGGACATTTCACCTTCTTCCAGATTATTAACTAATTTCACATGTTGTAATCTCAAATCTTATTTTGTCTGATCTTTATTTGATTGAGAACAGCTAATTGACTTTACTAGGCTTCTCGACCACATTCTTCTTTCCTTATTCTGAGAGTCAGCAATTTTCTAGCTGCCGTTTCTCTGTTCATGCATTTCCTTCACTAAGCCCTGCCACTGAATATCGTCTGTGTAAGGGAGCACAGTCAGCTTTTTACTTATGATGCAAAGTTGGCTAATGAGATTGGTCACTAAGAAGATGGCTTTGCTTTCATTGCTTATAATAAATTGCTGTTATTCCAGGATTAGTTCTTGGATTGTGATTTTAAGAATGAAAGCAGTTCACATTCACCTATTCTTAAATATCTGTCTTAAAGGAAAGTAAATCAAATGACCAGGACCTGAGTTTAGAGTAGCACACACCTAAGTTAACATCCTAGCCCCTCACGGATGCTGAGATTTTTCTGAATCTCAGGGGGTTGGCGATGAAGCCGTTGTTTCATCCTTCTGGTCACTGTTTTGTGTTGTTGAGGCTGGGGCTCTGCAAACCACGTCTCCGCTTGCCAGATGCTCCCTGTCAGGCTCTGCTGAAGAGTGGGCTGGAGGGAGACTGCCAGGCTGAAGGATGGAGGGGAACTTGATCCTCTTGGTTTGCTCATCCTAGCCACACACCTTCACCCCGGGAGTGCCTGTTGGCTCCAGTTTCTAGTTTCTACCCATGTTGCCCAAACCAGACCCAGTGTACCCCTCAGAGATAGCAACACCAGCAGACAGCACCCCCACTTCTAAAGTTTTAGTATCAGCATCATGAGGTCCCACATTTGAAGATCCAATACTGTGAACATCAGTGGGTCCAAGTTCTCCACCCCCCTCATCCAAGTTTCTAAATGCTAATAGTCTCATTCTCTTTCCTTGGGTCCCTCGGTCCCAGGGGAGATCAGTGCTTCCTGCATATTCTCTCTTTGTGTTAAGATCCTCTTGTACTTTTTCAATGCTTTAATACCTATTAACCAATTTTATATGTTAAATTCTCTCTGTTAAAATGACTGGTGTGATTTCTATATTCCCGAGTGGACCCTGGTTGATACTGTCAAGTTCTTCATATATAAAATGGTCATAAGAATACCCACTGCTCTGGGTTGAATTGTGTCCCCTCCAAATTCATATGTAGATGTTCTAACCCCCAGTACCGCTGAATATGGACTTATTTGGTAATAGGGTCGATGCAGACATAATTAGTTAAGATGAGGTCATACTGGAGTAGAGTGGGTTCCTAATCTAATATGACTGGTATCCTTATAAGAAGAAGAGATTAGGACAGAGAGGCAGAGATTAGAGTGATGTGTCTACAAGCCAAGGAACACCAAGGGTTGCCAGCTGTCACCAGAAGCATGAGAGAAGCCTGGAACAGATTCTCCCTCGGAGTTCTCAGAAGGAACCAATCCTGTTGACTTCTTGATTTTGGACTTCTAGCCTCTAGAACTTTGAGGAAACAAATTGTTGTTGTTTTAACGCATCCAGTTTGTGGTCCGTTGTTTTTGCAGTCCTAGGAATACTCCTCCGTTACAGAATGCTCGTGAGGAACTGATAATGACTGTACAGTGCCCTGTTCAGTGCCTGACATATGTGAATTCTCAGTAAAAGTGGGCTATTCTTATAATCATGAATTTTACTATAATAGTTCATTCTTGTGGGCTGTGCTTGGCTCGCTCTTGGTCTTTGATTCAGACGCTGGTGAGCCTTCTGGCAGGAGCACACTTTGAGGGTTATCAGTTGCCACTCCTTAGTGATCACTAAACAGAGGGACCTCTCTGAAGGGCCATTCCTGCTCCTGAGCTCCCCGTGGATCAGCTGAGGCCACTGTGACAGTAACAATCTCAGTTCACCTCTCTCTGCATAGGCCTGCATCCCTCTCTCCCTGGTGTAGTCCCCCAAAAAACATTGCACATATCCCCCTGTCTCAACGTCTGTTTCCCTGGCGAATCTGACACCTTAAAGCAAATACAAAGCCTGCATTTAGGTGTTACAAAGTAAAATTTGCAAAAGTGTAGGATCAGTGGGGGAACAACTGATTCTATAGAAATTCTTGTGATTTTACGTAATTATTAGTTCACCTGATGGCTCAACACTGTTCGTTCAGCAACAGGAACAAATCGCTACATCCTTTGTCTGCTTGGCCCCGACATCAGAAGCATTACAAATGCTATGTAAGAAACACAAGCAGGTCTCAGGCTGTGGTTCTTGGCTGATGGAAATGTTATAGTCCCAGTTGTAAACCTGTCTGAGGATGGTCTCTGCTAGAATACATATCCACCAATCTAAGACTCACATTCCACGGGTATTCTGTGATGCAATTGGGCTAAATATTGTTTGTTAGAAATAAAGATAATATTCTATCTGGACACATGTATCCTTCTGTCCATCCTAGAAGACAATAGATATTAAATGGCAAATAATTAAAACACCTACGACTTTGTTCTTGTATTTGTTCTATTTTAAAGATGTACTTAAAGTAATTTGTAATTTGAAAAAGGATTTGAATAGTTTGGAGTTCCCGGTTTCGTCCTTAATAGAATGACTGCTTTCTGTGCTCATTTCCATGGTAATTCACAGGTACAATACGAGCGGGAACAAGTCAATATGGCAATTGCTACCTTTCACGAAGAAATGTAGGGTGTTCACTATTTACCATACAGATGGGTTAGTGAACAAAATCCGCAAGCACATTCTTATCATCTAAGACCAAGAAAAGGAGGGGATTCTCAAATATTCTTGTTTTCCCTAACTTTGTCTGGTTTCTTTCAAAATGGGAAGTTAGAAATGAGTAAGTGTTAGGAGTGTAATGCAGGGCAGCGGGGCTTCTGAACGTTTCCAGTAGAATCCCTTTTGTAATATCAACAATTTGGGTGGAATTCATGAAATAGCTGTACTTTTAATAAATGCTACTTGAGGAAATGTATTATGGAAAAAGATATGAATTGAGTAACACCTTGAAATAATTTTGTATTTTATTAATCACAGTAGCATTATAGTTGAAAAATATAGTATACATGTGTGTTAGAGAAAGTGTGTGTGTATATGTGTGTTCAGTTAAAAGAAAACACATAGTTGGTGCAGGAACTCCTGCATGGCCCCAGGACTCTGAGGCCTAAGGTTGGCAGAGGGGGAGGGGAGGATACTTGTGCACTGGGGACCCGTAGCCTGGTCTCCTGTCGTGGCTCCCCTTCACTGGCTGGGCAGCGACTTTGGAGAATTCAACCTTTCACTTGTTGCTTCTTCCTCCCCTGAAAACAGAGTGCTGGCTTTAGAAGGTCGGTAACCTCCTGTGGGTTTCTTCTAAGTTTTAGGTGCATGGCATTTTGCACTCAGTGGTTTTCCAATGCGAAGGCTCTGTTTCTACCTGCCGTGTGAATAAACTGCAGACCGACCCTGTCTCTGCCCCAGAATAACTGATGAACGTACCAGCAGGGATCAGGAGCTCCTGTGAACATTCAATTAACCAAAAAGCTTCTGTCCCTGTGGCAGTAATGGCCAGTGCCCGTTCCCCAGGGGGGTCCTGAGCTCACAATTCCTAGGCTTGGCTGGTGGTCATTGATGAGGCCGTTCATCATCCATCCGTGCTGGCACGGATTGATTTTTTATTTAAAGAAACATGCCATCTTTGAATAATAAAATGACAGCTTATTTCTTCCTCTTCGACCCTTGTATTTATTTATTTTTTGTTTGTTTATTTACCTAGTTAGAACTACAATAAAATATCTATGGATAGGGTGTTAGTGAACATCCTTGTCTTGTTTCCAATCTAAAGGATAAATCTTTCAATATGTTACCATAAAGAATGAATGCTTGCTGTAGACTTGTTGTAGATAAACCTTATCAAATTAAGGGAATATTCTTCTATTTTCAGAATGCTAATCGTTATATTAAATTTTAGCAAATATTTTTCTGCAATACTGAGGTGATAATATGTTTTCTCCTCTTTGTTCTGTTAATTTTGTGAAATTCACCAAACACATTTTCTTAGACTAAATTAACCCAGCATTCCTGGAATAAACCAAACTTTGTTGTGCTATATTAAACTTTTAATACATTACTAATGTTTATTTGTTGATATTTTATTTAGGACTTTTGCATTTGTATTCAAGAAGAATTGACCTGTAGTTGTACTTTTTTTTTTTTAACAATTTATTTATTTATTTATTTATTTATTTGTGAGGAAGATCAGCCCTGAGCTAACATCCATGCTAATCCTCCTCTTTTTGCTGAGGAAGACTGGCTCTGAGCTGACATCTATTGTCAATCCTCCTCCTTTTTTTTCCCCCCCAAAGCCCCAGTGGATGGTTGTATGTCATAGTTACACATCCTTCTAGTTGCTGTATGTGGGACGCGGCCTCAGCATGGTGGGAGAAGCGGTGCCTCGGTGCGCGCCCGGGATCCGAGTCCGGGCCACCAGTAGCAGAGCGTGCACTTAACTGCTAAGCCACGTGGCCGGCCCTGTAGTTGTACTTTTTACTGTGTCCTTGTTGGGGTTTGTTGTCCTTGTTGTAGGATCTTCCCCAAACAAATAGGTTTGCACTCTCTTTATTATTTTCTAGAAAGATTCGTATAAAGTTGTTGGTGTTTCCTTCTTAAATGTTTGTAACAATTAACTGGTAAAGCTATGTGAGTCTGGAGATCCCTTTAGTAAATATGTGACTATTAAGATTTCCATCTCTTATGTTTGTTTTGGTAATAGTTTTTCTAATAATTTTTATATTTTATCTAAATTTTCAAATTTTGAAACGTATTTCAAATGTATAAATTTGTTAAAGTATCTTTGTCTATCATTAGGTAGAATCTGTATGGTGATGATCTTTATTTTTCCTGACGTTGGTATTTGTATATTCTCTCCTTTTCTCTTTAATATTCTTGCCAGAAATTTAATCTTATTGTTCTTCTAAAAAGAATCAACTTTTGCTTTTGTGATTGTATGATGTTGTTTTATTTTCTTATCTTTATTATTTTCTACTTCTATTTTTAGGAGTTTACTTTGTTGTTCATTTTCTAACATCTTGAGATAGATAATTAAATCATTGATCTTCAGTTGATTTTATTTTTCAAAAATATGCATTTAAGCCCATGAATTTCCCTCAAAGTACAGCTTTTTATACATATCTCAAGTTTTGGTACATTGTAGGTTTAATATAATTTTGTTAAAACTATTTCCATTTTGATTTCTTCTTTGACTTGTGGATTATATCAAAATGCATGGCTCAAATTGCAGACATCAGAGATATTCTAGTTATATTTTTGTTGTCATATTCCAAAATCATCAGCAAACATGCTCTGGATACCTCCTTTGAAATTTATTGAAACTTTCCCTATGATTCAATGTATGGCCAAATGTTCCAGGTCTGCTTGAAAGCTAATATGCCTATTTTATTTGTGTGTGTGTGTTTTAAATTGTTGACAGTACTTGAGAGTCAAATACAAAGGGCTGATCTCAGCCAAGGCCAGCTTCAGGAAGAACAAACCACCATGTAATACATTGCAAGAACTATTTTAAAGCTTGAGTAATGCAGGTAATGTGGTACAATGGGCCAGACTGGAGAGAGCAGAGACAGACCCACATGTATAGGGAGACTTGCTTTATGACAAAGGTGACCGTGAGACATGGTGAGGGAAAAGAAAGTCTTTTCAATAAATTATGTGGATCAATTAGATATCCATAGGGAAAGAAATGAAACCTGACCCCTCAATAAAACCTTATAGAAAAATAAGTACATGTGGATCAAAGACCTAAATGTAAAAAGTAAAACAATAAATCTTCAGAAAATAATACAAGAAAATATCTTAATGTCCTTAAGTCAAGCAAAGTTTCTTAAACAGGGTACTAAAAGTACTAACCATTACATAAAAGATCAGTAAATTGTACTAAGTTAAGATTAAGACATTTTGTTCACCTAGTGAGAGAGTAGAAAAGAAAACCACAAACAGGGAGAAGATATTTGCAAGACTTGTATCCAGAATATATAAAGAAGTCTCACAAAGTAATAAGCAAAAGACCAGTAATTCAAGTCATTGGGCACAAGTCTTGCATAGGCACTTTATAAAGGGGGGGGGGGCGGGATATCCAAATGACCATTAAACTGATAAGAAGATCATTAGAGAAATGGAATGTAAACCCACAATATGATACACCTCACTACCCCTGAAATAGCTAAAACTAAAAAAAAATTGATAGGACAACACTAAGTGTTGGCAAGGGTGTGAAGGAACTAGAACTTTCCTCAGACACTGGTAGGGGGAGAGAAAATTGTTACAAGAACTTTGAACACTGCTTCTCTGGCAGCATCTTCCAAATGTAGGTAGGAGATCTACCTGGACATGCCCAATGACCCAGAAACATCTGAACTCTAGGGATAAATCAACCCAACAGAAATGAGAACATGTGTGCACAAAAGACAAATAAAGAAGGGTTCATGGCAGCATTACTGATAATAGCTAAAAACTAGAAACATCTCACGAGTCCATCAACAGCAGATGGGATAAAATTGGGATATATACACATGATGTAATTTGATACGGCAAAGTGAAAGAGGAAAACACTGTTCCAGGCATAAACATAACATTGGATAACAAAAATCAGACACAAAAGTATGCAGAGTGCATGAACCAATTTATACTAATAAAAAAAAAAAAAAACAGAGGCCGGCCTGGTGGTGTAGTGGTTGAGTTCGTATGCTCTGCTTCAGTGGCCCGGGGTTTGCGGGTTTGGATCCCAGGCTCAGACCTACACATCACTTGTCAAGCCATGCTGTGGTGGTGTCCCACATACAAAAATAGAGGAATATTGGCCCAGAGACAATCTTCCTCAAGCAAAAAGATTGTCAACAGGTGGTAGTTCAGGGCCAAGCTTCCTGACTGACCAAACAACAACAGCAACAACAGGTAAAGCAAATCTATAGGCTGGAAGGAAGAGAAATGATCATCTTTAGAGAGGATGAGCCATGGCAGGGACACCTGAGTGGCTTTTGGGGTACTGGCCATGTTGAATATTTTGACTTGGGTGGTGGTGACATGGGTGAGGTCACTGTGTAAAAGACGATCCAGCTGTACACCTGTGATCTGCTCCCTTTTCAGCATGTATTTTATACTTAGGTAAAATTTTTATAAACAAGCAAAAAATAACACAAAATACAAGCAAACAAAACGTGCTAGGAGCGTCCTTGTGCTGAAAGCCCTCCAGGAGGTATCACCTGTGGCCCTGCACAAACTCTCTTTACCCCTCTTCAGTCTACCCTGGGGCAGTCTGATAAGCTGATTCCTACACCTAGAATCCTCTTTCCTCCCACTGTTTGCCTTCTTGTTACCTACTCAATCTTTAAGCCTCAGTTTAAATACAATATTCTCCAAGAAGAATTTAATAATGTCTTCCTGCTATTTCCCCTTTTAGCTCCCAAGACTTTCATTACTTAGTTGTGCTAATCATGTTTTTTATTTTTATATGATACTTTTACATTTTGGGGGCCTTGCTGGCTGGGGAGAGACTAAGGGCTAGCTAATTCTTAGAAGTAGCAAATCACTCCCCTGGGAGCATGCTTTTTATATGCAAATTACGTAATCCAGAGCCCATGCTCCTAACTATCCTGTCTATCTGGATTTTACACTCCAGGAGGAGATATTCCTCTGCTTAATCACCCTGGGGCCAGGTAGCAGACAACTTGAGAGAGCCCCTATACCCTGGAGCCTGATGAAATTATCCAAACTAGCCAATCCTAAACCTAGTTACTCTACCTCACCCATTCCTTCTCTCAAATACCAGAATAAAGGCTTTTTTGCCCATGCTCTCCCCTGTTCCCTCTGCCCAACCAAATGTGATGCTTCCTCATGTGGCCCTGTGTGGTGTGGCATCCTCCTGTTTCTAGGGAACCACATGTATAAAAACTTCTTTCATGACAGTCATTTTCATGTCCATGCCTTACCACACCTGATTAAAACAAATCCTGGGTATATTTTTAGATAATAGTGTCAAAAGAAAATGGCTTAAATGAGTCAAATAGAGCGTTAAGGCTTTATTCAGCTGATGTACATCGAGGAACACCTGAAGACCAGGTAGCTTTCTGAGCAGAAGCAGGGTACAAGGAGAAGTAAGGAGTAATGTCCTTGTGGTTTGGTTCAGGTAGCAATTTTCATCTTTAACGGCAGCTACACCTGTGGTTCCAATGGTTGCATATTATCCTGGCATTCTTGCCTCTTGCTCAAGATCATTGGTGCTGATCCCATCCTGATATCTGTCAGAAAAGTCCCTTTGAGAAGGGCTTCTGCAAGACTTGTGATTTGTCAGTGAGTCAAAGTTCAGGGTGGGACAGGGAGTGGGGAACAGGAATAGGAAGCAAGAGAGAAAGGCAAGGGAACCAGGAATCCTCCCTCATGTCTGTCTTTTCACAATGTTTTCATAGTTTCTAAATCTATAAATATAGGTATACACATAAATATATATGCACATATGTATGTATGTAATATGTAACATGCAATACACATGCACACATGTAACACATACACACTATGCATACATGTAATAGATATGTAGCATATACATATATAGTAAACATGTGTACATACTTGTAGTATATGTGTATATGGAGAAAGAAAGAGATTGAATTTGATCTATTGTACTCAAATGTAAAAAATATCCTATTTACTTTTGTATTTTATATTCATGTTTACTCTCATACTTTCATTTCCTTAGTTTTGTAAATATAATCGTATCCATTTTATCCACTGATCGAAGGGTCCAGTCTGGTCAAAATCCTATATTTGATTTTCAACCTGAACACAGGCAGTTACAAGGCTTTGCCTGGCTGCCGTCCTCACACCAGCACTGGTGCAGAGCCAGTGCGCTGAGGGCTCTGAAAGGAGGTCCGGTCAAGCTCTCAGGCCCCCTGGCTGGCTGCTGGACCCTGAAGACACTTTCCCACCCTGACTCAGTACTCAGTAATTTTCCAGTCCTAGTCCTTTCTGTTCCCCTCCCCCTACCCCCTACCAAGGGTCCACAAGACCGCAGGAGCATTTTGTTCAATGCTCTCTTGGCAGTGAGAGGATGCCCACATCTGTGCTGGTCCCTGTGATCCTTGGCGGGCACACCATTCCACGGAAGGACAACGGAATGGGAAGACAATGGAACAGGAGGAGTTGGCGCTTTCTCCAGGTCAGTCTCTTGCATGTGTTATAGCAAGTGACTAAAGTCGTGACTGCTACTTACGTTTTGGCTTCTTGTCCTCATCAGCCACTCCAGCACCTGGCAGTTCAGCTCAGCTGAGCTCCTGACAGTAATTTCCAAGGGAGGTGAGAAAATCAACTATCAGCCCAGGCTGGGGGTCACCTTTCCATGGTATGGAACCGCAGGTCTTGGACCCAAAACCGTGGGAGGGGCCTGACCTTCAGTCTGCTGGAGTCTCCGTGGCCCAAGGATCCCACGTTTGAAGAGTCATATTCCTAAACCCTGGCAGTGCCCTGGCTGTGAGACCTCGCTGGAGCGGGGCTGTGGCTGTTTTCCTCATCCTGTGAGCCCAGCACCCGTCGCCGGGGGGCAGGCACCCCATCGCTGTGTGCTGTGCTGTCCTGCTGGCTCTACTGCATGTCATTTGGGTGGTGGGTACTCAACACCTGTCTCCTGAACTGCACCCTGGGACAAGGCAAATCATTCCTGATTCTTTTTAAACAAACCCTATAACTGACTCATATCTGCCACTTCCACAACGCTGTGGAAATGTTTAATGCTATTAAGTACTTGTTCATTTAGAATGGGAGATAGGGAGAAAGGGAAGAGACACAGATTAGGAACTGGAGGGACATGAGTATCAAAAGCAAAATCAGTAATACTGTCCCAAGTTTCTTCCCACAAGATTCTGGTAGAATCACCACCAAAGTTGGCTTCCCCTGGGTGAGTCTATGTGTTGCTTTCTTGGGCTACCTCTGCCACTTTTAATGTATTTCTTCATGTTGAACATGTGCTCACAGGATGCCCCAAGTTCAAACTGATTTTCAGTCTTCAGGTCTCACCTCCTTGGTTATTTCCAGCAGCTAAAGGAAAGTAAAAAGCAAATTCTTCAGATTTTATGTCACAGAAAATAAGAGTGTTCTATAGTTCAATCCCACTGCCCTCATCCCCCCAATTCCACTTGTCTCTGATAATTTTTGTGCACCTCCAGTCAGCTGTGAAGTGACTTTCATCTTGCAAATACCCCTTAACATGAAGGGTACTCCAATGGGAATGTTAATTAAATTTCCAAATTTGTGGTTCTGGGAGGTCTTCTATAATCCCAGGGGGACCACTAAGAGGCCCTGTTGTGTCCTTCAGTCTCTGTAAGATGTTCCTTCTAGTCAAGCATGTTGGAAGAAGAACACTTACATGTCTGTTAACCACATTTCAGAACATGAACAGAAGATTACCATGTGTAGCCCCTGCCAATTCTTCCCGCTGGTGAGCAGGTCACTATTCGAGCAAGTCTCCTTTGTCCTTGTGTTTGTCATTTATGCCGTGGCTTAGTGAATATATATCAGAGGAAGTTTGCTTATTTAGAAGAAATAAAATGCCATCTTTGACTTCATTCAAGACAATATTTATTGAATATATACTATGTGCTGGGTACTAAGCTATCTGCTAGAGATACAAAGGTGACTAAAACCATGCTTGAGGAACTCCCAATGCACCTGAAGATTAAACCAGACACACCCACCATATAAATTTAATGCAAAGTGATAGGAGCATAGAGGGATATAGTGAGAGTGCTGGAGAAGTTCCCTGTTAGGAGTCAGGGAAGGCAGACTGGAGCTTGAAAGATGTCTAGACTGCAAAAATAAAAAACAAATCTAGAATGCCATTGAGACACCTACCACCTGAAGCTCCCATTAATTCAGGGTAGTTTGTATCCCCACAAACATCTGTCCAACATTCCTTATGTACGTCACCCAATGTGACTCAGGGCAGATGGGATATTAATTTACCCCCAGAAACAAGCTCTTCACAAGCAGTGTGGACTAGAAGAGTTGTGATCACGGCTGCTAAAGAGGAAAGTTTTAGATACAATAATCCCAACAAAATTATTCTGTTGAATTGTTGAGTTAAAACCCATTACAAAAATCATGCCTGATGTTTTCTTCTAAACTTTATATCAAAAAACATCTCTTTGATTTGTCAAGTATCTAATTCAGAAAATTACAGGCATTAGAGTATTTTTCAGTTTGCGCACTTTGGATCTCCAGAGAACAAAGGTTCAGTTTCTTTCCCACGTGTCTCCAGAACCTAGCCTGATGCCTGGAATACCGTAGGTACTAAGTAAACACTAACCCATTTAAAATAATCTTGTTCTACAAAAGGTGCTGAGTAGGGTACCAGGAAAGATGCTCAGTAGAATTTGTCTAGTAAGTAATTGAGTCTAATGGAAGGCTGAAAGAGTCAATAGGCAACACACACACAGACACACACACATACACACAGATCTCTCACACACCTGTTTCGGATTCAACTTTCAAGTCTCAGCAACTATGAGCAATGCACACCAAGTCTGGAAGCCCACCAGCGCATGCTATATTCGCTGAGCTCTTGAGGAGTAGTTTCTTCACGCCAGAGTGGTGAGGTTGGATTGCATGTTGGCTGTTCCATATAAGCCTATCCAATCATATTAAAAATGAACTCACATTTCCTTCCACCCTTGGAATACCTCACAAACTTGTCATCCCCCGAGTGAGGTTGTATTTCCTTTTTTTGAGGTAAACCCAACTTTCACATGTATTACAAATTATCTTGCAGTTCTCACAAAGGCTGCCCATCTTCTCATACAAAACTGTAAGAGAGCAATATCTTAGCTCTAAGATGCATTGTTTATGTTCTCATTTTAACACTTAAAAGGAGAGATATTCTTGTAATTATTGTGCACTTTTTTTTTCTGATTCTGTCATTAAATTCACAGTGTGTCTGTAAATAATAGTAAATTTCAATCAAGGATTTCCATCCTTTCCAAAATGCTGCTTCTATAAAGAAGAACAGCTGAAGGAGAAAGGGGGTAGTCTTTTTCAACAGACACGGCATGAGGGAAAAGGGTGGCACGTTGCTCTAAGATCTTTGCCCGTTGGCTGGTTGTGTGAATCTGAGCAGTCACCTTTGTAAATCATAAATGCAAGAGGCCACCTGGAAGTCCTGGGCCCTTGGTCGTTGCATGTCTCCTCCTAGCTTCTTTGTGAAACGGTGTCACTGTTGTGCATTTGCTTCACTGAAGGAAGTTGGATCAAAGAAATGCTATTGAAGAGGGAGCTAGAGTTACAGAGATGGGATATCAAATTAAACCCATTTTATTTAACAGCTGTGTGATCTTGGGGCAATAGTCACCTTCTCTGTGTCTTGGGGGTGGGAGCAATGATGCTAATATCCCAGGCACCTGGCACTTTATAGATGCCTGGTACAGTCTCTTTTCCTCATTCCTCCTTGGTAAAGGCACACAGGAAGCTCTGTTACTGATATTGTCCGTTGTGAAGTTTACTCCAGAAGGTTCAGTGAGTCAGAGATTTAGATATAACCTAAATATAGATTATAGACCTGACACCAGAAAGAGTGCCAGAAAGACACTGGTCAGAGAGACCTTCACCTTCTGGAGCTGACACATTTGGATGGTTCACAAGGTGATTGAGCCAATGGTTTAGAAGGGAGCCCCTCAGTGAGAAACAATTTTTCTTCCTCCCTGAAGAAAGGAGTTAGAGATGAAAGATAATCATGGGAAGCAGCAGAGATGAACGAGGAGGTTCAGAATTCTGATGTTAAGGCCTCTTAATAGGTGTAAGAAAAACAGCACTCTGCTTATACTTATTGATCATTCTGGGTTTATCCTGTATAATATTACTGTAATGAGAACCAGAGGAATAAAAGAGATTTAGAGGTAATTATGGGCAGGGACTCACTAATCTTCTCTCTTTAATTTGAGGCAGTCGAGACTGATGGTTACCGCCTTGACATTTTGATTCGGGGCTCTGCGCATTGATGAGGGTCAGCATTCCGGGGGCGGGAGTGGACGGAGCAGGGCTCCATCCTCATGGATCTCCTTCAGGGCTGTGGGACAGGAAACCAGCTCACGGAAGAAGGGAACTCCAGGGCCTTGGGAGCAGGCAAGAAGCCGTTCTGTGCAAAGCCAGCAGTTGGGTGTGAGTCACGTGGCTCCTCAGAGCTGGCCATCTGGATTCTCTTTTGGGAAGCTGCTGCCCTTATGGGATGTCAGATGTCACTTGGCTCTTCGCTCTAGTGACTGTGCCGTTTGAATATAATTACCAGGCACAGAGGTCTATGTTTAGGAGGCAGAATTGAAGTACAGCCAAGGGATCTGCTGACACTAAGCACACGAGAATTCACATGGAAGCATTCTCTTCATGTGGGACAAGTCACATTTTGGTGTCTGCCGTTCTGATTTTACATTAGGTATAGTGCACACACTTCATTCATGATTACTTTTACGTGTGATTCAAGGGCAGGTCTCGTTGGGTGGAGTGGACTGAGTCTGCCGTTGGCAGCAAGAGGACTGGTTCCAGATCTCCCCTGACCTGCTGCATAACTTTGAGTGGGTTACTTGCTCTCTCTCAGTCTCAACTTCTTGCCCTATAAAATGGATATGGTAATAATCTCATACCACAGCATGATAAGGGATGCCAAAATATTTTGTATGGTGTTAGGCCTATACAAATAATATTAATTGGTGTGTGTGTAAGAGTGAGTATGAGTATAAATATGAGTGTAAGTGTGTAAATGTGTGGTTCATGTGTATGTGAGTGTTTGAGTGTAAATGTGTATGGTTGGACGTGAGTGTGTGATATGTGAGTGTGAGTGTGAATATGTGGGTTGGGTGTGTAAGTTTGCATTGTGTGTGAGTGTATTGTGAGTGTGTTTCCACTATGCTGCGTGTAGAGGTGTTTCCATGCTTGATTGTGTGCCTACACTTGTTCATGTAGTTGGAAAAACCCACCTAATGGATTCATCCCACAAATCTTACAAGAATTTGAGTTTCGTTTCAGAAATGAAAAAAGTTTGATTTAATGAGGGAAAGAAACACGCCCAGCAAACAAGTTAAAATTGACTTCATATCACTGACCTCAAAGCATCCTTGGCCCTCACTACCTCAGGGGACTTCTTACTGGCCACGTCCACCTTCAGACCTTGGCTTGCTGCAGTTTCCTGGACTTTTTCTCTAAAGAGACACACTCCCCATCCAGCCTCATCCTCCAAATCATAAGTGGCCCTAACTTTCTCAGGCATAGTGCAGTGTAGCCCCATCCACCGTCTGCCCCCAGCCCAGGGCACACCTTCACATAGCCCCCAAATTCTTCTTGAGGTCCCTAATTTAAGCAACACGAGTCTGCAGGTGGACTGAAGTTCTTTCTTCACCACATTGATTAAATCTTTAGGCGGAGCTGCCCAGAGTCCAC
Source organism: Diceros bicornis minor (assembly GCF_020826845.1). Taxonomy (NCBI): domain Eukaryota; kingdom Metazoa; phylum Chordata; class Mammalia; order Perissodactyla; family Rhinocerotidae; genus Diceros; species Diceros bicornis. The sequence goes on from NC_080759.1 coordinate 57,327,940, forward strand.
TGGATGGAGAATGTCGTGGAACTTTCCCCTGCATGTGGTAATGTCAACAACTGGTCAACCCACTGTGGTCTTCCGGCCTGCCCTCTAGCTGGGTCAGAGGATCTCATCACCGAGCAGAGCCAAGGGGCCATTTTGTTCTGAGTCTTGGAAGCCTGGAAGCAGGACCACAGAACTCAGTAGGAAGACGGGTGGAGCAAAAAGAGAGACAGGTGAGGGGCACATTTCTTCCCCCTCAAACTTGGAACAGATGGGAGGCAAAGGCGCCTGGGGTTGGGGACTGGAGCCCAGCACATACAGGAGGAAATGGACGTTCTTCAAGAAACAGTTTAAAAATACGTATAGTCCCCGAGGGGAGATGTAGCTCCCAGTTGGCTTAGCACGTTCATGAAGCAGTCTTTATGTAGTATTTATTTCAAAATAGGAATATCTCCAATTAGCAGGAAAATGTTGATATATTAATTACATTTAAAATATGTTACAGCAAGAATTATATATAAATCAAGACTTATAAATGAACAGACTTCAGCTTTATTTTACAACAATGTCTATTTTTTGTTTTGTTTTTCTTAGCATCATAGACTTTTAGTGTTCAACATTCCTTAATGATCTCAAAGGATTTATTTAATGAGGCAGCTCTGTTTGTGCTTGAGTGGATGGTTAAAGCATAACTCCAGAGTCCTTTTGTCTTGACACTTTGTCCTGTTTTTATAAAAATGATGTGAATTTCTCCCCAGAGCCTGGTGTATTTAATTAATGAAGATTGCTGTGAACCAACAAATGGAGGGCTAACTCTTTCCTGAAAAGAATACAAGGTCAACCATATTGACGTAGACAGGAAAGGTGCTGTGCACTCCTTTGAGAATTCAAAGACCTCTCTCCAAATTAAAAAAGCAAAAACAAAACAAAACAAAACACTAGAGGTTACATTCTCCGTTATTGAAGTGTCCACCTCACTTAAAGCGTTCCTTTCTGTTTGAGTATCATTACGTTAACACAATGCAAATCTCTTTATTTTACTTTTCCTAAGCACCCTATAAATTGAGCAATCAATAATAAAAAATTGATATAACATATGAATGCCATATGCATTAGTATCCTTAAATGTAACTTACTGCTTTGTTGTTATTGAAACCAAGATATTTTGCTAAAGCAAATTTGATGAACTGAAATTCAGATGCAATAAACTGCCCCACAAGGGAAAAGTAGCAGCCTAGATAAAGTCCCATCTAACTACAGAAAGCAATTTTGTTTATTTTTTCTGTGAAGTTCAGCACCAAACAGTTTAATACTCAACAGAAGGACAAGCATCATGCTAAGTTCAGCGTGTTGGGAAATTTCATCTTTTATATTTGAAATGAATAGCTGGTTTTAAGAGCCTTGGAAGAAACAACATATGGGATGCCTGACTTGGAGTCAAGCTTTATCTCCAATACAACCAGAGTTCATCTTGCATGATTCTAGAGCCCATCTCTTTCCTCCCCTCTGGCTCAGGCACTAGCTACATCAAAGGTGTTTTCCAACCTACATAAGCGAAGGCCTTCTGGAAGGCTTCCAGAGAAACCGCTCTGAGTTTCAAGAGTGGGAACAAGCCTCCATAAATTAATTTTATCTTCTTATTGCAGGGTATGTTTAGGGTGCTAATGTGCAAAGAAACTCATTTTACATCTTAATGAGTTTGTGAAGAGGAGCGATTCCCTGGGTCTCAAAGTGTTAGTGTTAATGTACTCTGTTCTCTTGCAAATAGTGAAGTCACTCAGATTTTTTTTAAAAAATAGTTTTTTCTTGCTTGTTAAATTCAGGAAATTGAAAAGGTACAAAATCTAGCTAATGTGTTTAACCTATTTCAATTCTAAATTGGCATAACAGTATCACTGCACTTGCCTTTCCTCCTGGCAGATCCCAACAAAGCGGGAGCTGGTCGACCAGTTCTCTTACTTCTTTGATGTAAGCAGCAGTCAGCTTAACTGTCTTCTCTGTCCTGGCCAGGGCTCCACTCCACATGGACATTCCCTTAGGGCCAGTGGCCACGAGTCCCTTGGGAAGGCGGTACATGCAGAGTCCATAGTGGATTGTTGTGTGCTTGAGCTGGGGAGGAGATGGTCCCAGAGACACACACAGGGTCCCTACTCCCCCCAACTCTGCTTTGCCGCCTTCGCTCTACCACTCTCCAGCCTCACAAAGTCTGGACAGAGAAGTGCAGGGCAGAGGGATGAGTCAGCATGCTCCCACATATTCTGCCCCTCTCAAAGAAGGGAGATTAAAATTACAGCTGTCTAGAGGAGAGCAGGATGCCCCTTCACGTGCCTCTACCTCCAGAACTGAGCTCCCCCCCAAGCAGCAAATGCAACTGAGCTTGCTTCCAAAACTGAGCAGACTCTTGCCTTCCCCACAGCCGTCTTTCCTGCCTCCCATAGGGAACATTTGCTGATCTTCATAACCTTATTGGGGAGATGGATGAGGCTGTCACTGTAAACTACTAGGGGAGTATTCCTAACTTCTTTGTCCGTTTAGGAGATCATTGTCGGTGGTGATGAGGAGGAGTTAGAGATGGGCGTGTTGAGAGTCATGGAGCACCCTTTCCAGAGGCCCAGGTTGATGGGGTCATGTGTGTCTGCCGTGGAGTAAGGACGTCCAGTGAAACCCTCTCCTTGCTCCCCTCATGTGACTTACGTGTGTTTGCCTGGCACCAACAGGGTGTGATTAGTGTGGGCTCAGCAGCGCTCTAGTAGATATTAGCTGGAAGAGGAGTATCTGTGTTTAGGTATGTAGTAGAGAAAATCGTGTGTGACATGGCCCCAGTTTGCATTACATTCTTGTGAGCAGCTTCCACTTTCTCCTGATTTCTGGTGCTTCTAAGATCTCTCTTCAGACTCAGTAGCATATACATACACTAATTACACCAACACCCCTAACATCTCCGTGCAGGAACGGGGGTCGTTGGGCGTGGAGCAGGCTGCTCAGTTCAGCATTAGCCAGTCCAGGGGAGGAGCTGTTTCCCCTTCGTTTTTAAGAAATAAATTGCCTTTATCTAATTCAACGAACTTCTAAAAGAGATAAGTAGTAAATGACTGCAGTCAGACCCCCTGTGACACTGCTGTGCTCACAGCTTAGTGCAGAGGTCCTGCTGTGCTATTGCCACATTAGAAGAGACACCCTAGACTGTTGAGGAGACCCCAGTTTTACCTAAAATTGGAACTATTGTGTCACAATGCTGAACAGGAGTGTATGAACATCCGTGAACGGTGTTGAGCTTAAGAAGTGGTAGGATTGTTCATAAGCGAAATCTCTGAATATTACACTTTGATTTCAATGACACAAGTTTCCTCATCGCAAAAGGCAGTAACAGAAAGAGGGAGAAGGTCAGAACAGCAGAAGATAGAATCAGCCTCTACATAAGGGAACTGAATAGGTAGTTCAGTTTCTACTGGCGGGAGAGTTCAGAAACCCAAAGCAATATCAATGATCCGAGGTTTGTGGAGGAGCTCAGAGTGGACTGAAGATAAGGGGAAAAAAATAGACGGAATAAGAAAGAGTACAGCCCTCTCATGCTTTATTCTGAGAAGGAGAAAAGCAGCTCCAGGCATCTGAAATTGGCCTGAATCAATCAGCCAGGCCTTGGTGTTGCTAAGAGCTGCCCTGGCACCCAGAGTCAGGCCTTGGTGTCTCCTGATGGACAAACAAATCTTCCAGAACGGCAGCAGCAGAGAAGTCTGCTCTGTGATTACAATGGTGCCAGAAATAACAAGACCACTCCATAACCTTGTGTGAGCGTAGACAGCAACATGAACATTGTCCAACCATAAAAATGACTGCTAAGCCTCTAGTCCCAGCTGATAGGAGTGACTGCGGTTCAACAGTTACAGCTTTAGCCTGTTGCGTTCCCCTTACCTTCAAGATAAGATTTATTAGGGCACCCATTCACACAATTACTCCCATCCTGGCAGTGTTCAATCCAGAGCAAAGACCAACTTCCTGAGAACTTCCTGAGAATCACTCAACCAAAGCTGAAATCCTCTAAATCCTTTCTATCCCTCCTTTCTGAGAAACTCTGCAGTTCCCTATCGTGCATATTCTCTCTGCTGCAACAAGTCAATAAACCCAATTTTGTTTATTCCTGGTGAATTTTGGCTGGAGAGCACTCACAATTCATATAACAAACATTGACATAGCATCTATCGCATGCCCCATGTTGTGCCTAGGACACCATTTTGGCTAGACACAACCCTGTCATCATGGGCTCAAGGCTACTGGAAAGTGTCCGCAGAAGGGAAAAAGTGAAGGAATAGAAGAGCCAGCAGCAATGGGAACCAACCTGGTCTGTGACAGCTCTCAGAGGAAGTGATGTCATTTCTGAGACCCAAATATGGGTAGGTGCTAGCTGGACAAATAGTGCCGGGCAGTGGTTCCCCAATGGAAGGCCAGCCAGGGTGAAGACACTGAGAATAAATGTAGGTGACTCTTTGAAGGTTGTACAGGGAAAATTTATGGCTGAATGTTGGAGGGTGAATGTTAAGCCCATCATGCAGGAGCTGGCACAGAGAGCCATTGTCCCCATGGAGCACTTCACTGAGCTATTGTTAGTGACTCATTACCCAAAGATCCAATCATTTCTCCAAAGCCGATTTTTCACAAGCTTGACTTCTTGGGATAATCAGTCAACTCTGACTGATCATTGTCAATTGTTGATTGCTAGTTCATTAACATTATTATGCTAGCTTCTGTGGGGGAGCTGAGAAAAAAATCTGGGCCTGCCCCCCTACGCAGGTTTAACATCTAACCCAGTGGGCATTATGCCCTCATTACCTGATCCCTTAACACTTTCTCAGCATCCATCTTTTAAAAAATAATATACTTAATAAAATAAAGGTCCACTCAAATGTCTTCCCATTGTTCCTTCATCTTAAAAACATGCACAGTGCTTACTGTGTACCAGGCGTTGTTATAAACTCATTTAATCTGCAAAGCAACCCTAGGAAGTAGATTCTACTATGTTCCCCATTTTATAGATGAGGAAACTGAGGCAAATTGAGGTCAAGTTATTTGCCCACGGTCACACAAGAGTTACAAAGCAGGGACTTGCCTGAGGCCATCTAGCTCCAGAGGCCATGCTTTTAACACTAATAACACCTCAGACTCTATTTCGTGTCACTTGAGTGCACACTGAACACAGGAAAAGTTCAAGGATATTTAGGTAACGTTTTGAATTCTGGCTCCATAGCACTGTCATTATGACTCACACCCGGGACCACTGGAAATGCCCATCCACCCAGTTGGCCTTCAGAAGGCACTTGACAACTAGTCAAGGTTGATGGTTACAAACAGCATCATGTTTTTGTGCTTGATTGATGAAGCCTTCCTCTCGATCTCCAACTCTGGGGCCAGTATGGAAAGAAACTCAGATACTTATGGCTGCTTTGAGGTGGTTGATTCCACCCACCCCCCTCCGCCTTCACACAGGACAGGGACGTGGAGCTCATCCGCCTCACCCCCACTCCCAGAATGTTCAAATCTTAATAGAGGGAGGTTTCTGCTTGAGTCAAAATGCTCTAGGTACCAACTATTTCTTTGCACCAAATTATAGACAATTTACCTCTGAGTTTTCCTCCTGATACTGAATATATTTTTTCTGATTGCTGAACCTTAAGCACATTACTAATAAGTCAGCTTTCACTCAAGTCAATCCTGTAAAATCTCGTTTGAAGTATGTGGTAAATGATAAGAGAAAAAGAATAGAATGGTTGAAATCACGTGTAAATTTTATGAAATACGAATCTCACAGAATACATTGATTAATTGAAGGAAATAAGATATTATGTCACCAAAAGAAACCATTGATCTACTGGAGACACTGATCAGCTCTCAGTATCAGGCCCCGAGAATCAATCCCAGCTCTGAACTTGCAACATTATATTAACCGAGGAATTTTATCTCACTGTATGTAGTACTACAGGCTACATCGAACCTATAAAGTTTCCATGAGAGCTAAATGAATTACCCTGGGTATTTGTAAGTGTGAGACACCACACATAAGTAAGCTTCTGGTCGGTTTTACATTTTTTTGTTGTTGTTATTTTAAGTGAAAGCAGGTATGTCAGTGTAAATGGTCCATACTAGGATTTAATTTGTGTGTTTTTTCATCCTAACTATCTTGAGGCTTGATTTTGGAATATCAGTCTGAGAGCAAAACGTTTTTATAGAACTCTGAGCTGCATGAAGGAAGAAAAGAAAGAAAATCTAAGTCAATTAAAAGGGAAGATAATAAAATACAGGGTTTCATTAATTTCAGTGGTTGCCTTAGGAAATACTGGCTACTTCTTGAGTAATCGGAAGTTTGCTGAATGTGTAATATACGTGTTCATAGCAATGAAGTTGGGAGACCCATTTCATAGGCCGTTGAGGATCAGAGTTTTTCGTCTGTTCTCAGAGGACAGATGCACCTGACTTGTCCTGAGGAATAGCTGCCTCGGGTCCCTAAAGCACTAATTTTATTTTCATTTATCAAAAATATTCTTTATAAATTGTGCTCAACATGATGAAACATGAGGCTAAAATATATTTGTACATCCCTTCCTTTTTCCCACAAAGTTACAGCAAGCAGCATGGCCAGCTCCTCCCCATCCTGAAAGTAGGTGATGGTCTTTCTTTTTTTTCCCCTGTTTATGGGCAGAAAGATGACAGACACAGGTCTCCGTCCCCTGAGGCATCCCCGCTCCAGGCGTCTTGTTCATGTGCCTCTGATAGTGAAAATTCTTCCAGGACAAAATCCAAACTCCTTGGTAAGGTGCACAGCATTCTTCATGACCTGCGTCTGGAGCCTGCCCCCTCTCCACGGCCCTCTTGGAAGCTTCATCTCAGACGTGCTCAGCTTGATGGGGCTCCGTGAATGGACCACACTCACGGATCCTCCTTTCCTCTATCAGGAGTGGCCTTTTCACAGACTGCTTTGTTCTCTTCTCCTCAGTCTTCAAGACATAGCTCACCTACCACCTCCTCCAGCTGCCTTCCAGTAACACTTGCCTGGCCAGGCACCCCCATGTGGATCCCTCTGGCACCTGAGCTTACCTCTATTAAGCTGCCTTCCCTCTATGATATGACTCTTGGTTTGTCCTCTGTCCCCCTTACTAGACCTTGAGTTTCAGAACAGCACAGTCTATGCTTTGCATTTCTGCAACTCCGTCCCCTGACCCAGAGCTTAGCACACGGTGGGCAATCAGCGAGCGTAGAAACATGATGGTGGGATGAATAGAGAAGGGTAAGTGACATAGGTAACAAAATGGCTTTGCGCTGTATGCGCCTTCAAAGACAGAGATTCTGCGCCTTACAGAGAAAGGTGAGAGGGAGCTTGGAAGAGTGATACTGTCCCTCATTAGTCTGCAATTCATCGCCTGCCCCAGGACTGGAGCAGACTCTCCACATGTGCCCCCTTTCCTCCATCGTCCCTGTATCTTTCTCCTCAATTCCCTGCCCTTTCCCTTCTCTCTGCCATGGGGTCAAAGCATTGAGGGAAGTTGACTGTTGCCTGGGAGTTGGAGAGGAGATTTTGAAACATATGGTGGAAGGGATGTGAGTGCCTGTCCCAGACTGGTAATGGGTGGGTCACTGGATGCACACACTGGTCCCAGAAGACCCGTGGGCATAGGCAGTACTGTGCAAATACGTCACATCCAGGTAGAGTTCACCCAAGCTCTCGGTTGCTCACAGAACTCAGGAGCAGAGCCTCCGGCTCAGAGACCCAGCTGGAGAGAAGATTTGGAAGAAAAGAGATCCCAGCAGTCCAGGTACACTGAATGCCATGTCTCTGGTTCCAGCCTTGGAGAGGAACTTAATTTATTAGGAAACATTTACATGTACCAACTATGTGCCATATTCTAGGTGCTTAGAAACATCAATAAATGAATCAGACAAACATCCCTGCTTTCTGGGGTCTTACACTCCAGCAGAGGGACACAGACATTTAAGAGAGACATGATAAATGAAAAATTTAATCTGTGTTTTGGAAGATGATCAGTCCTATGGGAAAAAGAAGAATTACAACAGAATAAAAAGGAAGCTGATATTTGGGATAGAGACACTCAATGAGTGAATCGATGAATGAATGAATGAATAAATGAATGAATCAGTGCCCATAGACACTTCAAACTTACTTGACATTAAACTGACTATCTTCACATCCTTCTCCCTATATCTGCCTCTGCCCTTTGTATCTCCAATGCCCAGCACAAAAGGGATTCAATAAATGTCAGATGAATAGATGGACTTTTGCTGCAGGCCCTGAATGAGGGTGTTTCATATTCTCAAGTGGATGATGAAGTCGAGACTTGGCCTGGAATTCTGAGTGTCCCCTGGGTCTGTCCTGATCCTTTCAGGAGCCGTCGTGCCCCACAGCAGCTTGAGGATAAAACGCAGCCCGGCCTGTATTAGGCACTTTCACTCACTCTTTTATTAATTGGTTCCTGCTGTGAATATTTATTGTCTCCTTTGGGATTTGGGGCTAGCTCAGGCCGTAGTCTGCATTTATTTTGTCCTTGTAAAAGAACAAGGAAAGTGATTGTAGGGTACAGATGGAGGAGGTGGAGATAAATCCTCATGATCCCACCCGGGGGAAAACCCCATAACCAGATTATAAAGAGGAGATTGTAGATGTCCTCTGAAAAGCGAGGTCTAGACAAATGTGGATGATGATTATCTGTGACTCCTTGCCGCCCTCCCTAGGGCTCCCGAGCTGCCTTTGCTAGTTAACTCCTGGCGGTTAGCAGTCACTGCAGGAGGGAGGGGGCTTGGTGGTGCGTGGCTTCCATTTCACACTTCAGAATGTGGGGCTACAGCTCCGTGAGGTCCCTTGGCTTGCCCAAGGCCCCCAGCCAGCCAGTGAGAAAGCCAGGCTTGGCACCCACAGTGCTGAGGCACCACCAGAGCCTGGAGGGCAAGTAGAGGGAATGGGCCTCGGGTTCAGGGAGAAAGAGGAAAGCACAGAGACCAGGTAGGACATCAGGGATCCTGTGTCCCTCACACAGGATGCAGGTGGGAGCCTGCTGTGGGAGCTCCGGGATGGGGTCCATGCAGGGCTGAGCGTGGGCGCCAGTGGAGCTGATCTCCTCACTGGGCCTTCCTCCGGGGGTCCAGCTGCCCAGCAGGTGGCAAAGCACGAGCCTCTGACTGTCGCCTGACTTCTCTGGGTGGTTCCACGGGGAAGCCCAGGAAATAATCTCTTCACTTGTGTGCCATTTACATATGTGGGAAGGGACCATTTCTGACATCTCCCCATTGTCAATAATTGTAAGGCCCATTTAAAATCAGATGTAGCTTCCTGAGATAAGGCGCTGCCCTCTAACTTACTTCTAAAGGTGGAGCAGTTGAAGTGCGACAAAGCTTCTTTCATTCTTTGTTTTAAACAGCTATGCCATTTATGAAATGGTACATAAAATATACATGTGTATAAGTGTATATATATATGTGTGTGTGTGTGCACCTTACACATACATGTATAATATGTGAATTGTCTTATAAAAATCCAATCGTGCAGTAGAATATAAAGTTAAAACTGCTCTTTGTCCCCACTCCCCAGGCCCAGAGGAAAACCATCCTAACACCACTGTGTGTCCTCAGAGACATTCCTCTGTGTGCACAATTTCTGTAATTGGGATTTCTCTCAATAAAAACTTAAACAACCACAGGAAGTGCCCACTGAATGGCAGATCACGGCATGCCATAAGGACAGTCGGTGCTGTGTGTGCAGTGGGATTCTATACCAGCACAATGGTTATCACAAAGAAGCGGTTATGTTGGAAAGCTGAAATACGCAGTCATTAACAGCCTGGGCTCAGGGACCATGGGGCAGGTAGGCTTGGAAAAGGCCCTTTGATGCCAGCTTTGAGGGAGGAGTCGGTATTTATAATGAAAGTTCTTTATGTATCTATAGATCTCCATGACCTGCAGTGGGTCCTCCCAATAACCTTGAGGTGGCAGATGTGGAAACGAGGGCCAGGAAGGCTGGGGGCTGATCTAAGATATCACCCTGGGGCAGAGGCAGAACTGGGGCCCACCTACCTCTCCCATGCCCAGCATCACTGGCATCCTTTACTCTCCTGGCTGAAGCCTTGGAAAAGTGGCCGTACAGAGAGGGGAACTGTCTGATCATGATAGGAGATCATGAGTGAGTGGCCTAAATTCATCACAGTGTGGTGATGTAGAGCCGGTGGGGACATGCTGGTGGCTATGGTTCTCTCTATACCTAACGCAGACGCTCTGTTCTGGTGGGTGCCTTATAAAACAAGGGCATGGCGTATCTGAATAACACAGTGACATGGAGGATGTGTTTGTTTCCTAGCTGGGAAGGGGGCCCTGGCCCTGGAAGTGTTTGATTTGACCTAATGACGTGGGAGACGAACATAGAAGCTAATCCCCCTGCTGAAGCAACAGTGCATCCCTGCTACAACGCAGAGAGACATCAGTGACAATGGGAAGATTGTCTGACAGTTGCTACCCCATCAACCTTGAAATTGTTCACAACCGAAGGGCATGAACAGCGGAGATAAAGCTGTCTTGAAACACCCACCAGCCCCATGGATGCCTGCCCATTTAAGCTCTTTTCAGTTTTTAATTCTTTTTTTTTTTCTTTTAGTCCTGTGTTTTTTCTAGCTAAGTGATCTGGACGGGCTCCAAATGCAGCGTGGCTCTTGGGGAGCAGGAAAAGCCATGAACCAAATGCTGGCTATCTGCAAAGTGCTGGCTGTGACCCGCCATGTGGCTGCTTGGGTGGTTGCAGGCTGGGTTCTGACAAGGGGGTGAACCAAGCCAGGCCTTGACAAATGGGCTCTCAGATGCCCCAGCACTGATCGGAGTATTGGGAAATATTATGGGTGGGAAGTGGATCTAGGTTAATTGAATAACCATATGCGTCATGCCAGGGACCTGAGTCATTGGACCATTCCTCAGGATGACCTTGTAAATTGGTGCCCCAGTCCCCAGCAGATTGAATCTCACCGTATCTGAGAGGTCTGCCCAAACCCTGAAGTTATGCCCCTCACCACACATCCCTCCTCTGGTCCCCCACCCAGCTTGCTTTCTCCTAATAGCCCTCATCATGCATGTACTGTTTATGATCTCTCCCCTCAAGCCTGCAAGTTATCTGAGAGAGGGGCACCATGTTTTGTTCATCCACAGGAACTAGGTCATGCATAGGTGGTGCTCGATAAATAAAGGTCGAGTGAATAATGTCCCAAGTCAGCTACAAAATTCCAGATTCTTCCTTGGCTGCCTTCTTGTCTGAGTCACAGAGGTTCCTGTCTTCAACCTTCCCCATCTGGATGGCCATGCAGGTGGGACAAATATCACTTGATAGAACAGAGTTCTAAGATGTGGGACAGTCAGTGTCTGGAAAGGGCTTTCCAGTTTACTCCTCTCTTTATTTTGTATTTCCCAAGGAATTTCTCTGTAGTTTATCACTGATGCAAGATGAATATAGGATCTCTCAAGCTGAAAGGCTAAGGGAGGGTGTCGTCTCTCTGGTACCGGACGAGTCTGGTGTTTCTCTTAGTCTAGCTGAGGAACATGACCTCAAGCAATGCCCAGGGAGTGAGCAGGCCCCTCAAGGGACACAAGGCTGGAGAGACCTAAGGTCACTGTAGTCAGAGTTTCTCAGCCACAGCACCATTGTCATTTCAGGTGGGACAAATCTTTGCTGCGGAGACTGTCCTGTGCCTTGTAGGGTGTTTAGCAGCGTCCCCAGCCTCCACCAGTACCTGCTACTAGCAGCCCCACCAAAGCAAATGATGATCAAAAATGTCTCCAGATATTGTCCATGTCCCCCACGGGTAAAACAGTGACCAGTGTGAACCAATGTTTTGATTATACGCATGGGTTAATGTTGACGGTCGGGAGGAGCCGGGGAGCACCCCTCTCCCCACAAATGCCCCCTGTTTTCACAGGTCCAGCTGACACTTGTCTCCAGAGCCCTCCTGCCAATGGGATTTTAAGAGCCTTCCTGAGATTCATCTTTGACGATTTGAAAATATTTAACAGATTATTATGATTCGTACATCAGAGCATTTTGTGTTTCCATACTTCTTACAGTTATTGTCCAAATGACTTTCCCAGCCCAACTGGAGTGTAAGATGGTTACCACAGGTGGGTGTGTCCACCACATGGATGGAAAATCCAGTCCTGGAAGGGTTGGGAGGCACCAATGCTGGGGCGGCTATGATACTGCAACACAGCCCTGCTACATCCCAAGCTCTGTAAAACAATCACACTTGTTTGTTTATTCCTTTAACATGTCTTTAACATCTGGATTATTTCACTGGAATCTTCTGCCAGAGACTTAATTATCATTCCCTTGTTGCTTCTACAGATTGGCTACCTAATAGCTTGTGTTTAGGGAATCCTGCCCTGAAAAGGGTGCACGGAATCTGGGCGATGATGTGAGTTCTGGTGGTGTGTTTCTACCCCTGAAAATAAACAATTGGATCAGACACACCTGAATCTCAGAATCAGCTTTTGTTAAAAAAAGGCACTAGTTCTAGGAGGGCTGCAGGTGCACATGAGGACCTCGGCAGGCAGAGGTGGACCCGGCTGGGGAGCTGAGACAGTTAACAGACAGTCCTTATGGAGATGGTGAGAGAACTTCCAGCTGTTGTAGGTTTGCAAAGATTCACAGCCAGCAGTGGGCTGGGAAGTCTGGGGTCGCCATGGGCTCCTCTGGAAGTGTAATGACAGCCCTGCTTAGCTTGTGGCTTTACCTGCGTTTGTTCGATGAGATGTTTGGGCCATGCAGTTGCCAGAGAGGAAAACAGTAACCTGGGCTGAAAACCTAACAATGTGCATCCTAGAAGAGAAAGTGATGGCTTGACATGGGAGCCACGAGGTTTTGGCAACAAAGGAAACGAGATGGGAGAGAGTTGTTAATGAGATGATGGGATGATTGATGGTATATAAACATACTCACTAAACCCAAATCAAAGTCATTGTTCCAGAGCCGGCAGAGGCATTGTTCTGATTGTGGCTTCCACTAAAAAGCCCCTCTCCCCTTCCAGCTACACAGCTGTTACTTTCACCTCCAAAGGTGCCAATGCTCACTTAAGGTGGAAGTTGCCAGCACAGTAGCTCTCACTACCTTTAATTAACAAAAGCAGGAGGGTCAGCTGCAGGGCTCCATGATTTCTCAGGGATCGCTACTATTGTACTGTATTTCATAAACATATCAGCTCTCACCTGTTTTTAGGTTAGGCTGCAATATTCTCGCACATCTGGGTCCCCAAATGGGCTCTACAGGGGGAGCTGAATTCAGATCATTTCCTCTTGAGCAATGTATGGGTATCCCAAGGCTGCCATAACAAACTACCGCAAACTCGGTGACTTAAAACAATAGAAATGTATTCTCTCACAGCTCTGGAGGTCAGAAGTCCAGAATTAAAGTGTCAGCAGGACTGCACTGCTCCAAAGGCTCCAGGAGAGAATCCTTGCCTCTTCCAGCTTCTGGTGACTCCTGGCATTCCTTCGCTTGTGGCCACGTAACTCCAATCTCTGCCTCTGTTTGCGCATGGCCTTCTTCTCTTCTCTGTGTCTCTCCTCTGTATGTCTCTTTTAAGGACATCTGTCATTGCATTTAGGGCCCACCCGGATAATCCAGGATGAGCTCCTCATTTGGAGATCCTTAACTTGATTATATCAGTAAAGACCCTTTTTCCAAATAAGGTCACAATCACACTTTACAGGGGTTAAGACATAGACATATCTTTTTGGGGGCCACCAAGCAACCCATTGCAAGCAATGAAGCAGCTAAAGGGCTTGGGCATGGATGAAGGAGTTTATCCCATAGATTCACTTCATAGTGTGCAATGTGCTGTCATTTCTGGGCTCAGCCTGGACAGTCATCATTCCTGAGAAGACCCTACTGGCTCCATTGACTTCATGTCTTAGATGGAAAGCTTCCATGTTTCTGAGGAAACTTGTGTCCTGGAGGGATGGAGCCAGAGATGATGTCTGGACAGGGGTGAGTGGGAAGGAGAGCAGAGGTAAGGCAGGGTGTGAACTGGCTCATGGGCAGGTGGACTCACTCATATCTCCTAGGAACACACGGTGCCTGCATCTGGAGTTCTGTGTCAGGAGCTGTGGCCTTGCCTCAGGGAGGTGAACGTCTGTGCTGCCTTCTGGGGAAGGAAGTAGCAGTGTGGTCATCAGAGAAAGCTGAGGCCCAGTGGATGCGGAATGAGGCTGACACCAACAGAGGCCATTATCCCAGATTCCTTCAGCCCTATGCTACTGAAGCCTGAAGATAGGTATGAGGATAAAGAAGTATATGAAACCTGTCCCCATGTGATACTCTCCACTCCCTCTTTCTCTGGGCTTTCTTGTTTAATGGAGGAAGACTTAGGAGAATGGCTCACAGCAATGCAGGTCCTCAGTACTGGGACATCTTGGCAGTCCCAGGTCCAGCCCCACACCCCCACCACCTCTAGGGGCTCAGGCTTTTCTGTTGGTCTTGAGGTTGACTTCCCATGAGGATTACTGAGTCTGTGTTTCCTGCTGAAGAATTTCCAAAGCCCACAACTCAACCTCATAACATCAGCACTGCAGGATGGGCTCCACTAACTGCTCTCCTCCTATACCCATTGTCTCCTTTGATGGATGAGAAAACCGAGGCACAAAGAGCTCAAGGATCCTGCCCCCAGTTGCAGAGCTAGTAAGTAGCAGAGCCAGGATGCAACCCCAGGTGGTCGGCCCCTGAAGCCCACACTCCTACTGTCTACACACACAGCCTCGGGGCCACATGCTTTCAGGAAGTCTGTGTGTGGACTCGTTACAGAACCTCATGTTTTCCTCTGGTGAGTTTATGTGCATCTGTGAGTGAGTATGTGTTCCAAGAGTCTCTCCATTCCTTTTGAATTCTCCCTGCCTTCTTCTGTAGTAGACTGTATTTCACATAAAGAGTACACAGTGAATGCTGAATCAAAACTAATTCATTATGGTATGAATGAGGCTAATGCTATAATTTATCATAGCCATAGATTTTCTATATTTCAAGTAAAGATAATAGTATTTGCTGCCTTGTAGCCTTAAATATGAGACGAGAAATGGAAATCCCAGGTCAAGTGAAATGCACTTACTGAAAACCCACATGGGAGAGTGTACAACTGCCATTTGTAACTCTGTTGTTACACACATTCAACCAATTCCAGGAATAAATGAGATTCTATTTTTGGGTCTGGAGGAAAGCCCAGGAAAAGGATAATTTTGAACCTTAGTATCTGGGTTAC
Organism: Diceros bicornis minor; assembly: GCF_020826845.1. Classification (NCBI taxonomy): domain Eukaryota; kingdom Metazoa; phylum Chordata; class Mammalia; order Perissodactyla; family Rhinocerotidae; genus Diceros; species Diceros bicornis. The sequence continues at coordinate 57,343,194 of NC_080759.1, forward strand.
CTCCTCACTTCTTACTGCAGCATCAGCTCCCAGGGTAACATGGTATCAGATCATGGGGATGTAAACTCGAGAGCAAGAATGGAGCTCATTAGGGGGCCACCAGTCCCACTGCAAACCCCAAATCCCAGAGTCCGTTTTACAGTAAGCATCTGCCTGCTGCCTCACGAGAGGAATCTCTCTCTTTCCACTCACCCCTCAATCTTATTTCCTTAAATAGGTTTCTGTCAAAGAACTTTCTGTGTGATACTGTTCACAACAAAAACAGTAATAAATTAAAATTGAGCTACTGGTTTTGTCCGAAAAATTAGTTTTTAGGTATTGGCATTTGTAACATTAAAGGAGAGGCAAAACTCATGAAGAGTCCAGAAAACATGGTTCCTGTATGGACTGAAACTTTAAAAGGCCGTGTAGTAGGGTGGTTCATGTGGTGGGGGGGTCCATGTTGGAGAGGTCCATTGGTTGGGTAGTTTATGTGGTAGGAAGGCCCATGGGATGAGGTGATCCTTTTCTGATGCTCTCTCTCATTCTTGGTGTTTCCTAAAGCCCCAAGCAAGGAGCCATGGAGGAAGAAAGGGGGTTTTGGCAGATGCTGGCTGGCATGTAGAAGGTGGGAGGCTGGGGTGGTACTCTGTTGTCATTAGCCTGGTCACTAGAGGATATATTTATTGACAGAGAAATATGGTCAGGAAAAACTTGAGCATCCTTCTTGCTCACTCTCCAACCAAATATAGTTTATTAGGATTTATGATAAATCAAAAACCATAATAATATTTAAGATTAAATTTTAATTATTCACATAATACATAATCAGTTTTGAAATCTAAAAAAATGCCACATTTAGCCAAAAAAGAAAACCAAGAACAAATCAAAAAAAAACCCACTGGAGATAATTACTGTTAACAGTCTGAAATTTATCTTCCAGACTCTTTTAAATGTAACAAAAGAAAATAGATCAAATTGCACCTGCTGTCTTTTTTTTTTTTTGTCAGCTTAGTAGAGGTATACATAATAAAATCACCAGTGTTGAGTGTACAATTTGATGAATTTTGCCAAAAGTATACAGTCATTTAGCCATCACCACAATCATGACATGGAACATTTTCTTCACCCTAAAACGTTTCTCTGTGCCCCTTAGTGGTCAATCCCTCTCCCCACCTGGCAAATACTGATGTTTTCTATCGCTAGTTTTGTCTTTTCTAGATTGTCATGTAAATTGAATCTTATAGTATGTTGTCTTTTGTGCCTGTCTTTTTTCACTTAGCATAATACTTTGGAGATTCAAACATGTTGCAGCACGTATCAGTAATTTATTTATTTTTATTACTGAGTAGTATCTCATTGTATGAATGGTTTACAATATGTTTATCCATTCATTGGTTGATAGACATTTGGATTCTCTTCAGAATTTTTGGCTATAATGAATAAAGCTACTATGGAGATATGTGAAGTTTTATGTGGACATATGCTTTGTTTTCTCTTGGGAAACTACCTAAGGTGGAATTTCTATGTCTTATGTGATTGTATGTTTAACTTGGTAAGACACTGCTAAATTGTTTACCAAAATGGCTGTGTCATATTCCATCCCACCAGCAATGTAAGAGAATTCCAATTGCTCCAAATCCTTGACACCACTTGGTATTGTCAGTCTTTTAAATGTTAACCATTCTGTGGTTTAATTTATATTTCTCTGATGACTCAACATAATAAACATCTTTTCGTGTATGTATTTGCTATTTGTTTATATTCTTTAGCAAAATGTTTGCCCAAATCTTTTGCCGAATTCAAAAATTAGATTGTTTTCTTTCCTAATTATTGAATTGAGTGTGTGTGTGTGTGTGTGTGTGTGTGTGTGTGATATTTTGGGATAGAAATACTTTACTGAATATATGTGGCTTACCTTTTCATTTTCTTGATTTTGTCTTTTGAAGTTCAAAAGTTTTAATTTTGATAAAGTCTAACGTATATCATTATTTTTCTTTTACAGTTTGTGCTTTCTGTGTCCCATTTAAAATCCTTGCCTTACTCAAAGGTACAAAGATTTTTTCCTGTGTTTTCTCCCACAGGTTTTACAGTGTAGTTGTTATAATTAGGTCTATTATCCATTTTGAGTTAACTTTTTATTGTGTGAGTTAAAGGCTAGGTTTATTTATTTTTTGTATGGATGTCCAGTGTTCTAGCATAATTCATTGAAAAGATTATCCGCTTCTCACTGAATTGCCCTAGTATCTTGTTGAAAACTAATTGGTCATATATGTATAGTCTATTCCTTGACTTTATCTTCTGTTCCATTGTTCTGTATGTCTATATTTATGCCAATACTGTCTCAACTACTATAACTTTATAGTAAGTCTTTAAATCAAGTAGTGTGGGAAATTCAATTTTGTTATTTTTCAAAATTGTTTTGACTCTTCTAGATTATTTGTATTTCCATATAAATTTTAGAATCAGCTTGTCAACTCTACAAAACATCCTGCTGTATTTTGATTGAAGTTACACTGAATCTATGGATTAACTTCTGAATAATTGACTTCTTAATATTGGAGTCTTCTGATCAATGAACATGGTATATGCCTCCATTTATTGAGGACTTCTTTATTTCTCTCAGTGATATTTTGTACTTTTCAGTGTATGGATTTTGTATATGTTTTATTAAATTTATCCTATGTATTTCATACTTTCTGTATCCAGGTTTTCATTGTTAGCATATAAAATTTAGTTTATTTTTTTATATTATCATTGTATCCTGTAGCGTTAATTGGTACATTCATCAAGATTTTCTAAATACAAGATCATTTTATGTTGTTGGGTGATGATTTTTTATTTATTTGTTCGTTTTTTGTCTTTTCCTTTAGGGAAAAAGATCTTTTCTTCAAGATACACAAGCTCAGTGTTCCTGAGAAGGAAGAAATGAGTTCTGTCTTTTCTATGGACAGAGAAGGAATGGGGTTAATTATCATTCTGCTAACAAGTCTCAGTAACTAGTTGTTCAGATCAGAGCACAGTTTCTTGAGAGAGAAGTCTCTCCTTGCTTCGTTCATTCTACACCCAGCTGGCATGACCTGAGTAGGACAGGAAGATGAGAATAGAGCAGTAACAGATGGGAGCAGAACAGTAACAGTGGACAGAAAGAAATCCCGTTCAGATTCTGTATTCATCCTGATTCTGAAAGGTAGGAAGTTGCTGGTACTTTCCAAGCCACTCTCTGAGGCATTGCTTATATTGCAGACAGCACAGTCCCACCCTATGCATGCATGCCCACCCCTCCTGTCTCGATTCCAGTACTCATCTAGGGAGTGTGATTCGGGGTTCCACAAAGTTGAGACCGACAAAAGGAGTTACGGCATGAATCCACTCGTGTGCAGGGAGGAAATATTATCAGCTTAACTGGAGCAAAGCCTGTGTAATCCCAAATAATGAGCTGAATATTCCGATGTCAATAAAGAAGGGGTTTAGAAAAAAGGAATTAAGAAATCAAACTTTGTCAGTTTTTATCAAGCTGGAGAAAGGGAGGCTACTTGTGACATGAACGGGTCTCAGTCACCTGAAATGTGCACAGTGCTTGAGCATGGAGCCAGCATAATCCTCTAGTCTGGGGCAGATCTCCAAAATGGGGACATGCAACAATTTGGTGGAGTGTGGGAAGAAAGCATATGAACTTCTGTTGACATTCCTCTTTCCAGATTTTATTTTAGTATCTATTTTAGATACTAAAATATCTGTGTAACATATGTAACACATTAATACAATAGTGTAGACACAAACACAACACACACATATGCATTAGCGATACACAATCATACGTGTTTTATTGATGTAGAATGTGATCAAAAAGTTTGTAGACGCACAGTTTTGAGAAAGTACTCAATTACATCATTAGATCTGTTTTCTGATGCTGTGTTTTCTAGTATATTTGAGATTTTTACATGTGCCTTGATATTGGGAAGGAAGCCCATCAAAAGCTGAGAACCAAACTTTGGTCTGTGGTGACGCTGCCGAGGGACCTGCCCCTGAGAGAGGCTGGCTTGAGAGACCCAGAGGACACCTCTCACCTTCACAGCACCTGTTATGTAGACACTTTATTTCACCTTTAGTCATTGCTCATTAGTGTTTTTCTTAACTTACCTTTCCCATGCAGAAGAGTGTCTGCAATTAGTAATTCCATGTTATCCTGGAGCATCCCAGGGACATTCTTTCCCGGAGAATCCAGAATGAAATATTTCATCAGGTGCAAGCCAGCCATCTGCACTGCTATGGTCATCTGTCGCTGTTTTGATCACCTATTTCTGTGTAACAAAGCTTTAGTGCAAAACTCTAAACCAACAGCTATTTAATTATCTCTTGTTTTCTGTATGTTGACTAGACTCAGGGGGTGGTTCTGCTGCTGGTCTTGCTCCAGATCTTTCAGGTAGTTGATAGTGGCTGGGTTTGGAGTTCTAGGGAGGCTCACCTGAGAAGCTGGGACTGATGGGTCTCCCTAGCTCTCCCTGTAGCCCCAGGGTCCCCCATGTAGCCTCCCATGGTCCATCCATGTAGCCCCAGGGTCTCTCTAGGTATCCTAAGACTCTCTCCATATAGCCCCAGGGTCCTTCCATGTAGCCCCAGTGGCCCTCCATGTAGCTCTAAGGTCTCTCCCTAAGGTACATCCACGTATTCCCAGGGACTCACCATGTAGCCTCAGGGTCTCTCCCCACAGCCCCACAATCTCTCCCAGAAGCTCCAGGGTCTCTCTAACCAGGGTCCCTGAACTTCCTATATGGCTACTTAGGGCTCCCAAGAGCACAAAAGCAGAAGCTGCCAAGCCTCCCTAAGGTTTAGGCACAGACCTGGTACAGTGTCACTACTAAAACATTATCTTGGATAAAATGAATCATAGACCAGCCCAGATTCATGGTGGGAGGACTACACAAGGGTGTGAATATGGGAAAGTGGTTTGCCTGGGGCCATCTTTGGAGATTAGCTACCATACTCGCTATCGCTTGGATTTAGGGAAAACAGTGATGAATCAAACCTCTGGGGAAGACCAGACACATTTTATGAGAGGTAAAATGACACGTATATCTGTGCTATATATAATCATTTAATATACGACTTCTGAGATGCAGCAGGATTATTTGTAACTAAATACCACATTTTTATGATCAAAACAGAAAACAAGTAAGGAGAACTGAGGATGTCTTGGAGTATCTGCTGCCACTTCCAGAAGCTTTTGTTATCTAGGTCACAAATAGGAGAAGACAGATAATTCTTGTTTGGCTCATCTGTGGCTGGGTTAATCTTTTTCTCCCACTGATGTGTGAAGGCTTTGCAATGTGCCCGGAGTGATTTGTTGTTGTATTGTTGTTGTTAAGGATTCCTCTCATTTTTGGCTTGTGTCTTATTACCATCTACTAGCTTTTAAGTCTATCTGGGGGTTGCAGATAAGGTTGAGATAGATAACCATCAAATCCACTTTTATTTGTGTAAGCTGTAATCTTCTTTGAGTAGATATGGGAATCCATGTAGTATTCTTCTCAGGGACCTGATCTATTGAGACAGTGACTGAGTCTAGAAGTTCTGAAGAAGGTTCTAGAAGCCCCAACCTTACCTTTCCCCTGTCTATCTGAAATGCACACCAGTCATGCCCACTTGTATCAGGGTCATCAGTGTATAAAATGCTGGCAATAGATGCAGCAAGAGTGGTCAGACTTTCTGTTTAAGGAAAGATTGGCATACTGCGGTTCTTTTAAATTTCTATGAAAATGCTAGACTGAGCTAGATCATTAACAACTGAGGTATCACCTTTCAGAAATTTCCATTTGAATGAAGATCTAAAATAATTGTCTCAAGGTATTGTATTCATTTATCCATTTTTTGCAGCTAGCAGATATTTACTGTGACCTAGTAGAGGTCAGGCAGACACTGTGCTGGGTACAGAGGGGGGAGCAGAGCACGAAAAGTTTCAGAGAGGAGGTGGCTGCTAGACTGGGACTTGAAGGAGGAGCATACCTGGACAGGCAGTCAGGGAGTGAAGTGTTCTAGAGGAGTATTGGGCCCTACAACGTCTTGCAAAATTAGTGTAGAATTCTAGAGCAGAATCAGCACACTTTTTCTGTAAAGCGTCAGATACTAAATAGTTTAGGCTTTGCAGACCACATGGTCTCTGTTGCAACTACTCACCTCTCAGTTTTGACTTCTTGTACCCTGTTCCCTTCCTCTCTGTCTGCACACCACAGCCTCTCCCCACTGACTTTCTTGCCCAGGGTGGCTGAAATGCCCTTTGACTGATCACACAGCATGCCAGCTAGGTGTGAGTGGGTTAAGCAACAATGTTCCTTCCCCTCCGGGTGCTTAACTTATTGAGAAATAGTCACAGGAGCCAGAAAGGAATCAAACATATCATTATTTAAGATAATAATAATTGCAAACACTTATGCAACATTTGCAAAGGCCAGGCAATCTTCTAAGGTCTTACAGACTCATTTACACATCACAGCAATTCCACAAAGTAGATAAGGTCATTGTCCCCATTTTACCAATGGGAACACCAGGGCATGGAGAAGAAGTCACTGACTCCATGGAGTAGATACAGTTATGGAACCCATTTTGCCAAGGTGAATACCCAGGTACGGATAGGTGAGTGACCCACACAAGGCTACACAGAGAGGGCTACACAGGGCTACACAGGTTCTATGCAGAATGACATGGGTGGTGTCAAGGTCAAAGTTTGCTCCCTTCTCCTTTGATCTCTGGCCCAATCAGCTGCAGGCAGAGCAGCTAGAGGAGACAGGTCTCCCAGGCTGAGGCAGGGCATGCCCTGAGGTCCCTGGAGAATGAGAGGGGAATGCTGGCCTCTCGTGGGTGTGCAGCTCTGGAAGAGTCTGTGCTAACATGAGGGACCAGGCACTGCTATAACTATTCCAGATCAGCCGTCTGGACAGTCACCCTCCCTTGCAAGGAGAAGTGAAAAGGGGATGGAGAGTGAGAAAGAAAGAGTGAGTTCTCTCCTCTGTGTACATGGAAGGAAAGGGGGTAATTAATATTTTGTTAATGATTCTCAATCATTGATGGTTCCCACCAGAGCCCAGCTTCTTGAGAGAGGCATCTCCTTGCTTCACTCTACACCCAGGTGGGAAGATGAGACTGGAACAGGGAGTTAACAGGAACCACAGATGGAAGAAAGCCCAACACATTAGCAAGTGTCCCATCTCTGAGATGTCACTTCCTGTGATCAGAGGACTGCACTGTCACCACCAGAAGATGCTCAGAGTTCCAGACATGGAGGACAAGAGGGTTAATAGGGAGGGTGGTTCCAAATTTTAGCTTCTATTTGTGATTTCCGAATTTTGAGCTGGGCCTCAGAAACGGCTCCCAACTATTTCCTCCTTAATGTATTTTCTCATAGGCTCTACAGCCCATACTCAGGAAATATATGCTCTGTCTTAGTTTCAATAGAATATTTCCATAGGTATCAGGTTTTGTTAAAGTTGGGCATGCCTTTTCACATCGAACACTTTATGAACTTGGCATTGGGGAACAGGATCAAGGCAAATAGTCTTATAAGAAGTTTTAATTACTGCTATGAGGTTGTAGGTTGACCCAAAGAATAGCTGAGTCCATGTGGAAATGGGCTACCTTTGGAATTCTGCTGCATATTCAAGATTCAGCCTTGTGATTTAAAATTTACTCATTGTAACCCTTCTGTAAGGTAGTTCATAAAATTTATGAGATAAAAACCATTTGGGTTTTAAAATGCTGAGTCTGAATTCACTAGAGGTCTTTCTATCCAGTCGTTTTTTCTAAGGATTTCAGAAACAGAGGTGATGGCTCTCCAGATGTGATGGATTAGTCAGTGTCACCCAAGGTAGCCCTGGACAGGGATCCTCAGCAGGACGTGCTACTTCCAGCAATCTTCCTTGTCACATTTGTCCTGGTAGAGCCATGAGTTCATCAGATGCCTGCTGTCCTGGCCCATCAGCACCTCATTTTGGAGGTGGTGAATGGCACCCCCCACCCCCCATGATGGGCATCCCCCAGCCCCTGGACATTGTCATTGAGGAGCACCATTTCCTGAACCTGCTTCCCGCTAGCCTCTTTGAGTTCCAAATAGTTATCCTCTCTTCTTCATAGAGAGTGTACTTTGAGCTCCTCCTCTCTTAATTCCTAGATTGGGTCTGAGTTGGATTTTTATGCTCCACTATCTTCCTGTGCTGAGTCAACACTGTTCTGCAAAGGTTCTCTTAATGAACGTGTGATTGGAAGCCACAATTTTTCTTTGAAGTCGCGTCCACCATATTAGAGAGGCCCTGTGTAAGCACCCCGTTGTCTCAGCTGACTCATTTATTGAGAACGAGAAGCTGACCATCAGCATGACAGAGGACGTGTGTGCTGTGTGTGTGCATGTGCACGTGTGTGCAAGTGTGCCCAGGAGGAGAGAGAATAGGGGAGAAGAGCAGAATGTACAGAGGACTTTGACAACGAAGGAGAGACTCATAATTTCTTAATAAATAAGATCTGGAGCTAAAAAAATACCACATCATATTAAAATGTTATTAATATAAATGGATATAAATGAAATAACATAATACATTAAAAATAATGAATTTTTTTTTTTACCTACTGTGATTTTAACAGAAAGGGTTTTTGGTAGTCTCAGCGTGAGGAAAAGGTCCAAGATAACTTGGGCTCACAGGGTCCAACTAGATCCGTGCAAGCATAGATCCCATAGACCACATCACCCACTAGAAGATCAGGAGGGAAAGGATTTTGGTGCTTTTGTTTTACTTATTTTTATTTCCTTACTTTATTTTTTCACACGTGACACAGAAACTCTAAGAGTGTTGAGTATTATGTGCTGCCTGGGACTCAGCAGTGGCAAGCTCAAACCAGCTAGGTTTATCCAGGAGAATGGGAAAGGAGAAAGGAGACCCAGGGACTGTCAGGGGAACCTTGGTGGGCAGAGGTGTGGTGATTATGAGCCACAGAGCGAGTGAGCTGAGAGCATCTGAAACAGGAGGGCACAATGTGATTCCGATGGACGGCCAAGGTAAAGTGAGGAGGGGATACTGAAGTCTAGACGTGCAGGCTGATGGTCAGCTCCAGGGAAACCGACTGTCAGATGCTATGGGCTGGGGACTCCGACCCCTTGGGGTGAGGAGATTGGCCATACACGGACAGAGCCCTAGGTTCAAGAAGAAAGTGGAGAATGCCTATGAACAAAACAGTAAATCCAGCCCCATGGAGCAGACGGAAGCTCAGGAAGAAGCCTGGGCTCAAGCAGATGCATGGAGCTTGGGGCAGGACAGAAGCCTGTTATCCTAGAGGGACACCAGGTCACAGGCACAAAGCATCAAAGCGAGGACTGCTGGAGTCACTCATCCCCTGGCCCCAGTCAGAGACAGGGCTTAGAAGGGGGCTGGGCAGGGCTGGGCAGCTGACAGAGCTTGTGATCCCAGCTGAGGGTGGCCATGGCAGAAACAGGCACAGGGCTGCTGCCCACTCTGCCAGGAGCTGCTCAGAGAGCAAGACTGAGCGTGCATGCGCTCATCTCCACCCAGCCTGGGGAGCCTGGTTCTGTATGGACGGTCTGCTCCTTGTACCTGACATGACCTGGCACAAGAAATGCGTTGTAGAACTCTGTGGCATATGCTGCCTCATGCAGTTGCACACCATACAACTTAGTTACCATCATACTTGCACATAATAATCCTGTGAGATACCAGGGTAGAGCAAGACCAGAGATCTAAGCAGACACATATGAAGTGTCGAGAAGAGTAAGGAAACATTTTGCTCCTTGTAAACCAGGCAGGGGCCTTGCTCATTGGTCAGTCCCTTAGCACAAAGTCATAAAGACTAAAATCCTACTTTTCAACTACTTCCAGCCCAGGTGGAGAGATGATGTGTATTACAAATGGTATTGGTAATACCATACAAGGTGTGTTATGGTAAATGTTGGAAAAATGTCAAACTGACACAAGTGTGGCCCTGCTGGTCACCTTGGGCTGGATGGTGGGCATGTGAGGGGTGGGAGAAGGATGGTGGGCAAAAGATGTATACGTTTCTGGGGGCAAGGAAGTCATTTGGTTGGCTGCAGTGACAGCGGACCCTTTACCCAGGACACATCCAATCGGAAGCCCATGTTGTCCTGCTCACCAGGTCCAGAAGGCATCCATGTGGGGCCCAAGAAGCTTCTTCCAGGACTGTCTTTCTCTTTCAAGGCACATGTCATCTTTCCTTATTCTCCCTTGACATTCCGTCTGTCGATGATCTACTTTGAACTATTTCTAAATATCATATTTGTAAAATGTAGCTAAGTCTTTCAGAGCCAACAGGAAGAGTGGAATTTGAAGGATGTGTCTAGAGTGTAAAGGAAAATGTCCGGTTTTCACTTCCAGAATTTTCTGCTGACTTGATCAATCCACTTTACATGAGTTGTTGAGTCGTAGCCCTTCTATGAAGCTGGTGTCTAGGTGTGCAAGCAAAGCTCCTACCAACTCAAAGCTCTCAGAATGTATTTGGTTCAAGATTTGTCCTGCAAGTCCTCTAACTTTCTGATTTCTTTAAAATAAGGAAAAAACCATCCCCTCCATCAGTTGGATGGAAGGCCCGTAGAGCATGTTGACCTTTGAGGCCTCCACAAGGTGCCTGGTGTGGGTTCTGTGTTTGGATGTAACCCAGGGGCAGGTGGTGCCCACTGCCAGCCACCTTCTCAACTGTCAGGGCTCATGGCTCACTGGAAGCTGAGATCCCTCTGTCGTTCTGGAGCCATGGGTCAAGGGAAGGGAGTGCCAATGTTCATTGATATGACCAGATCTTTTTGGGACACCTTCCCAACTCTGACAGCTTGCAGAACTGACTTCATCTTGGAAGGGTAGAGGGATTAATTTCTTTGAAGGAAAACAGTAAGGCATTTTAAATTTCAATGTGATTTTCAGAAGGATGCATTTCTCCCCCCTTCTGATGGCACACATTACATGATCGATTATACCACAATGCCAGCAATCTTGAAGAGACTTAGGGAGAAAATTAAAAAAAAAAAAGATCTCCCAGAACATGAGAAAAATGATCTGTCTGCAGAACTTGACAGTTACTTTGTGGCATCTTTTGTTCATCAACAGGATATTGTGCTTTAGAAACCAGTTATGCCATGGCTGAATTTTAGGCATGTATTATAGTAAACCAATGAAACGCCGCTGGAGAAAGTGTTTTAATTGAACTTGGAAACAAAGAAAATATGAAGTTTGTAAGATATAGGAGGCAGCGCGTGTCTTTCAGGGCACCAGGTGATACTTGCAAATATTTTCCTGCCTGGAGCCAAAAAGCATGTATGCAAATATGGGTAATTTATCTGACAGAACAAACTCTCTAGAACAAGGCTGTCCATTTCCAAGTAGCACGTGGGGCTGGGAGGAGAATTTCTGAAATGAATGCTAACCCACTTGCTTCCCCAAATTGCCTCCTGCTCCTGCTCCGGAAGCTTTTTAATGGGCTGTATACAATAATGCAATTACAGCACCAGCTTTGGGTGATGGCTTCTAATAAGAGTGGTGCAAGGTGTGGTTCGCACCCCTTCACAAGGAGCTCTTTGTTTTTCACACATGCCCATTTAGGAATGTCCATCAGGCGGTTTCAAGCCATTTACCACTTAAACATTTGCTAATTGTTCCTCAGTCTTCTGTGTTTTTAAGCTTCAGACGTTTCATATCCATCTGTTCTAACTAAAATCTCTCTCAGCAAATTGAAAGCCCTTCCAAATTATTTCCTAACATTTTCTCCTAATTGCACTCTTTAGAAACCTGGCTATCCATTTGAAATATCTTTTTATCTTGGATCTCTGTAGGAAAGATCTTTTTCTGACATTACAGAAACGAGTTTTAGTGCTAATCATTGGGGGTGCCTAAGTGACTACAGGCTGGAAACCAGAATCAATCTCTCTCTATCCTCCTTTCCTCTCCACTCCTTTCTCTTTTCTCTCTTTTTTTTCCTTTCTTCAAATATTGATTGAGGCTCTGTGATGTCTCAGTACCTATTCTAAGTGCTGGGAATGCAGCAGGGAACAAAACAAAAGAAGTTTCTTCATGGAGCTTGAGTTTTAAAAGAGGGAGAAAAACAATAAAGAAATATATATATATATATATATAGTGTACATATAGCATACATGTATAGGTATATATAGTATAGTAAATGCACATATATGTGTATATATGTCATAATATATCATATATATAACATATAGGTAAATATAGTATGGTAAGTGTATACATAAGTCCATAGATGGCAAATATATATCATATATAACAATAATATATATAGTATAATATATATATAAACACATATGTGTATAGATGACATATAATATATCATATATAACATATAGGTATATAGTATAGTAAATGTACATTTACGTGTATAAATTACATGTATAATATACCATACATATAACATGTAGGTACATATAGTATAGTAAGTGCACATATATGTGTATAGCTGACAAATATATATCATATATAACATATAGTATGTATAGTATAATAAATACACATATATGTGTATAGATGACATCTACCATATATATAGCATATAGGTAAATATAGTATCATAAATATATGTGCATAGATGACAAATGTTTCATACATATAACATATAGTGTATATAATATAGTAACTGTACATATGTGCATATAGATGACATATAATATATCATATATAACAAATAGGTCTATACAGAATAATAGCTTTACATGTATGTGTATAGATGACATAGACAGACCTAGATGTAGACACAGATATCAATGATCTGGCATGTCAGGCAGTGACAAGCGCTATGCTCTGAGTAAGGCTGGGTAAGAGGGACAAGGGTGGGACAAGTCTGTCCAGGGTTGTGTCCGACAGAGCCCTGAGGGCACTGAAGGATGAGCTGCGGGGCCGGGTGTGGGAGGAGCATTCCAGGCAGCGGACACAGCAGAAGACAGGAGTGTGCTCTCCATCTTCCAAGATGGAGGAGGCCGACATGGCCAGGGTGGACTGAGGCAGGGGGCCGGTGGTAAAGGAAGTCTGACAGGTGGAGGGCCACATGCTGCAGGGCCTTGAGGCCTCCAGAAGATGAACTGAGCTTTTCCTGGGATGGGAAGCCATGGGAGGTGAACAGATTTGACTCTGTAGTAAAGGGTGACCCTGGTGGCCGTGTGAAGAATGGACTGCAGAGTTTGGAGACAAATGGTGAGAAAAGAGATAAGAGGATGAATTGGCACTGCAGGCCAAATGAAAGTGGCCTAGACCAGGGAGGGAGTGATGGAGGGGGCAGTGGTCAGATGCACAATATAGTTGGCAAGAAAGCCTTGGATCGGGTGAGGAGTATGAGACAGGTAGAGACAGAAGGAGGTGAGAGAGAGGAGTCAAGGACAACTACGAGGCTGGTGACAGCACAGAGGGAATGAGATGTGCTGACTCAGAGTCTGCAGGAAGACCAATTTGGGAGTGAATGGGTGGGCAAGGGGAACTCAGAAGTTCATTTGACACATTTTAAGTCTGAGTGTTTACTAGGCTGCTGAATATAGACTGAGGTTCAGAGGAAGAGGGTGATGGATATATAGATTTATTTAAGCAAAGGGGCAATATGCATGCACCTATGGGGTAAGTGTTGATAGACTCTTCTCAGGAACAACCTGTTACCATCTTCTGCTAGAACAGGGTGACAATGAGGCCTAGAAAGTATTTCTTCCAGTGTTAATTCTTCGCACATGAAGTCCTAACTCTGTGCCCAGCAAAGAAACATGAGATGTGAGCCATGGATTCAGGTAGTTATTGCACACAAAGGAAAGAGCTGGAGAACGATACAAATAGACAAAGGAATAAAATATATTTGGCCCAGTTTATTGGAATTTTGGGAGTGGGGTTTAAGATTATTCATGGAAGGAAGGTTTTATGAGAGAAAACCCAGAGCTGGGCATTGAAGGGCAGAAAGATGAGGCTGTTAGGAGGGAAAGTCCTCCCTGAGGCAGACCTGGAGAGAGGGCGAGGGCTACGGATGGGCTGCAGGTGGCCAGTTCATGGACATGGACGGCTGAATTCTTGGCTGAGAGCTGTCTGCGCTTGATAAGCAGGTGCTGAGAGAGGGTCTTGGCACCATCTGTGAGTAGAGGATGGAGAGGTGTTGGGGAACTTTCATCACAGTCAAGATATGAGGAAGGTCTGAAGGGAGATGGGACTGAGACCAGGCGAAAATTCATGTTCCTTGATTCAGCTCTGTCAGGGAAAGGCGAGCCAGAGTGGGCAGATCATACCTGGGTGGAGATCTGTATTCCATTTAATCTTGTTAAACATGGTTTTTTCCCTCATCCTATGATTTTCCAATACCTTTAATTGCATTCTCATCAGCATATTGGAGAAAATAGTCATCCCTACCTCACTGAGATTTTGTAAGGATTAAACATGATAAGTCATGTTAAGAACAGTGTACCTAGCACCAGTAACTGTTTAATAATGATGATGATGATGATATGTAACATAAACTTTTACATCAACGAGCACAATGAAATTTTCAAAATGAGGTTGATTTCGATTCAAAGGGATGCCTGAAAAAATGATAGCACATTTTTGGTTACGGAGAAGACTCTAAATGAAGTATTTGACATGACGTTTGGGACATGGTGCCATAATGGAAATTCAGCCTTAGGTGCTGAAAGAGACTGTGATGATGGCCCCCAAACAGAGCTTTTGGAGCCAGCTGGCATCTGCCTTTGTGTTTTCATGTTGTGTCTGCTCACTTGCAGGATGATGAAGACTCCTTGTTTCAGAGTTTGGGGGGAAATATGGTCTGTTGTATCTCAATGGGCATAAAAGTAACCATGAGCCATTTGGGTGATCTGTTCTGGGGTTGGAAATGGAAGAGATTTGACTTTCTTTGCTACTTTTTTGTTTTGGTGTTAAATGGATTGATCACGGGAGTTGTGAAGGTTTATGATGATTAAAATTGGGCGTCTATTTTGCCAGGTCTCTGAGTGAGGCCTTTCCTCAGGTTGTTGTAGCTCAGAGGGTCCCAAACGAGCTTTCTGTTTCCATGACAATCCTACCAGAAGCCACGGCAGATGACAGCCCTCACCTCTGTAAGCTGCTCAGTCCAGGGACGTGCTCTGACCGCCGGGTATGGTTCATCACCCTGCCACCTCCCCACCTGAGCATACTCTGCTGCAGGTATCATTTGACTCTCTTAAAGGTGTGCTGAAGCTTTCTGCACGCTGCTCTGTGATGTCGCTGTTGTCACAAAGCGCAAGTTTCTAGAAGGTTCATTGGAGTGTTCTCTGTGTAACCAGTGAGGGAGCGTGTGATTAGGATTTGTGGCCACATGAAGGTCTGCATGGACAGGCTGGCAGGTTCCATCTTTGCTCCGCCCTCCCCTGGCTGAGCCCCACATGGGAAGCCCCAGGTGCTGGACATCAGCTGTAGTAAATCCCTTGTGTTTCCGAGCTATGTGGGGACAGAGCTTAGACATGCCCTTCATCACACCAGTATGGAAAACACTGCTCTGGGAGAAGTATGCAAAATTATAAATAATTAAAACAAAATAAAATAAAACAAAACAAAACATCAGGTTAACAGTGTGAATTAACATGTAATCAATTTTTTGTTTGTTTGTTTTTTTAGAAAGAGAATACCAGTTTTCAGTTTTTACAGCTATCTTGAATATAGCCGTTCCTTCAATAAAACCCATCAGCTCCGTGGACCTTCTGAGGTTGGGTCAGATCAGCTCTAGGTTCTTCGCAGCGTCCCAGCTATCAACACTACCTGCTTCTCTGAGTCTGCAAAAGAGAACGGAGGCTGGAGAATTGCCCTGCACAGAATGGAATCAGAAAGGTCTCTGGCAGAGGGAGCAGCAAGGTGAAGATGAGAATGTTCCATGGAAGAAAGACTGGCAACAGTGGGAGAAGAAGCTTCCAAGGAGGAGGCAGGAGGTGGGGATGTGCCGGGGAGGAAACGAGTGGGGAGACCTGGGAGAGAAGGAGGGGAGGGCAGTAAGCCAGAAATATAGAACAGGCATTGGAGAGATGGAGAAGGATGACTGTGGCAGAGATGCTGAGATGAGGAAGGAGCAGGAACAGAGAAGCTGGTAGGAGCAAGTAAGAGAAGGATGATGCTCAACATGCATTGGGGTTTACTGTCGGGTGCACACAGTACGTGTGTGTGCACATGTGTGCGTGTATGTAGTTTAACATGTTTTTACTTTACAGATAAGGAATCTGGGGCTCAGCCAGGTGTGACTACCTGCCCAAGGTCACACAGGTAGTGGATGTCACACCCTGTTGTTGAACCCAGGTCTCCTGACTCCAAAGCCCATGCCCTTACCCCTCGGGAACCTGCTTCTGGCTCCTCTAGGAAAACCTGACTAACAAAACCTCCAAGACTCGACATCAGCCATCATTCTGTATGGCTGGGTTTGTTTGCTGTTTCAGGTCTGCTGTGCGACTCTCAAAGCTTCCTTTTGTCACTGCCCGAACGAGCGTCCATGAGGCCTGGGCTCTGGCCTTTTGGCTTGAAGATATTGATTACCAAGAAACATGGTAAACTAACAACGCATGTTAAAATGCTTATAATCCAATTATGCCATTTCTATAATTATTAGGTTGTTATTAAAACAGGTAATAAGTTTTAATCAAGCTGGAAAAGTGTTGTAATCCAATTTAGAACACGACTTAAACTTAGGCCTTTACACATAATTTGGTGTATTTCTCATTTTTCCCACTATTTCCAACCTCTATTTGATTCGTTCTGGACTCATTTTGGTTCCCAGCACAACAGACCTCCTAAATCCCTTTGAGTCTCTGAGAATCAGAATTCCAGGCATATCCACCCAGCCAGCCTGGCTTCCCTGCTGTCCCTCACTCAGGAATGCTCCGCCTGTTCCTTCTGCCTGGAGTGGTCTTTACAGATATGTCCATGTGGTCAACTCCCTCAACTCCTAGGGTTTGCCCAAGTTCAGCTTTTAGAGATGCCTTCCCCTGACCATCCTATTTAAAAATGTCACCCTCACCAACATTGCCCATCTGCCTTTTCAGCTTTATTTTTCTCCAGAGCCATATTATCATCAGATAAACCAAATGTTTTCCATACTTAAAAAAATAATCTATTGAAATTCACATAATAAAATTAACCATTTTAAAATGAACAACTCAGTGGCATTTGGTATGTTCACGATATTGCACAACTACCACCTCTATCTAGTTGCAAAACATTTCCATCACTCCAAGGAAGTCTCTTGATCCATTAAGCAGCTTTCCCCATTTCTGCCTCCTCCTCTCAGCCCCTGGCAACCTCCAGTCTGCATTCTATCTCTATGGATTTATCTATTCTGGATATTTCTTATACATGGAATCACACAGTATATGATTTTTTGGTCCTGGGTTCTTTCACTTAATGTTTTTGAGGTTCATCCACGTTGTAGTATGTAGCAGTATTTAGTTTCTTTCTTAAGCTGAATAATATTCCATCGTGTGGATAGACCACAATTTGTTTATTTGCTCATCTGTTGCTGGATATTTGGGTTGTTTCTACCTCTCCGCTATTGTGAACAGTGTTGTTATACACATATGTGTACATGTTCTTGCTTGATTTTCCATTTCCTTGGGGTATGTACCTAGGAGTGGAATTGCAGTGTTTCTGCTCATCAACACTTCACTTCTTTCAGGCTACCCTTGTTCCTTTGGCATCAAAAAAGCTAAATGTTGCTTTTGTTGTTCCAAAGGTTAGCAGCTAAGTGGTGACTCAGCCTTTTGTTCTAATTGCTCTGGTCTACGTCACATTCCATTTTGAGGGGATCCTGGCTACACGTATGAGGATAGCAGGGATCCGTACACTTAGTCATCTGTCAAACTGTCTCCTGGGACCATTTAGAGAAGCTCTTTGACGTATGAACTCAAACCCATTACCAGAGAGATCCTTTTAAAATGAGTGCCTCTCTTCTAAGGAGAGGAAATAATATTTAAATAATGTTAAGAAACAGAAAATTTCAAGATTAAAATAAAGACACAAGCCTCCAAATTGAAATTCAACTTACTTATTTTATCCAGCTCTACAGTGACAGAACTAGATATTGGGATTTCCAGGAAAAATTTTCCGTTGTTCAGCTGTCAGCAGAGGCAGAGTTTTTGGAAAAGGCATCCATTGGGAGTTATTAAGAAAAAGTTTACTGATTACTGTGTTTTTGGAAGCTAACATTAGGAAGTTACTTTGGTTTTAACATCTTACATGCATAGTATAGTAGTAGTACCTGCCATATAGTGCCAAAGGTTAGGGGTTGTGGATCACAACCTTGACTGCACATTGACATCACCTGGGGGGCTTCTGCCCAAGTGAAGCCTGTGTCCCACCCTCAGATATTCTGCTTTAATTTGTCTAGGTGTGTGGCCAGGACATCTGTGTTTCTTAAAGTCTCCTGCTTCCCTCCACTCCCACCCCCTAGTGACTGTAATATGCAGCTAGCATTGAGCACACTGTCCAAGGGTATCTCAGGTCCTCTTTCCAAAAAAAAAAAAAAAAGTTTTATTTGATGCCAAGTTTGCAGCAAGAAAGTCAAATTTTATAGAAACATGTTTGGTATACTCTAAAAACATGTTTCAAAGGTCTGTGTCATAAATGCATATTTCACTTTATTTAGGCTAATTGGAGCATCTAGAACCTTGTTACTCAGAATATGGGCCACGGCCCAGCAACATCATCATCACCTAGAGCTCACTAAAAATGCAGATTCTGAACAAATAGGTGAACTCCATGGTGACGGTGTGGCCCATACACAGACTGTCTTGAGACCTTCATCTGCAGGATTGTTTGGGGCACTAGCAAATGGGGTGTCTTTAGGAGAACGTTGAGAGGACTCTGTGTTTGAACTCTGTTTCAATGGAGATTCCAAGAACATTGCAGAGTATAGTAAACAAATGGAAAGTGTGACTAGTGTTTCAAAACATGGCTACAAGTCTTGGTCAACCGAAAACGAGGGTTCGTTGCACAAGACTCATGCAAAAACCTAGGATTTGGATGGAGTTCATCCTGACCCACCCATCACAGACTGAGACACATTTTGTCCTATCTGTGTCCCCAATTCCCCACAGATGGTGGCTTGAGTAAATTGACAAAGTTAAAGAAACATGTCTCTAATTCTACACCTTCAGACTTAAGAATTGATGCCATCCTAAGCTGGGCTGCATTTTGCAGGATAATTCATTTCCTTGTTATATCAAGTTTGTGGTGTGTATCAGAATTTTATGCAGACTTACAGGGAGCCTAGATGTCTTATGTGATAGATATTGTGTCTATTATCTTTGCTGAAAGAAGAGAAAAAAGTATAGAAGAGGCCTCATTGACTTGATATATGTGCACTGGTCACACATTTGATAAATAATAATTGGCAAAAGTGATCTTAGTAGAAATTTGTCCACAGGACAAAACTGGCTCATGGCCTGTTTTTATAAAGCTCAAGAACTAAGAATGGCTTTTACATTTTTAAGTGGTGGAAGAAAATCAAAAGAAGAACAGTATTTTAGGACTCATGAAAATTATTTGAAATTCAAATTTCAGTGTTCATAAATAAAGTTTTATTGAAACACACGCATGCATTCTCTTATGTATTTTCTATGGCTGCCTTCCCAGTACAATGGCAGAATTGAGTAGCTGCAACAGATACCATGTGACGTACAAAGTCAAAAATATTTACCATCTGGCTCTTTATAGAAAAAGTTTTCCTGGCCCTGGCTTCAATAACTGAGCAGATGACCAGTGCAAGAGGTAAAGTGATCCATGCAGAGCTTCACCCAGGGCTCAATTGAGGGCATAGTATTCAGTTTCTTTCTCTTTGTTTCTATGATCATTTCCTCAGTAAGGTTCTCCGACTTTCTCAAGATAATTGCCAACAGCTTTGGAGTTACACATGCTTCCTTTCCAATGTACAGAAAATAAACAGCTTGGTCCCAGCATTCCTAGAAAAATTCCGAGATTTTCTCTTCTGGGCCAGCCTTAGGTAGATAATCTCCACCATTCCCCAATACACCCACACCTCAACCAACTCCTGTGTCCATCAAGACTGGCCGTGTGACTTGGCCTGGACATGTGCGCCACGCCTGGAAGCCTGGGATGGAAGCAGCCTCCCCAACTAACACCAGAGTCTTTTGTGTAAGAGAAAAGAGAAATGGATACATAGGAGGCAGCCATCAAAGTTTATTGTAACTTTTTGTTTTAATCCTCTCTATTCTTCGAAATTCCAAATCACTTCTATATATCTCCTTCATAGAGATTGGTGACTTTCTCCTCTGAATTGTATTTTTGCGCATGATATCTCAACTTCTTATTAGACCATAAACTTCTTGAGAGCAATGGTTATATTATATCTAACTTCCTATTTTCCCAATATCAACTATAGCCCTTTGTGCACAAGTGGTACTTGATGAATAGACTCTGAATGGCACAAACCCTGACTGGAATGGAAAGACCATTCTTTACAGGCATTGGAATATTCCATGGACTCAAGGAAATCAAGACCCAAGCTAGGACAGGAATCCTTATGACTTGTCCATGAAAAGAGAGTCAACATTAGAATTAGATTAAATGCAGTTAATTGATTTTGGTTGTCTCCAGAAAGCGATTCAACATGGCTAGAAGCTCAGTTTAAGCTCATGTTAAAGAAAGAGATAGGCTAATGATAAATCTATTGCCGTCCTCTGGAATATCCCTTCTCTCCCTACCAGAATCGACATATTTCTATTGGAATTTCAGAATATTCTTTATGGTTTTCTCCTTTAGGTTCTGAGTTCTACATTAGAGCAGTCAGTTCTTCACATGTCAAACACAAGTCCTCTTCACTTATCAAGAAGGAAATACAGTAATTATTGGGGGAGATGATAAGGGACAGTAATTTTGAAATACTATAAATATTCGTTAATTTTGGTTAATATATAAGACTGATTAAGGAAGTAAAAATGTTAAATTATAAAGAAGCCTCTAAAGAAATGTGGTATTATTAGTTTTTTATCCTCCTTCAAATTACTTGGGTAAAAGTTAGGGAGTACCCAAATCTTGATGATCACAATGTCTATAACTTACTTTATTTTATCACAGACTGTGTGGTATTAGGCGTGGTTCATTCTTGATCCTGACTCATTTATTTGCACATTGAACAAAGCAGTTGGCTCTTCCAATCAGCTGCTCCAGGAGGCTCATGTCCCTTGAATATAGAAGAGTTGCGCCACGAGGCTTCGTTTCTTTTCTTGGGACCCCATGTCCTATCCTCTTCTATTCCAGGGAGCGGTCAGTCTCCAGAGACCAGCCCAGGAATCAGCATATCACAAGGTTCCTGTCCTGGTCTTGTCTTAACGGTTCTAGTATCTTCTTTCATTCAAATGGTATGTTTAGAAAAGTTTAGCAGCAAATGTTATAAAGTTACTTGGATTTCAGTAACATCTTTTGTTTATTATATATCAGTAATCTGATAAAATATCTGGAGAATATAGTAAAAGCATCGCTGCTTATGAAATGTCAATTTTTCTCTTTTTTACTTGAGAAAAAAAATATTTTATTTAAATTTCCCAAAAGCAGTTCCTGTTTTATTCAAAGACAATTGAAAATAGCATCTGTATACTAACTTCCACAAAACATTAATGAGTAGAAGTATCCGTGTGGGTATATTTTATTAAAGGCCAGTGGTTATATTACACAAAGTTTTCTTTCTGTCACAGATAAGTAGTCTAAAATACTATTTTGAATTGATCCTAAAGTGAAATTGATCCCAAAATATTTGATATAAAATCTCTGGAGGATTATAATTTATAAAGCAACAGAAATTCTTGTGAACTCAGCATCTGGAGCGTGAATATTTTGCAATGTAAATTTTTGTACCTTTTACATTTATGATTGTGAATTAGTTAGACACACAGCTCCCCATGCTGTTTGCACATGCAAATCAAAGGAACGAGTGTTATTGTGATCTTGTGTTTGAAGCCCTCCCTCTCACGGCCCATTGTCTACCTGTAAAGCAACGTGATTTGATTACGTGAGACAAAAATTAGGTAAGTTTAAGAACAAAGCTTCCTGTCTTATCCCTGAATCCCCAGCATGTTATCTCAGTAGCTCCATTGGCTCTGATCTATAGCAGATGCTCAGTAAAAGAGTGTGTCTCATGCACATTCAAGATGTAAATTATAAGAATTTATAGCCACACTTATTGTATTAGTTTTTAGGGTTGCCATAACAAAATACCACAAACTGTGTTGCCTAAACATCAGAAATTTATTGTCTCTCAGCTCTGGATGCTAGAAATTTGAGATCCGCAGGGTTGGTTTCTTCTGAGGCTGTGAAGCAGAATCTGTTCCATGCCTCTCACCTAGCTCCTGGTGGTTTGCTGGCAATCTTTGGATTTTCTTGTCTTGTAGAAACATAACTCTGATCTCTGCATTATCTTTATGTTCTTTATGTTGTGTTCTGCCCATGTGTGTCTCTGTGTCCAAATTTCCCCTTCTTATTAAGGACACTAGTCATATTGGATTAAGGGCCTACCCTATCCCAATAGGACCTCATCTTAACTAATTACATCTGCAACAACTCTATTTCCAAATAAAGTCACATACTGAAGTACTGAGGGTGAGGATTCCTACATATGAATTTGGGAGGAGGGGCACAGTTCAACTCATAATACCTATGAAGAACAACCACCATCCCAGACCGAATTTACCTCTATTAATAAAAGCCTGGTTTCCACACAAGACATGTTTTAGTGCTGAGGTTCTCAAAGTTGGCAGCATGTCACATTTGCCTGGTGTGTTTAAAAAGTCCTGATGCTCAGGTTGCATCTTAAACCAATTAAATTATGATCACTCAAGGCAGGACCAGGCACCAGTTTTTCTTAAAGCTTCTTGGATGTATAGCCAAGGTGATGGCCACCAGTGTAGAATAACCCTGTCTGTCAGAGTTCCTCCCAGCCTCATCTTTGTGGGACATGCTTGCCATCAAAAAATAACCAAAGAGATCTCCGATCCCCCTACAAAAGCTCCCCAAAAGCCTGAGCCCTCATCCAGATTCTAAGCAAATCTTATTTAGTATGCTGTGCTGAATATGCAGCGCGGTCTGATGTCCTGGCTCAGAGCAGACTGGAAGCACTGAGGCAGTGCAAATTGGGAGGCTACTGGAGGGAGGCATGATGACGGGCAGGGGAGTGTTAGCTGACAGTCTGACATGAGGAGCCCAGCAGCAGACATGGCGCTATATTAACATTTTCATTATGATGACTCTGAGTGTCAGGGGAAGATTAATGCCAGTGCAGCAGCCTCTGCCTAAGAAGGCGGGAAAACGCATGCCACGTTTTTAGAGAGAAATATCAAAAAGAGATGAAAAGAAATATTGGTTCAGGAAAGGATGCGCTTCAGTTAACCACAGAAGTTATTCACACGAAACTTTTCATTTGCTGATAATACTGGATGAAAGCGGTATCTTTATAGAATAAATCTGCTATTTTATTTGCAAAAATGGATAAAACTTATTTACACAATGGGCAGAACACACTACTTATCTTATCCCTGGTCTCAGGTTGGTAAGACTGTCAACAATTTCCTGACCTCGGTGATTGGATGTTCATTCTACTTCCATCTTTACGATGTAAGATTGAGAAGGAGAGTCCTGCTCAGGGGACGGCTGTTAGGATGGCTAAGCTGAAGGCACTTGGCTAGAACATATGCAGTTACATGCCATTTTTTACAGTAGCCGTGCAGTACATTTGGATCTTGCTGTGCACGGCTGGTCCCTTGTGAAATTCTTGGGACTTTCCTGAGAGGATCTGATGGGACTTGTGATCAAGTGATCTCAAGGTTGGGTTCATGGAGGTCATTCTTTCAGACAACCTGCCTATGTCTACCTGTGCAGTCAGGCGTGACCAGGACTCCGTTGGGTAATCCACATGCACAAGAGCTGCCAAGAGAGCGTGCATGCGCTTCAGGTGCAACCACATCATGTGTACATGTCTTACACGTACATGTATATGTTTTACATACATATGTATGCACATCTTATATACGTATGTCCCAGTCAGATTAGGCCAGAAGGGCTTTTGGTAAAACATATCATCTGCCTTTGGATTATTGTAACGCATAATCCAAGGTTACTGGGATTGCATTATTTTCAAATTCTCCAGAGAAAGGCACCAATACGATATAAGAGTATTAAGCAATGATGACTAAATGAACTTGAAGGACCCATGAGACAGAGAGAGATAAATGCAGCTTAACATTTTCAGCTATGAAGAGATCTTAACTTTTTTGACAGTGATTGTTAGCATAACGCAGAATTTTAAAATAGTTTTGTGAAAACATTTTTTCCTTCTTAAAATCTGAGGACCACCAAGCCTGTGATGAACCCTAGGGCAAAGGCATGCAGGGAAGGAGGAACATTTCAGTTCTTTTTCCTTTTTTCAGACACCTGGCCACAGGAGAAGGGCTCATTGGTATAACGATAGGCACTCCAGAAAAACCTGTTAATGCAGTTTAACAGATATAAACAAACCCAAACTGTACAAGCATAGTTTGGGAAGAGCTGGTTTGCCAGTAGCAGGAAAAGAGGAAAAAGAGCAAAGGATTGAACTGACCATAAGCTCACCCAGAATCCAGAGGGAGGTCTATCTCTTTAAAACTAACATCATCTGAGCCACTTTCACCCAAGTCTGTGACCCAAATCAAGGAAAGAAACAGCTGTGCTCTGCTCTGCACTGCTTGTTTCCTATCTAGCTAGAAGCGTCAGGGTCTGAGATGTCAGACACTCTTTGCCAAGTGAATTATGTAAAAATGACTATTTATGAGAACCTCATGCTATCAGTCCTTGTAAATGTGGTAGAAGATAAAGTGCAAGACTTTTAACAAGTAAGAAGAATTTTGTGGTAAAACAGTCTTGCTACAGATCTCTGGGAGCATATTTGACTTTGAGTCAAATATGCAGGTAATACTGACACCACTACCACCTGTGACTGCCACCAGCTGATATCCAGACGGCACAGTCAAAGGCATCCTGCAGCAATGCTGATGAGGAGGCTGGCACAGGGGCACGAGGTAGGGATGGAAGCAGAGCCAGTGCAGGGCTGCCGCTTCATGTCAAGGGCTACTGATTGCTCCGTATATAGCAATGCTGCATCTCTGGGGCTCTCATCCTGAGGAAGCAAGGGAAATTCAGTTGCCCATCACACACGGTGCAAATGTTCTTCCCTCAGGAATTTCAGGCAGTGTTTGGCAGGGGCCTCAGTGTCCCTGGGGAAATTCTGTGGTAGGAAGAGGGGCAGGTGCTGTGCATGGGGGAATCAGGGTCAGGAGGGTAAAGAAAGGGGGCCCCAGATTGCACTTGTGGGAGACTGGGTGGAGACCATGCAGCCTTGGTCCTTACAGTACTGGCTGGAATTGGCTGAGGCCATGAAGCTAGGAGATGCTAAGAGGACCTGAAGCAATGTGCCCCAACTATATGGAGGCGCAACTCATAGAGACAAGAAGCGTGTGTTCAAGCCTACTACCCATTTCCGTCAACATCTACATGTACACTTCACTGTCCTGGGTGATGTCGTATACATGTCCTGTGCAAACAAGTATGAGGCCTCCCATGCCAGGCTGTGGAAACCACTGGCCTGAGGAGCAGACACTCCCAGGAGTTGTTGGGAGTGAAGTGGGATATCTGTGCCCATGGGTGGGATGTCAGGAGCAGTGGTCTCCAGTTGTGTCCAGTGGCCCAGGGCCATTTCTCCTGTCTGCCCCAGTGTTCCCTCTAATTTGTCTCAATCCTGGTGCTGATGAAGGACATCTATAATGCACACCTGTGCAAGGACAATCTGATTGGGCCAGGGTGTGTGAGCGAGCTGAAGCAGGGCCAAGTCTTCTTGGGAGCAGGGCTGCCACTCCGGCCCTAACAAGAGGGACAAGGGAAAAGGGCCTGGAACCTCAAAGACCCCACTTCCTGGAGCTTCTTGAGTAGGGATGAATCTGCGTCCCAAGGGAATTGTAGGAGCTGGAGAACATTCGGAATGGGGGTGCTGCCGTGGGAAGCATGGTGGGCCTCCAATAGCTTGTGTATGTGGGGGACCCACAGACACTCCAGGGCAGCCACATAGGCAACTTTGCTGCAAAGAAGGAAGCTGGTCTGGAGTGCCACCTTTGAACCAGGTAACCCCCCCAAACTGCAGAGTCATTAAAACTCTGGGATTTGTGCAGGGAACACGGTGCTGCCTTCCCATGCCTCTGACTCTGGTGCGGACATGACTGTATTTCAATTTCTCCTGTCCCAGGAGGAAGCTCACAGAGATGTTCTTAACAACGAGATGCTGAGATCTGTCTGTTCCCGAGAGGCTGTGCAGACCTCAGAGGGAGGACACATGATCGGGAAAGGTTTCTCCAGTGGAGCACAGTCTCCCTGCAATCAGTTATTTAAAGACTGAAAAGAAAAGGAGAAGTCTGTCAAATAGCACCAGAAGCACACACGCACACACACAGACACACACCCACACACACGCTCACTTTAAGGCTTCATGGATCACTTACTGGGTGTGGTACTTCACTTTCCTTATTTAAAATACTCTTCAAGATGGGTCTGTGACACCGGGGTGGTCATAAACACGATGGCGCTGTTTTACTCCAGTGTTACAGTTAGCCACTGAGCGCCAGGTGTTTGCTTTGTCCGTATTTTCAGCTGGCTGGTCTTCTACTCCTCAGTAGGAGAGGGATGCATTGTCATCCTTCGTGTTTAATAGGAGAGGATCTAGTTGGGCCAGCTCACTTCCTTGGGTCACCTATGGTGTCAAGGATGCGAGACACTCCCGTTATCTCCCTGCTGATGCCCTGAGTGGTCTCTCTGGCTGACCTGGAGAGGGAGTCAGAGACACTTAATTCAGCAGCGTGTCTGGAGCAAATGGAGAGCTCAATGAGGAGACAGCATGGAAATTCATCCTCAGATTCATCTCCCTTCAGGCTGCAAACTGCTACTGCAATGCGGAGGTCCACAGTACAGGCTGTCTCCAAGAAGGAACAGAGGTTTGCAGGCCAGGACATAGGGAGAAGATGGCAGCCCAGAATCCAAGAAGTGAAAGTTAACCTCTGGTCTCTCATCCTGACTCGAACACACACAAAGATTAGTCCACCTGTCACCACCCAGACGAGCCCCGCAAAGAGGAGGCACCATGACAGGTCGGACAAGGAGGGTCAAGGAGGGAGTGTGTGTGTGTGTGTGTATATGCATGTGTGCGCCTGTGTGTGTGCACACGTGTGTGTGCATGTGTGCACCTGCGAGAGGATGAGGTTGAAGATGGAGGAATATAGGGAATGAGGAGGGCACCTGGTAAATCAGGAGATGAAATAAAAGAAGGATTTATCACAGTTCTATTTTAAGTGTTTTGTAGCTAGCAGCCTGGCTAGTTTGTAACATAATGGTCTCACTGTTTCAGAAAACAAAAATCTCATGATTCTTAACTTTTTTCCCCTGTAGTTTGGATTGATATAGTACACACTGGAAAAATAACTTGATGATATATAAAATATACGACTCAAAATAGCAAAATAAGCTGGCACATGTAGAACACAGGCAAGATCATCTCACCCGGACTCACACCTCATCCAAAGGAGTCGTTTCCTGCTGTTACAGCGAGTGCTCGGCTGGAGGCCCAGGGGCACCCCCTGTTATAAGTGAGAGTGGAGGAGGTGGGGTATCAATTTCCACTTGCCCTCCAGGCTTCCTCCTGCTTTCTATCCTCCAGTCTCCTCCTTTACCCTCTTCCCCCTTTGCTTGTTCACCTGCCATCTCGGAACTTGCGTGGGGCTCGCACCTGCCACTGTAGTAAATGGCAGCTCTCTCCAGGTGACCCTCACTGCAGCTTGAACGGGAGACGCTTGTCGTTCATTGCAGCAGACCATCAAGCTTCTCCTGTGTTTATCTCAGTTTTCCAGTATTTGATGGCTGGGGTTTAATTTCTGGGTGTGCTGTGGCTTGAAGAAAAACCATATCATTGCTGTGGGGAACAAATTCAGATTTTTCTTGAAGTTTTATCAAACATAGTTTGTATCAGACCCTTTGAATTCACACAGCTGCTTGCGGACAGTGAACACAATGTCTGCCCATAAAGAGCAAATCCTGGTTCCCAGGATTCTTCGCCTCTCCCGCCTCTGACCTTTCATGATGCGTGTCCATCTATGTGGCATGCTGCATCCACCATCACACCATCAGGATACTTTTCTGGGGTCACATCATAACATGTTCTGTGGATGGATCATTTCATCTCAGACATAATGGCCCTCACAGTCATGCAATGACGTACATCCATTTCCAGACAACACCAACACTCATGATAAAGGAGAGCCACCGCATTCTAATGAAGCACAGGAGAAAGAGAGTGTCCCCAGAAATAGATGTTACCAAAATAGCCTATGTCATTAAGGCAGAAAACAATATGAAAACGGAATGCACTTGAGACCAGTGCGTATTTCCATAATTTATGGAGATGGCTTTTTCTTACATTTAATGGCCATCAGGAGCTCCATTAAGAACATGCCCCCTCTCCTTCTTCCTTTATACCCTCAAATTAGAAACCACTACATCATTCTGTGGTTTCTGTTTTAATCCCATTTAATTTATTGAAACGTATTCTGTTGTTTGCTTTGATTTGGGTTTGATAGATATCCCAGGATATACAGCCAGCTCAACACAGCCCAGATTGGAAAAAGTATCAAAAATTGTTGTTGGCATGCTGTGTTCATAATATTCATATCGCAGGCCGCCTGCATCCAAGGGTCTTTCCCAGAGTCCTCCTTCTCCCTCTGGTGCGGTAACTGATTGGCAGATTCAGCAAGTCCAGCGTCTTTTTCAGCTGCCTCTTCAGCATCCCCAACCGGATTTAGCAGCCCTGGTATTCACTGTGAGCACAATTTTATCTTTTCTTCACATGATCGTTTTGAGAGGAAGACAAATATTGTGGGTGCAAAGAAAGGTGTCGCTCTGGGCCCCACTTTTGATGTGAATAAAATGAGCGAAGGGTAAGAAGAGGCACTGCCTGGGGCCAGGCTGGAAGGTAAGTGCAGGACTGGCTTTGCATTCCCGTGGAGACCACAAAAAGCCCTGACAATTCCTGCCTCCTACGGGAGCATGACGTGGTCAGTGGTTCCTGAGTCTGCTATTTAGCTTTCCCAGAGTGCATCCACTCAGGCATTTATTCACCAAACGCCTACCGAGGCACCATGCTGGACACCAGGAAGTCAAGGTTGACATGACATCCCTCTGCTAGGAGGAGCCCCCATCGCTACACTTCCAGATGAGGAAAGATATTAAAGGGCGCAGGAGTAATGGCTCTGCTGGGGACACCCAGGGAGGGCACCTTGGGGGGGAGTGGCTGGCTTAGACATTACAGGGCAAAGAGGGGTAAAGAGGGATAGATAGAGAAGGGGGGGGTTCTAAAGAGAGAAAGTGGAGGCCCCAGGAGTTCTGGGTGGTCAGCTCCCAGAGTAAGCAGGACCTTGAGCCAGAGTGTAAAGAAGTGGCCCGCAGGACATGTCGAGGATGCATCATGACCTTCATTTTTACATAAACTTCACCCTCAGACAATGGGGGTCTACTGAGTTTTAAAGTCAGGAAGTGACGTGAGCTGATCCTTGCATACAGAACCTCACTCAGGGGCCAGGCAGAAGACGGAGTGGAAAGAGGAAAGGAGGAGTATATCGGAATATTGGGACAACAGTGAGGGCTGGAGTGACCGTGTGGCCCTGGGAACGAAGTGCTGCCTTTGGTGGATTTACTGAGATGGAATTTACGGAACTTGGTGCTGAACAACTGAGAGGAAAGGAACAGTGGAGGATGACAATAAGATCCCTGACTTGGTGACTGGGAGCAGAGTGGTGACATCAATTAGGACAAAAAATATAAGGTTAGGAACAAGAGGTAGAAGTGTTGTCTACGTCTCGTGCAGGGTAGAGGAGAAGGGGCATGCTTCACTGTGCCTCAACGGGAACAAATAGGTGGCCTCTTGCTTTCATTAATCATCTAGAAGTCCATGTAGAATTGTAACCATGGGGAAATGAAAGGCATCCACTAGATGCTCGGGAAATACACAGTAACTTCAAAGTAACCAAGATAAAAAGGGAAGCTGTAGCAAGTTGACCAAAGCAGGAAAAATATGATAAAGGGAAAAAGAAGGAAACACACGCAGAGCCAATAAACCTGGCTAAGAAGGAAAGAATAAAATCAAGTGAATCAATTAAAACATGAAAGTGTACAATTTCCTCCTTTCTGGTAAAATTTTTATTCGATAAAATTTCAATTCTATGGAAAAGATGTAAGTATGTTATAAAGAACTTTCTGTATAACCTTCACCAGAACATCAATTGTTGTTATTTTGTCAGATTTGTTTTATCACTCTCTCTATACACATCTGTGATATTTTTCTGAAAGATTTGAGGATAAGTTATACACATGGTGACCCTTTAGCCTTAAATATTTCAGTGTGAATTCCCTAAGAAGAAGGATATTCTCTAACGTAACCACAATAGAGTGATCAAAATCAGGAAATTCACAGCCCATTATCTAATCTATATTCCACATTCATATTTTACCAGTTGTCCCTATAACGTC
Source organism: Diceros bicornis minor (assembly GCF_020826845.1). Lineage (NCBI taxonomy): Eukaryota > Metazoa > Chordata > Mammalia > Perissodactyla > Rhinocerotidae > Diceros > Diceros bicornis. The sequence continues at coordinate 57,373,775 of NC_080759.1, forward strand.
CTTTATAGCAAATTTTTCTTGTTCAGGATCCAATTTGGGATCACACATTTCATTTAGTGGTCATATATAATTAATCTCCTCCAATCTGGAAGAACTCAACCTTTCTTTGTCTTTCAGGACATTGATATTTTTGAGGAATTCAGGCCAGTTGTTTTGTAGAGTGACCTCAAGTTTGGGTTTGTATCGCATTTCCTCATCATTAGATTTAGCTTATTATGTGTTTTGCAGCAAATTGCAGAAGTGATGTATCCTTTTCTGTGCATTATATCACAAGCCACAGAATGTTCCTTTGTCTCTTTGTTGGTAAAATTATATTTGATGATTTCATTAAAGTGAGGTCCACCAGGTTTGTCCACCATAAAGTTATTATTTTTCCACTTGTCATCACGTCATTTGTGGAGAGATGCTTTGGGACCATGAATATATACTGTTGTTTGTCAAACTCTCACCCACTGATATTGGCAACAAGTGATGTGGAGAGGTGAGAATAAGAAACCAGAAAGCTGTAGAAGCAAAATTAATACCAGATAGAGTGGAATTTAATATTGAAAACTCTAAACAATATAGAGAGATATTATACCAATAGCAAAAGTCCCAATTTATGGATAAAATGAATCAGTAATAAACCTTAATGTACCAAACAACTTAATATTCAAGATAAAAACTCTAAGTACAAACATAAGTATGGTGAAAGATGTTTATAAACATCACTCAATTAGATAGTTCCCCTGGAAAGAAAATGAAAACATAGATTAATTTAAAAAGTTAATTAAAAATTTATAAATGTATAAATAAATAATAAGTGTATAGAGAAATGTACATTCTGTAGAGGGTGTTTTGTGTGTGTACATATGGATATTTACAAAAATTCGTCTTTACTTAGCTACAAAAGCCATAGATCATCTTTAAAAGTTGAGGTTTTTTTAGTTCACATTCTCTGATTATCAGCTAATAAAAGTTAGAAATAAGTGATAAAAGATAAAAAACTTGGCTCTTCAGATATTGAGAACTACTCTCTCAGATAACTCATGGGTTAAAGAGAAAATTAAAACTGAAATTAAAATTATTTAGAAAACAATAAAATGAATATTTTATACTAAAACTTATGGAGCAAAATAAATGTTATCTATAAAGATTTCTACCATTATTCAAGGAGAAAAACTATTTATAAAGAATACCTGTTCTTGTCTCAATAAATTAGGAAAAAAAAGAAAAAATACAAACAAAAAATTAAGAAATAAAAAAAATGATGTTAAAATTAATGCAACATGAGACAATGAAAATAATAGCTGAAATGAAATAATAAATCCAAATCTGTATTTTTTAAAAATCAATAAGATAGATAACGCTTTCAGAAGCTTCATTAAGCACATTACTGGAATCATAAGCATGAACTCATCAGGGAAAAATATCCATTACACAAAATGCATGAACAAGAAGTTTGGGCAACGAAATATAAGTCATCTTGAACTATCCCTGTACTTTCAAAACGACCTAAAAAACTACCTGGGCACTTTTTAGATGATCTGACTGCAAACACGATGTAATCACACCACAGGCTAGACAGAGCACTGTTTCAAAAGCAGGGCCGAGAATTTATATATTGTGGAACAAACAAGTTTCCTCCATCTGCTTTTAGTTTTAAAAGATTCAGTCTCAACCTCTCTTCTTCTCATACCTCCTCTGCACACCTCACGCCTTCATGCATGCCCTACTTCCCTGTCTTGGCCAACATTTTGCAGCCATGCCGGGTGGGATGGACCTAGACGGGACTCATTTCTGTTTCAGTGAATCCACGCCAATGTTCTGAGCCGTGGTTTTAAGGCTGCTTGAAAGAATTCAGATGTGATATTTCCATGACGTTATCATAAAGGGAAGTGCTTAGTATGTACTTCATGAGTTGATATCATGCTTTCACTTAACACAGATATCCATTTTTGTCACATTCTCAGAGTTGAAATACAGTCCATGAGAACTGTAAAAATGCATAAAAACACAGCTTTCCCATTTCTGCACATAAAGAATAGCAATCTCATCAGGCTGGATCTTGTAGACATCATCAAGGAACAAGCCAGGGAAAAATGTAAACCGGCAGAAAGCAAGTGTGGGTGCAGCACTGGGGTGTGCCCCAGGAGACCTTTGTATTGAATCTTCCTGAGTCACAGTCTCAGGAACTCAAGAGGTGGAGGAGTGCAGTGGTTAAAGCATGGACTCGGGAATCAGAATGGTTAGGTTTGTATCCTGGCTTCATTAAATGTCAGTTGTCTAACTTTAGTCAAATTAATTTTCATCTCTGTGCCTCAGTTCCACATCCGTAAAAAAGCCAAGATAATATTTTTCTTATATGATTTCCTCACATGGGCATTAAGTGGGTTGTAATTAAGTGGGTACTTAGAACGTTGACTGACACACAAGAAGTGCTATGTTTAGCTGTAATTATTTCAAGCTAGATCAATACTTTGGGGGAAAATCACTTCAATTAATTACACATACATTATTTCATTTTTGTGATGGGAAAATAAAACATGAAAAATACTGAGTCTCAATAAATCAGGATATTTCTTATGAAGATTATTATGAAATGTGGATTTGGGGAATAAAAATTCCTGTAATAATGGTGTGCAGAGGCTGGGCAATTCTTGTCACAGAAAAAAAGAACAAAAATGGACAAAATATTATTTATTTATTTATTTATTTTGTGAGGAAGATCAGCCCTGAGCTAACATCCATGCTAATCCTCCTCTTATTGCTGAGGAAGAGTGGATCTGAGCTAACATCTATTGCCAATCCTCCTCCTTTTTTTTTTCCCCCAAAGCCCCAGTAGATAGTTGTATGTCATAGTTGCACATCCTTCTAGTTGCTGTATGTGGGATGCGGCCTCAGCATGGCCAGAGAAGTGGTGCGCCGGTGCACGCCCAGGATCTGAACCCGGGCTGCCAGTAGCGGAGCGAGCGCACTTAACCGCTAACCCACGGGGCCGGCCCACAAAATATTAAAAAAACAATTGTGTAACACTAAGAAATGATCAAAAGCAGGCAACAATGTGAGGAACATTTTCTCATGTAAAGTGCTACTGTATTAGGTTAGAATGGTGATGCGTAGCCTTCTGGCCTGTGGGCATCTCCATCCAGGTCTGGCAACAGAAACCTGCAGGTCTATCTGCTGGGGGTGGCAAACTTGGTTTGGGGTGAAGGCAGAGCAGCTAAAAATTTAGGTGGAGATTTTGGAAGCAAGAGAGCAATAGAAGGATTGAGATAATAAACTCCCCATATATTCATAGGTGACTGCGAAATTCTGCGTGCAGATGGGAGACTCCAAGGAGACTGAGAAAAAGCAAAAGCATGGGGAGGCTCATGAACTCACATTCCTTCGCTTGTATTCCTCGCCCACACGGAGCTGGTGGCCAATGATGGAAGTCTTACTAGCTTGAGGCGAAGAGTGTAGCATCTGCCAAATCATTATCTGAAGGCTTGACTACAGGGAGACCCGTATGGATCCAGGCTTAAAAACATACGAGCAGAAACAACAATGATTCCACAGTTTATGTGTAGTTAAATAAATTAACTACGAAAGTAAAAAATCAAAAATGCTCAGAAGGACAAAACAGAATCCAGAACTCTACACATGCATTCTCTACAATGTCCAATTTTCAAGCAAAAATTACTAGACATTCAAAGAAATAGGAAAGTGCACCACATAATAAGAAAAAAGCTGTCAATAAAAACTTACTCCAAGCATACTCAGACATTGGATTTAGCAGATAGATATTTGTAAGTGTTTATTACATATATTTTCTAATATTTAAAAAATGTACAAAGAATTAAGGAAAATATGCTAATAATATATGAACAAATATGTAACCTCAATACACAAGTGGAAATTATAAAAAATAATCAAATGGAAATTTTAGAACTGATAAATGCAGTAATTGAAATGTAAAATTTGCTAGATGTCAAATAGCAGATTCAAGATGGCAGAAGAAAAAAAGCAGTGAACTAGAAGATAGATCAATAGAAATCATCCAATACAAAAACAGAGAGAAAACATTTAAAAGGTAGTATATTTTTAGAGATCTCTGGGACCATAGCAAACATTTCAACATATATGTAATTGGAGTTCCTGTAGAAGAAGAAAGAGCCAGAAAAAATGTTTCAAAAAGGAATAGATGAAACTCCCCAAATTTGATGAGAAACTAACTTATAGATCTAAGAATTTTAATGAACCTGAAAGAGATAAACACAAAGAAAGTAAAATCTAGAAAAACAACTGTCAAAATGCTGAAAGACAAAGAAAAAAAATCTTAAAAGCAGCAAGAGAAAATCAACTCATTACACACAATGAAACAATAAAATTAATTGAAATTAATAATATTTCACTTCTCCTTAGAAACAGTGGAGGCAAGAAGACATTGGGATGACATATTCAAAGTGCTGAAAGAGAGGAAAAATAAGTCATCAGGCAAGAAGTCAATATCCAGCAAAATTATTCTTGAAAAAAGATACTGTCAGGAAAATAATAACTGAGGAAATTCATTGGTAGCAGAACTGCCTAGAAGAAATGCTAAAAGAAGTCCTTCCAGGTGAAGGGCAGTGTCACCAGAGAGTAGCTTAGGTATGAAAGATAGAACAAAGTGCACCAGAAAGAGTAAATATGTAGGTAAAGCCAAAAGAAACAGGTTTTTTTTCTCCTCTTAATTTCTTTAAAAGAGATATGGCTGTTTAAAGTAAAATTGTGACACTGTATTTTTTGTATTATAATGTATAACCATGAAATATGTATGAAAAAAAGGAGAGGGTGTAATGGGGCTATAACATTGTTAAGTTTCTATATTTTACCAGAATCACCTTAATATTAACTTAGAGTGAATTTTGATAAGTTAAAGAGTCATATTGTAATACCTAGAACAACCACTAGAAATATGTACAGGGATATAGCTAAAAAGGAAAAGAGAAATTAAAATGTGTACTAAAAATATTTGTTTAAAACAAAAGAAATGAGTAATAGGGACAGAGGAACGAAAATAGATAAGAAAAAAATAGTAGAATGGCAGATACAAATTCAGCCATGTCAACAGTTACATTAAATGTGAATGGAATAAACAATTCAATCAAAGTTATACCTTATCAAACTGAATGAGAAAGCACGATACACTTATACCCTGCCTAAAAGAGATGCACTTTAAACTCAATGACATACCCAGGATGAAAGTAAAGAAATTTAAAATATATACCCTGCTAACACAAAGCAAAAGGAAAATAGAATGGTTACTTAAATATCAGACAAAACATATCTTAAGGCAAAACTTAGGGGAAAAAAGCACTTCATAATGATAAAAGGGAAACTAGAGAAAGAATATATAACAATTATAAACAGTTATGCACCTACAGACAGACCTCCATAATATATGAAGCAAAAAGTGGCAACAAAATTGGAAGAAAACTGGAAATAGCAACCATTGTAGTTGAAGATTGTAGTACGCCTCTCTCGGTAACTAATGGAACAAGCCCCTAAGGCTATAGAAGACTTGAACAGCACTTTCAACCAACTTGACTTAATCTCTACGAAACATTCTACCTCTAAACAGCTGTATATACATCTTTTCAAGTTCGAGTGGAACTTTCACTAGGATAGACCTTATGCTGCACCACAAATCAAGTCTCAATGAATTGATTTTTATGACTATGGTTATGCTCATAGTTTATTCTCCTGATTATTACAATTTTATAGCAAATTTTGAAATCAGGTAATGTTAAATCCACAGATTTTCTTCTTTTATTTTAAGATTATTTTGTTATTCTTCTTCCTTTGCATTTCCATGTACATTTTGAATCAGTTCACCAATTTCTATAAAATGCCTGCTGGGATTTTGACAGGGATTACCTCGAAGCTATATGTCAATTTGGAGAAAATTCCCATATTAACAATATTGAGAATTCCAATAAAAGAACTTCAGACATCTCTATTTATTCATTTCTGTTAGCAGTTTTGTGGATTTTAGTGAATAAATTTTTCAAATCTTTTGCTATGTTAATTTTGGTTATATCTTTATGTTATTGCAAGTATAATTACTATTTTAAATTTCAATTGTGGATTTTTTGGATACTAGTGCAGAGAAATATAATTATTTTTTAATATCAACCCTGTATTCTACAATCTGGTTAAACTCACTTATTTATTTAGTGGCATTTTTTGTTCCTTAGGACTTTTTACATACAGAATCATGTGATTTGAAAGTAGAGATTTACTTATTCCTTTCCAATCTGTATGTATTTCATTTTTTTCTTGCCTTACTGCACTAGCTAGTACATCCTACACAATGTTGAATAGAAGTGGTGAAGGCACAAATCCCTGCCTTATCTGTGGTCATAGGAAGAAACCATTAGTTGTTCTCCATTAAACACGTGGTTAGCTGGAGGCTTTTCATAGGTGCTGTCTATCTGCTTGAGGAAACTCCCTTCCATTCCTGGTTTCCTGAGAATTTTTATCGTGAATGGGTGCTGAATTCTGTGAGATGATTCTTCTGCAAAGGGGCCTGAGGGAAATTTGAGGGATAATGTGACTGTCCTAAAACTTGACTGTTGTAGTAATTGCACAGCTCTATACTTTTATCATAACTTATCAAACTGTACATTTAAACTGGGTAAATTTTATTTTATTTTGTTTTGTATAAAGTACACTTTAATAAAGCTGTGTATAAGTATTTGCAATGAGGGACAGATTAGCAGGGGATAGCTTTATTAAGTAATATGGTGATAGCAATGCTAATAATCACAGTTACTTAGTAGAACACACAGGAGACGTCAACTTCCATTTTATAGTTACCTCTATGGGAGAAAGCACGTTCTGGCTGAGGGCTAGTAGCCGGACCACATCCTAGCTCCTGAGGTGGGATGGAGCACATTTTGAGTACTGTCTCCCAAGATGGAAGAAAAATATCTATTGCCCTTAAATTCTCTATTTTGGGCATATGTATGCTGTTTCACGGAAAGTAATTTTAATAGTAACTTACTGATTCCTCATTAGACTATAAGCTATATGATGTTGGAGAATGCATTTGTATCTTCATAAATGTTGTTTCCAGTGCTTATCTCAGTGCCCTGTGCCTCCTTAGCATGCAACAAGTATCCGTTTAACGGATGAATGAATGATTTAAAAAGAAAATCTCTTGATTTTGCCAACATCAGGATCAAAAATAATTGTATGATATAACATCTTCTACTTCTAAGACAGCAGTCCTGTACACTACAGTAGCTTCATGTGCTTTTAGCGTGATCTCCTGAACTGCCAGCAAATTCCACATCATGGAGGCTTTCCCTTCATTGTCTCTTTTGTTGGGCTAATATCATTCCATTGGCAAATTTTAAACAATCCATGGTGTGTCACAATTGGTAAAATTGAGCGGAAATACCAAATCCTAGCTTCACCACTGCATGATTCTGAATGAAATGACTTAACTTCTGCATGTCTTAGTTTATCATTCATAAAATGGGAATAATAGTAACTGGCTTGCAAGAATAAGCAGTGCACATCGCAGGTCGCCCAGCACAGCGCCTGGTGCAGGGTTCTTGAGAGTGTGTGTGTGTGTGCACGCACCATTACAATAGCTACAAACTCCTCAATCACTTAAATACACACGCTTCCTGAGCTGAAAAGCTTTTATCCTTACAGAATTGGATGCTCTAAAAGGCCAGGTAGAGTTCATCTCCCTGACAAAAACACATTAAAGTAAAAAAGGTAGCAATCAGTTTATTGTGTCATTTAGACCAAATATCCAAGGATTAGGATGAATATCCAAAATGTCCACTTTTCTTCTTATCTGCATAACTATTCGTAAGCAGAAAGAAAATATTTGAATACACGTTATTTTAAGCATGATCTAAATCTTTCCTTAATTTCACTTCTGGAGCGTCTGAAAGTAATCTTTAGAAGAGAAATGTTTTTCCTCATGTCTGATGAGCTGCCTGTCCCATAGGGCTTGTGGGAGGTTCCCTACCCAGGACTGCTTTCTCCAGCTCTCACACCAAAGTCTGCCCTGGCTTCCTCCTTTCTGACTTACTGTTTTATCTCTTTGCAACTTGGACCTCACAGGAAAACTCTCCCTTTGATTGCATGACTTATAGTATCTCTTCAGGGGATAAAAAAATCTGAGGACTGTTTTTCCAAGGTTTCCCATATTTCGGACAGGTGACAGCTTCTTTTTAACAATTAATTTAGGTCTTTTTCTCCATGTCTGTCCCAGGAAAGATCTGAGTTCTGTCTGGCTTGCTTTCCTGGGACAGACTGACTTCCAAGTTGCAGGCACTGCCCCCTCGGTCTGCACTATGCTGGGAGCCGTGACTTTGAGCGACTCACCTTCCAGTTCTGAGTATTTCTCTCAAGTCTAATAGGGGTTATTCTTGAGTGATGGGATTAGGAGGACTGATTTTTATTTTTTTCTTCTCCTTCTCCCAAAGTTTCTATAATGAACATGTTTAATTTCTATAAACAGAAAAAAAAAACAAAACACTTTCATTGTTTTCCAAGATAGCTGTTATAAGGTTATGGACCTTGATCACTGATACACTCACTGAAAAATCAGAATGTGTTAAAATTTTACTTTGACATTGAGTTGGACAGATTAATTAAAGGCACATTAGGGCTAATTTTGATTTCTAAGCACCTCAAAAATACAAGTAAAATACACAAAGCAGTAGTTTTATATCATTTCAGAAAATTAGTAAATTCAGGGACAAGAGAGATGCCTGGTCTTTTTATAAATAAATAGCAGAGCTTTAAGCTTAACTTTATTTGCAGTTCAATTTGAGTTTGAATATTATATGCAAATTGAAAATACAGGGATCCCAGAGAGATTATACCCTTACATTTTTATCACATAATAAATCACTTCTAAATCCTTCCTAATGATTTTACGCCTTGTCCTTGTACCAAATTTAAATATGTCGGCATAGAAGTTTTATTTTAGAATTTAGTTTGTACTGTGCAATGGTGTAGAGAACCAGAAGGTGGATGGAGCCCCGGGCAGGGGAAGGAATAAAGGGGCTGGGAAGATAAGGGGCGTTTGCTGTCTGATCCAGGAGGTGCCGGCATCCTTTGCTTTCCGAACCACATCAAAAGGCAGCACCAGGTAACCGGAGTGGGTGATAGAAATCAGGGACTCTGCTGGAGTGCAGGGTCTGAGAGGTTGCTTTGAATGACCTTACACATTCCCTCCTGTCTCCAGTGAGCATCTTTCACACCTCGTGGCTTCTATGTTGGAGAAGCCCAGTCTGAGGAAGGTGGGAGAAGGGGTGGAAATCTCACATCCATTAAGTGAGGGGGACTTGGCTGTGGGTGGTTTGTAGGGAGCAGCATCTTTATCTCAGATCACCCCAGAAGCAAGTCCTGGACAGCCAGGATGCCGGGTCCTCCAAGCCCTGGGTAGAGCCAGGGTGAGCATGTCATTGTCTTTCTCCCATCTCCTGCCAGAGAGTGTGTGATGCTGCCCTCAAGTCGTCCAGGCCAACATGTCTTAGAGCAGCCCACACAACACTATGTGGGTTGTCAAACCTGGAAAAGTAAGCTAGCTCCAATGGCAGTCTTCTCAGCTCATTTTCATACATCTTTTCTGCTTCAGGCTCTGTGTGTTCCTTTAGTCCCTAAGCACGAATTTCAGCTGCTGTGATGGTGTGAAGCATAGAAACATGGAAAGTGAATAAACGGGTGTGATTATGAGAGTGTGAGAGGCACGAATGTTCATGTTTATAAATGGAAAAAAGAGCAATTGTCAACCCTGGTTTGCCCTTGATGAGACACCAAGGAGGGGTTCTGTTCAGGATGACATGCGTGGCCGCTAGAAAACCGCTGCCTGTTGCGTTAGAAGCCAACTTTGGGCTGGTGGAGCTGCAGTGGTTCTTGCAAGTCTGCAGCCTCCGCGGTCCATATCCTGGGAAATGATCTATTAGGGAAGAGGGAACGAGAGGTGAGAGAGGTGGAAGGGTAAGAGAGTTCATGTCTGCTAAATTCTGTTTCCCAGGGAGTGGACCTTGGAGGGATGAGGCACTTGAGGGACCAAGGAGGCTCAAGGTTTTCAATATGAGTACTAATGGTTGTTTTTTATTTCCAAGAATGTGTAGTTGGCTTCATCATTAAGCTAGGCTGCTTTTTTCTTTCTGAATAACCATCTGGGAATTATTAGTTCCAAATTTAACTTGCATAGGTAGAATTAAAATGGGAGTGATTTGTCTGGTGCTTGGCATTTTCTCAATTTTAAATGCTTTTTTCAAGGATGACATCCATTTTTTCCAGCAATGTCTTTGTAAGCCCTCCCCAACGTGGAAGGGTGCCCTGCAGAGCAGGTGGCGATGGGAGTGTCCAAGGCTGCCCATGTCTACTGGGTATCTCTACTTGGAGGCTGTTACTCCTCCTTTCTCCACACAGGAGCCAGGGGAGGGGCTTGTTTATGCAGGTGCCTGGGAGTTGCCATCTCTCTGTCTTGCCCAGCCCTTGAGACCTTGAGAATTCTGGTGGGGAAAGGCAATAGACCCAGCAGCTGAGATACTGTTTTGCATGCAAGGCTGAGAGGCTCGGGCACAAACAGCATGGCCCAGGGCACCAGGTGCAAATGGAATGGAGCATCAGGGTCCCTTCTATCCTCTCTCCCTCGAGGGCTCAGCCAGGCTGCTCCTGGGGGTGTCTAGAAATTTCATAATTGATAAACAGGGCTGTGAAAGTGCTCCAGGTCCATGGAAAGGAACGGAAGGTGTTAGCTAAGCCCTAGAAGGAGATATAATTCTTTTCTGAAGAACTATGGTCGGTAACTGATAAAGGAAAGCCTGAGGGCAGAATGTCACATGGAGTGTGTTTTTGTAGTCTCTCCCCTCAATGCACAGCAATTTCAGGAAAAAGACAAATTTGCCTTTGAAAAAAAGAACCACTTACTGGAGCTGTTATGAGAGAACAGGGGGGAGCTTTGAGACAGCCAGGGAGAGATCAGAAAACGAGCTCAGAGCCAGGCAACCAGACCCCTAAATCTGTATGAGTGAGAGAGGTCACTGAGCCACATCCACTTGAACCTCCCCTGCCCAATCTTCCATGTGGCCTCTAGGGGAGGCCCTCCCTGTGGGGAAACATGCTTTCCTGTAGGAAAAACTGCCCCTGATGAGATGGGGTGGGAGGAAAGAGCTAGAGAGGCAGAGGAGGGGACTTTTGAACATTTGTGGCTGGTGACAGTGGTGGATCCACTGAAATCTCCTGGGCTAGTGGGATTCTTGTGGTCCAGGCTGTATCTTTTTTTTCGCTGAGGAAGATTTGCCCTGAGCTAACATCTGTGCCAATCTTCCTCTATTTTGTATGTGGGTTGCTGCCACAGCGTGGCTGAAGAGTGGTGTAGTCCACACCCGGATCCAAACCTGCAAACCCGGGTCACAGAAGGAGAGCACACCAAACTTAACCACTATGTCACAGGGTAGGCCCCACAGGGTATGTCTTTCTTTAAATCAAAACTGAAACCAAGCAAAACATAGTAAAACCTGTTGTGTCCTCCTTACCAGGTAGTTAGTTGTAGGGCTATTTTATGGGTAACTCTCATCTCCCATCCCTCCTATGTCGTCTCTCTGGCCAGGCTAAGGGCTGAGGTGTCCTCCATGCAGCTGATATCCAGAGCAGCACTGCAGAATGGACACTTCGTCCACTACTGTGAAATCGGACATGTCTGGGTTCCCGGCCTTGGCCAAGTTACATAACCTCTCTGAGCTTCACTCTCCTTCTCTGTAAGCTGGAACTAAGCCATGGTCACCTGCGGGCGCCTGTGATCCATGAGGGAGACAGCGTATGCAGATCACAACAACAGTGAGTGGCTCCTTGAAGATGCTGGGACCAAAAATATGTCTCTAACTCCAACTTCCCTCCACAGCTGGAGAGTTTCTATTCACCTGTCAACTTGGTAAGTCTACCTGAAGGTTTCAAAATGGACCAAAGGGAATATTCCCAAACAACCCTTCCTCCCCTACCAGCCCACTGGTATCTCGCCTTCACTTACTCAGTGTCTTTGTCTGCTGAAGCTGCTATAACAAAATACCACAGACTGTGCGGCCTAAACCACAGACATTTATTTGTGACAGTTCTGGAGGCTGGAAGTCCAAGATTAGGGTGCTGGCAGATCTGGTTCCTGGTGAGATCCTGCTTCCTGGCGTGCAGACGGCGGCTTTCTTACTGTGTTCTCACGTGGCCTTCTTCAGTGCATGCACAAGGAGTGAGTGAGCTCTGCTGTCTCTTTTTATAAGAGCACTAATCCCATCGTGGGGGACCCACCCTCGTGACCTCATCCAACTCTAACTACCTCCCAAAGGCCCCACCTCCTAATTCCACCACATTAGGGGTTGGGGCTTCAATACATGAATTTGGGGGGACACAGACATTCAGTTCTCCAGTCCATGACACTCAGTGAACAGACACGATCTCCAGGCAAACCAGAAGACCCCAAGATATGTGATCACTCTCATTTCCTTTCATACTCACCTGCCGTCACCAAATCCTAGGGTCTCCATCTCCACCTGGGACAGCACCACACCCTCCCTGCTGCCCCTTGCAGGTGGAGCTGCTTCTTCCCACCTCATATACTGCCAGGACCTCCTCACCTGGTCTCGGGCCCCTACCACCCTCTTGGCCTCTGCCACAGGCCCTGGCTGCTGCCCTGTTGGTAGCAGAACAGAGCTGGAACTCCTGAGAATGCCTGAGACAGCTCTTCTTGCTCTCAACACACTCCTCGCCTCTTCCAGGCACCAGAAGCCTCCTCAATCTGCAGGAGGGCAAACCCTCCCTGCCTTCCCTCAAGGCATCTGCCCCTCTCTGATGATCGCTCTCTTGCCTGTCCTCCTCCACTAGACTCCCAGCTCCTTCAGGACCAGGCCTCTGTCTTTGCAAATCCACCTCCACAGGGCACTCAGCACTTCCCCAGGCTCAGGAAGCGATGCTGAACAGAATGATTAACTATTTATTCCCAGAACTGCATCCAGATCCTCCAGCAAATAATCCATCTAAAGCACTTTCCGGCCAACATCCTGAGCAGCATCCCTCTAGGGTGATCACTATGCAGAGCTGCATCCAGGCACCTTTACTGACGGCTACTTTATAGCAGTGCCCAATGGCAGCATCTCGTATATAAAGATTAATAACGCATTCCACCGCCCAGGAGTCAGGACTGGGAATCCTCAGAGCTTTCAGGCTTATTGTTAGGAGGTCCGGCTCTTGTTTTGGAATTCACCCTGCAGACGACAGGGGGCTGCTTCTCTTGATATCCCCATGCCCCCGGGAGTGCAGTGTTGGAAACAGGGTCAGCGTAGAAATACTGATGGCCTACCAGCATGCCGGCTGGAGGCAGGGACAGGGAGATTTTATCTCAAATGCGAATATAAAGGAAAGAGTCCACTGAGATGAGTAAATCTAGACAAGCCAGAGCGATATTATGGCGTGCACTTTTTCTTCACATACAGAATTTGCATTCCTTTGGCAAATGTTTGTTTCTTAGGCCCCAGGACTGTAGAAAATAAGTATAATAAGAAAAGAGAAAAAATACATTTTTTCAAGGAACACGTGGAAACTCCAGAGTAGATTATATTTGCCATTTTAGCTCTTCTCGTGTCATTTTTATATTCTGTATGTCAGTTACACCCGGAAATGAAAGCCCAATGTACCCCCCGTCATCTTCATGTGGAGGTGGCATTGTGAGGAGACTTCAGGGTGCGTAGTGGTTGTATCATGGCAGATCACATGTCAGCTTGGTGCCAAGGTCATGGTGGTGGTGAGGCTGGGGTGGGGGCCGAGAACATCTCTAGGCAAAGCACTTTCCTAAGGAAATAGCCGTGTCAGGTCACAGGTGCTGCAGCCCTGCCCACTCACAGTTGGTTTTCTCTAGAAGGACATTATAAGGATATAAACCATGTATCTCTCTCTCTCTCTCTCTCTCTTTTTTTTTTGTTTTGGTGAGGAAGATTGGCCGTGAGCTAACATCTGTTGCCAATCTTCCTCCATTTTGTATGTGGGATGCCATCACAGCACGGCTTGATGAGCAGTGAGTAGGTCTGCTCCCAGGATCTGAACCCGCAAACCCTAGGCTGCCGAAGCGGAGCACACAAACTTAACCACTATACCGCTGGGCTGGCCCTCGTATATCATTTTATGTCCATTTTTTTTTCCTTTTTTTCCTTCCAAACTCAGCTACGGGTACTGTGGCAGACAAGCAGAAAACTGTTCTCAAAATCGCCTATGCCTGTAGGATGCAGATAGATATGTAAACGTGATGTTTTTGCAATCTTTGCAGCTAAACTTTGACATGCTACTATATAAAATTTTTAAGTAAAGAAAAAGATGACCGGTTATGGATTTATAAGAGTTTTAATCATGAAATAGTTTTCAAATGAAAGCATCCTTTCCAAGCTTTGATTTCAAAGGGCATGGTGACAGGTGCAGGGACGTGAAGTCTCAAACTCTTCCTTTCAAGGGGAGCCTCGGATCAGGGATGGCTGGTTAGGCAGCCCCGGGGAACTGAGGGCAACTATGTCATCTATGCAGAACGCGGTGTGTCAATCAGCATGGTGTTAATTACATATCTAAATTCTGCACTTCAGTTTGAAGCAACTGAAATTCACTTGACGAGAGGTGGCAGGACAGCAGAAGGGAGCCAGGGTGGTACAGAAGCCAGAACAGACCACTTGAGCACCCTACACCCATCCCTATCGACTTGCTTGCTGCCATGAATCAGCAAAGGCAATGGAGAGAGAGAAGGGTGGTTGAACATTCTCTTTGTATCTCCTCTAGTTAAATTGCCCTCCATCCCCATTCAAATCTTTATATACCAGTTTCCAGAATTTTCCACAAAGCAATGTCTCTTGTGGCAAAGCCCAATGTTTCCTATCACTTTCCATGTGTCTTGTTCAATGTCCATTCAGGATGGAGACAATGGCAGACAGCTTCTCAGCGAGAACCACAGCTTGCAATATTGCAGAGCAGTGAAAATGAGATTAGAGCCTAATGTGTCTAGACAGCATATTTAAACAACCAGAGAGGAAACATAGATACCTCTGGCTCCCAGTAGCAGTGCTACATGGTTTTGTGCTCTCTGCTTCATTTTCCTTTTTGATTTCTGCTAAAGAGAGCCAAGATGCCAAGTGTGTGGGTCTAGAAGCTCTTGCTTTTTCTGCTTCTTAGTGCTGGCTCTCATCAATTCATGACCTTATAAGAATCAGCACTTCTGATTTAAAGGCTGTCTTCCTGTCAACCAGATTGTATCAAAAATGTGCAAAAAATCTCTTTTTTCTTTACCTCCCTTACTGACGATGACTTTTTTCACTCCTCTCTTGACAATCCATCTCTAAGGTCCTGCAATATGGAAGGAGAGCTACAAAAAAGGATGTCTTATGAATAGTGATCAAGTGTTTCCAAGTACATGTTATATAGGACAGCAAAATGACCATTTCATGCAAAATAGAATAAGCTAGCAGGGCATGTGTGGCAAGGATGGGGGGACTTGGAGGACCAAGAGACTTGGAGCTGGATGGGTCAATGTCCCTGGAAAGGCACGGAAGTGAGAGAGGTTGATGGACCAGCAATGAGACGAAATCAGGGTCTGTGCAGAGAGGGCCATATTGACCTCCTTCCTGAATATTTTTGTTCATAGAGAAAAACTTTTCTCTAAGAAAAGCACTACCTCCACAAACACATACACTCCCACATGGTCTCTAGTCTGACAACCATCGCCCACACTTGGCCACATGCTGCCTCCCATCTGTTCCTTTGCTGGCCCCCCATCTTGTCGGCATCAGAACATCCTCACACCTCAGCAGTTGACCTAAATGCTGGATTCTCCACTTTGAGAAGGAATCCATCCAATTTGGCTAAAGCTTTTCAGTGTCTGAGGACAAAGAACAACACCAGAAATAGAAATCTTGAGAACTTTTGGGAAAAATAAGAGGGAGGAATTCAGATGGTGAGACAATTTTCAATCCTGTGACTAATTCTTAATGAATCTTTATGTTCCCACAGACAAAACTGAATCAAAGTGTATTCTTTCACAGAAGAGAGACAAGAGTTCAAAGGAAAATATTCAATAGTTTTTGGCTCGTAGAACAATAAATACAACAGAGCGATAAATCAAAACAAATGTTAACACAGCCAGTTCTAACTCTCAAACAGATTGAATTCCAAAAGTTCACTTTAAGACATTTGTGAAGAATTTTGGTCTCTTATTCTGAAAGAAAACAATTCTATACATCATAGCAGAGTGAGGTGAAATTATAGTCTATATCTCCTTCTGTAAGGGGATTTGAAATGCTATGTGCACCAGCCCAGGAACCATTCCTAACAGTGTTTTGTGGGGAAACCCATAAGTTTCAGTTCAGTGGCCATGGATTCATTTCCAAATCGGAGGAAAGGCATCTCAGAGCGGTGCTGGGGATGAAATATTGCGCTACCTCCCCACATCGTCACAATTCTCCTACAGGTATTCTGAATTGGGATGTGGGACAGGGTGGGGGGTTTAGATTGGGTTTTTCTGATGCCTATTGTAAATATATTGGTCTTTCGCTGAATTAAATGCTGGTAAGACATGGACTACACACAGGGCAGAGTGTGGTAATGGATAATGTGGGGCAAGCTCTACTCTTGCCTAGATTTTTCTCCGTTATACTCACACCGGAAACCATAGCCTATTCCATTCACTTGCCATTGCATATGAGGTTTTGCATCCTGTTAGAAGCTTAGATTTGCAATTTCAGCACTCACATACCTCCTTTCCTCTTTCTTGTACATAGCAATTCAGGTACACTGAAGAGAGTACTGAGGGGGAGGCATGTCTATTGTCTTATGGTACAAAAATGAGGTTATTGCCAGAGACACGTCACTAAAGCTAGAGAGAAGAACACTTGTTTTCAAAACAAGCAGGAAGAGCAAAGACTTTAGGCACAGACAGGCTGGGACTGAAACCCTTGATCAGCGCTGAGGCTCTGAGAGCTGCCTGCATTTCCAGTTCCTTTATTTGCTAGATGGAGATAACAGAACCTACCTCTCAGGGTTTGTGTGGAAACTGGACATTATGAGACAATTCATGTACATGATAATCCAGTGTAAAATGAAACTTTTATCAAAAAGAGTTCATTAAAATACAGTTGAAAGACTACTTATTATATTGAAATTCCACTGGAAGGAACATTTATTTCTGTCAACCTGGCCTTCTAAATAACCTGAACATCTAACAATTATAACGATAGCTACCACTTACAAATAGCCTGAGAATGGCTCTAAATAATTTGTATTTGCTAACTTATTTATTTCTTACACCTCCCATGAGAAAGGGAATATTATCATCCCCAGTTTACCAATGATGTAACTGAAGCACAGAGAAGCTATAAAACTTTCAAAACTTTACATATCTACTAAGTAGTTGGATTTGAACCAAGGCAACAAGGCTTCAGGGTTCATGCTATTAGCTGCTATGCTCTACTGTCTTGCAAATCAGCTAGGAAACAAATGCTGGATATACTGTAGTGGACATACTTTGAAATATATAGATCAAATATTAGGAAAGCAAGAGAAATTTCCAGCAATGCCAAAGTTTGGGAGGGCCCTGAAAAACAAGGTGCAAAGAGCAGCTGTTGCTGTAGTTTTCTGGCAGGGATAGGAGATGGGGACACCTGGCTGCTGGTGGGAGTGGCAAATAGTGAATAAAAGCCATGGGTCTACATGAGGCTATGACATAAAATTATGACCCTCACAGAACTACACATTGAGTAAGAGTGGAGGAGGAAAAGTCTGCTGATTAGTTCAGAAAGCAAACTAGTAAGCTTATTTACTTTAATCCAGGCTTTGAGAGGAAAAAAAGTGCTTCCAAACACTATGTACTGTGGGCCTGCCTCCTGGTTGAAATTTGTGTTACCTATATCTAAAAGGTGATTAATTGACCTAAAAGTGGCATCCAGCCAGAACACCCCTATGGCATTTAAAAAGAAAACTCAGGGCCGGCCCCGTGGCTTAGCGGTTAAGTGCACGCGCTCCGCTGCTGGCGGCCCGGGTTCAGATCCCGGGCGCGCACCGAGGCACCGCTTCTCTGGCCATGCTGAGGCCGCGTCCCACATATAGCAACTAGAAGGACGTGCAACTATGACGTACAACTATCTACGGGGGCTTTGAGGGGGGAAAAAAAGAAAGGAGGAGGATTGGCAATAGATGTTAGCTCAGAGCCGGTCTTCCTCAGCAAAAAGAGGAGGATTGGTATGGATGTTAGCTCAGGGCTGATCTTCCTCACAAAAAAAAAAAAAAAAAGAAAAGAAAACCCAAAACCATGCTTTAGGGCCTCACCTCCAATACAATCTGCCAAGGATCACCAGATATAATATGCGCTGAAGATGAGTTCACAGTGCAACACACTAGCAAGAAAACAACAGTCAGAAGACACTATTGAGTCAGGTAAGACATGCAAGAACTTCAGAGGATAGAACTGCTGGGGAGAACCGAGGAGATAAGAACCTTGACAATGATCAAAGGAATGATGAAAAGGACTCAGCGTGTAAGGAAGGGACAAGATATAACCAAATATCAGGCAGATACGAAAATTTCCAAATAATTGAAATGGAAAATTGAGTGAAGGAGGGAATGAGGAGGTTATACAAAGCAGAAGAGAGCTATGATGAACTGTAAGATTGCGCTAGGGATTTACCCAATATTATCTCAAGGGTTGTTTTAAGGACTAATTGAAATGGGATTTACGAAATGCTTAAAAAATATGAGCACTCAATAACTTTTCTTAAATTATTTTTTTTAAAAAGCACATAGAATTATATACATATATATCTTAGCAGAAATGAAGGACAAAATTATTGTCCAACATAGATATAATGGGAATTCTGACAGGGAAAAATAGAGATAATGAGAGAGAAGAAATATTCAAAGTATAATGGCTAGACATTTTTAAGAATTAAGGAAAAACCTGATCTCTCCAAAGCAGAAATATCACCCTCCAATTGGATAAATAAAAGATATATACACCTAGATACATCATAAAGAAACTACAAACTCCAAAAAGAAAAAAAAAAGATTTTAAATCTGTCCAATGGAAAAAACAGATTTACTTAAATAGTGAAAATTTACCTGACAAAATACTTCTCAACATTATAAATAGAAATAATGTGATAATAAAATAATCTTCAAAGTATTAAAAGAAAATAACCTTCTGCTTGGAATTTTATATCCAGCTAAATTATTATTTAATAATGAGTGTTAAATAATGTTGTTTTCAGACAAACACTGGGGAATTTCACTGCTAACTAAATCTCTATAAAAGAATAAAAGAAAGCACTTTAGAAAGAAGAAAACTGAAGCCAGAATAAACTGCAAGAGAAAAGAGTTGGTAAGTCTAAAGGAGCCTCACCTTCCTAAAGCAAGAAAAATAATCATTGTTATTTTTGATCATTTGTGTGCTATGATACAAAAAGAGGAACTCAAGTATTCGACAATAGTGACAGGTAAGACAGGAGTGCAGTGATCAAGTTCCCATTAGATCACTAATGAGGAGGGAGACAGAGATCATGATCAACTTCATTTTTTTTGTTAAGTCAAATACATATGTTAAAATTTTGAATGTGATCACAAAAAAAGACTTGCAAGAGAATGTGTAACTTCCACATAATTAAAGGAATAAAATTGAGTAAAGAATATTTGATCAGTACAATAGGAAGAAAAAGAGAAAAGAGAACAAATTCACAGAAGTAATGGGAGATTTGAACACTCTTCTCAATTATAAGGATATAGTAATTATATACATTGTAATTGACTAGTTTAATTGAATGAAACACTCATAGAACCCTGTCCTTAATTACAATTATTTTTGAACACATACAGAGCCATTATAAAAATTGACCTCCTGTTGATGAGTGAATCTCATCAAATACTAAAGAATGGCTATCATAAAGCAGATATATAAAGATAACATTTGGAATAACAAATTTAAAGAGAAAAATTCTAAAAATATTGAGAGAGACATATAGAGAGAGACAAAGAGATAGAAAGAGCTATTCAGATGGAGAGACACAGGTTACTCACAAAGGAGTGAAAATTAGATTGGCACCAAACTTTTCATACACAGTGATGGATACTAGAATAACTGAGCAGGAAGATTTTCTAATTTTTTGAAGTCCTTGGGAAAAATTACTTTAATCTCAGAATACTACATCCTGCTGAAGTTACACTCAAGTATAACAACCAAATACTTCTGAGTGAAGGCAAACCTACAGAAGCTTTATAAACCACATACCCTCTCTGGAAGCATTACTCAACATTTACTGCAGCAAAATACAAAAAGAATACAAGGAAAGAGAGGATGTAAGACACAAGAAACAGGAATGTGCAAAAGAATACTACCCAGTGAAATTTGTAGTTGATTCTGAATAATGTGGTTGAATAAAATAAGGCAATGAATATCTATCTGGAAGTAAGTTCACAAAGGTTACAATAGGAGGGGTGACGGGAAGCGGAGAAGAAACGGGAGGACAAGAAATTTCTTGCCTTATCAGAGGGAGGAGGTGAAATCTAGACATCCACATGATGCTTTTGTGGAATAAACACTTAAGGGTAATCCAGAAAAATGTACACAGGACTTAGAAGTTCAAAACTACTTGAATAAAAATTGGAAGAAAATCTGCACTAAAAATGAACTCACAATGAAAATAAAATTAACTGCACCAGGAGTCTATCCTCCATGAAAAAGTTGGCAGATACAGCAAACAGCAGAAGGACACCCCAAGAACTTCATATTCAGAAAGAGATGATAAAATATACAATGTTTAAAATTATTGTGAGATTTTTAAAAAGTATAGAGTTCATGATGTAAGGGCAGGCCACTATGAGAGAAAAGAGGATTTGAAAAATAACAAAAGAACACTTCTAGAAATGAAAGATGTGATTATCAAAACAAGCAAAGAACATATTACACAGCATATTTGATGCACTTGAAGAGACAAGAATTAACTGGAAGATAGATATGTGGAAATCACCCAGAATTAGACACAGAGAGAGCAAGAGATGGTTACTTATGAAAACAACTCATATTAATGCGAGAAGGTTTAACATATATCTAATCAAATTTTGGGTCAGAGTCAGTTTTCCAAGAAGTTATGGCCAAGGATTTTTCAGACCTGAAGAGAGAAAAGTTGAGGAACCATACCATGTCCCAAGCAGAACAAATGTATGAAACACACACACAAACATGGCTTTGCAATATCTTAACTTGAAATACCAGAAGAAAAACCTTACAGGCAGAGAAAGAGAGAGATTACTTATAAAAGAATTAAACTGATACTAGGGTCTTCATCAGTAACAAAGGAGTTTTCTTCAAAGTGCCGGGGCCATGTAACCACCAAATTAGGAACAGAAAATTCGAGACACAGAAATGATCACTACCAGACTCTCACTGAGTGGCTTTTAGTAATTGAAGGAAATCAGCCATGAGGAAATTGAATTCAGAATGAGGGAATCAGATGCTAGAAGCAACAGTGAGCAATGAAACTGGGTAAAGATGTTGGTAAGTCTGCACAAGTATTGACCAAATAAAATACCACTGCAATTCAAAGCATTAATATTTCAAGTACGAAAACAATCACAGAATAAACTCCAGACTTCTTTGCGCAGCCCACAATGCCTTGCAGAGGTAGGTCCATGGCCACCTCTCCAACGTCATCTCTCATCTGCTCCTCTCTTTTACTTTGCTGCAGCCACACAGGTGTGGGTTCCACCAGTTAGCTGTGGCACTTTACGCACATGGCTTACATTCTCTGAATTTAATTTTCCTCAGCTATATGGTGGGTATAATAACAACTGCTCACAGAATTAGGATTAAATTCTGTTGAAAGGATTAAACAAAGCCGTGTGAAGCCCTTCAACCCACTACAGAGCCTCATGTCGGTGTTCTGCATCTGACATTTTGATTTCCTCAACACCACCAATAGTTGGTCCACGGAGGTGTGACAGCTGCACAGTGCTCCCTCCATGGATGCCCGGCAGGGATCAGGCATCATGCAGCACACCACGTAGCTATGTCTTGTGCAAGCATGAAGGACTCTCCAGAGAGCCCAATACATAGCACAAATGTCACAACCTTGCTTTAAGAAAATCCATTGTCTGGATGTCTAAACTGTTAAACACATTAATTTGGTTGGATTACTCAGCATTAAAAAATTTCCTGCACGGTTGCTTTCAACACTAAGCCCTCCTAATGCATGGCATCAAATTCATGCATCCAGATGGTTTTTATACAAGGTTTCAGGGGTATGTCTATTCAGTAAAATGATACAAACCTCTAAATTCAAGTTTCTAGAGGCTGATACCCAGTGTTATAAACACCAGAGAGAGGGGAGCTTGCAGTGATTCGGAGAAGGGCTCTCAAGGAAGCCAAACCAACACCCATCTATTTCTTGCCAGTTTTCATCTTCCACAGCTCCTTTCAACATTCGTGAGAATGGAGGGGTAGATTTCTAGCACACACATCTTAGCCCCTGACACCTATGCTTTACCTGGGCTCCTGACACCACACATTGTTCCCATAGCAACTCCTGCCACGACGTGGAACTTCCCTTGTCTGGAACACAAATATCTTCATGAAACAAGTCATGCTAAACTTGCTTTTTGAGGCTTGGATGAAAAAAATGTATTCAGCGCAACTTTCCCAGTTTCAAAAGATTCCTCAACACTTTTATTTCTGCAAGGAATAATTGTAGATGGTGATTAACATTTATTAAAATAGAAAATTCTGACATGAATTAGAAAGTTAGGAAATGATATACAGTAGGAGGGAGATTACGAAAATAGGAGTTGGCAGAGAGAGCGTGTAGGTAGCTGTTGCTTTCTCTTCATCTTCTTTCGTATTTATATTGAATTTCTATGATGCCATAGAGAGGTTTAGGCTCTGACACACAGGCACGTGCACAGACACACACACACACACACACACACACCATTCACTTACATTGAGAAAAAGAAAATGCATTCATATGATGAAAGTTTAACTTCCTCACAATCGCAGGAACATCTTGGCCATTGTATGCTAATTTATAATTTTTGATTATTCAACATGGTTAATCTAGGCACTGCCAGGGAAGAAAGGCATTGCTAACAAAATAACTATGCATATAAATTTGCAGGCCTAAGATGTGAATTTTTTTTTCAGATTCCTTCAATCATATTCAAATTAAGCAATTGCTTGTCACCAATTGATATATGCTAGTTAAAAGAATAAATCAAAGCCCTTTGTTGAAGTATCAACCAAGGTAATTTACATTTCTTTAAAAATATTCAATAGTTCAAATTCTATTCATTTCTCTAATGAGATCCCGCTGACTATGGTTGACTTGCACACATGTACACACGCTCACATCTACACACAGGTGGATAATCTACCTAAAGGATGACTTCTCAAACCTCCAATTTACAGTAATTGTTGGTCTCAACTTGAACTGTCTATTTGTCATGAGAATATTATTATTTCTTTTCACTGTTATTCTGAAATTCCTCTGCCTTCTTGCTTTAGGCAGAATATCCCACATCTATAGTTTTGTTATAGTATACAAGTGCTCTTTAATTTTGATTTTTTTGACATACCAAAGAGGCAAATCTCTGCTTTACTTTATACCTCACTGGATTTATAGATTTGGATTTGATATAGTGATAGAATTCAGGAATACTATCTGAAAAATCACCAATAAAAGACAGACAGAATCACAGAAGCAGGTGTATCTCTTGGAAGTCCATTTGCGGTTTCCAACCGATGTAGGTAAGCTCTCCACGCAGCAAGCGTGCCACTTACAGAACTCACACTCAGAAGGCAAGCAGGCAGCTTCACAAAGGCAAGTTGACCTCCTGCTTAATCCCGATCTTGAATTTCACAGGAAAACAGTTTCTTGATGTTCAGGTAGATTGTTGTGGAATCTAACTACAGCTTTAAATGACCATCCTGCTTTTGCCATTTGTCCTTTTAAGATAGCTAAATGGTTTTGAGATTTTCAAGGTTAAGGCAGCCCCCTGAGTTATGACTTTCAAAGATAGGAGAAAGCCAGGAGCTTCCCATTAGGTAAATAGAAAGTTGAGTTTCAGGAGACACTGACTAGTGATTTGAAGACTAACTAGCTGTGACTCTGATGCTTAAGGTTAAGACCAAAGAAAAGTTTAAAAGCTAAGTGTGCATGAAATAGACATAAAAGGCAGCAGACAGCTGGCACTGGGACCGTGGAGAAGCAGAGCTATAAAAAGGGGGAGACTCTCCACAACTAAAGGGGCCATGGGGGGAGCAGCTGGTGCTTTTCTTGGCTACTGAAAAAGAAAGGGATGGATCCCTGAGAGCCCGAGCAGTACAAATCAGAGGAAAGAGTCTGAGAAAAGTGTGGGCTGGGTAAGGTTGATGCTCTCCTAGCATTTCTCAATAGTACCACGGAATGCCAGTGAGATTTTGTGCAAGAACACATCACATTTTTGCTTGGGAAGCATCATCCACACCCATTTCTCCACATCTCGGGGTCAAAGCACAACTGAGACGGGCTTCAGCGGTATTTCTGAAGTCAGAGGAGGAATCAAGACAGGAGTGAAGGGAGGAAGTTAACGTGGCTTGATGGACAAGGACTCAAGGTGGAGTCAGAAGGTCAAGGTTTATCTTCCTATTTTGCCATTTGCTGGCTGAATGGCTAAATTACCAACCCAGTTCAATAATTATTTATGGAGCACGCCAAGTGTCAATCACCATGTTGAAATGCTCGTTTCGCTGGGAGCTTGGGAAAATCACATAGCTTCTTGGAACCTCAATCTCCTCATCTGAAAAATGTAAATTAAGTTACTGAATTCTCCAGGTAGCAGGAATTGGAATAAATTCTGTAGACGTGCTAAAATAATAATTATGGTAGATAACGAGAAATTATTTTATGCCAGGCACTGTGCAAAATGCCTTATTTGTTCCATCTTACTTAATTCTAAAACCACTGTATGAGAACAAGAATGATCTGGGAAGCTTTCTCTGGGTTTCCCGCAAGCAATGAGCTACAAGTATGACCCTCCCTTTTGCTGAGCAGGAGGTCTATGCCCACACTCAACTTCTGATAGCACTAGGACCCTGGTCCCTTAAGACCGAGAGCAGTGGGCGCACAGTTCCCTGGCCAGCGCACAGTGCCCTGGGTCCTCCAGAGCACGCCTCTACGGGATGCTGAGGATGGAGGAGCCATGCGCCCAAAGTCCTGCCGCCCCCCGGGCCACACTGAGAGACGCAGTGTATTTGCCCTAAGCCCTTTCCACGACAAGGCACAGGTAATTCTATCATGAGGGCCATTTCCAGGTGAGGACACTGAGGCACAGAGAGCTAGAGCAATCTGCCCAGGGTCAGTCAGCTGGCTGACGGCAGAGCCGGCTGCCTCCCGTCGCCCCTCTCCTCTTTGGCCTTGTTCTCTGGTGCTTTGGCTGCTTCCTTCCTTCCCTTCAGATGTTCACGTTGTGCCTGTGGTGATCAAGTCACCCACAGCCTTCGTTTACTTGCAGAACTTCCCTCCACCTTCCCCCCAAAGGCAACTTGGCTACACGCACACACACACACACATGCACACACAGACATATGCACACAAATACACACCACACACTCATACACACACGCTCTTATACACACACACACAACACAGACACGCACATACACAACCCAAGCATACATATACACACAGACACAGACACACACATGTACACACAGAGACACACACACACACCACATACACACACACCACACACTCTGATATGCACACTCTCATACACACACTCATACATACACGCACCACACACTCATGCACACACGCTCTCATACACACACACACCCCACACAAACACACACATACACAACCCAAGCATACATGTACATACAGACATAGACACACACATACACACCACACACACACATACACAAACTCTTATACACACACTCTCATACACACGCTTATACACGCACCACACACACACACACACACACACACTGCAGACAGAGACAAGACCTCTCTCTGGCAGAGCCTGGGGGTTGGGCAAGCCCTCAGCTCCCTCTTCCACACCCTGGGTGCCCTGGGCCCACGCCAAATGCTCACTGCAGCCTGTGCCCCCACAGCCCTCCTGGCCAGACACAGACGATAAAGGGAGCTGGTACAGCTGACTGAGGCTGTCGTACCCAGGATGTGGTTTTGTGGACGTGCCTCTCTGCGGTATTTAATTGTCTATTAAGATGTTATTCTGCAATGTCATCCCTCTCTCTCTCTTCTCCTTTTAATAATAACTTAGTATGAGGTATGGTCTTCACCCTTTCCTGAAACTCATTTTAACCTTAAATTAGTTTTCCTGAGATTTTAGAAGAAGACGAAATTCAGGAATGCTGTTATAACTTTACAGACCACTCACTGGTTGTGATCATGCAGCGTTCAAAAGGATGGTGGCTTTTGGATTGTGATGTCCTGGCTCTTTCTCCATTCCCACCGTTCCCCTGGTCATCTCTTTCCTTTTTCTCTACATCCCTGTCCTGCTCAATTTTGTTTATTTTTCCAGGTGCAGCTTTTCAGGGGGGACACGGCCCTGGGAAAACCAGGCCTCAGTTCTGAGAGTTCTTAGGGGCCAGCCAGCCCCTTCAGCTCTGGACTCCCCCCTAACTGCTGCTGAATTGCCCTGCCTGCCTCCAGGGAGGCTGCCTGGCCGTCTCTGGCTCTCAGCTCTGGCAGACGCCGTTGCGTCCCCTTGCCTCTGCCCCACACGGACCCTAACAGTGAGCAGAGGTTGGCTTGCTGGCAGTTTTTCCACCCATTGTGTTGTGAGGTGTATGAGATTGCCTTCACACAAACAGGTGTGACTGTAAAGTGGCCCAGTGGTCTTTGGTTTGGCACTCCAGTTGCTCTGTCTGTTTGCATGTTGGGAGTTAAGACGGAAATCCTGTAAGATTCAAAAACTGTGCCCCCAGCCCCCCGGTGTTTCCTGCGTTGCCCTTTTGACTGTTTTAACTTCCTGGTAAACCTCACTTCATCCCCTCCTAAGCCCGGGGTGCAGAGCAGAGCTGAGGAGGAAAACGAACGCCGCGGATCCCCGTGCTTCCTGCATGGCGGAGCCTGTGCAGGTTTGTTCTGTTCCCGCTCTGGCTCCTCCGGGTGCTTGCTTTCTCCCTCCTCAGAGCAGCTGCCCCTCGTCCCCTCCTGTGTGGGGCAGCCCCTGCTTCCTCCCCTGCCTCTCGCTCAGTCCTGCCTGGTAAGTGGAAGAATTCTGCATGCTGAGGCTCTCTGTCCCACGTTCTTCCTGGTCCCAGCAATGGGGACCCTTTGCACGTCTCCAGCCTCTGTCACCTCAAGGCCCCTCTTGATGTCACCCTCTCTCCACGCCCCCTCAGCAGCTGTCACCGACAGCCCCACCTCCTCCACGGGAGCTCTGCCCTGCTGCTCCACGTACCTCCTGCTTTTCTCATTGTCCTCCTGCTTCGGGGTGCTGCTCTGTCCGTCCCTCTCCTCCGCCCATCCTGTGAATTCCGACTTCTGCCCTTGCCTCTCCATATCTCTCTTTCCTTATTTGACCCTGTCATCTCCTCACATGGCCTATCATCGAGGATAATATTTATGGCTCCTGAGCCTGAGTCTGGCACCATTACCTGCTTCTCACTCTGAACTCCTGACCCTGGTATCCAGCTGTCTGTGAAGGTCTCCATGTGGGTGTCCCATGAGTATACGTGATTAAACAGTTTATGGCTGGATGTGGCATTATCCTGGCCCAAACGTTGTGTGACCTCTGTCTTGGCACAAGCCAGGAGCCAGGAATCTTTCCCGAGCCGCCATCTTCCTCACCATCCACATCTGGTGATGACCAGAGGTGGCACATCCTACCTCTGATACTACGTACATCATTACTTTCCTCTTTTCTTCACCCCGGTTCAGGTTGACATAATCTCTCATCCTGAGTGTTGCAAAGCCTCCTGAGCAACCTCTCTGTCTCCACCTGAACATCCTCCACCCTCCCTAACACTGAAACTCGGGCTTTCTGTCAAAAATACAAAGTGGATGATGTCACACTGGCTCAGAAAAGCTTCCTTGGCTCCCCATGGCCTTCAGGATTGGCTCTTGCTTCCCTTCCAGCCTCTCCTCTCCGCCTGCCCCGTGTAGTCCCTCCCCAAATTTAATCAATTTCAAGGTTCCACTGAAATATTTCCCTTCTCTCCTTTACCTTCAGAGTTTTCCCCCACGTGACAGCAACTCTCATAGGACACCCTTCCCTGGCCTGATCGTCATCTAACTCCATCAGAATCCGCCTTCCCCAGCCCTGCCCCACAGGCTGGGTAAGATGCACCTCCCATGAGCTTGCCAGCCCATGAGGAAGAATAGCCCTCAGCAGCATCCACAACAATAGAGAAATCACCTGCTCACTTGTCTGTGTCCATATGAGATTTTGTACATCTCGTGGATGTTTATTGATATGAAACATTTGTGTGTTAGCTACAGAATTTTCTGTTGTGTTTGTTGAATAATTTTGGCCCCATGCTTAATTTCTTGATAACTATATGGGGAAACACAAAAAAAATAGTTTTCAAAAGTTATGAGCCTATCATTTTTTTTTTCAATACATTTTTTTTTAATTTTTTGTTTATTGCAGTAACATTGGTTTACAACATTGTAAAAATTTCAGGTGTACATCATTATACTTCTATTTCTGCATAGATTACATCATGTTCACCACCCAAATACAAATTACAACCCATCACCACACACATGTACCAAATTATCCCTTTCACCCTCTTCCCTCCCCCCTTCCCCTCTGGTAACCACCAATCCAATCTCTGTCTCTATGTGTTTGTTTATTGTTGTTATTATCTACTACTTAATGAAGGAAATCATACGGTATTTGACCTTCTCCCTCTGACTTATTTCACTTTGCATTATACCCTCAATGTCCGTCCATGTTGTCACAAATGGCTGGATTTCATCGTTTCTTATGGCTGAGTAGTATTCCATTGTGTATATATACCACAGCTTCTTTATCCATTTGTCCCTTGATGGGCACTTAGGTTGCTTCCAAGTCTTGGCTATTGTGAATAACGCTGCAATGAACACAGGGGTGCATGTACCTTTAGAAATTGGTGTTTTCAAGTTCTTTGGATGAGCCTATCATTTTGAAAAACGGTCAAACTTCCAAAGCTATTTAAGGTTGCATCAATGGAGGGCTAAGTGTCTGTACATGGAAATTATTTTGCAATAATGTTTGGGCCTGATAAGACCACAATACCAGTATTGAGTGTTGGGCAGGAGGTCCTATTTGCAGGTAGGCATCATGCAACAGAGATGATACAGGAAGTGAAAAGATCATGGGAGTTCTGAACACTGTTTTGTATGAGTAATGGTTGATGCGACTGGACATAAAGGAACATATTGAAGTGAAACATACATACAGAAAATAACACAGCTTAAGTGGATGGCTTGATGAATTTCACAAATGAATATAGCACCCAGATCAAGGATCAGGACATTGCCAGCACCCGGAGGTCTCCTGCATGTACCCTTGCCTCTCTGTGAACCTCCTATGGACTTCTCAGCACAGAGTAGCTGTGGCCATGTGTACTAGGTAGAAATGGAATCACGCAGTATGTACCATCTTACATCTGGATTCTTCTGCTCAGCATCACGTTTGTAGATTCACCCTGTTGTTAGGGGTAGTTGTGGATTGTTCATTCTAAAACCCGGACATTTTTGATCTAGAAAAGAAAATTCTAAAAACCCTTGAAGGACTAACCTGCAGCAGAGGGAATTCCCTTGCTCTGTATCACAGCAGTCCCAGTCTAATGACCTGCAGGGGGACAGCTGCTGCCTCCGTAGGTGCAGGATTTTCCCATTATTACAGTCCCTGGCAGCAGATGGTAGCCCTCAGGGAAAGCTTGCGTTCTTCGCACACGGTTTAGATGACCTTGTCAAGGATGCTGCAGAATAGGCTTCTGGGTCAGGTTTCAGATTAGACTCTAAGTTACCTTCTGACTTGAAGATTCTGGAATTTTCCATATATAACAAATTTATAGCACATTCCCTCAGGTGATATGAGATAAAGAACTTGCGTATCTGTGAATTTTAGACACCTCTTTTGTGCCACATTAGACCACCTACGGATCTATTTGGGGGACCTTGGACCAATTGTTCCAGCCACTGCCCCCTCACCACTGTGCTGTGTCATCTTGTATGGACTCCAACCAACTTCCTGTGGACGCAACCCAGTAGCCCCACGCCTCGTGTGAGGGCCCCACACCTTGTTTGCCTCCTGCCTCAGCCTTTCTCAGGGGGTGCCGAAGGCCCCACGTGCCCCGCTCAGAAGTGCAGGGGTAAGAAATGCCCTATGGAGAAAATTTTTCACCAAGGAGAGAGGGAGCCGGAGGACACATTCTTCCTCTTTCCTCCGCCAGAAAGACTGTTCTGAGAAGCAGCTATTTATGTAGCCTCTGGAAAGATGGGCCCACAAGTTTGAGTGAACAGCTGTACTTAATAGAAACGGCAGTCAGTTTGGTAATCCACCTCATATTACCTCACTCCTGCTCCCTGGATTGCATTTCTTCTGTAACACAGAGGCCCTTTGTCTCAGGCTCTGCTGTCTGAGGCCAAGATCCTGCGCATTCTCTTGAAAAGATGACATTAAATGTAGATGCAAACACAAAAATACTAAAGGATGCTGGAACATGCAGGAGAAGGTGATGAAATCTCAGTGGTGAGATTAGAAAGACTTCACAGAAAAGGATCATAAACTTAGTTTAGAATCTCAAGTGAATGTCAGCATCCAAGAAATAAAGTCAAGCAGAATGGAATGGAAGACCGTGAGTGAGGGTCTTGTGTGTCCAAGCTGGGCCCTGCATGAACGTAACAGACGGTACCTTTGTCCTCTTCATGTGCCTCATGAAATGACTGGGTTCAGGCTGGCTGCTGAGAAGCAGAGCTGACCTTACAGCTTCCCAGGAGACTGCAGTGTTTCGTGGTGTACAGAGGATGTGTGGCCTTGTCCCCAGACCCGGCCTGTAGAGGTTTACAGGGGCACCACGGCCAGGTAATGGCAAACCCTACCAATCCACAGGGCTTTGTGATCCTCATGATGGTTAGAAACTTCCGGATCAGCTTCTCCACATTTTCCCACTTTTACATTCTTGAGTTTGCGTTCCAGCAATAGCTTATGTGTGACAAGCAACAGAGATGAAGATGGAAGCTGGAGTTACTGTGCTTCTGTTCTTGCACATCGCCTCCCTAGAGCAAGGTGGGTGGGACAAGATGTTTCAACATTGGGCTGTCCTGTCGTAAAACCTTGCTAAACTCTCCCTTTAAGACTTTGTGGGGAGATCGAAGGCCACCAAGCATCTATTGAGTGATAAAAGATTTTCTGCCTGGGATTGTGCCCGAGAGGCCAGGCCAGCCTCGCCAGAACGCAGACGAGAACGGTGAGCTTGGTGACCACAGAAACAAAGAGGTGGGGTGGGCAGCTGTGGACGGTGGTCACCCTCTGTGCCTTCCTCCTGGTTGGGCTCCAGGTTAGAACCTACATAAAAGAGACACCCAGGAGGTTCTTAAAAGTACTGCTCAGTCCTTTCATCTGTGGAGACTGGCTGTAGGTAGGGATGTCATAGCTTCGGGCCACACGGAAACAGAACTGAAATCAAAGACAAGGCCTTTGGCCCTGGGAAGTTTCTAGGTGAACGTGGCAGCCACTCTTTTGTTTCAAGGATGAAGGATGCTTTCCCACTCCAGTCTCTGCTATTGAATTATAAATAAAGGGCATTGCTAGTGCACACGGAATTTCAGATCTGGAGCAGGGATTATTTTCCCGAGGGGCCATATATCCCTGGAAATTGTATGGAAAATATTTTATGTTCCTTATCCTACCCTCATCCCTGGGAGAGTTTCCATAACTTTCTCAGGTGGGGCTGTGACCCCAAAGGATGAAGAACCACTGATTTAGGAAAAAATGACATTGCTTGATCTAACCATGGCCTCAATTTTCCCCTAAACTGCAATTCAGGAGGAAATGTGATGATCTTTGTTCTACTGTCAATTTGCCTACGTGTGTATGTATATACACACATATCTATATATTTTTATCAAAACTCATTTTCTGCAAACTGCAAAGACAAAGTCTCCCTTGGGCTTATGTCTGCCAAGTCATTGACCTCAAAAGAAAATTATTTTTCTTGTCTAAATATAAAACAAAGATTTAAACTTATTCCCCCAGTTAGCTAACTTATTGAAATATTGAAATCAACAAACCCAAGAAGAAAAAAAAAAGTCCTTGAGTCAAGTGTATTTTTCCCCTTTATTAGTAGAAATTTATAAGTAGGTAGCACAGGATGCTTTGCAGTCACAAGAGAAGCTGAGCCCATGCACAAGCACGCTTTTCTTTCCTCTTTCCTCTCTCTCGAGTTTGCATGCTGCATTGTGTAGTCACTGCAGCCGGCTGTAAATGATGTATGGAATTAAAAAAAAATATCCCACTCCAGGGCACTCAGCCAGACTCTGTATTCATGGCTGTTTTTGCTACTGAGGCTCAGAGGTGGCTGGGAAAGCAAAGCCTACACAGAGAGAGAGCTAAAGAGAGAGAGAGACAATCACCAGGGACACTAAATGATGCTTTTAAAAAATCAATGATGTTCTTCCTCCTTCTTCTTCCTTTCCTATCTCGTAGGAAGAATGTCAAACAAAATATGTCGACAGACAAAAACATGTTAAAATAAATCAGCTCAGTCATCCTTTAAGCCAGGTTCTCAGCCATCGTTTGAGGAGGTCAATCTCTACCTCCTTGAAATGGAAGAGTGGCCCATCACCCACTCCAAGTCCCACACTTGGCCTCGACCTAGCCCAATGATCTGCAAACGTCTGTGATCACACATCAGTACCAATCAAACATTTTTGAGCACGTGCCTTGTGTATGTATGTTTATGAAGTAATGGTTTATAATCCACTAAATCATCCTAAGTAATATCTCAAGGCAATATTAGAGACAACAGACTTAGAGCAAGATCATTAATTAAGAACAGTGGATATAAATCCATCTTTAAAATAGAGTTCTTGATAGATTCAAATGTTTTGGCCAACTTTGCAGCTGCATATGTGACTAGGTTATTTATTGTATTCAACAAATGCTTATTTAATAATTGTCTGTCTCCCCTGAGTTGAAGGTAAATTCTATAAGGGTGGAGAACTGCATCTGTTTTGCAAATTGTACATAATTAATAGATGTGTAAGGTGTAAAGGAACAGGGTGCCATTTTAGTTAGTTGTTCTGGGGAAAATTCAATGAGAAGGTTATATTTGTGTATAGTTTTAGAGGACATGAGAGAAGGAACCATGCAGATAGGCAGGTGAAGAGGATTTCAGGCAGACAACGAACAGCAAGTGCATACAATTTTTACAGAATAACTCTCTTGACAAAAATCTAACTCTAAGAATAAGCATCAGCTCTGTTAATTTTTTGTGGTTCAGTTATGTTTTTATTTCTTTTGGGGAACTCCCTAGGAGTGGAATGGCTGAATCATATGAGAGGTGTAAGTTTAACTCGTTAAGAAACTTCTAAAGTGTTTTCCAAAGGGATTTTGCATTTCCACCAGCAGGGTGTGAAAGTTCCACTGCCATCACATACTCTCAACATTTGTTATAGTCAACATAACACAATTTCAAGCATCTTGATAGCGGTATCTCATTGAGATTTTAATTTGCATTACCCTGATGAATTGAGCAACCGTGCAGATGCTTCTTTGCCATTGGTATATCTTCATCAGTGAAGTATCCGATCAAATGCATGTTCAAGTCTTTTGCCAGCTTTTTAATTGTCTTGTTTATATGCTTATTGCTATAGTCTGAATGTTTGTGTCTACCCCAAATTCATATGTTGAAATCCTAACCCAGAAAGGTGATGATATCTGTAGGCGGGGATTTTAGGAGATGCTTACGTCATGGTGGTGGAGCCCTCATGAAACGGATTGGTGCCCTTATAAAAGAGGCTCCAGAGAGCTCCCCAATTCCTTCCTCCATGTGAATTGACAATGAAAAGTCTACAACCTGGAAGCGGATCCTCACCCGACCATGCCGTTGCCATCATTTTAGACGTCCAGCCTCCAGAACTGTAAAAAATAAATTTCTGTTGTTTATAAGCTACCTAGTCTGTGGCATTTTGTTACAGCAGCCTGAACAGACTAAGACACTTATCTTTAGTTTTGAATACTCTTTATAAATCCTGGATGCAAGTCCTTTTTCAGATATATGATTTGAGAATATTTTCTGCGACTTCTCTCTTCATTCTCTTAACAGTGTTTCCAAGAGGAGAGATGTTTAATTTTGATGAAGTCCAATTTATCAATAGTTTCTTCTATGGATTGTGCTTGTAATGTTGTATTAAAGAAATCCTTGCCTGACTCAAGGTCACAAAAACTTACTTCTATGTTTTCTTGTAGAAGCTTTTGAGTTTTAGGTTTTACACTTAGGTCTATGATCCCTTTTGAGTTCATTTCTATATGTGGTGCAATGTATAGTTTGAATTTCATTTTTTTTTCATATGTGGTTATCCAAATGTTCCAGCTCTAATTGTCAAAAATACTATTCTTCATTGCCTTTGTGCTATTGTCAAATTTATTGTACATATATGTGTATATTATTTTCTTCTATTTTGTTCCATTGATCTATTTGTCTATATTTGGCACCAGTACTATACTCTCTTGGTTACTGTAGTTATATAATAAGTCATGAAATCAGGTAATATTAATCCTCAGCTTTGTTCTTCTTTTTGAAAGTTGTTTTGTCTACTCCCAGTCATTTGCATTTCCATATGAGTTTTAGAATCAATTTGTCAATTTCTACCAAAAAAAAGTCAGCTGGAAGTTTTTTTTTTTTTTTGTGAGGATGATCAGCCCTGAGCTAACATCCATGCTAATCCTCCTCTTTTTGCTGAGGAAGACTGGCTCTGAGCTAACATCTATTGCCAATCCTCCTCCTTTTTTTCTTCCCCAAAGCCCCAGTAGATAGTTGTATGTCATAGTTGCACATCTTTCTAGTTGCTGTATGTGGGACTTGGCCTCAGCATGGCTGGAGAAGCGGTGCGTCAGTGCGTGCCCGGGATCCGAACCCAGGCCCCCAGGAGCAGAGCATGCACTTAACAGCTAAGCCACAGGGCCAGCCCTCAGGTGGAATTTTGATGGGATTGCTCTGACTCAATTTCAGGCAAATTGACGTCTTAACAACATGGAAATTTCTGACCCTTGTCTGTTATATAGCTCTCCATTTATTATTTCTTCTTGAATTTCTTAGCAATGCGTTGTTATTTTCAGAGTAGCAGTCTTTCATATCCTTGACAGATTTATCCTTAATCATTTCATTTTTTGATGCTGTTGCCAATGGTATTGTTGCTTTAATTTCATTTTCCAATTTTTTGTTGCAAATACATAGAAACATGGTTGATTTTAGTATATTGATTTGTACTCTGCAGATCTGTTAAACTATTTATTGGTTCCAGTATTTTCTTTTAATAGATTCTTTTACGTCTTCTACATAGATGATTATGTCATCTGTGAGTAAAGACAGTTTTATTTCTTCTTTTTCAATATGGATGCCTTTTTTTTTCTTGCCTGATTGTATTGAATAGAACCTCCTGTACAAAGTTGAAAAGAAGTGGTGAGAGCAGATGTTCTTGCCTTGTTTCTGATCTTTAGGGGAAAGCGTTCAATCTTTTACCTTTAAGCATAATGTTACCTATGATTTTTCATAGGTGACCTTTATCAGTTTGAGGAAGTTTCCTTTCATTCCTAGTGTGTTGAGAGTTTTTATCAGGAAGGTTGTTATATTTTGTCAAATGTTTTTCTATTTATTTATTTTTAAATTTATTTAAACTAAAAAAAAAAACCCACAAAAACAGTTCATCTATTTCTCCCTCCCAAACACCCCGCTCCTCCACCTCTCATAACTACCAATTCTGTATCAATGAACTTGTTATATATACATATACATTT
Source organism: Diceros bicornis minor (assembly GCF_020826845.1). Lineage (NCBI taxonomy): Eukaryota > Metazoa > Chordata > Mammalia > Perissodactyla > Rhinocerotidae > Diceros > Diceros bicornis. Next base: position 57,409,778 of record NC_080759.1, read on the forward strand.
AGATTCCACATATAAGAAAGATCATATGGTATTTGCCTTTCTCTCTCTGATTTATTTCACTTAGCATAATGCCCTCAAGGTCTATCCATAAAGTTGCAAATGGCAAGATTTCATTCTTTTTTATGGCTGAGTATATATATATATATATATATATATATATATATATATATATATATACACCATAGTTTCTTTGTCCATTCATCCATGAATGGACACTTAGGTTGTTTCTATATCTTGGCTATTGTAAATAATGTTGCAATGAACATGGAGGTGCATATATATTTTTGAATTACTGTTTTAATTTTCTTCTGATAAATACTCAGAAGTGGAATTGCTGGATCATATGGAAGTTTTATTGTTAATTTTTTGAGGAACCACCACACCCTTTTCTGTAGTGGCTGCACTGATTTGCTTCCCACAAACAATGCACAAGTGTTCCATTTTCTCCACATCTTTGCCAACACTTGTTACCTTGTGTCTTTTTGATAATAGCCATTCTAACAGGTGTGAGGTGAAACCTCATTGTGATTTTGATTTGCATTTCCCTGATGATTAATTATGTAGAGCATCTTTTCATATACCTGTTGCCCATTTGTTTGTCTTCTTTGGAAAAATATCTATTTTAATCTTCTCCTCATTTTTTAATTGGATTGTTTTTTTGCTAGTGAGTTGTATGAATTTGTCATTTATTTTGGATATTAGTGCCTCTTCAGATATACGATTTGCAAATATTTTCTCCCATTCAGTAGGTTACTTTTCATTTTGCTGATGATTTCCTTTGCTGTGTGGAGATTTTTGTTTAATATAGTCCCATTTGTTTATTTTTCCTTTGGTTGCTTTTGCTTTTGCTTTTGGTGTCAGATTCAAAAAATTTTCACCAAGGCCTACATCAAGGAGCTTACCATATATGTTTTTTTCTAAGAGTTTTATGGTTTCAGGTCTTTCATTCACTTCTTTAATCCGTTTTGAGTTAATTTTTGTGTATGGTGTAAGATAGGGGTCCATTTTCATTCTTTTCCACGTGGCTGTCCAATTTTCCCGACACCATTTATTGAAGAGACTGTCCTTTCCTCATTGTATATTCTTGGCTCTTTTGTCATAAGTTAATTGACTATATATGTATGGAGTGTGTCTATTTAAATAATTGTATGACTCTCCTTTTTTAGTTTTTTTAACATGGTGAATTACATTTACTGATATTTGAATGTCAATCCTACCTTGTATTCTTAAGATAAACTCAACTTAGTCATGATACATTTTTTTTTATTCTTCTTCTTGTTTTTTTTTTTTTTTTTTTTTTTTTGGTGAGGAAGATTGGCCCTGAGCTGACATCTGTTGGCAATCCTCCTCTCTCTCCCTTTTTTTTTGCTTCAGGAAGATTGGCCCTGAGCTAAAATCTGTGTGAATCTTCCTCTATTTTGTATATAGGATGCCACCAGAGCATGGCTTGATGAGCCGTGTGTACGTCTGCACCCGGGATCCGAACCCGTGAACCATGGCCACCAAAGAGGTGCATGAGAACTTGACCACTACACCACGTCATGATGCATTTTTAATATGTAATTTGGATTCTATTTGATAGAATTTTGTCTAGAAGTTTTGCATCTATGTTCATGAGGGATATTTGTCTGTAGTTTTCTTTTATTGTAATGTCTTTGTCTGGTTTTGGTATCAGGGTAATTCTGGCTCCATAAAATTAGTTGGAAAATATCCTCTCATTTTCAATTTCTGGAGGAGTTTATGTAGAGTTAACACTATTTCTTCCTTACATGTTTGGTGGAATTCATCAGTGAAACCCTTCAGGCCTAGAATTTTCTTTTAACTCAAATTAAAAAAATTAATGGGTATAAAGCTATTCAGATAATCTATTTCTTCTTGAATGAGCTTTGATTGTTTGTATTTTTCAAGAGATTTCTCCATTTCATCTAATTTTTAAAATTTATTGGCATAAAGTCATTCATTGTATTCTCTTGTTATCCTTTCAATATCCATAGTGATGCTGCCACTTTCATTCCTGGTTTTAGTAAAATGTATCTTCCGTCATTCTTTAATCAGTCTGGCTGCAAGTTTATCAGTTTTACTGATCTTCTCAAAGAACTAGCTATTGATTTCATTGATTTTCTCTATTTTTGTTTTTTTTTTTAGTTTTCTATTTCCTTGAATTTTGCTCTGATCTTTATTACTTCTTTTCTTCTACTTTCTTTGAATTTCACTTGCTCTTCTTTTTATAATTTTTCAAGGTAGAAAATTAAGTCATTTATTTTAGAATTTTCTTTTTTTCTAATATTGACGTATAGAGCTAAATACACCCTCCTCTAAGCACGGCTTTAGCAGAATTTCATGAATTTTATTTTCATCCAGTTCAAAATGTTCTCCAATATTCCTTTGATTTTTTTCTTTGATTCAAGGGTATTATTCACTTTCCAAATATCCAGGGATTTTCCAAAGATCTGTTTTTGATTTCTAATTTAATTCATTGTTGTCAGAGAATATACTTTGTGGCAATCTAATTCTTTTAAATTTATTGAGACATTTTATTGCATTGAATATGGTCTACCTTGGGAAAAATTTTGTGGGCACTTGAAAAAAGCATGTATTCTGCTATTTATTGGGTAGATTTTTCTATAAATGTCAATGAGGTCAAGTTGATTGATAGTGTTGTTTAAATCTTTTATGTCTTTACTGATTTCCTGTCAACTTTGTCAATTATAGAGAGAGAGGTATTGCAATATTCGAGTATAAGAGTGGATTCATCTTTTTCTCCTAATTTTCAATAAAGTGGTATTTTCCTGATTCATTGCATGTCTGGTAATCTTTTACTGGATGACAGGCATTTTAAATTCCACCTTGTTGGTTCCTGGATATTTTTGCATTCCTATAGATGTTCTTGAGCTTTGTTCTGAGGCACAGTTAAGCCACTTGCAAACAGTTTGATCCTTTCGCTTCTAAGATTTGTTGGGCAGGACTGGAGCAGTGCTCAGTTCAGGGAAATTAGTCCCCTCTGCAGAGGCAAGACTCTACTCTGCCCAGTGTCCCATGGTTCATGAGGTTTTCCAGTCTGGTGGTGGAGCAGGCACCATCCCAGCCTCGTGTGCACACCGGGCACTGTTCTTTGATCCTGCTGGATGGTTCTTTCCCTGGCCTTGGTAGTTTCCTCAGACCCATGAGTTGATCAGTACACTGCTGAATATTTGAGGGGGACCCCCTGCTGATATCTGAGGTCCTCTCTCTATGCAGCTCTGTTCTCTGCCTTCCTCTGTCGTGAAACTCTGATGACCTTGGGCTCCAGACTCAGCTCTGTTTCCCCTTCAGGCCGTTTTCTGTGCTCTACCTGTTTCTCTCTCAGGCACTGAGCTGTGCTGATGGGGGCTCACCTCCTTTGTTTCCCGCCTGCCATGGATCATTGTCCTGTGTTGCTTGACTTCTAGTGTCTCAGAAATCATCATTTCCTAAATTACATCTGATTTTGGTTGTTTTAAGGAAAAAGGTTCACTCTCTGTGATTGATTCCACACTGATCAGAAGTAGAGGTCAAGAATCTGTGGAGGTGTGGGTGTAAGGGGTCCTCTGATCCACCTGGGAACCCCTGTTTACCCCTTGACCTCTGCACGGGGGGATGGACCAAACCATTGTGCTCTCTGGACCAGTGACTCTTGGGATACAACCGTGTCTCTGTGTATGCATTTTTGAAGCCAGATTTCTATTTTATAAAAGATAGCTAAGTAAAATCAGGTAATGCAATTGTAGATCTACTTATTTGGGCCCATTTAAGCTGCAAAGCATGACAATAAAGTAAATAACTGAGTGAGGTGCCCCTGCCAATGGCATTTGGTTGTGACTTTCTCAGGATACCTATCCATCAGCAGTGACATGCAGACAGATCAAGGGTTCGATTAGAGACCTGTTATTAAACATTAGGGATGGCTATTTCCTTTCTAATTATGATTTAATACAAAGAGAAGCTCTTAAATTTCCTTCTCACGGCCAAGTGCTCATCTTGTTCACCCCACTAGGGACCCACATCTGGCCTTGAAAGCATTTCTGTGCATAAACCCAGACAGTGGTCTGTTTCTCTTATTGGTGCCGCAATCAGATTCTCTGAACGGATGAATACATCATTGATAAAACCATTGGAAGTGAAACAAAAGGATTCTCAGGGACCATTGTTCACTCTTCAATATTCCAATCAATATTATATCCACATTGATGTTCTGAGATACAGAGAACTGAGTGTTCTGTGTCTAAATCTGACTGGACATGAGGAAGACAAAGGTGACATTTGTTCAGCCTCCTCTTGGAATAGGACACACGAACATTTCTCCACTTTACTGGGTAAAGAGATGACTTGCCTCTATACAAATAATTTTCTTTATTACTCCTAATTTTCAAAAATCAAGATGACAGACTACAGGATTTATTTTCATTCAAAATTCTCCCCTTGACTCAGGATAGAATATAAACTCCCCACAAAAAAAAGCACCACTACAGAAACTAAGATATTATTTTTTTCTCTATCAATTAGAACTGTATTGCAGGACCTTGAATGCAAAAATCAATTGTGTTAATATAACCCTTCTACCAAAATTATTTCATACAACTTATCAGAAGCAGCGTTGGCTAGGTCATAAGTCCAAAGCCTGTGCTAATTTTCTCTTAATAAATTCATGTGGAAACATTAGTAGAAAGAGTGCCCAATTTCATCTTCATCTCCTAGAATTTTTAATGCCTGAGTTCCTATCTTCAGACTCCATTTTTCACCAAGTAGTTAGCTTTACTTGTTGGCATCTTCTGCCACCAAGTTGAATTAATGAAATCTCCATCGTGGAATAAGACCTTCAATAAATATGGTTTCTCATTTTCAATCCTCTTATAGTTTAATAGAAAATGTCCCTCCTTGATGCTATTAAACGTGCGTGGTTGGGGCCGGCCCGGTGGCATAAGCGGTTAGGTGCACATGCTCTGCTGCGGTTGCCCGGGGTTCGCCAGTTCGGATCCCGTGCACGCACCGACGCACCGCTTGGCGAGCCATGCTGTGGTGGTATCCCATATAAAGTGGAGGAAGATGGGCATGGATGTTAGCTCAGGGCCAGTCTTCCTCAGCAAAAAAAGAGGAGGATTGGCAGATGTTAGCACAGGGCTGATCTTCCTCACACACACAAAAAAATGTGCATGGTCGGACAGAGAAGCAAAAGTATTTTAGAAGATGGGTGCAGTTACACAGGTACCATTGTGAAAAATTGAGATATAATTAATATACAGTAAAATACATAGATTTTAAGTGTTCAGTTTGATGAATTTTGACAATTGTATACAGCTGTGTAACCATATTCAAAACAAGATACACAATATTTCCATCCCCCAGAAAATTCCTTTGACTTCTTTCCAGTCAACCTCCCCTCCCAACTGGCCCCCATAACCACAATCTTACTTTTATCACCATATTTTAGTTTTAACTGTATTTGTATTTCACACAAGTGAAATCATGCACTATGTATTCTTTTGTGAGATGTATCAATATTGTTGCATGTATAAGTAATTCGCTCTTTTTATTGCTGTGTCTCCATTTTATAGATATAGCATGATTTTTATGTTTCTATGTCAATGGACATATGGATTTTTTGCACTTTTTAGTAGCTATACGCTTTCTTACGCAAGTCTTTTATTGACATTTTGTTTTCATCTTTCTTGGGTAAATACATTGGAGTGGGATTACCAATCATTTATTTTGTTCATCAATCTCTAATTTGGACCTGGTTCAGTGGGACAGCTCATCTCTGCTCCATGCAATATCAACTGGCACATCCTCAAACCTAGACTGCCTTGTGTCTGGAGGCTGAAGTTATCAGAAGGCTCATTCACTTCCTATCTGGTGGTTGATGTTGGCTGGTGGCCAGGACCTTAGGTGGGACATCCAGAACACATACATGTGGTCTCTCTTTGAGGATGCTTGGCTTCCTCACAGCATGGTGGCTGGTTCCAACAGTAAGTGTTCCAGGAGGACAAGAGAGAAGTGTATGACATTTTTATGATCTACTCAGAAGTCATATAATGTCATTTTTGCCATACTCTATTGGTTGAGGCAAGGGTAGGAGGGCCCCCATCAGTCAATGGGAATATTGTAAATATCACATTGTAATAATAATGTATAGAATACAGTGTATTTTGTTGGTCATATTTGGAAAATACAGTCTGCCGTAGAGGCTCAAGAGGTGCTCTTCCTCTACAGGACAATATGTACCCAAACCTCAAAAATATGTATAGCCTTTATCCTAATCAACCCACTTGGATATCATGCTTAGAGAATTATGACGAAAACACTCATAAAATTATGTATATAAAGATATTTGCAACAACATCATTAACTATGGAAACAATTATAAATCAGTAAGAAAACACGTAAATGCAAATATATAAATAGAGTTATTTCATGTCATGGTTTGAAATTATTTGTGGTTTGAAATTATTCATACGACCCCTTTGATGCTCTTCCTTACAAGAGATGGAACCTAATTCCCCTCCTCTTAGTATGGGATGGGCCTAATGAGTTACTTATTCTCAGTATAACAAACAGGAAGTGATCTATGTGACTTTGAAAACTGTGTCATGAAAGCCACTGAGACTTACCCCTTGCTTTCTCTATATTAGATCTCTCGCTTTTCAGGAAGTCATCTGCTATATTATGAAGAGAGGTCCACGTGGTGAGGAATGGAGGCCTCCAGCCAATAGCCATGTGAAGGAGCCATCTTAGAAATGAATCCTCCGGCCTCAGTTGAGACTTCAGGTAACCATCACCCCATCTGCCACCTTGACTGCTATATGACTACAATACTCTATCTCCCATATGGAGACTGTGAGCCAGAACCACTCAGCTAAGCTGTTCCCAGATTCCTGATCCTGAGAAACTGTGTGTGATGGTAAATGTTTGTAGTTTTAAGCTTCTAATTTGTTAGAATAATTTGCGATGCACCAATAGATAACTAATACATTTTACAATATTCCACTCAACAGAATGCTGTGGGGCTTTTTAAAACAATATTTTATAAGATTAGTCTATGATATGGATTCACACTATTATTAGCACTACAAGCTGACCAATTCAATATATGTAGTATAATCTCAATTTCTTTTAAGAATATAAATCTATGCAAAGACAGAAAGACTGAAGGAAAAGACTGTTCAATACTTGATGGCCAGATTGTTGCAATGGTAAAGAATTTATTCTTTATTACTTAGCCTGAGATTGAATTCCACTTACTAGCTATGCAATCATATTATGGCTGTATAAACAATTATTAAGTCTCTAATCATCAGTTTACTCACTTATATAAAATAATATTATCTATTTTATAAGGCTTGGGGAGAAATAAATAAATAACTTATGTAAAGTACTTAGTTACCAGATTGTAGTAAATGCTTAACTAATGTTAGATAATTTTCACTGTTATCACAAGTTCCTGTAACTCACGAATTTTATGAAATATATTTGCATTATCCTTATGACTATTAAAAGTGTTCTTTAAAAACCTTTCCTATAATATTGATTTTTTTAACCTTGCATTTGAGATTCTCTAGCTCCTTCACTTCTCTGCTTACAGGGTTGGAGCATCTGAAGCAGCAGCAGAAGCTCAGACTGTTAGAGTTGGGCGGATCTTAGCTGTGCTTTAACCCAAGTTGTCGATGTGCAAGTGAGAAACTGGAAAGTCAGTCATACAGTTAGCTGGTGAGCCAAAGCAGCCTTGAAGAGGAGTCAGCCTGTGCACAGCACAGTCCCATCTGTGTTCCTTGGATAACAAGACCTCGCAGCTATTTCTGGAAGGTGCAGACAGCACAGCCAGTGAAACCTCTTACAGCAAATCTCCTGGGCTGGGCAGGATGTTTTTACATGAGCAAGGCATCCCGCCACGTGAATGGCACCAGATCCAGTGGACTTCGCATAAATATTCTTGCAACTTTACATCAGTCTTTATTCTGGCTCTTTTTAAATTCTTGCACTTGTAAGGGCACCTATGTCCATCAATATTGTTGTGTTGAAAGGATATAGTGTTAACCCTTCCTGTTTCTCTTTTAGTTAAAACTAAGAGATCATGAATGTGTGGATCACACTTACCCCCTACTCTATAAATCCAACTTTTTCATAATTATTTTTAAAAATAAAAATTGCAAACAAACAAAAAATGAGCCTCATATTATAGATGTAGAGATACTCTAGTTAAGTTTCCTGGGAAAACACAATTTTAGAAATGCAATTTCAAAAAAGAAAATAAATGAGCAAGGAATATGCACACTGTTTATTGATTATCATGTTTCCATCCAAAAGCAGCTATGACAAAACACGTTGAAAACATTTTCCCTGGTGTACTCGAAAGTCCCGCATGAGTGCTTTGGGCTGACACTTAATCCACTCGTCAGCAATAAGGAGGACGTGGTACAATTGCTTCTTATCCACCAGAGAATAGCACAGAGTTCCAGCCAGATTCTTCTCAGATGCATGCAGATTTAAATTTATTCCTGATTCATCCCTTTTTTCTAATCCACTGAATTCAAAATGCCTTGCTGAAATCAAGACACTCTGTACCAACAACTTTCTCAGGATAATCCATTAAAAATGTAGCAATTGCATTGATACAAGAAATATAGTCAATTCTTATTATTCACAGTAGTTACATTCTATAAAGTGGCCATAAATACTGAATTAGTGAATACTGAACATTGCTCCAAGGAGAAATACAGAGTTAGGTTCCTGTGAGCCTACATTTTCATCAATCAATCAGCACATAACCTGTATTTCTGTTAAAGACACCTTATTTGATATATAATGTTGATTCATTTACATTGAATTCACGGTCCACAGCACTATAACTCATGCCTAAACAAAGCTTACTCAACTCACATGCTTTCTCTACAAGGCACATCATAGCCTTTTTGTGCTTAAGAACACAGACAGCACTTCTGCATTATGCTTCAGGGTCATTTTAAACAGCAAAATCACCAATAAAAAGCACAAAAATGCAAAAACATGACACGAAGTAGATCACACAAAAGACACTTGTTGACGGCAGGAGAGCTGAAACAGGAAGGCAGAAGTCATCCTGTTTGACCACGAAAGTGTTGCAAATACTGATTTGGGGGTTATACATACATTTTAGTGAGTTCAATTTTTTCCAGACTTTATTTTTCTCTTATGCCTCATTTAGTATAGTTGCTATTTCTATGTTCAAATTTATTGACTTTTTTTACAGTATTTAAATTTTCTTAATACCATTAGAAAAATTTTCTCAACACTTGAAATGGAGGATTTTTTGAATACATGGGGCTTTTCATGGATATAATGTTTTCATCTCTACAAGTTACATGAGGTTCTTTATATCTTCAGTTTTTCTTCTCATTATAATCATGTTTTCTGAGCATATTATGAATGCTGGTTTAAAGTCCTTGTGTGCTAATTTCATAATCTCTATTGTTTCCGGCTCTGTTTCAATTGGCTTATTTTTCTCCTGGTAATGAGTGAGGCACAGTGTTCTGCTTCTCTTTTCTAGTAATTTTTGGTCAGATTCCAGACATTGTGAATTTTATGATTCTGAGTTCTGAATACTGTTTTTTTACTTGAAAGCATGTTGGACATGGGCAGGCATATAAGCAGGCACATACAACTCATGGATCAGCTTGAACATTTTGCAGCTTGGCTTTATGTATTTTTTTGGACATATCTACAGTAGCCTTTACTCCAGGGCTATTTTATCCCTACTTCACTTTGGGTGACTTCAATGTCCTTACTGATTTTCTGGGGTCTCTACAAAATGCCCTGTGTGTTCAATAAGGCATCCTCATACTGGCTGGTGGGAACTCAAATGAGTCTCACCTCCATGTGGGGATTTGTCAGTTTAGCAAGCAATTGTTCTAAATCTGGAAGTAGTTCTGTTCCCAGCTTCCTGGAGTTTCAGCTCTTGCATGAGCAGATGAGAATTCAGCCAAAGACTCAAGGGGCACTTTCCCTCTCCACTCTGACATATTGCCCTGTAAATTCCAGCCACCCCTGCCTCCTTCAAGCACAATATCTGCCCCTTCAACTCAGTAACATAATAGTATTCTATTTGGGTTTCCCCTCCCTGAACTGAAGTCTAAAATTTGCCTGCAGGCAGAGAGTGATGGTAGGGATCACTTGCTTGTTTCCTTTTGTCAGAAAACAGAGTTCTGTGCTGCCTATTGTCCGATATGTATATTTTTAAATATTATTTCATATATTTTGTCCAGTTGTTATTTTTAGTTGTTTTTGATGGGTGGGCATATCCCATACAAGTTACTTTTACAAGGCCATAAGCATAAACCCCTTAGTAAGTTTTTAAAGTCCTATTTCTCATCTTCAGATTTTTTCCCCACTTAGCATTGGTTTTTGTATAAGATGTTATGTAGTATTTAAATTTTTATGATTTTTTTCTGTTTTGGGGCCAGCATTTCTCTACTGACTTGCAAAGATGCCTTTGTCATATACCAATTTTCTACATATATGAGTGTGGGTTCTCATATATATGTTTCTGCGTTCTCTGTCGGGCTCTATTCATCTGTATTTCCATCCCTGCACTAACATCTCACTATCAGTCACTAATACTTTATAACAAATCTTGATATCTGAGTTTTCCTAGCTCTGGCTTGTTATCACTTCACTTAGTTAGCTATTTTGTGTCTTTAATAATATTTCATATTTTTATCTATAAAGTTATTGCATATCTATTGTTAGATTTAATCCTCAACAATATATTTACTGTTTTATAAATAGTATTTTTTATAATTAGATTTTCTGTTTGTTGATGGTTATTGGAATGCAATCCATTTTCATATATTGATTTTACATCTAGCAACCATCTGAATTATCTTATTAACTCCAATAATTTAGACCTAGGTTCTCCAGGGCTTTCTACGAGTACAAACATATTGACTGTTCTAGTCCTTAATATTTACTTCTTTATTCTTGCTTAATAGTGCTGTCTTTGACATCCAGAAAAAAACTGAAAAGAAGTAGTGAGAGTAGGCATTCTGTTCTTGTTCCTGACACTGAAGAAAATTATTTTATCATTTCAAAATTAAATATAGGATTCATTGTAGTTTTTAATAAATAAATAAGAGATTTAGTAAATCTCACTATAATAAGGAAAATTTCTGCCTTTTCTAGCTTTTAGCAAAGCTTTATTTTGAATATGTATTGAATTTAATTAAACACAGTTACTGCAAGTCTTACATTGATTGTTTTCAGTCTACATTTTGAATCACAAGTAGATTTTATAATGTTTATCACCCTTGCATTCTTGGTATAAACCCACTGTGTTCATGCTGGATTGTGTTTTGAACACATCACTGGATTTAGTTTGCTAATACTTTTAACCTTGTTGCTTCTATGGTTCACAGTAAGATTAGTCTACAACATTCCTTTCTTATAATGTGCTAGTCCCTGCTTTGAACAAGCTCATTATTAGATCTGAGACCAGCGTTTTTATTACTAGTCCTGGAGACAATTTCTGCCATGTTAGAATATACACTCCTAGAATTACTGGTAGAATTTTCAACTAAAACTTTTGAGCTTGAAGGTCTTTTTGTTCTGTTTTGCTCTAGTTTTTGGTAAAGTTTTCAATATTGATTCTATTTATTGATAGTTATACGCCTGCACAATTTGTTCTGCTCTATCTTGAGTTACTTTTAATATGATTGTGCCCCCATCCCAGGACATTGTCTACTTAATGTTTTTTCAAAATTTTTTGACACCATTATTTTGTAATTTTTATTTTTAAAAACTTCTTGAATTTATTTTTTAAAATTTTTTACTTGATTGATTTTCCATTTTATTAGATTTTTTTTTAAATAACTATCTTCTTGGGGCTGGCCTGGTGACGTGGCAGTTAAGTGCACGTGCTCCGCTTTGATGGCCCGGGGTTCACAGGTTCGGATCCCAGGCACAGACCTATGCACCACTTGTCAAGCCATGCTGTGGCAGCGTCTCATATATAAAGTAGAGGAAGATGGGCACAGATGTTAGCCCAGGGCCAATCTTCCTCAGCAAAAAGAGGAGGTTTGGTGATGGATGTTAGTTCAGGGCTGATCTTCCTCACAAAAAAATTTAAAAATTAAATAAATAAATAAATAAATAAAACAACTATCTTCTTGAGTTTTTGTCCCTTTTAAAAAATGCATCTGTTGTTTCATTAATTTTTGTTTGTATCTTATAACATTTATTCATGCTTAATCATTTGCTTTTTTCTCTAACATCTTGAGTTCAATAATAATACTGTGGATTTTCTTTTAATCTTCTTTCCTAATGTTAGTATAATTCTAAGTGTCTTTATAGTTCTTTTTTTGAGAAGCGGTATTTTTATTATCATTCATTTCCTGATATAGCCCAATTTTCCTTATACTTTCTTCTTTGAGTCATGGGTTCTACACAAGTTGAGCTTGAAATTTCCTAACATGCATTATTTTTAAAAATAAATTATAATTTACTTGCCCAGTGGTCAGAAGAAATAGTCTGTAAAATTCATTGTGATTTGTTTTATAGTCTAGATAACATAATCAATATTGATAAAGGTTCCAATATTAGTCCAAAGGTTCCACCCAATGTTTTAGAGTGAAGTGTTCTGTGTATGTTTTTTAAATCCAGATGTTTTATAATTGCAACATTAAACTATTCTATCTCCTACTTCTGTTCCATATATTTGTGTCTTAATTACTGACAGAGAATATCTTAGGAATATCCCACAATAATAACACATTTTTCACTTTCCACTTGTAGTTCTGCCAGTTTTTTTCTTTATACGTCCTGATACTCTGAGACAGAGACATGCATGTTGAATTTTAGATGTATATAGTTAGAATTCTCCTGGATAAAGTTACCTATTGTCATATGTTGACATTTTTATCTTTGATGATAATTTTGTCTTAAAGCCTACTTTGTCTTAAATCAACATACCTTTCTTTGCTTAATATTTTCTTTGGTTTGTTTAATCTTGGTTTAACTTTTTCTAGCCTTGTACTTTCAACTGCTCTGTGTTTTGCCTGATTCAAATATGAACAAAGAACTTGAATAGACATTTCTCCAAAGAAAATATACAAATGTCTAATAAGCACATGAAAAGTTGCTTGACATTACTAATCATTAGGGAAATGCATATCAAAACTACAATGAGATACCACCTCACGCCCATTAAGATGGCTACTATAAGAAAAACAAAATAACAGGTATTGGTGAGGATGTGAAATAGTTGGAACCCTTGCTTACTGTTGGTGGGGATGTAAAAAGATACAGTTGCTGTGGAAAACAGTACGGTGTTTCCTCAAAAAATTGAAAATAGAATTACCATACAATCCAGCAATTCCACTGCTGGGTATATAACCAAAAGAACTGAAAGCAAGGCTGCAAACAGATTTTTATACATCTATGTTTGTAGCAGCACTATTCACAAAAGCCAAAACACAGAAGCAACCCACGTGTCCATCAACAGATGAATGGATAAGCAAAATGTGGTCTACACATTCAATGGAATACTACTCAGCCTTAAAAATAAGGGAAATTCTGACACACACTAGAACATGAATGAACATTGAGGACATTATGTTAAGTGAAATAAGCCAGTTACAAAAAGACCAATAGTGTGCAATTCCAATTATATGAAATACATAAAGTAGTCAAAATCATAGACACAGAAAGTAGAATAATGGTTGACATGGTCTGTAGAGAGGGGGAATGGGGAGTTACTGTTTAATGGAGTTTCAGTTATAGAGTTTCAGTTTTACAAGATGAAAAGAGTTCTGGAGATGGCGGTGGTGATGGTCGCACAACATTATAAATGTGTTTAATACCACTGACCTGTGTACTTTAAAAAGGTTAATATGGTAAATTTTGTTATGTGTATTTTATTACGATAAAAAAATCAGAAAAAAGTTGTAGCATTTCTCAAATTGATTCAATCACAGAAATCTCTCAGATCATCACCTCTGCTAGCAGCATCCTTACTGTCGTGGAGAACTCTCTCCAGGTTTGGAAATGATGTTTGGAAAGGGACACTGCGCCCTGACCCTAAAATCAGGCCAAAATGGTTTCTTCTCAAGGCTCTTAAGTTATGTCTTTAGTTCGTCCAGAGATAAATTCATACTCTGTGGGGTTAGGGAGATATTCTCCTCATCTCATCCCAATAAACATACAACACACACACACACACACACACACAGAGTCATGGCTTCCTTTCCAAAGGGAGTAGGGGCCACTTCTTTTAGGTTAGCTTCTTAGTCTTCAATTCAATGGGAGAGACAATTCTTCTCCCCCCAGAGTCCAGAAAGATGGCTGGAGAAGGCCAATCCTTCCTCAGGAACTTCATCTCCCCCACATTAGGAGGCTTTACAGCTATAAACTTTTGCACCGTGCTCTTACACAATTGCAACGTGTCCCAGTGAAAAGCTACTGTTGGTGGGAATCCAGACACCAGATGATGTTACTATGCTGTCCCAGACTGCTATTCTGAAGTGAATACCTGGGCATTTACTTGGGTAAAACCTACTTGGATTTTGAGTATTCTCAGGTTTGCTGGGCAAAGGACATCTTCCTGCATTTGGGGTAGATGGATATACTTGGCAAATAATATCTCTAAGGCCCATCAGGCATATCGTTTGTCAGTTCTTCCTCCTCATCTTCCTCCTCCTCATCTGCGTGCACTGGGTATGCAGACGACTCTAGAAGGTTCTGAGAGAATTGCCACAGGAAGTAAAGCCATGCTTCTTTGTTGAAGGGAGCTGAATATCCAGAAAACAAAATGGGTGATAGTCCAAGTGACAGGAACACGACAGTCTCCTAGGAGAATGAAACAACTACACATATCTTACCAAGGACAACAACAGCTGAAGGACGAGGCTGGGAGCTGTTTGGGGCAATTGGGAGAGAGTTTAGAACAACTGCAAGGACTCTAGCAGGGTAGACTTGGTCTGTCTTTGAATCTTTGAAGAAATGAGCTTTGAAAATGGGAGGCGCTAAGTTTAGTGGCGAGCCTATTAGCAAATTCCCAGAGGGAGGCAAAACAGGGGCAGATGGGAGAAAGGCAGCTGAGAGAGAGGATTACACAGCAGGTTTCTGTGTTGGAATCAAATAACTTTAATTGCATTAACAGAAGGTTTTAGCACAGGTAACAGAGGGTCAGTTAATAAGCCATCTTATAACAAAGATCCGGGGTTTTATTAGATTTTAGAGGCAGTACTGAGACACTGTTAAACCTTGTCAAAAGAAGTCGAGATCAAAATGATGCCTGTTGAAGGTAATTCTTTCTGTCTTCTGCCATGCTCACTGAAGTGCATAAATATTAGAAACAGGAAAGTGTTTCAAAAGTCACTCTAGTAGCTGGTGGGAGCTGGGAGTTGGGAGTTGGGAAGAGAGCAGTGGACCATGAAGATGGATACAGATGGAAGAAGTTTAAAATAAAACAACCAAATAGACAAATAGAGCCAAGTGTGATGTGGTAAGGACAGAGGCAAATTGCTCAAAATCCCAAGGGTCCAGGAAGAAAACAGCTATCTTCCATGGAGACCCACGAAGACTGTGTAGTTCTCTGGCTACATGGCTGGGGTTTGTGGAGGGGCAACATAGCCACGTGTTCACTCACTCTCTCACTCACTCACTCAGCTTTTACTGAGTACCAAGCACTAAAGTACACAAATTTATTAAACAAATGAGCCGTGCCCTCCAGGTGTTCACAGTCTAGAGGAATACACAGACAAGTGAACCAACAGTTACACCAGGTGTCTTCAGGGCTATCATGGATCTGAGTGCAGGGTCCCAGGGAACCTCTAGAAGCAGAGCCTACCCAGGTCAGGTATGGGGGTGGAAGGGTGGAAGCACCCTTTGGGTGCTAAAAGCAAGTTATATCTCAGTCCTCCCTTCTCTAGAGTAGTGAATGTCTGAGGTTCTTCCTCTCACATAGGGCTCTGACGCCAGTGCCTCGGGAGGATGACGCTTTGCCTTTACAGTAATGTCCATGTCAGTACAAATGACTTAGACAGACATATTCCTCAGGATGCGCTTTGATAAATGAATTCAGAGAGACAGAGACCATCAGGCACCAAAGGGTGAGCATAGCGTGTTGAGGAAAAGAGCATGGAACCTGGAGCACAGGGCAGCAGCAAAGCCAACGGCTGGGCTTCCGTGACTGACAGGTTGACAAGTAGGAGGGTCTTTGTGCCAGTTAACAGGTTAATATCGAAATCTTTAGATATCTCATGATATCACAGGACAAACATGATTTCATTTCAACCTGGGGGTGTCTGAATTGATCTCGGCTTCTAATTTCCTCTCTTGCTGCGGTTTCCATTCACCAAGGGGACATACCCAGTTCCACAGTCTATGTACCATGGACTTCGGTGGTTCCTTATCCCTGCCCTGAGGGTCTCGGTTAACTCACGGTGGAGTGGTTAGCTCCGTATGCTGCTCCCCCACCCCAGAGTTGCTTCTTCCCTTGGTGCTGTGGTCTTTGCACCTGAACAATAGAATAATGGAAATCTGCTCAGGGTTCACACATGGTTACCCTGAAGCCACACAACGGGGCTCCCTCCTGCTTTCTCCTCCCACCTTTTCTTTAGTCCTGCAGATCTGGTTCTCTCTACTAGAATTTATTAATATAGTCTCCCCCTGCTACTTCTCCTTTCAGAAAATCAACCCTTCATTTATTTTTTTTCCTAACTCATTATCATTTCATCGAAAAATGGCCCAAATTTCTCTTCCTGTTCTTCTGTCTGTAATTCCATTGAGTCTTTCTGATTCACTTCTCCATCACCTGGACAAGGATTTCTTCAGTGCTCATTATAGAAGCCACCGAAGAGGAAGGAGTTCTTGGCTTAAAGGCATATGCAGATTTACCTGGAAATGAGTATAACATCCAAAAAAGTGAAGAATATATAATCTTCACTTAAATGAATACTGCCAGTAATAGCTATTCTGCATAAAGTCATCCAGAGAGCATTTCTGGTTGATTTATTTTTAGTTCTCTGGGGGCAGGGCTTGAGTCAAGGATGCAGGAAGGATAGTTCATTCGGAAAAAGCAGGAATTGCTGGTAGAGGGTGGGGAAGCTGGAGAGGAAAGGGAGGGCAGTCAGCAAACTGTGCATCATCAAACCAGCTCCCCCATGGGTAAAGGGAGCTTAATCCCACTGAGATATTCTAGCAATAATTGTAAAGCACACACCTCGGAGTTATTCCACCAGGGGAAAGAGACCTGGGATATTGGCTCACTGATTTCCAGCAGCCGTTTTTTGAGCATATTCCAGAGGGAAGTTAATTCCTTGCATTTGGCTGTCTGTGTGGAGAGTGATCATCCTTCACTTTGGAATGAGCTCCGGGTCAACAAGATACCCATTCCAACAGTCCGAGGCCAGCTGGAGCATTCCCGGGGGGTGCGGCCTTGGACGGTGGGCTGGCACCAGCCACGTGGCTACAATGTGCCAGGCCTGGGGGAAGGCTGGCCGCCCTGCCTCCCTCCTGCTCCTCCATTAGCCATCAGGGACTACAGGCAAATCACCCAGACCTCCAGGGCCACAGCTTTCTCCAGGGAAAAACCACAGGGTCTTTCCACTTCTGAAATTTAGTGAAAATTCCTTTAACATAAAACCACCAAACAATTCTCCTTTAAAGACACTCTATAAATTGTACTCCCAAAGTGTATTTCTTCCCGGTTCTCCAAGTTCCTCCTCTCTAGATCTCCTGTCTTAATGTCTGCCACACTTTCAGATTGTAGAATTTGTATTGCCATGCTTAGAGGATTAAAACCTTTTAAAAAATCAGAAAAAAAAAATACAGGAAAATCACTTCAGCAGTCAAATGTCCCCCCACTTCTCTGTAGACACATCTGCACATTCACGGTGATTCTGTGATCCTGGCTGCCCCCAGCCGGGAGGTGTTCTTCCAGATCAGTTCACCCTCCTACACCTGTTCTCCTACAGTCTCAACAAGACAAGCTGTGTGGTGGTTTTAGAATCACAACGTCTTTGCTGCTGGCTCCATATAGATTTGTGCCTCTGTCATCGGACACCCAGCAGGTTGTACCTGCCCCACACCACATCCCGAGACCTACTCTGCAGGATGCAAACATCACCATGAAAGGATACATTGTCCATTGGAGCAAAAATATATTTTTTGCACTGGTTAAATATGTCTACAGTCTTGAAATGGGGTGGCGGAGACTGTCTAGATTCCCCAAGTCCCTTTCCTCCTGGGCACCAGTGAGGCTGTATTTCCAGCTTCATCTGCATTTAGATGACAACGTCCTTGCCAGCAGAATGCCTGAAAGCGATAGATGCCACTTCTAGGACTGACCCGTTAATCTCCATCCTTAGATGCTCCAAGGAGGGCAGAGCCCCCAGATGGAAGGAAGCTGGGTGCCAGCTCACAGAAACATTGAACTGAATGTCACATGAGTGAGAATCAATTTCTCTTGGATTAAGCCACCAAGATCTTGGGGTCGTATCAGTTACTGCATTAGTGAGGGTCTGTAGGAAACAGATGGTACTCTTAAAACCATGAACAAAGAGAGTTTGATGAAGGGCTATTTACAAGGTGGGGCCAGGTTGAGGAAAACTGAGGGCTTATGGGCTGCATCCCAGGGCACGTGACACCAGGAAGCTGTCACCTCCTCTCGGTCTGGAGGACAGGGGAAGGAGCTGTTACTGGAACCCAGAGAGATCTGTAGCAGCAAGAGGAAGCCCCCAGGGAGCAGCTGGGCTCATGGAGATCTCAGGAAGGTGAGCTGGGAGGATGAGAACCTCACTCACTCTCCCCACCTGCCACTAGCTTCACTATTTTCACTATAGTGAAAGTGATATCCTGTCCCTTCCTTCCACTGACAGACCCAACTCAAAGCTGGATGACAAGGGAGACCGTTTGATGCAATTTGTGGAGGTTAGCCTGGGGGTCACAGAGCCGGCTGAGGGGCTGAGGGAGGTGGAGAGGAAACCTGGAAGGGGAGACCGAATACACTCTCAGTACAGTTATTTTAAACAAGTCAGAGCAATTGTAGTTTTCCAGTGGGTCCTGACAAGCTTGGTGCAATCAGTCTTTCATTTTAATCCCTCATTTCTTCTCTAAAATGTCCCCCCCCTTCCATTACCCACTAAGAGGCTCAAATTGACCCACATGTCTATGGCAGATCTTCAGCGCTTTATTCGCCTTGCAAATTCCTTAATGCAAAGAGACTGTAAACACCATCAATAGGCTTTTAGTTTTCTTGAATAATTTCTAGCTCTTAATCCTTCTTGTCAGGTCTCATTTCAATTAAATTCAACTCTCATCAAGTGTTCTCCTATTCTATGTTTGTAGGTACTGGGCCATCCACAGAGATGGGCAATCCTAGATCGCTGACATCAACTGTTTATTTCCTAGACATGGAGTGAGCATCTGTGCTTAGGTGTAAATAACACAATTAACAACCTGCCTTATGCCAGGCCCTGTGATAAGCATTGAGCTAGGTACTTGTAATTAAAATTCACATAAAACAGTCTCTCACCTTCAGGGGTTTGCAGTCAATAGTATATAGTGAGAGGCCATCAAAATCTTTAGAGCCATCTTGCCCAGGGTTCTGACCTATCCTTGTTCCTCTTAGCTGTGTCACAGAAAGGGAGTTACACACATTCTTAGAGTTCACGGTTCTCAAATGGTGAATAGTTGGGGGATAGCAATACTTTAATCAATGAATTGGTTGTAGAATTAAATGAGATAAATTGGGTATATGTCCTTCCACATAGCAGATGCTCATAGCAGGGAAACTCTTATTGTCAAGTGTTGGAAGATCAATAGGTAATGACCAATGTTTACTGCAGTAGGTTGGGTAGAGATGCCGAGCCCAGCAGAGTGCAAGCAGCCAGTCTGGGAGTCAGGTAGGGCACCCTGAAAGAAATGGCCACTGCATTGAGTTTTGGAGGTAAACATGAGTTAGCTGGAGGGTGGAGCAGGGATGGGAGAAGGCTATCCCTTTATGAAGGATAAGGGGAGGATGTGAAAAGCCAGGGGTTCACTATGTGGCTGATCGTACTTACCTTGAGAAGATTTGTGTAGAAATTACCTTAAAGTAGATCACAGTGTCCTCTAAAATAGAGATGATGGTGAAGGATGAAAAGAAAACAGCAGGAGGCAACTGATATTGAGTAAATAACCCAGAACCTTCAGAGGGCAGAGCTTTCCTTTGCAGGCCCAAGTTGCTTATTTTTGCAGTTAGCTCCTATGAAGTTAAGGCTGGAAAAGGGTGGACAGACTTTCTCAAAGTTCACTCCACTTCCAGTGACTCAAGGCTACAGCAACAAGAATAAGATGTACTATATTGCAATGGGGTGGAGGGATTAATAATAATAATAAAATCAGCTAATACTTTTGAGCATGCATTATGTGCCACTTCTACTTTAACCGCTTTATATGGGCTGTCTTATTAGGTCCTATTCGGTGTCTATTTTACAGCTGTACTTTTTCACAGTTTACCATTGAGGCTTAGCGAATTTAAACAATTTGCCCACCATTGTGCAACCACTAATAGCAGAAGCAAGATGCACGTCCAGAATATACTCCACTAAGCATCTTTGCCCAAGCTACTGGCTACACAGATTGTGGGGAGAGGGGATGGGCATCCTTACCGGAAGTTTCCTGGGAAGGTACTGATGGGGGAGCAGGTGATCATCAACTGATTGAGAAGGCACTGAGCCTTAGGAAAATCCTGAAATCTTAGCCGGACTTCCAGCCAGCCCTTTCAAGGGCTACATGACCAACATCGAAGCCACTGCTGCTGGAGATGTGTGAACAGAGGTGCACTCATACAGAAGCTGATTTATTAATTCAGCCATTTAGCGAGCATTCCTTAAATGTTTATGACATGCTAGGCACTGTGCTGGGGAAACATGATCCATAAAACTCATCCCTTGCCCTCAAGGAGCTCACAGTGCAATGAGTCCAGTAAACCAAGATGGCCCCCCTTCCCCCAGGGAATAGTGAAGGCTGATGGCAGGGGTACCTTGTCTGCAGGTGGATAACCCACAGGCCCTGGAAGGCAGCAATCACAGCTGTTCATCAGAAAGCCCGTCCAGGCATCTCTCACAGGAGTGAACTAAACATCAAAGGAAAGCACAGGGATGAATGAAGCCAATTCAGCTTTTAGCCGAGAGACCAGGAGGGCAGAGAGCAGAGAAAGGACGAAAGCCAAGGCAGCAGACAACAGTAATTAATGCAACAAATGCTACCCCGTGTCTTCAGTGTGCAGGCGTGGGAGGAGGTGCTCGGGGTCTAACTGGAATTACAGCGGCTCCTGCCGGTGGGGCCAGCCTGGGAGGAACCAGATCCAAATCAAAAATGGACCTCCGACTGCAGGAGGACAGGATCCAGTTAGAGGTTGGAGGAAAAGAGGCAAGAGGCACTGGAGAGAGAGGAAGAAGCAAACACGAGAAGGGAAAAGGAGGTCATTATGGAACCATCTTGACATCGTTGTGTGTATCCCACCAGTGTTGACAGCTACCTGGATTGTTTTTTAATCTAGCGACAGAAAGTAAAGGGAAATTCCATGAAAGATCCACCTTCTAATCACTTTGAACCGGGAGGTGTTTTTCACACCTGATGATTGTTCTCTTTGCACGAGACAGAGGAAATCCATTAGTCGACCTCACACCCTAGCTTTCTTGCTCACTAGGTGCATTTGCTCTGGGTTTTTCCTGGACACCTTTGCTGCAGACACAGAAGAACCAGCTTCGACTGCCTCTAGCTGTGTCTAAGCAGCTACAGGACTCAAATGGGACTGGGGTCCTTCGGAAAGGCTGCCATTTGTCGTCTCTAGCCTGCAGACCAAGAACAGGCAGCCCTCCCGACAAAGAAAGGCCACACACACGCTGGAGAACCTCTCTCCACAGTTGTTGAAAAGCAATTTCCAGCAAAACTAGTGATTTTTTTTACTACATTTTTCTTAGAGCCTCTCTGTTAAGTTATTAGGAAGATATGTGTTTGAAATGTGACACTGGTTTTCACATCCCTCAATCATTTTTCCTGCTGCCTTCCCCTGGATCCTAGCAGAAAGCCTGAGACAGGTAATTAGATGCTTGCTGTCGCTAGAGTGGGCAAACATCCATGAAGAGCTGCAGAAAGGGTCCAGGCGCCTTTCTGGATGCTTCCTTCTGATTACAGTCTGTGTAGAAACAGCTCCTAGAGGCTCTCCTGGAGACAGACTATGAGTAAAACTTTATTATTTATCTGATTCATCTCCCCACCAATTTCTGTTTATTTTTATTTTTATTTTTTTTGTGAGGAAGATTAGCCCTGAGCTAACATCTGTTACCAATCCTCCTCTTTTTGCTGAGGAGGATTGGCCTTGGGTTAACATCTGTGCTCATCATCTTCCATTTTATGTAGGACCTTGCCACAGCATGGCTTGATGAGCGGTGCATAGTCCGCGCCCGGGATCCAAAACTGTGAACCCCAGGCCACCAAAGAAGTGGAGCACACAAACTTCACTACTGCACCACCAGGCCAGCCCCTCCCCACCAATTTCTTTTAGTAAGCCACCCATCAGCTCTATTCCACAGCCACTTCTCCATCTGGTTCAAAGTGCAGCTAGATACTGTATAATACTGGCTGAGAGATAGCATGGTGACTCCTCTCCTCTCGGGCACTGGCAATGAATGATCCACAGCTTCATAGCCCATGTGCCAGGTGAGGCTCCTTGGAAGCATTTTGCACCAGAATGGGCTTGGGGGTGGGTCTTACTTGTAGTGAGAGCTGCTCACGTTCTCCTCTGAAGCCAGCGGGGACATGGAGAGAAAAAGGAGACAGTGCAATTGGAGGGAGCAAAGGTGGTCTTAGAAGCTGGACCTAAAGGAGTCTTTCAGGATGATAAATTAGCATGTGATTTGCACTGGAAACTAGTAACAGTGCCTCAAGCAAGTTAGAAGTAAAATTTGATATAAATAAACACTTAAATGAACAATCTGATTGCATTATGGAGATCTGACTATGTTAATAATAACTCTAAAAGTAGTAAAATGAATAATAAAAAATAAAAATAAAAGCAATCCTACAAAATCACTAGCAGAATTTTAAGAAATTCTGAGAGCCAATATAATGTAGCAGACTTCCCCCCAGTGGAAGCTGTGTGTTTCTCCCGTTACGTGGTCACTGTGGCATCCCCTAACTTCAGGGCCATGTAGAACTATGGTTGGGATTGTCAGCTCTAGAGACACAATGACACTCACCAGCCGTGTGACCTCAGTAACATTACCTAGACTCAATTTCCCTGCTGTATAGTGGAGATAATGACAGTCACACCTTACGGAGTTGCAAGGATCATTGAGATGATGTACATCGAGCAGAGTGCAGTGATACAAGCGGTATTTATTCTTCTTTCTCTCTTTCATCCTGCTTCCCAGAGCACTTCCCAGTACCCTAGTCAGACCCAGAGGCCCACCGCCTGCCCTTCCTCCTCTGACGTTGACGTCAACGTCTAGTTTTGGAGAGTACGGCTAAATGCCGGGACTCATGTCCCTCTGAGGCCCCATGTTCTGGATGCTCCTTGGGGAGTACATGCATGTGGAACTTCCTGGAGCATGAGGTGGCACAGGCTTATACTGTCCGTCAACCCTCCTGACCCAGGACAGGTGTTCTCCACTCTGTGCCTCTGGATTCCCCCTCGCCCAATGGACCAGGATGACATGAAGGTGGTGAATGAGGCCTGGGCTTCGGGACAGATGACTTCTTCAAGAACAGTTTTCTACAAATAGAATCGTTGACGAAGTCCCTGGGGACCAGTCAGAGCACAGCCAAACCTCCCTGTGTGATTTCTTCTTCCCTCACCCCATCTCCTCGACAACTTTGGATGAGGCCCAGAGTCAGGACAAGGCCACATGGCAAAGTCCACAGTTTCATGGTCTCAGATATCTCCTAATTCCCTTTCTTACCTATGGTGGGTAGAACGGTGGCCCCAAAAGATACGTTCACACCCTAATCCCCAGAACCTGTGACTATTACCTTGTATGGCAAAGATGTGCTTCTGTTGTGGATGTTGAGATGACATGTTTATCCTGGATTACCCAGGTGGGCCCTAAATGCCATCACATGTACCCTTATGAGAGAGGCAGATGCACAGAGGACAAGGCCACGTGAAGCCAGAGGCAGAAATTGGAGTGATGCTGCCACAAGCCCAGGGATGCCACCAGCCACCATAAGCTGGAAGAAGCAAGGAGTGGATTCTCTCTAGAGCCTCCAGAGGGAGCGTGGCCCCGATCACGCCTTGATTTTAGGCTTCCAACCTCTAGAGCTCTGAGAGAATAAATTTCTGTTGTTTTAAGCCACATAGTTTGAGCTAATTTGTTACGGCAGCCTCAGGAAGCAAATGTGATGTCTTTCATACCTCCTTCAGCAAGAGGCCCTGGCTTTCACGGCGCCCAGCGCCCTCTTCGCACTGCCCAAAACGCTGTGCGCAATGACTGATCCTGATACGTCAGTGACATTCTATAACCCATCCCAGAGAGCATTGTCATTTGGATGGCGTGGAGGCTTCTGGCTGCTGAGACGGTTTAGAAAGGAGCTCCTTGGAACACCACATTGCCCCAGCAGCGTAGGTGACCACTTGGGATTTCACTACATACAGATTTCTAGAATAGCTGATTCCTGTGAAGGTGGCTGTAGGTGTTGTATGAGGTGTTCTGGGGGTCAGAAGTCTGTCACAGGGGGCCCGGCTCAGTGGTGTGGCAGTTAAGTGTGCGCGCTCCGCTGCTGGCGGCCCGGGTTCGGATCCCGGGTGCGCACCAACACGCTGTTTGTCAGGCCATGCTGTGGCGGTGTCCCACATAAAGTGGAGGAAGATGGGCACAGATGTTAGCTCAGGGCCAGTCTTCCTCAGCAAAAAGAGGAGGATTGGCATGGATGTTAGCTCAGGGCTGATTTTCCTCACGAAAAAAAAAAAAAAGTCTGACACAGGTCTCACTGGGCCAACATTAAGGTTTTGACTCCTTTCTGGAGCCTCTTGGGGAGAATCCTTTCCCTTCTCTTTTCCAGCTTCTAGAGGCCACCTACCTTCCTTGGCTTATGGCCTCTTCCCCTGTCTTCAAGCCAGAAACGTCACACCCCCGCTGACTGACCACAGCTGGATAAGAGTCTCTGTGTATAAGGACTCAAGCGATTAGACTAGGTCCACCTGCATCATCCAGGCTAATCTCCAGTTCAAAACTCTTAACTTAATCACATCTGCAAAATCTCTTTTTCCATGTAAGGTCACATGTTCATAGCTTCTGGGCATGGACATCTCTGGGGGCCGTGATTCTGCCCAGCACAGGCATAGGTGCTGATACAGGCATGTCAATGGCAAAGAAAACACCTGATGTTATTGTGGGTGTTTGGGAAAATTGCTGGAGCCAGTTCAGGTGTCCAGGATGCCAAACACCCAGGGATAGGCCCACCCTTGTCCTTTGCGAGTTCCGGTTGGGATCAGAGCACTTCTGACCCAGATGTCCCCATGAGTCCTTTTGCTGACCTGGACTGCCCGTTCAGAGACCGCTCAATATATTTGGTTGGCTCCACTTCCTATCAAACAGCCTTGGTCCAACTATTGGACCGGCCCCAGCACACCCAGCAGACGGGACCAGAATCAAAATGGCAAACGGGTTTTCTCTCTGCGCCCTTCTTCTCTTAGATCTCTCTGTTTTCCTACCTTGGGGGTCTTTCCAAACCCCAAGCCTCCCTCCTCCTAGAATTGGGATTCATCTCCTGAGGGCCACGCATTAGTCTGTTTTTGTCAGTGTTTTGATCTGCAGGGGCTGCAGTAATTTATCAATAAGGCAAACATGAATGCTGTTTGGATCCTGTGAGGACACAGCTAACTTAGGGGCTCCCTTTCCCTAAAATGGAAATCATGTTGCATAAGCACATGTCCAATTACAATTTTGAACAGAAGAGAACTAGGCTGAATAACCAAATATTAAAAAAAAAAATGAACACCTAAATGTAGCCTATCTTATAAAAAATACAATTCCCTGTTAGGACACTGAGACACAGAGAATATTTCTACCTTTAAACTGTGGAAAATCTGACTTCAGGCTTTCTGTATCATCTATCACTTCTGGATCTTAGCAACAGAAAGCCATTTCCAGCTTTACACATAATTTGAAAAGTCATTCTCTTGCCTCTCACCTCTCATTCCCTTCAAATGACAGTTGAAAAAACATGAAAGGAACCTAGAGTTTTACTTTCTGTTAAAACAATAGTTACTTCTCTTAGCTATCCATCAATGTCACTCCATGTAGGACTCAGAGCAGAGAAAGAATTCAAAGCCGTTTTCATTGCATCAAAGGAAAGTGGGTTAGGAACAACATGTGAAACCTTCTCTCTCTCTCACCATGCTACAGTCTCTGAATGGTACAGCGTGGAGGCCGTATTTAATGAAAGATTAGGGGAGGATTGGGGAAGATTGAGTTCCTGAGGCTGAGGAAATATCAGAGTAAAGTTGGGACATTTGATGGTGGCAAAAGCCACTTGCAGAAATGCCATGGGCTGCATTTCTGGTACGCAACAAGGTAATGCATCTCCTGCCACGTGAGGATGGGACTCAAAGATTGTTCCTTGCTGGATGAATGTGGTAAATACGGCAGCCTCTTGTGGCGCACCCATGCCGACATTATGTACAGAGGACAGCGCTGAGCTGTGACACACAAGAACAGTATTTTTTTTTTTTTTGGCTCTGTAGTGTGACCTCTTGGATGTTATTGTATTTCTCCATTTCCATTTCGAAGCCATACTTGATGAACTCTACCCTATTGCCTATCAGAAGGTCTTGGGTGCAGGGAACAAGCAGGGGACAGCGTTAGCTGTGACATCAGACATACCCTGTCATCTTAACGGACGATTCGAGACACGTGAAGATTTGTGTCAACCCAACATCTACATGATAATCTGTCCTGGTTTGCAGAGTCCTCCAAAGACAAGTTTTCCCCTCATTCTTGATCCCGTCATTGTTTATTTCCACTTCTTTAAGTTATATGGTAACGCTGTTCTTTGAGATTCTCAGCTGGATGAGGAGAACAGGGCTTCGAGTCAGGACCCTGGTCTGGCATGCCAGCACAGCACCTCCTGACTGTGTGATTTGAGGTGAATTCTTTGATTTCTAGTTAACCATTTATCAATTTGTAAATACATAATATGTATGATAATATTTGGCTGAAAGTGTTGTATTGACAATGAATTAGAGTGGTGTTTGTTAAATTACTTTATAATTTCACAGCAATTCCGTGCTAGAATTAATTGATATTCCCATGTCGTCTTTCATCTGATTTTACAACCTTTCATACAACTTTCCCAGAATGCAAAGCACAATCCATTTTTATGACTGTAGAATTTCTTGCTAAGAAAACATAAGGTATAGAGTTTTAGATGAAGATGTACTTTAATTTCTCCACTGGATTTTGATTCAGTGCTGAGGACTGTGCTGCCTTCCCTAAATCCACCTTCATTTCGTAATGTATCCAGTGAGAGGAGAGCTTTGCTTTGTCTGATGGCTTTCTTCTCTCATTCTTCACTTTAATAGGCAAGAAAACTTGGTTAATATGAAACAGAATTATAACACGTAGGGTTTTTTATATTAAAATTTTTCGTAAATGATATTATGCACCTGTGATGGTTAGTTTTATATGTCAACTTGGCTGAGACATGAAGGGCCCAGATAGCTGGTCAAACATTATTCTGGGAGTGTCTGTGAGGGTGTTGTGGGTGAGATTAATTTAAATTGGTGGACTTTGACTACAGTGAGTTGCCCTCTATAATGTAGGGGGGCCTCACCCAATCAGTGGAAGGCCTGAATAGAACAAAAAGACTGGCTTCCCCTGAGCAAGAGAGAATTCTCCAGAAGATGGCCTTCAGAATTCATCTGCAACCTTGGCTCTTCCTAGTCGTAGAGCAGACTGCCAACCTGCAACCTTGGCTTTTCCTAGTTCCAGGGCAGACCCGTTGGGCTAGAGCTGGAGCTCCGGCCATCTGGTCTCCAGCCTGTGGTCCTTTGGACCAGAGCTGCGGTACCAGTTCTCCCGGGTCTCCAGGCTGCTGGTCCACCTGCAGGGTTTAGACCCGCAGCCTCCATAATCATGAGAGCCAATTCCTTATAACGAACCTCTTTCTTTCTGTATATTTATATATACACATCCTATTGGTTCTGTTTCTCTGGAGAACTCGACTATTACAGCACCCTAACTGAGAAAAAAAAATCACTAAATACTGTTTGTTCTTATCCCTCTGGAATTTCAATGTGCCTCATCTCTCATATCCCATACAATTCAGGAGCCGTACAAAACGCAGCGACAGGCCCAGTGCAGTAACGTTCTGAAGCAGCACAGAGGGGCACAGTGAGATAAATGCAGGGAAATCTGAAAGGAGTGGCGTGTTAGCATATTCCTAAGATCAGTGAGTGCGTAAAAAAATAGGCCATTGAGAATGTTAATTCTATAGATTGAAGTGGCATTCTGTATGTGTTTTCTTTTAAAAGAAAATCATACATTTATAAAAGAGAGTTAATGTTTCATTTTGGCTTCTAAACCCCTAAAGCAGTGAGCTTTCTGATACTCTATATTTAAAACAAACAAAATAAACAAAAATAGTTTTATTTTGAATGTTTCAAGAGGCTCTTGGCAGATTGACTTAAATGAGGATTATATGTTAGGTGACAAAATTCTGATACAGAACTATAAAAATAGAATAATCTAAATAATATGACCATATGTATATATTTGTATATACAATCATATATATACACGTATATGTGACTTTTACATAAATATTTAATATCTGTATGAAACAAACACATCTGATTATTGACATCTCTCTCAGGGCGGGACGTGTCTGATTGAACACAGAATCTTTGATAGCAGCACAGACCTAGCCCAGGGGAGATGCTCAGCAACTTGTTATTGAAAGGAGTATCTATGTTTTTCCAGTGTTTTTCCAGTTTTTTTTTTACCATGAGTTTTGGGAAATAAGATTAAAAATGTGTATTGTAAAAGTATGTTAAAATGTTATCTAACCTATTGTGGGTTTTCTTGTACAGCTTGATGTAGTAAGGAAAGCAGATCCAGTCTGACCGGGCCTCCTTGGCCCCAGGTTGTGTGCCCCGCTCTGGCTCGCTACACAACCACCCAGAGGGAAGGAAGCAGGAGACGGCAGAAAGCTCAGAGTCAGCCTAGCGGCAGGAATGAGAGGGCCACCTCCCAGCATGCGGCCTTTGTAGTGGGGAGACAGCAAGGCCACCTCTGTTATTTGAAGCTGGGGGGCATCCACAGGCTTGGGCAGAAGCAGGACTGGCCACAGATGGTACAGTCCCAGCTGGGCCAATTCTCTTCCCCCAGGACAACCAAACCCCCATTCATATGAGACATTTAGAAGGGGTCCCGGTGACCCAAGGGCTGGCAGGGGAGAGCAAGGCATTCGATTCATGGCCAACTGCATTTCTTTTCCATTAGTGTAAACCAATGGCCCGTTGCTGCTGGGGACCATCCAGAGAACTGCTGAGGCAGTCGCTGTTCCTGGGCATGTTCTCTGCACTACCTCAGCTG
This sequence comes from Diceros bicornis minor, assembly GCF_020826845.1. Taxonomy (NCBI): domain Eukaryota; kingdom Metazoa; phylum Chordata; class Mammalia; order Perissodactyla; family Rhinocerotidae; genus Diceros; species Diceros bicornis. The sequence goes on from NC_080759.1 coordinate 57,439,342, forward strand.
CCCGGTCACAAAGAATGGGTCAATTTATGCACACAAAAGTCTTGTCTATAAGATTTCATTGGGAGAGCATTACATTTATAGATCAATTTGGGGGGAAATTACCATTTTTCTGGTATTGAATTTTCTAATGCATTAATCTGATATATATCTTCATTTATTTATATCTGTCTAACTGGTTAGCAAGCTAATATGTTATTTAGGGTTTTCCATCTACGTTCATGAAACAGTTGATCTGTGATTTTCCTTTCTTGCAATGTCCTTTTTAGGTTTTGGCATCAAGTTTAGGCTAGCCTTCTAGATCGATTGGAAATTTTTCCTCTTCTCTGGAAGATTTCATGCAAAGTTGATGTTATTATTCTTTAAATGCTTTTAGAACATACTGGTGAAGTCAGGTAAAACCTTCTTTCAGAGAAGGTTTTAATTATGGATTAAATGATATAGAAATATTCCTATTTCTGTTTCATCTTGTGTTAACTTTATAAACTGTGCATTTCTAAAAAATTCATACCAAGATATTTGAAAATGAATATTAAAAAGACAAAGATATTACAATAATTATTTTTTCTTTTGTGAGAAGGACTAGCCCTGAGCTAACATCTGATGCCAATCCTCCCCTTTTTTTTCTTGAAGAAGAGTGGCCCTGAGCTAACATCCGTGCCCGTCTTCCTCTACTTCATATGGGACACTGCTGCAACATGTCTTACCAAGTGGTGCATTGGTGTGCGCCCGGGATCGGAACCTGTGAAACCCGGGCTGGCGCAGCGGAGTGCGAGCACTTAACCACTTGTGCCACAGGGCCGGCCCCTACAATAATTTTTTTGTTTGACTTTTAGATATGCCAAACTTTTCTATCTTGATATTGGTTTGCTCTCTTGAGTAGAGTTGATTCAAAGCTGGGCTTCAGTCCTTGGAAACATTGGTCTCTTTCTGCTTTGCCCTTCCTCCATGGCCATACCACTTCAGAGATACTGACTGATGGTCTGGGGTGTCTACCAAGGACACCCCTCCTCAACAAACTCTGAACTCCAATCTGGGTCCCTCTAGGCCTGTGCACTGCCTGAAGCTCTGCTTACTTTGGAGCCTCTCTGCTCTTTCTGCCATTCGGCTTCTCTGCTCCTTGGGTTCAAGATCACCAGGCCATTCTTACTAATTAACGAATGTCTTGAAGCAAAACACTATGCTGAGTGTTGGGGTTACTCTTGTGACGTTTTCTTTCTTTCTCTGATCTTGTCTTCTAATGTCCTCAAAGTCTAGGAAGCTCTCCAACATCTTTTATGAAATTCTTTTATGAGATTCCTCAATTTACTAATGAAAACGAGGAAACCCCTCAAATGATTCAACTATCTCCCCCTGAAAGTAATGTGCCATCTGACTAATTTACCATCTTTGGAATCAGTCTATACTGTCACCATATGTCATTTTCCTATTCTCACAGTAAGAAGAAATAAATATGTTTAGTTACTCACTCTATCATCAAAGAGTTCTGGGTAAACTAAATTTGTTGTTTATTTGTTTCAAATATATGCGTTAACTGGAGTTCATGAGTAAGTGGAGGTTAGGAAGAATTTGGAATACAGTTGAGAGGCAAAAATAAAAGATTATTTTCACCTAGAAAATTTCGTGATTTGGAGCCTAGAGATGGGATTAGGGAAGGTCTATATTAGTTGAGAGAGTTTTCTTTCTCTAATTTGTGTTTGGTGGGGTTAATGACCTGAAAAGTGTTTCGATAATTATGAAAGCAAGAAAGAGGGCAGCGTCACAGGATGCAAATTTCCTTATTCACACAATCACACAGTGCTTGCTGCACTCACAATGACCATTATTCACATTTTTATACTTTTGCTTGTTTCAAAGTGGCAATTTACTTCTCTGGCAAGATGAGTGTTTTGGTTAGTGTAAATGCTAATGTAAGATGGTAATAAAGAAAAGCTGCCAATCCTGGGCTCCCAGAACTGAGAATGAAGGCAATCTTTCACATGGATGACAAGGCTTCTTAAGGAATTTCCAGTACGTAATTGTTGTTTTGATGGAATAAGTTGGTGAATCACCAATGAACCGTGAAGCAAACTCTCCAGAGCATGTCATACTGAGTAGGAATAAAAAGAGATTTCTCAACTCCTGGTCACTCCAATCTATGTGAATAGACTTCCTTACCACCCGCTCCATGATTGTCAAGGTCAACAGTGATCTCCATGACACAAATTCCACTCGTGTTATTTGACCTCTGCAGCACTGGGCATGAGTGATCAGTGTCTCCTTCTCGGCTACACACTCCTAACTTGTCTCCTTCCTCAGTGGAAGCCCCTTTATAGTTTTTTTACTGTTTTTTCCTCCCCTACCAGGCTTGTAAATGTTTAAATGCCTCTGGGGTTTGTCCTGAGCACTCTTCTCTTCTCTTCTCAATTCTACAACTTTTGCCTAAATGAGTTCATCTGATCTACTGACTTTAAATATCACCTGTCAATCACTCCCATGCTTCTGAGTCTAGTCTTGACCTCACCTCTGAGCTCCAGACTCAGTCACCTGGCTGGAGATACAATGAAAGCAGTTGGACATATAATAATAACTTCACAGTGTTTTCAGATATGATACTCCTGAGCCCCAGCAGAAGGATCTGGAGGTTGGGGTTGTCTTTCTAGGACTTGTGATGGCTTTGTACTGAGTTCCATTTCTTCCCTAACCCTCAACGCGACTTCAAATGGATGACTGTGGTGGTGACTACCCACCGTCCACCAAAATTCATCTCCTCGGCTGAGGGCATATATCAAACCCACAGTTCCTAGCCCCATGTGCAGTCAGGTGTGCCCTGTGGCTGAGTTCTCACCAACAGAATGAGAGCAGAAGTGATGGGAGTTCAAATGTGTAAGACAGTACCATGTTCTTAAACATGTAAGACTTGGTAACTATCTCCTTCATCCACTAAGTCCTTATTGAGAATGCGATAAACAACTGTGCTAATTGCAGTTATTTGAAGGGGCACCAACATCTGAAATGAGCCAATTTATTCCTTGAAAGCAACTCACTTGCTAGGATCGTCTATGTGACTACAAATATCCCTGAAGCTTCTATGTAGAACAAAGAATGTACAGAATAAAAATAAAATCAAATATTATACTAGTGTTTTATTATTATAATATATCTGTGGCGATTAGGTTTGCAGAGAAAATTAGCATGGCATAGTCAAAAGAGCACGAGCAACACAGTTCCAACTGAGGGTAAAAATCTTGGTTCTGCTACTTCACGGCTTGGTAAACTGAGTTAGTTCTTTATGCTCTCTGAGCTTCCAATCTCTCCACCACTGGGGATAATAATGCCCCCACAGAAGGATTTGTGAGGTATGTTTAAGGAAAACCACTAGTTTCCTCTAGCGTATGCACTGAACGTTTCAATCACCCACTCCACAACCCCTTGTTATTCAGAGTAATAATTACGCTGGAATTTCAAATACTTAATCTTGGGTTGTATACTCTGAAAGATAACTTTTAGCAAATACAGAATTTTCAATACAGTTTCATTTTAAAATATAACAGAATTATGTATTAATCTTTTCCCTGGAACAAAATAGCATTATTTGAGAATGATGGCTCCCAAATTTGTCTTCTTTCATGACACAGATTATTATAATTGAAAGCTAGGTTGTTTTTGTCCAAAATTACATAAACAGACAGGAAGGCCAAGAGCCCTTGATACAAATACAAATCACTTCATTTTCTTTTGTTACATGATTCGGGTATCTGAGCAACACAAGTGCAAAAAATAAGCATCTCAAAAGTTAATGGAGGTTGTAGGCAGTGTGCCCTGGCTGTGGACATGGACGGCCACTTGATGTCTCTGGCCAGGAGACTGCAGCCTGCTTTGCTGTGAGTGTGTGGGTGGAAGTGGTCTGGGGTGGGCAGTAAGGTGCTTTGAAAGGATGTGGGCTCTTGGACCCAGCAAGGGACACGCATGACAGATATTTGAATTTGGCATCAATGCCACATCTAGTTTCTGCATCTCCATCATCGCCTAGTATTTATTAAGTTCTCACTTGCAGAGGGATCATAATTACTAGTATCATTTTTACCACACTATATGTCTCTTTTTCCTTTGAATAAGGGTCAAGTGGGCTCCTGGCTGCAGAGGAGTTTTGGGGAACAGAAAGAACGCTCCCTTTGTGAAGTAAATAAAATGTCAGGCAATCCTGGAGCACAAAGGTGTGGGACCCCCACCTCAGCCCAGTCCCACCCTCTGGAACCTTTGCACATTGATGGATGGGGGGGCAAAAGTGTGGACACTGGTGAGATGACCAGATCTCCCAGTACCCTCTGCCTGGCAGGAGCAAGGGATTAATTGTGCAAACCCACAGATGGCCAGGGAGACCCACATGAAACAGAGAGAAACTCCCATTCTGAGGGAGTATCGTGATAAGATAAGTGCCCAGGCCTGGGCCCCATCAGCCCTGCTCTATGCCTGGCAACGTTTCGGCTGTGAGGGCCTGGACAAGTTGCTGACCATCTCTGAGCTTCAGTCTGCTTGTATGCGAAATAGGGACCACAGGTCTGCCTCCACAGGGTTGTGACAGGACCCAGAAAACGGCAAATATTTAGACAGGTCCTAATATATGACATGAGTGTGAGTTTTCTAGCACTTCATAACAAGCAACCACACACTCAGCAGCATAAACACACACACATGTGTTATCTCACCGTCTCTGTGGGCCAGCAGTCCAGGCACAGCTTACCTGGGTCCCCTGTCAGGTCTCACAGGCTGCAGTTAAGCTGTCTGTGGCTGCATTCTCATCTGAAGGCTCAATGGGGGAAGACTGCTTCCCAGCTCCACCAGGTGGCTGGCAGAATTCAGTTCTAAGCAGCTGTAGGACTGAGAGCTTCAAATTTCTCTGGGCATTGGCTGGAGCCTGCTCTCTGTTCCTAGAGATGCCCTGCAGTTTCTTGCCATGTGTCCCTGCCCATAGGCAGTTTATGACGTGGCTGTTTGCTTCTTCAAGGCTAGCCAGAGAGTGCAAGCAAATCCACTAACACTACACATGTGATGTAGTTATAGGAGTAACTTCTCATCACCTGAGCCATATTCTGTGGTTAGAAGTAAATCATAGGTCCCACCCACGCTTACAGGGAAAGGATTGCACAAAGGTGTGAGCCCCAGGAAGAGGGGACCATGGGGGCCACCTGGGAGTCTGCACACCACCACATGTGCTCCATAAAGGGTGGTCATGGCTGTTAATATTTGTATTATTATTTCAATGTCTGAGTTGATATTAAACCATTCTTCAAATACCAACTATGTAGTTCTACCCAGTTTCACACATTATAAGCGTGGCCAGAAAATGGTCAAAGCCTACATGTTGCCAAGACTCAGTTGGCAGGTTCTGTCAGAGGAAGGCTGTATGTGTGTGAGTGTGAATATGGGTTAAGCAAAGTATGCAAGGTATACATTTACCATAGATTATTCAGTCATAAGATATTCAAACATAGTTCAAATAAAATATATTCTGAAGGTCAAAGTAGGCATCCAGTGTAGGAATTAATGAAAATTATTTACTTAATATTTTATATATGCCTTTTATATATTTATATATAAAATTATTACTTGTGTTTCATGGATATTATATAACAAGAAAACAACCACCAAATGTACTCAGATGCAGGGACTGAGAAACAGGTTAACTCCATCCCCTGTGTCAGCGTTGAGAAAGGGGTCTGCTGACCTAGGTGAAGTGGACTTGGCCAGAGGACCTTTCTCTAAACCAGCGAACTTTTGCATTCATCAGAGCTGTGGGGATGCACAGCTGCCTGAAGGAAAGGGTCGTTCAGGTTTCCAGGGCTGTAGCAACAGGAGGACAGGCTGTGGCTTCTCTGCTGCTGACTTTTCCCTGTGGATGTCAGATTTTCCTCATGCACGGACATCCTCACGCAGCTCCTTCCCCAACACCAGAGAATCCTCCTCTAGGGCAGCAGGAATGCACGCCACCATTTCAAGATCTGGCCCCAGCAAACCAGCGTACCACAGGATCTGAGGATGCATAAATGTTTCCACACGTTACAAAACAACATTGCTTTAATTTTGAAGTGTCATCTGGTACTCTGTGAGGGAAGACCGGACAAAGTTGATCCTAAAGCAGGACCTGGTGGTAAATAAAAGCCAAGGGGTGGGCGGGTCGGGAGGACCCAGTCCTGCAGTCCTGATGCTGGCTCCACCTCTCACTAGCTGCCTGGCCTGAACCTGGCCACTTACCTGAGCTTTAGTTTACTTGCCTGAAAAAAAGCCAATCATGCCCACCTAACAGGATGTTTATGATCAGCAAATGACCACAGGATGCTAGGGGATATATGTGCTTGTATAAATAAGATTTCATAAATGTATATATATAGGGATATAGATATGTAAATGTATGGGAATATACAAATGTGTACATCCATTTATCCAAAGAGTTTTATATATGTGCATGTATGGGGATATGTGATATGCATAAATGGGGAATATAATATGTGTATATAATACACGGGAATGGATGTCTGTGTGAAAACAGATATAAATACATGTGCATAAGTGGGATTTATGTATTTGTGTATACAAGGAAATATGTCTGTGAATGTACAGGGATATATGTCTCTGTACACATAGAAACATAGTTACATATATATATGGGGATGAGCATATGTGTACATATGGTGATATCTGCCCATGTATAGAAGATACAGATGATATAGATATCAATATAGATATAGACATATGTATGTGTATATACAGAAGTTTGTGTCTGCCTGTGCACAGATTTATAGGTATGTGCATAATGGGATGTATGTATGCCTTTATATGAGGATATGTGTAGGTGTATAAATGGGGATAAATGTCTGTGTATATACAGAAATATATGCCTGTGTGTGTATAGAGATATAGGCATGTGAATACATGAGATGTATGTATGTGTTTACATGGAGTATGTCTATGTGCATATATCTGTATATGGATGGGAATATACATCTGTGTTATATGCATATATGGGAGGTATGCAGGTATTCCCGTGAAGCACATATGTTAAGCTCTTTCAAGCATCCCATAATGGTTATTATTACTGTTGCTGAACTTGGACCTGCCCTCTAGGAAATGGTACTGTGTTAGAAAAGTGAACGACAATGCTAAATTCATATTTTAGGTGGCTCAGGGTCAGCTATGTGGCTGTGTCTGGACTTGAAAATAAGACAACAGACAGGTGGAACAAATTAGTTGGCTGTTGAAGTTGGTAATGAAATATGGAACTAAAGCAGTGGGTATATAAATGGAGGGGAGGACACACATTGGGAATCCAGTGAGATCAATAAGCCTTGGTGAGTGTTTGATGCAGGCGTGGGGGAGGGAGGGAGGAGGAGGTCACGCTTGGCTTCCAGGTCCCTGGGGGAGAGGACAGTCTAGATGGCCAAGGATTGCGACATCCTCAGAGACACAGAGTCCTTGCGGAGAGGGGCAGGCAGGTCTAGAACAGGTTCAGGTGCCTGCACTGTGCATTAGGAAGCAGTGTGCATGAATCCAGAGCTCGTGGAGGTTTGTGATGGAGAGGCCTTGGTGTTCTTTGTGGAGAGGCTGGCCTCCTGGTGGTTATGGCACAGGCTGCAGAGTCCAGGAATGTGGCTTGGAATCCTTCATCCTCCACATACTGCCTGTAGGAACTTTGTGTGTTTTTAACCTTTCTCTTCTCCAGGTTCTTAATCTGTAAAGTGATGAAAATACCACGATTGTTATGAAGGCTGATTCGTGAGTTGACCCAGCTAAGGCGTATAGAGCAAGGGCTGGGCAAGGATGTGTTCAATTACGTTTAATGACAGTCAACATTTATGTAATGCTTGTTCACACCATTCTAGCAAAATCAGCTCTCAAGTGTACCTATTATGTTCACTTGTGAGAGTTAAAGGCACAAGCATGAAGAATTTGCAGTAGGAGATGGAAATCAGAAGGATAGCAAAAGGACAAGGAAGAAACCAGGGATGACTCCAACATTTGGAGAGGAGTGAGAATAAGAAACTTGCAATGAGAAAGTGAGGCAGAATAGTGAAGGGTCCTGGGGACCCTGCATAAGAGGTGGCTGGAGGGGGAGTGCCATCAGAGGGGCTGGCCTCTGTCACGAGGGACCCCCTGTCAGTCTCAGATATCCTTTGACGAAGCGTTCCTCAGACTGTAGTATGCATGCAAATCACCAGGGCATCTTATAAAAATGCGGATTCTGATTCAGTTAGTCTGGGCTGTGGCCTGAGATTCTTGCTGCATCTTTTAACAAGCTCCCAGGAGATGCTGATGCTGCTGGTCTGCAGACCTCACGTTGAGTCGCAAGGGTCTAATAGTGGTGGCTGCTTGTTGTTTTGCTATGTTTTCCCGTAATAAAGACTAGGCCACCCAATGCTCAGGTGGTGTATCTTATTTCTGTGTAAGCTGCTCATCTTTCTCCACCAGGAGGTAGGATCCCCAAAGGACTGACCTTACTGGTCTTTGTCCCAGCTCAGGACCTAAAACTAAGGAGCTCCCTCTTGGGCATATTGCCCTCTGTGGAGCAGTCAGAGAGTCCCAGAGAACTAAGGTATACAGAACCGACCACATTGAGCATGCTCTTAAAAACTATTTTAGATGGAGCTAACGCTGGGCTTTGGTGGCTAACCGCAGAGCCTGGAATTCTTGCTCTCAGGAAATGTAAACAGAGTTCAAAAATCCTGAGGGCTTTGGAGGTGGAAAAGTCAAGTATGTGCATTGTGCCTTTTCATTCTGTTCTCAAGGTCTCTACATTGTGCCCTAGCTACACGGCAAGGTACTTGATTCCTGGCAGGAAATAAACTATGAATGTAAACTCATAAAGGTAAATTTATAGACAGCTTCTGTGGCACTTAAAATTAGCAGTTGAAAATTGCATCGGCATTCTAATTCTGCCATGTGGTCAATCGATCCATCTCTTCTTGGATTAATTTGCTGTCGTATGCACTTTGGGCTATTGCTTTCAGGACAGGTGTGTGTCAATTTGTCCACTGTCTCTTGCAAGGAGACTTAAGCTTTAGATGTCTGGTGCATCCTGTATCACAGGTGGGAGGCTAGGAGTGGGCTCGGTGATGGGGAATGGGAGTCAAGAGGTCTTATTGTCCCCGGGGTTCTAGAGAAGGACCAAGTCAGACTCTGATGTCCATCTTTATGAAGCCCTCCTAGAGAAGAGCAGTGGGTCTAGTACATCTTCTGATCCCCCATTTTGCCAGAACCATAATTGATCATGTCCTAAGGAAAAGAAAACTAGATCCTACTTATTCTGGATTTGTCGGCCCTCCATATCTGCTAAAGGACTTGAGCATCCACAGTTTGGTATCCTCGGGGGATGGGGGTCGTGGAATCAATGCCCCCTGGATACCTAAGGACGACTGCATTTGAAGTCCACGGAAATCCTCATACTACAGATTTAAACTTGGATTCCAGTGATATAAATATGAAGAGTAATCCCAGTAGTACAGCTTTAAAATCAGATTCCAGTTGTATAAAGAATACTATGTTTTAGAGCAAAATCTTCTCGAGAATTCTCAGTTCTGCATTGGGATAATCATTGACTGTTCCTCCTTTGACTTTTTACATCTGTGTGTCTTACTGAAAACCATGTATAATTTGTCGTATCTCTAGCAACTGGAGAAATGAAGAGAAGGACTTTGATTCCAGGCAGAGCCCTGAATAAAAAAATAAAATGACAATAAGAACTGAATTCAGGGTGTTGGCAGGGTTTTGATCATGCATTATGTCATTCACACTCCCCAGAACCAAAGTCAAAATTGGGCCAACATTGATTTGTAAAGGGGCACAGAGGAAGTGTGGTAGAGACCACCCAGATGACAGCCCCTCATCCAAATGCTCTAAACCTGGGCAGTGGTGAGGAACCATCTCTGCTGCTGTCTCTATCTCTCTAGTGGCCTGGGATCTGCCTACTACATCTGTAAGACCTCTGCCTCCATTCCCATCACCTCCATTTACTTCTCAGTCCAGAGCTGACTTTTAACTCCATCATGGCACTGAAATGGCTCCCAGTCACTGGTGACTCCTAATTGTTATCCCGATGGTGACCTTTCACCCTTATCTTGCTGGCTCTTTGCTGCAGTTCACACTACTCACCACTCCCTGCTTCTTGAAGTTCTCTGCTCCTTTCACTTCTCGGACACTACACTTTCCGCTTTTCTTTTCTTTTTTTTTTTTGTGAGGAAGGTCAGCCCTGAGCTAACATCCATGCCAATCCTCCTCTTTTTGCTGAGGAACACTGGCCCAGGGCTAACATCTGTGCCCGTCTTCCTCCACTTTATATGGGACGCTGCCACAGCATGGCCTGACAAGCGGTGCCTCGGTGCGCGCCCGGGATCCGAACCTGGGCCTCCAGCAGCTGAGCACGCCATGGGGCCGGCCCCTTTCCGCTTTTCTTTTTGTCTACAGACCATTTTATCTTGGTTTCACTTTGAGCCCCTCTTCTTTTTGTGAATTTGAATGTTGATATTCCCAGGTTCTGCCTTCTCTGCTCTGCTCACTCAACAAGCTCACTCTGGGTAATCCCACCTGCTTTTCAAGGCTTATAGCTAAAACTCATGTGCCAATGTCTCTAAATCTGTACCTGCAGATCAGACCTCTCTGTGCTTCACATTCACTTATCCAGTTGGTTGATGGCTCACTCCACTCGGATAAAGTGCAGCCTTCTCAAATTTGACATGTCTGCTACTGAGCTCATCTTCTATCTCAAGCCAGGTCATCCTCCTGAATTCTCTGTGACTCTCCACCAGCCAGTCACTCCAGTTAGCAATCTATGGTGTGTCCAGAACCCATTATTTCACCTTACTCTGTATCCATTCAATAAGCAAGCTCCGCCAATTTTGCCTTTCATATTACGTCTTCCCCTCTGCCATCCCTAACTCTTCTGTAGGTTGGCCTACTGCTAAGCCTCATCACTCGGGCTCTGCTCTCACTCATAAGCGCTGTCCCGTACAACTACGTTCTGCACTGAGGTCAGCAGCCTGGCAGATCCAACGAGACCAAACACTGAGCTTGTCACCCTATAAATTATGACTCTCTGCCTGCTAAGGGGAAACCCAACTCTTGAACCTAGTCAGGGACCATATTTCCATCTTCAGGTTCCATCATCAGCCATTACTGCCCTCAATACTTTTCTCGTATATACTATTCACCTTGCTGCCAACCTCAGGGTTATATTCAAAATATTTTACAGCTGGCTATGTCAGGAAACTGACTAATCAGGTAGGCTCTGGCCACAGCCTGGTGCAAAGTCATGGAGGCAACGTCTTGGGCCAGATGTTAACCTTCATGCTGCACACGGGGAAGAACAGGCCTGGGAAGGGGCTAGGGTAATGGGATGCACTAGGGCTTGGAGCAGAGGATATTTACCACCTGTACTTGAGTATTTCAAGATCCTAACATTTGGTGTAGCTGTACTTGCACGTACTAGCTGAACCCAACCCCTTCTCCCGCCTTCTCACGTTGCTTCTCCTAAGCTCAGATGACTCCTATAAGTCTTTGCATTTCACCCCAGCTACACTATCTCCCTTGATCTCAGCTTACATGTTGCTTTCTCACAGGAGCTTCCCACTGCCTCTCCTGTGAGACAGGAGAAGGAAAGGAGAAGTTCAAGAAGAGGTGACAGCAGCTTGATGGGTAGCCCTGCTCCGTGTAGTAGGTTGATAAACGTGGCTTCGATTTTCCATGAGGAAGAAGGCGAATGAAAACCTTCCACCATTTGGTGAAGTAGGGCCATGTCAGCTGCATTAATAGGAGTTGAATGAGAAGTGAGGTTGATCTTGACAAGCTGGCAAGAACCTCTCACCATTTTACATATCTCTTCCTTGTCTCTTGTTAGTGTTTCTCAGAGCACTTGTTCTTTCCTTTGTTGTCTTTATTATAATTTGAAATGCAATTTAATTTTTATTTGTCTCTCCCACTACACTACCAGTTTGATGAGGGCAGGACGTAGAGAATCGTCCATCATGGTACGTACACTTAGTATGTGAGCATAATTTACAAAACTATCAAGCGTTAATCGTATTTCAAGAATAAAAGCATAATGCTTGAGGAGTTTGGGATGTTGGAAACCTCACAGGCAGTGAGTATGATTGAAAACATGCAAGCAGGCCCCACATGGCCCAAGACTTGTGACTTGTCCAGGCTTTGCAGCACGCTGCATGTGTGACCTTGAAATAATCTCCTTAAAACTTCCAGATCTCCAAATACAGTAAAAATGCCTTCCTTCCCTCCCACCTCACAGGATTAATATGGATATCAAATGGATATATAAAAGTGGATATATAGGACTATATACGTGATTTGTAAAATGTAAAGTGATACCTAAATTTAAGACATCGTCATTCAAATATATTGAAGAATAGTGTTGGGTTTTTAATAGGAATAAGTTATTGAGTGTTTCATTAACTACACTTTGAAGACTATGGCTTTAGGATTAAAGAGAGCTTAACTCAATCGAGAGAAATATTTGATCTCTCTCTTTCTTTCTTCCTTCCTACCTCCCTTCCTCCCTCTCTCTCTCTTTCTTCCTTCTTCCTTCTTCCCTCCTTCCCTCTTCTCATCCCCCTCCCTCTTCTCTTTCTCCTTCTCTTCTTCCTCCTTCTTCTTCCTATCAGGTTGCTTTAAGATCCTCACAATAAAATATCTTAAAATGTCCTCATGTAGACAGGGCATGAATTAGGAATAAAAAGCATCATATTGTGGGCCGAGTCCACTTTTCCTCCAGATTCCACCTTTAGCCACATCTCCAGACCTCCCACTGCACACACACCTCTGAGATCTAGAAGGGACACAGATAGATGAAGAAGGAGGCCTCTGATCTGCACACACTAGGGAACCACACCATGTGGTACAAGAGCAAAGAAGGCCAGAATGAAGCAGAGGAAGGAAACTGTTGGGCACCGTCTTCTCACCAAAGTGGGTCCCTGGATTAACAGAGAAGAGAGAATATAAGAGGAGGATCTGCACTGCTCTGTGCTTGGTTGACCGGAGGATGAAGTTGGTTCCTGGGCGGTTCTGGTAGACAGTTGGTACACTGAAGCCATTGCACACAAATTTAAGAGTGAAATTCAGTATTTCAGGCTCTCTCTGGGTGATAACATAATCTATGTTTATACATAAAAAATTACATGGTGTATGTACATGTACATGTCATAGTATATATTTATATATTAAATGTAATACATATATAATATATGATATATATAAAGTATGTGTGATGGTTAATTTTATGTCAGCTTGGCTGGGCCATGGTGCTCAGATGTTTAATCAAACATTATTCTGGATGTTTCTGTGAAGGTGTTTTTTTGGCTGAGATTAACACTTAAGTTGGTGGGCTTTGAGTAAAGCAGATTACCCTCCCTAATGTGAGTGGGGCCTTGTCTGATCAGTTGAAGACCTAAGTAGAACAAAAGACTGATCTCCTCTGATCAAGAGGGAATTCTCCAGCAGATGGCCCTCAGACATCATCTGCAACATTGGCTCTTCCTCGTCCTACAGCAGATGGCCTTTGGACTAGAACTGGAACTTTGGCTCTCCAGACTCCAGCCTGCCATCCCACCCTGCACATTTTTGCCTTGGCAGCCTCCATAATCACTTGGGTCAACTCTTTAAAATACATCTCTTTCTCTATGTACGTACATCCTATTTGTTCTGTTTCCCTGGAGAACTCTGACTAATGCAGTATGACAGTGTTTGCCAGAGTGAAGGGAGACATACAATGCTGTAGAACACAGATAAGGAAGCACATCTTTCTGCCCTGGACACGGCTTTGTGGAGACGCCTCTAATGATGAGGGTGAGTGGACTAGACAGCAGGGGAATGAGGACAGGAGCATTCCAGCAGAGAGAAAATCACGACCTCTTCATTCCCTCATCCTCTCCTTCTTACTCTATTATTGGTTGGGGCTCAATAACGTGTTGTCTCCCTCACCACAGGGGACCAGATTTCACCTGCCAACTGGTAAAAGAGGAAGCAAATGCACAGCATATTCGCTGACTCAGGTATATTAACTGACTAGCTTTTCTGGTTTCCAACCGTTATCCTCCCAACCCTTCTCTGCACGAACCCCTCCCCTGGGTGAAAGAGGGTCTGTGAAGGGAGGGGAGACATTGGGGAGACCCTGGTGAGTTTCCAAGCTGAGTCCCAAAGGGACCAAACCCCCCCTCAGGAAGTTGATGGCATCGCCCCCCAGAAGACTCTTAAAGATGTTTCTTCAGTCTCTGCCTCAGCTCAGAGCTGAGCCTGTCTCCAAAGGTCAGCAGCAAAGTGACAGTCTCCCTGACCCTTGAGAAATCAAGGAGGAAGGGCCTGGGGAGGGCCACCTGTCTGTCGCCTTCAGGGGAGGCCCGGCCTTGTGAGTCTGCCACCTGCACACCCCCTGCACCTGCCGTGGGGATATTGGCAGAAAGCAAGTGGGTATATGTTTCTAACACAGTTACAAATAAATATAAAACATCTCATCAGCCCTCTGTTGTGTGTCCTAATCTGTAAAATTAAGAACCTTTATTCCTGGATGATCACAGGATTTCTTGCATGGCAGAGACCTAGTGTTCTCTGGTTGATCCTCATGATTTTTCTGGAGAGAGACTTAAAGGCTGACCAGGTGAGGGCTCGGTGGCCCTCAGCTCTGACTTAGATCATGAAGAGGAGGTCTCCTGGAGAAAGCTCCAGCTCCAGCCTCAGTCTCTTAGTGGTGCCAGAACAACTGACCACAACCAGGCGGCTTAAAACAACAGGAATTTATTGCTTCACAGCTCTAGAGGCTGGAAGTCCAAAGTCAAGGCGTGGGCAGGGCCATGCTCTCTCTGAAGACTCTAGGGGAGGGTCCTTCCTTTCCTTTCTCTTAGCTTCTAGTATTTGTTGGCAATCCTGGTGTTCCTTGGCTTGTGGACACATCACTGCAGTCTCTGCCTCGGTCACTACACAGTGGTGTCCCTGTGGGTGTCTGTGTCTCCTCTCCTCTCATAAAGATATCAGTCATTGGATTAGTGGACCCAATGCAGTACGACCTCATCCTAACTTGATTCCACCTGTAAAGAACCTATTTCCAAATAAATAGGTTCACATTCACAGCTATTGGTGCTTTGAACTCCAACGTGTCTTTTTAGGGGACACAATTCAACCTACGTCATCTCAGCCGACACAAGGATAAGGAATGAGGACTTGTCAGTCTGTCTCACCTCCTTTCTCCTTCACAGCAAAGTGCTTTGTGCATCCTAAGCTGCATTTCACATTACAAGTTTACAAATAACTCTACCAACCCCATCTGAAATGTTTGAACTGAAAAATTATTTGAAAATCATTTATACAAAACCTCCTTTGTAGAAACTAGAATAAAGAATCATTTTCCTCTGCCATGTTTCCTCACATCATGATGAAGATGAAAATGAAAATGCGGTTTATTTCAAATAAAGTAAATCAAACCAAGCACGACCTAAACACATCACAAATGTTAAACAGCAACCTAATTATGCATTAGACTCCTGTGGTTGTTCAATTTTCTCAAACAATATTTACAATGCTCCAATAGGTTAGAAATGATCCTTTTCTCATTGGAATAGTTAATTATTAAAAACAAAACAACTTTAGCTCCCAAAGAAGAAATCTATCTAAACAGAGGAAGAGGAAATTTGAATCCACAAAGGATGATACAGGATCTCATGTCAAAAATGAGTTTGAGGGCTGGCTCCGTGGCTTAGCGGTTAGGTGCGCGCTCTCTGCTACTGGCGGCCCGGGTTCGGATCCTGGGCATGCACCGACGCACCACTTCTCCGGCCATGTTGAGGCTACGTCCCACATACAGCAACTAGAAGGATGTGCAACTGTGACATACAACTATCTACTGGGGCTTTGGGGGAAAAAAAAAGGAGGAGGATTGGCAATAGATGTTAGCTCAGAGCCGGTCTTCCTCAGCAAAAAGAGGAGGATTGGCATAGATGATAGCTCAGCGCTGATCTTTCTCAAAAAAAAATGAGTTTGAAAAATCAGAGATCAGTGCTGTGGTTCAGGGTCTTCACTGAAGACTCTGCGACTTCATTTTAGTTCAACTGCATTGAGAGTTTGCAAGTGGAGTTTCCTTGAAATGCAGAGACTTCAGACCCCTGGCCAACAGTGGCCAGCAGGAATAACCATCAGCTATTAGTAATAATTGGTGTTAGTGTAGCAGATTTTCTCCAAGGATTCTAAAGCAATACGCATGGCTGACTCATCAACCAATAGGAGGCTGGTGGTCTTACGACAGCTGACCTCTGCGAGAGACAAGAACAAATTCAGTGAACTGTCCTTTTGTGTCAGCCCATGGTGCTGGGCGACCGCCTGCAGTGTTCTTGTGACGGTGTGAGACGTGTGTGGTGGCCAGATTGGCAAATCGTTTGCTGTATATTCCTATTTCACCAACTGTCCTCAGAGCAATAGTTTGACATCACTGCCGACATTCTAATTCAGACCACATCTTGTTATTTTGCCTTGGCATGTTACATCAATTCAGAGTAGAGCCTTTTTACACGTCTCTGGAAAATTAAAGTTATTTTACAAAGACAGGAAGAAAAGAAAATTGTAAATAATATGCTTTGATAAGTGAAACAGACAAAGCGATATGGTTTGACATTCTTTAAAATTGATATTAATAAAAATAGATAAATCTCTTAAGGGGCTATTATGGAATTTACCTCTTAAAAAACCTACAGAAAAAATTGGAAGAGACAGTGTATTCTAACCATCTTCCTATGTTTTCCTGGGCATTAAAAAAAGTATTTATACATGTTTTATTTGAGTTGTTTTAGGGGATCTGGTCATCTCTAAAAGCAGTTTCCTAGCATTCAACATTATATAGGATCATCTAATATTTTTTATGAGGACCATATTTATCTTTTAAAACTGTGGAGATGAGCTATTGACAAAGTAGTTCTGAAAAATAAACCTAATTGTAAGAAAAAGTACATATTATACAAGTTTAATCCATTGGAATTTTGGCATGTTCAGTGAGTCAGAAAAAGGGACAAATTGTGAGAAAATTGAAGTGCTGCAATATTAATACAGAATTTTGCTATAAAAATTCTTTGATCAAATGTTGAATTTTTAAATACAGTTAGAATCACACTTTTGGGAATTAGTGAGATAGCATATAACGTTTTTTCAAAGCCTGTGAGTGTGTGTTGGTGGGTGTGACAGCCCCTCTTAGAAATAACAGGAGAATGGGGCAGGTGGTCTGCAGCCCTGTTACCACAGGTTTTGCCTACAGCACAGACAGCAGTCTCCCAATAATGCTGTTCTCCACTTCTCTTTCCCTTTTGCCTGTGTTATAGCACGGTTTTGAATTAAAATCAATTGATACTGCTCTTGGATGGATTAAGCTTATTATTTCTAATATGTCATTCCTTCCATCATTTTTGTCTCTTGATAATGACACATCAAATACCCAGTGGAATCTCCTCCACATTTTATTTCTATGTAAAAATAGTCAACAACGTATTCCAAGTCTCCCTAATCTGGCATCAGATCAACATTACTTCATTTCTTACTCAAAACTCTTTACTTCAAAAATATTTAAAATGATGCGAACTCCACAAAGTTCATTGAGTGTTTTATGCTTTCCTGTGAAACGAACCCATGTAATTCCTCACCACCTCTAGAGGCGGTTACCCTAAAGATGAAAAACAGGTTGAGACCATCTCTTTATAGAGTGGATGAGCTGGAATTTGAGACCTGGCTGTCTGCACAAGAGCCCATGCCCTAGGCTGCTTCTCACAACCTGTTTACTGCATAGATATGTATAGCAGCATCTCATACATATTGAACAGTTTCCCAAGTCTCATAAAAGTTGCATGCAGCAGATTCATTGTGTAATACATTATTGACATGTTTCCATTGATCACAGAAGGATGACAGTCAAACGCAGGCTTTATCACATCACTGTCATGAATTTATTCACCAGATGCCTCAGGCCCAGCATACTCTGTAAATGCACAGAGTAAACTCTTCATTAGATGGAGAATGACTCAAGAATTATCTTAATATGGGATCCCAAAGTAAATTGTAGATGAGAAACCACTGTTCCACTAACACTATTAAAAACCAATGGCTTCCTGAATTAGCCCTCAAGTCTTTCCCGATTGCAAAAGCCAGCCTAAAGTTCCTGAGAAAGGCATTTTACAATCTTCTTCTTTCCAACAGTTTTTGGGTTGTGTGACATTTGAAAGTTCCAGGACCTTTCTGGGTCTTAGTTTCTTGTGAATTAAAGCAGATCTATGTGTCACACGATTGTTCTGAGGGTAAATCAGAGAAGGTATGTGAAACGTTTTGTATAATGTGAAATGTAAGATCATTGTAATCTTGCCTCCATTTTTATTTCACTCTGTTAAAATTGTCCACCTATGCTCATAGGTTTAGTTACCTTTAGACACTGAGAAAGGTAAATTGAAAAGCTCAGCATTTCTTCTACTTTCCTTAAGTTACATGAAAAATTCTCACACCTCCCTTCAGTTCTGGCACTTGTGTTGAGAGTTGGCTGTGTATATGGGTTTCTAAGTGATTCACAAATGTGCACTGACAGATGTTTGGACAACCACCATGTCCTCCACCAAAACCCCTGTCAACATGTCTTTCAGAAAATGGGAGGTTAAGGAACAAGCCCAACGAAGCAGATATCTGCTGACTTGTTACCCTCACTCCAAGAAGAACCTTCCTTCCGGATGTGTCTTGTAGGGCAGTGAATGACCAGGAATTGATAACTCAATCAATCTCCATATTAAATAGAAACTTTCTAATTAAACTCCCTTTCATCACCAAACAACCCCTGTTCCATAAGAAGCACTCAAGATCCAAGAGAATGAGGAAGAGTAAGTATATAAACGCCCTTTGACCTCAACTCAGAGAGTGGGTCCCTCCATTGTCTCAGCCAGGACCTGGCCACTTTCCAGGGACACCTGGCATCCTGGACAGGAAGCACCTGCTGTGCATGTGTACAGGTGTCCTGGACCAGGTGTCCCCTTATCCTGGCAGAAGGCTAGTTTTTAGATCAGCCCCTCCTTCATGGCAGAGTATATCAGAATCTCCACATGTGCTCCCTCCTCTGAGATTTGCAGTCATTCTTCTGGGGCAGAGGCTTCATTCTGTGGTGGTGACCTAGGTGTGGATGGAGATATTGAGCATGATTAAATAGTTAAATTATAGAGTAGAATAGATCAGATTCAAGCACAAATAGTAAATGTAGGATGGTTTTGTGATCCTTTTGTTGGTGGCACATGTGAAAATTAATAAACAGAAACCTCATTAAATTGGAGCCTGGAGGCCAAAAGGAGACCTCTCGTGCCCTACTTTGATAGCAGAGCCCAACAGGAAGAAGAAAGATGGCCTCTTCTTGACCGGCAGGAAGCTCGGCCAATGAGAGACTGCCACAATTCAGCCAATGACAAGCCACTACACCTCGGAATTCTTTGTTTATAACAGCGCTCCCATCTTCTTCTTCCCCTCTATAGAAGAGTTTCTCCTCCCTTGCTGCTGAGGGGCTTGCACATGGCACACTGTGGTTGCAGGCCCTGAATTGCAATTCTCTGCTGATATCAAATAAAACCATTTTTGCTGGAGAAATAACTGTCTGTCTATTTGTTTAAGGTCAACAAACATAGGCATAATGTGTGAGTACACATGTGAGAATGTGCTGGTTGTGCTCTATCTGGGTATTTCTTGCAGTGAGTGTCCCAAAGTGGAAAACATCTTGTGTAAAGAGAGAGATGAATGATGAGAGGACAGTACATGGGTGAGTGGTTTCGAGCCCACTAAGTTTTTAGTGTCAGTGCCTTAGCACTCTACACTCTCCATTCCCAATTTGAAGATGCACAATGGCATCTTTCTTAACATTTTGGAAATCAGGATGCATCTTACAATTGATTTGTGCATTTAGTGTAGTTCTTTTCTGTTTGCACTCTGGAAAGCTATTCTTAAGTCGATAAAATGTTTCGGAAACACTGCCTTCTGAAAATCAACAGAATTGAGTGTGTGCTCGTACGCATCGAGCACCAGGAGATAAAATGAATCCCAACATGATATAAATCCTACTTATTAAGCAGGGAGAAAGGAAGTGTCCCGCTCCAGGGATCCAATCCACGTCAACTTCGGAGGAGAATGCAGGTCTCCATCAGTCCCTCTCCATCGATAGGAGATGCAGGGAGCTGTGAAAGCACTCTTCCAGAAGATCGGGATTCTGAAAATTCAGCTCTCCTCATGCCTCTGTGTCTCAAACAGGTTACTCACAGTCCATTTCAATTCCATTTCAGCACCTTCCTTTCTAAGTGACGCCAGAACTCATTTAGCTGACCAGTTTCCTATGGTTGGAAACGCATTTTATTTACTTTATAGTTAATGACACAATGGATAACTTGGTGTGTATCAGTTGTTTTCTTGTTTTGTTTTATTTTAAACGATTTCATTAGAACCAGTCTTCAGACAGGGGGCTGCTGGATGAAGTTCAAAGACTTTTATTCATGTTGCCAAGCTAGCTTTGAAAATGACATGCTAATTACAAATACTAGCAGGGTATGATTATACCAGCCTCGCAATCAACTCAGCAGCATTATTTATTCAATTAATTTGAGAAACATAAAATATTACAACATCACTTTCTTCTACATTTCTTTGATTGTTCGTTGGCTTCAGCATATTTTATATGTGTTGCCTTACTAATTGTATCAGTGAGAGTTTTTACTTTTGAGGCACTAGGAGTATAGAATTGAGCAGAACAGAAAATTTTTACCGTCTGGGTCCTCTGGGAAGCAGACGTCAAGATGGACTTAGCATACGTAGAGTGAAAGCCTGTGAGGGATGAAGGGGAGAGGGAGCAGGGGGAGACTGAGAACCTTCAACCACTGTGAGGTCCACACCTGTGAGAAGAGAGAGGGAAGAGGGAGGCCCGGGCAGGGGGAGCCTCAGCTCGCAGGCAGCCCTGAGGAGGGTTCAGCCAGCCCAGTGGGCAGTCCCAGAGCAAAGACTGACCTGATGGATATGTAGGGGAGCCACGTGCTGTCAAGACAGGAATGTCCCACTCCAGCTCTCCTCCCTGGCCCGTCAGCACATGAGAGCAGCCTGAGGGAGGGGACCCCAGCCTGAACGGGGCACTGGCAGCTAACTGTCCTACAGCAGCGCCCTCTGGACAGGAGAGGGGAGAGACACAGCTCCCAAGCACCCACTCCTCACGGAGACTACACTTGACTCAGAGGGAAGGAAAGTAAGCAAATAGGCAAGGCACACTGTGTTCCAGATGATAAATGCTGTGGAGAAAGTAAAGCAGAGAAGAAGGATGTGTATTGTGGCAGAGAGGGTTACAATTTTTACGTTATGTTAACTTTTATATTACATTATTACAGAAAACAAGTGATATTTGAGCAGACGTCTGAGGGAGGTGAGAGAGGGAGCCACGTAGAGATCCAGGGAGAGCTCCCAGGCAAAGGGAACAGCAGGTGCAAAGGCCCTGTGGCAGAGGATCTCCTGGCACATTTGAGGAACAAGGAGGTGGCCAGCATAGCTAAGTGAAGTGAGGCATAGGGGAGGGAGAAGGGGATGAGGTCTGAAGAGTAGGGATGCCAGCAAGGCTCTTACTCTGGTCAGGATGGAAGCCACAGGAGGGTTTGACTGGAACCACAACATGTCCCAGGGCATGGCTCTGACAGCCTATGGAGGAGAGACTGCACAGGACCCCACATAAAGTCAAGAGACCCACAACCATCCAGGAGAGCAATGTTGACGGGACCAGTGCAGTAGCAGGTGGGGAGGTGAGCAGTCAGGTTCTGGATGTTCCTTGAGAGAAAGGCCGATAGGATTTACTTATGTGCTGAATGTGGGTTGTGAGAGGATAAGAAAAGTCGAGTCTGACTCCTAGCGTTGGACTGAGAATTTTGTTTTAAGGGCTGTTTGTCTTTTTATTTAATTGAGGTAAAATTCATTTAACATAAACTTAATCATTCTGAGCATACATTTCAGTGGGATTTAGTATATTCACAACACCGTGTAACAATATCGCTATCTAGTTCCCCCAAATTTTCATCACCCCAAAAGGAAACTAGTGCCCATTAGGCGGTCACTGCCCATCCCCTATTCCCTCCAGCCCCTGGAAACCACCAACCTCCATTCTGTTTCAGTGAATTTATCCATTCTGGATATTTCGTATAAATAGATTCATATAATATGTGGTCTTTGGTGTCTGGCTTCTTTCACTCAGCATGTTTTCAAGGTTCATCCATGTTATAGCCTGAGTCAGTACCTCGTTCCTTTTTATGGCTGGATAATGTTCTATTATATGAATGTACCACATTTTGTTAATCCACTCATCAGTTGATGGACACGGGGTTATTGTGATGAGAGCAGCTACGAACATGGATGTAAAAATACATGTTTGAATATCTGTTTTCCATTCTTCTAGGTATACACCTGCTGAGAAATGTTTTAAATGGAGCTGTCATGACTGAGATGGCCTAGGCTGTGGGAAGAGTCAATCTGAGAGGAAAGAGCCCTGTTTTGAACAATGTGAAGTTTGAGATGCACCTTAGACATCCAAGTGGAGGTGTTGAATCGACTGTTGTAGCTAGGAGGCTGGAGTCAAGAGAGGCGTTGAGGGTGGATATGTAGGGTGTGGCACATGGGTGAGGGTGTCCTCAGACTGTGGAGGTTATTTAAGGGCTGAGACTTATGGGGTCACTAGGGGCTGCACAGGTAGAGGGATCTACAGCTGTGTTCTCGGGTGCCCCAATGGCCAGGGGAGCAGAGGAGTGGGGTGTTGGCATGAGGGGACACTGATACAAGGAGGGTATTTTTTAAATGGTAGAAACATATGTGTTTGCTGCTGGGGAAGATTCAGGAGGAGAGGGAAACTGAGGATGCAGGGGAGGGGGAAAGGTGGAGGTTTGCTGAGGCTCACTCTTGAGTAAGCAAGAGGGGTGGGGTCCACTGATTACTTTTCCAATCTTATTACTTGACATTTTCCAACCCACAAGCCAACCTGATCTACCTGTAGTTTCCTTCTACATCATCTCACTTAGCTAAAAATAAAGATACACATTTTTTAAGTCTCAGCTCCAAGATCAGCCTCTCTACAAAGCAATGGTGACATCCCTTGCAGCTAATGAATGCTAGAAACACATACTTTCTATAATACCAGGTACATAGCTCCAAATCCTCACCCCTCACAGCTATGATCACTGTTCACGTCTGCCACCTTCACAAGAGCATGAGACCTCAAGGAACAAAAGACCATTTTCTTTTTGTGGTTGTGTCTTTAATGCTTAAACAAGTTTGACTTGTTATGGGAACACAATAAACATTAATTTGCTCGATTATACACTAGAGTCTAATAATTTCAGATGAATTGTGTGGTTTCTATATTATGTGGAATTTCTTGGAAATAGTTTGTATACATACTTTGAAATATGATTATGGGTATTTGGTTTTGTATTTTGAAAATACTTTCTCCTATATAAAGCATAAAGACATATCTTTAGGATCATATATAATTATGCTTTTTACCAAAAATTATAAAAATAATCCATGGATACATTTTTTTCTTGTAAGAAAATTCCAACCTTATAGACAATCTTACATCCTCTTTAAAGGCCACTCACAATCCCAGGTCTTTTCCCTTTCCCCGTTAAGTTATTACTATTATTTGGTAGATATACTTCTAGGTCTTTTTTCTAGGCATTTAAGTACATGTATATGTGTAGAAAATACACAGTACTATTTGTGAGCTACCATGAGTATCATAGTTTGTTTGGCCATTTGCCTATTGATGGAAATTTAGGTTGTTCCCAATCATTCAGCAATAAAAACCCTATTGTCTCAAAGCAACCTCGTCTTGACATCACCCCCTCTCCCTTATCCTCCTTTACGTTTTCTTAGCGTACTCATAACTACTGGTGGAGCTCCCTTATAGTACATATGAATCTGTTTACTCAATCATTTCCTGTCTTCCCCTGTTAAAATGCAGGTTCCACACAAGCAGTGGGTCTATTTTGTATTGAGAAAATGAATGATGGCCCTGCCAGCAGCCAGACCCATGAACAGTGCTCAACACACCCACACCATAACCCTGTTGGAACAAGACAGAGTTAAGTTCACTCTGCAGCCACCAGAATGACCAGCGATTTCTGTCATTCCATCTGACCTGTCTGTCTACCATGAAGGCAGCTCTTACCAAAGTCAACTCAGCTCTGCTTTGGTCCTCCTGGCCCTTAGATAACAATAATTAAGATCCCAATCACCGAATTGCCTTTGCTTCTTGACGGCACCCAGCCCCAGCTTCCTTCCTCACCCAACACAAGCCCAATAAGGGATTTAAGTCTCAGTCCTTAAAGAAAGAGTCCTCTTCCTGAGCCTGAGATGCTCCCAGCATCCCTTGTGGGCCTTCTCCTTTTCTTCAGGGAGCTAATAAACCGGGTAGTTTCAGGACAGATGTGTTCTTGGTAGCCTTAACAGCATCCTAGTGTCTAGCATGGTTCTAGGTACTGCTTGGCACTCACATATTTTTTTGAATGAATAAATAAATAAGGGCTTTAAAACTTCTGGTCTACAGATCACACGTATTTTACATTTTAGGAAATATTTGCAATTGCCCTCCAAGGTGGCTATAAAAACTTAGTATTGAGAATATTCATTTCCCTGCACCTCCATGGACACCTATTATTATAAAACTTTCTAGATTTTCCAATCTGATGGGAAAAAATAAATCCTGTTTTATTTACTTTTCCTGTGTTAGGCATCACATGACCAGATGTCTATCGATATTTGTATTTCCCCTTACTTGAATTGCCAGTTCATATTCTTTCCTGTTTTTTCCATTTTGTTCCTTATCTTTTTCTTGTTTAAGTGTTTGTATTAACTCTGTTTTGTGAATCTTTGTACCACACATTGCAAATATCTCCCAATGTATCACATGGCTTTTATTTCTAAATTTTAGCTGTTTAATTTATTTTAAAAAAATTATTTACGACTCATGCTGGGTCCCCCAGAGAAGAGAATATTTATGATTGATTTACGAAGAAAGTATGTTCACGGGAAAGCTAAGGATGTGGGGGGAATAGGGCAGGAAAAGGCTGTGATTTGAGGGGAGGTCCGGCTCCTGCCGACCTTCCAGGGAGCTCTGCAGTGTGAGCTACACCTCAGAGCGGTCGGGCCTTGAAGCCAGGGAACCGATGTTCATGCTTCTGCTGGAGTCGGTCATGACTTAGGGTACCAAGCGCCCTGGCATTTTCAGCTGCCTGCCTGTGCAGGAAATGCATCTTCAGAAGCCAAGGGACGAGTAAAAGGATTCAAGGGTATCTGGGCAATTTGCCTTCTATTTCAGTGAATTTTGTAAAGTGAGACTTTTTCTGACAGACCTAATCATTTATTCCAATAACAGCTCTTAATTAACCTTTGCCTCTAATCGCTTCATGTGTTCATTATTTGTCTGTGGTGAGTCATCATACTTCTTATTCTTACAAATATCGGTGCACATTTCTGTCCTCTTATTTGCTTTCACTGGTGTGCAAGCCTGTTTCCCTGCTTAGATAAGCATGGAGCGTCTGTCAGCTTCCCTTCACAGCCTGACTCCCCCATTTCTTGATGAAAGACAAGTTCTAGAAAGTGCTGGAAAAACAGAGGATCCCAAAATAACACGATTCTCCATTTTTCCGGGGACAATATTTAAAAATTGCTTTTGTCCAAATTGAAGGAATTAATTTTTCTGTGACATGGTTAAAATTGATTTTTACTTATTACTTTGCATACATGTTCAATTTTATACAAAATAAATCAATATATTAATTTGACATATTAATTTTTCCCTCTCTCTATTGTCCCAGAACAATTTTATTTAAAGACTTCACATTGAAACACTGTTTCCAGCATCAGAGGAAATACTACTGTGTCATCAGAAATAGATTTCCAGAAAACATTGTATTCAGTTCTGTTTAAGTACTCTGTGATACTGTCTTTCAAAATTCATTTATGCATGTTGACCCGTCTCCATTTACAAATAAGGAAACTCACTTCTCTAGAATGGGGCAGCTTGCCCAGGATGGAGCTCCAACACGTGTTCCACATGTGCATGGTCAGCCACCGTGATAGTTTCTCTACTTCCTAGTCTTCTTTTTGTCAAAACGCTCTAGTTTTGTCCTCTTGACAAATTTGAAAACCCTTCGCTAATGCTCCGTGAAGAATCGTACCCAAACTAAGTGGAATCCATCTATTAATCTGCTAAAACTAACATTATCATATTTAGTCTTCCTACCTAGAAAGTGGAACATCCATCTCTGTATTCAAGACTTTCATATTTCCTAATAAACTTTAATCTTTTTCTATACAAAGCTCATGCATCTCTTCTTAAATTTCTTTCTTCTATATATTCCATATATTTCTGTTGTAAACAGAAATTCCTAATACCTGATGCATTCCAGGTTACCAGTGGTATGGAAGAATATAACTGATTTTAGGCATATTTACTTTATGTCTTACCAATCCATTAAAGTTTTATTATGTCTAAAGTTTCCTACCAGAAATATTTAAACTGTCCAATGATGTGGTTATATTTATCATGACTTTTTTTTTCACTTTGATTTTTAATCTTATTTTTGTTTCTTGCAGCTAAAGGAGCCCAAATAAAACAGAGAAATAGACAAAGATCTACTCCTTTCAAGTGCTCATATCATGTCAAGGGATTCAGAGATGTCACAGGACTCTTACGACGGGACCAGGCCTAGAGTTCAAGCCTCATGAGAATCAGAATCAGAGCCCCGGTGTGGCAGGGGGAAAATGCCTCCCAGATACCCAGGTCCTAACCCCTGGAACCTGTGAAGGTTACCTGATATGGAAAGGCTTCTTCGTAGATGTGATTAAGTTAAGGTTCTTAAGATGGAAAGATTACCCTGAATCATCAGAGTGGGTCCTAAATGTAATCAGAGGTGTACGTAATATAAGAGGGGCAAAGAGAGATTTGACTACAGGCAGAAGAGAAGAAAACCATGTGATGGAAGCAGAGGGGAGGAGAGTCAGAGAGAGAAGATGCTATGGTGTTGGCCTTGAAGATAGACCAAGGTTGTGAACCGAGGAATATAGGAATGCAGCCTCAGAGGCTGGAAAAGGTAGGGAAATGGATTATCCAGAGAGCCTCCAGATAGAACCTCCTCCAATGAAACCCATTTTGGATTTGTGACCTCCAGAACCATAAAAGAATAAACATGTGTTGTTTGAAGTCACCACGTTAGTGGTAATTTGTTACAGCAGCACACACCCAGGACCGAGTCCCTGCAACTTTTCCCCAGGGCATTCATCCAGCTGCCCTGCTGCCTCTGGTTCTGCTGCTCATTTTAATGTTGCCCCCCACATAGACTCGCCTTGCCACAACCCCGCATTTACCTCCTGCCATCTATTTAGCTTCTGATTCTCATGTTAATTCAGCCAAGAAGCACAAAAGAAAATAATGCAAGTTTACAGAACAAGAATTTTTTTCCCCATTCATTTTTAAGGCCAGACCTTAAGCCTTTAGTGGTAGGTTAACTGGCAGCCTTGCTGCCTTTGGGTTGAGTCCAAAGCCAAAACTGGCCGTCATGGCTCCTCTTTGAACTGGGGCTGTAGGCAGAAATGGTTTCCATTTTGGAGGAGGCTGTGGAAGACAAAGTCTATTTCATTTCTAGACCAGTCACTTTTTATGTTTTATGTCCTAAAGAATTATCCAAAAGTTCCAAAAAACATTAAATAATATGGTTCAAAGAGGGTAGTTGCAAGTTACAAAAACTCAGTTCAAACTAGTTTAAGTAAAACTGGGAATTTCCTTGCTGGGTGAATTCAGGGACATGTGAAACCCCAAATAGCACAGTGGTGTGCTCAGGAAGAACTATGAGCTCTCTCAGGGAGAGAGCCTTTTTGCTCCTCTCTGACCTCATGTCCTCATTAACAGATGGAGTCCTATGTGTGGCAGGTTAAAGTCATCTTTGATAGCCCACAAATTCATACCTTCCAAATTCAGTCACAGAAGAGAAGCTTCCCATATGAGTTCTCCAGTTCTGCATCCACATTCTTGAGAAGGGACTTAAGGGACAACTTCATGTCAGGTATCAGCTCCCAGATTAAAAAAAAAAAAGACGAAGAAAGAGGAAAACAATGGCCAGAGCCTGGGGTCAAGGACGAAATAGAAGCCCATGAGAACTCTGTGTGTGTTGGCGGGCGTGCATGGGGGCTGGGAATACGGGGCAGTTTTTAGTTACCGGAAGGGAGCTGACAGCTCCATCCCAAATGTGATCTTGGTTCAGCATCCTTGTTTTATTATTGACTTTAAGACAGTTTCTAATATGTGTCTTTGTAATAACAATAGTAATAAGAATAACAAGCACTTACATAACAGTGATTATAGTTATTATTGCTATTTAAATGGTGGGGGAATTGGGGCACAGAGAGGTTAAATAACCACCCCGAGGTCAATTTATTTGCTCTGGGTGGAGGCAGGATTTGAATCCAGGCAGGCTGATTCCTGAGCTTATGCTCTTAGCCACTGTACCACGTGCTAACCAGAGTCTTCTCTGCCTATTCTAAGTAGTATAACTTTAAATAGGTATTAAAATATTTCCAATGACTCTTCAACAGATACTGAAATCATTTTATGTGATCTATTTTAGAGGTGTGTATTAGTCTGGGTTATCCTGAGAAACAGGACCAATAAGGTCTGTCTTCTGTCTATCTATCTATCTATCTATCGACCTACCTACCTATCTATCAATTTATATGTATAAAGATATAGAATGAGGAATTGGTTCACATGACTATGGAGGCTGAAAAATTCCACAAATGTTTACCTTCTAATGACTGATTTAATCCAGAGAAATAACATTTTTAGGGGTTGGAATTTGGCTTCTCTTTTCTTGACATAGACACTGAGCTCGTCTCCTCATAAAACATCTCTGGCTATTTTTCTTAATGGACAGGAGTTAGGCGCAGTGTCTCTGGGAGCTCAGAGCCTCTGGGCACATTGGTAGGTCACACAAAACAGCTGGGGAAGTTAACCAGTGTAGCAACATAGCAATATTTAACCAACAGGCAGCATCTTGGTGGATAAGCTTATTTAAGTCTTAAAATAACATAGTAGAATTTCCATATGACCCAGCAATTCCACATCTGGATATATACCCAAAAGAATTGTAAGCAGGATCTCGAAGAAATATTTTTGCGTTCATGTCCATAACAGGGTTATTCACGATAGCCACAAGTTGGAAGCAATTCAAGTATCCACGTATGGATGAAAGGATAAACAAAATGTGGTCTATACATACAATGGAATATTGTTCAGCCTTAAAAAGGAGAGAAATTCTGACACATGCAACAAAGTGGATGAATCTGAGGATATTGTGCTAAGTGAAATAAACCAGGCACAAGAGAACAAATACCATACGATTCCACTCACATGATGTACCTAGAATGATCAAATTCATTGAGACGGAAAGCAGAGGGTGGTTGCCAGGAGCTGGGAATGGAGACTTAGTGTTTAATGAGTACAGAGTTTGAATTTGGGAAAATGAAAAAAGTTCTAGAGATGGATGGAGGTGATGGTTGCACAATGGGAATGTATTTAATATTACTGAACTTAAAAACTGGTTATGATGGTTAAAAAATAGCACTGTGGATTACAAATTATTTTCCTTATTTTACAGATGAAGAAACTGAGCTGAAAGTCAAGTACCTTCTGCAAAGACATGCACAGTCTAGGGCAGGCTGGTGCAGTGTCTACAGCCCCTCGCCATGGAACAAGAGGACACAGCTAACCAGGAAGGCCTGCACGAGGGGACAGAGTCTCTACTCACTAACACCTGTTCCTCAAGGGAAGCACAGGAGGAAGAGGGAGCTGCCTGCCTACGACACTGAGAACCTGCTCCTTCACAGGGTTTTGGTCATAAAAACTGGGACACGGATGTTGTGGGAAGCAGGAGTGGGGTGAGGGATTGCCTTTCTTCATCTCTGAATTCAAGTTCATGTCTCTTCTTTCCCAGATTCTCCAGGACTGCAAATATGGGGCGCTGAGAAAATGAACATACATGGGTGCTCCCAGCCCAGGAGTTAATTCAAGTAGGGTTTAGTTCAAGCTGTTGAGGCACTGATCTCGGCTCGCCCTTGTCCCTTCAGCACCCAGACCACGGGCGTGCCTTCCTCTCTCATCTCAATAAAGAAAGTCCCAAGGAACAGACATTGTAACCTGTCTTTCCGCTCAGAAACACTGCATTTTACCGTCAGTCCCCAGGAAGAAAGGAGAACGCAGCACTAAGCACCAGCAGCCTGTGTACCTTCACTGAAGATTTTGGCATTCCCAGAGGGAACATCTGGAGACAAGTTTTACCAGAGTGCTGTAGACTGACAGTTTGAGTCCACCTCCCCCCCAAATTCATATGTTAAATCATAACCCCTAAAGTGATGGTATTAGGAGGTGGGCCTCTTGGGGGTCGTTAGGTCGTGAAGGTGGAGCCCTCATGAATGGGATTAGTACCCTGATAAAAGAGACCCCAGAGAGCTCCCTTGCCCCTTCCACCACGTGAGGACGCAGAGAAGACTGGCTGCCTATGAACCAGGCAGTGGGTTCTCACCAGACACCGAATCTGCCTGCACCAGCCTCCAGAACTGTGAAATAAATTCAGTTATTTATAAGCCACCCCATCTGTGGAATTTTGTGGTAGCAGCCTGAGCAGACACGGAGGCATTCACCTTCCCTCACTCTTTGTAATGTCACATCAGGCTCTATAAAGTTGCCCTCCTGCCCCGTCCCTTTCCTCTCTAACCCCTGTCAGATTCCATTGTGTTAATGTCTTTTGTGTTTTCTCTCCTACTTATCCAGAGACCAGACTTCCAGAATCTTCAGACTCTGGAGGAACGCCAAAGTCTTCTCTGTTTGCTCACTCTTGTGAAAAACAGTTTTGTCTGACTGTAAAGACAGCAGCGTCTCTCCAACAAGATCTCACCAGCCAATTACTGAATTTGGAACCTTGCATAGTTCTTTCATGTATTTCTTGTCTAGAACGTTCATGTGTTAGGGCAAGGAAAGAGAAGAGTATGAAAGAAGGAGGAATAGGACATTTTCGTTGTTGCTTTTCCCCTGCGATGCTTAAATATCAAGGTCACACTTTCCTCTCAGAAATGAGAACTAAACTGTGACATTGATTTATGTGTTTAGGGCTCTTACATTTAATTTTGACACATATGAAACTACAATAATCCAAACAAAAGTTTACAAGCTCTGAATAAGTTATATATTTTACATTTCCCTCACTGAGGATACTTATTTCTGGAATGATCAAAGTGCATCCTAAACTTTTTGTTCTTGTTCCCGGACAGTCAAAGGAAGGTGGTGAATTTGATTTATCCTCTGGCTTCTGTCGTTTTTGGCTCTGTGCTCCTTCAATGTCATCTCTGGTGTAGTGGTATTGTCATGGTGTCACAGCTAATGACAGACTTGAATGATGATGGACTGATAAGTGTTCTGTCATAAATGAGGGCAGAAAATGAAATATTAGCCCACTCTGTTCCTTAATACTGTAAGCAACTTTAAGTGCTTAGTTGCTGATAAATTACAATAAGAGGAAAATTTGGGAGAACAGGAGAGGGGAAAGACTATGAGATGCTGATGTGATCATTGCTGGAGATGGAGGGTAAAGGCCTCCAAAATTGGGGAGAAAGGAAGGAGGAGGCAAGAAGGGCCTGGGAGAGATAGAGAAGGAGTGGAAGACAGACTTTGCTGTCTTGATGAAGGCACCTCAGTTCAGCATGAGCTACTGTCTTTCCAGAAAAGCTTAGATGACATTTCAAGATGTCCCATCCATGGTCAATTTTGCTAGCAAAGTGGAAAGAAATTGACCTTCAGGCCCTGGTTTTGGGCAGGGAGTGAGCAGTCTTGTGGGCCTGGCCCCTGGGTCCCTCGTGTACAGTAAGGAGCACTGGCATCTGTGTGACCTGTCCTTGTGTTTTCCCCAACACAGTTGTTAAGATCCCCCCGTTATCTGCCCACTTCTCAACTCACCACCTCGTGGAATCATGGTGAAGCAATCACACTAGTCATTAATGAGAGTGTGCACTCAAATGAACAGATGGGGCGTTGAAATGAAAAGAATCGGCTCTCACGTTGTAGACATAAGTGCAGGGAGAAATACAGGACATCTTTAGGGAAAATACAAATCCATTCCCACACATAAGGCTTTGAGGGCAAGGTCAGGCCACTGTTTCAGACCCCTGGTAGAACAGAGTCATGTCCACAAGCTTGCGCTAAGTATATTCATTGCCTCTTTGCTGTGTTGTATATGCTTTATATTTCAAGATGATTCTGTTTATTCCATTTTGAAGATAGGGGCACACATTTTTGAAAGCCCCAGGAGCTAAGTATAAAGTTACTTATTTAAGAAGTGCTGTTGGGATAAAGCCATGTGTTTAAGAAGTATACTGTCTGCTCTGAGATACATGGCTCAGGGTGGAGGTAAATATCTCTGTGGAATGAACGACCCAGCAGAGTGCACGTGTCCCATCCCCAGAAGCCCCCATTTATTGCCGCATCCTTTAACGGCTCAGTCGCATGTCTGGGCAGCTTCGTTAACCTGTCAGCTCACCCATCCGCCTCAAAGTGATGTATGGAGAAATTCTCCCCATGCTAAATAAGACCCCTTTGCCATTATTAATAATATCACAGTGATTCAGAACATGGAGCCATTAGAACAGTAATAAAAAGAGAGACTGTCATTATTTCAACCACAGAGCAGAAAACGAGGGGATCTTCCATAATTATGGACATTTGCAGCTTCCAGGCTCCAGCTAGGAGGGAAAATGCAGAACAGAGCCTGCCCAGCAGGCTGCCATTGTGGGAAAGGGCAGCCATGAGAGCCCAAACTGTAGGCTTTTATCCTGTACTATTTTGTCCTGAGAAGTAAGTGCAGGCTTGGCCTTCCTTGATTGTTCCTCCTTGACCTCTCTGGTTATTTGGGAAGGAGGACATTTAACATCTATCCTCATATTGTGTTACTATTCATCAAACCACCCATGCCATGACTATGCCTCCATACACCACTACAACCCTAGGTCTTACAGAATATTCCTTTACATTTACAATTTCCATAAGTAGCAGCTATTAACAAATTTGCTTATTAAGACGCTATTTACATTTCTAATATCAAGGTGCAATTTGATTCAGGGTAAATCTTCTCTTTTCATTAAATCCATTGGTGGTCTTTGGTAGATTTTTGACTGAAGAGTACTGTTTAAAACCCAGCTTTGCACTACAATATTTATATGCTTTCAGATCAACTTTTTTTATTTAAATATTTAAAAAGGAACACTAATTCTTCACAAAGTCTTCCAAAAAATAGAAGATGGAACACTTCTAAACTCATCTTATGAGGCTGGTATTACCCTGATACCAAAATCACACAAAGACATCAAAATAAAAGAACTATAGACCAATATCTTTTATGAATGTAGGTGCAAAAATACTCAACAAAATGCTGGCAAACTGAATTCAGCAATATACTAAAAGGATTATACACTATGATCGCTAGGATTTAACCTAGAAATGTGAGGTTGGTTTAACATCTGAAAACTCATTAATGTTGTCAATCATCTCAATAGATTCAGAAAAATAAGTTGCTAAAATTCAACAACCTTCATGATAAAAACACTCAAATAACTAAGAATTAAAGGGAACTTTCTCAACTTTATAAAGGGCACCTATGAAAAACTCACATATAACATCACACTTACAATGAAACACTGAATACTTTTCCCCGCAGATCAGGAAGAAGACAAGGATATCTGTTTTCACCACTTCTAGTCAACATTATACTGGAGGTTCTAGCCAGGACAGTTACGTAAGAAAATTACAAATACTGCGTACTGCTGAGAAAGGAAGAAGTAAAGTTATCTCTGTCTGAAGACAACATAATCTTGTACATACAACATCTGAAGGAATCCAGCAAAAGTTATTGAAATAATAAGTTCGCAGGATACAAACTCAATCTACAAGAATCAATTTTGTTTATATATGCTTGCAATGAACAATCTGAAAATAAAATTAAGAAAACAGTTCCATCTACAGTGGCATTAGAAAGAATAAAAAGGAAAAATTTAGCAAAAGAAGTCCAAAACTTATACTCTGAAAACTACAAAACACTGTTGAAAGAAATTAAAGAAGACCTAAATAAATGGAAAGTCTATGTTCATGCATCAGAAGACTTAATATTGTTAAGAAGGCAGTACTTCGCAAATTGATCCATAGCTTCAACACAATCTCTATTAAAATCTCAGTTTATTTTTTTTGCAGAAATTGACAAGCTAATCTTAAAATTCATATGGAAATTTTGAGGGACCCAGAATATTCAAAACAATTTTGCAAAAGAATACTTACCAATTTCAAAACTTACTGCAAAGCTAAAGTAATCAAAATAGTGTGGATTGTAGATTAATGAAATAGAATTAAGAGTTCAGAAACAAACTCTAACATTTTTGCTCAATCGATTTTTCAACAAGGGTACTGAGATAATTCAATGGGGGAAAGAATAGCCTCCAGTAAATGGTGCTGAGACAACATGCAAGAGAATGCATTTGTATGTTGATTTTGTATCCTGCAAACTTACCATATGCATTTATTATTTCTGAAAGTATTTTGGTGGATTCTTTAGGGTGTTCTATACATATATATAAATATATATATATGATATATAATATCATGTCATCTGCAAATAGCGACAGTTTCACTTCTTCCTTTCCAATTTGGATCCTTTTTATTTATTTTTCTTGTCTGATTGCTCTAGCTAGGACTTCAAATACCATGTTAAATAGGAGTGGTGAAAGTGGGCATCCTTGTCTGGTTCCCGTTCTTAGGGGGATAGCTTTCAAAAATCAGTTGCATTTCTATACACTAACAACGAAGCAGCAGAAAGAGAAATTAAGAATACAATCCCATTTATAATTGCAACAAAAAGAATAAAATACTCAGGAATAAACTTAACTGAAGAGGTGAAAGACCTGTACACTGAAAACTATAAAACACTGCTGAAAGAAATTGAAGAAGACACAAAGAAATGGAAAGCTATTCCTTGCTCTTAGATTGGAAGAATTAACATAGCTAAGATGTCCATACCTCCTAAAGCAATCTATAGATTCAATGCAATCCTTATCAAAGTTCCAACAACATTTTTGACAGAACTAGAATAAAGAATCCTAAAATTTATATGGAACAACAAAAGACCCCAAATAGCCAAAGGAACCCTGACAAAAAAGAACAAAGCTGGAGGTATCGTACTCTCTGATTTCAAAATATACTACAAAGCTATAGTAACCAAAACAGCATGGTACTGGCATGAAAACAGACAAACAGATTAATGGAATAGAATCTAGAGCCCAGAAACCAACCCACACATCTATGTACAGCTAATTTTCAACAAAGAAGCCAAGAACATACAATGGAGGACAGAAAGTCTTTTCAAAAAATGGTGTTGGGAAAACTGGACAGCCACATGCAAAAAGATAAAAGTAGACCATTTTCTTACACCATACACAAAAATTAACTCAAAATGGATTAATGACTTGAATGTATGATCTGAAACCACGAAACTTATAGAAGCAAATATAGGGAGTACACTCTTCGACATCGATCTTAGCAACATATTTTCAAGTACTATGTCTGATTGGGCAAGAGAAACAATAGAAAAAGTAAACAAATGGGACTACATCAAACTAAAAATCTTCTGCACAACAAAGGAAACCATCAACAAAACGAAAAGAAAACCTAACAATTGGGAGAAGATATTTGCAAACCGTACATCTGATAAGGGGTTAACCTCCAAAATATATAAAGAACTCATACATCTCAACACCAAAAAAA
Source organism: Diceros bicornis minor (assembly GCF_020826845.1). Lineage (NCBI taxonomy): Eukaryota > Metazoa > Chordata > Mammalia > Perissodactyla > Rhinocerotidae > Diceros > Diceros bicornis. Next base: position 57,475,229 of record NC_080759.1, read on the forward strand.
CTAACAACCAAATTAAAAAAATAGGCAAAAGACCTGAACAGACATTTCTCCAAAGAAGATATACAAATGACCAACAAGCACATGAAATGAAGTTCAACATCGTTAACTATCAGGGAAATGCAAATCAAAACCACAATGAGATATCACCTCACTCCCATCAGAATGGCTAAAAGCAACAAGGCAGGAAACAACAAGTGTTGGAGAGAATGTGGAGAGAAGGGAACTCTCATACACTGCTGGTGGGAGTGCAAACTGGTGTAGCCACTATGGAAAACAATATGGAGATTCCTCAAAAAATTAAGGATAGAACTACCATATGGTACCTCCATTCCACTGCTGGGTATTTATCCAAAGAACACGAAAACACCAAGGCATAAAGATACATGCACCCCTGTGTTCATTGCAGCATTATTCACAATAGCCAAGACTTGGAAGCAACCTAAGTGCCCATCAAGGGATGAATGGATAAAAAGATGTGGTATTTATACACAATGGAATACTACTCAGCCATAAGAAATGATGAAATCCAGGGCCTGCCTGGTGGCACAAGCAGTTAAGTGCGAGCGTTTCACTTCAGTGACCAGGGGTTGGCAAGTTCGGATCCCGGGCGCGCGCCAACTCACTGCGTGTCATGCCATGCTGTGGCGGCATCCCACATAAAGTAGAGGAAGATGGCCATGGATGTTAGCTCGGGGTCAATCTTCCCCTGCAAAAAAGAAGAGGATCGGCATCAGATGCTAGCTCAATGCTGATCATCCTCACCAAAAACAAAAAACAAAATAAATGATGAAATCCAGCAATCTGTGACAACATGGATGGATATTGAGGGTATTATGCTAAGCGAAATAAGTCAGAGAGAGAAGGTCAAATACCATATGATCTCTCTCATAAGTAGAAGATAAAAACAACAACAAACAAACACATAGAGACAGAGACTGGATTGGGGTTACCAGAGGGGAAGGGAGGAAGGAAGAGGGCGAAAGGGATGATTAGGCACATGTGTTCAGTGATGGATTGTAATTAGTCTTTGGGTGGTGAACGTGATGTAATCTATGCAGAGATAGAAGTATAATGATGTATACCTGAAATTTATAAAATGTTATAAACCAATGTTATTGCAATACAAAAACAAAAGAGAATGCATTTGGATCCCTACCTCACACATATACAAAAATTAACTCCAAATGAATTAAAGCCCTTAATGTAAGAACTAAAACTATAAAACCTTTAGAAGAAACCTGACCTTGGATTAGGCAATGCTTTCTTAGCTATCACACTAAAAGCAGAAGCAACAAAAGAAAAAATAGACAAATTGGACTTCATCAAAATTTAAAACTTTTGTGCTTCAAAAGATGTCATCAATAAAGTTAAAAAATAGAGCCCATAGAATGAGAGAAAATTTTTGCAAATCATATTCTGATAATGGACTTGTATCTCTAATATATATAAAACACATTTACAACTTAGAAAAATAACCCAATTTAAAAATGAGCAAAGTATCCAAATAGAAATTTCACCAAAGATATACAAATGGCCAATAAGCACATGAAAAGATGCTCAACATAATTAGCCATCAGAGAAATGCAAATAAAAAACATAATGAGAGATCACTTCATATCCACTAAGATGGCCATAACACAAAAAACAGATAACAAATGTGAGTGAGGATAAGGAGAAACTGGAACCCTCATACACTGCTGGTGGTTGGGAATGTACAATGGTGCAGTACCTTTGGAAGACAGCTTGGCAGTTTCTCAAAAAGTCACGGGATACATACCATTTTATTGGGTTATGTCCAGTAAAAATGAAATCATATGTCAACACAAAAACTTGTACACGAATGTTCATGGCAGCATTATTCATAACAACCAAAAAGTGGAAACAACCTGAATGTCCACTGACTGGTGAATGGATAAATAAAATGTGGAGTATCCATACAGTGGAATGTTAGGCAACAGTAAAATAAATAAAGGACTGATACATGTTACACCAGGAATGAACCTTGAAAACATGCTAAATGAAAGAAGCTAGCCATAAAAGACCATATATTTCATGATTTCATTTCCACAAAATTTCTGGAATAGGCAAATCTATAGACACAAAAAGTAGATGAGTAGTTACGTAAGGTTGGGTAGGTGGAGGTTGGAAGTAAATGGGAAGTGACTGTAATGGATATGCCATTTCTTTCTGGGGAAATAGAAATGTTCTAAAACCACGATGATGGTCACACAACACTGTGCATACTAAAATTATTAGATTGTACACTTATAATGGGTATGGTATGAGAGTTATATCTCAATAAAGCTGTTATTAAAAAGTAGAGTAAATATTGGGAAATCGTCTCTGCCTTTTGACCCTTTCATCTCATTTTCTGTTTTACTTTTATCTCCTCTCCCTCCTCCAAATGTAGCACAAATTGTAACCCATTTATTGGAAGACTCAAATCCCATTACACAGCTCTCAGAAATGACTGACTAACTAAGATTTATGAGACTACACTTTTCCACAGTAGTTACATTTTAAGAAGGGGTTTTTGAAGACATAGAAAGTTTAACAAACCAGTTTCTGCATTTTTAATGGTGGAAAGTCAGCTACTATCTGAGTAATTGAAAGACGTTGGAAATAAAAATGAGAATTCTTCGATTCAGGCCATTGATTTGTGGAGTCAGCTCTACTCTAGAACAAAATAAAACCAAACACACTTTGCCAGAATCCTGAATCAGTTGGAATGCTGCCAATTAAATCCCAGTGGGACTTTCCAGATATTGGCTGCCTTCTACGGTACCAACAGCATCTGTGAAGGCATCCCCTTCTGAGCTTGATTGACTTGTTACGTGGGAGAACTTTTTGGTTTGTTCTGGTCATTTCTTCTTGGTCCTATTATTTAAGAAAGATGAGACCCATGTCTGTGAGTCTGGGAGCAGAATGGACCTGGAGCCTGGGTCCAAATCCAGAGGTAATCCTGGTTTCGTGGGAATGTAACATTTTTACTACAGGCTTCTCTGTCTTTGAAAATACATGTGGAACAGCCTGAGGTCCTAAATGAAAATGAAAAGACACTAAAAACTTACATTTTTTGTTCGCTTTTGTATATTTTGATTACTTAAAAAAACAAATGCTTGAACAATTTCTAAACAAAGCTTTTTCAGTTTCTGCAACTTCAGTTCACTTATTTGAGCTGATATTGCTCTTCATCATGTGCCCTGTGGGGCTCTCATTTCACAGGTAGACACACCTTTGTTCTGGAACCCTGAGGAATGAGCTGCTGCTTCACTTCGTGTGGATCCTTTCCTGGGCCCTGGCTTAGGCTGCGGTGTGGGCCCAGGTCGCCATGAAGGAAAGAGTTAATAGTAGCTATCCTTTCTCATTCCCACGTCCAGAGCAAGCAATGAAGAAAACAAACAGCAAAGATTTAAATTTTCTTGACAGCTCACAAATAGTCACTAGAGAAGAGTTTGCAGATTTTTTAATAAGCACCAGAGAACTGAAGCCCAGTGTTGGCTCCCACACGAGGTTCGGGGCAGGCATGGTCTCTTCCCAGAGGTCTGGGACTTTGGGAATGGTGGCCTTTCCTTGGTCTCTGGACATGCAGATCTTTGCTGACCACTCTTCCTGAAAGACTGCAACATTTCAGAGGGGAAAATAAAATACAGTGATACATGACACTGAAACATTCAGATGTTCATGGGGGTTATCATCTAGAAGTTTCCCCAGAGGGTAAAATAGTTATCTTATTACAAACCAAACTTAGAAATACATCCTAGCCACACTGGTGAAAAATCAGTGAACGCTGAGTGCCGAAGCCTAACCATTGTTTAAAAATCTCATTTTCTCCCTTCATAATGATGGAAGATGTGGCATCTGAGCCCATTTGCTTGGCAGAGCAACATTTTATTTTTATATACTATGTGTAGCACAGGATCACATAGATATAGATTTACAAGGGAGAGTTTTGAGAGTGTTAGGTTTGCTAAAACTGGCACGTTCTCCTCATTTTTCTTGTGAAGAAAATAGACTTTTGATTTGTGTTCCTATCTTCCATCACAGCTGCTTTGCTTAATTTCACTCAGCTCCTTACACTTGTGGCTCTCTCTTACGCCCCCTGTTTCAGTCCATTGGGGCTGTTATAACAGAATACCGTAGATGGTGGCTTATAAACAACAGAAATGTATTTCTCACAGTTCTGGAGGCTGAAAGTCTGAGATCAGTGTGCCCAAAGATTCAGAATCTGGTGAGGGCCGGCTTCCTGGTTCATACATGGCTGTGTTCTTGCTGTGTCCTCACATGGAGGAAGGGGAAACAGAACTCTTCTTTTATGAGGGCAGTAATCCCATCATGAGGGCTCCACCGTCATGACCTAATCACCTCCCAAAGGCCCAACCCCCTAACGCAATCACACTGGGGATTAGGTTTCAGTGTATGAATTTGGAGGGGAAATAAACATTCAGTCTACAACACATACTCTACTTCCTGTAAGTGGCTCCATTCATCTGGAGGAATGCCCTCAGGCTGACATCCCTGAAGACGTATGCTGTGTGTGCTGTGTGGCCGTGGGTCCCCGGAGATGGCCTGAGAGGACTGTAAGGAATAAACACAGGCTGGGAATTAAATTGTAAGGCCAACATCACTCCATCCCTTTTACCTTTTCTATAGCTGTATCACTGAAATCTCACATAGTATCATTGTTATTGCCAAATGGAAAATTGGATTTTTCTATTACACTCCTCAGTTTTCACATTGGATTTTTCATCTCTGCTAATACTAGATTAATAATTATCAATAGAACAAAGAAAAAATAAATGTACATAGTGCTCTATTCAAAGTAGTATATGCAAGATGTTTATCTCACAATGATTTTAACTGATCCCTAAAGCAAAGTATCCCCTGATTCTGTCACTAGACTCACAGTTTCAGCCCCCGTGGTCATCACGATTCCTGGACAAAATCTCTTGTCCTTGGAGATGCACCCAAAATGGGACCAGGAGGTGCATTTAGCAGAACAGAGGGGTGTGCTTTATCTCAATGTGTGTAGTAAAATTCAAAACTCTGGGAACCCAAGCACACATCTTAGAGCATGGTCTGAGGAAACGTTCCTTGTGGGACCATTTCAATTCATTGCTTCTCTTTACAGGGTAGACATGCTAAGCGTTTGAAGAGTTAGCAGTTCTGCAATTGGTGAATTTTAATGGAATGGCACACGCCTTCCCCACATGAGAATATCTCCTCCCTCACCTACCACACATCTATCCATCAGACTTCCACATCCCACGGCCCGCCCTCTGGTTGAAAAGACAGCACTTGAATTTGCACTTCATGAAACTCTGTAATTATATCAGCCTCATTTTTATGTTATTATGATTTTCCACAACAATCTTTCCAATGTGTTTCTTTTTTAACTAAGTCATTATGAATCTGTCAAAAGTGTGAATTGTGTTATGTCTTGCAACACAGCTGTCATTGCACCTTTAAGAGGTGTTCTTAGCAATTGATTTTGCCCAAGAAGCTCAGGAAAGAGTGGAGACTGGGTTACGCATGACGTTTGATGTTCAAATGATGCCTCCCAGCCAGAGACCCTGTGGCCAGCTTGTGTTTGCTGCTGAAGCTGCACAGCCTCGAGCTGATGAAGTCTAGTATCTTCTTAAAGCATTGCAGTTTTATAGCTCAAGAAGCAAGCTGGGACAGAGCAAGTGGCATGATTCAGGACATATGACAGTGTGGGTGGAACCAGGACAGAAGGCGAGTCCATGTCTTCTGAGTCCACATTCATACCCCTCACCATTGGCATGGTGGAAAATGCCCAAACCTCTTAAGTACTCCCATTTAAACTGCTTTTGTAGAAAACTTGAATGTCCCTGGATTACTCAAACCCTTGTGATCAGTGGAGAGTAGATAAATTTCTTCCCTCACCACTTACATTCCCAGGGAGATGCAACTAGAATAGGTAAATGGAAGAGTCCCAAATGCAACTCCTCCCCCAAACACCTAACCCACCAAGGAGATGTATTTTCTAAAAGAAGTCTGCCATTAGAGATTTATTTCTTTGAAACTGATGCATTTAATAATCAAATCTAAGTATGATTTATTTAATCCGTGCTCTTCTACAATAGGGCAATCAGCAGGAACATAGGTTCTGTGGAAAGAGCCATTTTTTCAACTGAGATTGAAGAGAAGGAAGAGGCCAAGCACAGGAGATTCCTAAATTTCTCACTAGAATCATACATTAGGCAGAGAAGATAAATATTCTGCAGAGCTTTTAGTAACTTATAGATCTACAGCAACTCTTATTTTTTTTAAATTCCAGCTTAAAATGTTTTATTTTTGCATTCTATAAAACAACTATCACATTGGCAACATTAGATGTAAAAGTTACTTTAATTGACACGTTTGAATCTGGGATCAGAGGAAAAAATATAATCCACCACTTCCTCTCTCAGTGGGGAAACAGAAAGGATCTCTCGGGAGGGCATGAGACCCGTCAAGGCTGTTCATTCCGGATAAATTCTTCGTGAGTGAATGTGCTGGTTGGTCATACCTGCTCCTATGAAGACACATACTCTCAGGTATGAAACTTCTTGAGGCTGTGTCCTTTGGTGGCCCTTTGGAATCAGGTAGGATTGAAGTGGAAAGGACTGGGATAAAATAGAAGGCTGAGACATTGCACCTGAATTTCACTCACTTACATATAAAGGAACTGCCTCCCCAAGTTCAAAACAGCCCAATTTTATCTGACTTGGAGTAGAAGCTAGTCTTCTGCGATACTTTAGGGCTCTTTCTGAGGAGGTATTAAGCTGACTCAGATGAGAAGGGTCACCAATAGTGCCAAGGAAAGAAGTGCTCAGTATAATCCAAGAAGGAAAATGTGGTAAATTCTGAAAACTTCAAAAGAAATTTTGGAAGGGGTGGTAGAGGTTTTGCCACATCTTTATCAATATGTGTATAGCCATAAGTTCTTAGAGACCAAAGACAGGAAAACTCTCACGTTCACCTGTCAAATTATAGCACAATTGATTTTCAGTGCTTAACTTTGTATGTGATCATGTGAAAATTCTATATGTGAATATGTCAAAGTAGAATCTTAGATTTGGATGTGAACCAGAGGTCTCATTTCAAATGTGGCACTCTATTAATAAACAAACCTTTCTGACATTTGGTGACCCAGCTTCTGCTTGAACAGGCTCCTTTTAAAGATCAATGAGCCTCTGATAAATCATAAAATTAACCCCTGACATGAGGAGCTTTACCATCTTGGGCACTCTCTTCTAGAATTCTACTCAGTTTGACAAAGTCTCTCTTGTGATGTGGAACTCAGCATGACTCAGGGCTCTGGATGTGGCATCCACTCCCAACAGCACTGCCTATTAGCTGCCACTGAGACTACCAGTCCCAGGTCTGATCTAAATACACACCAGTCAGATGTGGAACTGCCTCATTCTGTTGCTTTTCCTAACAGGGGCTTCACATTTGCTGTCCTCTACCCAGAGCTCTCTGCCTTCCCTCTTGACTTAGTAACGTACACTCAACTCGATGCCCAAGGAGCTGCCCTTGGTTTCTCTCAAGTTAGAGTTCCCTGTCTTAGTTCATTTGGGCTGCTACAACAAAAATACTGTAGACTGGGTGGCTTATAAACAATAGAAATTTATTTCTCACAGTTCTGGAGGCTAGAAGTCTGTGATCAAGGCGCCAGCAGATTTGGCATCTGGTAAGAGCCCACTCCCTGGTTCATAGATGGCCATCTTCTTGCTATAACCTCACAAGTGGGAAGGAGCAAGGGAGCTCACTGGGTCTTCTTTTATAAGGGCACTAATCCCATCATGGGAGCCCCACCCTTATTACCTCATCTAAACCTAATTACCTTCCAAAGGCCCACCTCCAAAAACCACCACATTCGGGGTTAGGGCTTCAACATATGAATTTGGGGGATACACATAATCTGGCCCATAACAGATAGACAGGACATTAACACTCTGAATGTTCGCTCCACTTAGTTCAGTAGAAGCTACGTAAGGAGTTTTGTTAAACTCTGTTCTTGAAATCACCTTAGGTTGAGGCTGACATTGGCCAGACAAGCAGACCCACAACCCACACACACCACCCTTTTTGTGATTGTGTTTCTGCTTTCAGGATGGTTCTGTGAAGATAGGAAGATCCAGAGCACGTACACAGAAAAGTGAATACCAGGGACTGGACACCCACCTATAGTTCTGTGGTTGCAGGGAGCACATTTTCCCAGTGAATATTTCATTTCTGTTAAATCTGATAAATCTCCCCCTTTTCTAAGAATAAGAATCACTTTTGATTTTGGCAACCACAGAACAGAGAAAAAGCCTATCTTGTGTAGAAAGCAAAGGGTGATATCTTTTAATGGGACAGCCCCTCACATGTGTTTGTGATTTTAGAATGGTTCTTCCTTGAATTCACTGCCCAAAGTACAACATATCCATTTTTTCTAAAAATCTAACTCATTTCCACCTTGCAGCCAGGCACACTTTATTTATTCAATCCAAAGAAGTAAATTGAAGACCTACCATGTCTAATCAATGTGCTAGGTGCTGAGGATGGATAAATGACCTGATCTCTCTTATGGCACTTACAGACCAGCAAGGAGGACAGACTTTTAACCAGTAACACATATCGTCATTGAATGCGACAGGTGCTAGTTAGTGCACGGGATAAAATCATCTTATATTCTCTGGCATGTCTAATATCATCTTGACATCTGCTTCTCAGTAGACCTAGATTAACAAAAATCATAGGCATTCAGATGGTACTTGAAGCTATAAAAAGAGATAATGTTGCTCGGTGTGAATATAGAGAAAACGGCTCAGCTCTTAGCCTAGAAGAAGGGGAGCAAGCAAAAAATCTTAGATTGGAGGGACAGTAGACCAAAAAGCAAGGGGTTTATGAGGTAGAATTCCAGAAGACCTCAGGAATTGGAGGCAGGCACTGGTAGTTCTGAAAATGGAGATGAGGGATGTCTGAAAACAGAGTAAGTGGTGGAAAATTTGGATTAAAAGCAGTTCGACCCATAGATTTCCTCCTCTCCCCTACCTCAGCAGAAGACTGGAGATTTCCAAGGGCACCAGGCAAAACACAGCAGGGATCCATACTGAAAACACCAAATCAAGTGACTGTCCACCCACTGAGCAGGGAAGCCCAACCTCCCTACACTCAACGGTCAGTGTGCTGGTTGCCAACTTCATGTGCCTCAGGCAGGAGACCAGAAGATTTCTTTCTAGAGAATTTGGCCAATACGATGGACAGTCGACGACTCCTCAACTCAGTCGCCCTACTGTGAAGCCCGCCACTCTACCAGCAATGCCCACACAAAGTTCCAGGCCCCTTAATACTGACTCACTCTTAAAAATAGACAGATAGCCACCGATGAAGCTATGTGGGGAAAGGACCTATCATGAAACACAGACAGCAGAACAAGCAAACAGGAAAAAAGAAACTTGGAGGAAATGAACAACGCCAAAAGAAGGAAAAAAGAATCTTATAATAAAACCCATTATCGTTAATGGCTTTAGAAAGATAAGAAGTTGCAAGCATGAATCAAGCATAGTATGCTATAAAAAGGGAATATTCGAAGAGCAAAAACAATCTCTTGAATATTAAAAATATTATGGTAGAAATAAAAAAGAAATTCAATAGGCTGGTTGGAGAATAAAGCTGAGTAAATTGCCCAGAAAGTAGAAGAAAAAAGCAAAGAAGTGGGTCATTGAAGAGCAATGGAAAGAAAATTAGAAGATTGTTTCAGAATATATAACATCCAACTGATAGGAGTTGCAGAAAAGAAGAAATAAATTCCCAGGATGGAAAGACTTACGCCATCATATTGAAAGGTCCCATGGAGTACCCAATACAAAAATGAAGGCTTACCATTATAAAATTTCAGAACAATGATGAAAAAGACATTAAAGTATGCAAAAAGGAAAAAATGCAAATGGAAGATGGATAATCAGAATCTAGTGCAACACTAGAGTCAGGACATAATGAAAGAACACCTTCAAATTTCTTCAAATTATTTCTAATTTATAATTCTGTGTTTAGCCAAATGAAGATGTTTTCACACTTGGGAAAAAACAATTTTACCTTGAAAGATTTTTTCTTAGAATATGGTTGAGAAGATGGTCCACCAAAACTAGAGACCGAATTAAAAAAAAATAATAAAGTATAAAATAGTTGAATACAGGAAGAAGAATTTCCCAAAAGGAGAAAAGCAAAGGCAATGTGAACAGGAAATCATAGGATGACTGCAGTGTACCAGAGGCAGAGAGCAGCCTGGACCAAAGGTTCCAGGGGGGAGATATCCAAGAAAGGAAAAGAAAAGAAAAAAGAAAATTGACAGATTACTCCAAGTGTTTGAATGTAATGAGAAAACATTCTGCTTAGGGAAGAAAGTTTAGTGATCAACTGCAATAGAAACTCAGATAATCAAGTAAAGGAAAAAAAATCTAGGCAATTATTAACTCAAGACAAAACAAAAAATTGTTTAAGAAACAGGATGTACTTAAAAAACAAAGTCTCACATGTGAATTTTGACTCACTCTTAGTATTTTAAATACTAAATGCGTTGTTGGGAGCAGGCTAAGAGAGCTTAAGGGAGTGCTAAAACATCATCTTCAGTCATAAATCAGCAGATCATAGCTAAAATGAAGAAAATCAAGAAATAACTGTGTATGTTTGCTATTTAGAAATATGACTGCATTGTGGTCTTAAAATACCATTTCCCACAAAACAAGCCAAGGCTCCGTGGAGAAATAGCAATTCCAGCTCTTAGGCAAGAAACAAACAAAATGATACTGAATCATCATGTCACATAAGAGAGTAAGGGAGTCGCCAAAGACTACCAGGACCACATTCAAAGAACTCAGTGGCAAATTTGAACTCAGAGGTTCTCACTTGCCAAAGACGGGAAATTTTGTCTATTAATAGGGTAATAACTGCAATGAATTGAAACATATCAGAAATGCTTACATCCTTGAGTTCATACAGATTCAAAAAAAGAAAATGCTAACTGATCACTATTGGAGAATGCTAGGAAACCAACTCAACTCATTCTTTTGAAAACTGCTAAATACAGGGAAAATCAAACATCCCTCTGGACTTTTCATACAAGCTGTATCACTGGACTCCCAATGAGTAGAAGGAAAAATTCTCTATACAGAAATACTCCAGCTAATAGATTAAGGCAGAATGATAGAATTGGAATATCATCATTTTGTAATCCTTAAAAGATGAATAGATAAAGTTATTGATTATCAATGGCTGCTCACATCACAAAATGAAAGACAAGGAGACATCATGTGCCTTCAGACTGAAGAACATACAGCCATCTTGGAAGCATTCTGGTGGGGAAAAAAAATCAAACCTGAATTTGATCAAGCCTCTAGGTCCCTTTATCAATTGGTAGGAGATACAGAGGGCGACGCTAAATGATACCACAAGGTTTCAATTAACAAAATCCAGAACCTGAAAAACTCCATAGGACAAATGTCCTAATTTCTTTAACAAATAAATCAAGAGGAACAAACAAACAAACAAGAGGTAAAGGGAGAGTTTGTAAATTAAAAGAGACTTAAGAGATATTTTGACCACTCCTCTCTCTCTCTCTGGGTTCAAGGTCTTGCCTCCCTCTGACTTCAAGGTGGAAATGGAAACCTCTGGCAGATGCCTTTAATCCCTGCCCTCAAATCTACATATACATCTCTGGCTACACATATAAACTAAGAGCTTAGATTTAGCCTTGTGCATCTTCTCATGTATCTGATGCTACTGACTAACTTCTGTATCCTCATCGCTTCCCTGTGTTCTCACCTCCCTACTGCCTCCCAGGAGGGCAGGTATGCATAATAACTCACACCAACCTTCCTTCCCCTCTCTTCTTCTTTCTCACTTAGTATGTTTCTTCCTCCGCATCCATCTCCATGCCAGTTCCCTCTTCACTCACATTTTGCTCTGCTTACACTTTCTCATGATCAGATCTCCAGAAACACTGGCTCTGTTTTCATTATGAATGGAATGTCAGATAGGCAACCTGCCTGTCTTTTTAGGTCTAGTGATTTTGAAGTGACAGGAAATGAAAATGGGGAAATAAAGACTCAGTTGACGTAGGAATAGGGATATGCAGTCTATCTCCGTCTCACACACATATTCAAAAAAGAAATTTCTCCCTGCACACTAATGACCTGGTATTTATTATTCTGTTGTAAACAGATCCCATCAGGCCAAGTAATAATGGACTATCACAACTGTCAACAGCAGCAGAGGCCTAAGTACAGGGAAAACTACTATTTAAAATGCCTTTACCTAATTGTTGACCCTCAAATAATAGGGGGACAAAAATATTCTCTCAGGGATACCAGGTCTTCCAAATTCTGTAGTCCTAACCAAAAGAGTGAGTAAATAAATAGTCTCCTTTTGTAAGAAAGAAAAAAACTATTTTTTTTTGCAGGGGAAATTGATAAAAGTAGTTCAAGATTATATTTTATTTCTAGTATTCAAATACTGCAGGAATATGAAAAATGAGATATCCATAGGGCAGAATTCAAATCTCATGTTTTTAATGTAGCATAAATTTAAATAGATTATGTTTCTTGGGAAATTTCCTTCTTCAGAATATTTAATTTAGTACAAAGTAAGTGCATGTGTGAACTAACAGAGCATATTAGTGAGGATATTGGCAGGAAATGAAATTTGCTCCAGTGGTTTAAATGAAGAGTCTCTAATGAAGGGACTATAAGAAGCATTGGAAGGGTTAAGAGAACAAATAAGAGACGGTGAGGTGCTGAAGACTAGCAATACCAGTGACTGTCAATATTTTAGAGGGGAGAGTGACCCCAGAGTCCAGAAAGACCCCAAATCCTGGAGGAAGGACCACCCAGCAGGAGATGTAATCACAGAAGGAAGGTTGTCTGCTTAAGATGCAGTAGTGAGTTCCGGAGGAAGCAGGGAAGAATCACCAAATCTCTCTCCTCCCATCTTTGCTTTACTACCCGTTGGCTGAATACAATGGTATCCAGGGCTGGGAGCCCAAGTGAACATTGTCTGCAAGGCAAGCCCCCTGGGGTGAAGGCAAGGCAGAGAGGGCAGAAAAGCCAATTGGAGAGGTGACATGGGAGGCCAGTGGAGAGTAACCAGAACCCAGGGCTGCTCCTCTCCTCTTCCAGTTACCCGTGTGTATCTCTTTCTGGACACAGTTACCTGAAGGAATCTGGAACTAGATTGTGATACATCTTTCTTCCTTCGCTAACTGTTACTGCTGTTGCTATTTGAGCTTTAATAAACTAGCTGGAAAATGCTGAGTGTCGCCAGTGTTTTAGATTTACTGTCCAAACTCAGCAGTGTTATGGATAAAAGTCATTTAATAGTTCCAACCCACAGGAAATTGAAGCCAGATTACTTTGGTGTAACATGAGCAGGTCTATGTGACAAAAATAGATCAGTTGTCCTGGTGGATCATCAGTTAACTGAGTGATTTTAGATACAACACTCTAAGACTTAGTCCTTGGACTATCAACTGCTTCATCTGTCAAGTGTGTGTCCTTTCTATCCCAGAGCATATATGGGTCATGTACAAACCCAAATTTAAAAAGAAGTAGATGCTGAGCTAAAGAAAGAGTCAGAGATGAGTGAATAAGAGACCGCTCTCCTCCACAGAGAGATCCAGATGGCTACTAAACCTGGGTAGTAGTAGGTTTATCATTAAGGTTCAAAATTTATAAATTCTTTACCTTCCAAATGCAAAATCTATTGTACTTACTATAAAAGGAAACAAAAAAGGAATGACCTGTAAGAAATACACATCTGGACTAGGTTCTAAACATAACCTTGTCCCTGCTTCATGTTTTGTAGTTTAAAAATTAATCAATTTGGCATGGAGCGTGAATTGAAAAAATGAGGCAAAGAATCCCTTCATTGTGCTGCTGTCCTGTCATCCCTTTCCTGATTAATACAAGAGGATGGCTCACCAGACCTAGTTATTTCCTCAACCTTGTCCTCACTCTAGGTGCCTCATTACATTCTTTTCAATTATCCCATTGTTTGAGCCATCTTTATTGGTTGAGATGAGACTGATAAAGCTATTAAAATGCATTTGCTTTCTATTCAAGATGTGATAGGAAGATATTGGAGGGTTTTGAGCAAAGAAGTGACAAGATCTAATTTGTAGGTTTAACATATCACTCTGGCTACTGTATGGGAAATTGTCTAACTGGTCAGGAGGCTATTACAGTGGTACAGACGTGAGACATTGGTGGGTTAGCCTTGGTTGGTGGCAGTGGATGTGGCAAATAGGGGTCATATTTGGTATATGCCTTCAGGATAAAGCCAACCAAATGTACTGATGGATTGAATGGAGGGCTCCGGGAGTCAAAGATATCCCCCATATATGTGCCTGAAGAACTTGATAAAGGAGCATATCATTTACTAAGGTGGGAAGCTGTGGAGACCCTGGCAGGAAAAATCAAGAGTTTCACTCTGATTATTTTAAATTGAATATTCTTTCTAGACATCCATGTGGTGATGTTAGGATGTATCAATCTGGCACTCAGGACTGAAGAAATACATTTGAGTCCTCGGTGTGTATAGTAAACAGTGGGACTAGATGGAGTCATCTAAGGAGAAAATATATAGACAAAAGAGAATAGTTCTAAGGAAAGAGTCCTAAAGGATCCTGAAATTTAGAGATTGGGAAAAAGGGAACAAGAAAGCAAAATGGTCTCAGAAAGAGCCTCTGGTAAGATCAGAAGGAAGCAACGCAAGTTTCCTTTGTCTTTTACTCTAAAAACGGTGTCCTGCGTGTCTATAGAAAAGGGGATCATAGAATGTACTTGTGACTCATACAAATTATATAAAGCAAGTCCAGAGGAGCAGTCCAGTGCATTCTCCCTAAAAATAGCTCTGTGTTTATCTGTGTGTGCGTGCCTGCTCTTACACACACACATGCAGGCGTGTCTCCACAGACGTGCTATTAAATATCTATATGCAGATTTCTTCACCTACAGTCATATAGATAGGATAACACTTGATTCTTGGCAACCTATTCTAAAGATAACCAGTATGTTTTACTTTTCTGGAATATCAGTTTTTAAAATTTGACATTTTAATTATGTGTAAAAGTTCAACCAAATATATTACTATTGAATATTTTGACAAGGTTTTCATCCTATGTTCTCATTGAGATTCCAGGAACCAACTGTTCAACTACAATTACATAAAATGAGAAAACAAAAAGGAATCTGTGGGCAACTTGCCCATTAAATGATTGGAAATGAGCCTTAGATTTCTGAGATCCTGCCTCTCTGGACAGAGTGTTAGTTATCTATTGCTACATTACAAATTGTCCAATACTTAAAACAGCATTTATTACCCAATAAGCCCACAGTTTCTGTGAGCCAGAGATCTAGATGTGCCTTAGTTGGGTGCCTCTGGCTCAAGGTCTCTCTAAAGGCTGCAGCCAAGGTTCTGCTGGGGGACGGTCTGCTTCCAAGCTCTGTCATGTGGCTCTTGGTGGCCTCAGTCGGCACTGGCTGTGAGCCAGAGACATAGGTTCCTTGCACCTGGGCCTCTCCATAGGGTGGCTCACAACATGGCAGCTGGCTTCCCTCCAAGCAAGCGAGAGATGGTGCCCAAGATGGAAGCCAATGTCCTTGCAGGCTAATCTCAGAAGGCACATCTCATCACTTCTCTCTACTGTATTGGTTATTTTAAATTTAACTGTATTGGTTAGAAGCCAGTCACTAAGTCCAGCACGCATCAGGGTGGGTATACCTGGGGTCTCTGGAAAAGGCTGCCTCTAACAGACAGCCCAGGGAGCTGCATTTCTTGACACAGTGCTAACAGACCATGTGTGTTTGACATGAATATTCTGTAGTTTCAGATATTCTGTAACCATTTTTAGGCTCCAGGCTGCACACGTCTGGAAATTGACAGACAATGGGGAAACAATTATGCTATATTTTCTACTGCAGCGATCTATTCCTACATCTCATCTCAGTGCAACACATTTCAACTGAGCAGCAGCCTCGTAGCGGGGAGTAGTAACTTGGCAGTGTAGGTTATTTTAATGAACACTTTAAACTAAGTCTTCACCATCTGTTCTGTTTCCTAATTACAAACCTACACTCATTTGCAGTTGCATCATTAAAAGTGAGATTCTGGCAAAGTGCTTTAAATGCTTGTCTAGTTTGTCCTCTTGGTTCCATGCTAATTTCCTCAGTTGCGACATCTTAAAGTCCAAGGCATCTCATTTGAGGTGAAGACATGAAAAACAGCATTATTGTACGTACAGTACTCAAATGTATGGGATTTGTGTCTTGATTATCCCTTCTTTCTCTCTTTCTGTCTCTCTGCAATTCTCCCATTGCAAACAAGAATTCTCTTTAAGAAAGATTTTACATTTCAAATTCCCCAAGTGTCTTTGGTAATTTTAGCTTGCTTTAGGGATAAGGGGAGGATTTAAGTGGAAGCCCTTTAAACAGGAATTAAACTCATTTGCACAATTTAGACCTACAGATCTCTCCTGCGAGCACAATGAGGCATTTCACAGAGTTTAACTCCGCAAATACTGTTTTACTTCTTTGCTTCCCCTCCCTAAGGAATTATTCATCAAGACGAACTCTAAGGCAAATCAAGAGATATCAAGAGATATGTAGTTTTTAAAATAATCTACTAATATTCAAAAGATATTAGGCGGATTTGCGTCTCAAAGGATGCTACAATTTGAGAAAGAATGGATGCCCTTCATTAAGACCACGGAGAGTGCTGCATAGGTAAGTAAGTGAGGCATTGTGGGCCTTCTAAATATTGACAATCTGAAAAACAGCCCCCTGCCCTCCCCATGCTGTAAAATCTCAAGAAACCCTTCTACCTTCACTGAACACGGGGAAGAATGACTTAGACTGCACCATCCACTAGGGGCCAGTGATGAGCGCTTCCTGCCAGCTAACACAGTTTTGCTGAAGAAGTGGCATGTGTGCAGTAGTGCCTAGAGGCCCCAATCACATGCTCGAATAACTTTTGTTAAATCAGCAGACAGCTCCGATTGGTAGACAGGTCAGCAGGTAGGCACAGGACAGCACTGGGTCCAGGCACAATGACATCTAGGCTGTCTTCTTGAATACCTCAGCCTCCGAGCTCACAGATGTGGTCAGATTCTTGGGGCAGTGAGTGGTCCCCTGCTGCAGAGTTGCACCACACCCCAAAGCAGGGGTGATAAGTGACAACCTTGGGGAGAAGCATGATGGAAAAGGAGACCTCAGGTTTCTGTGCACACCCGAGGCTCTCATTGGAATGAATCTGCGTGTTTTCCCTTTCAGCCTGGTTTGCACAAATTCGCCACTCATATTCTTAATATTTGCCTGAAGATGGCCTGTCGCCTATCATAGAAGACCATATCAATCTCATTTTCTCAGCCCGGGGTACTCTCCCTGACAGTACCTGTACCATGAATCGTGCTCCAAGAGTCACATCCTGTCTTTTGAATGGTGCACTTAGAAAGGGCTCCTGTATAATTTCAGCAGGACTTAATTCTGTTCAAGTCTGTTAAGAAAATAGTTTCACAAAAACTATTGGTTACAGGCTTCTAATTTCCTGTCATTACAAGATGTTGGAGTTTTAAAACTAAGTCTTCAAGTGCAGTTGAGAAACACTGCACTGGTGAGTGCAGGTATGTCCGGAGACTGTTTTAAGGGCAGAACATTCCAGAGAGAGAGTTTATTGAACAGATGTTAACTAGAGGTGAAGGACCTCTTATTTTAAGAAAGCCAGGGTAAGTTAATGAGTATCTGGAAGTGTTTACTCTGGATTTTTCTCCATTCTGGGGAGTGGGAGGGGTTCCTACTTTTAGGTACTTTCTTTCATGCTGTGGAAACTGGATCTCCATACCTGAAATATTGTGAAAATAGGGCTGTACAATCTGGAATCTGAGACTAGAGGAAAAATAATAAGCATGGCAAAAATTCAGAGTGGAGAGATTAGCACAGATTCCAAAACAGAAATTATCAGTGGGAAACAAGCTGAAGACAGTTGAAGAAATTACACGTGAAAAGGTACAGAAAAAACCAGCTACATTTTCTTTGGATAAAATATTATTTTAATGAGTTTTTTTTAAATTTTGTTTTGTTTGAGAATAATGAGTGTTCTTAATGCATAGGTGAGACTCTTTTGTAGATATCTCTTTGTTCAGCCTTTTTATACCTTTGGAGACTTTGTGAAAGTTTAAGGCCACTAGGTTACTTTTAGGAGCTCTGATGAAAACTTTTTTCGAAAGCGGAAGTTTAGACGAAAGATCTGGAGCCCAGAGAGCTGGGTTTGAGGGCTGGTTTTATGACTTGAGAGTTTCCGACAATGAACAAGTTGCTGAGGGCCAGAGCATCCATTTCTCTCTTAATCCTGAGAGTGGTACCAATTCTTACATCCCATAGGACAGAGAGAACAGACTTGGAGAAGTTGCATAACTCATAAAACACTAAACAAAAACTAACTACTATTAGAAGTGATCATTATGGAATCTGTAAGAATGCATGGAATGGCCCAAGTTGTATGGATTCAAACTAAGCATAAATCTCATCAAGTCGTTTCTGGTGAGTACAGAACACTATGTGAGTGAGGAGGGCGTATCTGATGGGAGTTGTCGAGAGGCATCTAGGCTGCTCCAGCCTGTACATCCAGGAGTGACTACACTAGTTCCTCACATTCTGCATCCTTCTAGCCATGAAGTGCTTAATGGTATCTAAACAAAATCTCCTGTGCTTTCATACCGATTGCCAACGCCATTGGCCAGTCTTATTAAAATCTGTCTTAACTCTAAGGCAGCAATTGATTCCTGGTTCTAACCTTCTTATGTTCATGAGGAGAAAGCTTCCTGGTGCATCCTCTTGGCCCATCTGCCATATGGAGTACTGACCATATACACCGCCTTCCACTTTTAGTGCATGAAGTGCCCTGGGTCCTCTTGTTGCAGGGCCTGGAATGCACAAGCTGGCCATGGTTGGCTCACCCAGGATCACAGTAGTGCAGCAAGGGCAACCTGAGATCCCAGCCTCACCTGGGACACAAATGGACTCCTTAGTCACACATGCTCATAGCTCCTGCCTCTTCCTGCCTGTTCCTGATGAGGCAGGAACAAAACACACCCCATGCATTCCTAGGAGACCCAAGGGGCGTGCACCGTGTACTCTTCATTCTGGCCAGTCCCCGAGTAGCATCTATCTGTCACCATCCTGACAGCTTCAGCTGTCCTCGGCCCTGAGAGCCAGGTATCCCCACCCTCACACAGGTACAGGTAGTCTCACTGCTGGGGCTCCCACCCTGGGGCCTCCAGCTTGACAAAGTGGCTTTCTGCATTTAGATGGGAAGAGCAAGAACACATACCTGCCCACTTTATACCCAAACGCCGATAGGTCACCAAAGTGACTTGTCATCACTTGTTTTTTGGGGAAATGGCTCTTTCAAGTTTTACCTGTAGCCCTACCTCTACATGACACCACCAAATGGGTAGCTGGGTAGTTGGGGTGAGGGAAACATCCACCTGGTGGATGCCACTGTGCTGAGAACTGCCCTCACCTCATCCTGATGCTCTGTCCAGCGCAGGGGCTAGAACCCCTCTTCTCTCAGGCAAACTGATTGCCAGGAGGTCCTGCAGCTCTTCATGCGAATGCAGCCCTCAGATGTGTCCAGGCGCTCACCGACACCCACCAGGGCCACGTGCAGGTAGATGCCAGCTACCCAAGGAGAGGACATTGGGGAAGGCTCTCCAAGTGGCTTGCCGTTACATAATTAAGTCTAAATCTCATGGTTATGCTAGGAGTTTTCCTTGTACAGGCACGAATCACTGAGCTGTTGGACTTTTTCATTTACTTTAACTCAAGCATACTGCTCCTCAAATAAAAACAAAAAACTCCTTTTAAAATAATTACCTCCATAATAGTAAAGAATCCATGTTCCTTAGTGATGAGAGAAAAATTTAAGATGTAAACAAAAAGATTGTACTGAGTCATCTAACAGTTAAATGGCAAAAGAAAACTACCCTCATTTTCTTTGTTGTGTGTGAATTGCTTTCCTCTTAGCAATAAATCATTCACTCAGTAAAAGATAAACATTTTATCATTATTCCATGTAAGGTCCATATAGAAAATATTTACACAAATGGTTTACAATATAAAGATGTGGGAGAATTTCTCATTTCAGTGATCCAAGTGTCAAAAATAACGTAAATATTGACAGGCTTTAAAACTTACTCACATAAGCCATAATAACAGATTTTTAAAAAATTAAACCAGCTCTCCAAGGGCAGAAATACAAGATGTGGGATGTATTCAATGAGGGAGGGCTTGGAACTTGTATCTTTTGGTTGTGAATTGCAAAGTCATTATTTCCGACTGGGAGAGATAAGAGAGATGGCAAACAGGTTTCAAAAATATTGACACTGTCAGTGGTTGTAGAAATCAGGGATATTTTTGCTCACTTGCTCTCGTTTCATGCCCGTGGAAAGCAACCTGGGAGATATTCAGATTGACAGCAACCTGGTGGAAGAGACTATTTAGGAGCAGATTTAAAATAGCAAGTATCACTGTTTTCTATAAGTCAGGAGTGCAATAAAACAATTTTTCTGAAGTCTCATTAGAAGAGTTAAAAAGTGTTGCTAAAAGCCAGAGGAACTGACGGCAATACATAAATTGGCATGCCATTTCAAAGACTCTTTCCAAAACAGAGAAGAGAGAAGAATCATTTCAGAAGACCAATGATCTGAGACCATTTAGCTGGGCAAGATATCTTTGAGGTGGTTTTCATTCTCTCCAGGGATATAAATCACATGGCACATGGATATTTTTAAATGTTCTTTTTTAATGTTAAATTTCAAAATAGGAGAGCCTGAATGGAAGCTGAAGGCATGACAGACCATTCATGGAGATATTACTGCCCTGGGAGTGGAGGCAAATGTCGCAGCAGGGAGAGAAAGCAGAGGACCTACTCACTATGGCTCTATTTACATTTTTCTTATCAAGATAGTTGTATAATTGGTTCACCATTTCTCCCTTTTCTTATGCCATATCTTCTCAATTAGGCTCAGAGCTCTATAGGGCAGCACCGTATCTTACACTTCTTTTATTTTCCCCTATCTCTTGAAAGCCACAATAAAGAGAAACTTTATGAATACTTATTGGTTAAGCAAATGAATAGTCCATGCAGAAAGGTCAATTACGATTCCATATCTTGCAACAGAATTTGCTCAAAACTCTTATTATGGTGATATGCAAAAAACCTTTAAATGGAAAAAAAAAACTATCATTATGGGTAAAGAATCATGCAACATGCAAAAATACTTCTTAGGAAGAAAGGTGATCTAGTAATCCAAATTTTACCATATTAACGTTAAAAACAGACTTTATGTGACCTCTGAACCAGAAGGATGGAGTAAAATGACATTGATATGTAAATGCTGTAGCTTCTTTGCATCTTACAGTTTAATTCAATAACTAGCGTGGATCTTAAATGACTAAGAAATTACCTGTGTCTGTAGCATCCTCACAATAGTTCATAAAACTAACATTACTTTTATGGGGTTTGTGTGAAGTTGAATAGAAGAAAATATCTGGGGTTTTAATTATGGGGGACACATTATATCATTTAATATGAAGCTCAGAGACATTTTATTCTCATTTACAATTACGGGTGTTTCTCTGCATTCATTTATGATTCGAGTTTCAAGACTGCTAACTGGGCTTATCCTGCTATGAGCTCGGCAGTGCAAATCCCTGGGCTGTCATTGCTAATTGTACGCCCGACGACACACACACTGGGGGAATGAGGTCGTTTAATCTTAGCAATCTATTTGGAGATTGTTCCTGTTGGTTGACTAAAAATTACTTCTAACTCTGTCAGCTTATCAGATCAAACTTTTGCATTTTAATAAATATGGTTCAGAGAGCTGCCCAGAGCCCATTGTGTTGAGGCATCAAGCTCCCCTGTGAGCAATTATCACTGCAGTGGAGCTGTTGATGGAATCTGTGCTTTGGGGTGAGGCCATCAATGTTTGGAAGAGCTTTCACTGAGCCATCTCTCCCAGCTAGAAGCCCTGGCCATGTTAGGGATGCTGGGAGGCAATTAAAAAACTCTCTCTCCTATGTTTTGTACAAGAATACTATCCAGAACGCTGGACAAATATTTGGATAAGAATCCGCCATAGCCATTTTTACATTCTTTGTAACACCATATTCACTGCTTGGGTAGAGGATTGTTCAACATAATAAAAGTAGTTAGAGGTTATGTGGTGGCTTGCTTTCTGAAGAATTTCCATGGGCACAGATACTTTTGAATTACAGACAAAATCTCCCAGACTCCACCAAAGGTTTGTGCCAAAGTTGTCATAATTACACATCTTGGAATATTTGTTCCTGCCAGCAATGAATTAATGAGATGATATCACTCATAATCTTTGAATACTATGAAGTAAAAACAGAAACAGGAATAAAATAATGATGAGCGAGGGGCTTCATTATAGAAGAAACAACAATTTTCGATTGTTGAAAAGAAAGAACATCCTAGCTAATGGAACCAGAAGAGTCAACCTCCAATCTTCACGAACAGAGGGCTGGGAGTGGAATGGGTAGCGATGAAGTGGACACCATCAACCGCCTCTGTCCATCAGCACTAACTCTTCCTGCCCCACCACTGTGATCTCCATTTGGGTCAGATGTTATTTTGTTCTTTCTCTGTGCTTCCTCTGGCCACCTTGACTGGGGCTGTGATCATGAGGAACAATTTGAAACCTTCCTCAGATAATCCGTGTTGCTTCATGCAATGCAAATCATGTTAAAATAGAAAATCTTTCTCTTATGGCAGAAGAGTGATGTTTAATTAACATTAACTTCCTCTGATGAGTGATACACCGTTGAAATAAATATAGGCAAGATGGTCAAGTGAAAATGCATTCCGGTTCCGGCAGGCCATGAAGAAGCCCTGTGAGTTGGGGCATTTTTTCATCTCTCTGAGCTTCTCTTTCCTCATTCTCAGTGATCATAGAGGACCTCTTGACTCTATGAATCTATGATTCTTTGAATGTTAGAAGGTAAACAAATTTCTTAAAATACCAAAACTGTGCAAAATACTTTTTACTATATTGTGGAAGCTAAACACTCTCTCAATTTTCATTATGTATCCATCTATTCATTATTTTTAGTTACAACTAGATGGATACTTAATGGATGGATGGATGGATGGATGGATGCGTCGGTTTGCGCCCAGGATCCGAACCTGCAAACCCGGGGCCACTGAAGCGGAGCACGCGCAATTAACCGCTGTGCTACTGGCCCTGAAAAAACTATTTCTTACAGAATTTCAAAGTACATAAATTGTTTCTAATATTTATCAAGCTGTCCAATTGTATATTAAGTATTTAAAAATCGTAAAATCTTGAAGAGTCTAAAAAGGTAATTTAGTCTGTTTACCTGCCTCTAGGCAGGACTTACATAAACCAACAGAGATAATTGGTATCCTGCCAAATGACTATTTTTTGGTCCAAGCAATTAATTTTTTTCCAATTAGTGGTGTTAGAATAAGAGTTGTTTCTTATAATTAATGAGGACAGTGACTATTGAGATTGTCTTAATATCACATCAGCACATGGAATACAGCAGGGCAGCTCAGCATCATATTTTGGGCTGTGCCATCTTCATGTAGCCACTTACAAAGCTTCTGAGGCCAGCCAGTATCTATTACAGTGAGCGCCACTGTGGGAAAAAATCATCTTAAATATGCATAATTCAGCTTCTTTGTTGTTGTTGTTAATTGCTGTTATTTAGAAAGTCTTCCATGTCCTTATACCTTGAATGGACCCATCAGTTAGGCCCAGAGAAGCAAACACCAGGGTCTGTGTACTGGGAACTGATCCAAGGCCAAGGACCAGGTAAAGTGTAGTAAATAACAACAGCAATAGTAGTAATGATATTTGCTATAGGCTCCATTTAATGTGTCTTTTATGTAACTATGAACATAGGTGTTCTATTCATCTGAAATCAGCACGTTTATACATCTTATTCTACTAAGAACGTTTGGTGAACATTGATGGATGGTAATGATGTTTAAAACCACAGTGTGCTCCATCAGCTCAGCCAAATGTTAGTTGCTCAGTGTCCACATACGTTAGATGTGGACAGATTTTTGCTGCCAGCAGAAGTCATAATTTAGCCACAGCACCCACATCCACGTTGTAAGCATCCAGGGCTCTCACACAGGTGCTTGTGTGGCACACAGACACAGAGCAGCTTTTTTCCCAAATGTGAGCACTTTACAGGGCCATTCAATACAAGACCTTCTTAGACTTAAACTCAGACAGTCAATGTCATAAAGTTTCTTTAAGGAAGATCCTGTGAAGATAATCTTAAAAGAAGTCAATTTAGCTTGAAGGCTAAGAAGAAATTTAGGGTGTGTGGTTTCCTCTTCCTTTTCTTCCTCCTCTTCCTCTTCCTCGTCCTCTTCTTTCTTCTATTCCTTCTTTAAACGTAATGAAACAAACCCTTAATGGTTATTTATGAACAGGATTCAAAAGGAAGATTTTGCCAATATGTTTCACCACGAGGTTTCAATGGAAAAACTTTATCCTGGCTAATAATTCCTAAGAGCCAGCTTTGCTCTAGAAGGCAAACATTGAAATAATAACAACAAGAAAATAAACATATTCCAAAACCTTGAGAACAAACGGCAGGGATTTACGTAAGCATTGCTCCTTCATGGAGCTGGCTCCTATTCTCGTGGTGCACATTTTCCATGAAAGGAAAATCATGAAGCTTCTTAGCTTCTCTGGTAGCAGCTTGCAGATACCTAAATCTGATGACACAGAACATATTGTCTCCAAAAGGGGCTCAAATCATGGAAATTAACCAAGGTGTAGACACTTGGAATGCAGAACACCAATCTCTTGAGAAACAAACGTAATACAGTCAGGTGTCATAAAATAAAAATTAGATGCACCTGGTCTCCCCTGTTTGGAGAAATGTGGTGTGATGGGAGAAGGTACCACTTTCTCATTGAATGTGAAGAAACGTGTGTCAGCATCCTTTTGGAAAGGCAGGATTTGAGAGCTGTTTTCCTCCAAAGATATGGATAAAGTGTCTTGTTGCAAACAGTAACATTTAGTGGTTGTGTTTGTTTGGAAAAAGGACTCCTAGATGAATTTATTTTTAACTCTGTAGGAAATAGAGAGAGAAAACAACAAAACAAAACAAAGCAAAAATAATGTAATGGAGTCTAATGCCAAAATATACAGACTCACCATGAGGGTTTTCAGAGGCAGGAAGGGTCATAATAAACACAATCTCTGCACACTGACTACTAGTTTTGACAATGTCTTCTGGTCCCAGTCTTCAAAGATCCCCCTCAGGTTTAAGATAAGTGGTTCAGCTCGTCTCTCGACGGTGGCTCTTGGGATGCCGAGACACCTGGTGAGACTCGTAAGACTGGCCTTCAATATGTAGAAACTACAATTTTAGACTTTGAAGTTTTTAGAGAGCTACAGTTCCCTGACTTGGGTATTTGAGACACATTATCTTCCTCCAATCCTGAAAATGTAGTATTAATGTGCCTAGATTCTGAAAAAAGCCCTGGCCCAAGAATAAGAGGAAGTCCTGGGACCACGTCTCTAAAGACCCTGATGTTCCCATTCCACACACAGACCTCCCTGGGCTTGAGTCTAGCCTTCAGAGTTCAGGACAAACTCCTCTCCAGGTTTTAAAACCAGAATTTGGAAGTTAGATCCACATATGCTATCAACATTCATATATGTGTGGGATTTGATGGTCTGGTTGATTATGCATGAGACTTAATATAGAACAAACATATTTAATTGGAAATTAGGAGCCCAGAGTTCTGTCCTTTTCAAACCGACTAGCTTTTGAGTCTTCATTTCCTACTAATTAACATGAGAATGATATCTATTCTTGTTATGTCAGTGGTATTGTATAAATTAAAGGAGATAACAGATGTGAAAGTGCTTAAAAAATCGTACATAAGTGTACAATTGGGAAGAATTATTTTCCCTAATATGGCCAGACTTAGAGAATTATAGAATCTAAGTATTGAGTAGAAGTCTAAGTTATTTGCTTGAAAATTCCTCTCAAAGCAAGAAACTATTCTACAGAGTCATTGATTCATCCATCCACCCACTCAACCATCCGTCTATACATCCATCCATCCATCCATCCATCCATCCATCCATCATCCATCCATCCATCCCACAATCCATCCATCCATCCATCCATCCGTCTATCCATCTATCTATCCATCCATCCATCCATCCATTCACCTACCCATTCATTCATGTATTCATTCATTCAATAATGTATCTGTATATAATAAATGTTTATTAACGTCTACTTTTCTCTAGGCACAGTGCACTCAGTTTAGGTGCTCAGTTATAAAACATGCATGATCCCCGCCCTCATAATGTTTGGTGAGGAAGAGAGGTAATAAATAAGCATTTTGAAGAATAAGAAGAGATGGAGAATAATGCAGCACCCGTTAGAGGAAAGTATTGGGGATCACAGCTGAATAGGGCCTAGGGACACTGCAGGTTAATGCCCAGACCTCAGGCATACATTATATACATTATCTTTCACCTAATACCTATTGTCAGTGCATAGAGAGATGAGTCAGAAATAGGAAGAAGAGTGGTTTATCTGATATATTTTAAAACAATTTAATTTTAATAATTTAACCAAATTCTAATGACCCTACTAGGCAAAATGATTAGCAGAAACGTTAACTATGTAAGCATATTTTCAATTAGCATAAAATTACTTGCTTCTAGTATGCAGCAAAAATATTAGCCTTATAATCTTGTTTATGTTATGAAATTCCTAGTATAGTAGGGACAATAATGCCTCCCCCCAAGATGTCTACACTCTAATCTCAGGAACCTGTGAATATGTTACCTTACTTGGCAAAAGAAACTTTGCAGATGAGATTAAGATTATGGGTCTAGAGATGGGGAGATTATCCTGGATTAGCTGAGTGGATGCAATGTAACCATACAAACCCTCAAAAGCAGAGAAGACAGAGATACAACATGAGGGGGACTTGACCACCATTGCTGGCTTTGAGAACGGAGGAAGCAGGCCACAAGCCAAAGAGTGAAGGCAGTCTCAGGATGCTGACAGCTAGCACAGAAACGAGCACCTCAGTCTCACAACCTCAAGGAACTGGTTTCTGTCAACAATCCAAATAAGCAAGTCCTTAGAAGCTGAAAAAGACAGCGAAATGGATTCTCCCCTGGAGCCTCCAGAAAGGCAGGCAGCGGGCTGATACCTTGATTTTAGCCCCGTGAGACCCATGTCAGACTTCTGACCTACAGAACTGTGAGATCATACATTTGTGTTGTTTTAAACTGTTAAATTTGGTAAGTTATTATGGCAATGATAGAAATCTAATAGGCCTAGATGAGTAGTGAGTGGTTTTCTGTGGTATTTCCTCTCCCACCCACCTCCTGAAATTACTTAGTTGGGAGAAAGAGATGAGCTGACAACGCAGGACAGTAGGTCTTTTGACTTGTAACTGCTTTCTGCCAAGTGTTTCCTCAAAGGCTCAGGAGAAAGTGGCTCTATTGCTATTTGATCCTTCCACACGATTCCTCTATTTCAGGTGAGGTCTTAGAAGTGGCTAAGGCCACGGCCATTTCCACAACACAGGTGAATTTTTCTCTGCAGAAAATGGCAGATATTACTGAGGGACTCCCATGAGATCCAAAACCTTTGCCTTTGAAATTTATCTTTCGTTATTAACTTCCAAAGACTTCCATTTTTCCCAACAGTAAATGCTGTAAAAGAAGATAACAGAAAGACAAATTTCAACCTAACCCTCAGAAAGGATCAAAATGACAAATGGCTTGGGCATAAACCATATATGCCGAAAGAGATAAATTCAGGTGCAACAGTAGCAATGAAAAATCCACAGTTGCACAAGTTTCAGAATCACGTATGAGGATTGCTGCTCCAGGTTTGGAATTTTCCAGCATTTCTTGATGAGAACTTTGGGAACCTTTCCAAGCCCTCAATTACTTCCTCCAGTACATCATCCTCCCCCGCTCCAGTCACATAAGAACTCCTTGCGAGGGGACCAGGTTCTTCCTCTAGGTCCTCCTGACGCACCTCCGGAGGTCTTTCTCAGCGTTTGCTCTGTTTTCTGGGCCGTCTGACGCACTTCTAGGGTGATAATCATGTCTGAATCCATCACTCTCCTCTTCCAAACCCAGCTGAGCCTCAGGTGGGAAATTTATAAATTTAGGTTTTAATCAGTATTCACGTTGTACTAAATAAGACACCCAAATTTCAAGCCAGCATTCCTTTTATCTATAAACTTTCAAATAGGAACTTTTCACTTATTTTTCTGATTTAGAT
This sequence comes from Diceros bicornis minor, assembly GCF_020826845.1. Taxonomy (NCBI): domain Eukaryota; kingdom Metazoa; phylum Chordata; class Mammalia; order Perissodactyla; family Rhinocerotidae; genus Diceros; species Diceros bicornis. The sequence continues at coordinate 57,503,620 of NC_080759.1, forward strand.
TTCCTCCTATTTCTCTGTAAACACTCATGGGAATAATAATAAAATATGTTTCAAAATACATCAGTTGGCAAATACCCAGGTCATGACATGTCCGCCCTACATCCCACTCTGCTAGTTCCCTTCACGTCCTCACAAAGATCCTTCTTCGGTATCCTGGGGACAATCCAGTCTGTAGAACCCACCACGGCAGCGAGAAGTGGTCCAGGAGGACCTCTGGCAGAAGGACCGCTCATCGGGGAAGGTAGCCGTTCTCTCTGTGGAGTGGGTTGCAGGCTTGGCCGCAGAGCCTATGTCTAGCAGGATCTGTCCCACAGCATCTCAATTCCCTTGAGCAGCTTCTTTGAGCTTTGCAGGAGAGCAGAGGCCTGAGCCCCAGCCATCCCAGGCCTGTAAAGACCATGCAGGAAGGCAGTTGAGACCCTCCGACCTCACACATCCCCTGTTCTCTTTCCAGGTTGTCTGGCAGTCAGGGGACTCCAAGGCACAGAATAAAAGAGCACCCTCTGTGTTTTTTTCTAAATCCCAGTGGATGCTTGAGAGGGCCCTTGGGTTAAGGAGGGCATCGTCAGGGGAGGTGTGGCCCACCGGGAGACCGCTAAGGACCAGCAGAGTACATCCTGGTTGGGGTTTGCTCTATGGGAAGGCTGAGCTGTGCAGGATGCATCTCCTGGGCCAGACACAACATGATTTGTGATGCTGATGTCAGCTGGTCACCAGGAGAAATGGCCACCTGGGCACCAGCTGCAGTCCATTTGTGGACTGTGGGCTAGGTACAAAGATTCTACATATGGCCTGCTTTCTCCTTCAGTGAGGAACATGCAAGTTCAAATTTACAATGGCGGCAGTCTGTGTAGTAAGCCAGTTATTAAGGCAACTGCCTCTGCCTCTCAAAAAGTCTTAAACTCAATTAAATACAATACTTGTTTATTTAAATCAAAAAAGAAGGCTAAGACTCTCACGGTTTTCTCTAGATTTTATGTTATCATTTCTGTTTTGTTTTCCTTCAGAGACGGGATCATTTCATTTATTATTCTTTTTTAGCCCAGCAATATTCTGTTTTGGTTAGAAGCTTAGCAACATAGGCATGAGAGGGGATAACTTTCAACACAGTTCTGAGTAGAAAGCAGGAAGAAAAGGTACAGCTGTTTCCAGAAGTCACCAGACTTGCAGCCCCCCTACAGGCCTGTGGGGTTGCCACTAGCAGGAGGGGCTGGAGAGCTCAGTTGCATATCAGGGTGTGGACGATAGTGTTGTTCGATGAACCCAGAAGCCAGCTAAATGCAGAGGAAAACTATTAACTCACTGCTGCCTCATTTCCTTCACTAAACAAGATAAGTTCTCCCTGGGAGGTGCTGTCCTGGGCACGGTCTCCACAGAACGAACCACAGTGGCTTTGCTTCCTGCAGTAATTTGAATGAAGGCAAAAGACACACTTGTTCAGTGTACAGGTGATACGGGTTCAAGATGGAACCAAATTCAGATGTGGAACAAAGATTTGACCTTTGAGAGTTGTGTCAAAACCAATCAAATCAATTGGCTGAAACCCCACCAGATAAGTTTTGAGAAGAATAAAAGTCCCACTTTCAGGTTTAAAAATCCCCTTGCCAAGAATAAGTTTAGGAAAAGAGTTACGGGAATAACTCTGTATTTCCACAGATAAAATAAGTTTAGGAAAATTAAGTTACAGCTTAATTGAATGGTAAAATTGCTATTGTTCTTACTAATTTTGAGACTCCAAATCCAGTATGCTTTGAAAGTTTTCTGATGTATGCAAACCTGATAAAGAATAATTGAACATCAAAAACAGGCAAATCCAAGATTTCCGACTTTGCAAGCCTGCCCACTAATTAGTTGCTTTAAATCATGAGCTCACCTAGTTGACGTAGAGTAAGATTCAACCGTGGTGACGTGAAACTTTTCCAATATGCCACTACCGTGTAAGTAAGCAAAGGACACCTGCCCCCAGGTAAGTGCTGTCTGGTCCAAAGTCTGCGACTTTGGAGGAGAGTCTTGAAGCTGATCTAAATAAAAAGGATGCCACCTCTAAGTCAATGTTGCTCTGTAGCCAAAAACAAAACCCCACCTGGACAACGATAAGGTTTTTTTTATATATTCTGGAAAGGGCTAGACAGGGGCTTGTTCAGGGAGAAGATGTGCTGAGGGACGTGAATGGTGCAGACCTTTCCCTTGTCCACACACCTGCCCTGAGCCAGTGCCTGGGCCAGCCCCAAACCCAGCCTCCAGTCTGGAAGGCTGTTAGCGTGGCCTCCTCTCCTCCCGGCACAGCCTGGAGTCATGTTACTTCAGCTGAAAAGGCCACAGTGGTTACAGCATTTGACAACTCTAACATGCTATTGACATGCTAGTGATCTTGAAGCCACATTGTTTATTTCTTTTTTTTTTTAAATTGGTATTTCAGGAATTTTTTTTTTTTTTTTTGCAAGGGGATATTTGTCCTAAGCTAACATCTGTTGTCAATCTTCTTCCTTTTTTCTTCCTTTTTCCCCGCAAAGTCCCAGTAGATAGTTGTGTATAGTGGTAAATTCGTCTGGTTCTTCTATCTGAGCCACTGCCGCAGCATGGCTACTGACAGACGAGTGGTGTGGTTCCGTGCCCGGGACACACTGTGTATTTCTAATCACTAAGCCCCTACCCTGCCCTCCACCTGTATGTTTATGGACCTCCAGCATTTCCTTCGGGGAGGGACAGAATGTAAACATTTCATTTTCTTAATCAAGATATCTGCTATTTTCAATAATTAAGTTTGTAAAACATCACTTTTGCACCTTTTCTAAATCTGAGAGAGGGTGGATCTACATGTTCATATCTTAGAAATCAGCCCAGCATGAAGCAAGTAGCTGTCACTTTTTAAATTCCATTACACTTAATTATGTAAATCATCAAATCTCATTAGCAGGTTTAGTGACTTCCTTCTTCCCTTCACTGTTCACTCCTCTGGCAAGCAAATCACGTGCTTATCATTTTAATGCAATGTCAATGATTTCAATCTCAATGAAATTATAATTTCAGTTGTATTCCCAATTAAAACATTGGATTCCATAGTCAATTCCATGAAGCATGCAAGGATCCCAAATTTCAGTATAGTTAGGAATGATAAATGGTTAATACGAGTCCTAAGTGTTCATCTGGAGGTTTGAGATTATTCTGGGATGAACTTTCGTGAGAAAGACAAAGAGCTGGAGATACAGTGGGCGTGGCCCGAGAGTCAACGCCCCAGAATTCCGTCAGCTCCATACCCTCCCCTTTAGGATGTGGCTGAGTCAGCAAAATGATTGACAAAGTGATATCCTCTGGGGTGCCCTGCTGCTGCCAAGATAGACGAGTTTAGGAGTTTCCTAAGCAAATGGTTGAGGTGCAGAGAAACCACGCTATTGCCGCCCACTGTGCAGGTTTCCCACGGGCTAATGGCTAAAGTACATTCTGCTTGGAAACGCATTCATGCCTGAGTTCAGGAAGATGCTGTGGAGGTACTTTCTTCTCTTTTTGGGGTGCGCTGATATATGCCCACAGGCCCAGAATCACAATTCCTCAAAAAGAGCCGTAAGTCTATGTGGCCAGTCTGAGGACTCCAAATTGCTGTGAAAATCTACAACTGTGAAGAACAGAGGACATGGATCAAAGTATCCAGATTTTCTTTTTGATATCAAAGCCAATAACATGTGGTTCTATGTAAGATGCTCCAAATTCACCAAGGCCATTAGTACTCATTGATAAGTGGCATCGTATCAAAATGTCTGCACTTCCTTTTGAATTTCACATCCGACTCAGGTTCAATAAATGACCATTTTGACCTCTGTTTTGAAAGTATATAAAATGATTTAAAGACCACAGATGAGCATCCATCTTGAAGAACACACTAAATGTTGATTCACGTTTCAAAACATTTTTTCTGTAATAAATGTTGGCAGTTATTGCTTTTCAGTTGGATTTCATACATACAAAGTAATAAAAGTTTCAGAAATTGCTCTTTTAAAAAATTACTCCTTGCTTTGCAATCACAACTTTAAAAAATTTTTTTTTCGTTGGAAAAAATATCTATATTTTAAAAACTGTTGTTCCAAAGCTACTGGAATTTCTGAATTTCACTTTGTAAGTTGTGATGGATGTTTGGCAATTTTTGCTGCCAAACATATGATTTATTTTAGGTTTGCAGCATGTGCTTGGCCTTCTGCCCCAAGCCCAGGAAGGCCCAGGCATTCTGCTTCACAGTCACCCTAAATGGGAGCGTGAAGCTAATTTGGAACTTCGGTGTTCAAGCCTAAAAATGGTTCCTGGAAGGCTCCTCTTTCAAACAGCCATCCTGAAGCCAGAGGAACATGTTGGCCTCGCGCAATATTCATGCTTTCTAAACCCAAACTGGGGCCCTGTGGCCTGAGAAGCATAAACATTCCTATGGAAACCTGGAGAGACAGCTTGAGAAAACCAAGGATCGATGAACAGAGGTCCTTGATCGCTAGCATGAAGGGTATCTGGAAGAGAATTCACGGTCCAATAGAGCAGGTCTGGGTCCTGGGCTGCGCACACCTCCTTCTGCTCCTCTGTATTCCCTCTTGTTTTCAGTCCTCACTCTGGAATTATTCTTGGAGCTGGATTTATCCACAGCATTCTAACTCATTCCTCATTCTCACTTTCCAGTCTACCCTGTGCCTGGTTTTCTTCTCATTTATTTGGTTTACACATGCTGACAATACTATACATACACCATTGGTTTCTGATCTCGGGTGATCCTGCTGAGAACCTCTTGGTTTTGTCCCTGTCCACACCACGGATAAAGCAGCCATCTGCCAGTCACCTACTCTTAAATCCTAGGAGGTTCTGCATCTCTCCCCTGACCCTCTTCTTGGCTCCAGAAATAAAGCTGTGACACAGGTGACAGATTCTGCATATACACACAGAATACACCAAAAGTATTAGTTTAATAAAAATGGAACCAGGATATTGGTTTCCTGAAACTTGATCATTTTCATTGATACAGGAAGGAGTATGGATAGTCTTTCCTGGAGTCATTCATTTATTCTTTAATTTATTCATTCAATTATTCATCCAGTCATGTATTCATTCAACAGTTTATTCAAACACTCGATCATCTATTTATCCACTCTATACATATATATTGAGCATCTACTGTGTGCATTGCACCGTCCTCGATGTGAGGACACAGCAGTGAACAAAGAGGATTCAAATTCTTATCCTTATGAATCTTCCTGTGTCAGAAGGTAATGAGTGCTCTGAAAAGTAATAAAGTGGGAGGGGGACAGAAATGGCTAGGAAACTGTGTGTTCCATTTTTAAAAGGGTAGACTGGGAAGGGCTCATAGAGAAGGTACCAGTACGTGCAGGTGAGGAAACTACCTCAGGCCAAGGAAAGAATCATCCTGAAGGATTAGAGAAGCTGTGCTTGGTGCGCACATGGGGCTGGGAATGGCCCCCGTTTCCACCAGCCAGGCTCAAACTCCTCTGCACGTGTAACTGGACTCCACACGACAGGAGGGGGGTGCCCAGAAAGAAGATTTCAAGGATAATGTCCAAAAGTTTTCAAAATTTGATAAAAACTATAAACTCACAGATTCAAGAAGCTCAATGAATCCCAAGCACAAGAAACATGAAGCAAACACAAAAAGACACATCATCACCTAAATGCTCAAAACCTGTGATAAATGGAACATCTTAAAAGCAACCAGAGAGGGAATAAGACACAATAAATAAAGAGAACTACGGATCAGGGTGACAGGAGATTTCTAACCAGAAACAACACGAGCGAGAAGATAGCAGCATATCCTTAAGATACTGAAAGGAAAATAAAAAAGCTATCCACCAAGAGCTCTTCACCTCACAAAGAATATTTCATAAACAAAAGAGAACTTTTTGGTGTATATAAAAGCTGAGAGAACTCACGGCAAGCAAACGTGCACTACAAGAAATGTTCAACAAATTCCTTTAGGAAGAATGAAAATGATGCCAGATGGAAACATGAATCTACACAAAAGAAAGAAGAGCACTGAATGGTCACTTCAGGTGTAAATTTATAACATATTTTTTCTCACTATTTAAATCCCTATAAAAGATTGTTGATTCCCTAAACAAGAATAATAACCATGCAGCATGGGGTTTATAACATGTGAAAGTAAAATGTGTGTTAACAGCAAGGTCGGGAGAGGAGAAGTGAAAGTACACAGGATTGTGAGAGTTCTTACACAACTCTCAAAGTGTAGATCGTCACTTGAAGGAAGTCTATGGTGAGTTAAAGATGTGTGCTACCAACCTGCTTAGTTGTAGCTGATAAGGAGATAAGATGGAATCAAAGAAAAGTACTCAACTCAAAAGATGGCCAGAAAAAGAGAGGAAAAGGACCAAAGAACAACTGGGAGAAATGGAAAACAAATCCCAAGATAAAAGACTTAAACTTAACCACATCAATGACCTCATCAAATACAAATAGTCTACACATCTGACGTAAAAGACAGTTTGTCAGACTGGGTTAAAAAAGCAAGACTCAACTATATGATCTACAAGAAAACACTTTAAATAAAGAAAAAAAATGAGTTAAAAGTTAAAAAGTTGGAAAAATGTATAAAATGCTAACACCAATCGAAAGAAACCTGGAGTGGCTGTGTTAATATCATACAAAGTAGAATTTAGGATAAAGTATATTACAAGGAATAAAGAAGATCATTTCATAAAGATAAAAGGGTCAGTTAATCAAGATGGCATATTGACTCTAAATATTTGTGCATCTAATAGAAAGACTTCAAAAGACATGAAAGGAATACTGATAGAACTATAAGAAATATAGAAAAATCCACAACTATAGTCAGAGATTTTAACAGCCTTCTCTCAATAACTAATACAACCAACAGATGTAAGATTAGTTAATATATAGAAGATCTGAACAAAACTATCAACCAGGGCCGGCCTGGTGGCTTAGCGGTTAAGTGCGTGCGCTCTGCTACTGGCGGCCTGAGTTCAGATCCCGGGCGCGCACTGACGCACCGCTTCTCCAGCCATGCTAAGGCCACATCCCACATACAGCAACTAGAAGGATGTACAACTATGACATACAACTATCTACTGGGGCTTTGGGGAAGGAAAAAAGAGGAGGATTGGCAACAGATGTTAGCTCAGAGCTGGTCTTCCTCAGCAAAAAGAGGAGGATTAACACGGATGTTAGCTCAGGGTTGATCTTCCTCACCAAAAAAAAAAAAAAAAAAAGTAAAAAAGTAAAAAAAAAAAAAACTATCAACCAATTTGACCCAAATACTATCTGAGAGGTAACAAGAGTCGGGGTATATTTGTAAGTCTTTGGAAACTATAAAAGTGTGAACCTACTCTGATTGAGATGAAAGCTACTAGAAGGTTTTATGTAGAAGAGTTATAGGATCTAATATATGTTTGTAAAGGATCCCTATGGCTACTATGTGAATAACAGAAATAATAGAATATAAGGTAGACAAGAGAATAGAAGCAGGGAAGCAAGTTAAGAAGCTCTTACAATAATTCAGATGACAGAAATTAAGACAAAAGTGGCAGTAAGAAACTATCATCTTCTAGAGATAGTATGCAGGTGGAGTTCAGAAGATTTTTCTGGATTAAATATGGAGAATGATAAAAGTCAAAGTTGACTCCAATATATTTGACTTGAGCAACTTGATGGACAGAGTTGCCACTTACCAAGACGGGGAAGGTGGTGGTGGGAGATGGGTGGAGGTGGGGAACAATGAAGATTGGGTGTTTGGTATTGTCCATGTCAAGTTGCCTGCCTATTCAACATCCAAGAGAAATGGTCACATAGACAGCTGCATATAGATTTCAGGCATAGAAAAGGGCTTTCCAAGTTAGAGGTAAATGTCTTCGAGTTGGGTCTGTATATAGATGATAATCAAGTCCTTGAGATTGGATGAGATCAACAGGAATAAAGAAGAGTTCCAAGACGTGGAAACTCAAGCATTCTAAGTTGAAGGGGACAAGGAGGAACCAGCAAAGGATCTGAGAAGGAAAGGATGGCCAGGGGTGTGCAGACTCCTGGGAGCCACGGGGGGCTATGTCTAAGGAAAGAAGGAGTGACAACTGCGCCATATGCTGCTAGGTCCAGTTAGATGAATGCTGTGTGTGTACTACACGGAAAGGGCAGAGTTCTGGGTCAGAATGATTTGTTTTAGAAGCCTGGTTATACCTCAATATCTGTGCACAATAGCAAGGTGCATTAAAACAGAGATAAAACAGAGATAATCCATATCACTGGACCTATTACCAGTGCTTCCCAAGACATTCAGTTCTCCATTCCTTCTGTAGCACTACAGAAGGGAAGAATGCCCATACATTTTATGTTGGTCAATGTGATGTGTCACCTTTTTATAAGCAATTAAAGGCCATTTTGTGCCTTTCCATGTTTCCTCCTCCTGCTATAGTGATGAGGAAAGCAGATGTCCGGATGGCAGTGCTGCAATGTTAGAGCAGCCGTGGATGTTAGTCTTACGCATTATGGACTAACACATTAGTGTAAGATGTTAGGGGGCTTGGCAAGCTGCCTGGAACCCCATGGGCCCACTGGGAGCAAGAAATAAACTGAGGTTTGGTACTGTTTGTCATGTTAGCAAACTCTGCCCCATCCTGACTGGTACAATTTCTTACGGGATTACTGTGAGAGTTAAATGAGGGAGAGACTGGAAAATGACCAGCATGGAGCCATGGGCAGGAATCTTGTCCCTCAGAATATTTTAAAGTTAAGACCATATGGTTTTATTCAATAACTCCCAGAGTCTTCCGGGATCCTCGATTCATTGAATCATGAGCGTATCTGAGGGAAATGTGCAGTGCTCTAATAATGTCATTTGTTTTTCCCCTATTTGGCTAGCACTACCAAACATCAAACATCAGACAACTATACGCTGTGTAGCACGACGGTGACCAGCTAAGTGGTCAGTCAAACTTTCTCCACAGAGTCATCTGAGCCAATCGCCTGAGGCTCACCCACGAGCAAAGATTCCTGGGCAGCTGATAGAGGATATGCCTCTCTCCTCTTTCTCTCTATATCTCTCACCCACACCTGACCCCTTCAACCCATCCAGCTCTCCTTTTCACACACACACACACACACACACACACGCACATGCACACACATACACACACACACATGCACACACATACACTGAGTGCGAGCAATGCCAGAGGACACAGCCACAGCAGCTACTCTCAGCTCTCCTTTGCTGAAGTTGACTGGACCTGCAGGGCAGAAGTGGCTTGGAGGGCTAACAGATCCATTCACCCCTGACAGTGTGGCCTCAGTGGGAACCCAATGACTGAGAGTCAGGTTGAATGCCTCCTCTTTGTGATTAGTGTCTGTGACCAAATCTCTGAGCCACCAGCCTGATGGTCCAATCTGTTTACTCCTCACCAGCTTGAAACAGAAACAGGTACGTGACTCCTTGGCATTACGGTCTTCAAATTGTCTTCTCTTTGTATTTTTCAGTTCACATCCTTCGTGTCTAAGCAATGAAGGGAAGGCATGTCTATTTCTATCAGATGACACTCACCTCCAAAGAGAATGTGCTGCATGAAGACATGTCTCACTCACCTTAAAGGTGAATCAACCTTTGAGCACATGGGTCCTGGCCCTCAAACCACAGTGACACTTGCTGTTTGAGAAACACCTGAACACCATTCCCCACTGATTCATGGTGGGCTGCATTAAAGCACATTTACTAAATCACAAACAGGAGGAGGCTAGTGCAGCCTTCACTTATTTATTCAGGGCTGTTCATGCATGAGCCACACACCGTTTAGCAGATGCCACATGCTCAGTTTTACAACACATATGCAGCACAGGGTGGGTGAGAGGCAGGAGAGGGCACGTATTGGGGGCAGAACAACCATGAGCTGAGGATGTACGAACACCCAATATCCACAGATGTCTGCTAGTGTGCAGGACATCAATAAAAGCAAAGTTGGGTTGTTTGTGATCCAAGCCTCACTCAGCTCTGCTCTGGTGTCATTTATGGGCTTCATAGATCCAACAGGCTTAGCCAGCTCATTTCACCCAGGCCCACCAGGCTGTTCCAGCGACTCTGGGCATTAGAATGCCGCATGCCGATCTCCGGGCCGGCCAGCTGGCTGCTCAAATTCACGTACAAAATGACTCTCCAGGTCCAGAATGGTTTATTTAGGTTTTGCTTAGAGTTTTGCCCAGGCTGGATATATTTGTATACCTGCAGCCTGGTTTAGAGACCACTAAAAACACAGCTGTTAGAGGGAAGACTTGGCAAGGCAAAGCACATCATCGAAGACACACACACACACACACACACACACACACACACACACAATCTCCTTCTGCATGAAATGACTGGGAAGTTGCAGGAGACATATTCATAGGAGTATTTTGGCCCTTCAATCACCTATTCACCAAATATTATAAAGGATCCACGATGTGTCTGACCTACTCGGACGTAAGTGCTATGCCAGTGAATGAGACTGACCCAGCCCCATCCTAGTGGTCAGTCATGGTTCTCTTCTGCCTGGATCTGAGCAACATAAAAAGCCAATTCTCTGAGATGACACATGGCCTTTAACCAATGAACTATCACTCTCCGTTAGCCAGAAGGAAACTGCTCAAAAGAGGAGACATGCAGGTATATATATATGTAAAATATACAAGTATATTTTGAATATCTTCAAAATATTTTCATCTGTGTCCTGTGTCTTTTTTGTCCATTTCTCATTCTTAACATGGAGTCTGAACATTTTTCATTTTGAAATGAAAGTGGAAAAATAATGACATGGGTCATTTTTAGGCTCTAAGGTAATGGAGGGAAGGACTACTCTCCAGGGACAAGTCCTAGGGACTTGTTCTAGCCAAGTCTACACTCTACAAAGTGAAAAGAAAGGTGGCATATTATCGAGGGATTCCAGTCCTGTATACAGTTAATCTGCATGGCAAGATTGCTTCATCCTCTCCCAATTCCCAGACTTACAAACAGTTGTCTGAGCATGAGAACTTACAGCTCTCTATGGCAACCTACCAAAAGTTACAACAGATTCTAATGCACCTGCACTGCAAAAGGAAACATGTTTTTATTCCAGGGAAATTTAATGGCAGAGATGCAAAGAGGGCACAAGGGTCAGAGGTTGAGAAGTGAGCATAACGAATTACTATGCTGATGAAACAGTTATGACATAAATTGAAACTCAGAAAATATTCTAGATATATGCCTCTGGAAAACGTTAAAAATAATTCAGAGGAAAGAGCTGTAAAAGATAAGCATGGAACCATGAATTGAGAGATGAAGCATGCTTGATGAAAAAGATGGGTGTGGAACTATGAAGGAAGAGAGGAGAATTAACTCAAATTTCATGGCTACATATTCTGGATATCATGAAACCGGCACCTTGATCCTGCCCTTTTCTGACTTGTAGGTTCTAAATTTACCACGGTTTGGATTCTTCTAAACAACACTAGCCAATATCCCCCTTCGCAGAGGGACTATGTGAGCTAACATATCTGAAGATCTTAATATTCTGAGGATGAAAGGATTCATATGAACATGAGATATTATCAAAGCTAAACATATTTTAAAGCCCCAGGACTCCAATTGAGTTTTCCTTTCTCAGAAGCCTGCTGAATAGTTTAAATGGCTCCAATGTGACTTTGAAGTTTTATTAAAGATGACTAGAAGATCAAAAGCATAAAAGTCTAATGTGTAGAGACACTAGGCTGAAGGACAGGCCTAGCCAAGACATACCCATGTGACATTATTTAGATTATTACACATCCATTTATAAATTAATTTTATTTTTAAAAAATTTAAAAATAGAGATTACTACCAAGAATATGAAAACAATACCCCATATTCCTATCATTTAAAATTAACAATTGACATTTGTATACTATCTGATTACAGTCTACTTAAAGATGTAAAATATGAAAGATATAGCTAAAAGCACTGTTAGCCCCCACCCACAGGAGTCCTGTGTACCTAATCTCTGTGCTAAGAATTAAACATCATCAGAAGACAGAAAGTACACTATTCTGTTTTTTATAGTCATAGATAATACATTGCATTCCTAAAATTACATACTATTTTGTGTCTACTATTAACTTGTGAGGATACGACACTATACTTACTGATGTCCATTTTGCTGTATTGTTCTCTGATTTGTTTTTGAGGTATGTCTGCACTGATATGGAAAGATGAATATGATGGTCAAGTACGTGTACTACAACTGGTACCATATTATTTATCCTATTTCCAATTGATAGACACTTGGTTTGTCTCCAAGCTTTCAGGATTACAAACCATGCTGCAATAAAAACTCTTACGCGTATCTCCTGGTGTGCCTGTGCAATAATTTACCTAGGTTACATATCCAGAAGTGGAATTGCTTGCTTGCAGGACATGCACATTTTTTATTTTTCAAGACGCTGACACACTCTCTGTGCAATAGCTCTACTAGTTAGACCCCCCACCAGGAGAGCAGAAAAGGCCTGTCCCCATGCTATCTGTCCAACACATTACTCCATCACACTTTTTACTCCTTTTGTAAAAATGGTGTTTCATTGCTATTTTAATGCACATTTCTCTGGGTATTGCTGAGACTGAGCATCTCTTCACAGATATAATGGATATTCACATTGCTTCTGTGACTTGACTTTTCATTTAATTTTCCTATCAATTTCTAAAAGTTCTTCATTTGTTATGCATACTTATCTCTTGCCTGTTACATACATTGAAATTACTGTCTCCCAGACTGTTACTCGTATTTTAAACATTTATAGTGTCTTTTGAGATAATGGACTTTAAATTTTAAAATAATCAAATTTACTTATATTTTTAATTGCCCGAGGTTGTATTTGTGTTGGTTAAACAATTAGAACAAACTGTAGAAGAATAAGTTTATAACAGCCAGGACAGAAGAGCATTTTCTTCACATTCAGTTTCTAAATCCAACTGGAATTATTTTTGTGTATTGTGTAAATTAGGAACCCAATGTTACTTGGCTTTATTTTTTCCAAACGGACAGTAATGGTCTTGATTCCATTCATAGTCTTTTTCCCACTGGTCGGTGATGCCAGTTCCCTCATATACCACACTCTACACGTGCGTGGCTCCACATGGTATCGTCTATTCTGTTACTCCTCCACCAATCTCACATGGTTTATCCCAGCCGTCCACGACAGGTCTTCTCATCTGCCGGGACATACCTGTTCTGAGTCTTCAAAAGCATCTTATCTATTCATGCACCTTCAATTTTCCCTGTAAATTGCTGAATTAATTGGTAAGCTTGCACGAAAATATCACTGCAGGATCTTTGATTGAATTTGTTGTAAATTTTCAGGCAAATTTGGGAAGAACTGACATGTTTACCATATCGAGTCTTCTCATCTATGAATAAGACAGCTCTTTGTGTTTATTTGTATCTTCTCTGTTCATGGTTCTTTTTTTCATCATTAATGGACCCATATATTTTTTGTTAGGTTTATTGTAAATTCAGTATGTAGTTTTGATTTTTATTTGTGTTTTTCCTGTCATGAATTATGTCTTTTTTATATTACATTTAAAAATTTTTCCTTATTCCCATTGTAAAGGAAATATTAATTGATATCCATCAATATTATGCAATTTGCATTGGTTCTAATAATCCTGCATAGACAACCATACAATAGTCACATAGTGAAAGTATCATTGCCTCCTTTTCCATCTGTTTTAAATGTTTTTTCTTATTTTTCATTAAAACAACCAGTTCCATTTTTTTTCTTTTTTTTTTTTGTGAGGAGATCAGCCCTGAGCTAACATCCGCCAATCCTCCTCTTTCTTTGCTGAGGAAGACGGCCCTGGGCTAATATCGGTTCCTATCTTCCTCCACTTTATATGGGACGCCGCCACAGCATGGCTTACCAAGCAGTGCGTCGGTGCGCGCCCGGGATCCGAACCAGCGAACCCCGGGCCGCCGCAGCGGAGCGCGCGCACTTAACCGCTTGCGCCACCGGGCCGGCCCCTAACCAGTTCCATTTTTGAATATTGGCATGAGACTGGCAACTTGGTATTATTTATGATTTTAAGTAGAATGCTAATATTCCAACATGATGTATGCCATTTGTTTTAGGTTTTCAGTAGATACTCCATCACGTTAAGGCAGAGCCGGTCCATCCATGGTTGTTAAGGTTTGTTTGTATAGTGAAGAATGGCCAGTGACTTTTAGGAAATCTTTTTCCTCTGTCTATTGAGATGAGAAAATGATTTATTGCTCCTTTGATCTATTAATGTGGCAAGTTACATTGAAACCTTATCTTTCTATATTCATTTAAATTATTTTTCCTTTTTTACCAAAAAATAAATGCACATATGTCAAAAGTTGGATAGCAAAAAAGAAAAAAACTTTATAGCAAAATATACCTTCTTGCTACTCACCTGCTCGTTCCCTGTCTTGTTCTACAAAAGCAATCACTTTGAAGTTGTTGTTTTCAATGAGAAGGTATTGATCTCCGCATTTCTAAATAAGGAGTTACACTTGCTTTCCTGGTCTGTGGCGTGGGCCTTCTCTTCTTCACGCTCTGGTGTTGAACAGCCCTGTGCCCTAGATTCCAGGCTTTCAGTTTCTTGATTCCTCCAGGGTAGGGAATAGGGTGGGGCCAGGGAGGTACTCGCACCAGGGTTGACCCAGTGCTGATCGACCCTGCACCTGCATGCCCCTGACTATGTGGGCGTGCTCACCTTGTGTCCGCAAGGCCCTCAGTGGCTCACCCTAGTCCTGACCCTCATGTACTCCCTCTTTCTGCTACACTCAAATTTCAGTAGCTTCCTAGGGATGTGCCTTTGCAGTTTATTTGTTGTGAGTGTTAAAAGAACTGCATTTGACCTTCAAATTTAGCTTGTCATTTGCCTGGGTATAAAACTCCAGGTTGAAAATCACTTTCTATTGAGTTTTAAAGGTAGGATTAAATTGTCTTCAAGCTTCCAATGTTGATGAAGACAAATGTGAAGCTGTTCTTTTTATTTCTTACCTTTTAAATATATGCAAATTTTTTTTATCACTTTCTGATTTATATGTTTTTCAGATTTTCTCTTACCCCCTGCAGCAGTGAGATTTACTTTTTGGTGGGTCTTTTTTATTCAGTTAGCTGGGCTCATAGGCAAATCTTTCCAAACTATGGGCAGCTTTCAGTTCTGGGAAAGTTTTCTGGAATAATTTCTTCTAAGTTTTTTTCTCTTTGCCTTTTTGAAATTCCTAGCAATAATGTCTTGTACTAATGTTCACATTTCATTTGCTCACCCAATTTTCTACCTTTTTTTGTCATTTTTTTCTGCTTACTGAGAGTTATTCTATACATTATCCCATGCCCTTCTATTAAAACCATATTTCTGCTTTTAACACTTAGTTCCCAAGAACCTTCTCTTGTTTCCTGGTTGTTCTTTTCTCGTGGCACCCAGTTCTTGTTTATGGATGAAGTATCCTTTTGTTTTTCAGGATATTTATTATAGCCTTGTCTTTCTTTTTCTGTCTTGCTTTGAGATTTGTTTTGTTCCTTTCATTACATGTTTTTCCTCTGACTTTCCCCCTTTATTTTGGTCTATCTCTTTCATGTTAGAAGCTTTGTCAAAGAGCTGGTGGTCTCTGGATATTGGCTCCTAGTTACCACTGAGACATTAAGATGGTAATTAGAATCTCTGCATGCATGACAATGTAGATTTTCCCATTTCCATGATCCAATTACTGTTATTTGGAGATGGTTTTTGTCCCCCCCCTTAGAGTTCTTAGATCCCCCTATGATGCATCCTCCACTAGTTACTTGGGGATATGCCCATGACTGCTCCAATTCAGAAAGCTGAGAACAGGAGGATGAACGGGATTCCCAAGGTTCCATATGAGGAGCTTTGTCTTCTCTTTCTGTTTTCAGATCAGGGGCCCACTTCTGCCTTCTCCTTTGTCTCGCCCACTATAGGAATTTGGCTGCAAGGTCCTCTTATCTCCTCATCAGTTCAGTGTCCTCTACTTGCATTTCAAAATATTTATTCTCTTGATTTTTCTTTTCCCATTGCTTTGTCCCTCATGGAGAGAGACATTTTCCATAACTTTACTTACACTTTAGTGGTGGTGCAGAAGGGAGAGAAGATAAAAACATGTGGTTAAATCACAAGGTTTGCCAAAAGCGTTAATAGATTTTCTAATTTTTAACCATTCTTGAATTCCTTGTGTAAACGCTCATCAGCGATGATATATATTTATTATATGCTTGAACTTAATTTTCCAATATCTTATTAGGATTTTTTGCATCTATTTCAAAAAAGAATTTATTTATTTATTTCTTTTCTTACATTTTTCTTTATGATTTTGGAATCAAGTTTATATTTGGTTTCACAAATAGTACATTCTTGTTTTTCCATATCCTTATTTGTAATTCCGTTCTCTGACAGTGAGGAACCTGACCCCCATTATCCTCAATGTGATCACTTCCCTGATCAATCCTCCTGACATGAGACCAACACACCAGTGCTATGCAGGTGCCCTCCTCCCTCCACTGGATCCCACATCCTACCCCGTGCAAGCTGGGTGCCAGGCTTGTAGCCACACCAGGCCAGTGACTCTGCTCCATGTGAAAGTCAACCTTGCTTGGCTCCTCTGAATGGCTTTTGGACTAAATTGTTCACAAAAGCAGAAAGTTTTTCTAAATTTCTTTATTTAAGAAAAAGAAGTAGAAGTAATTGACCCCCTTACTTCAAAAGTTATAAAGGTTAAGATAGGTGGGGAATTTCTCCAAAGTCTTGTGTAAACCAAATTTTTTCTTTCTTTTTCTTTTTTTATTTTTCTATTGTGGTAACAACAGTTTATAACATTTATAAATTTCAGGTGTACATCATTATACTTCTATTTCTGCATGGATTACATCATGTTCTCATGTTCACCACCCCAATACTAATTACTACCCATCACCACACACATGTGCCTAATTATCCCTCTCACCCTCCTCCCTCCCCCCTTCCCCTCTGGTAACCACCATTCCAATCTCTGTCTCTCTGTATTTGTTTGTTGCTGTTTTTATCTTCTACTTATGGGTGTGATCATACTGTATTTGACCTTCTCCCTCTGACTAATTTCGCTTAGGGTAATACCCTCGATGTCGATCCCTGTTGTCAAAAATGGCTAGATTTCACCGTTTCTTATGGTTGAGTAGTATTCCATTGTGTATATATACAACGTCTTCTTTATCCATTCGGCCCTTGATGGGCACCTAGGTTGCTTCCAAATCTTGGCTATTGTGAATAATGCTGCAATGAACATAGGTGTGCATTTATCTTCACACATTAGCGTTTTCATGTTCTTTGGATAAATACCCAACAGTGGAATAGCTGGATTATATGGTAGTTCTATTTTTAATTTTTTGAGGAATCTCCATGCTGTTTTCTATAGTGGCTGCACTAGTTTTCACTCCCACCAGCAGTGTATGCGAGTTCCCTTCTCTCCACATCCTCTCCCACACTTGTTTCCTGTCTTTTTTTTTTTTCTTTAATTTTTTGTTTATTGCAGTAACATTGGTTTATAACATTGTAAAAATTTCAGGTGTACATCATTGTGCTTCTATTTCTGCATAGATTACATCATGTTCACCACCAAAATACTAATTACAACCCATCACCACACACATGTACCGAATTATCCTTCTTGTTAATTGCAGCCGTTCTGACCAGCTTGAGGTGATATTTCATTGTAGTTTTGATTTGCATTTCCTTGATAGTTAATGATGTCGAACATCTTTTCCTGTGCCTATTGGCCATCTGTATATCTTCTTTGGAGAAATGTCTGCTCAGGTCTTTTGCCCATTTTCTAGTTGGGTTGTTAATTTCTCTGTTGTTGAGATGTATGAGTTCTTTATATATTTTGGATATTAACCCCTTATCAGATATATGGTTTGCAAATATCTTCTCCCAATTTTTAGGTTGTCTTTTCGTTTTGTTGATGGTTTCTTTTGCTGTACAGGAGCTTTTTAGTTTGATGGAGTCCCATTTGTTTATTTTTTCTAGTGTTTCCCTTGCCCAGTCAGGCATGGTACTTGAAAATATGCCACTAAGACCGATGTCAAAGAGCATACTGCCTATGTTTTCTTCTAGAAGTTTCATGGTTTCAGATCTTACATTCAAATCTCTAATCCATTTTGAGTTAAGTTTGTAGATGGTGTAAGATAATGGTTTACTTTCATTTTTTGCATGTGGCTGTCCGGTTTTCCAAACACCATTTATTGAAGAGACTCCTTTCCCCATTGTATGTTCTTGGCTCCCTTGTCAAAAATTAGCTGTCCGTAGATGTCTGGGTTTACTGCTGGGTTCTCCATTCTGTTCCATTGTAAATCAATATTTTTGATGTAATTATCTCCTAGTGGTAATGAGCTTTCACGGGCTCTCCCCATTCTCCATTCTGATCTTCCTAGTGAGAAGTATCATAAAACCAATGAATCAGGTTAAGAGAAAGATTTATTATTGGGGGAAATATATATATGATTACCCTGAACAAAAACAAAACATGATTCTACCCCATTTCCAATGTGACTAATTTCAGCATGATCTCATCAACAATGGATGGTATAACCTCCATTTCCTTTCATTCCTGAAAATCACCGTTTCCACTATGGTTACAGCAAAGAAGATTATCATATCTGTTTTCTCAGTTTTAAAACTGGGTGTTGGCTGAGAGTTCACTGTTATTATGCAAATTTATATTTTAATTGCATATTATAGTCCTACTGGACTAAAGCCTATCTATTTTTTAGGGCACTCAGCCATTGGAAATATTTTTTCCTGAACAGTTCTATCATTTTGGATCAGAGTATAATTTATTTTTTATCCTTCTGTTTCTTTTGGAGTTAGGTTTGTGTTTTATTGTAATAATGCTGTAGTTGTTATGCATAAATTGTAAGCACTCTAAAAATGTAATTTAATTCATCCTCATGAGAGCCCTGTGAATTGATAGAAAGTTTTTTTTTATGACTTTTATTTTTTTAATTTTATTAAAAAATACAGCAAGTCCATTATTAAACTTTTGCATGCAAAAGATACAAAGAAAAAAATTAAAATTGCTTCCCAGAGATAATCAGTTTTAATAATTTGATTAACTTTGCCCTATTTTTTTAACATATGTGTGTACTTTGTAACATTTAGACTGTGCTATATTTTGAACACTCCTTCTTCACTAGTTATTATATAATTAGCATTTACTATACTTATGAATATTATTTTTAAATTATAAATAAGCAAAATATTTTATCCCATAGGTAGAATAAATTTTATTTTAACATTCTCCTATTCTTGGATATTTGCCTTGTACCAACTGATCTATATAATAGATGAAAATGTGCATTTGCATGTTTGTTTACTTGTTTATTAATTATATTTTCTAATGATTTCTTAGAAAAGAACTTGTGAGAATACATTGCTGTAAGATTTTTGTGCTGGCACCTGTCTATTCTGTTTTCGCCTGGACCTACTGGGTACCTGACATCTGGCAAGCTCGAAAAATATTTGCCTAATGAGGGAATGAATGAATGAGTGGGAACTGGTGAACTCAAGTGTGAGATGCTTTAAAACCTCTTTATATACTGACAAATTGTTTTCAAGAAAGACGTCTCCAAATTACATTCCGCCTGTGGGTAGTATCAACCAGAACAGGTGCTTTTACACCGCAATAACAAACAGTGCTGCTTCAAGAGCTTAACATGAAAAAGTTTCTCTCTTGTCCGTGTCCCATGTCCACTGCAGGTTGGCAGAGTTTCTCTGGTCATCATTGTCCTCAAGGAACCTAGGACGAAGGAGGCTTCACTGCAAATGGGCTTCCAACATTGGCTGTGGGAGACGGTATTGCCACAGGTTAGTGGGATCTCGAAACTCCACCTACGTGGAACACACCACTTGAGCCTACGCGTCCTTGTCCAGTGTAAGTCACCTGGGCACACCAGCCTTCAGGAGCAGAAAAAATGGCCCAAGGATAAAAACAGGAAAACATTCGGCAAATAATGTTAATTATTACTACAAAGTGAATTGCCTTTACTAGTACTAACATTCATTTAAAATTTTTTAAATAAATTAATAGACAAAAAGTGTATCTGTTAAGAATTAAGAGTTCACTGGTTACAACTAAGCATGGACAGTGTCTTACGTGTTTCACCCTCATTTTTATGACCTTTGGACACTGTTCCACGGAGACGTCAGTGCGTTATCAGCTGATCTGTATGAGTTTCTTGCATATTTAAAGCATTAATTCTTCATCAAACATATTGCAAATATTCACCCAGGATTTTCTGGCCCTTTAATTTTGCCTATGATGTTGCCAATATGATGAAAAACTATATCTAATCAAATCAATTAATTTTCAGTATTGTATTTTCTTCTTTTGCTATTATACTGACAAATCCTTCCCCATCCTTAGATTAAATGTAAATTTATTTTAAAAATCATTGAAATACTTTCTCATTGATACATAAATTCACATTTAACCTCAAAATTTAACTTTTTCACCCATTTGGGATTATATTGGATATAAGGTGTGAGGCAACAATTTATAGAGATTTTTCTAAACAGCTAAAAAATATATGCAAATGATATAAGATATATACAAAAATAGATACCACATGATCATCATTTTCTCCATGATTTGTGATGAGCCCTTCTTGTGCACTAAAATCTCTTACATCCTAGGCTCTCCTAGTGCACTGATCTGATGTCTGTGCACTATTGTCAGACTGATGTGTGTCACTTCTAAGGGAAGGTTGGAGATATGGGAAGGGAGCAGTCCATGCAAACCTTTGTCAGCTATGTTAAGATGATTTGTCTTCATCCCACAGGCAACAGCACGTTATAGGGGCTTTTAAGATAGCTGGGTAGGGCTGCAGGGGGAGAATGACAATAAATACTTGTGACATAGAGAAGTGGATTGCATGAACAAATGAACAAATAAATGAATCTTGTTGCAGACATATGTAAAAATACTGTGGTAACAGATTGTACGGTCTTGAAGGATAAGAAAGCATTTTCCAGGCAGTGAAATGCTAGGGAGTGCATTTTAAGCCAAGGAGATATCTAGGGTTGCATGTGTGAGATGATCCTTATTATACACACACACAGACACGCACACATACACACACATGTACACAATTTTCACATCAGTATGATAGTTTGTGACCGTTTGATGGACAAGATCTTTATGTTTGAGACTCTGATTGAGAGAGAGAGAAAGAGAGAGAGAACATGTGTTGAAGGTGGTTGATGTGGGGCTTAGGGAAAGAAATCTCCTTACTCTCGTCCTACCTGGTCTTAATCTTCTGCTTTAGGGCTCATCCATGCTTTGTGAGGGGATTGTCCTCTCCTGAGGATTACAGGTGATTTGATGGGATTTCACACTGTCAGGGCTGAATTGATTTTGTAACAATTTGGGTCTTTGCATTAGATTTTGAATGGAAAGCTAAGTCAAGTTAACATTCTGAAAACATCATTTATTCTATTTGGAGGAAAAGACAGTTAAGTAGTTTAGAAGGAAAGGCAAAGTTGAAAAATAAATTGATACAGGATTATTTTGTTTCTAGCATGGGGGTCCCAGGACTGCAAGCAGTGAGAGTGAAAGGTGGGAGATGGAACTGGCAAGTGGCAGGACTGGACAGGTAAGCAGGGTTGGATGGCGAGGGGCATCCTATGTCTGTGAGCTGATTGAAGTTTTGCCATTGAAGGTAATTGAGCTACAGGGTGGTATGATCGGATGTGAGTAGAAAGAACAGACTAACAGGAACAGGGAGAATGATTTTGAAGGTTAAGATCAGAGCCAAAGAGACCAGTTTAGAAGAAATCTGTTGTGGTAATCCAGGAGAAATGGTGGTCAACTAAAATAGGGTAGCATTGGTGGGGGCGGACAAAAGTGAACCCGATTCAAGAATGTTGAGAAGATGGAATTTTCAAGAGTCAGTTGATTTGTGTGGGTGGTGAAAGAGAGGGAGGGTTCAAGAATGATGCCCCAGGGGTGGCTAGGGTGGATGGTGAGTTTGAGGAAACAAAATAAGAACAATAATAGAGTTTGTGAAAGAATGGAAATGTCATGTTCAGTTTTGGCATTTCTGAGGTCAAGGAGCTTGGCAGTTGTGATGGTAAAAGTCCAGTTGTCCTGTGCTTGTCTCTCTTCCCCTCAGGAAGATCTCAGAGGGAAATGTGGGCAGATTAAATGGTCAGACTCCACAAAGCAACTGTCAAATTTCAAGGGACTCTGTCTTCATCTCTGTTCGGAGAGAAGTAAGCAGGAAGAGCTAAGAAACAGTTGAAAGATGAATTCCTAGAGGCAACAAGCTCTGAGTGGCTAATGCAGAGCCGTGTGGGAGGGGTTTCTGGTTACCGTGGAGTTGTGTCCCAGGTGGCCGAGTTCGCCAAAACACCTGGACAGCCGCATGCCATTCACGTGTGGTCTGGAGAAAACTCAACTGTCAATCAACACCGCCTCTGCTGTGGTCCCTCAGCAGACTGCTCTAGGATGCTTTTGAAATAGAAAACAGGAAGTTGAGAAGCCTCTGTCTGCTGATGCTGCCCACTCAAGGAGAGTGACAAGTTCTCGTGCTTAAACATAAGGAACCCCGTAGGGGACTGAACTAAATGTCTTTATCCTTCCTCCTTCCCCTAATGGGGTGTTGGCTCCATCCTCTATAACACCAGATGATGTTGTCAGTTTCTTCAAGCAAGGGAGTCCCGCTCAAAAGAGTTTGACTAACAAGTTTATTGAAGGGACCACTCATGGACTTGCAAGTCAGTTAAGGCAACTAGGTAGAGATTTCAAAGCACTCTGCAATAGCAACTGCAGAAGGTCATTACCTGCCATAGGCCTGAAGAGGCAGGGAGGAAGGAGTGTCACCTAAGACAGATGAGAGAGCGGCAATCATAGAGAAGGGGCTACCGAGTAGGCATTCTGAACTTAGATGGATGAAGCTGGGCCACAACCACTGGGTCTGTAGCACAAGGGTAGGAGAGAGAGCACCCTACCTGTGTCTTTTATGGATCTCATTCTCTGTTGATACCTCCATTGATGGTACTTGACAGGAAGCGAGAGGGCTAGGAGCTGGTGACCACAAGCCTTGGCCCCCTTGGAGCCCAGGCAGGATGGAGGCAGGAAGAGATTGGATCCAGAGGGCCAAATGGAGAATGACTAGAGCAGGACCACTCTGCATCAAATTGTCGGTCAGCCCAAATGTGCTGCCTCAAAATGAATCTGGGGGCCGGCCCCGTGGCGTAGTGGTTAAGTTCGGCATGCTCTGCTTCAGTGGCCCAGATTCACAGGTTCGGATCCCAGGCACACACATATACCATACGTCAGCCATGCTATGGTGGGGACCCATGTACAAAATAGAGGAAGATTGGCATAGTTGTTAGCTCAGGGCTCATCTTCCTCAAGCAAAAAAAGAGGAGGTTGGCAATGGATGTTAGCTCAGGGTGAATCTTCCTCAGCAAACAACAACAAAAAAAATGAATCTGGCTGAGGACTATGGCTGTACTCATTCTTCATTCTACCCTCCTCTGGCTTTAAGGTTGCCCACTAGTCCTTCTCTCCAAAGGAGAGGGAGCAAGTGGAGACAGAACAAAGCCAAAGGATGAGAAGTAGATAAAGGCAACAAAAGGAGTTGAGAAAGAGGAAAGCGACATGGAAAAGGAGGAGAGGAATACCCTCCTATTCAGTACAATACCCTTTGTACTGAATGACCCAGCTTCGTTTCTCAGACCATGCATTCTAATGCTGTGCACTGAGGCATCAGAAGCACGGCTTGCACATGCTAAACCCCCCAAGCCTCTGCAGTGCCAGCACATCCTCAGGATTTAATTCCTCATTGGCCACTTCCAAAGGATTATCGGAGAGACCTCTGTTTCAAGTTGTTTGTCATATTGATCTGTTGTCATGGGGAAGGGGGGCTGAATTCTCTGTAAAGAAAATGAAACCACTGTTTATAGTTCTGAAAGTAACAAGAGTCACATTCTAGCAAGATGGAAAAGGTGTTCAAAGCCATTCTCAACCCTTGCCTGGCCAGGTGCTCCACTATCCTCTCCCACCAACGTCTCCATACTGCCATCACTGGAGATATGACAGCAGATGGACCACAGTTCATGTTCCAGGCCTTTTTTTGCCACCTCCTCCCTCCCTATTACTAAATACACGTCTGTTGTAGGTCCCCTATGGCCTTATGTTAGCTGAAGACCAGCTAACGTCAGCCCCACCCTGATGATCTGAGATTTTCAACCCATTTGTGAAACACACATACCCACACACACCCACACATACAATGGAAAATATCTGGAAATTACTCACTTGGTTACAGTTCTCTCAGGAGCTGTATAGTATACTATGTTGGATTGTAAGCTGGAGAACCAATAACTTCTCTGCATCTTGCTCACATCCCCACTCCATCTCAGGCACAGACTCAATCAGGTAGGAAGCTGACACCACTTGTCACATACATATAATTTCTAGTTCCCCATTAACCAATCTGATCTTTCTGACAAAGATATCTCAAACTCAAATCTTTGAGTTAAATTTCATCCTTGTGACTGTATATGTTTTACGGAAATGCTCTTCAGTACAGGGGCATAAATGTCACTGATTCAGAAGCAAACCAAAGCTGCTTAGTGGATGTGTGTAGGCGAGGAAGAGTCATAATTCACAGTGAAGGCAGAACGATGGAGGTGTGCATTCCTGTAGTAAATGCCTTCAAATAGCAGGAAGGGGGAGCTGCCCCACACAGGAGCTATTGAGACAGCTTCATCACTTTCTTAGTAACTGACGTGGCGTTAGCTCGTCAATGAAATGCCATATGATTCCTCGCTCTGTCTTCCTTCTTCTTCTTTTAAGGGAAATCGTATTTTTAAGGAAAAGAGGTGCTGAATACATATATTTATGTTAAATCGTCATTCCTTCTGAGTAAGAGCATGCCAACAGAGTGTGAAAGTTGAGTATGAAATCTTTAGTCTTTTAGGTAAGCATTTAAAAACATTTATGATTTCCTCTTACATATAAAGGTAAGTATATATTTGTTTTAAGATACTTGAACAACACACAAACGTGGACACACACACACGGTCAATTCTCCCTTAATCCATGTAACCAGTGATGACCACAGTTAACATTTTATATATTTGCTTTTATCCTTTATCTTGACAGGTAAATAGGTAGATAGGTGACAGATCGATCACATGGATAGATAGATGATTGGTTGATAGATGAGAGGTGGATAGATAGGTGGGCAGATAGAGAGGTGAATGTGAAGCACTTGTAAAGGAAAGGATGAAGGGGTACACAGGAATTGTGATGAAACGAGTTCTTCTCTTTTTTAGTTAAGCACCTGTCTTAGTTTGGATTCTTCAGGAGCAGATCTTGAGACCAGGGTTTAGGCGAAAGTGGTTAATTCAGGGGGTGACCCCAGGAAGCAACAGCAATGGGGTGGGGAATTAAGAGAAGGAAGGGGAGACAGCCAGTGCAGGGTGCATTCCTGAGCAGGTTAGCACTGTGCAAAACCCAGACTCCATCCCCCTGGGGCTCTGGGAGGCTGTGCAGACTTGTCTGTGGAGTGAGAAAGTATGTATTTACCCATCCACTCCCATCCTTCATTATCTGGAGGCTGCTCCCAGGCACGTTGATATGCTGGCACTTTCGGTCAGGCTCCTGTGCACACCTGTGACCAGAGAAAACTGCCAGGGATGGAGCCATAGGTGCTCCAGGAGGAAGGCAGTGGTGTGACCCAGAAGGGACCGGTGTCAAGGGATGTGGGCAGGACCCCATCAGCTTCCAGGAAGGACACCTCCCTGTGCTTCCTGCCAGATTCGTCATGTCTGAATTCTCTCTCTCCTTCTCATGAGATATTCTGTTGTCCTGTTGGTTGCACCCCTGTGGCAGCTCTCAGACCTGCTCCTTCCCTCTCTGCCCTCCAATCCTCAGAGCCTAGGTCAAACCCTTACAATGTTGTATCCAGCATTTCCAAATTGTTACCCACAGAACAATAGTCCTGCCAGATTCTTTGAGAAAAAGGAGTTCGGGGGATCAAATAACTTTTCTAAATTCTGCCTTATATTTGTCCTTCTTGGAAATTCACAGACACCAGTTTAAAAAATGTTGAATGTTTATTCCTATAAAAATGTAAATTTTTAGTTTATTCTTATTATTTATAATATCCTTATTAGAGTGATATAACCATATAATATTAATCACCCATGGATCTAAATTGAGCAAGTGCTAGATTACCGTGCTAGCTTGACTTGCATGTCTGTTATCGCTTGCCCTTTCAATTCATATTACCATAATTTTTATGCCAGCATCCAAGCATCTCCAAACCTTCTTTTCCATCTTAAAATTCCCTAACATCCCTTCAAATATCTTGTACTTTACCTAAATTATACTCAGTTTAATTTTCCATGTTTTACCTACAATTTTCTGCATTTCACAGTTTATCATGTATTCATCTAAACATTAACAAATATTTTCTGACACATAATTATTCCAGAGTTTAAAAGAAGTGAAATAAAAAAATGGACTCACCCTCTGTTAATGTGTCTTTGTGCTCTGGCTAAATGGACCTGTTTGTCCTGTGAAATCTATTTGCTTGGTTATGCCACTCTTGCTCATTCGTTCAACTGATTTTCAGATGCCAACAGACCACAAATGAGTGATCTGTCATATTCTTATTTGAAAGTCTTATATAGCTGGGGTCTTTATTCTCAGAGCAGCCCCTTGAGGGAGTTGTAATTTTGCCACTTTTGTGGAGCCAGAGGGGTGCCAAAGTCAATGGCACAGGGACTCCTCTATGCAATGTCTATTGACCTGAATAGTTGGAGATCTTTAAAGGCCAGCGGATTGGCCACTCACCTGCCTTGCAGAGATTAGGTCCAGTGTCTCCATATGGAAGAAAGAGCATATGATTATCACTGGCTGTAGAAGGTGCTGGCCACCACCGTGCTGGTGACCTCCTGGTTGGCTTTCCATGAAATATACAGTTTTTAAAATTGGGGACCCAAAAGAAACTTTTAAAGGATCCATTAGTCTTGTGAGAAGTGCCTGGGATCTGTCATGAGTAGGAACAATGATAAGAGAGAAAAATTAGACAAAGGTCTCATTTCCATTTCTTATGCTCAGTTGGAAATGAAAAGAATAAAATATAATATATCCAAAATTTCAAGAAAGAGAGAGGTACTGACTCCCTGAATCATTAAAAATGGCATTCTTCACAAATATGCATCATTGCCGTGTATATGGTGGGAAAGATCATCAAATGTTGGGCATTTTCTCCTCCCATGACGAAGCAGTCGCATTCTACCCCCAGATCTCTGCTGTCATGTTCAGCTGCTCCTACCTCCCTCTTTAATCTGCGGGTTGATAACATGGATCAACTTGGCAGCATCTGTAAATTCAGAAGAGCAGATTGAAGGAGAAATTAAAGAAATTCCACAAACCCACAGAGAGCACATGCTGGACCACGCTGAGCACAGACATGAGGGTATGAGCAGTGTCTTGTCACAAGTTATGTTATGTCATCTCAGGAGGTCCCAAGTCCTCTGTTCAGTGTCCCGAGGGAAACATGCACTTTGATGATTTCCCCGGTAAGACAGGCGTGGACCATAGTCTGCCTACACTGGAGGTCTCGGATGAATTCCATTTGGAGAATTTGCCCATGATGATTTGTTAGAGATGCTCCCAACTCAAACATCTTAATCAAAACCGTTTCCAGGGAATCCGTTGTGACCAACATGTCATAAGGAGACACGACGTTGAGTCACTGACGTATTTTGGGACCTCTGGCTTTGGAATATTCCCCAGGATAATGGAGAAGTTGGACTTATTCCCCCATGAGTTTCTGACAAATTACCAATCTGGCTACTATACTATTTATGTCTCTCACATCCGTCTCTTGAGAGATAAGGAATCTGACTCTTCTTAAGAAACGGATGACTGCTGCAGGCTCATAGTGAGAAAGCTAATCGAGAAAGAATTTTTAACAGGATAAGTGGCTTCTTGAGAAAAGGATTCCTATATTACTTCATGAATCACAGTTAAAAGCTAATGTTGTGAGGCTGAGGAATTGTCTGCAGCGCAAAAAAAAAAAAAAAGAAGAAATAGAAAAAAGTAAGAAACTTCTCGGAATATTGGCTTGTTGGTGCAGTTTGTCAGAACTGAACCCAGAAACTTACCGATATTTCCAAATTATTGTAGGGAATGAGAAACCCAAAGGACCTCTACGCATCACTAACTTTCACACCCAAGTAAGCTTCTGCTGCCACAAGTGTGGTGTTTGTAGCACAGTTATTGCTAAGAATAGAGACAAAACAAATGTTATCAATCGCAATCCGTCATTATGATCCAATTACTAGGGACGTAAGGATAGAAAAAAACCCTGAAACAAAAACACAACAATGTCGGGACCTAAGAAGGAGGAAGAATTACTGGTGGGGCACCTGGTGGGTGGAGGGTGTTGGGTCATGGCCCAACCAACACTCCCACTTGGAGCCTCAGTTTTCTGGAGTTTCCAATGCCTTGCACAAAGTCACCAGGAGAGGTGGGTTGCACACTTCTGAGAAGTGGGATCGGCCAGGACTCAGTGTCAGAGGCGGGCGGGAGCACTCAGGGCTGCAGCATGTGACAATGGCACTGCTTGTGAACTCTGATAAAATCCAGTGGCCGGTAGGAAGCCCAGTAATTGGTGGTTTTCAGGAGAAGCGATCCACGGGGCTCATTGGGGTCTGCGCAACGGGCCCTGGGCAAGCACTGACTGGCAGGAGCAGAAATCAGTTCTGAGGCTAAACGGCTGGCAGATGCCACTACCAGGTGCCCGGACCTGCACCGCCGGGAGCGGCAACCAAACTGCCACGCGCTCCCTCTGCTGGTGGAAACAGGAGCCGATTTTCTTTGGCTTTCATGGGCATGGCAGGCAGCAACCATGGGCGTGAACAAGAGAGCCAAACAGAAGCAGGCTTTCCGTGAGAATGCCAGGGATATGCACATGTTTGCAGCCTGTGCAGCTGTGTGTACGTGTCTGGACTGGTTTGTGCCTCTTCGGAGAGCAGCCTTGGGAGGGCATCTGCAACTGCTGTGGACTCGGACGACATTGAAAGGGGCCATGGGAAGACGGGAGGGAGGAACCCAGAAACCACAGTCCCTGACATCTGACTGTGGATGAAACAGCCTCACTTTCTTCAGGAGAGCGTCAGCAGCGGGAAATCTAAGTCCATCAAATAATCTGAAATCCACGACACTACCCGTTTGACCCAGGACCCCTTTAAATAAAGGGCACATGCCTCTGCCTTTGGAGCCCCCTCTGAACTGAGAGCCCGTGCAGAGGGGTGAAGGAGAGAAGGGTTCCCAAGCTGTGTCTTCTCAGGGGAAATGCCTCCGACACACCTCCCCCTTGAACTCCTTGCCACTTCACCAGTTCTCTTGTCCACCGCAGCAGGTGGCAGCCCACGTGGCCCCTGCTCATCCCATGGAATGTTGACCCCCAGGGGCAGGACAGTGCTTTTTCATCCCGGGAGCCCAGGCGCCCAGTGCAGCCACTGGCCTGCCTGAGTGCTCTTCCAGTGTTTGGGGAGTAATTGAATAAAGGAACAAACAATTGGGGGCACATGTGAGAGAATAGGGAATTTGTCCCTCACACAAATCCTTCTAGAAATTCTCCCAGGGTAGGACAAGTCTTGAGATGGAGAAAGAAGGAAGTGAAGGAGGAGGGAAGGGAGGGAGAGAGAATGCTTTGCTCAGATAGCAACCCCCAACCCTCAACTCTGTTTGAAAACCTTGTCTTTTCAAGACGTCAGAATCCCCCCTTAGCCAGCTCCAGCATTAGTGGGTGGAGAGGGAAACTGAGATTCCTAACTCATATAGAACCTAGAGGCACAGCCCAGACGTGCTGTGGTCCCCATTCGGTTCTCCCCCATCTGTCTTCTGTAGCAGCCTCAATTGTCACCCTGGGAGCCAGCATCGCTGAGGCCCACTAGGTGAGAGCAGTCAGGGACAGCCCACCCCGTCCAACGAGGGTCACTATGTCCAAATCCTGCCTTTTAAGGTGTCTCCCTCAGGGGTCAGCTGGGCCACTGCAGCTGCTGTGGGGTCTGGGCTTGAGTGCTGGGTGGCAGTGACCTAGGTGGCCCACAGGGTGTAAGCTGAGAAGACGGGTGCCCACAGGGCTGCGGGCCCTGGGCAATCCCACTGGTGCCCTGGACGTCTCCAGGAGCCCCTCCATTGGTTCCCACTGCCTGGCGATCATGAATTTCAAGGCTTTGGTCTCTCCTCCTCTGACACTCTTGCTTCCAAGGAGTTGGAAGGAAAAGCCAGTATGAAAGACTGCTCCCTCTCCACCCTGGCTGCCACCTCAGCACCATGACACCCCTCATCCCAGGAACTCTTCTTGGACAACCAAACCCCTTCCTCAGGTCTCGGGACACATGATGGGCACAAGTCTTGAGATGCAAATGCCCTTCTCACTGTTTACCCACGACTCCTGTCCTCGGCTGAAGCCCACTGTTCTTTTGGGGACGATCCAGCACCACAGTCCAGCACCGCTACTGTTCTACGACCTCGCTGCTCCTCAGGTAGCGTATCTTTCTCCACAGAAGGTAGAAGCTTGAAGACGAGATCTGATAGGGCTTTCTTTCTCTCTCTGATACAGCTTGGCGCTTAAAAATAATAGAATGCAATGATTTTTTAAATGAATAGATAATTAGAAAGGAAACCAGTTCAGACAATTTTACCAGAGGGTTCCAGGATTGATTTTTCTCCCCATAGGATATTAATATCAAAAATTTATTTGTAGAGTAGGCATCCGGATTTGAATGATTGGAGAGGGAAGGAGTGAGGGGAGGGGAGAGGAACAGAAAAAGAGAAAGAAATGGGGATAGTCAGAGAGAGGGAGAGAGAATGGCACAGACGCCTATGAGCTAGTGAATTTGCAGAAAGAATGGCCAGTGCTACATGGGAGACGGGAGAGCAAGTCTACCCACTGGATGCCCCGCTGTGTCCAGAAAATGCTTCCTGGTGGTTCCAGGTGAGGACAGATGTCCCGGCAGACCCCTGAAAGGGACTCAGCAACCACTCATTGTTTTCGCTGCCAAAACTTCACGCCACATTTTCACGTGCCAGTGATGCAGCAGTGTCAAGCTCCCCATGATTCCTGCTTCCAGGGGAGGTGGGTCCCAGAGCAGTGCCAGCCCCAGAGGACAAGCAGATGCCCGATAGGTGGAGAGCCTGGCATTTGAAGGCTCCTGGAACCCGCCTGACTGCTGGTCCCGTCCCCACTGGCCCAGGAGCAGGAAGATGCCCACTAAGCTCTGCCAGCTCTCCCTCCACGGGCCCAGGCTGCAGGTAAGACCGAGAGCCTTGGCCTCGGCCAGCTGTGCTTATTGGCTGGGAGCACAGCCTCTTCTTGGTGTTTGAAGTTGCAGGTAGATCAGAAAGCAGCTGCTTCTGCATCCAGCTCTTAAAATTGATGTCCCTTCAGCCTTTTCTGCCACAGAGAAAGGCAATCTAGACTCTATGTTGGAGAGACTAAGAACACACTATTTAACTTAAATAAGAATTTTTATTATGAATCTGGAAAAGTCAATATAGTGTTATGTTTAAGGTAGAAAAGTAGAATCTACATAGTACGAAAAACAAAGCAGAATGTACAGTTGATTTTCTCCCACTCCTGACATAGGCCCTTTTGACAATTAATTATTACAGAAGCAGAAGAAAAATCAAACTGGGAGGGTGTGGTGAGAATTTCTGACCCTTGGTGGGCCTCTGGGACATTTTATGAGAGAAGCATCAGTGTCCTCTCTCTGCTCATGTGTTTTGTCTTTCTAATTGCTCTTCTTCATCAATCAAGATGATGCTATTGATGCTCTTCTGAAACGTGTTTGCTCAGTCATTTCTAAGAGGACACAATGGATTTGAGTGGACTCGTCTGTATCTCTGGTTCAGTCTTCGTCTTGTAGAGTAGGGAAGTCTTCCTAAAACCATTGACAGAATTAGTTTATCTTTTGTGCTCCATGATGGAGCAAAACTCTTTGGATCCATTGGAGTGGCCATGGGGCAAACTCTGATCTGCAGCGAGTATGTGGGAGGAGAGCTGGCTACTCACAGACCCCTCAGCTGCCACTTTCTTCTCAAGGAATGTCCTAGCAGTCTAGTTAGAGGCAGCTGGCACATGGGATAGACTGGAATAAGTGAGCGGTTTGCAGGAAAGGAAGTTCAAAGCTGAGCTGTGCCTCCCAGCTCTAGCTCCAATAACGAAACCCAGGAGAGCTCTACCTTCCAGCCACTTCCGCTGCCCCCCTGGCCAGCAGCTACTTGGGTGACCAAAGACGGGTACGGGAGCTCCTCAGTTGTCATGCATTCTCTCGGCTGGGATTTGGCGTTGTTTTGTTGGACGTGCGAGCAGGAGAGGTCCCGGCCGAGCAGGTCTCTTTCTTTCCTGATCAGCTGCTGAAAGACCGTCTTTATGTCCTTCACCAAAGAGCAGATGGAGATTTAGCAGAGCATAAATAAATAACCAAAAACTTGACTTGAAAAGGGGACATTGTGATTTTCAGCCTCCAGTAGGTGCCAGAAATTACATGTCTGCTTGAACCACGAACAGAGCTCAGTGCCAACATCACAGCATTTGTTTGACATCTGCTGGGGTGGATGATCTGGAGCTCATCAAACACCTGGGCTGCTTAGCTTCTGCCCAGGACCCTTCCAAACCAGCTGAGTGTCACACATTGGCTGGGAAAGATTATTTTCCAAATGGAACCCGGGTACTTTGAACAATCTCATTTATAGGCATGGTCCAATTGCTACGTGTCCTTCAATAGTAATTTTTTGTTACTGGCCACTGCTGAGGTAGCTACCTGCCTTTATAAATCAAACATATTGAGAGCATACATCCAATCCAGTTACTGCTCCAAACATTCAACATCGTGCAGGCTCTTTTTGAATCATTTTGGGTAAGAACTATAAAATTAAGTATCACTTCTTAATGCAACCCAAATTGTCAGATTTATCTCTGCTAGATATCCGGTTATCCTCTTGACATTTTAAATTGGTGCAAAGATGATAGTATGCCCAATGAATTGAATCTAAACTCCCATGTGGCACTCAGTACCTACTGCGATGTGGCCAATCTGTCTCCATCGCTTGTACATGACACTCTGGTGCCAACTTGGCAAGGCTGCTCACCCCTCCCTGTGTACACATGCCTGTTCCTCGGGGGCATAGCTCTTTCATTCTTGAGTACAGTGTGCTTTTGGAGTTGGGGGGCTGGTGGGAGGATGTTAATGGAGCTTGTCTTCTTTTCTGGAGGAGACACTTCCCAAGGGCAGGAAGCCCATCATGTTCATCCTCTATAACACAGGACCTTGAACATAATATGCCCTCACTTATATCTGCTGATTCATTAATGTTGGTTGACTGAGTGACTGAATAAATGTATGACTATCTTGAGGACAATAAGCCAGCCGAATTAGTAAATATTTGGGTTCACAGTGATAAACATTTTAATTGATACTGTCCTTAGTCACATTTGGGGAAAGGTATAAAGTTTCATCAGACATTTGTTTAGAAGGAAATTTATACTGTGTGACTTCTATAATCATGATTTTTTTCCTAAAAGGAAAATCCCATAAGATTTGGGATATACAAAGGTTTCTTTCTTAAGAGAAAACTACAAGATACATTCTTATTTGCAAATAATGTATCCAAACATTTTTTTATTAACAGTTACTTTTACATACCCAAAATATGATCGATATTCAACATAATTTGTACCTTTTCATTCAAATAGACTCTAATTGTATTATATTTATCTTCTTGCTGTTTAACATTAGCTATACTTTCTAAATGAAATACACACACACACATACACATGCACACTTTGGTTAATCCAATGCATTACTCTTGGACAATTTTAATGCTTTTGGTTTTATTATTAATTATCTAAGCTTTTCTGTCTTTGGCCCAAATTTTGCTTCTCCTTAGTGGGAGGTTGTTCCTGTTGACTCAATTTGGATATTTAAGATACTTGTAATTGCTATCATTTCACTTATTCAATCAATAAATACTAACTGCTGTGGGCCAGGTACCACTCTAGGCACTGGGATACCGTTGCAAATTAAACAGACAAGGCCGTCACGTGGAAGAAACAGATGATAAATAAAATAAATGAGTAAAACAGACAATACTTTAGATGATAAGTACTTTGGAGGAAAATAATCCTGGAGAGAAGGCAGGCAGTGCTGGGGAGAGTGGTTGCAAATTTAAACCAGCTGGTCATGGAAGGCGTTCTGGGTAGGGGAGCTTTGAGTAAAGGTGTGAAGGAGGTGAGCGCGGGAGGCACGTGGGGATTGGGGATAATATTCCCTTTCATATCACCAAGGGAACAATAGATAAACCCAGTAACCTTGACAAGACACCATCAGAGCTTTCTGGCTGATGTTGCATTACCCTTTCCCACTCGCCCACGACCAATCACAGCCATCACCCACATGTACCACGTCAACTGTCTTGGCGTAGCCCGGTGATGCAGCCTCACCACCTCTGGGAGCTCCAGGGCAGGAGCTGCCCCTAGGCCTTTGCTGTGGTTCCTTGAATCAGATCCAGAGTCATGACTGGTTCTTCCCATCATGACGGCCACTGTCCACTCTGAGAGCACAGGGGGCAGCTTCCACAGGGAGCATGTTGCGAGACCAGAGGTCGTCATCTGGATTAGCGTTCTTCCCTTTGCAGTGGCCAAAATGTAGATTTTACTCCATCTCTTAGATGAGATGGCTCTACTCTTCTGCATAATTCAATATTTAATCATTATAGACATTTAAAATTACCCAGTTTTGTTCACTCTGAGATGTGAGTGGGCAGAATGTTGAGCACAGCTGTAATCACCACATTTATGCTTTAAAGATACGTTCAAAGTTTATTCTCACACCATGAAAAGTAAATTGAACTTCTGATTCTATTCTAGTACCTCCCTCACTTAAAAAATTCATCACCGAGAAGAGAGATTTAGCCTCCGTTATTGGCGCAAGCCTTAGCTTTTGCAAACACCTGCGTTGTTTGAGGCTTTATGTAATTGTTGAACATCTCTCCTCCACTCTGATTTAAGACCAGTTCCTTATGTTCTTTTCTCAATGAGTTTATCTCCTTTACTTTCTCAAGTAATCTTTCACATCATCATTGCTCCACCATTTCTCTCAGTTGCGTAAACCTAGTTTGTATAACCACTGCCAGCTTTGTGCAGAACTGTCAAATAGGTCTTTCTCCGTTTCTGAGTCTCTTCATCCTATTTTTGGACACTGGTGACAAAGGACCAGGCATTTCTGACACAGCGAAGGCTCTGGGGGAAAGAATAACTGTCACTAGGTTGAGAGGAATGCAGAGTATTTAAGCTAAAGAAGGGCTTTTTTTTAAGCATTTAAGGCAGGCTGGTTATTTGTTAATGTTACAGCGCCAGCAACGAGTGGCAGGCTGCTGAGCACCTTGGAGGGGACCCTTCCTGCTCCCTGGGGTCTCTAGGACACACCTGGCAGCAACCTTGGTCTCCTGT
Organism: Diceros bicornis minor; assembly: GCF_020826845.1. Taxonomy (NCBI): domain Eukaryota; kingdom Metazoa; phylum Chordata; class Mammalia; order Perissodactyla; family Rhinocerotidae; genus Diceros; species Diceros bicornis. The sequence continues at coordinate 57,539,170 of NC_080759.1, forward strand.
ACAGGAGGCCCTCAAGACAGTCCTGCCTATAACCTCCATACAGTGGATTTTTTTCTCCAGGGATTTGAAAACCCTGTTTGTGCTCTCATCGGTTTTTCAAGTTCTTTCTGAGGTTCCAAGGGACTGGACTAACAGAAATCATGGCATAGAAGGGATCCTTTTGTCCCCCTAAATATGCAATTTTCCAGTAGGGGCTGGTTTTCCTTCCTGCAGTGGCATGCAACATGGCTTTCACATAGATGCCACAGAAGTTCACTTTTTCCTACAAATACAAAGTGTCACCTGACTGATGGGGTTTATTTGAGTACAAAGACTGCAACTTTCCTCTAGTGGGGTCAGGCTGAGTGTATCATGTAATATTCATGCCCCATGTCACCTCTTCAGTCTATCTCCCTATCACCTATGAGAAAAGCACGTTCCAGTACCACGTGCATGCATCGTGAGCTGACGAGGGGCACAGTGTGAAGCCAGGGGAGCATCGCTGATGCATGATTGAACGTCCCAACACTCCTGATAGAGACACACCGATGTGAGATCTGGAAGAGACCATGGATGGCATCTCGTCAAATCCACACAATTTATGGATATGGAAACTGAGGCTTACAGAAGTAAAAAGTCTTGTCCAGGGGCCGGCCCTGTGGCATAGTGGTTAAGTTCCATGGACTCCACTTCAGCTGCTCGGGGTTCACGGGTTCGGATCCCAGGTGCGGACCTACACCACACATCAGCCATGCTGGGGTGGTGACCCACATACAAAATAGAGGAAAATTGGCACAGATGTTAGCTCCAGGTGTATCTTCCTCAGCAAAAAAAGAGTCTTGTCCAAAGTAGCAGAGCCAGAATTAAATTCCAGGTTTTCTGAGGTGAATATCATTCCATGTTTTTAAAAGAATATACCAATAGTCACATTGGAGAAAAACTTAGTTGTGACACGGCAGGAACAGAAACATCAGCCAATGCAGTGAGAGACAGCAGTGGGTAAGGAGGCAGCAGGAGAGGGAGAGAAGGGACAGGGACCCCTGAGTACTGGATTTCCAGCAGGGCAGGGCTGGTTCAGAGGGGCCTGGGATCATGACGTTGGGGTCTGTCCTCTCACAGACTGTTTTTTGAGTCGCAGAAATGTTCAGTGTTAGGTCTGTATTCACCCCGACCTGTGGGGCCACACCTGGATAGGGGGCTGTGAACCAGCATGGGGTACGGCAGGAATCCCAGCGATGGCTTGAAACCAACTCTAGCCCTTAACAACCACAACTGCATATGGACTCTGGTGGGGGTCGGAGGGCTACATCTTGGGGCTGCAGCTGATGGGGGGCTGTTGGACTTCTCCAGCAGAGGAAAGTACTGGGCCTGCTGAAAACCCTGCCCTGCAACTTTCTATAAAGCCAAGTCGATCGAATATGAAACTAAAGCCTGTTGCATCTCAAAGGCTTCATCTCCAATTTTCAGCCCATAAGAACCAGCGTATATGTGCAGCACCACCTCTGCAACTGAACACTGTGTATAAAGGAGTAAAAGGTAGAAGAAAAGACATGAGAAAACATATAAAAGAAAAGACAGGCAGTTCAAAAATAGGAAAAGAGAAACAACAAAAGAAACAATGAAAATAAAGGGAAAGAAGAAACAAAAGAGAGGAAAAAGGAAAAATAAAAAAGAAAATAGGACCAAAAAAAAAGGAAAACAGACACTCGGTCCCAATAATCTAGAGTGGCCCTTCCTTCTCAACTCCTGAGGTTTGTCTGTCTTGGACTCCTGGGATCCCACTGTGGCCAGCAGTCAGGGCTGGGAGTGGGCATTCTCCTGCATGATCTGCTGGGTCAGTGCACAGAGGGGCCTCACCAGGAAGGACTACAGGAAGAGGGCATTTGCAGAGGCATGGCGGTGCCTCCTGACCTGACACTGACTCTCTATTCTGTTATGTAAGCTCTGCCAGCCTCAGTTTCTGCATCTGATTAGTGGGAAAACAATAACGGTTCCCAGGGCATGAGATGCCAAATGTGGACAATGTACAGAGACACAACCTAATATATGTCAGTTCATTGTCCTTCTCTGATGGCAGATATGCTTGGCATCCTTGTTTGATTAAAAAAAAATCATGATTCAGGTAACAATGAATAACTGATGTGTGCATACCAAGACAATAAAAGAAAAAACATGATTGGGTCGGCCCCGTGGCTTAGCAGTTAAGTGCACGCGCTCCGCTGCTGACGGCCCGAGTTCGGATCCCGGGCGTGCACCGACGCACCGCTTCTCCAGCCAGGCTGAGGCTGCGTCCCACATACAGCAACTAGAAGGATGTGCAGCTATGACATACAACTATCTACTGGGGTAAAAAAAATAAAAATAAAAAAATAAAGGCTAAGCATTGAAATTCTATTAAAAAAAAAGAAAAAACATGATAACTTTTGCATGAATAGTGTTTTAGTTTTACTCTGAAACTCTATTTTTTCAGTTAAAATAGCCCTCATGGAAGTTACGCACTATTTCCAACTACCAAACATCAAAGTTCGGAATCTCAAAGGAAGCTTGAAGAGATTTTCTAACGTAAGATAGTCCCAAAGACCTTGCATTCTTTTCAAAAATGGGAGAAGATGCACTAGGAGGCGGTGATTTCAAGACCATCGCTCAGACTTCTGGGTGGGAATCAGTAACTACCCTGAATGTTAAAGGGGGTTAGATAGAATGAAGGACTTTAGGATTGTCATGGGAGTCTACATCGTTGAGGGCAAGGTGTGTGCGGTGAGAGGTGGCAGGAGGGGCAAGGATAACAAACACGGCTTTGGTAGGTGCACTGAAGTGGTGTTTGTCACTGGCAAGCACAGAGACCCACCGAACGATATAAAACGCTGAAACAAAAGTGGGGCTCTCAGGCCTCCAGAAAAATGGTGAAGATTGTGGCTTCCCTCTCTTTCACACTTCAAGTACATTTTCTATCAAGAAATCATAGTTTGCATAACCGCTTGGTTGCCATGTAAGTCAGCATGGGTAAAACCCACATGTATGCCAAAGTTAAAAGAAGAATCATTACAAACAAAAAAGAATAATTTAGGCTAAAGACAATAAACTAACAGCTAAGTTGTATATTCAGGTGTGTTGTTTGAATAGGTGTTTAAGGCGGCAGCAAGAGTAGATGGCGGGAGAACGCAGAGGCAGTGATGGCCAGGGCTACGTAGACTTGGGCCACACATACACAGTGGGCCACCCCATTTCCTCCCCTTGGGAAGCCCAACAAATGACATCCTCCTCCTCTTATTCCATGAAAGGAGTTTTCCATCCAGCAGCTGCAACTCATCCCACCCACCCAATGAGTCACTGACTGACCCACTCGAACTGCGTTAGGTGCCTATAGGGTGTCAGGGATCGAAGGGGCTGCTGGGATTGAATATCTAAGACACTCTGGCTGCCCTCCAGAAGCTTCCAAGATAGCTAAGATTTTCCAAAAACAAACAGGCAAATAACCAGTAGTGGCAAATACAGGGAATTATGAGAGTTCACAAGAGCTTCACTTCCTAGGGTGGAATAAAAAGTATCTCCCCACAACCCTAAGAAAGAATGGGACAATCAGATGAAAGGGTGGTGTCAGGATAGAAACAGAGCGTTAAAGGAAAGCTAGAGAGAGAGAATGAAAACAGAAGGTTCATAGATTTGCCCAAGCCCAAGATTCAGGTGAAATAATAATGCATTCCCACAGGTCAAGAAGGTAGATACCCAAAGACCAACCCATTCTCTTTGGGACAGGTGCTCTGACCTCAAGGCACCCACTGGCCTTGAGCCCAGGCGTATGACTATAGGTCACTGCTGGGAAGATGGGAGACCTCCTGGGAATTCACAATTAATGGCACACCATCTACATCAGTCTGAATATTTAGCAGCAGGCTGCCTACATTAGTGCGCTGCCTTCAACCTTCCTCATTGTTGTGGCAGATAATCATTGAAGAAGTGCTCATGCTTGGGGAATTGTCCCCACTACTCAGTATGAATTCATTTAAAGCCATACTGGATTAAACATCTGTCAGCAACTAAGAACCACCCAAATCCAGCCTCCTATGTCATCTATATATTTGTTGCTGAGATATAATGAAAATTCAGTGGTAAAATAAATGATAATACACCTTACGCAGAGAGCAGCACAATTAGTTTAGGATTATAGTTTTCAAAACCCATCTAATTTTTTTTTTTTTCCTGAGGATGATCAGTCCTGAGCTAACATCCATGCCAATCCTCCTCTTTTTGCTGAGGAAGACCGGCTCTGAGCTAACATGTATTGCCAATCTTCCTTTGTTTTCCCCAAAGCCCCAGCAGATAGTTGTATGTCATAGTTGCACATCCTTCTAGTTGCTCTATGTGGGACGCCGCCTCAGCATGGCCTGAGAAGCAGTGTGTCGGTGCACGCCCGGAATCCGAACCTGGGCCACCAGCAGCTGAGCGCGCTCTTAACCACCAAGCCAAGGGGCCGGCCCCAAAACCCATCTAATCTTATCAGTAGTATGAGTTTGTAATGCTCTCTTCCTTAATGCACATACCCATATCAGCTCTCACTTACCGTGCTGCAGTCAGAGCAAAAAATGTGGATGCCACATAAGCAAAAGGAGCACAATGGATGCACAAGTCATAAACTCAACAAAATAAACTCGATGTTTGGATGTCAAAGCTGTGTTACAAAGGGAAACGTGGAGAGGAGTCTTGGAAAGGAAAAGATTGCAAATATAATAATGGTCTCCTGTCTATGAAAGCAAAATCTTAAGTATTTTCAATTATATCTATTAAGAAGTAAATCACTGAGATCAACTATTGGTTAAATATGCCAATTGCAATAAATACATTGTTTTAATAACAGACTAGATGCTCTCACTGAGAACAATGAGAAAAGCTGGAAAATATATTTTGCTTGAAGACATAGGAGCTCTAAAAGAGTAGCATGGGGCAAGCATTATTAAAGTGTTATGGGACCAGACAAGAGAGAAAAGAAAACCAAGAGGGGAGCCCAGCATTTTTGGCTTCTTTACCTCTAGGATAATCTGCTGATTCTGGGTAACTGTGGGACTTAGAAACTAAACAGAGCTTTAGACTATCCTTGTGGTCTAGAGGAACAAAAATTGGAATCCAGGGTGTGCTGTGGGGGTGAGGTTGGGAGCACTGGCAAGTCCTCCATGTGTTGAGTCGGACATGTTGACCCCCCCGCTCCAGCTCTTTCAATCTCTCCCCCTTTTTCTGAGTGGTGTTGAGTTTCCAGACTTGCTCTGTGCTCTCGCCCCCATCTTTAGCAATAGAATCCGAATAAAATTAATTTCTGTTTGTTCACCGTGTCTGGTACGATTTTTTCTTTAACAGCATCCATCTCAAGTAGAAAAATAAGCAACAACAAGTTAAATCTAAACAAATTAAAGAAAGGAAATAATAAATAAGAGAGAAAATTAGTGAACTCAAAAACGAACATATAAAAAATTTAGATGAAATGGACATGTTTCCAGAAAAACACAACTTACCGAATCATAAAAGAAATATTAAATCTTAAAATCCCCATAAAAATCAAAGAAATTGAACTTAAAATCTTTTGTGAAAATATTACAGTCTCTGATATTTTACCTGTGAGTTTATCTAACATTTAATGAAGATTAAGGAAGTAACAACATCATTTTTTAATCTAAATACTTCCATGTCTGTTTCTTGAGATACCAGGTTCCCCTGAGTTGTTGAGGTTGGGAGAAACTAGCCCAACCCCTCTCCTAGACACAAAGGGTGTTTTACAGGAAAAAGATATGACAGAGGTGGGATAAAGAGGGCAGAGTTTTCTCAATCTGTTATAAAGCTATTTGGGTCCCGTTCGCCTGTCTCTGCAGTTTTCTCCAACCTTTGACTCAGTTAAGTCCACATCAGATCCCAAGAAAGACCTACTTCAAGAAAAAAAAATTGCAGGCAGCAGACACAGAATTTGATGCCTTTCAAAATGGCTGTGGTCCCGGACGGCCCTCAGGTGGCTTGAAGACTACACCACATTCACTGATCATCTTTCCCTAATCTACATTTGTGGACTGCTACTAAGATATTTCAGTCAATAAATGGTTGAAATATATCTATGGCATTCTTTATTGGTCAAGTTAAATATTAAGATAGTGAATACTAGGTGCTTGAGTTCAGCCTTATGTAACAAGATCAAGCAGCCGGTTAAGCATGGACACTTGGGCATGTGCCACATTCAGTCCGTAAATTATGGAAGGACTCAAAGCCCTTAATAATTGACTTATCTAAAGAAAATAGATATCACTTGGATAACTTCAGAGGTACTAGAAGACCAGCTAATAGGCTACAACAATAATGCTGATGCAGTGTTGCAAAGCTAGAGATCAGACGAAATGGTCTGGGATGGGGAGATGGGATGGGGCAGATATGATGTTTTCCAAGATAGAACCATCAATGATATGATGAGGCAAAGATGAAAGACTGAGGGGAACAAAACTTCTGTCCGGAGCATAGACATAGCAGTGACCTCTGGGCCTGGCGTTTTTAGGGGCTCTGGGATAGCCCAGGGAAACACCAATGAAGAGGGAGCACTGAGGCCAACATTGACACGCCCAACCACCTTCTGTCCAGTGGAGAAGGAGCCTCTAGCAGTGGACTTAAAACATCATGTTCCCATTGGCAAAATGCCCCTTTGGTGGTGATGGTGCCTTCAAGTTCTCCTAATCTGCTGCCCTTCAACTTTGGAGTTTTCCTCTTGTTCCCGTTGCAGGCTCAGTGAGCTCACTCAGTAATGAACCATTTAATTCACTTCCATACGTGGGTCTACTCACAAGGAGAAAATGTGCTGGTTCTGCCAATAGGAATGTTTCATTCTGAATAACAATTAGATTGTTCATATTGTAGAATTAACCATCTGGTCTTCTGGTATTATGTCAGTCACAGGGGCTCGGTTTTTGAGAGCATGACCCCAAAGGAATGGACTTTCTCAGTATGCAACAAAGTCATGTTTCTGAGCCCAGAATGCTGAGGTCAGACCCTAGCCTGAGGTACCAGGTTCACCCACGCTGGAATTTCGGACATAATTGCACCATTTCTCTGCCTTTGGCCATGATCTAGCCTCTCCAGTTTGAAACTTCACCAATAACATATGCAGACAAGTGTGAGCCATCAACCCTGTGTGATCAGTTCCGAGAGGCACTACACACTAGGAGGAAGGAAAGAAACAGAAAAAATATGTTTCATACTGGGTATATTATTGATAAAAGACCAATATATAAAGATTTCTTTATACCAGGAAAAAAATGAATCTTGAAAATTTTCTATGAAGCAAGAGTTAATAAATACAGAATAATCATTATTATTTATTAGGCTATATACAATGTCATAAGTAATACCTCTATTTGGTTTCTATTTTATACTGTTTCATTTCAGTGAAAAGAAATGTATTTAGAAAGGCTCTCAAAAGTTCATTTACTCAGGACCCCAGGCTTCCCTCCCGATTTTTCCTACTCAATCGTGAATTCTCTTACTGTTGGATTTTCAGTCTAGCAGGAGGAAAAGGTACATTGAAGACCACTGGATCCTGACCAAATGTAGCTGTCTCTTTGCCCAAATGAGAGAACTCCCTCAGTGTTAATTCAGCCCATACATTTTGAAAAAGACTTTAAAAATGCAAGGCAATAGGCAAGATTAAATGATAACACAGTGACACATCTAGGAAAATTTGATCTTTCTTTTATTCCAACTAAATAATTGTCTCTCTGATCTTATCAACTTAATATGTCAATAACTAGAAACTTAATATTTCTGTCCCTGGAGAGGGGGAAAAACACACAAAAATTCAACTGTACCAACTGTTTGAGTAAGGAACAGAACACTATGATGAGTTGGTGTTTAGCTCTCGTCTCTTTTAGAGTGGCAAAAAAATAAACCCTCATAAAACAACTCTGTGTGAAAAACTGTCCTGGAAAGCAATTTGGGCTATGCATCAAGAGCTTTATGAGGCTCTTACTCTCAGAGCTAGCCCGCCCATTTCTCAAGATTTATCCTAAATGATGATCAAGTCAATAAGCACAACTAATTGTTCATTTAGTGGCCTGTGCCAAATTCCATGCTTGATATTTAATTTCCAAGCTTGAACAGGGTTGCCTTTCTGCTTTCAAGAGCTAGTGGGAAGGTGGACATGTTCTTCATCCAGAGGCACCTGAATGAGGAGTCAAGCAGGTGTAGGAATCAGGCAGGTGAGGTTGCAGATACAGTTTCAGGCTGTAACCTGGAGGGGAAGAGATATAAGGTTGCTGAGAAGCTCAGAGAATGCAAAGAGATCAGCAGGTTTGGAACATAGATGTGTGCATGGGGGGAGGGGAGGACAGGATGTGCGGAGGGTAATGAGATGAGGCCAGATTTCAACAGATTCCAAACCATGAAAGTTCTTTCAACTTCATCCTTTGAAATACGCAGAAACATACTTCAAAGGGGTTTGTTATTGTTGTTTTTATTTTTCAAAGAAGGAGGAGTGACAAGACCTAATGTGTATTTTGGAAAGGTCTCTCTAGGACTATTGAAGAGAAGTTTAGAGACAGGTAAGACTGGACACAGACCCTCCTATTGAGAAGTACCCTGACAATACCCAAGGTGGTTTGGTCTATGGCAGTGAAAGTGGAGAAAAGGACAATCTCAGAAATATTAGGGAGATGAAGAGACAACTGCTTGGACGGAGGTTTCTGGTGTAGGAAGCAAGTGGGTGGTGATGCTCTTTACAGAGATCAGGGACACAGGAGGTGGGGTCATTTTCCTCTGAGGAGTCTGAGGTGCTCATGAGAAACTCAAGCTGCCTGGAAGGCAGGAGGATGTCGGCTTTGGGTACTCCGGCGGTCGTGAGCCTAGAGCCAGCAGTCGAAGTCATAGAAATGGAAGAGCCTATACTGCCCAGAAATGGGTGGAGTAGAAAACGGTGGATGTGGAGAGCTGGGGTTGAGCAACATTTATAAGATGTGCCCCTGGAGGAGACTGCATTGAGAAACAGGGAGGTCATGGGAGGGAGCAGGGCAAAGTAGAGGGTCAAGTTCCCTGAACAAATTCCTGAAAAGTGTCTCAAGAGTGTTTATTAGATTTAGCCGTAAAGAGGTCATTGATGACCCAAGGCAGAAAGGATTCCAGGCTGGATTTGGAGCAGAAGCTGCTGCACTGTGAACTGCAGCAGACTGAAGAACTGGTGTGTGAACCGAAGAGCAGACTCGTGGTGAGGAAGAAAACTGGTGGTCAAGGCTGATGGTTGTGGGAGGCACAGTGCCACAGGCTGGGGAAGACCTAAGCATCTCTAAATTCTGAGGAAATATTCCAGGAGCAAGGAAAGCACTGACCCTGTAAGCAGAGGTGCTGACTAATGGAGTAAAGTCTGAGGGATGGGTGGGTCATGGAATCCCACGTCACCCAAGGAGGAAGGATGGGCAGGTTTCCCATGATCATGGGAGTGAATATGGACACCCCACTCCCCATGGTCCCTGAAATTCTCAAGGAGCACACTTTCTAATTTTAAAATTGAATACTCATTAATGACTTGAGGTGTGTCTCTAGATTAACAAGGATGTTTATAGCATGCAACAGATGTGACGAAAGGTTGGCAGAGATTAGAATCCATAAAACATTATTCATGCAGTTGTGGGTTGTTTTTGCTGTCCTCTAAAGAACTGAAGGGTCTGTACCAAACAGGGTAGGCCCATCTGGTGGCTTTCCTGCCCCATCGTGCCTCACAATCAATTATGCTGCTCAGCCATGGATCCAAGGAGAGGCACACCTCTCGAAAGAGAGCAGAGCAGCAAGGGACGTGGTGAGGCAGAAGCATGTGCCTGAGGCCAAGTGTCAACAAAAAGGGAGTCAGCTAACATCCCTGTCGTCCAAACCCAAGTCTTCTATCTGATTTACACTGCACTCTCAGCATCACCATCCTGAACGCTTGGTACCAAGTTCAAGTTGCTTTACACTGTTTCTCACGTTAGTCTTTTTCCCTCCATTTTCACGGCCACCACCCTGACGTGGGATCCTATGGCCTTATTCATTGATCACTTTAAGGACCTCCAGACTTACTCCTTAGTATGGCCTTTCCCTATCATGGTCTTCTCTGTACATCTCTGCCACATGATTGTTCCTAGATTTCCCGTACAATTCAGTTGGGAGACTTATACTTGTCTATATTGTTAGTGAGTTTTTGATAAGGTCAGGCCACATATCCCAACTGATTTTAATATCCTAGAGGGCTGGACTATGGCTTATAGTTGTTTATTTCCACACGACACTTTACCAATAACACATTTTAATAAGCATAGTTTTGGTCATGGTGATGGAGTTGGTCAAGCAACAGGCTGAGTAGAAATGTTCATAGAAGAGGCACATTAGTCTAGTGGTTAAAGGCTCAGACCCTGGAATTAGACACTTCCAAGTGGAGGCCCAGTCTGTCCATTATTAACTGTGTGACTGTAGTGGGTTGAATGGTGGCCCTCAAAAAGCTAACAGCTAGACACTATGATGTGACCCTATTTGGAAAAAGGGTTTTTGCAGATGAAATCAAGTTAAGGTACTTGAGATACGATCATTCTGGATTGTCCAGGTGGGTCCTAATTCCAATGACTGTCCTCATAAATGAGAGAACAGGAGAAGACACAGACACAGAGGAGAAGGCCATGCGAAGAAGGCAGAGGCAGAGATTGGAGTGATGCAGCCGCAAGCCAAAGAATACCTGAAGAGGCAAAGAAGCATTCTCTCCTAGACCCTTCAGAAGGAATGTGACCCTGCTGGCACCTTGATTTTGGATCTCTGACCTCCAGAACTGACACAATAAATTCCCATTGTTTTAAGCCACTCAGTTTGTGGTACTGTGTTATGGTAGCCCCAGGAGACTAATGCAACAGCTTTGGGTAAACCGCTCAGCTCCCACAATAATCTTGTTTCATAGATGTGGAGACTAAGGCTCAGAGACATCCAGTTAGATATTTGATGTAAAGTGGTTCCCGTGTGCCTGGCATGCAGCAAGTTTCATACAGGCTGGGGCATTTGTCTTTGGCAAGTAGACTGGCTCATATGAAGATCTGGACCTCATCCTGGAAGTGGAGTACGCAGAAGAAAACAAGTATTTCATAGGACCTGCCCTCAAAAATAACACCTTGTTTATACATGAGGAATTATTTTGAGCTAATAATTTCTACTTGCATGGTGAAAATACTTCCAAGGATATTTGAATGTGTTAGTAACTCATAGAATGCATGAAATTACATTATTTCCTTAAGTCGTCAGTACCTGGCTGAGGATGAGGAGAGGGAGGTGTAGTTTTCCAACATGGCACCCATTGAGGAGGACACGTCTTGGTGCCAGTGGTGGAGAAACTAGAAGACAGAGAGCTCTTGACATCTGGCAAAGGAGATAAGCTCAGAGGCAAACTTAACCTCTCTCTAGCTCTTCTTGAAAACCTGAAAACCGAAACCACCTACAGGCAGTGAAAGGACTGACCAGTGCTGTCTTTGGCCTCAGAAGCTCAGGGTCGCATCAGTATTTCCAGCTCTCCTCCTTTTGTGCACACGCCAGGACTGCATTCTCATGCTTCCGTGAGTACAGTCAGTCCCATGCTTTGGCAGAGGAAATGTGAGAGGTGACGTGTGACACTGCAGACAGAAGCACTGTGTGATTGGCCCTGTTCTCTTCTCCCTGCTGTATAAGGTGGAGGCTGCGTCAGCCCAGGTACCCGGGGGACCACATGAGCAGGACCCTCTGGACGTGAGGTCTGAGCAAAATATTGACCTTTGAGGGGATATGGACCTATGGCTTGGGGTTATTTCTATAGAATAATGTAATTCTACGCCTGGCACATTTGCTAACTTTGTTTTGGTTCCTTTTAAACGGATTAGTGACTCCTATGTAAATCTTCCATATGATATATTTTTTCACAAGGGAAGGACAAAGCTGAACAATTATTTCAGTAAAACCATGTACAAATTACTCATTAGATGAATAAATGGGTTATTGATCTCTGGGCTTTAATTTCATACATTGCATAGAACTGAACTCATACCAAACTTGAGCCAATAAAATTCATTTAAAATAGGCTATATGAAGGTACTCCGTGCATAGAAAATGAAAAATATGACTGTTGTTTTTATAGAACGCAAACTAAGTAATCTAGGAATCTAATGTTCTATCAGTGAGAACAGGACCACATCAGCTACTAATATCACTTTAGATATTCGTAAATATCCAAAGTTATTCCACTTTCCAACTGCTATGTGATATTTCAAGAGGAGATACTGTAAAGCTGTTCTCCTGTTCACATGTGGTCTCCTCTGGTAAAGTGTCTTCCTGAGAGCACGTCCTTTCCACCCTGTAGTCCCAACGTATAACACAGTGAATACCATATAGCAGGAAAAAACTAGTACTTTGCAAATAATCATTGTTTCCAAATTTATATTATTCTCCTACTTATTTTAAAATATAAAACAGCATACAGTAAGCATTGAAATCAATTTGAAAAAATATTTATAGATATACATATATCTATATGCATATCTTTTGAAGAAGCAGACAGACAGATAGGAAGACAGATATATCAGTCTAAACATACTTCACCCCAAAAGATATGGTGGAAAGCTTTGCTGGGTTACACATTTTGCCCAACGGCCATTATGACAGCTGGTGATGCAGATGTGTTAAATAGGACTTATTTTTCTGTGAGGAAATGTGGCATGAAAATTATATTAACATATGGCATAATTTTTTTTAAATCAGAAAGAGCAGTATAAACTACCTAACATTAAATGTTGAAATAGGACAGAACTCTTACCGTATACATATATTAGTTTCAGAAGAATGGTTCTGAGATAAGAGATTTCCAACTATTTCAAGATCGTAAAGTCAAAAATAGAAATGTCAAGAAAGTGGAGGGCCAGTGCTCTTTACAAGGAATTTCTTGCATATTTTGAATGACCAGGTTGCATAGAATAACTTCAAGATGAAAACTCAACCATTTCTTTGTGACATCAGCTGTGGTTTCACAATGTATTATTGCTTATATGTTATGAGTTGCATGGCGTTGTTTCTACAGGCTGCTACAGTGAAGTGTACACCTGCAGGGAGGAAGACTCTTTTGGCTGCATGTTAAGAAACATCCAACCAGCAATGAGGAGAGTTTAGTGTCTCATCCACGGGAAGTTTGGAGGTAAGCTGTTTCAGGGTTGGTTACTTTTGACACATCTCTGTCGTCAAGGACCAGGTAATTTCCATTCTACCGTTAGTTCCAGTTTATTTGCTTTTACCCTGAGTATTGAACCTTTAGGACTGCAAGAGAAAATGGTAGTTCCAGGCATCACATCCTCCTCCAAAGAGGGAAGGGGAATTTCTTCTCAAGTATATCTTTTATCAAGGTATTAGATTTTCCCAGAAGTCCAACATCAGTCTTGGCATTAAATTTCAAAGTCAAAAGCAAAGTCACATGTTGTGCTAATTATTGTCTGTTACCACTCAGCCAACATTCTCACCCTTTATATGCCCCTCCTCCAGGTATTGAAGGGGCTGGATGTCTGAAAGCTGTGTGGGGAGAGAGGGAGAATCCCCCTCTGCCCTTTCCCTTAAGGTTCTTATGGCTGACCAAATAATCAACAAGACAGGTTAGCAGGAGAAAATAATACCAAGTTTAATAACATGTATACATGGGAGAAAATCAGAAATGAGCAACTCGTCCCTCTGTCTAAGCTGCTTGCTTAAGTATTGTAGCTAAAGGTGAGGAAGGTGTTGGGGGTGGGTAGTGGTCTGGGACTTCAGAGGGCAAGAAGACAATTCTTTTCAGGGTCATCTATAGATAATGTGGTCAGGGAGAGATAGAGTTTTTTGATAAAAGAGGCTTGGTGCCCCTCCCATTGTAACATCTATTTTACATTATCATTACAGCCATCATGATACAAGATCTGTTCCAAGAAGGAGCCACCATGTCAAATTATTTAGGCAGTCAGTGGGGGAGGTCAAATGTCCCTCAGAGAAAACAATCAAGGTAAAGAGATATATTTCAGGGTGGCCAAATCTTGATCTCCCACAGCTGCATTTCCCAAACTGCCTTCCAGCTGGAGTCCTGGATGATAAACTGTGAGTGCAATACATGTGTGAAATGTTCAAGTTAGAACTGAGATAGGAGCCGTCTTCCTGAGGCAGCGGCTGCCGCTGGATCCATAGGAGCGGATCCAGTGGCTAGAATCCACACTTCAGTGTCCAGACAGTAGCTCTGTGAGGGGAGGTGGTTGTGGAGGTGCAAGGGCAGAAGCAGCAGCTCCCTACACTCTTCGTGGCTCGATCCTGTGCCATCGAAACACCCGGTGGTGCCTCCTGACTTCCGCTCCTTCAGCACTTCCTATGACAACAGTAGAGTATAAAAGCACTTAATTCCTGTGTGAAATGACATTCTACTTGAAATGCCCCATGTGGATTCTGTTTCCTGCCTTGAGCCCAGACTGGTACACAGTGACCAGAATTATCGTGACTATTCATGCCCGAACACTGGACAAGAGATCCATAGTCCATGAGCATATTGCCACCCAATACCAGAAGTAAAAAGCTGACTTTCTCTCAGCAAAACAGAAAGTGGGGAAGGGGGTGGCTGTGGGGTGAGCAGTCAGCAATGACTGCCGGGCATCGTAAGTCTCTAATACATTTATCTTAACTAAGACTGATTCCCCGCTTCATGATTAAATTATATGCCCAAAATGTCCACAGTTATGGTGAATCCCTTTTTAAGAACAAGATGCTCGTGTTCATGTTTCTCAACATTTTTGTTGCCATACTGTTTTTCTACGCAGGCGATACAAAAAATCTTTACCTTAAGTTTATTATGCAACTTTGAAGTGATTAAATTTAAGGATGTGGTGATTTTTAATTCATGCCTCTGATATATTTGTGCCTTATAACAGTTTTCATTTTCTATACACTTTTTTTTTTTTTTTTGCTGAGGAAGATTCGCCCTGAGCTAACATCCACTGCCAATTCCCCTCCTTTAGTATGTGATCCACTGCCACAGCATGGCCACTGACAGACCGTGGTATAGGACGGTGCTTGGGAACCAAACCCAGGCTGCCAAAGTGGACTGAACTGAACTTAACCAATAGGCCACTGGGGCTGGCTCTATACACATTTTTATATCTTTGCTCAAATCTAAAAGCATGTTTCTGCTGATTTAATTTGAAGTTACCGTCTCAAAATCTACTCTAAAAAATTTTCATTTTATAAAATGTAACTCAATTTGACAATTAGTCATCTCCTCATATGAAACATATTTCTGTAGGTTTTAAGAATACAATCAAATCTTTCATATCTTGTTATATTTTATTGCGGAAATTATAAATTCTGACTTGTTACCTTTATTTATTTGCCAAGACAATGGAGCCAGATCTCATTCCAGATTTGGCCTTAGAGAAAGGCACTAATGAATCTCAGTCCCCTTCTCAGAGTGTGACGGTGGAGGCAGGTCTTCATGGCTAGTCTTTGACCTGCTTGCCAGCAGATCCAATTCACAACCCTTCCCTGCTCTAATCTATAGCACAGGCATATTTGCTCTACAGGCTGCAAGTCCCAGGCCCCATGTCAGCTGGTTTGGACAGTGGCTGGCACTGGAGGGAGACTGAAGGCAAGGTGGAATGAGGGGAGAAGGCAAGCTATTCCTGCCTCCACCCTGTTTACTTTCCTGCCATCTGTATAATCTCAGATTGTTCTCTCTGACTCAGGCTCTTACTGGAAAATTCCACCATGATTTTCTTTTCTGCGTTATGACCTCAGCCCTGGCCCTGGTAGCACTACCTACTCCCAACATTCATCCTTCAGAAATTGCATATTGATTCATCTCTGTTATGTCACTGCTCTCATTTAGCTTCTCAGCTCTTGCATTGCTGTGTAAACAATTCCCCAGATTAACTGCCCCATATTTTGAACTGTAGAGTTGTTTCTCTTTATGTGGCAGGTGCTGACTGATGCCCATGTCTTATCCTCAGACACGACAGATGGAATTGAAGGTGCTTAGAAGCTGATGGTTCTGCTGGAGGAGCTGAAGTCGATAAACAGTGATGCCTCAAATAGACTGCACAAGCAAAGAAAACTTGTGATGAAAAGCACAACCCGAAGTTTGGAGCCAAGAGATATCTTTCACACAGCCAGCTGAGACAAGGGCAAGAAACATTAGTCAAAATAGGCAAATGAGAAAGAGTTTGTTTGTACACTGGGGCATGGGATGCTTCCAGCTTCTCAAACCTCAGAGACTCCAACCAGACATGTTGCAATGAGGCATCCACTTTTAGTGCATTGTGGGAAAAGTCATCAAATATCTTCCAAATAAGGGAAGTGGGTGTCACCTCACATGGCACTATATGATGGTCATCAGAAAGCAACTTTGCCCATTGTCTTGTGTCTGGACATGAGTACAGCCATGTTTGGCCATTCCATGAACCTACAGCCACCAGCACACAAAGAAATATAAAGCAGCTTTCTATGTGGTGGGAACTGGCCCTTCTCCCACAGAGATAGTTGCAATTTGTAAGATTACAAGACTCTTTGGGCGTTGTAGCCCTGGACAGACTGTGCCGGGCTGGGACAACAGCCAAGGGGCTCAATGCATGTACACAACTGATAACCATTTGTGCATGAGAACACCAAATGCTTACTCTGCCAAAACTAACTATGGAAATTACTCATACTATATAAGGTGCTAAAACCTGGGGCCTGGTGAGAGTTTCGCCTGTGGGGGGAACGCCTTGCCCAGGACCTCTTTCTATCGGCACTCCCGCCTACCCTTGTCAATTGAAGGGACTCTCCCCGGTGTAAGGGCGTGGATGTCGTAAGTACCCTATCTGATGTTTCTCTCTCGTTCAATCTGATGTTTCTCTTTTCTATTGATCTGATGTTGTTTCCCTTTGGTCTGTCTGATGTTTCCCTTTTCGATCGATCTGATGTTGTTTCCTCTTTTTGTTGACCTATTTGGATCTGTTTGCTGACTTTTGCTTTTACCCTTTCCTACATAATAAAATGTGCATTCAGTCTATTCATTTGGGTTGAAAAGTTTCTTTTACATCTCCAATCGAATCCACGGAACCTAATATATCTTGTCATTGTGCTTGAAATATCACCCTTTTGGAATCACAAGACTTCTGAGTATACCTCTAGAAATCTAGTGCCATAAACCTTCTCTGTTATTACCTTAACTAGAGTTAGAAAGCCATTTTTTAAAATAAAAGAAAAAGAATGAAATCAAGACTTTCTAGTAGAGGAGCCAGGAATCATATAGAAAAGACTATATAGCTAATGAGGCATACTCTCAAGAAGAGAAATAGGGAAATCTATGTGTAAGTGTAGAAAAATAGATACAAAATATGCCTTTTTCATGACTTTTCCCATGGTCAATGACCCATGCTCGGGAGTACTACGTGAACCCCCACACCGAATTCCAAGGGGAAAGAAAAACAACTTAATGAAAAATTATGTTAACTATTCTTCTTCTTCTTTTTTTTTGTTATAGATCTTCTAAAACTACCAAGGTTGATATTTCTTTTTGAAATAGAATTATTTTGACATTAAACTGCCAATAACCAACATTTAGTTCTCTGAAAGAAGTGAGGTTAGAAATGAACATTTTGGTGTGATCAATTTGACAGTTAAGATGGCAGCCACATAAAATCTTAGACTAGTTTCTCACTATTTTTTAGAAAACACTATCATAATAATTAAACTGATAGTGATTAGAAATATACACACACATATATACACACGTGTATATATACACACAGGATGTATGTGTATATATATATATATATATATACACCTGCATGCATAGATACATATCTATATATACACACATGTGCACATATATATTATATTTTTGTATTTCAAACTACTCCTAAATAACTTAAATAAGATAGAGTGGCAATGTGAAATTTAATCAGATTTCCTGGGTCCCCTTCCTTCAACTAAAAATGGGGCCAGTAAAATCCATTTGTTAGTGCTGCTACGAGGATTGTGACTTCCCTTACGTGCCAGTTACTGTCTCTTTCTTAACAGAGACAGGATCTGGCACATACAACCATTATCCTGCCTTATTTGCTCATAGTCTTTATTTTCAACTGCACTAAAATCAAAAGAAAACCTGAATTCACTGTAAACTGTCACTACTGAAGCACTGGGGGAAATTTAGATTGGTGCACTTCATCATTATACAGAACAGTTGCAAATCTTAAATGAACATGTCAATTATTCATGAGTCTGAGGTCCTGAATGCCAACTATAAATTATTAATCAACGGATGTAAATATTTAAAAACCGTGGTGAGAAACACATTCTGTGAAAGCATTTCTGCAGTAGAGTGGATAAACACCAATTTTTAAAGCAAAGGGTGGTGGTCACATAACATTTATTCAAAACCCTGCACAGTAAGGTTAAGTGCGTGGTTTGGAAGTTCTTTTCATTCCGCCCCTTATCACATGGGGACTGTGTTTTCAATGCCACAACCATTAATCCAATGTGCTTGACCTTCACAGTAACCAAATCTATATTTGGCTCTTTTAATCTCTGATCAGCTCTGCAATTTCTTTTAATTTTTAACTTGAATAGAAACATTATTTTGAATTAAAATAATTGTATTTTGGGTGACTTAGAGAGGTGTTTCCACTCTATCCAACATTTAATTACTGAAGTAAAGTGTTTTTTCCTATTTCTATGGCTTTACTTTTCCTCTTCCTCAGATGGTACCTTCCTCTCTCCTTCTCCTCCCATTCAATCCCATTCAGTCTTCAAGTTTCAACTTCTTGGCTTTGCCCTCTGTGAGTATTTCCCTGTACACCTCAGTGGGAATTAACTCCTCATCCCAACTATTTTATTTCCATTTCCCCAAATGGAGTGTTTACTCAGTCGGGACCTCATCTCCTTCAGTTCCACACCATGGCGATTTATAGCACACACTGTACACAGATGTGGCTCAATAATTATTTGCTGAATCTTGTTAAATGAATGCTTGCATAAGTGAAGGAGCACATTCTACACATCCTTCATTTGCAGGTACCTGTATTGTATCCAAGATTAGGTTTTGTTCCTCCTTTTTCTAGGAAGCAACATATCCTAATGATTCAGAGCCTCGGCATTGAAGCCAGACTAGATGTGGGTGGCATTTGGCTCTCCTTAATGGGATGTTGTGAGATTTAAATAAAATAATAAGAGAGAAACATTCGTCACAATGTCTGGTCCATGGTGGGTGCTTGAGAAGTTGTACTGTTTGTTGTTTATGCACTGTCATCATTTCTGTGAGAGCACACCTTCGGAGACAACAATAATAATAGATAACTTTTGAGTCGATTAGATCTTGCTCATTCAGGAGACCCCATTTTGCTAAATTCCTCACCTGAATTAAGTTTCCGCATACAGAACTTGCATAGGAGTTCAAGTCTAACTTACCTTTGTTACAGAAACAAAAAAAAAAGGATTCCTTAAATTACAACCTAAATATTCTGCTGGCCAGCTCTGGAATTCCCATGACAATTTTCCTATTGTCCCTTGTTAAAAAATGTAACATCCTGGGCCGTCCCTGTGGCGTAAGCGGTTAAGTGCACGCGCTCCACTTTGGCGGCCCGGGGTTCGCAGGTTCGGATCCCAGACGCGCACAGACGCACCACTTGGTAAGCCATCCTGTGGCAGTGTCCCATATAAAGTAGAAGAAGATGGACACAGATGTTAGCTCAGGGCCACTCTTCCTCAAGAAAAAAGGGGAAGATTGGCATCGGGTGTTAGCTCAGGGCTAGTCCTCCTCACACACACACAAAAAAAAGATGTAATATCTTACATTAGAAAGAAAAAAAAAAACCACTGAACTTAATAGCATTTATCATTGCTTCATCAAAAATAAAAAGGTTAAGTACAAAATAAATTTTAAAAGAGTCTGTGGTTAGGCAGAGAGTATAGGCCAGCAGTGGAGAATGCAGATCCTGGGTTGAATCCAAACCTATCACTCAACAGCAGGGCGACCTCGGAAGATTCCTTAACATTTTGAGGCCTCCACTTTCTCATTGTAAAAAATGGAAGCTAATATTAATCTCTGGATTATCAGAACACTTGGAGGACTTAACACTTACAGTGATTAGAACAGATCCCGATGTGTGGTGTGTGCTACACAAACTTTAGCCTTTGTGATTTTTTTTTTTTTTTTTTTTTTTTTTTTTTTTTTGTGAGGCGATCAGCCCTGAGCTAACATCCGCCAATCCTCCTCCTTTTTTGCTGAGGAAGACGGCCCTGGGCTAACATCGGTGCCTATCTTCCTCCACTTTATATGGGACGCCGCCACAGCATGGCTTACCAAGCAGTGCGTCGGTGGACGCCCAGGATCCGAACCAGCGAACCCCGGGCCGCCGCAGCGGAGCGCGCGCACTTAACCGCTTGCGCCACCGGGCCGGCCCCAGCCTTTGTGATTTTTAATGACTGAAATTCACAGACAGGAACTGTTTGTTTGTGAACCAAGTTGGATGGTGCTGATACAGATCTAACGGCTTTTAAATTCCCCTTGAATCTTTATCAAAACGCTACTGAGACATTAAAAAAGTAGAAAGAGCCTTCTGACAGGTCAAATTCCTAGTCTAAAGGAGTAAGTTTGGGTTTTAGCAGAACATTCCATCTTTGCAACCTGTGTGTGAATGCTTTGATACTGCCTTCCACAGGCTCCTTTATCAGCAAACTGATGTAAATCTTGTACTCCATCTCCTAATACATTTTGTCTAGTTTAGTATAAAATAATATTGTTAATATTTAATTTAGAACTTAAAATTTTCCACAAAATATCAAGGAAAATTAAAGATCCACCAAGCTATGTAAACAAACCACCCATCTTCTTCCTGATGAAATTGTCTGTTGGAGGCATCTTCAACCTGAACTTGACTTTTATCAAAGGGCCGTATAAGAAGCAACTCTCTGGGAGCACCTTTGAATTTTACACAAGACTATTAGCCATGAGATCCTTTACATTGATCAGGAATCTACTGAGTACTCTCTAACAAATTTCTTTCAGAGGGTGAGATGAAGGAACATTTTTTTTTTCTTTAGATAAACTGGTATGCTTCTTAAAACTGGTTGGTGCAGACTCTGGGAAAGCTGGAGTATGTTTCGTACTTTTCTCACTCTCTCTCAACATGTTTCAAATTTCCCCTGTACTCGTTCATTTCTTGGTTTTGGTATTATTTCCATCGTTGCTGGATTTGCACTACCTTCATTTTGTATTGATTAATTTTTATCTGATTTTCAAAACAAGTGCCATTAGGTCACTTTTTAATATTTAATCTTTTTAAACAAAGTATTTTGGACAATACACCTTAGTGTAAGCCTGTTCCAGACCCTTTATAATTCAGAGAGAATCCAATTGTGAGGAAGAAGACAAAGGAAATATCAGGGCCACATGACATAGAAAGCCGGAGCATTGTGCCTGCTTCCATATGCCAATGACAAGAAAGGACCAGAATTATAATAAATGTCCCTTCTCTTACTTAATACAGAGATTCTTGATTTAAGGATATTGATTCTGGGCTACCACCTGAGACTAAACAGCAAATGACATGTGATCTATTAAGCTCCTGCCTCTCGACTTGGCTAAGTAGCAGGTGGCAGCTTTGAATCGATATCCTGTGTTCACTTTGGAAACTATTATAATGGACTTGGCTGGGATGTCTTATTTGAGAAGAAATAAACTTCTGTAATCCTGTTCCTTGTCCTCACCTCTGCTGCTATTGATGACCTTCGTCCCCAGAAATACACCACGATTTACAACCTGGTTAATACAGATTTTAAAAAAATCAATGAAGCACATTGTTACAGTTTTGGGGGGATGGTAGGGGCATGATTCCTATGAAGATAGATCAAGTTAAGAATATTTTTTCAGAGGAAAAGAAAAATCACAAAATATTTGTCAAGAGTTTCGCTGAAAATGCAGATGGCAAAAACATGTTTTTCTTAAGTGTGATATTGATCTAGAAAACTACAAAAGTTATGGATAACTGAAGAGCTAGACCTGGCTCCCTCCAGCCAGGTCAGGCTGCTAGAACAGGGAAGTAAGACATGCCATATGCAGATAAATCCTGGTATTCACAGAATTTCTGAAAAGATAAAGTGAAGGAACGTGTAGCTCAACTCCCTCAGGCTTAGATGGTTTACTCTTGGCCATTTGCAAGGCTGGAGAAATCAAAAGGAATATTAATATTTATAAAGAGACGTTTTTAGTCCAAAGTCAAGAACGTAGGCTGTGAGGAGGATTTAGCGCATGAGTATTTTCAAAATATATGAAAGGCCACTTTGAGTATAGATATTTCTTCACTCCACCAAACAAGGAGCCCTGATGTGTTCAAGATATGAGTGTGATGGAAGATGCAGAACAACATGAGAAGGTTCCAGAACCTCCAGGGAGGGACACTGAGGTCATCTTTGGGTCCCATTGACTAATAATTGCAATATGACATAGTGTATGTTACCAACTGTAGGAATGACACTCACAGACTGCTGAAGAACCTCAGAACAATAACCAAACAAAATGGCAGCTAGGGGGTTACAAAAAGAAGAAGATGCCCTTTCCTGTTTTTCATTTACATCCTTCTGTCAATGCTGAAACTCTTTTCAATAAAAATAAGCCAATAGCAACATCAATATCTCCAGGCACTGGCTTCTCTCTCACCCTGTTGCCCTGCTCCTCTGTTATGAGAGGTTCGGGGATTCGATCAGAGATGTTAAAGACACTTTCCACTCCAAACAAATGGACTGAAGGTATATTTTATTATATAGAGGATAGTAAAGGCGATAGTCCGCAAACAGATCCAAATAGGTCAAATAATAAGAGGGAAAAAACACCAGCTCGACTGGAAAGGGAAAACGTCCACATCTGCTGAGATAGCAGCAGATCTGAATAGGTCATATAATAAGAGGGAAAAACATCAGATGGATCTGAAAGGGAAACACCAGATCGACTGAAGGGAAATGACACAAATCAACCGGAAAGAGAAACACCAGGTTGACCGAAAAGAGAACACATCAAATCAGTTACTTCACAGTAAATCAATTACTCACATCAAATCAGTTACTCACAATATCCACGCCCCACTGCTGGGAGAGCCCTGTCAATCAACGCGGCTGGGCAAGGATCACACGTCCTGGGCAAGGTGTCCCTTCCACAGGTGGAACTCTCACCGGGTCTCAGTCTCCAGCAGTTTATCTAAGCAGTTACAGAGTTTACAGAGCAAGCATCCAGTGTTTCCATGCACAAATGGTTATCAGTGGCGTACGTGCACTGAGCCCCTTGGCTAACGTCCCAGCCCAGTAGTTGTGTACGTGCATTGTTTTCTTTGGTTATCGTCTTAGCCCGGCACAGATGGCCAGTCCATCTCGTGCTACGACGCTCCAAGAGCCTTGAACTGTTACAGCTTGCAACGCCCTCCGTGGGAGAAAGGCCAGTTCTCGGCAAAAGGCCAGTTCCCACCACACAGAAAGCAGCTTTGTATTTCTTTGTGTGCTGGTGGCTATAGGTCAATGGAGCGGCCAAACATGGCTGTACTCATGTCAGGACATCCTCTCTCCTACGCATCTCTGTAAACAGAAACTCCCCTCATTAGCAGTTCAAACCAAAAGTACTGGACCAGTCTCCTCTGTCTCTCACCCCTGTGTCCGGTCCATCAGCAAATGGTAAGGTCTCTGAGGTTAAAGTACACCAGGATCCCCCTTGTCCCCAGACCTGTTGGGCGCAGCCAGGGAGGAGCCCCATCAACAGATCTGGGGGTGGAAGAGAGTGAAGGTTGGGTCTTGATTCACTAGGCATTCATCCTGTGGGGCTGGCTTGTGCTGGCTCCATCCCTCACCGAGGGATGCAGCACCTCTCAAGATGGCCCTTTCTGTACGACTCTGCTTCTGGCTTCCAGTTACCTGGCCTCTCCTCACCCCTTCATGCCTGCAGCCATTGCATTGGACCTGGGACACTACACCATCCCTGTGGCTTCCACCAACCCACAGCCCTTATAAATAATATAAATCAAGGGGGGAGGGGGTTAGTAAAGACACTCACTTGGATAAGCCATCTGTTTCCTGCTAGGTTCCTGATTAATACACTCTCAAAATACCAGCCATATGGGGAATACCTTTTTATTTTATCGGGCTATTGACACTGAGGACATCATTCATCACCTTCTCTCATTTTCTTCCCTCTCAGAAAATGCTTCTCCCTCATAATGGAATAGAGAGACATCCACTCTTCTTTTTCTCTTTAGTTCGGTTCTCTTCTCTACTAGCCCTTATGAGGCACTATGTTTGTTCATCTATCTGTGTGGTGGAGGAGGATGGGGAGAGAAGACTAAAACAGCAGGAAATGGGTGGAGTCCCCCAATCTCAGCTGTGGTAATGGGGAACTAGAGGTCAAGAACTCTCTTATGCTCATATCTGAATAAGCAGTTACTGAACAGTTATAAAATAGATGATGAAATCTATGTAATCTGGCATATTGCCCTTTTTGCCTTGACTATTGAGAAGCTGAGAAGTGACTCGTCTTAGATTGAAGATTAAAATATAATTTCTCTTCATTTTTTTTTCCTTTTTGTAACGTGTGTGTGTGTGCACACGTGTGTGTGTTTATAGGGTAGATTTTACTGTATTTTCACTTTCAGTGTCAGCTGTCTTGAAGCCTCATTTGTAATTAAGAGAAGGTCTATATTAATGCAGACATGAAGTTGCTAAGTCCTTTCCTTGTACCCGTTAGACAGCAGAGCCCCTGTGATGACTCCACTTACTTCCTGCCGGTTTTTCCCTCTCTCTCTCCCCTCCTCCACAAGAGGTGTAATTTCCTTCTGAGGGTTTTTTAGCAACAATAAACAACAAGGGTGTTCATTTAATGCTACTACTCCCTATAAAGTTTCTCTAGTGGTTGAGGGGTTTCAGAGGGCTGGTTGGTGAGGAAGGGTAAAGAGAACAGTTTTTCCCAAGACGAAACATGCCTCGAGAAGGCCCTGGGTTTTCCTTCCTTCCCTGGGCCTGACCATGGCAGCAGTCAGACTCCCCTGGAAAGAAATGTCCCATCTCCTGTGTTTACTCAAAAGCATCCGTTATTCAAAGGAACTCCTCTTAGCCTGTACCATGCTTTCACTCTAGCTGGTCAAGGAAGTGATGACCTTGCCATTCCATATCCCTCATCCTGCACCCTGGTCCAAAGTGTGAATCAGGCAGCTGGTGTCTCCACAGTTCCATGTATCCATTTCCACAATGTCACCAATCGTTGACCCGGACTCGATGTTCATCTACTGTATCCCACCTTGGGTCTATGTTTTAATTCCTATGTGCATGATTCCTGGGTTTGAGCATCCAGTCATCAACATTATCTTTCATGATTTCTCTATGTTCTCATTTATAGACACCTTAAAAAAGTCACATGCACAGTTGTTTTTAATACATTTTTGAGGAAAATGAGGATGAAGAGGTTTCTTTAGAAACAAGATTATTACTTTAACATTTTTAAAGAGCAAAATAGTTAAACATTTTTAAGTATTTTTAAAATGTGTTAGTTAAATATTAAACAATTTCTTTTATACCTTATATGCTTTAAACATTTGGAATTATAATAATTATATATTTTGACATCATTTATAATTATATCAAACATTTGTATTTTTTTCTGCGACCTACATTAACTGTGTTTGTTTTTACCTGGATAGGAGGAATAAATTGGCTAAAATCCAGAGCTTCTTCCTTCTTTCTGAATTCTTGGCTTTGACTTTCTTCTGTACCTTCGGGGACCATATTTCCCCTGGGAGCTGTCACCTGCAGCAGGGTCCTGGGGAGGTTGGCTTGTTGAGGGCTGTCAGGCAGACACTGGAGACTGAGATGTGGTTTCTGGCAAATTAGAGAAAAGATTCAATAGTATACTTGTTTACCTCTGCATACAAGGTCTTGCTAAAGCCGAAGTTCTAAAGTTTACTTAAACTTCAGATTTTTTAAAGTTATGAATTCTTCCAGAAATATCTAATATTTTGAACAAATTTCCTAAATGCTAGCTCCCTGTAAATAAAATTTCTTTATGCGTACATTTAAATTACTTCTCTTACAAATTATCTTTTCACTTTATTTAGAAAGTAACTAAAGAAAGGTAAAGTGACCTCATCACTCATTACTGCTTTAATATTTAAAATTTGATTCTGGCTTTCACACAAGGTTACTAAAAGGATATTAATAAGTTCCTAACGAATCTATTTTTGGTCTACCATTTGCTTCTATTTTATAATTTATGCATTATAGTCAGACATGACAGATACGACATCCATTATTTTTTTAATGTTGATTTTCTTTGAGTATGTGAAGAAAATGAGTCTATATTTGTATATTTACTATATCTGTTGGTTTCTGGGAGGAGTGAGAAAACTATACTGTGATGACTATGGATTTATTAATTTCTCTTTATTTTTTCCCATCAGATTGTGCCTTGTATATATACATAGAAGTAAATTCACTTGTTGCATAAAATTCTGAGATTTGTCATTGGCTAGGGATGATTGGCAAGAATGTCAATTCAAAGGCAGACATTGATTGATTGCTTACTCTGTGCAAACGCTGTTCTAACGGGTTACATGACACAGACTCATGAGGAAGGTAATTTTATCGTTTCTACTTTTCGTTTGAGGAAATTGAATACACACACACACACACAAACACTACTTGACCATGGTACAATTTTATATATCTTTTGATATCTGTGTATATGTTTACTGGGTATGGTCCCTGGTAGGGAGCCAATGGACATTCCTGTGACTCTGCCAGACTACGTCACTTAATCTAGAGGAAGATCTATACCCCAAAAGTGATAGTAAGTGTGACAGTGTAAGGTAGTCACAAAACATAAAAACATATCTCCATGGCCATACCAGATCTTGATGTGTCACATAATTAAAGAACATTTGAAGATTTACTAACTTATTCATTCACAAATTTGAAAGGCAAGTTGTCTGCCAATCCCTTTGAACTGGGAAAGCAAAGAAAAATGTGCCAGACTTGCAGGCTTTCAGGGGATGGAGTCTTATGCTGCAGTTGTGATAAAACATGAGCTGTGCAGAAGCGATAAGGAAGAGGGCAAATCTAACTTGGAGAAGGGAGAGATTTCCATAGGGAAGGATTTCTGAGTCCTGAAGAATGAAGAGAAATTCACAAGGCAGACCAGCAGGGAGAAGCCACTCCAGGGGAAAAGAGAACTTTCCGTAGCCACACACACGAGGAGGGTGTGTAATTGAAATCTGCTCTCTCTTGTACTCAGTAAGTCCCTCTCAAAGCTTTTTCATACTGCATCTTCCTCTAAGGAGGATGTTCTAAAAAGCAATTGTAATGCCTGTTCACAGAACAGCAGAGTCTGCTGGGGGGCTGTGGGCAGTGAAGGTTGCTGTTTGTGCTATAATTTCCAGGGCGCTGATATAAAGACTGGAAATTGCACCACATAAAATGCTCTCGTGAGTAATGGATCTTTTTTTTTTTTTTTGGTGAGGAAGATCGGCCCTGAGCTAACATCTGCCAATCCTCCTTTTTTTGCTGAGGAAGACTAGCCCTTAGCTAACATCCATGCCCATCTTCCTCCACTTTATATGGGACACCACCACAGCATGGCTTGCCAAGCGGTGCGTCAGTGCGCGCCCGGGAACCGAACCCGTGAACCTCTGGCCGCCGCAGTTGAGAGCGCACACTTAACTGCTTGCTCCACCAGGCCAGCCCCAGTAATGGATCTTTTCAAGTTTGGATAAGTGCTATAAAAAACGGACCTTTCAGCATGTTTTACATCCACTTTAAAAGAACTTTAATTGTATTTTTTGAAAATAATCACTTTGGGTTCCAGGGGCCATAAAATCATATATCACTGAAATAATTTTGATGTTCTGACATATTTATTGACCAAGAAGGGGTTAACTGGGTCGAACTCTGTTTGATGTTGCCAGAAACGTGTTCTATAACCATGTGTTTGCATATATATGGCTCATAGATGAGAAGAACATTTTGCAAGTGAGTTTTACTAAAATATATGGCTGTTATTTTTGCATCGAATGTTGACTGTTTGCTCTGAATTCCATTTTCATTACTGAAACGTTTCTATGCTGTGTACACAGCTGCCAAGTGGTCCAAACTCTTCTCCCCATGGATAGCACCAGCTTTTATATCACCACTAACAGCCTGAAGATATCAATGGAATGACATCTGTTTTCAGACTTATACACATTTAACAGAGAAACAAAACATCATTTTCCTGTTCTTTGCGAAAAGTATAATAAGAGCATGGCAGGGCTTTTGAAATTGATCTATTTCTTGATCATTCAAGCAGGCCTATTTCTATCTTTGCCTGATTTTCCCAACATCAAAGATGAGAAAATACAATGTAATGTTGAGTGTAAATTAACTGTGCAATAAACCTTCATTTAATTGTCATACTAATTAAGTACTCACTGTAATTTGACCAGGACTGAACTGAAACCTGCTGTCTGGTATATATGTTTCCAAGAATAAAAGCAGGTTTAGACTGAATGACAATAATAAGGTTTCTATGGCTAATCATATTCCATATTGAGCAAAAGTAATTGGTTTTCAATTTACAATTGTTTTATCTATTTATTTACATAGAGTCAGCAAAATCTATATTCGACAAATTTTTGTCAATTCTCAATGAACTTATTCTGTATATTTAAAAGAAACAAAACTCTTTTTTTTTAAGTAGACTTTTTCTGTGGTAAAATACACATAACATAAAATTTACAATTTTGTGTGTGTGTGTGTGAGGAAGATTGGCTCTGGGCTAACATCTGTGCCAATCTTCCTCTATTTTGTATGTGGGATGACTCCACAGCATGGCTTGATGAGCAGTGTGTATGTCCACGCCTGGGATCCAAACCCAGAACCTCGGGCCACGGAAGCAGAGCACGTGAACTTAACAATTAGACCACCGGTCCAGCCCCAAAAATGTGTAATTTTAAAGTGTACAGTTCAGTGGCCTTGAGTACATTCACAATGTTGTACAATCATCACCACTATCTAGTTCCAGAACTTTTTCATCACCCCGAACTCATTAATCAGTCACTCCCATATCCCCCTACACCAACCCTTGACAACCATAAATTTGCTTTCTGTATCTATAGATTTGCCTATTCTGGATATTTAATATAAATGGAATCATACAATATGTGGCTTTTTGTGTCTGGCTTCTTTCATTTAGCATAGCAATTTCACTTCTAGGTATACACCCTAAAGAATAGAAAACAGGTGTTCAAGCAAAATCTCGTGGACTCATGTTCTTGGCAGCACTATTCACAATAGCCAAAAGGGTGGAAACAAGCCTGGTGTCAATGGATGAATGGATACACAAAATGTGGTATATGAAACAACACAATGGAATATTATTCAGCCATAGGAATGAAGTACTAATAGATGCTACAACATTTATGAACCATGAAAACATTATCTTAAGTAGATTTTTATGGGTCAAACCTCTAAAACAATAGACAAACCACCTGTGAGGGAGGATGAGTAGAAGGAAGGATAAGTTAGGACGCCATCCTCTACATCGCTGTGGGACTTAGGGCACATACTTAAATTCTCTGAAGTCAGCTTCATTTGCAAAATGAGGGAATTAGATCATCATGATCACAAATTCCTTATAGCTTTGAAATTCTGAGACAAAATGAAAAAGAACAAATAGCCAGCTCACATCTTTATAAAGATCTGTTAAGTAAGTGGAGGTTAGAAAGAGTGAGTGACAGGGCTCCTTCAGAGACTGGCTTTGCTGGATTGAAATCAAATTCCCCTTAGAACCAAGCTGATATCTTGCAAGAGAACAGGGTCATGAGGGCACCAGGATGGCCCCTCAGGCAGCACACGTGGACAGTGCATGTGTGGAAAGTGTCAGCTGGGCAGCAGATGGAGGAGCGCATGTAGGAAAGACTTAGAGAGGATTTGGCCGATGGATCCAAGAAGGCGTGCCTTATTGTGCAGAAAGCAAAGATACTCATGGAGGGGAAAGAAAGTGATGGCAAAAGGGATATTTCCAGGACCTCATGTGTAATTTAATTTGCCTGTAGATGTGTTGGGAGCCACTGAGGATGGAAGAAAGGTGAAGATGAAGATGGTATTTCCCTTCTAATGGAGCTCCCAGTCTCATCAAGGAGACTGACAGAGCACACAATGACTGTCACTGATGGTCCTTCCTGCTGTATTCCAGGGCACAGAGCAGAGACACACACACAGAAAGACACTTACGCACAATGACGTACGTAAAACACATACACGCACAGACACACCTTTCAGCCAACATTAGCACTCTGTACTCATCACAAACCTGAAACCGTGGTTATCTGCTAACTACTTGAACCATATAAAATAACCCTGATTTAAATACCAGAATCCAACAAAAATCTATAGTATATCAATAAATATAAACTCAATATTATCTGAGAAATGGAAATATGAGGAAAAGCTCAAATAACTTACATTTTAAAGTGGGTAAGGAAATACACATATGATTTGGGGAAAGGAAGAAAAAGAACTCATTTATTTTTCATTGTCTCACATTCCTCAAGTCGACCAAAGAAGAGGTACTGCTGACAGAGCCCTCCGAGCCTGACTGGAGAGGGCGATGCCAACGTGGTCATGTCAGCCATGGGTGGCTCATGAAGAGAAGTCACAGGAGAGACCACAGGGGTTCAGACTTCTCCACATGATTGTTTTCGGCCAGGGGAGAAAGAACATTTGAGCTGGTCAGCTGAGCCCATGACACCTGTGCTGTGTGAACCTGGGCTGCTGAGCACACGGGCGTTTGCAAAACCACAGGTGACTCAGCAGAGGAGCCACCGTTGTCCCCCTATGCCCGCTCCTCTAAAGCTGCTTCCAGGGGTGTCCTGTTACCCTCCTGCCCCCACCGGTGGGTCTGCACATCCACATCGAAATCTGTTGCAGAATTCCCGGTGTGAAATAGTTAGATGTGTAACACAAATGGCATCTGCAGAGAAATGTTGCCAGAGACGAGCATACACTGAGGAAAATAAAACAGAAGACTCAGAGAGATACGTGAGGCGGAAAAGGCCCGCTTCTCCGCTGGAATGACAGCACGGCTGGAGTGCTCGCCCTTGCTGGGCGTCCCTTAGGAGAGCCGTCCAGTCCCTCTCAGGCCAGCTTCTTAGCCACTTAACGCAAGCGTGCATTCAGATCACTGGTCTGCGCAGGGCTAATTCCACTCCAGGGCTCCCTTCCCAGACCTTAGATGTGGCCTCCTGCCCATCTGAGGAATCCCTGCTATTTTCCAAGGGAAGGAAACAAGTTGCTTTCTCTCCTGCTCTCCTGATATTGTGTGTCTCTAATTTCCTTTCTGTCCACAAGGCATTGCTCTGGGCTGCCTTAAGCTGAGAAAGTTCACCTCGGCTGCCTGTAAAAGGAGGGAATGGATTCCATAGCTGCAGTCTGAGCCTGTGATAAAATAAAAACTGTGTTGCATATTGACAAAGAGCCATTTTACGAGCCCCCGCAGATGATCACATTTGCCTGTCTTTGTTCCTCTTTGTACTGCAGAGTTTGAACATGCCCTCCACAAACACACACCTACATTCATCACAAACACTGAGCTTCACATAAAGGTCAGGTTTGTCAGAGCTGAGGATGAAATAGGCACGTTCTTCCTTTGAAACGCTATTATTCCTTCTCAGGGGCACGACAAACGCTGTGTAAACAGGCACCATCCCTACTGTGCACACGTCACCTGGGAGACCCTGCCGATGTAACAGACCACCATAAGGAAGAACTATTCCAATGAAAGAAAAGAGACTTGGGAGGTGAGATTCTTGATGCCAAAAGGGTTACTACTTCTTTTGCTTCAATCTTGCTTAAAAGCAAATGTCTCCTGGCAACAGGCCAGGCAGGCTATGGCTGCTCGTGCAAACCAAGAAGCAAGATGGATATAGTTTATCATTAAACTTGCTGTTGATTCATTTTGCTATTGTTTTTCCTTATTATAAAAGTAAATATGTTCATTATAAAAGATATTGAAAAACTCAGAAAAATTATAAAGAAAGCAAAAATCACCTTACTCCCATGTGACAAATTCATTTAATGAAGCAAATGGTTCCCCTCAAATTCAGACTCACAGAAATACCCTAATGTTTAGGAGAAGCTGTATCAAATTCTTAACTTCAAGGATTCAGAAGAGAGCTCTTGCCCATTAAATACACTCTTTCCATAAACACACAGAGAACTTCTGTAGTAAACAGTCTCACTGCAATGTCTTTACTGCTTTGTGAAAGAGTATTTACTCAAGAATGCCATGTGTCCCTGTATAGTCTTCTCAGTCACCGGTGAACCTTTGCATATTTGCCAGTAAATCTGGTAACTTCAGGTTCAACGTTATGCTCCATAATTCCCGGTTCTTCCGTGGTTTATCAACACCCAACTGATGACATCTGCTTGCTACTTGCCTTGTACACTCCATTCATTCATTTGCTATCTCACTGACTCTCTCATTAATTCATTTATTTATTCACTAAGCAAATATTAAGTACCCGTTATTTTGGTGGCATGAACTGTGCACAAAGATAGATAAAACCATATACCTGCAAGTAGGGAGCTAAGAATTAAAAAGAAAACACGAAAGAGGCAGATAGTATGGTGATTGTATGGGAAATTTACAATCAGACAATCAGACTAAGCAAAGTGCTGTGGGAACACAAGGAGGGGGTGATCAACTTTTTAGAGGAAGATAGCTGTCGTAGCAGATGTCGTGACATGTGATAATGTGTCCTTTAGAAGGAGAAGGAAGGGAAGGACCCCCTAAGCAGAAGGATTGAAACCTACAAGGCATAGAGACACACCAGGGCATGCAAGACTTGTGGAAAAATGAAGAGTTTAATGCAACTTGCATGTGAGGAGTAAGGGAGGTGAGGAAGGAGTTGAGAACAGAAAAGTGCAGCACGAGATGCAGAAGGATGCTGGGCAGGACAGTGGCATAAGGAGTTTAAACTTTGTTATATAAGCAACCTTACAGTCACCCTCGGTTCCCTAGGACTGTCCTGACTTACTCCTTAGTCCCAGAGTTATTCTTAATAGCACCGCATTTCACTCTTTAAAGGATCCCAGTTTGGAAGATGAGTTACTTGGTCACCCAAAAATGGGTGACCTTTAAGTATTTTAAGTAAAGAAATGACTTCATGAGATCTGCATTTAGGAAAGTCCACTTTGACAACAGTATGAAAGTAGAATCAGAGCGGAATCAGACCCGAAGAAAAGAGGCCAGTGGAGAGAATATTTTACCAGCCCAGTGTCCAAAAAAAAAAAGCTGAAATCTTGAAATAACACCTTAAAATGTGGATACAGAGGCAAGCATAGAGTCTATCCTTATTTAGAAACTATAATCAAGGAGAGCTTGTACTGAGAATGTATGAGGCAGAGAGAAAGGTCGATTATGACTCCAAAATTCTTGCTAAGATGGAGAATTCAAGGGAGACAAGGACATAGAATATGGCTATGATTTGGTGTGAAACTGGCCAGAGAAATGGTGCATTGATGGAGGGCAGGGCAAATGACAGTGTCATTGTGACAGATATACTTGAAGTTCAGGTGGAGCATCAGATGACTTTCCCAGAGTCAGTTGGAAATGCAAGGTTGGAGCTCATAAGAGAAGTTGGGGCCCCCAGCACAGATTTGGGAACCATGGTGATTTGATCCTCAGCAGTGGTTGAGGTTGGCCCTGAGGCAGCATCTGTGTGGCCTGGGAGAGCCTGGAAAACCCCAACCTGTAGAATCAGACAGAGCACGGGAGTCAGTAATGTAGACTGGGAGGGACCAGAGGGGCACAACAGGAACATTCCAGAACATAGGGAGGAAGATGCCCGTGATGGAGAGAATAGCCACTAGGGTTAATCATCACTGATGAAAATAAGTTGGAAAATTACACCTAGGTTCCGTCGGACATTTCCATCATCACAAGAAGTCCTCCCGACAGCAGCTTCAACCGTGTGATGGAGCCTGCAGTCAGCAGCCAGATTGCAATTTGTCGGATAAAGTGAAAAGGAACAAAGAGAGTAGATATTTAATGATTCCTCCAGGAGGTTTGGCCTTGATGAGAAGATTTAAAAAAGACCAAAAGGAAGAGGGAAAAGCTGGATCTATTTTTTAATAGAAAGACAAGTGTATCTTTTAAGGTGAGAAGGAAGAGGCAGGTGGAGACATGTAGAGGTTGAGGATGTGAATTTGGAACACTGTCCAGAGGAGACGCGATGGGGTGGTGCTGAGTCACGTGAGTTGAGGGAGCCTGGCCCCATCTTGGAGAATGGATGAGCACTTCTGAAGGACGGCTGGGGCTCGTACCACTCAGCAGGAATACAGGAGGAATGACCAGGGAGGGATTTCAGGCACGGTGAAAGGTTGGCATAACTTCCATGAGAAACAACAGAGGAGTTGATCAGGGTGGAATAAAAAGGGAATCAGGAACTGTCGAGGGCCTGACTGGGACTGGCGTTCTGGAAAGGAGGCGATGCTACTCCCTGAGCACTTGCTTTCCAAATCTCACGGAGCCCTGAGCTTCAGAATGGAGAAAATGAACACTGACCATAACCCAGGTGTGCAGATTGGTGGGGCACCAGCGTGCCCAGGTGAGAACGGGCCTCATCCAGACACTGCTCTGAACAGGTGCTGCTGACGGACAGAACCATCGCTGTTAACGTGGATTAGAACCCTCCCAGTGCATGTCTCTGAGAAGATGCTTTCACTCAGGACTTCAAGACATAAGAAAAAGTTAGTTGAGAACTATCAAACCTCCCCCGTGGAGTGAATTATGTCTGCTTTACTAAACTCTTCACTTGAACATCACATAAATACTAAAACAAATAATACACACCGAAGCTACCGGGTGGAGTGACCGTTAGCGATACAGACTTGTCACAGCCTGTTCTCTGTCACTTTCCTGGTCCTGTGTTGAAAGCTTGCAGTCCTTCACCACTCAGTGCCCTCTGTGGGGCCACATGAATTCCACTGGATAGGAAATTTCTTTGTACCTGTGCGTCAGACCTGTGAAAACCAGGTCTGTCTGTGACAAGTCAAGTTATAGGCTTCAAAGCCCACAATCTGTTAGCTTTATATCAGTGGCTGTATTTATTGTATTTCTCTAACTACTGAACAGATATGGAATTTCTCAAGAGGTTTTCTTTGAGCTCCAGAAAGATGCAGACACACAGCTGTGACATCTTCCTGCAGTGAAGATGGGAGCTGTTTACCTGCAGCCCACACAGGAACGGTTTTCTAATGTGAGGACAAACCAAGACGCCCACTCATCATTTACTTCACCATGACTCTGATATCACTTCCATATGGCACGTCCTCCATCACATAGTCAGAGGTGCCCCTGGGCAGCAGCTCTGCCAGGGCTGGCCACTCACTTCCCCAAGGCTTGCACCCCCGCTCCAGGGGTTTCGCACACAGGAGAGTGTCCAGTAATGACATCTGCAAGACTGCAGGGCTGAGGCATCCCTGGGTGAGCACTCTCAACCAGAAGCAGAAGCTGGGCTGGGAGGCAGCGTGACTTGGGCTCAGAGATCAGCAGGAATCCCGCAGGGCCATGCAGGGCCTGCTTCCATGTGCATCCTCCCAGACAGCAAGAGTCATGAAAGGCAGGCAGCAAGTGTCTATTTATAGGTGCTGGTCAGAAGACAGAGCAAATTAAATAACCCCTGGGGGGCCTGAGATCCCTCTCCAGCTAACCAGAAAAAGGGCCTAGAGATGCCCCCAAGTCTAGAATGAGATTTTAGTGTGTGACTTGTCACTAGTTAAACACTGGCTTCTTGCTCACATAACTGCTCTCTAGAAGCTTTATTTACTAAAAGAAAAAAGAAAATGAAAGCTTACATTCATATCACTGAAAGATCTTTTAATTAGTCCCGGCAAGGTAAGTGGACTTTTGAAGGTTCTCCTCTATCCTTCATTCTCTCTAAATCTACTGATAGCAAAACAGATAGAGATATAAATACACAGAGGAGGGATAAATAGATTGAAAGATAGATAGATGATAGATGATAGATAGATAGATAGATAGATAGATAGATAGATAGATAGATAGATAGGGAGGGAGGGAGGGAGGGTACAACAGGTCAAATCTTATAAATAAGTCATTGACAGAACTCTGGCAAACCAATCAATGATATCTGGGTTCTTAGGGAGTCTGTCTCTATGGATTGCTTTTAGCAGATGCAGCTGGTTGACTAGGATTACTTACAGAAAACAGACTTGGAAACTGGAGATTTATGGGGCATGGCTTCCTAGAAAATGTCATGGAAGTTATATAATTATCTGAGTACAGAATGGATATGTTTCATGACCAAATGCACTGCTTCTGGTAAGGAAATGCATCTTCATATATTATTTTGGGACTTCATATATTAATCTGGGCACTGTGAGACCCAGGCTCAGGTCCCAGACCTCCACGTGCTCTGCCTTTGTCCTGTAATTACTTGTGTCCTTGAAATTATTTGAAAGCTTCAGTCTGGGTAACACTGCTCATTCATGGGAGTTAAATTTCAAAAACCAATCCTTTGTACTATCTAAGTCATCAAAAATAACAATTACCACAAGTACTTAGTTTATATTAAATTCTCACACAATCAATATTATAAAAGAGGTTGAACCCCAAAATGAAAACATGGTCCAATATTGTCTTTATAAAATTAAAAGGCATTTCAAGTATTAGGGTCTGGACATTTTCCAATAACAGATGTGGTGAAGTTAAATGTCACCTTGAGTATGTCATGCCATTTTTTCTGTAAAATGTACATTTAACCAGGTCCATTAATAGAGGTACCTGAAAGACTGAGAAAACGTTGATTTTTTTAATGCACATGTTTGAAAAACGTTTCATTTCATCTGGTTATTTGTTATAAGGCTAGTTTAAGTTTCTAATTGAAATATTATCTTCTTAATAAAAGAAAGGTTTTTTTTCTAACTCAGAATGATTAACACTTCAATTAAGCTAATAAAAATGATACTGTGGGATCCTGATGTGAGAGAAGAGGTAATAAAGATGCAATTAGCCAGCGTCTCCTGTGTGTGGGAAGTAGAAACAAAGAAGAGGTAGAAAATGTCTCTCTCCTGCTCTGCTGGTCTCGTCTCCCCAACCCCGGGCAGAGGTGCAGCTCTAGAGCTGATGCACCAGATGTTCATCCAAACATGAGATGCCAAAAGAGGCCAAGGACAGCTTGGAGAAGAGGGAGCCACGGGGAAGGGAGCACCGAGGTCTTATCAGGTGAGTGCATCGTCAGTCATGGATGGAGATAGTCACCCTGGGGGCTGTGGCTGGGCCCGTGTGTATCTGAGGGTCTGTGGCTCTATGTGACTTCCAAGGCAAGTTCTGGTCCAAACAAGCCATGATGAACTGGGAAAAAGCCAGCCCTTCAACCACCGTGTCCTGCGAGACTCACAGCCAGGCTCTCTGGGATGGCTAGGACAGGATCTGCCAGTCATCCATGGACATCATGAGCCCTGGGGAGGTGGTCTCAATTCTTTAATCAGCGTGGGTAGTGGCTGAACAGAATTTTCTCAAGTCCTCACATGGGATGCTTCCTTGCTCTGTCTATATCCTACTACTCCTGTGGTTCCCTGTGGGGTTTATGCAGGGTGGCTTATGTAGAGTGGATTGTACCTCAGTACCCCATGACAAAGCCACATAGTCTAAAACTGGCCTTGGAGAATTAGGGTAAGGTCTCACAGAGAAGCCCTCACGCTCTTGCTTCCATCTCATGCTCAAATTTTAAAACTTCAGGAAAAAAACACAAGCTAATATATTTACAGCAACCTAAAAACGCTTGTAACAAACAATGCACAGGAAGTGGAGGGCTTTGTGTGGGCTGAGTGCCAAACACTGCTTGACTGTTTCCATCACTTACAAAAATAGATTCAAACAAATCTCACCCCATTGTTAGCTGACAGTCCAAATCACACAATATGGTAATTTGTGATGGGTCTTCAAGCCATCAGTTCAAATTAGCCAAGTTCTTCCATAAGTCTTATACTAACTTAAGATTTTGAGAAGATGAAAAAGGACCTGAGTTTGCCATCAAGTGTTAAAGAAAGTTAAAAATGGCAAAGAAGACTTTATTCAAGTCTATTGCAATAGGGGAGAGAGATCAGGCTCAGCTATGGATACAGCAAAGACAGCTGGGGATTTATAGCCAATGAGCAGATTGGGGGATCAGTGGATCACTAAGAGGAGATATCAAGAGTAGGGAGATTCTTGCTAAATCAACTTAACAGGATTCTTGCTGAAGGATGACCAGATATCAAGGATGGGGGATTCTCTCTAAATTGACTTAGCAGAATTCTTGTTAAAACTGAGTTATACAGACCCAGCAAGGATAGGGGCCAACGTTGAAGCCTAGTCAAGAAGAAGGCTCAGAGGAGCCTGACTAAAGTTGGCTCAAGGAAGGAGACTTTTTCACAAGTTGGAAATGCAGCAAAGAACTCAAGGGCGTAACGTGGGGGGGTCTGGCTTTGTTTCAGATTTCGAATGGTCCTCCTCTCTCGTTTCTCTCTCTCACATTTTATGTAACAGTTTCCAATCCCATCAGGG
Source organism: Diceros bicornis minor (assembly GCF_020826845.1). Lineage (NCBI taxonomy): Eukaryota > Metazoa > Chordata > Mammalia > Perissodactyla > Rhinocerotidae > Diceros > Diceros bicornis. The sequence goes on from NC_080759.1 coordinate 57,577,748, forward strand.
TACTCCAAGATCAGATCACTTTAATTGGATTGTAATTTCCCATTTTGGTGCCTGTTTGTCCATGTGGAGCAAAGTGTACAGAGGGCAGTAGGACTGTCTGTCACATCCATTATCCCATCACCACTAACCAATACCTTGCACATAGCAGCAGCTCATGCATTTCTATTGATGGATAGAAATGCAAATGGATAACTGAAGATCAGGGTAGCTTTGGAAGGAATGAAGAATATTCTAAAGGCCTCCATATTGACACCGATTCTTAGTCTTTGTTACTAGGTTTTGAGGAAGCTCAAATATATGACCATGCCCCTGTATGTAGTGATACTTTGCAAAATGACAAAGAGACCACTTGACCACACCAACATAAAATTACCCTGAGAAGCTACACTATGATCCTGTTACATAAAGCACGAGCTAGAGAAATTCACTCAGAAAGATGACAGCTCTGCATTAAAAGAGAATCCTCAAGTGCCAACTAACTCTATGAACCATGAGTAGATTACCTCATGGATTTTTTAATTGTAATTTTCTGCTTATAATTTCCCACCTCCACCCTCAACCCCAAAGTATCACTGGAGGATGACATTAGAACTTAAATGGTCACATTAAAAGGTAAAGGTGATCTCAAGCATCTTATTATTGAAAAGATTCCACTTGTGGTTCATCAGAGTGGCTGTCCAAAGTCTAGTATCAGGGATTTTGAGACTGTTGGTTTTTAATGTTTTACAATTTTTCCAACTTATTAACTTGTCCTTCATTGTAATTAGTTGTGTCTGTCTGGAAATACATACCTTGTCACTGCAGGGATTATTCAGTTGTCATCTCCTCCAACCTTCTCGTTTGTGACCTGCTCACAGCTCAGACTGTGAACCCAGGGCGCTTTCTTTTCCACTACTGCACCTCATTACAGCCATTTTAGTTTACAACTGGCGCGGGATGTATGAGAAGCCATTAAGAGAGCATTTTGGTTTTTGTTTCTTACAACAATTTTATTACAACACTGTAAGATTTTTGTTCATTTTGGTAACGAATCTGCGTTGGTAATAAAGAGATCCATATTGATTGAGATATTAGTGTATCTATTTTGCTATAAAAACCTTCTGTGGTTCATACACAACTATTTTAAATACATGATTTGTAATCTTGTTTAATCAAATACTTGAATAAGCTTGGGTGTTGCTGCTCTACTAATTAAAAATGATGCCATGGAAACGCTCGCCTCACATCCACTGGGGATACTTCGTAAAACCTCACATGGTAAAGACAGAACTAGGTGGGCTTCCATCTGCAACATGCCCCATGGCCAAGGAGGCCTGCCTGACACCCAACACCTGTGCAGTGCCCCAAGGAAATGGAACCATCGCAGCATACCTGCCTGGCCTCTGCTCCCACCTGAATCCACAGGAGACTCCGTGAAAATGGAATCAGGTCCATGAGGCTGAGAAATAATTATCCAGACAAATTACATGGGAGCACACCTGACACATTAAATTACTTCAATATTAGATGCTGCTGCTGACTATTTCAGATTATATTTTGGATTAAAAACAAAACTCTAAATATCAAAACTTTTGACCTTCCTGTTTAGAAAGTGAGATGTTCTCATCATTAAAAAATTAGTGCTGCTTCATTCCTTTAAAAAGAATTGCAGGAGTGCTCTGTCTGTCTCCTGAACATTATTGAGAAAGGCTTTAGGGTCCAGGACGATCACTACTAACACTGGGTGTCGTGCCCTGGAGCCAGGGAGAACTGCACCTGGTCAGGTAACAGGAAACCAAACTGGCTGATATCAGCAAACCTTGATTAAACGACCTAGGTGCCTTACATACGCGATTTCACTTAACCTTTGTAACAGATGTATAAGGTCATTATTAGTAACCACTTTTCACAAAAGAAGGAAATAGGCCTCAACGAAGTTCATTTGTCCATTGAGGTCTCATTAGAAGGACACTGTCCTGATTGGATCCAACCCCAGATGATCTGAGAAGATCAGCGCCTGAGCTTCTGGTCAAGTATATTCCTCCACTTTTGAGCATGAGAGAAATGTCTTCTTATGGGGTTGCTCTTCTTACCATCTTGGCAGGGGTCCCTAGGAAAGTGTATCCCTGAGGTTTGGTCATGCAAGCAATTTCACGTTACTGAGCACCTGCTATGAGCTCAGGACATTTAAATACCAGAGTTCAAGTACAAGGTTCAAAACACAAATACCCACAGGCAATAATGGTGCACACTGTAAAAGAGGTATCAAGTGCTGTGGGAATTCCCAGAAGGGAGACTAGGGTCTAAAAATGAAAGGAGTGCTGTAGCACAGAGTGTGCTTATGGAGGCTGGCGGGGGGCACGCATCATGAAAGGACAATCAGAGACAGAGTGTTAGAAAAGAAAATAACTTGGCTCACACAGAGGTACAAGGGAGTCCAGTCTATAGAAGGACTCCCTCATTAAAAATCAATTTAAAAAAAAGAACAGGTATTTAAAAGAAAATAATCAAAATTACTAAGATTATCAATCTCTTGGTTAGTCAGATTATGGCAGATAAACAGCAATTTTCTTCCTTAATTTCCACATCCTGAAGGCTATGATACTTCTTTAGACATTGGTATTATAATAATCAGTGATAAAATTGTTTTCACTAAGGATGCAGTAACTTACAGGAAAGCTTCAAAGTATTGTTTATTGGAGAGACTGTTGCTATACAGTGTGAACCTGTTATTTTTATTTTGCCTCAGGGTACAAAATGCTATTGTCTCTGAAAGCGGGATGTGTTGTGAGTGCTCATGGACAATGATGGCAAGGCAGGAGCCACTCAGGCTCCACAGTCCCACCTTGTGGTCAATTATCCACCTCCATATCAGTTAGCTATTACTACATAACGACCACCCCGAAAACCAAGAGTGATCTATCTTTACTCCCATGTCCGTGGGTTTTCTAGGATTCTGCTACTCTACACTGGGCTTGGTGGGGATGGCTCTGCTTCACACAGCAGATCTGTGATCCAGATCTACCCACACATCTCACCCTGGAGCCAAAGCTGAGAGGCCAGCAACTACCCATGGGACGCTCTTCTCGTGGTAATGGCAGAGACTTAAGACAGTGAATGGAAATGTGTGAGGCCTCCCATTGCTTAGAACTGAACACGGTCACTTCTGCCTACATGCATCAGCCAAAACAAGGCACAGGGCCAAGTCCCAAGTGCTGGGGCAGGAAATCCAAGCTGTCCGTGATGAGGCCATGGCAGGTGCAGATGCACAGAGGGGTGAGGAATCTGGGACATAATGCAGTCTACCATAGCCTTCGTGGTGTGGCTTTGGCCATACTATTTTGACTTTCTGATTGTGTGTGGTTAGTTTTATGGTTTGTTTTATTTACCACTGTTACATACGTATTACAAAAGATGTCTATTAGTATTCAAATACAGTTACTGAATGGTTTAAAAAGCTAGAGTTATAGACCATTAAGACTAAGAATTAACTTCTTTCATGAGGCTTTATAAACCCTAGAACTGTAGTTATTTGTCAGAATTATTTTATTGCATCTATCGGTTAATCTACTGAGGTCAGACATGAAGAAGCATCTAACTCACCGCTACTATGTTTTTCTTTTAATACCTTTACATTTAATGGTGTCTTCTTTCTCTGAGATTACAAAAGTTGTCAACGTTCCCATCCTGCCAGGAAGTGATAATACTTACTGTCACAAGGCTAGGATTCCATGGGCCTCAGAGCAGGTTCCAGACAGTGTTCCTGGGAATTCTTTGCTGACATCATTTCCATATCTGAGGAAGAGTCCCAGTTCTGTAATTGTCGGCTTATAGTAACTAATTAAATGAGATTTCTGGCATGGTCATGGCTAAAATTACATTCTGTTAGAAAGAAGAAAGATTCTTTTTGACCCTGTGTAAATAACTACATGATCACAAAAAGTGAAAAGATTTAGAAAAATTATCTGCATAATATTTAACCATTGGTATCGTTTTGTGAAAAGGTTTGTAGACAAAGCCAATTAATATATGTAATTATTTTCTATTAGAATCACTATGCTTAAGTGTACAAACAATGTATTAGCTTATAATCTATAGCATAAGAAGTTTCATAAGATGTTTTTCTTTTTTCTCGATTCTGAGGGATTAGTTGGAACAACTAATTTATTATTATTTAAAGAATGTTTCATTTCTGATTGTACTACTGTTGTCTGTTAAATTGAGTGTTCTAGATAGATTAAGAAGAAGCAAGAAGGTTTCTCATATACTGATTAAAAACATAACTTTAATCACAATTAAATCCATTCTTTTAGGTCCATTTCATCCTTTGTAATTTTTTTTTTTTGATGACTTTGTGCTAAACAGATGACTTTCACCAAGTCATCTGTTTCTAGAGTAAGAGTCCTGGGAGTTCTCACTTAGTCTCTTGACACGACATGATGGAGTTTGTTCTTTGGGACAATGTCAGCTTTCATTGTGAGGTGTGCGCCCTTGAGTAGTCACCGTAGTATGAATGTTCAAGAGCAGCTCGGTTAGTCATTTGGTGCCATCCTTTTGACGTTTCTTCAGAAGATTCAAGGTCTGGTTGTCACATCCGGCCAAGATCTTCTAGATAAACATAGGGAAATGAGAAAACTCTGGTTAACAAGGCTCAACAAAGTTGAACAGCTCTGGTAAACTGATTATAACAGATAATATCAAAATAGAAGAAAGTGGGTTCCTCTTTTGAAGGCCCTGCGTCGTCAAGTGATAAGGATTAAATCTACAGCAAATCTAAGATGGCGAATCTATCAAGGTCAGTGAGAATGTTGACACATCTCCAGAATATTTCAATTTATCCCATGAACCCTGCCGTCTGGTTGCCAACAAGTGACAAGCGTATGTGAATTTCCAAACCTAGAAATACCGGCTGAAATATCCTCATGGTGATGACTTTCTATTTCTTTCTAATTAACCTAGAGAGCAGGTTCCACTTTTTGATGTGCCTGTTCTCTTAGCGTTGGTTCAATAAACAGTAGAGCTCCAGCAATGGAGTGGAGCTAATTAAAACTTCGAGAATAGCAAGCTAGCCCCATTATTGCCAGCATTCCTCTTTATCTAAAGAAAAGGAGTTGATCTTTATTGGGACTCAGCTATCATCAGGAGAGTACTTAATATAGTGAAAGTAAAGAAGATGTCTTAGAAGTTTTTTTTTTTTTTTAAAGATTTTATTTATTTATTTTTCCCCCTAAAGCCCCAGCAGATAGCTGTATGTCATAGCTGCACATCCTTCTAGTTGCTGTATGTGGGACGCGGCCTCAGCATGGCCGGAGAAGTGGTGCATCGGTGCGCGCCCAGGATCCGAACCCGGGCCGCCAGCAGTGGAGCGCGTGCACTTAACCGCTAAGCCACGGGGCCGGCCCATTAGAAGTTTTATTATTCTCAAGTTGGGAGGTAAATTTAGAACAAAAGACAACAAATAAAGGTAAGTCTTAAAGACAAGAAATAATCAAAATCTTGGTCCCGAAGGAAACAAAACAAAACACAGCAACAGGTAACCATCACTGTTAGAGATTTTAGCTTTCTGTAAAATATTATAATAACAATAATAATAATAATAATTTGGTGATAATAAGGAACTCTGTTATGGAGGCACAGAATAACTTTGTACTATTTCCTGTTAAGAGCAGAATGTGTATTAATATACTCAAAGGTCAATTTGTCATTTAACAGAAAGGAAACGCAAATTTTAGGAATTCTTTTGTGCCATTCATAAAATAATTTGCAGACAAGTTTTTACCAGTCTTTTTCTAATTTATAATTATACTCATTAATACTGAGCAAACTTTGTCAAAATTTTAACACACTTACTACTCTTTTCAAATTTATTATTTCAAGTAATATAAATCAAAACTCATTTCCTTTATATTTTTCACATTTATTTTACACTCTCAAATATATCTTTTCTTACCTTCCTTCCCAATCTGGCACATCCAGTCGTTTATTTTTTAAGCCAAAATTACACTGATTTCACCTTGATAAACAAACATAAACATAACCAATGTCTTCTATAAATATCCCCTTTACAGTCACTATCTTATTATCTGTAGCTTCTGGGGAGCTCACAAGAACAAATTTTCTTTAAAATATATTAGTTATTACAATTCAATTTATTTTAATAAAATTTCCATGTATAATTTAAAATATTTTATGCATGAGAAGATCACATGATTGACTTTATTAAAAAATATCTAAGACAGGGCTGGCCCGGTGGCCAAGTGGTTGAGTGCTTGCACTCCAACACGGTGGCCCGGGGTTCGCGGGTTAGGATCCCGGGGGTGCACTGACGCACTGCTTGTCAAGCCATGCTGTGGCAGCGTCCATGTAGAGTGTAGGAAGGTGGGCATGGGTGTTGGCCTAGGGCCAGTCTTCCTCAATAAGAAGAGGAGGATTGGCAGATGTTGGCTCAGGGCCAATCTTCCTCACCCAAAAAAAAAAATGTCTAAGATATTTAGAAGTAAAAATTCATTGACTTATTCATCAAAACCATTAACTTAACTCATGGTTAAATAATGTTTCCTTCCGATTTGAGCAAATATCTAAAACTCCAAGAGTTGACAGTTTTGAGGCATTCAAAGTTCAACTTTTTTTTATTTTTAATTTCTGGAAATTCTTGAGCTCACTTGAATTTATGTAAGTGCTTAGAAGGATATCTAAAACTATTAGAAGAGAAGCTCTATTGAATTTAAGAAAACGTATAGTCCATTTGTTTTTCTGAAGCTAGGAGGAGATATCAATAAATTTGCTCAGAAATACATTTCACAGAAATTCAAAGAATTCAATCAAATATTGGACAAACTATGGAATTTAGGAGGTATTTATAGATAAATGTGTCATGATGTGCTATTTTTCACCACTTGTCTAGCTACACTGTGGTTTAAATTAATGGTGCAAATTTACAGTTTATTCATATCTTGCTGTCAGCCTTGTGGCTCTCCTCCACAAGCTGCCAAGCTAATTTCTCCATCGGCACGAGACTTCCCTGTGTTCTTCGGGGGAGGTGAGAGATGGTCACTCTTCTCAGGAAGGCTGGCAGTTCTAGACATACCAGAAGCTGTCTTCTCATTCCATCCCACATTCACAGCCAGTCCTATGGTCGTTAACACACTAAGGAAAACTCTCTTCAGTGTCTATTCTTTGCTCTCCAAGGCACATAAAAGCCAGTTGCAAAAATTTTTCCTCCTAGATCTACATCTCCTCTCCTTTACTGGTAAATATGCCTTTCTGAAGTATGTACCCTTAGAGTGTGCACAAAATGACAGATTCTTATGACTAATGTACCCAAAGTGTTTCATCTGTATGTGTGCAATGAAGGAGAGTGAGAGAGAGAGACAGTACATATGTTATCTGGCCAAAGAAACTGTGGGTTACAGCTATAAACACATCATTTTAATAAAGGAGGGGAAGGGACTTTTTTAATTCTTTTTTTTTCACTTAGACAATCAAGAAGATAATTAGAAGCCTCAGTTGTATCACTCTAGTCACAAGTCAAAAGAAAACACAGAACCACAAGTTTGTTAGTGTGTTATAGCCTCAGAACTCACGGGGCTGTCTTCCATTCCAGATGGAAGAAGTTTTCTTTCTGGGAGACTTGAGATCATGGTGGCATGCTAAAAAGGACAAACGACATAGAGGATTCTATCAATTGTCAGAGGACAAGATAAGTCAGCGATGTGGGGAGTGACATAAATGACATTATCCTTACAAAAACAATATCTTGTGACCCAGTGGCAAGCAGATGCTTGTCTCAAATGCCAGAAAATATCAGAGTCCCAAAACAATTGGCCAAAAAGTCAGATGCACACATACATGGACACACACCTATGCATACACACACAAACACCAAATACCATATCATTCGCTACCCAACAGAAACTATCAGATGGTCAGACCATCAGATTCCAGGTTGTGCTACCAACAGGCACAACAGTAAGTGAACTGGGTTCAAATCAGAATCAGAACTAGCTTGGTCAAGAACCTGACTTAATCCAGAGATAGAAGAGAAAGAGAGCCAAGAAGAAAGAGACAGAGACACACAGCGAGAGAGAGGGATTGAGAACAAAAATAAAAGCTCTTGCTAGCCAGGTGGGATCCTCCCCAGGAACTGAAAACAACGTGTGCCTGTGTGCAAAAAGCTGGTGAAGCATACTTCTTAGGTGATACAAGTTCGGCTATCTACACGTTTAGTTTAGTGGGCACCTTTAGGTGAGTCACCTCAGCAAATCTCGGCGGAAACTCCATTTGGGCAAACAGGACTCAGAAAAAGGCATTTCAGAAAAGCATCAACAGAAATGTTTACTATAAAGAGGTGTAAAAAAGTCCAATCTTTAGAAAGCTTTGCTTATTCAATAATAATAATAATAACAAAATACATAACAGACATGAAATGGAATGGAAACATACACAAAATTGCTGAGGTTACAAGCCCACAGTTTGTCTTTTTATAGTGGAAAAGCAGCAATTTTCTCACCTGCTTGTCGTAACCATGAAGGTCATGACATATCTCTGACACTGTCGTTGCAAAGCCAGGTTTGGAATGGTTTTCGTTGAAGAGTGAGCCACTTAACGAAATACTCATGTTTTCGTTTACTCTGGGGACTAGGACTAGACAGGATGACCCTGTGTTTTTTCCAGGGATGTGTTTTTTACTTTATTACCTAAATGTGAGATGTGATGCATCTACTTATTTATAATGGCAGCAGGGAGAAGGATCAGTTTTGTTTCCACAGGGGGAAACTGGAAAGGCAGGCAGAGCAAAACCAGGATGGGTCTTGATGACCAGACTAGCAAGTTCAGACTTCACTGGGTGAGCGAAAGGGAGGTTTTGGAACAGCATGGGAGCTGCACTTGTTAAAGAACCAATCAATTAGTTGATTATAAGCTACGACTCCTCTGTTCACAGGCAGACACTGTGCAATTTCCTGTGAATACTGAGTTTTATCAGTTGACACAGAGAGTCATAAAACTGCTCCATCAGAAGCTTCCAGCTAAGGCAGGAATGATCTCTTCCTATGGTCAAAGCTAAGTTCAGCCAAAGCTGAGGATGTAGGAAAAAAACACGGCGGCCATCATTTTCCATGGGTCACACCTTCCTGGCTGGGAAGAGAAGAACCACCTCCATCAGCAGATGTCATAGCCCCAGTGGTCCTGTGGAAGGATTGCTGGTAACTGTTAAAGACATCCCAGCCTCACTAAAACAGATGACCTGGCTTCAGATATTCTGAATACTGGACAGACTCTACCCTCTTCCTAAATCTACAATGGTTTAAATCAATCAAGCTACCAATCGGCAGCTTGCTATTTATCAATTTTTTGCAAACTAATTAGGCATGCTGCTAAACTTACCGTCCGTCTGAAATTAATTTTTCTATGTGCATATTCCATACAATTCCACAGTTTAAAATGAAGATTAGAAAAAGTGATTCTATAAACCATATAATAAAATAAGTTACTTGTGCCCCAGTGCATTTTTGTCTTGACTTTTAAAGATATCAAGATATTTTCTGATGAAGTCAATCAAATAATTTGAAATCCCAATGCATTTTCTGCTACACAGATATCTAAATCTGAGGACTCAATTTATTTGGAAAACAACATGTAGTCAGAGCAAAGACAAGTGATGATAGTATTGAGTGAATTCATTGTTTAATTCAATCAATACCCTCCTCGATTGAAAAGAAAAGATTTAGTGTTTAAATTTAACTTCCATAATCTTGATTTATGATGCTCCTTGGCCCGAAAGAGGACTTCATGCCATTTATAAATGGTAGTCTTCACGACATAACTAATTGCTGTTTACACTATGGGGTATCCAGGGAAATCTGAAGACTGATTTGCCACATTATTTTATGCAGACTAATATAGCAGCAATATTAATTATAAACAAAAAATGATTTTGGTAAACATATTGTAGACTACTAACTCAAGGATAATTTCAGCTCCTAGATCTGCACTCTGCCTTTGTGTGTCCCAGGAGATGCTGTCTTATTCCTTTCATTCCAAAATAATATTGTCGCTTACCACTTAGAAGAAAAATCATAGCAGACAAGGTGATCCTCTGCATCAAGTGGTTCATTGCGTGAATGCAGTATTATCTCCAAGAGCCACCAAGACCTCTGGGATACCCAATAATATTTTATTTATAAGCCTGTCACTTTCAATATCAAAAAAGCCTAATGGAATGGACCATTTAAATGTCCACTGTATTTGGGGGTTACAGAGATCTGGGCATCCAGGCATGCAGCTCTCCATGTGAACACTAATGAATTCTATTGAGTTTGCCATCAGGTCTGGGAGTGTGGTGTATCTGGGTCTTCATACACATGAAGGAGGTCTTCTGTTTTCTCTGATGGGAGTGTTGATGGCTAGTGGACATCTGTGTGGGCTATTCCCACTGCAGACATTAAGCCTGCCTATTCTATGTCCAGAGAATATAAGACAGGGCATCATATTCATTCTTCCATCACACTTTTATGTTGTTAAAACAATTCCATTTAGAACATTAAATTGCAAAGCTTTAAATGCTGGTTCCTCTTTATGATTCCAAGTCCTTTGGGTTAGTGTTAATCTTTGCATTGACTTTATGAAATTGACCACAAAAGAGACTCCCAAGGAAGCACCTGTGACCTCTGTCTCCATTGCAGTAAGAACTAGAATGTTGCAGAGAGGTTAAAATACATGAAAGGATCATTGCCTGAGCTCAACAAGGCATGTGGAGAGGGCAGCGTGTTCCAACTTTCCCCAGCGCTCTGTCTGAAGCTGGGAGAGAAGGCAGAAACATGAGGGGAGCTCTATCCCAAAGTGGCAGCCCTATGACTTTTAGCTGCATCCAGCATGACCCCTCCTCCTGCCATCCTCCTTTCCCTTTTGATCCCCGCCCCCCGCCCCCAGCCCCCAGGAAAGACTCTTCAGGGCACCTAACACTGAGCTGCCTGAGGGCAGGGCCTACATTTTTAACCCTGAAAGTTTAACACCCAGCTCAGATCAAACACAGAGGAAGCTCTAGTGCTGTTTGTTGAGTAATAAGTCACCTTTCTCCTGACTGTGCCCTGAGCTGGAAAGAATTGAATGAAGAGAGGTGAAGGGGCTAGAGGAGATTAACAGAGAGGTAGAGAGAGAATGAGAGAGGGAGGGAGAGAAGGAGAGAAGGTGAAAGAGAGAGAGAGAGGGGGAGAGAAGGAAAGGCAGACAGAGAGAGAAAGAGAGACTGAGAGAAAGAATGAGAGAAAGACAGAGAGAGACTAAATGGAGAAAAGAAAGTCTAAGCCGCCCCTGACCTCACCGTGTGACACTGAGGAAATGAGTGACTCCTCTAGTCCCTGAGATTGTCCTGTTTTGCTCTGTCTCCTTGCATTTCTGTAATGCTGAGGTCCCGTAGCGCATCTGTGCTCTTACAGGAGACCCTCTGCTGATTAAAACCAATGGTCATGCAGCTAGAGCCCCAAGAAATGCAAAAAGCCCGAAGAGAACTAATAGAAGTCAGGGACGAGAAAATCTGGTGAACTTCTGCATTAGGGGAAGAGTGTGATAGCTCTACAGACACAGGTGGAAGCTTGTGGTGTCTGATTGTCTAATCACAGTGAGGTTGGGAAAAATGGCACACCATCGGAGTAGGTTGAAACTTGCAGCCAGGAGTTTCCACCTCCCAGCTCACTGAAGCCCTTGCCACTTTTGTTAAACAAAGGAACTATTTTGGCCACTCCATTTATTTTAAAGATGGCATAAATCCCAAAGAGTTTATATAAATTTTACTACCCTAATATTAATTCGTATAATTTAGCTGCAAAATCTCTGGTTTGTGAACTTTGTAGTGCAGTCCAGGAGCCTGAGGCAGCCCTTCTCAAAATCTAATGTACAAGCAAATCACCCAGGGACCCTGGGACACTGTGGCCCCATGCAGTAGCCCGGGGTGACTCCTGAGAGTCTGCATTTATGACAAGCTCCCACACGGTGCTGATGCTATTGCTGTTACCCATCTTGAGTAGCTTCTTGACAGAGGGTGCTGCAGGATCCCAGGGGCTCCCATCTGGCTTCCAATCTGGTTTCTCCACTTACCAGCTTGTGGCCTTGAGCAAGTCACTTGACTCCTGTGTGTACCCCGATTTTTCTTCTTTGTGTCAAGTGACTAATACAGAGGTTACGTGCTAGAGTTTGTTGAGGATAAAATGAGATGACACAAGCAAGGAGTTTTGTGCAGTTCTCAGCACATGGAAGCGGTGTCAGATGTCTGTTCTCCTTATTCTTGTTGAAATGCTTCTGGAAGCCTTACAGAGGTGACTATTACAGAGGTCCCCAGGCATCAGAAGGCGGGAGAGGGAGTTGGAAGGCAAGAGCTCAGCCACCTGGGGCAATTCACCTTCTCTGATCTCCTGGCAACAGGATCTTTGAGACCCTGGGCTTCCTCCCTGGGCAGAGGCTCACACAGGATCACATTCTCCTTCACTGCCCTCCTGCGTCTGAGCACCACATAAATTGTGACTATTTGGTATAAAATCACTTTGAAACCAGACAAGTGACTCACCAAAGATGGAATTAAATCTTCCTTCCAATTACTGACCTTCCTCATGGGTTTTTTCTGAGGACACTTTCCAAATTGATGACACACCCAAATCTCTTTGGCAAAATTTGAAAAGTACACAAATCTCATCAGAAAGGCAATCAATCTTTCATATTAGAGACTAATTTCTGAAGTGGTTAAGCTCATTATCTTATAAGGACTTCATATATTCCAGAGAATGATGTTTACTGAGCTTATCTCTGAATTTTGGGATATGTGCCTTTTGGAAACATATGTACCAACTGTCCCTGGACACAAGTATGAAATATTAAGTAGCTATTAGGTTTCTGCATATTAACATTATAATTATAAAGCTGTCTTGGTAAACTTAATAACAAGTAAAATCATGGTAATGCAACATTTTTTAGTGATTACTCTTATTCATGTTTCTAAGAGAAGTGCTTCATGATATTAAAGATTGCTGTGCCTGGTGATGGGGAAGAAAGGAGAGAATCTTAATGATCACGTTTCTTCTTCCTATCACAGATGAAAAAATGGAGCCAGTGATTTAAATGACTTGACTAAGGTTACTGGATTTGGGTCTCACTTTAATATATTTTAAATGTGTATGCCAATATTTGCCTGAACAGAAAGTGGCAATGAATGAGTCTAGATGAGATCATTAACTTTCAAGATATGATCTCAACAAAACCATCTAATTTTATTAATGAATGGCTTCAACGAAGATAACAAGAAGTCTATTCTTTGTATCAGGGTAATATGTAACATATTTGGACCACGGTGCTGCCCTTTACAGTGGAGCTCAAGAACAGCTGTTCCTCAGTCTGTAGACATTTGGTGGCAAATGAGTAATGGGAGTGAAAGAGGAGTTGGTATTCACCAAAGCCTTCTGGAAGCCACATAGATCCACATGGATATAAGGAAATCTGCAAATTCTACCTCCTCAACATGCAACTCGTGTCATCAGAGTGGTTCCTCATTAACACAGAGAGAAGAACACCACGATGGAAAATGCTCATGCTTCCCACTCAACCCAGGACCACTGGGATTCTGCCTTGAATCCCGACAAGGCGATTTAGCAAGCAAGGGAGAGTGGACTCAGTTTTCCCAGCACCTCTCTTTTCTGAGTAAGATGGTTATCTGTCACTTTTCAAAGAAAAGAGTGATAATTCACAGCAAGTTTTATCATCTCTAAAGAAGCACGTACTTATCCTGATAGACTTTCCTGTTCATCCAGGAGTAAAGGAGCAACCAGGGTGGCCCCCAAACACTGAGGAGAGCATCTTTTTACAGGGAAGAACTATCCAGCTGGAGTTTCTGGTCCATTTTTATTAGAAACTGGGCAAAAAGTTTGAGGTAATAACATACAGAGAGGGAATGACTTTCTTGCTGACTAAACAAGAGCAAACACTCTCTCTAGTCCTCACTCACATCATTAGCCTAGATAGTCAACATACTTTAGGATTGGCTGAGAGGAGTCAGAGGTCTTACACATGCCTGGGGGATGTTTTACAGTCCACTGCAAATGAGTTCTGGGGTTAATGTATGGGTTTCAGTAATAGGAACAATTGCAAGACTTACCAAGGCAGAGCTGAATTAATACCACAATTAGTGCACAGCAATAAGAGGAAAACAAACTTGGAGTGATGGGAAACGCAACTAAGTGTCTTGAGGAATGCCAAAAAAATTACAAGTGGGAGGACTCAAAGTTAATGCCAGTTGAACATTTTAAATCAGTTGAAGAGAAAAGGCATGGAGAGATGCAGCCGCCATGCATGAGGCCCTGCGTTAAGAGCACACACAAAAGAGAGAAAGGCATAGTGGCTACTCATCCCAGGCACCCTGATTCCAGCTTCCTTCTTTGGTCTCAGGGACATCGTCAGGGAAGAAAAGATTGCACTGCCAGCCATGAGCAGGTAACACACCTGGGACACACCTGGGACACATGGCAGAAGGTCTAGTCACTCCACCAGAGTGCCCTGACTCTCTCCCCTCCCATCCTCCAGATACCTGAAGACCCAGAGGACTGGTCTGGCTGAGAGGCTCTTTCCCGGAGACTGGTAAATGCAGCACTAAGAGCCGCTATCCATTAGGAGGGAATCTTTTAAAAATGCAGTGGCGGATTGCCAGTGTGGAAAATGATCTCAGTGTTTTCCAAAAATCTGTGACTGACGCGCATGCCACACATTGTGCACTGACAGTTCCGGAAGTATATGATCTTCCACGATGGGCAAAACCACTCAGCCCAGAACAAACGCCTGTCTTTTTTTGATTAATCTCTTGATTCACTTTATGTTGGTTTTGTTTTTATGTTCCTTTATCTCCTCATCTGTTGAATTGTTTTTATCCTTAATGCTGTGAATGCATCTGGCTGCTCATGTGATAAGGCTGCTGGTCTCTGCCCTTAGGGTGTAGGCATCTAAACAGAAGCCCCTGGGGGTCAGAACAGCCACACTTTCAGGAAAGGGCACAATACCCCACCTGGAGCAGGTGTGCTGGGTTTCACAGACGCGTGGAATGATCTTCTTGTTCCAGAATTAGACTCCTAGACAATATCTCCCAGAGGGGTGTAGAGCCATTGCCTAACACTACGAAGGGGATATTTTATTTCCTTACATTGATTGTACTCACCTTGAATTTACGTAATAATTAGGAGCATTTAAAACCCATTCAGGGTCAACAAACTTTGAAATGATATTTTAATATCAGCAAAGTACCTAAAGAAAATAGCACAGAGATTGAAGGGTATTTGTGGATTCTAAATCTTAAGGCAACTTATCCAGTTCCCACTTGGAGTGGACTTGAGTTGTCCATTTTATTCCGTCTGGAAGAAATCTAATGCTAATGGTTCTGAATTACCTCTTGGGTAGAAGATGTCCCTAGACTTAATTTCCTGAAGCTTCTAGTGAGGCTGGCTGTGTTGGAAGATTTCTGAAGCCAGTCAGGTTTAAGGGAGGAGTTTCAAATTTGTGGCTTCTGGATGGTAGAGAGGGCATCAGTGGGTGGCCTTTGGGCTCTGTATTTGCCACACCCTACATGTCCCTTCTTTTCCACCCATTTTTAGACTTGAAAGTGTATCTGCTCAGTGGCAAAAGTCCCAAAACCTTTCACAATGATCTGAATAAATACAAAATAAAAGTTTTACTTTAAGCCTGTTTTAAGGGTAACCCTCTCTCATCTCACGTGCTCATTCCTTTTCAGTCTGCTCACAAACTAAAGACTCAGAAGTACTGCTACTGCATAATTTTTAACCTTCATCAATGATGCATAAGTTGTTATTTTATTATTAGTCTCTAAATTCTAGTTTTATTTTAAACACGTGAAAGACAATCTTAATGAGAAAGAATGCTGGATTTGGTTTTGGAAAATAATGTTGTGCAGTCTGCCAATGTCTGTGTTACTCAATAGTAAATAATTGAAAGGCAAAGAGAAGACCATCCAGAAGAGCAGTCTTCAGGGCTCCGCGGCCACAGGCAAGCAAAGCAAATTACACTTTACCCTCATTCTCAGGCTGGATACTGTCTAAAAAAATCCCATCTTCTCGCTGCTCATTGAACTTTCATGCCTCGGTTCCCTTGCTTACGCTGTTCTGGCTGTTTGGAATCTCATTTTCTCTCTTGCTTAAATGACACACATTATTCAAGGTCCAGTTCAGACGTCTTCCTGGGGAGATCCTCCCTGGTATGACCTCCTTTCCACCCTGCTCCCCAACAGACCTCCGGTTGGCTCATCAAGACCCCCAGATTGCCCAGTGTCCTGTGTCACGGAGGGAATTCTATTTTACACACTCTAATAAAGGAGCCCTATGAAATTTCAGAACGTCTCTCGGGCATTCTTTTGGAATTAAATAGTAAATGCCTTTGTTGCTCTTCTAAGATTCATTTATCCTGACATCTCGAAGGAAGAGACTTGCCTTATTCATCTTTTATCCTTATTTCCTCGTGCCAAACACCATACTTGAATGTCACAGGTATTCAAGAGTTGTGGACTTTTTTTAGCTTTTCTTAAGTCCCATTGCTCACAGTTTTGTTTTTCATAAGGACATTCTTTGCTGCCAGCCCGTCTGTGGTGGGTAGAGCATGTGCCCGCACCCCCTACAAAAGAGGTCTAGCCTCCATCCCTGGCAGCTGTATGTCACCTTATGCGGCAAAGGGGATTTTGTGGGTGTCACTGTGGTTACCAACCTTGAGATAGGGAGAGCATCCTGGATTATTCCAGTGGGCTCAATCTAATCGTAGGAGCCCTTAAATTCACAGAAACTTCCCTGGCTCTGGTCAGAGATAGATGTGGCAACACTTGACAATCAGAGAGATGCAGCATGAGAAGGATTCGACCCATCATTGCTGATTTTGAAGATGGAGGAGGAGACCAGGAACCGAGGAATGCAGGCACTCCTAGAAGCTGGAAACGATGAGGAACAGCGTCTCCCTGTACTTGTTCCCCAGGGCTGTCATAACAAATAACCACAACGTGATTGGTGTAAAATAATAGAAATTTATTATATCACAGTTCTGGAGAGCCCACAGCCAAGGTGTCGGCAGAGTCATGTTCCCTCCAAAGGCTCTGGGGGAGGGTCCTCTCTTGCTTCTTCTAGTTTTTGGTGGCTCCTGGCAATCCTTGGCAATTCTTGGTGTGCAGATGCTTCCCTCCAGTCTCTGTCTCCTTCCTCATATGGCATTCTCCCTGCGTCCCTCTGTGTCTGTTTTATCCTCTCATAAGGACATCAAACACTGTATTATGGCCCACCCTAATGCACTACAACTTCATCTTAACTTCACTAATTACATCTGCTAAGATCTTATTTCCAAATAAGGACACATTCTGACATTCCAGGCAGACATGAATTTTTGGGGGGGACACCATTCAACTCAGTACAGTCTCTTAGAGCCCTTAGAAGGAACACAGCCCTGCCAACACCTTGTCTGGTAACCCCCCTTTGATACTTCAACCTCCAGACTGTAAAATAATACATTTGTGTTGTTTAAGTCATTAAATTTGTGGTAATTTGTTCCAGCAGCCACGGGGAACTATACACCATTCAGGCTAGGGTCACCAATTTTGTCTTATTATCAACTACACACGTTACATTTATCCTGTCTCTCTTCATTACTGAAGACAACATATTCCTAAATATGACAGAGTAATATAATTCACTGTCAGTGGTCTCCTCAATAAATTCCAGTAAAGGCTGCTGCAAAGTTCTGTAAAGTTCTCCTGAAGTTCCTATTGGTGTTGAAGTATAAACGACTGTGTTATTACCCTAAGATGCATCACTTTGAGACAGTACAACTGTCTATAAACCTTTACCATCTTTGGAGCTTCTTGGATTTGATTACTGAGACACTCTACTCTGACTCCCACACGTGGGCTTTCTCACTGTCCTTCACTATAATCCACCAAATCATGGTAAACAGGGGCAGCGAACAGTGTGATTTTTCTTTAGTCACAGCCAAATCTGAGAAATTAAGGTAATACGTATGGATTTCACACCCGAAACGATATGAACAGCAGAGCAATGTAGCAAAATCATAGCTGTTGCTGAACTATTACTTGCCAGGAATAGATATGCATTATCTACACGTTTAAAAGAAACGTCCATTCGTTTATAAACACTGCTGCATAGCTGCATCGGGGAATGTAGGGAGCCCAGGAAGTCCTAGTTTAAGAGACGTGGTCACACTGTCATGGTTTGCTATTCTGGTGGCTGCACTCCCAAAACTGCCTGAGAGCATGTGGAACTGGCTTCCTTAGGAAATGGTCAAGTTCTGTAAATTAGTCCAGGTGTTTGTCTAATAACATAGCAAAACAATCAATGCTGGGTCTTCATCATTCATTCCTCAATTTAGAATTTTCATCTCATGTCATTTGCTTGAAATGTGAGGATTATGATATAGAATTACAGTACATTCTTTCAATACAAAATGTTTACACTTTAAAACACAGTAGCTCTCTGTCAAAAATCGGGAAATAAATTAGGAGGAATTTGGAAGGCATTATGCTGTTAGGAGCTAAGTGCATTTTTGTCTCAGAATTTTTGATATATATATAAAGAGATGGCAGTATACTTGTATATATTTTCTGACATGTATCACAAAAAATGGCATTGAATACATTTCACATTGCTGTGTGTCTGTTCAGGTTCAATGAATCTCTACATTAACCCCTGCAAATGAGATCCAGAACTCTTACCAAATTAACAAATGCAGGACCCAGGGGATAAATTTCATCTTTGACATGGTCTCTTGAGAGACTTCTAGGCATTTTAACATGAAATGAGAAGCAAGCTAATCTGCATGGTGAACCCAATTTGCCTTTGTGTCCTACCAAAGCATGTAATAGTATTCATTTGGGGTAGATTAATAGTCCGGTTTGTTTTATTGCACAAAGACAAATGAGACAAATAATAGGCAATATCTCAGGCCGCTGGAAGACAGCACAGTCAGTGTCGCTGGGGATGGTGCAGTCTGCAGTTTATCTCAGATGTCCACAGGAGTCCCAGCCCACCGAGAGGACGACATGATGCTTGTCTTAACTGCAGCACTCAGAACATCCCTGGCCCTGGAAGTCTTGCTGGGCTGGGGTCTTTCTGAGGCAAGATGTGTTGTAAAACTAAACTCTTGTGCCAACTGCAACGCACGTTAGCACCAGAGCCTTGAGGCTGTGAGCAGAGAATCAGGTGACAAAAATTAATGTCCACATGCTTGCCTGTCTCAAAGCTGGTTAGCATGCTGAAAGATTGTCAGGTTTCCCTTCAGGCTAAGACTCATGTGGTGCCAGCTGACTTCTCTGGCTGGGGGACTCCTAATTTCCAGAGTGACAGGATTATCAGTGGTGCCAATTTATGGGGAAACGAGTCAGTGGAGGTGTCAGCCACACCTCTTTGTTGAAAGGCCTTGTGATCTCAAATAGCTGGTCTCTGTGCTCGGCTCAGGCCAGGGGTTTCTCTGCATGTTATATAGTGATGAGGGCTAGGGTCAGAGGGCTGAAGACTAGCTTCTTGTGTTTTCTCTGTCTTCTATATGTGGCATTGACCACACTTAGATTTTTGAGTCTTGTTCCTCATCTCTAAAATAGGGATGAGGGGATGGCCCGGTGGCACAGCAGTGGGGTGCTTGCGTTCCACTTCGGTGGCCAGGGTTCGCAGGTTTGGATCCCAGTGGCAGACAGAGGAACCGCTTGTCAAGCCATGCTGTGTCGGTGTCCCATGTAGAGTATGGGAAGATGCGCATGGATGTTAGCCCAGGGCCAATCTTCCTCGGCAAGAAGGGGAGGATTGGCATTAGATGTTAGCTCAAGGCTGATCTTCCTCACACACACAAAAAATGGGGGGATGACATTACTTTCCCTAACTATTCCTTGCCTAATTATTTATCTACAATAATAAATTATAATTATAATTATTCCTTACCAAACTATTTATTTGTTAGTTTTCTAACTAACAATCACATGAAAACATATTAACAACCGTAAATTTCTCTGCCAATGTGAAGTGAATTATTACTAACATTGCATTTGTATCTCAGAAATAAAAGTGAAAAACCCTCCCTCTTCTACCAGTAAATCAGAATTTATGATCCCCACATCTCAGATTCTCGGGAGAACAGGCCATAGAGAAACCGATCCCCTCGTCCCAGATCATGGAACACGGTGATGCAGAAGGATCCAATGACACCTCTTCCCTCGTCTCAGATATTGTGGGAAGCAGGCGAAAGGCCAGTTATCAGAGTGTAACTTGGGCAGGTAAACTTATCTACTTTGGACACCCAGGATGACTCCAATTACTGTAAAAGATATGCTAAATTGCCAGATATATTTTTAACCAAAATTGATTTTAATTCACTGTTAGAGGAGGTTTGCTGGTCATACTGAAAGCATATCCATTGGACGGGCTAGTCAAAAATGGTTGGGAGACAGGTCTTTAAAATGACAATCGCTAATATTAATCTCAGGCCTTGTCTCAGGAGACTCACGGTGCTGTCCAGGTATGCACTGATCTTCTTGATCTTCATAAAAACTTGGGGAAGGAAGGAAGAAAACAGGTGCACATTTTCTGACTGAGGGAGGAGACAATTAAAGCTGGGACCCAGCAGGGTGGGGCTGCCCCAGAGGGCTTCTCCGGACGCTCAGGTTCATCCACTTCTGGACTGAGGACGTTCTTCTGGAAGATGTGAGCTCCCGTCCAGAGTTGCAGTGTGGTGTGAATATTCATGAGATGCAGCCACTCACCCCCAGGGCAGCTTCCCCATTTGTGCCATCACTGTCAACAGCTTCCAGGCTTTTAGAGTCAACTTCAACATTATTCAGTCTTTTGATTCCTTTTTTAAGGTAATACTGTTTATAAAAGAGCCCTAGTGCTTACATAATTTGTGGATGGGAATGTGAAATTAAAAGACTGAATTTCTACCCACAGAGTGGAAGACTGCTCCCGGGAAACAAAGGGCCATAAATATCAATATCAGACAGAACTCCAGCCTCCCTCCCCCACTAGGGCATCTCAGACCCAGGGCTTTAATGATCAGCACCCCCAGGTTCTGCTAATTAGTCCTCTATCCGTGGACTATGGCGGCTTTATTATTTCCAAGCCTCTAGTGTCTGATTACTTAGAGAACATTTAGTCCAGGGCAGAGAGACCACAAAAGAGTCTCATGACCTTCAGGCTCCTTGTAAGTAGACTTCCGGCAGGGGGAGCCTGAAGGAGACAGCTCACAGGAAATCGAGGTGGCTTTTCTTTCAAACCACTGCGCAGCATCAGACTGAACTAGCTCCCAGCCTGGCAGAGGCTAGATGCGGGCCTGGGAGTCCGTGGATTTTTGGTGCGCTACGCTGGTTTCTGATAATGACAGTTTCTCTCCGTTACCTTCATTGCTGCTGACAAGTACCGATGAAAGGACACCAAAGAAAACGTATATTTTAGGGTTGGGAGCTAATGTTTGCCAGACTCGACTTTTATCAGCTAAGTAGACGTGCGTTCTGTGCGTGGGAGGGAATGGTGCCTGCAAACAGAGGGATGTAGTTTCTCTACATCCTCAAAGTTCTTTCAAATTAAAACCTAGAATGTGAGTGGCTGGAGCAAGGAAGGGGAAGAGAGGGTACAGCTATGGGCGTGAATATTTTTTAACAGCTTTACTGAGTTATAATTCACATACCATACAACTCACCCATGGAAAGTGTGCAATTTGATGGTTTTTGGTATATTTACAGATGTGCACAACCACCACCACAGTCAATTTTAGAACATTTTCATCACCTCACAAAGCAAACCCATACGCTTTAGTTATTACCCATTTCTTCTCCCCACCCCCCACCCCTTGCCAACCACTAATCCTCTTTCTGTCTCTGGAGATTTGCCTATTCTGGACATTTCATATAAATGGAATAATATAGTATGTGGTCTTCCGGGACTGGCAGCTTTCCCTCACACAATGTTTTCAAGGTTCATCCATATTGTAGCGTCAGTGCTTCATTCCTTTTTATGGCCAAATAATATTACATTGTATGGATATACCACATTTTGTTTATCCATCTGTCCGTTGATGGACATCTGGGTTGTTTCCAGCTTTGGGGAGCAGAGGGGTAACGCGCTGCCCTTCATTTTGGCCTTTGGGATTGCCCACAGCTGGTGGGTTTGTTACTGTTCCCAGCAACATGGATGCCATTTTGATCTGTTCTCAGGCATCAGGACATCTCCCTGCAGCTGGGCCTGGAAACTGCCTGGAGATGACTTAATTCCAATGCTAACCCAGTTGCGGTAGCCAGCCTCCAAGATAGTCCACAGTGAATCCTGCCTCCCTGTATCCACACCGTTGTGAAGTCCTCTTCCATACTGTGCCAGGGTTGGTCTGGGTGACCAGTAGCGTATGGGAGCAGGTTATGAAAATGACTTTGGCTTTCACCTTGGCCTTCTCTCTCTCTTGGATTACTCGCTCTGGGGATGGCCAGCTGCCGTGTTGTGAGCAGCCCCAGGGAGACACCCACGTGGTGAGAGACTGAAGCCTCTGACCTATAGCCAGCAGGGAACCAAGGCCTCCAAGAATCGTGTGAGTGAGTCTGGAAGCAGCCCCAGCTGAATCCTGAGATGACTGCAGCCCCAACCAATAGATCAAATGCAACCACATGCAAGACCCTCAGCCAGGACCAGACAGCTGAGCCAATCCCAGATTCCTGACCCACAGAAACTGTGAGGTAGTACCTGCCTAAACCTCAAGTCTGGGTCAATTTGTTACACAGCAGTGGATCACTAATACACCAACGCTCTGGCCTTGTCTCCTTAGGTCCCCATTTGTTCACACTATTCACCTTCAAGATGCAACTGCCCAACTGACCAAGCTGGCAGCATGTTGATGCCATAATTGATTTATTACTGAGACTTGCCATGTGCATAATACTTGTGTCAGGAGATCCCACACACAGGACAGTGTCTAGCAGTAAGAAGTGCTCTATAAATATTTGCTGAATTAATGATACAAAGAATATGGATATTATGTTCACAAGCTCAAACCTCCAACCAGACCCCAAGAAAACCACTCAACTTGGAAGAATATTGACCAGAATATGCCATAAATTCCATGATAAGCACACAGTAAATGTTCCACAGCAAGGATTGCAAAATTACCCACAGCTTCCCAAGATCCTCTTCATCCTGTGAGTTAGTCTTCATGAAGAGCTTGGCTCCACCCTAGCTGGTGAGGAGACACCTCTGATGGCTCTGCACCCTTCACGTGCAGAGTCACTCCTCCAACTTGGTCTTCCTCAGAAAAGGGCTGCTTACATCTGTATCTAGTGTCTTTTCCTCTCCTGTATCTCTCTCTCTTCCCTGAGTGTGCCTCAGAATGTTGGCTTCCTTCCTTATCTCCGGGATTCAATGTTACCCTCAAGTCACTTGATGTGGCTCTTCCTGGCACGAAGCCACAGCTCCAGCTGCAATACTGGATTTCTGCATCTCTCTTTGGGGCTAATTTTGTGATTCACTTATCAACCACCATCCTCACAGTGTGACACCACCCTTCACCTTTGACATTCAGCTTCTGACCTGGGCTTCAAGAAAATTATCAAAAATGGCTCTACAAACAGATGGGAGGATGGTAACCTCACCCTAGTCCTGCTGTCCTTCTCACGTCCTCTACAGAGAGGTAGGCATCTCTATCCCAGGTGACCACTTCCCATATGTCCAGGGATATGGGTGGCATCCTGATGATCCTCTAGGTCAGGGCTGGGCAAAATCTGAGCATGCCTGTTGCTTAACCATCATCTATATCTACTTTCACCTACAACAGCAGAATTGAATAATGGCAACAGAGACTATGTGCCCAGCCAAAGTGAAACTATTTACTATCTGGCCCTTTTGGGCAAAAATTTACCACCCCTGTTGTCTAGATCAGTGGGTGCCAGAAGTTTGCATTTTACAGAACTATTACCAAAATGAGATTGGCAAGTATAACTATGATAATAATCACAAAACAACAAACACAGCAACATTTTAATCCTACAAAGTAAGAAAGTCTTCTCAGTATTTAAGAAAAGAACTTAATGAATACATTTAATTAGCAATCCACCAGAGCCCTAAATTTTCTCATATTTACTGTTTCCAACCAATAAAAACATCACTCAAGCCCAACATTGGTGTGCCAAAAAGGATCATTAGAGGTTTAATTAAAACGTTAGACGGTGAGTCCCAGCCTTTCTACTTTCCATTCAGTGAGCTGAATAAGTTGCTTGGGCTCCATGAACATAGGTGTATAAACACCTTTTTGGGACCTTGCCTTTAATTCTTTTGAGTATATGCCCAGAAGTGGAATAGCGGGATCATTTTAGGTTTTGTAATAGCCTGTGGCCAGCCATCACCTTGAAGATGAAGACAGAGTGGGCTTAATGTGATCATGAGCAGATCCAGGTGGTACGGGGGGACTGGAGCTCGGAGTGCTCCATGTCATATCATCATGTCCCTGCACGGGAACCAAAACTGCTCTTTTGGTTCCCAAGGGCAGTTCCCACAGGGGCTGGCAGGGTCCCGCCTCAAGAGCCTGCCTCACCTCTTTCCCCCAGTTTTGTATGTGTAAGTGTGTTTGTTTTGTTTTATTTTGGTGGTGTTGATTTTTGTTTGTTTGCTTGCTTGTTTTTTGGACAGCCAGTGAAACTTTTTCAGCTTGAGGGCAGGGCAACCTGGACATGTTGGGAGGAAATTCCTCTGGAGAAACCTTCAACCAATGGGGAACAAGAGTTAGTGAAAAATTTCTAAAGCGTCCTGTTCTCCAGAGAAGGAATTTTCAGGCTCGTCTACTTGGTCCTGGGAGGGTCTCCAGCACGACCGAGCTCGGTCCACACAGTGATGACAGCTCAACCACACGCTGGTCCTTAGTTCTTTTCCTTCCACTTCTCATTCTCCCCACTCTCGCCCCACGACTTCCTGGGATTTCCTTCCAAATAAACCACCTCTACTCAAGCCCTAATCTCAAAGTCTGCTTTAGGATAAATCCCAAAGAAGAAAGTAATCAAAATCCCCACCTGTTCATATGGGTGAATAAGAATTGCCAAAATATTGTACACGTAAAGAGCAAAACAGCCAACATTTGATTTCAGCTCATAGGTTTCCTAACTTTACAGGATTTAGAGCTTCTGTTTCTTTGGAATAGGACTCTGACAGATCATTATACAGGAGAAATCATGCTTTTCCTTACTGAAGCGGGGGAAGAGAGCTAACAGAAAAATTAGACAGAAATTAGCAAAGAAATCTAACAAACGAAAGACGTTCCTTTGTACTTATTACCAAACTAATAAAAGTGGGTAGTAGAACACTTAATGTTCATGATGACCAGGTTTTCCTGCTGTTTCTGAATTCTTGATATAGACACAACCTTCAGATTTGCCTAAATTCTAGATTTATAAGTTGTACAGAGTCACTGGGGCAGTTTTTGGTGAGGCTGTAATTGCTCTCCAGTTGATATTTCATGTCTAATTAGCTTTGTTTCTTTCAGAGGTTGTAGAAACCTCTGAGTAGTCACATACACTGGAAAATTTATTTATCATGTGCATCTACATTTTGAAATGGAAAGGTCATACGACAAGAATGGTTAATCTTAATAAGCTCTGCTTAACTTCATATTTTACCATCTTTTGAAATATCTGAGGAGTGAATGCCAAGGAAACTCTTCATGTTCATGATTGTGATGATTTATGTTTTAAATTATAATGATTCTTTTCATTTTAGACAATTTATTGGACATGTTCATAACATGGCTGTTTTTTGAGAATACTGGGAATTTTAAGTAAGTTTGGTACATTTCTGCCTATTCACATGTTTTATGCTAAATCACTGTAACAAAATAAAAATCGATAATTTTATTTTCTTTTGGTTCCCATCTATTATGGACTGAATTGTGTCCCCTTGAAATTCATATGTTGAAGCACTGTCCCCCCATGTGACTGTATTTGGAAAAAAGGTCTTTGGGGAGATAATTAAAGTTAAATGAGGTTATATATGTGGGGTCCTAATCCAATAGGACTGGTGTCCTTGTAAGTAGAGGGACACCAGAATCTCTCTCCAAGTCCACAGAGAAGCCATGTGAGGACACAGCAAGAAGGAGCCATGTGCAAGCCAGAAAGAGAGCTCTCACCAGGAACTAACCCTACCGGTACCTTGATCTTGGAATTCCAGTCTCCAGAACTGTGGGAAAACAAAGATATGTTGTTTAAGCTGCCTGGTCTCTAGTTTTCTGTCATGGCAGCCTGAGTTAAGACACTATCACTCCTGGGAGTGAGCTCCTGGGTACAGATACTCTTATTCATCTCTATACACCCCAAAGCCCCAGGACAATGTCTCAAATGTGGCAGACTGTTGGTAAATGCATATTTTTTGTGTTCGAATCTATTTGAGAAACATTTATGGATAGTGTGCAGAGATGTGAACACCATATCTTGGAGAGGAACAACTCACAGACCTCAATTTTAGAGGCCTTGCCCCAGTGACTGGTGAGTGTGTGACTCAAGTATTTGCAAGACACACATCACATGAGCCAGGACAGGGCACCAGAGAATGGATAAAAGGATCTACTTCTTTTGTGGCAGGATTTCTCCTTGAGGTCCACATTTTTTTAACAATATTGATTACATTAATGTTTCCATCAGTCAAGCTACGAGTGAAAGTCAAGCTGATCCAGTCAATCCTAGGGATGCTGTCAAAGGTTACGTCTCCCGTCTCACTGTCCCCCACTCATATTAGTCTACGGCCCTCCTCATTCCTCGGACAACCCACTGGCATTTGTACTCAACCCCTCAACAGAGTTCTGGGAACAAGTGTGATATATTCTCTCTGTGCGTCTCACTTACGTGGAAGTGCCACAGGCTAGCCCAGGCCACCCACCCTCCACCCCTGCCCAGGCCTCCCTCCCAGAGAAGCAGGATGGGACACAGGAAAAATCGTATGACACTGAATTAACAGCCACTTATGATCCTTAAAAATGGAAAAGATGGCCCTGTATCTGGCCATGTGTGGACTGCCTCAGTTGCTGGAAAAGTTATTTGCACCTCTTCTGAGAACATCCCTGCCTTCACCCCTTGTAACCAGTGGGTCTCATCCAAATGTCATCCCTTCAAATGCTGAAATATGAAGAGATCTGTGTTCCCCTGTCATCTGCAATGTCTTCAAGATAACCTAGGAGATGGGTTTTTTCAGCTCTCAAAAGCTGTGTTAAACATTATCAAAATCCATCTCCTAAGGAAATAATTTGAGCAAGGCTGAGTATCTAACTCATTGGCCACCTTAAATTGAAAGACATCTACAAAAGATTTTACTAATACTTTAATTAATGGAGCCGAAGACAGGCATAGTAGAGGTACCACATTAGCAGAATTATTGCCCTAGCCTCCTCCAGAAACACTATACAACTTAGTCAGGACCCAGCGAGGCAAGAAAGAAACAAAGCCAATGAAATAAAGCGGGGAGGGTCGTTTTATAGCAAGAACGATGAAATAAAAAATCTACATAAAATAGAAATTAACAGCAGCTGCCTCCTTGTGGCATAACCCTACTTCAAGTGGAACAAAGTAAATTAATGATCTCTTTGGGTCCCCATCCCAAAACTTGGAGCACGATCTAGAAGGAAGAAGTAAAGAAGTCCAGATGGTTCTGCATAATCATAAGGTGGGAGTAACTCTGAGTTTCCGCAGGCGCTCCAGGATCAAGGAGGGGGGGATGTGAAATGAAGAGGAAAGGCTTCAGAGGGGCTGGAGGGAGAGTGGAGCCCGAGAACAGGGTAGGGGCCCAGGCCCTCCCACAAGACATAGTCAGGGGAGGAAATCGCTCCTGCCAGGGGATGGAAACGCCGGCTGCTTCGGTAGCTGAAACTATTTCCTTCCTAGCATAGGAATAAAACAGTTTTCTTCCCAGAATCATTCTCTCCTAGCCCCAAAATGTCTGTAAAATTTTCTACACGTGTTAGCCTTATGTTCACAGTGCTTTAGGGCAATGGAGGAAGCAGGAACTTGTTGAGGGTGGGGAAAAGCCTGAGATCAAGAGAAAGCAGAAGCAGCAGGAACAAGAGGACAGGTGAGAGAGGTCCCAGAGCACAGCTCGTGGATGCGCTCTCCAAAAGAACAGAGAAAGGTCAACAGGAATTCGGAAGGGTGTATTCATCTCTTGTGGTTGCTGCAACAAATTACCACAAACTTAAACACACATTTATTATCTTACAATTCTGGGGGTCAGAAGTCTCACTGGGCTAAAATCAAAGTGTATTCCTTCTGGATTCTCTAGGGGGAGAATCCATTGCTCACCTTTTCCAGCTTCTAGAGATGCCCACATTCCTTGGCTTGGGGCCACATCAATCTGATCTCTGCTGTCATCCTCACCTCTCCTTCTGTCACTCTGATCCCCCACTTCTGTCTTATTATTACAGTGGGCTCACTCCCATAATCCAGGATAATCTCCCCATCTCAAGATCCTCAAAATAATCCCATCTGAAAGTGCCATGCAAATTTGTGCCATGCAAATTAACATATTCACAGGTTCTGGAGATTGAAATGTGGGCATCTTTGGGGGCCACTGTTCCGTCTACCCCAAGGACCAGATACATGAGATGGGGGTGATGGGCATCCAATTTGATTAAAGACTGATTTAACTTATCCGAGTTACAACAAGTTGTGCAGCATTAAACGGGTGTTCTTGGCATTTTTGAGGATCCAGAGAACATCTGATGTGAATGGGGCACATTTTTAAGCTCTGTGTGCCATCCTAGAGTTTACTACACTTGTTCACACCTGAGAACATATTGGAATGTCCTAATAGTGCTTTGTGTCAGGTGTGCGAAGATAAGGATCACCATCACTCCTGATGCAAACGTGCCCACAGGGAATAGATTTTAAAAACACTTTATTAGAGATATTCTATAGAATTAAAAGGAATTTAAGAGTAAATCAATGTTTTCATTTGTCCATATCACATATTCTTTGTGTGCATATTCTATGTTTATATATTCACAGTACCTCAGGGATAACTTACTTATATTCTACACATTTCATTAAAATTTTGTCATATATACTTATCTGCAGGATTTGCCCCCTCTCCCACCCCAGGAACCAATGTTGTAGCAGGTTAAGTAGCCCTCCACACACCTCCTCACTCACATTTTCACTTGCAATCTTATACACAGGCTCCTCTGCTTTTGGCTTCTCTCGTATAACAATGCTTTGGGAAAATTCCATGGAGAACTCTTTACGGATCACATAGTGTTTCTTGTACATTTGTTTCTTTTTCACACCTTCTACTTCTTTGCTAAGACTCTCTGTCTTTCCATTTGTTTTGACAATGTTTGCCATTCCTAGTTGGAGCATTTTGTAATAGTCGCTTTAAAGTATCTGACAGATATTTCCAATATCTTCGTCATCTTGACATTGCAGTCTGTTACATGCCTTTTCCCGTGTAGTTGAGCTTTTCCTGGTTCTTCACATGCTGAGTAATTTTGGATTGTATCCTGGACAGATTGCATAGCAGGTGATGAGACTTTGGGGTCTAGTTTAAAGCCTATGGAGAATCTTGATATTCTGTGTTTTAGTAAACGATCATTGAGTCCAAGCTGTAAGTTATGTTCAGGCTTCCCAGCCGTGGTTGGAATGTCCATTCCATTTTCAAAGCTTTTGCAGCACTATTATGATCTGAAACCATGTCCGTGATAGAGACTATAATCTAGGCAGTGCTCTGTCCCTTAGTTCGGTTCTTAAGTTCTTTTGTATGCTGTATTGGATGAGATCTCTGCACGTGCACTTGGAGGGTAGCCCAGGAATTGGTAAACGACCGATGGGGTTCCTGTTACACATTCTTCTCCTCCACAACCTTCCCAGGACTTTCCAGTTTCCTAAGGTTCCCCTTTTTGATCCTCTACCATGAAAATCTAGAGTTTATTTATCCTACTCTGATGTGTACTTCCCAAGACAATGCCCACAATTAAGGCCAAGTGATAGGAGGACATTAAAAAAAAGAAACAAAGATATTCACCTCACTTTCTTAAGGCCAAAACTTCTCTGATCAAAGAAACGTGTTCTCTCCTTCATAGATTTGGCACCTGTGGGCCCCGCTTCTGTTGTTGCTCCAAGAGACACATTTGTTGTTCCTCAAACCTGAACTCATAGGGCTTCTCCTGGAGTTTTCCTTGTCCATCCTGATGCCTACGTCTGGGTTTCAGGCCAGGAGAAAAGGCAATCTCACCATCAGTTTGATGGAACTATGAATTCTGGTCTTCTCCCCCAATCCACCCAGTACCATTTACTTTTCAGAGTTCTCAAGTAGCTGATCCTTGCATCTGTCCAGGTCTTGTAGCTGTGTTCACTAGGGCACACAGGGGGGAGTGTGCCTACTCCATCTCACCTGGAACTAGATCCCTGACTAATGTGTTTATCACCCCAATTTCACGTCTTGTGATTCAAATAACCCCTGTCCTGTAAGTGGAAATGAACTTGATGACGTTTTTGTATACATTACTTAATTTGTTTCTCATATGACACTTATTATTCCACCACTTTTACAAAGGAGGACACTCAAAGAGCTTAGAGCCACGCAGCTGATATGCGGCAGAAGAGACTCAAACTTGCGCCTTCAAATTCTAAGTCTAGCAT
Organism: Diceros bicornis minor; assembly: GCF_020826845.1. Classification (NCBI taxonomy): domain Eukaryota; kingdom Metazoa; phylum Chordata; class Mammalia; order Perissodactyla; family Rhinocerotidae; genus Diceros; species Diceros bicornis. The sequence goes on from NC_080759.1 coordinate 57,608,385, forward strand.
TTTGGTATCACTGCTTGAATTTTCTAGAAGCAATATAATCAGCTGGGACACATATTCTTATGGGACCAAGATTTTCCTTCTGGACTGAGAAATCAAAACCTTTGCATAAAACAAAATTTTATTTTACTAGACGTGAATTAAGATGATGGTGAAGACGATGATGATGATTTAAGAGTTGGAACTAGATAATGTTCAGAAAATAAATTATTTTTGGAAAAATATGTGTATTTATTCTCCTATAAATCTCCTGTATCAATATATCCATCAGGATAAAAGTATAACCACTATCATACTCTACTTCCCAGATCTTGATATTTGTGTATTTATTCTTTATATGACCAGTACCATCACTTTTCTTTAGGGAACTTTATAATGAAAAGTATTAAGATCTCAGATAAAGTTTATCAAACTGTATTTCTCTGCTAGAAAATACTGTTTCATTTCCTTGGGGTCTGATGAATAAGAAAAGAAATGAGGTCTTTTATTTTTCCATTTATGGACAAAATATTACTGAGAACAGATGGCTAATAGTAATTTTATAACTTCTGAAATAGAATCTGAAGTTAAGGAATACATATTTCCTAATTTTTGTATATACATAAACCTTCATAAATGTCCTCCTTTCATACTGAGAAATAAGGATTTATATTTTTCTACTAAAATTGAAAATGGAAATTCCAGTTGTTTAAAACTCTGAAAATAAAAACTCTCTCACCAGAATTCCGCTGATGAAACTTGCTGAAGGCATCCAGTGTCTCTGAATTTTAATAATCCCTTTTTTAAAAGTTTTCTTTTTTATCACCCACACTGAATATGAGCATTTGTTTCCCAGCTCTCATCTCACCTCCACATAATCAGAATAATAAATATGGCATCTCTGTCTTTCAGCCCAAGACTTAGAGAAACATGCCCCTGAAAACCCTCCATATCCTTTGATAAACACTCCCAGAAGGCTTCCTGCCTTCCTTGGAAGCTTCCATGGTTAGTCTTTGCGTTTTTCCTTTCTAAAAGGATGAAACTGAAAAATGTCTTAGAGAAGGAAAAGAAACAATTTTGGTATACGATTACATAACGGAATATCAGATTTGGCCCCAGAGGAAAGAAAGTTATAAAGAGGTTCGGGAGAATCTTTGTCTTAAATAAACCTTGTGTTCTTAAAAAATAAGAAATGAGAAACAATCCCTCCCCTTTGCCTTCATCTGCTTTGGGAAAAGCATCATTCGTCACAATGGTGTCAGTGAAGCACAGGTGGTCTCTCAGGATGGTGGGAGGCAGTGGCTAGCTTTCCCCTCTCTGCCTTATCAGTGGCACTGTATCTTCATGGTAAATCCATGCTCCTGTCCCTCCCAAAAAAGATCATGGTAGGAGCAAGTGAGAGGAGCTATGGAGCAAAGCTATTAATACAAAAATATCTCTGTTGTTATGTTCGCCATTGTAAGTTCCTATTTCTGCTTACTAGAGAACACAATTGTCATGACAAAATAAAATACACATGACAATGGAGTTGCTAACCATCCACCAGATGTGAATTGTTACCATTACGTTTGTACCTTAATTTAAGTAAATCCAATTAAAATAAAAATACGTCTGAATGCCAAATGAGATGATTTCCAAAGTCTCTCCTAATTTTAACATTTTATGATTCCAAAAAACGATTAAGGGTGATATCTCATCTGAATTATAATATACATATAACCAAATTATTATATTTATGATTATTTTATATGTGTAACTCCAAATATATATAACACACACATATCTATCATCTATCTATCTGTCTCTCCTTGAGTACTTTTATAGTGTTTGACTGCTCTGTAAAATTATTTTGCATTGTTTATTCTAAATATTTAAAACATTTACTCTTTGAATGTCTTTGAGGTTGAACTACATTGACTCCACAGTATCATTGAATAAAGAATCTATTTAGCAAAGAAAAGCTTTAGCCTGATCAAACTATAACTTCTGAATCAACTGGAATTTAACTGCTGAAATTTAATTGAATTGTTAACCAAATTTCATTTTAAATCAAAGAGGAATTGAGGAAAACAACTCAGATTTCTGTTTAAAACCTCAAAATACTACTTTTTACTGCACCATTGTTATGATAACCTAGTTATCACTTGGATAGAACTTATGAGGAAAGTGAATTATTCAGATTGACACCGTGACTGCCACACTGTATGTCATCACACTAATGTTCAAAGAGACAAATACATTCATTTACGGAAAGAACCAATCACCTTGCTGTGTTGGGACAGCAAGTCCTGTGCAAGACTGTGAGACAAATGAAAAGAGAGCTAGGAGCCCCTCTCTTCCGCATGGGTCAGTCCATATGGAATGACTTTTGTTGTTGTTGTTATTATGAACATTACAGGAAAAACTTATTTTTCCTTGGTTATTATAAAATTACTATAGGTCCATTATAGAAAATTTGGAACTAAAGGAAAAAAATGCATTTACCCATATCTCACTGCCATGATATAGCCATTGGTAATGATTTGATGATTTGGTGCATTTCTTACGAGTACTTTCTATGGAAAAAAATACACACACATATATGTATACATAAATATGTATGTACATATGTAGATAAATAGATTTATGTTTGAAAGTGAAGTGTATCTAAGCTGGTGTTTCGTTTGTGTGTTTGTTTTTACATCTGTAACATACGTGCTCCTTGTATGAGGAGGAGCTGGATGCCAAGCGCTGAAATTCAGGAACGCAGCCTGGACAGGATGTTGTGAGCCATTGGAGCCACAAGTGTGGGTTCAACAGCTCAAGAAGAGGAATTGTGTGCCTTTTGTGTGTTAAGCACTTGCATGCCCGTGTAGGAGTCTTCTGTCTCTTTGTATGCCTCCTTTACATCACCACGGGTCTCCTGGTTTAAAGCCAGGGAGGTCAGCAGAGTGGGGCACTGCATAGTTCTGCACACTTGCAATGTAGACTTCTAAATGTTTGTTAGCTCGTCTTTAAAAGTACAGTCTTCATCAAAATTAAGCTCAGAGCGTGTTTTTATCATACAACCTCTTTCTCCCATGTTCAACTGGCAGCCGCTGGGCCAGATCTCAAGACTGTCCAGCTGAGCAGAAGGGGCACATGCGGAACTCCTGGATACAGAGAAAAGCTGTGCCACCACCACCACCCAATGCTCTTCTGGAATAGGAGGCTGAAAATAATAAAAAGGAAATAAGAACAGGGAAATTAATTAAATAACTTTTTTGTTGATATGGGGAAAAATTTCCTGAGGTGACTCAAGATTATATAGAAAGAAGAGAAAAATCACTTCTATTAAGGAGACAGCAACAAATATTTTACTTTCCAAAAAAAAAAAAAACAGCTTCAAAAGCAGCAAAGGAAAAGCTGAGCCTCAGAAACGCTTGAATATTTATTCCTCCCAGCCCACTGGCTGCCATGATTCATGTGGCCTTGAGTACAGAGCAGATGATAAGATCTCCTCCATGGAGAGGGACTTGAACATCCAGCAGGCTCAATAGCACTGATTATGGCACCCCATGCACATGAAGCACAACCCTCTCACAGGTGAGGGCTGTTACTAGCAGAGTGTCCTCCGAAACACTTGTCTACGTAGTGTCCCACCAACGTCCGTGGGAGTCCCCCTCTGCTCACACCCTAGCCATATTGGGTATAGCCAGTCTTTTTGAATTGCTATCAATTCGATGGATGAAAAATATATCATTGCTGCTTTCATTTCCCTTGTTATCAGTGGACTGGATATCCTTCCATTTGTGTGTTGCCCATCTGGATCTCTTCTGCTATTGCTGTCTACATGCTTTGCTTCCACCTGCGGGGTTGTCTTCTTTTAATTTTTCATAAATATAACCATCTTCTGGACACTTACTATGACCCAGGTATAGTGCTAAGGACTTCATAAACATTACTTAATTGATCCTCAGAACAATCCAATGAAGTAGGATAGTCATTACTGCCCCGTTTTACACATGCACAAACTAAGGTGTCAGGAGGTTAAACGACTTTATCAAGATCACACAGTTAAGAATTGCACAGTGCCTGGCAAGTCAGAAGTCCTCGTTAAGTATTAGCTAATATTATGACTTTTATTCTTGTATTATTGTTTCTTTCTCTCTTTCTTTTTTTTTTTTTTTGCTGAGGAATATTAGCTCCAAACTAACATCTGTTCCAATCTTCCTCCATTTTGTATGTGGGATACTGCCATAGCATGGCTGGTGAGTGGAGTAGGTCCGCACCCATGATCTGAACCCGCAAACCCAAGCCGCTGACGTTGAGTGTGTGAAACTTTAACCACTAGGCCACAGGGCCAGGCCCATCTTTCTTACTTTTTAATAGACTTTACTTTTTAGAGCAGTTTAGGTTCACAACAAAATTGAGAGGAAGTTACAGAGAGTTCCCATATCCCACCTTGCCCCTACACATGCACACTCTCCCCCATTATCAACATCCTTCACCATCGTGGTACATTTGTCACAATGATAAACCTACATTGACACATCATTGTCACCCAAAGTCCACAGTTTACATTAGGGTTCACTCTTGGTGCTGTACATTCCATGGGTTTGGACAATGTTTAACGACACGTATCCACTATTATAGTATCATACAGAGTATTTTCACTGTCCTAAAAATCCTCTGTGACCTGCTATTCATCCCTCCCTAATCCTAAACCCTAGTAATCACTGACCTTTTTACTGTTTCCATGGTTTTGCCTTTTCCAGAATGTCATAGAGTTGAAATTATATGGTATGTATCCTTTTCAGATTGACTCTCTTCACTTAGTAATAGGCATTTCAGTTTCCTCCATGTCTTTTTGTGTCTTGATAGTTCATTTCTTTTCAGCACTGAATAATATTCCATGACTGGATGTAACACAGTTCCTTTATCCATTCACATTCCAAGGACATCTTGGCTGCTTCTACGTTTTGGCAATTATGAATAAAGCTGCTATAATCACAGGTGTGCAGGGTTTTTGTGGACATACGTTTTCAACTCATTTGTGTAAATACCAAGGCTTACGATTCCTGGATCATATGGTAAGAGTATGTTTAGTTTTGTAAGAAACCACCAAACTGTCTTCCAAAGTGGCTGTACCATTTTGCATTCCCACCAGCAATGAAGGAGAGCTCCTGCTGCTCCACATCCTCACCAGCATTTGGTGTTGTCCGTATTTTCGACTTTGGCCATTCTATCAAGTGTGTAGTGATATCTCATGGTTGTTTTAAATTGCAAATAATGACATTGGATGCTGAGCATCTTTTCATATGGTTATTGCCACCTGTATATCTTCTTTAGTGAAGTCTGTTCAGGACATTTGCCCATTTTTAATCAGGTTGTTTGTTTTCTTATTGTTGAATTTTAAGAGTTCTTTGTATATTTTGGATAAAAGCCTTTTGTAAGATATGTCTTTTGAAAATATTTTCTCCCACTCCGTGGCTTGTTTTTAACTCCCTTGAGAGTGTCTTTCTCAGAGCAGAAGTTTTTAATTTTTAATGAATTATTTATTTCATGGATCATGTCTTTGGTGGAGTATCTGAAAAGTCATATCCAGACCTAAGTCCTCTAGATTTCTCTAATATTATCTTCCAGGAGTTTTGTAGTTTTTGGTTTTACGTTTTGGACTATGATCCATTTTGATTTAATTTTCATAAAGGATATATGTCTAGCTTCATTTTTTTGCCTGTGGATGTCCAGTTGTTCCAGCACCATTTGTAGAAAAGACTATCTTTTCTCCATTGTATTGTCTTTGCTCCTTTGTCAAAGATAAATTGGGTGTATTTATGTGGGTCTTTGAGTTGCCTTTTTACAGGTATTTTAGGAGTACTTTATACATTATGAATATTAACTTCTTGTCAGTTCTACATGTTGCAAACATTTTGTTTGAGACTGTTGCTTGTTTTAATTTTGTTAGCAGAGACATTGAGACAGAATATTTTAACTTCTAACAGTATAATCTGTTAACTATTTCTTTTAAGTCTCTGTGTTTTCTACCTTGCATGGAAAGGCATAAATTATAAAAAATATTATTCTATTTTTTCTTCTGACAGTCTCATCATCTTCTTTTGACATTATGCTAGTCTACATAGCGGTCATTTTGTGTATTATATAGAGTAGGAAGGTATCAAACTTACTATTTCCCAAATCAACAGCCAGTTATCCTAAAAGATATAAGACATAGTCCATATTCTCCTTGTTCTCTTGGAACAACATTTTTTATCATAGATTATCATAAGAAGGATAAGTTCTTTTTCACTAATGCTTATAATGGTTTTATAATGTTTTTACCTTTCATATAAATTTTGTAATCAGCTTGTCTGGTTCCCTGAAAAGTATTGTGCTGTCTTGATATACCTATCAAGTATTAACGTACAGATTGATTTAAGAGAGACTGACATGTTCGCAGGCTGAGTGCTCCACCTCAGGGTCCAATGTGCCTCTCCAGTGATTCATATTCCTTTTACGTTCTCCAAAAATTTTGTTAGAGATTCCACATGTATTCGGGGGATTATTTCTTTACTTTTATTTTGGAGGAACTGTGACATTTTTGTTAAAAAATGTTCTAATTGTTTATTCCAGCACAGAGACGAGTTATTGTGTATAGTTCTTCTAAACTGGCTGCTTTGCAGAGTTTGCAAAGGGCCTTCCATTCATCCTCCTGGTTTCCCTAGACGTCCGATCACATGGTTGGTAAATGTCGCTTTCCTCTAATTTATTTATTTATGTTTATTTTGGTTATAATGGTTATAATGTGCAGATCAGTGATGACCATTACAGGAGGAGCAGAAGTCCTTGGCACACGCGTGACTCTAATGGAAATGCGTCTCTCTTTACACACGAGGAACATTCAGTAGCAGGCAGCTTGTGTCGATTGAAAGATCTCTCCTCCCCTTCCTACTTTGCCAGGTCTTTTTGAAGGAATGGTGATGAATTTTATCGAATGCTATTTCAGCATCTGAGATAATAATATGTACATAAATTTTCTATTTGAATATGCTAATATAATTAATTCCATTAATAGATTGCCCAACCTTTTAATAACCTTGAAAGGTAGGTATTGTTATACCTACTCTTGCAGATCACCAGACTAATGCTCAGAGATGGCAATTAACTCGCTCATGATAACAGCTATTAAGTGGTGGGGTCAGGATCAAAGCGGGTTTGTCTGACTCCAAAGCTCATGACCTCTCCCAGCCTAAGCCTTGCAGTTAAGTGTTCTTTTAGCCATCCCTTCAGACTGTGACACCTTTTACTTTTGAGAGGGAAGGACAGCAGGGAAACATGTGTGTGAAGTGTCCTTTCAGAGATCCCATGTGCTGCCACGTGGACACAGTCCTCCCTGGGGTCCTGGGGGAGCTGTGGGCAGGAGCGAGCCACCGCAGGGATTCCTGTCACCACTGCCCAAGGCACATTGCCTGCAGGGCCACCTGTCCCACTCTGAGAGCCTGTCGAGGGTGCTGCTCAGCTCCCCGGCACCACGGCCTCACCTGGGGAGAGCAGGGGGGGAAGAGAGGGGAGACAGCGTCCCTCTTTTTGTCAAGGGAGGCTGGTTTCCCTACTCCTCCCTGCTCAGGTTGAGGCAGCCAGTGTCCCTGCTAAGCTGTGGGCCTGAGACACACTTTGTCACTAGCCCCCATGATCTTTTGGGTTGGATGTAGATAATTCCATGTTGTGGAAGCCCCTGCCCTACCCGTGGCCTGGACCCTCTTCCTCCTGCAGAGAGTCTGTTGTCATTCATCACAATAGGCGAGCCACCTGGGCCTGGAGCCCTTTGGAGAGCCCACAGGCTTCACCTCAGTTTGTCCTAAGTGGAAGTTTTCGTCATCCATTTCTAACCCGCTGCCTTCCTCCCTCACCCCTGGCAGCCTGAGCAGACTGATAACAGTGAGCATCCATGTTCTACCCAAGAGAGGAATGTCTCTCAGAGTTCTTACAAGCACAGAGAGCAGACAGGGCAAAGGAGTGGGGCTTGGGTTCACCATCTCCATGTCTGCTTTTCACATGCATGACTGCTGGCCTCCATTGGCTTTTGTCTTCAGGGTTGGTTTGACATATAAGCTCTTCTTTCTTCAAGGGTTTAAAATCCATGCTACACAAAACATATTTCACCTTGTCTTCTATTTAGGCATGACTTGAGTAGCATTTTCTATCACTCTACAGGCCATAACAAATAAATATAAAGATTGATGGCCACACAGGCTAAAGAATGTAGGAGAAAACTCCCAGTAGAAATATACACACACACGCTTATGCACACATATGCTTATACAACACACAAACACACACTCACATGCATACACACATACACACATGCACACACTCCACACTCACACATGCACACATATGCACAGGGATGCTCACACACATACGCACACACACACACGAGTAGTAAAACACCAAGTTACTCTGAGCTTGGGCGAACCGAGTGGTATTTAGGATCCCTTTATTTGTCATATTAATTTTTGCACTGTAGAGAGGCTGCCTTGGTGGCTCTCGCTTATCCTTGCTTGATTTTTGTTTATTGCCTTTCTACTTGGCTGCTTTTCTCCAGAGGTGGTGCAATTGGGTTTAGATCCATGATCACATTCATTATCACGCCAGCAACAGCAGCACACGCCACGCATCTCCCCGCCCCACGCTGTTATGCTGCCAGAGCGGTGCAGAGGGAGCAGAGATTTACTGACACGGTGTTATTTAATTATCTGGAAGGCCTTTTGCAAAATGAGGAAGGAAGACTTCCAGGCAGCACCTCACAGTCTTCAGGCAACGTGCCCTAGTCTCTGCGTGTCTGGCGCTCGACTTCATCTTTTTGGTGTTTGCACTCCTGGGTTGTCTCAGGAAAATGCAATTCCCCAGGATTATGAGCCTTGGATATGAACAGACACCTCCTGTTCAGCAGGCAGCTGCCTGGGCACTTTCACACCCTGCCTGCTTTCAGACCCCAGGGCTCACCTCTGAAATATATAAGCACCTGGATCTCTGCCAAAATAATAATAAAGCATAATTTCCAATATAGTGCTGAATCTCAAGATAAAAAGTAAGGATTCTTCTTTCGCCAACGTTAGCTTTACCAGCAAAATAATGCGTTTGTTTGAGCCCAGTCTTCTTTTCTCTGGATTCCCGGTGTTCTAAGTTTACGTCACTGACATTATCAAAAGCATCAATCCTAGTGCAGAGCTAGGGCACACAGCAGGAGCCACATTGCTCTTGCTTTCAGCAGGCCAGCGTTGTCCCTGGCCCCTACACACAGCCCTGATGTCACTACCTTCCATTATCTCCCTGCTGAGCACAGGCCATGTCTGCCGGGCTGAACCCAGCCCTGGATCGACCTGATCAGATGCTTTCTTCATTCCTCCTCCGAGACTGCTGGGCACTGCTGGAGATGCCCGAGATCTCTTATAAGCAATTTCACTGAGACAGGCCATGGGACCACAGTGGCGCAGCGATGCTTCATTCACTGAATAAATGCAGTGAATGCCCCAGCCTACCCTGCCCCAGCCCATGGCTAAGTGAGCATGGTGAGCAATGCACTCTGCATGAAGGGACAGACAGCAGGGTGCCGTGAAAGGAACGGCTCGGGACAACCTCCCCAAAGTTCAGGGTCAGGGAAGCTCTCACCTGGAAGGTGAACATCCTCAGCTGATTTTTCAGTAACTCCTACACCCCCACGGTGACAGTCCTGGGTATTCTTGCCCCTGGGTGAGCCTCTATTGGAAACCTGAAGACACACTCTGCAGAGGGCCTGTATCTCCATCTGAAAATGCCATCCTCCTACACTACCTCTTATTCTCTCAGTTTCAGAGCCAGAGGCTTCTAGCTGGGGAATAACAAACACACAACGGTGGGATTCTTTGAATCATGACAGCCAGCAGAGAAATGGTCCACATCTGGCCTTCAAACCCCACCTGAGCGAAAGTCCTCTTTCTACAATATTCTGCCGCTTGTTCATGCAACACCGTACCCTCCCCATGAGCAACAACATCCCAATTTATTTTTAAGAACTTAGTGACTAGAAGCACTGATAGTGGTGGGAGTTTGCTCTGCTGCTTCTCCATCTTGGTGTGTCAAGATGAAGCTCTCCCTCCAGATGAAAAACCACCACCCCAACATCTCAAGCTGGTTCCCTGCAGCGAGTCAGGAGGTGGCATGGGATCAAAGCCCGGATGTTTCCTTCCCCTTCCCGGTGACCACCCAGCCACGCTACGGAAGCTCGGCCCCCTCCAATCTCCTCACGCCCAGCTGCTCTCCATGCCTTGTTCCCAGAGGATTTATGATCAACTGCTGCACAGCTTAAAAACATCTCCCGTCCACATTATTTTCCATATCCTCAATATTTTTGCTTTCCTTTCTTACACCCTCAATGTGTTCTTTAGAAAATTATGAGCCATATGAGCCCATCAATCTCTCCCATCTCTATTTTTAGATCCTGGAGCCTTTCTCTCCCTCTTCTCCTCAAGGTGCCCCTGCCCGCTGTGTGCAGAGGAGAGACGAGCATTGCTGCTCCCTCCTCTCAGCTCGGGGAGTCAGACAACATCCCCTCATATTGCTGGGGGGGACCCAACAATATGGTGTGGACAGTGATTGTTGAGCCAACTTCAGGATGTAATTTGGGAAAAAGTCATCATCATGTTTTGTTTCGTTCTGGATGTCTGCCCACTAATAAAAATGCTGGCTAAGCACAGAGCATGGGGCTAAATATAACTCAGAATTTATGCACTGGGGGAACAACCAACCCAGGCAGCTGGGTGGTTTACTCTATTTTTTGCTTTTTAAAAAAGTGATGTCATTTTGAAATATTTTCGTCGTTATTAATTTATAGAAAAATCATGAAAAAATTCATGAAGACAAGGACTGTCAGAGCTGGAAAAAGTCTTAAAAAGTGCTTTATTTTTGTGGCAAGGGAGGGGAGCAGAAGCTGAGGAGGAGAAGGTAACCGCATCCAGATCACCAGCATGGGCAGCAGCATGGCTCAGGACACAGGCCTTGCTCCCAGCAGGGAGCCTGACCCCAGACACAGCTGCCATTGGGCCAGTGGCTGTGGTTTTGTAGTCCTTCCTCCTTGGCCACTAGCTTATATATAGTTTCTACCACTTAAAAATAAACCATGAGATGTAGGAGTACCAGTGATCTTTGGATTCTCCTTTCTGCTTAGCTCAATTCAAATGTTATCAAATATTCAAAAGGCAAAGCCTGGAATTTTAAGGGAAAAAACGGCAAAACTTTTAAAACAATTTTAAAAGTTAGCACAGTTGATTAAAATCTTCACTGTATCCCTTATTATTTGGATGCAATTTGCATGCAAAGAGTGTCTTTGATGGATAATAATGCCCTTCTCCTGTCCCCCTGGAAGGCCGTCACTCTGGGGTGTGGGATTGGCTGACACGCCCCTCAGGTGCCCAGCAAGTCTGAGAGCCGAGGAGGCTCCATCATGTTAGGTGTGATATATATATATATAGATATATATATGGAGTAGTAACATGTGGAGGAATGAAATAATCCTCATCTTTTGGTGTTCATTGCTTTCTGAAGAAAATCTTTATTCTTGCAGTTCAAATTACTTCATTAATAAAATCCAGCTATTAAAAACAATTTCTTTTGGTAGAAAAAATGACTCTTTATATGAATCAATTATTTTCTCTACTCACTAAAAAGTCACCTTGGGAAAGAAGGTAGTGAATATTTGTAATGTGGAGAGGCCAGAAATGCAGGGATCTGAATTCTTTTCATTACTCAGAATGAATGGCACACAAGACGAGGATTCATGCAATTTGTAATATTAACCCACGTCATGGAAACACTGATGCAACGGTGCCACTTTGACCGGCCACAGTGCTCTGACGTTGTGGGGACTTTGAATAAACAGAAGGTCTCTACTAGGGAGAGCTTAATCGATGCTCCCTTCCATCGGCCTCCGCCTTTTACATCTTCCCATGAGTTTCTGGGCATCTTTCTGATGTGATGAACGCGATGCCTGGTAGGTCTTCAGTTCTTGTTAGGAAACGACTTGTGTATAAGACTGTGGGGCTTCTCTGCACATCCCCCATGTCACCCTGAAGAGAGGCAAAGACACAGTGCAACATGTGAGAAATCACCAACAACTTTTGTTTCTTTTGTGCAAAAATGGTCATTTTTAACAGTTTAAGAAATAAAAGGTAACCTCTATTTAAGAAACTCACTAAAAGCAGCTAATAAAATGCTACAATTGTAAACTCCTGGTGAAGGAGTCCCTTTATTTCTGGGAGTGACCATTCCTAGAATAGTGGAGCTGGGAGGGCATTTACAGCTGCTACCCTTGAAGGATGGCCAACTGTCAGTGGTGCTCACATGGCACACTTCTCCCCACCCACCTTACTGAAACAGCCCCCACCACAGTCCCAGAGACCTGAGTGCTAAACCCAGACAGAGTGTTTTAGTCCTGACCTCACTTGGCCTCTCTGACCTGGTTTAAACTGAGAGCATCGCATCACTCAGGGTCCAAGTTGGAGAAAATACAGCGCTCTCAAAACAGTGTAACTGAGGAGCATTTAGTGATGGGATTAATTACAAAGTTGTACACAGGGTCCAGGGAAAACAATAAGGGGTGGCCAAGTACCAGGGCACTGACAACACTAGGGAGCCATGTCACCACTAGACCTAATGTGGCAAAGCACAGGAATGATGTCCCAGCCTCGGCACCTCCACCCTCCCATCTCCTGCCTGGGCATCCCATTCACTGGACTCCACCTAAAGCTAAAGGCACAGGAGCCCACCAGTGCAGTCCTTAGGTCAAGCTCTGGGGCTCGGAGCTGGGTGCAGAAGGGTAGAGGTGGATTTCAGGGGCAACTGCTTCTCACTGCATCCTCACGTTCTCCTGGTCTCCCAACCTTTGGGCTGCTCTTTACCAGTCTCCCTCTTGGTATTTTCTTCCTCTGCTCCTCGTACATGGTTCTTTGCCCCAGAGTTCTGCTCCTGCACTCCTTCCCTCACGGAACTGTGTCTGTGCCCATGAGGTCAACTATAGTCACTAATCTCTTCTCAGCTGTCTCTCAGTCCAGCCCCCTTTATGGAACCATTCATCTGATGTCTCCATCCTGAAGATGCCCCAACACACCACGGCTAAAACGTGTCCCCTTGATTCTGTTTGTTGGACCTCCTACCACTAATACCCACTACCCGACCATCCTGGTCTTTATGTGGGAGTTATCCTAAACTCTGCCTTCTCCCCCATCCCCACCTTCAATGCCCCACCAAGTCCAATTAATGATCTTGCCAGAGGACCCTCACTGCACTTCCACTGCCCAGGCTCTGATGCTCCACATTTCTCCCTGAATTCCCACCACTGCCTCCTAACCGGTCCTTCTGATTCCAGGTGTTCTCCATGCAATGCAGCCTGTCTCTGTGTACAACTCACATTTTATTATTTTCTAAAGCACATCTAAACAGCTCACAATATACATCACAATGTATATTGAGTGAATGGGAATTGTGAAGAGTTAACAGACAAAAATGCTCTACTATCTGCAACGTAATTATAACATAGGGATTAGACTAAAAATAAAAAGTGTGCATCCTCACCAATTCTAAAATTCTATGAGATGGAAATAGAAAGCTAAACACCAATGAGCTGCACATCAAGCTTTAGAAGGGGGAATAAGACCTGTATCAGGCTATTATCCACACATTCCTTCTAAAGGAATAGCTTGGCACCCCTGTTTACTTAACGCCAAGCTTACAGGAGGAGAACTTAAATGTTCAAAAGCAGATACTGGGTATGGTGACACCCACATGTCCAGACTCAGGGGCGGGCAGAGATCAGATTTGAACTCAGGTCTCCAGGCTGCTAGTTCAATGAGCTTTGACAGATCTCTCCCTGCATTCTTCAGGAAGGAGAGGTGTAAATTAATTGTACAATTCCTCGTTCTAACCACTAGGGAAGCATTGCCTGATGAAGAAGTACCTAGCCCAGCGTCCTTCTCCTGGCGTTTATTCCTGATCTGGAAGAGAAAAGGCCAGAGAGTTGCCATGGGAATCAAAATTGATGGAACGGACAGCATCTCTACTGGAACCAGAGAAAATGCAACCTGGCCTTGAGCGCTGGCCGGTATCAGAAGTCCTGGCCAAGAACCCCCTCGCCTCCTGCCTCCTGCACTGCCTCAGCTCCAGCCACTGTCTCCTCTTACCTGCTTCCCTACCTAACCAACTACCTGGTCTCCCAGCAACTACTCTTGGCATTTCCCATCCACGTTCTTCAAAAGTCTACACAGAGCTTAAAAATCCAAGTCGTATCAAGTCCCTCCATCCTCTACTCTGGCCTGTAGACCTTGCCCTGATGATTTTTTGAGCATCTTCTCTCTCATGTGCTTACCGCCCCTGGCAGTACAGGTCTTCCTCGTGCAACTCAGCCACAATCTTTCCTGCCTCAGGCCATTTGTACCTTGGTTCCCTTAGCCTAGAACATCCCCAGTGGGGAACCATGGTTTTCTATGCTGTTCGTCCTTATATTCTCAATTCTCAGCAGAATTCCTGGCACTGTGGTGTTGGAAGCACAAAGGTGATAACAACGCACAGGCCTGTGAGAGGCCATAATGATCCAGCTGAAATAGATATTTGGGAGGGTTTGGCTCCAGTAGGAGGACACACCTAACACTCTGGGTGTCCTAGGACAGCTAAGAGAAGGTAAAGCTTTTCTAATGTCAGGGTTTAGTGACAGTAATGAACATTAACTGAAGTTTAGTTTAAAGCAGGGGCCAAACTGTACATAGGAGTTTTATAGTTTTATAATCGATGATTGCAATGACCGTCCAGCAGGCGTCCTTGCCTGCTCATCTCCCTCTCTGGACTGGACTTGAAAGAACAAAGGTCTTATTCCTCATTGTTTTCATAGCACAGGGGCTGGTGCGTAGGAGAGGATTAACAATTGTTTAATTGTTTCCATTGCTACATTGTAGCTTTATTATTTTATATAGGTAATTCAGCAAGTCTCTCTATTTTGTGCTAGTAATTTAATTTGGAGCCTATTCGTAAAAATAAATTTAAGTGAGGTACACACCATTTCCATTTCTCAGAGCAGCTCACGTATGAGAAGAGCCAAGCAGAAAAAGAGGCACCCAGACACAGGTGCTCCAGCCGGCACCTGGCCCAGGTGGTGGAGCAACAGAACCAGCCTCTACAGTGCTGTCCTGGAATTCCAGAACCTCGGGAGGATGGAACTGAGATATATATGGACCGCTTTGAGTCATTCAGTATGCGTATTATTAACAGCACATATCTAATAGTAATGTGACTGGGAGTGAGCACAGCTAAACTTATTAGCATATTCTTTTATTCTAGTCATGACTAGAACAATTAATCATGCAAGCTCTAACCCAGACTTCCCATTTCCATGGTGCTGTGCTGAGAAGAAATAGCCCTGGGGAGGGGAGAGACCCCCATCACCAGCCAGCCTCCATCAGTTACTAGCTCTGTGATCTTGAACGCTCTGTGCCTCAACTTCATTCTCCTAGTCACAGAAAAGCACCAGTGGCCTTCCTCTCTCATGCAAGTATCTTGTGAGATAATGGATACTGCATCAGCCAGGTTCCTAGCACAAATACATGGCACACTCCAACGGGTGGTTTGGGGAGTGATTCATAAAAGGACTATTTACAGAGGGGTGGGCAGGGGGTAGGGCACTCCCAATGGTGCAGTGCCTTATTCTGGAGGGGTGAGGGCACATGGGAGCGGGGAACCCAGGGACAGAGAGAATCAAGTGCAGAGGACCCCTGACAAGGTTTGGGACCTTCAGTGGTGAGTCACAGACAATATGTGTGTGTGTGTGTGTGTATGTGTGTGTCAGGGGGAAATCGAGAATAAACACCCTGACCTGACCCCACTCCCACCTCCTGGCATGACCCAGTTGTTTTCATTGGTTGTTGAGCAGTGGAAGCCAGAGAGCAAGGAGGCCTGTTGACACAGCTCAGAAAAGTCAGGATCCTGGAGCAAATGGAAAACATTCAGCAAGATTACTTAAGAAAAAAAAAAGAAAAAATACTTATAGTGCGCTATAAAGGAGGGATTTTTAAAAGTTTCCCAGTTTGAAGAGTTAAGAACCAAACAAGAAAAATTATGATTTCTTGAGCACACGTGGATACTTCAATTCAAAGAACTTCTGTCTTTGGAACATACGTTATGATTGGAGCATATGTCTTACCATACAGAAGGGGACCTGTCTCTCACAAAACCATGCAACCCCTGGCTCTGGAAGCGGAGTACTATCAAATTCGTCCCTGGGCAAGGAACACAGGAAGGGAGTGTGCCTTCCCAACAAGGTCCCTTCCAGGACAAATGACACATTCCTCCCGACTTCTGGAGCAGGCAAAGAGTAGCAGGGCAGATCCTCCCTGCGGAAAAGAAGTCGGCTGTCAGGAGGGCCACCCATCTTCCGGGGTGGCAGGGACTCCCCACTCCAGCAGTGGGGACTGATTTCACTGAAGGAAGAGTGAAAATGCTCAGTAGACATAGAAGTGTATCTCATTTTAAAAATTATATTTCAAGAAGTTTCTTGTGATATAAATTTGGTAAAGAAAATAATATTTTTCCCATCTCTGCATCTTGTTATAGATGAATTACATCCTCAGAGAAGAAAACCGAACCCAATATGGGAGATTGGTTATCAAAATACTCCTTGACCTTCCACATGTAGGAAAAAATTTCGGACACTAAGAACATACCCAGTGAAGATGAGGGAAGAGGTCGCTCATTGACCGTCCTTAGACCTCTCATCACTGGAGCAAATTGTGCTGTCACATCTAAAATATTAGGAGAGACAACCCCACATTTTATCATATCTCTTTAAAGATCATGTAAGAAAATTACCATGAAAAATCCAAAACCATGCCTATTCAGCAAATACTGCATATTTAGTTCTTGGGTGTGAATTTTGAAGTTTGACATCTCAGGACAAACTTGATCTCAAACTTTCCTTCATCTGTGTATGCATTCTTGTGATCTTTTGTGTGTGTGTGTGTGTGTTTTAATTTGGTAAAAACATTTAACATGAGATTTATTCTCTTAACATATTTTAAAGTGCACAATACTGATTAAGGCAACAATGTATCATCCCACAGTTTCTGTGGGTCAGGAGGTGGGGCACAACTGATGAACTGGCTCCTCTGCTATGGTCTCACAAGTCTGCAAAGTGTTGGTCAGGGCTGAGTTCTCATCTGGAGGCTCAACCAGGGAAGGATCCACGTCCAAGCTCCCTCAGGGTGTTAGCAGAATTCACTTCTTAAAGTTATAGGGCCGAAGGCCCTGGCTTCTCACTGGCTGTTAGTTAGAGGCTGCTCTCACCTCTTTGGATCATGGCTGCTTACTTCTTCAACCAGAAAAGGAGAGCTTCTTTAGCCAGCTTGCTAAGACAGTCTTGGATAAGGTAATGTAATCCTTAAAGTGAACTTTGCCATATTCGATTGTGAAGAAGCAAGACACAGGTCCTGCCCTACTCAAGGGTGTAACTACTTTTCTGCAGGGGATGAGGGGCCTTCTTAAGTGTCTAGCTTCTAGAAAGCCTATAATAAAGATCCCCCTCACGCGAGTGATCACCACCCTCTTGCTTTGCATGATTCATTTCTACATGTTTTTCTGAAGGTTAGGAATATCTGTACTAAAAGCCTGTTAGATGGGAGTATATCGATTAATAGTGAATCCTATGAGAGAGGCTGATATCGCACACACACACACTTGATTCAGCATATTATGACAAGATGCTACAGATGTTGTATGTAGTTGTAATGTTGGAAGAGTCCCATATGGGCAGGAATGGGCGAAATGGGCCCATTCTTTCACCCCGGCCATACTCAGTCACTGGCTGGGAGCAGCCAGGGTGAATCCAGAGGGATGGGGCCTGGGGCTATCAATCAGCTCTCCTCCCTGCAGCTGGTTCTTGAAGAAGGTCTGAGTGCAGCCCCCCATCGCCACCAGTAGGGGCCAGAGCCAGAACTCAAAGTCTGCTCCTCTGATTGCACATTAAAGGGATTATTTGCTTTCCACAAATTATTCCTTTACTTTAGACATTCCACTGGAATATGCAAAACATACTTTAATTTTCAAAGCTTTAACTAGGCAAAGCTTTGATTTATAATATTGAAAGTGCCTTTTCAAACTCCCCATAATTGAGAACTCTCTGGCTGAGAGAGGTTGTTATTTAGTTTTCAAGTCTACAAGATCATTTCACTGGGAAGCTAGTTGAGACTTCCACTGGAAAATAAAAGCTGGGGAATTTCACTTTCTTTGTGTATTATTGGGTTTCATTTTATCATTTTACTCTTCAGATTATCTAACATAACTCACAGGTTTTTCTTATCATAGGTACATTTGGTGTGTGTGTGTATATGTATAGAGAGAAAGAGAATGAGAGAGACATATATATGATATATGATCTATATACTCAGTTTATACATACATATATGTGTATATTTTTTTTAATTTCTAAGATTTTAGGTTAGAAGCAAGAGAAATGAAAGAAAACCACAAATGCCTCAAAATTGTACCTCTAAGGATATCTATTTCATAGACTATAATGAGTTCTTTTTTCACTTAAATGAATGGTAGTAAAAATTGTGTACTAAAGCACAATTCTGAAGGGAAGCCTTAGTCATTCACAACTGAAAATGTTTCAGCTAAGAAAGTCATCATCTGAATGTTACATTTTCTTTAAAGCAGTTGAGTGTTTTTCTTTGGACCAGCTGTGGGCCGCTAGCCCATTTAACCCTCACAACAACTGTATGCCACAGGTACTCTCAGTGTCCTCATTTTAGAATTTGGGGACACAAGGCTTAAAGAGACGATGTGATTTGTCCTGAGCTACGTAGTCCAAAGGTTTGGAGTTTTCCTTCCATTTTTAATTCAATTTATTTGCAAGTATATAAGATGATAAAAACATGGCTTTAACAGGATAGAAGTTGGATATAAGGATGCTAACCATGAAAACAATCTAAAACACTTTCACTGTTTCAAACAGTATTCCAAAACTAAATTTAAAAATAACCTATGAGAGGCTGAGGTTAATGATATGGCTGATTTGCTACTTGTACCGTTTGTTTTATCCCACTTGAATTGAGGAGGGCTGACCCTTGCAGGTGTGAGCAGACACATTAGCAGATTAGGGATCAGGGAAGTTAGTTGTTTTTTTTTTGTTTTTGTTTTTTTTGCCTAATTGAAGAACTATTGGGTCAAAAGTGAGCAATCAGTACTGACATAGCCCCAGTCTACTTCTTTGGGGCACTATACACATTTAGGTGGCAGGATCACTCATGAAAAGATCTTTTGTCACTCAATGCCTGTACAGGATCCTATAGCACAAGGAAAATTAGCACAACCCAGCGCAGTCTTGCTAGTTAAGTGTAACTGCAAATCAAACTTAACCCAGCAGAATCCATGAAATTATCATGATAAATTAATTCCATCAGAGGTGCTATTTAGGTCCCGTGTGGGAAGAACATGAAACAAGGTGCAGAGACACATCCTTGCAACTGAACTTAGAATTGGCTTTCTGATGTGCTAAGTCTGGCTCATGTCAAGGGGAGCGCCATGTTTGAGATAAGATTAAGAGGAATGTATGACTCCATATCATTAATGCCTGCCTTACTTCTTACAGATGACCTTTAATGCAGCATCCTGATGATCTCCAAATGATAAAACAAAACCTAGGAACTTCTCCACTGGACTTCCACAAGAGGACTCTCACCCATGGGTGATTGTCAAAATCAGTGTTCTTTGGGGAGAAGACAGTAGGAAACTCCTATTCCACCATCTTGATGATGTCTCTCTTGGAGAAGTGTGAGGTGTTCTTTATAACGGCTGAGAATAACAGGACCAAGCCAATCTCGTTAATCAACCAATCAAACAAAACCAGAAAGAACAATAACAAAGGAAGTTACAGGTGCATGAAATGATCTGAAAAGATTTAAACTTCAATAATCAGCCAAGCGCCGGCCCCGTGGCTTAGCGGTTAAGTGCGTGCGCTCTGCTACTGGCCACCCGGGTTCGGATCCCAGGCGCTCACCGACGCACCTCTTCTCCGGCCATGCTGAGGCCGCGTCCCACATACAGCAACTAGAAGGACGTGCAACTATGACGTACAACTATCTACTGGGGCTTTGGGGGAAAAAAAGGAGGAGGATTGGCAATAGATGTTAGCTCAGAGCCGGTCTTCCTCAGCAAAAAGAGGAGGATTGGCATGGATGTTAGCTCAGGGCTGATCTTCCTCACACACACACACACACAAAAAAAAGAAAAAAACAATCAGGCAAGTAAGGCATGGAATTTACAGACACTACCCACCTTCAATTGTTAGGAGACTGGAGAGATCCAAAAGTTAGGAACAGGGGCAAAGAGAATGCTCAGGAAAGAAACAACACTTAAAGTTTCATACTGAAGGTGGGACAGGTCCTCTCAATTGCAATAACATCAAATTATTTGTATGTCTTGGAAAATAATAGGTTAATGACGTCTAAAGAGGAATGTTGGGTAGCCGAGGTCTGCTGACCTAAAGGGTCAGACTTAACTTCCAGAGAAGCAGCTTCTGCTCCCAGTCCCCACACCCAGATCCACCCCTGCCTGCCTGAAACTATGACCCTGAGGAGATGCATTGATTTATGGCCTCAGTGGCTCTGCCAATATGGCCCATGGTGCATGAAGATATTTTTGTTTTATTTTAGGTCAGAGTATGTTGTCATCTTTAGTATATTGTCATCTTTGCATAACACACATTCTCAGTGTTACTAAAAACAATCAATGAACATTTACTTTAAAATAGTTATCTCAAATATTGCCACTGCTATTCTTCCTAAAAAGGTGAGATGAACTGGCAACTAGTGTCAATTTTGACTGTCTGTAGGTTTTGCCACAATATATGCCATGAACAGCACAGGCTTTCCTAAGAGTAAATTTGAAATTTTACAAATAGTTATGTTCACAGAAGTTCTAAAAAGAGGAAGGCAGGCCAGTACAAAGCATGGGGTCACCAAAAATCCAGAGCATTTGTTCTTACTTCACTTATAAACCTGATGGCAAAGGACGATATCCACCCAAGGACAGCCAGGGTTCATGTACCCCCAGGTCCCTTATCTTGTAAAAGGCCAGTCTGCTATCATTTGAGTAACAGAAGTCTTATGATAGTGAGGGGGAAGTCGCAACAGGAAAATACTCTGTTTATAAATGAAGTAGAAAATACAACTATTTTGTGCGCATTTCAATGTCTCAGGTGAATGCTTATTTTCATAAATATCTCAGAGTCCTTTCAATTTCCTAGGATTCACCCATTCTGCAACATAAGCAGTCTTTTATAGAGACAGCAAGCTTTCACGATGCTCACTTCGAGAGGAAATACTCATTTTACTCCTGGCATGGTCTTCTTTAGTTTAATCTGCAAGGGGAGGAAATCCAGGTGGGAAAACAGAGACCATTCTTTGATTTTCAAGGTGACTCAGCTTCCAATGAGGCACACCACTAATCAGACATATTCACCAGTCTTCTTACTGCAAACCAGACTTCCAGGTCTCAGAGACAGGATCAGCCTTGTTCTCATTAATGCCTAAGTAAAGCCAACAGCTAAATTAACAATCTAATTATGATTAAAGTCCTACACTTGGCAGGATCCCACAGGGCTCTCCCTGATGGGTTCAATTTCTAAAATTGGTCCTCTGGCAGATGCCAGCCAGGGCTGTCTCTGTTTGGTATCAGGACAGTGACCTCTGCAAGGTTAGCTGGGGCCACCTGGTTGCAAGCACCACAAAAAGGAGATGTCTGGTCAGAAACCTTCAAGTGCTCAGGTGCCTTCCCCACCGCACTCTCCGTTCTGCTACTCCAGATGAAGTCAGCAGTGAATTATAAAGCATAATGAAAGAGCATACCTCACTCAAAACCAGGAAATCATCCCTGTGGAGCAGAAATAGGACCAAGACACGCGGTGAGAGCAGGGGCCAAGACATGGACCTCAGAATCAGGTGGGAGACCATCCCTGCAGGGCAGCTGGGCTGAGAGCCCTCTGTGAGCAGGGACAGAGTGAGGCTCACTTTCCTGGTAAGAACCTGTAGTTCCGGGAAAACGCTCCTTTGATTTAATTCCGAGCTAAACACCTGGTGGGCACCAAAGCAATAGCAATATCTGTGTGCAAACAAGGGGAGGGAAATTAAACACACACACACTACACATATAGCACACACCACACATATACCACACACCACACATACAGCACAACCACACACACATACACCACACACCACACATACAGCACAACCACACACACATACACCACACACCACACATACCGCCTACTGCACACCATACATTTACCCACCACATACACATCACACATACCACAAACACACACACACCACATACAGAACACACACCACAAACACACACACATACACATACACCAGACACCACACATACATACACATGCCACATGCTACATACCACACATACCACACATCACACACATACACCACACACATGCACGCACCACACACACCCTCACACACAACACACACAGTGCACACACAGACACGCAAAATTTCTTGAGGGGAGCTTAGAAATGAAAGTTCTAATGTACGTGAAGAAAAGCAATGCCATGGAAGTCTGAGCTCCACAAGTTTGACTAAAGGATGCAGCCATTCCAAAGAAAATGCAAATAATGGAACAGTCTTCCAAATGAAGGAACGACATCCAAAGAGCCATAATAAGAATTAAAAAACAAAAAGGCTGATACTAAACAAGTGGCAGAGATTTTTTAAAAGACAATTAGAAAGTATAAAAAATAAAATTTCAACAGGATAAACACAGGGAAAAAGATCATTAGAGAATTAAAGTACTGAACCTGAATACTGAGCTATAAAGAGAAAGAAAATATGAAAATGATACTAGAAAAGATTAATGATAAACTGAGAAGCTCCAATATTCACCTGGAGTGGGAGTTGGATGGGTTGGTGGACAGGTCACATTTGAAGTGATAATGGCTTAGGCTTTCCCTCCAGTAAGAAAGACAGAAGTGCAGATGTGTGTTTGAGAGCATGCCATAGTGCACATTCATGCTCAACAGGGTAAATTTTTAAAAATCTGTATCTAGTTACATCATAAAGAAACTGGTGAATATCAAAGGTATAAAGAAACTTATAAAAGTTTCCAAGAAGAAGAAAAAATTTAATCCACAAAAGACTGATAACCTTTTAACTAAATGTTAATATTAACCACCACCTCGAAAAATCAATTAAAGGATTAAGAACATCTATTAAAGGATTTAGTTCAGGCAGAAAACATGATTGCTAGTCATATAAGGAGAAACATCACTCTCAAAAAATGCAATTCCAGGCGCAGTCTCATGTTCCTAACATACATTCTTTTCACAGTGTACGCCTTTGAGTTCTGTTCACCCTTTTGCTCTGTCTACACTTTTCAAAGTCTGCAAATTCTTGGATTTCCGCATAAACAAGCCTCAGATTTATTTTTTAACTTTTGCTCCCCAACATCCACCACCCAACACTTGTGACCATACAGCCTCCATCTCCGCCTCGTGACCCCTAAGCCCCACTCAAGAACTCTTCAATCCATAGGACAATATTGTGTTAGCTGCTTTGCTTTTTCTTATTTTTTTTGAGTGTCATTTGCATCCACTGCACAGTATTTACACACTATTTTATGACTTATTTACACGGCACTATGTTCCTTTGGTGTAGAGGGAAGACACGATTCTGTATCTGATATTGTGTTTTGCAAGCAAATTCTCTAATAGTTTATTAAATGTTAAATAATTATGTAAATGGTTTTAAAATTATTTTACAATATGCACAGACCATTGGTAGATTTTTATTTATAAGTTTAAATATGTTTCAGTGATATTTGGGGAAATTGATGGCAGGCATTTTTGTTGGGCTGGGACCACAAATCACATTATACTTTTTCCAGTGTAAAGTAATGGAACATAGTCTCCTGCTTTCTGAAAATTCAGGAGCAGTTAGATTTGGAAAATGAAAGGTACCTGTGTTTGAAATTTAGTCATTCTTGCCATCACGATAGATTTTCACTTTCTGATTTAAGATTTTGTTGTTTGACAATAAAAGAGACTTCTCTACAGAAAGCTCCATGATGGACCCAGCCATGTAAGGTGGCTCCAGGGTCCCTCATAGTGTGACTCCATCATGTCTATTTCTTGTCCATTGCTTTAGGCCAGGCCCTACCTGGTTCTTGGTCTGTGTATCATTTCTCTCCACAACTAGAACCAGTCCACCCAACTCTCATTTCCCATATCAGTCATGACTTGAGCAGAAGGGTGGTAAATCTTGCACATCAGGATTCAGGAAACAGCTTACTGCAAAGACCCACTCTTCTCCAGATGACTCAGATAAGACTCTGGGATGTCCTCCTCATTTGTTTATGAAAAGGCACAACACAGACCCTCCCAATTCCCATTCTTTGCCCCTAAATGACTAGCTGAACTTTTTGTGCCCACTGACCAATCTGGACAAAATACTTGACTTGTCCAAATGTCTCTCCTTTCTCCAGGCCTCTGAACTTTGACCCAGCCTAGCTGCGCTAGTAGACAACCCTTCCCAAGAATTGACAACTTACAGGGAAAGACATTCCTTGATTAACTGTCCAGTCACACCACCCACTCCCCCACATCTTTGTAGCCTAACCTGTTCTTTGTAGCCCTGTCCACTGCTCTGTAAAAGAGAACTCCTTCCTGTCTGTCCTTGGAGACTCTCGCATATGGTAGGATCACAATGTTCTTTCTATAGCAATAGACTCCTCTCCTTACTGCAATAGTCCCTTTGAACACAGGTTCTCCTTCCCAAGGACGAGATTTGTTTTTATCTGACACTATGCACCCAAATCTTTATAACCTAGGCCCTGGGTCTAAGCTTTTATTTCTGAAATTACCCCAGAGATAAAAGTCCTGCTGTGAGACTCCTAGCTCTGCTGTCAGCACCTCCTCTGCTGACACATGACTGCACCGACCTGTGAAAACTGCAAAATTGCTGTTCTCTTTCAGTCTCTGACTCAGAGCCCTGCGACACTTCTCCTTGGGTTAACTCCCATAGTCACAGTATATCATTCAATAAATACTCATTAAATCATGTGTGCCAATTCACACAGCTAGACTGGGCTTCCTCCCAGCTGTGTCCAGCTGTGGACATTCCCTTGTTACCTATCTCAGCCCTGTGGGCAGGTCTTGTCTCAAGTTCAGGCTCCTTAGAGTCTTCCCAATCTCATTGTGTCTCAAAATATGGAAAAAGCATTCATTGAAATACTTCTATACAAAAATAATGAGGAAGTACTGAGTGAGGGACATTCACAAAACTCATGGACGCCAAAACATTTTTCAGGGTTTATAACACTAAAACAGGTAATAAACAATGTAGTTACCCTTCCTTAAAGAAATGGATTTAAAATTTTGGTCTATTTATATAATGAACGATTTAAAACATTTAAACAAGCAATCTAGATCTTAATGAGTCAATACAGTTAGATCTCAAAAAATATGCTGAGTTTAAACATTTTGGCTTAAATTGCTTTAAGGACTACAAATATTAAATTCTTGATAGATTGGCCTATCTCCCAGATACCAACTATGAACAAATAAGATATTTTGGCAATAATTTTTCCCTAAGATTAATATTTTATGAATAACTTGAATTAAACTGTGATCACCTCTATATCAGGATGTTCACTGCTTTCTGCCATAGCAAACATGTCCTAAACAATTTCTTCACGCTTGGGATCCATGCATGAACTTTGCTGAAATAATTTAATTTGGAGACCTAAGGTCATCCCTGAAGTAATTTGTACTCATGGGAAACTGACTTTTTTCCTTTGAATTTTTTTCTGATAACTAACATGAACATGAGCTTGTGTGGGTAGATGACACTTTATCTTATCCACAAATATTTCAACCACAGGATTGCAGAAGCAGAACTACAGAGTAGAGGACTCAACAATAGCCCAATACCATCAAAGTATCATTTTCTCTTAGCTAGAAGGGTCCCTATTCAGACCCAGTGCTTAAGAAATACAGCTATTGTGTGCTAGGAAACATCAGATGACATATTCGAGACTGCTTCCTGTCCTTCCACTGTCACTTCAGCGACAAGCCGCCCTCTAGGAAAAAGAAGAGTGTGGAGTGGAGAGAGCACAGACGTAGTGTCAGAGACTTGGCCAGTTCAAGTCCTAACTGTCCTACTTTCAAGCTTTGTGATGGTGGCCAAGTCACCTAAAAACTGGTTCTCACTGGCTCTCCTCCATCTGCCAAATGGTCAAGGTCTCCTCTTTGTAATGTCGTTATCCTGCAGCAAGATGACACATGCCAGAACACATGGGAGGCTGAAAGCATGACTTACATGAAAGTCACCATCATCAAAACCAGAGGAAACTCCTGTGCTGCCTTTGATTCCAATCCCTGCATGTGAGATAACAAGTGCCACTGGGGCAGGTGCAATCTCAGCTCAGAATCCATTGCAAAACTATGGCATTGCCTTCTGCCGCATAAAATAGGCGTTGTTTTGTAAACCCAGAGTAAGGTGTCAATAAAGACTTGAAATACGGCAAGTCAAAGAAAATTACTAATGCTTGTAACTACGTAGTAGGAATTGGAGCCGACTTGAATCTGGCCAGCAGGCTGAGAAAGACTGTCCCAGCAACTCACAGACCCACGAAGGGGAAGTCAATGTTTCACTGAGATTTTAGGAAAGTGTGTTATGCGTAGTTACCCCAGCAAAGCATTACTAATACAGAAACTGGTATCATAAGTGAGGGGTTGGGGTGTTGCCCCAACAAATACAGAAATTACATGGCATTGGCTTTAGGGCTGAGTGGCAAGAAATGAGGTAACTAACCCAGGAGACTTGAAAAATGATTATCCATGACACGTGGAGGCAAAACACTTGGTAAAACTATCATCTTTGATAACTTAAAGGCAGGAAATTACCTGATGAACTGGACCAGTGGAGCTGGGCAAAGGGACGGTGAGGCCACTGTGGTAGTATGGTTCACTGTTATTCTACTTGATAAAGTCCTATAGAAAATATTTGATCTCAGGAAAGAACTATCTGGTGTCAAGTAGAATTAAAAGGAATAGGTAGAATCCAAAAATTGCAGAGTCTGAAGGTTTGGAAGATAAAACTATGTTCACGTGTACTTACACTCATGCACAAGGCACAGAATACCTTCTCACCACATCTAAATCATTTAAAAGTAATGCTGCAAGATGGATGATAGAGAATCCAAGGGTCTTGATATATGCACAATGTATCAAATAGAAAGTTTACTGGATACCCATTTTCCGTATTACTAGAAATATTACTTTCCTCTCTCCATACATTCATAGATTTCTGACTCCAAGAAGTGGTAACACAGAGTTGCTTTGTAGGAATTTACTGAGGGCTAGAGGCACCTTGATTCTCATAGCCCAGTTGCCAATGGAGGCTCCGTGACAGATGCTCTCAGACAGCCCAGCTACTCCCAGACTACAGGTCACTGGCTTCATTCTTTGTCCAGCCTGGCAACGCTCCCAGATATCCTTCTGGTGTTGGTCTTTTATGTAAATATATGACTGATCTTTTGCTTCTTCATTGGCTCTTCTGAAGTTAAGAATTTTGAAAACATTCCAGGTATATAATACATATTTTGGTGAAAAATTATCCGGTATAGGGTATGGATACAGATAATGATACTCAAAAAAGAATTGGTGAAAGAGTTCTGACATTAAGAAACTCTAATTTATTAATCCATTTTGAGGAAAAAAATTACATTTAAAAATCAACGGAGCCACCACACACCCATCAAAATGGCTACAATCCAAAAAGTTGACAATATGAATTTCTGACAAGGACTTGGAGCAACAAGAACACTCATTCATTTCTGATGGGAATGCAAAATGGTACAGCCGCTTTGGAAGGTAGCTTGGCAGTTTATTACAAACTAAACATCATATTACCATACAATCCATCAATCATGCACTTAAGTATTTACTCAACTAATTTGAAAACTTCTGTGCATGCAAAAACTTGAACAAAATGTTTATAGCGACTTTCTTCATAACTGCCCCAAACTGGAAGAAACAAAGATGTCTTTCAAAAGGTGAATGGGTAAATAAACTGTGGTACATCCAGACAATGGAATATTATCAAGGGATAAAAAGAAATGAACCGTCAAGCCAAGAAAAGACATTGATGAATCTTAAATACATATTGCTGAGTGAAAGAAGTCAGTCTGAAATGGCTATTTGATTCCAATTATATGACACTCGTAAAGGTAAAACCATAGCAATGGTGAACAGATCCGTGGTTTCCAGGAGTTTGAGGGGAAAGGGGAATGAATGGATGAATCACAGGGTAATTTTGGGAGAGGCAAAACTACAATGTCTGTGTGATATTGTAATGGTGGATTCATGACATTACATGTCTGTCAAAATCCATAGAAATTTATAGCACAAAGAGTGAACCTTAGTGTACGCAAATTGAAAAATATTATTTAGGAGTTTGGAGAACCTGAGAAAGGAATGCAGGCTGTGACAAGAGAATCTAACTGTATTACAGATGCATGAAACAACTTCACTGAAGAGGTGAGGGAGGAAGGTGCCGACTTAAGAAACTTTGAACTGCAGTGGCATTTCTAAGACCCAGGGAAAAGAAATTGTACCAAAGCCCGGGACTCTAGTTGATAAATTGTTACTCATGAGGGCACAGTTAACAATTCTGATGCCACCATACGTGTACACTGGAATTGAACAACTAAGTAAATGGGTTGTGGGTGGTGGGAGCCGGGTTTGCACAGTTGGAGTGAGAGTTTACAGACAGGCAAGAGGAGGAGCGATCCGTGGGGTAATGGGTTACAGTTGGAGACATCGATATAAACTCATATTTAGCTTAATATAGATGCATAGCTACGTATAGAAATATTTATAGATATGTGCACATACATGATAGTATATACAATGTATTTCCTCGATCTGTCAGCTGAGAGGGCCTAGAAACAAGCAAAAAGCTTGTTTCTAGCAAAAAGCAAATCAAGTATTGGTTTCTAACACCATTTTCCAGTAAAAGGAACAAGGGCTCCTTAGAGAAATGACTGATTCTAACTCTGAGCAGAAAATATACAAGATGGGGTTGGAGCATCTTATAGTGCCATCTAGTAAGGAAGTGTTCAAAACACACACAAACGCACACACCCTGAAGGGAGTTTGTGAAATACAGTTTCCAACTGTGGGAGCTCCCAATGTCCAAAGCTAGAACAATTTGAGCAACAAAATAAGTACAGTAGTATTGGTTTATAAAATAAATGTCTATGCGTCCATAGCGATATAAACAAGGAATTGAATAAATAAAGGGAAGAAAAGAGATAAATCTCCTGTGCAAAACAATTAATGTAGATATTCTGCCCTCACAGAGGTGGTGCGCAAGGCTCCATTCCTTAGGGATTGGCTAGGGATAGCTACTACACAAATTATGGAGTAATTTCCTTCCAAAGAGTACAGCACAGAAAGGAGAAAGAGCACCTGCCCAGCGGAGAAGCCTGACAAGCGTGACCTTAGCCAAGTGGTCAAGGTCAATATCAGCAGTGATAAATCACGTGATAGCACATAACCTGGATATGAGATAAATCATGTGATATCACATAACCTGGATGTGATGTGATGAGAATGGCACTTTACCTCTGCGGTCTTTGTCCTAGAAAGCCATAGCCCCAGGCCAACCATGAGAGAACATCAAACAAGTCCCATTTGGGGGAGATTCTATAAATTGCCTGACCAGAACCCTTCAAAACTCTCAAGATCATCAAAAACAAGGAAAGTCTGAGAAAGTATCACAGCCAAGAGCCTACAGAGACATGACGGCTGAATGTGATATGATATCCTGGAAAGGATCCTGGAGCAGAAAAAAGACATTAGGTAAAAATTGAAAAATAAAGTATGAACTTTAGTTAACAATCATGTATCGATACTTGTTCATTAATTGTAACAAAGGTCCCACACTAATGTAAGATGTTAATACTAGGGAAACTGGATGTGGGGTATATGGGAACTTTCTATACTAAGTTTGAAACTTTTCTGAAAATTCAAAACTTTTCTAAAGTAGAAAGTTTGTTTAAAAATAATGAAGCATTCACAAAATGAGTATCTCATTTTGTTGACCCTTACAAGGTCATGGTAAAGTGATAGAAATGTAGCAAATGTTTTTCAGATTTTCCTGGGGCGGCTGGATTTAGTGAAATGGGTAGTGAAAATCCTGAAGCCATGTTAGCATTTCACACAAGGAACTTACTATCAGGGTATCTGTTCAACCTGATGCCAGTCTCTGCAGAGGAGGGAGGGAGAGGAAGAAGAGAAGTCCTAGATACTTCAGGACAAATGCTTACAAGAAATGTCAAAGAATGCAGAAAAATAATTGAGTCTGACCATGATTTGAGCTAAACCACCACCTTCAAGATACAATTCCAAGTGCAGTTGTGTTCTCAGGGGCTGTACCATCACAAGCAAAGGGCATGCAAACACATGCTACTATGGGTTGAGTTCTATCCCACAAAAAGATGTTGAAGTTCTAATCCTCAGTACCTGCAAGGCTGGCCTTGTCTGGAAATGGAGTCTTTGCAGGTCATCAAGTTGAGGTCATTATGACGGGCCTAATCCGATACGACTGATCTCCATAGATAAAGGGGAAATTTGGACACAGAGACAGACATACACAGGGAGAACACCACGGGAAAACTGGAGTTAGGCTGCCACAAGCCAAGGAATGCCAAGGATGGCCAGCAAACCACCCAGGTCTCCTAGGAGAGAGGCCTGGATCAGATTCTCCCTCAGAGTCTCAGGAGGAGCCAACTCGGATATGATTTCAGACTTCTGGCTCCAGAAACGTGAGACAATAAATCCGTGTTAAGCCCCCAAGTTTGTGGTACTTTGTTACAGCTGCCCGAGCAAACTCACACACAAACATTTTTTCTTTTTTTTTCCTTGATCATTGCTTTGCCTATTTTCTTGTACATGCTTCACAACCATTCACTTCCGGGGCCTCATATATGAGGAAGAGAAACCACCTCCCATTTCTGTGAGTTCAGACATGGACTTTTCACTCACCTGCTTATTCATGTCTCTCCACATCTCCCATCACACAGCACCAGGGACTAGACACTCTGTCCTACCCCTTTCACCGCTAAACCCTACTCAAGCAACTTTTTCGTTCATTATGAAACTTTTGTTTTAATATTGCCCTGTTTATAAATTTTATTTTGCAAACTCTTTTTGCATTAATTATGTGTGTTTAACATATTATTTTATTATTTATTTATGTTACGTTACATGTTCATTTCAGTGTAGAAGGAAAATATAATTTGAGTTTGCGTCTCTGCAGTATCATTGCATGCTTCAAACAAATGCATAATCTAATGAGTCCACTAACTGCTAAATAATTAGTTAACTACTATTTTAGGTTACTTATATCATAGAGAAACCAGTACAGGATTGTTAAAAACATGTTAAGCATGTTCAGGTAAAAATGGTGATAGTTTTGGTTACCCTGTGACATTATTTTTGTCCACTTCTGTCTAAACTGCTCCCCAACGTGAGTCTTACAAGCCAGCAGCTTCAAAGGTACTCAAAGAATCTGTGGCAGGTAGGAATGCTGGACACAGACAACGGTACATTCCAACAAATAGATCACAGCACAGAACCTTAGGTTTCTGAAACAGAACCTCAGATAAACATTCTGCTTTTAAGACATATTTTCCAGCTTGCTATTGAACCCTCGTGGTCCACAAGCCATAGGATTGACTGTGAGCAGCAGCAGATCCGTCATCAAGTGGAAAAGGCATTGAAGATATAAGGCTTGATCAAATCCTGGAAACACAAGTAAATTGCATCATCATTTGGCTTCGAGTCTCATGGAACTCACTCCTTCTATTGCCTCCTGTCATAAGACCTCACACAGAGTTCCCTATGATCAGTTGACTAAGGAAGAAAAATAATAATTGAGACCACTATATAGACAATTTTTACAATGTAGTGGCCCAAGTCAGTGGCTGACAGTTGCAACGTTATGGCATCACACGGGGATGTCCATAGATGATTGGAGTTGATGGTAAATTCTCCCTGTGTCCAGAACTTAAAGCAATATAATGTATTGTCCACTTATTCTAGACTGAAACACGGTAGAGAAAGGGCTCCACACTGGTTTACAAGCTGCAGCAAATGGGTTGGCTGGATAGTTAGGGGCTTGGAATGAACAGGGCTAGAAGACTGCTGAATAGGTATATGGAAGGATCTTGCAGGATGGGCACAGGCTGTGAAGATGTTTGGAAACTGTGTGAATGCTTACCAGAGGGCATCTCTGCAGAGGAGGCTATCAGAACCAGGTGAACAAGGTGACCTGTTCTGTAAAGTGTCCTCTTTCCCCAGCCACACTGATGCCAAACAAAATGGCACGACATTTGCTATGGGGCAATGCGTGGACTCAACAACATGGAATTCCTCTCACCAACGTTAATCTGGCTCCCATCACAAATCCTACCCTGCCAATAGCACTGTTACCTGACACAGCCATCATTCCTTGAAGGGACCAGCCAAGTACCTTGTGCTGAGTTGCTTACATGAGATGCCTTCCATCTTGGAAGCGGCAACGATTTGTCTTCCCTGGAATAGACACGTATTTTGGATATGAATCTGACTTTCTGACTTATAATGCTTCTGCCAGCACCAACATCTGTGGATGTGTGGAATGCCCAGTTCACTGTCATGGTACCTCACCATCATAGCTCCTAACAGAACAACAACCACAGCAGAAGACGTACAGCAATGGATGGACTCATGTCCATGGAATTGTCTGGTTTTAATATATAACCCATCACTGAGTAGCAGATGGCCAGAAAAAATGATGGAATGATCTACTAAATCTTTCATTGTGGTTCTGCTTAAGAGGCAATATCCTAAAAATCTGAGGGACTATCTTACAGGAAGTAATATTTATTTTAATTCAGTGAACACTATATGGTGCTATTTCTACCATAGTCAATATACACCAATCTGGAAATTAAAGAAGTGAAAATTGGGACTGCTGCTCTCACACCCCTCTTACTATCACACCTGGTAACATGCTTGCAGAGGTCTTCTTCCTGTTCTCCCCTCTTTAAGCGTCACTGAGTTAGGGGTCTTAACAGAGCCAGGTTTAGAGTAAGACAAGTGAGACAGTTGTCCCAAGTGTAAAATCTAAGGGGCACCAAAAACTCAGTCAGTAAGATAAATAATACTTGAATGCAATATTTTTTAAAAATAAAAATTAATTCAAAAAGTCTCTGATGAACAGAATACCAGAAGTTTAAAGGAAGGATTAGTAACATGATGTTAATTAAACTTTACAATTACCACTTGATGAAGAGAAATTGTCAAATATGACAATTTTCTTTGTTGAAAATGAGTTAAGAAGTTGATTTTGAAAATATTACTGATGAGTTTATTTCCATTAAAGCCAGAGAAGTAAAGTTATAATAAATTCTGCTTCTGATATAAATAAAATATTTTAAATCTTAAAAATAGTTAAATCAATTTTTCAATATTTTTCAACTACTTTAATGTTGCAGAAAAAAATTAACCATTAAAACACAATGCATAAAAACGTGTATACAAGAGCACACATTTTTCCTTTTACCTCAGGCTCCAATATGATTTGGCTTATGTCAGATCCTGCCTTTATTTAAAATTTTGATGTTTCTGTTTGTCATGGATTTTTTGCAAGGATTTTGATTTTTAAATGATCACAGCTCGGGGGCTGGCCTGGTGGCATAGTGGTTAAGTGTGCGCAGTCCGTTTCGGTGGCCTGGGGTTTGCGGTTTGGATCCTGGGTGCGCGCCAGTGCACTGCTTGTCAAGCCGTGCTGTAGTAGCTCCCCATATAAAGTAGAGGAAGATGGGCATGGATGTTAGCCCAGGGCCAGTCTTCCTCAGGAAAAAAAAAAATGAGGAGGATTGGCATCTGATGTTAGTTCAGGGCTGATCTTCCTCACAAAAAAAAAAAAAATGGACACAGCTGGGAGGAAGCCCAGTCTAGCTGTGTGAATTGGCACACATGATTTAATGAGTATTTTTGATTTTTAAAATACTGCACTAAAGTATTATTTATCTTGATTGGAGTTTTTTGGTACCCCTTCAACTTCATACTTGAGGCAAGTGAAGCATTTGCCTCCCCTAATTTCAATCCTGGGTCTTAGTTCTTGTATTAGTCAGGATTCTCCAGAGAAACATATCAATAGAATATATATGTATACACATATATATATTTATAAAATAAGGAATATATATATATAAATGAATCTAACATTCAGAAGAACCCTCACAGACACACCCACAATAATGTTTGGTCAAATGTCTGGGACCCTGTGGCCTGGTTAAGTTGACACATAAACTTAACCATCACAGTTCCGGAGAGAGGAATGATTCCACCAGGCCTCACAGCAATGGCTCCACTGAATCAAAGTTGAGACTGTGGGCACTTTAATGTGCCATGGCTCTGTATTTGCTGGAGTAAATTATTCTAAGACTACAGAATACTCACATAGGATTGCGACAGAACTAGCAGATAAATCGACATCATCTAGAGGTAGGTGTGGTGACTTTTGAGGTGTTGAGTCTTCTCTCTATAGGTGAGGATATCTTCGTTTTTATGAGGTATAGCAGCATTTTCTAAACCAGAAGACTATATTGCTAACATGAGAAGGAATTGAAACATAGGTAGAAAGGCGTACGTGGATGCCAAAAAGTCCAAAGGGTGGACTGTTTGGGTCATTTATCTATTGTTTCTCAGCTCCAATGCTACGTGATGCTGAGACTGCAACTCTGAAACCACTTCTCATACTTTCTCACCATTTCCTCTTAGGTACTGGGGGTGGAGACACTGGAAGAGGATTGGAAAGCAAGAGGAGGGGAAAAGGCACTTCCTTCCTGGTTCCAGCTCCCCTGAGCATCTCCCCTCCACCCCCCAGCAGAGGGCAGCTACGGCTTAAGGTTCTCACTTCCGTGGGCACAGACTGCCAGGACCAGCTTTACGGCACACTCTTGGTGTTCCAAGATCTAACCATATGGTGACTCACTCTCAGATCTAAGCACTGGCTGGCTCTTAGTTGCCCCACTCTGGGGTCTGAGTATCAGTCTTATGGGGGTTCCTGCTCTGAGCTTCAACTTTGATAACCTCACTTCTTCCTTATGTTTCCCCAAACTGTTGAGGTGTAATTGCTTCCTTCCCTTGTTAATAAATGGATTACCCAAACCCTAGAGGGGTTAGTGCTTCCAAGATTTGCTGATGTCTGGGTTACCTCTTTTTATCACTTTAGACTTGTGTCCCCCTTTGCCTGAAACATATTACATGATTTCTGTTTTCCCAACTGGCCTCTCATGGATTCAGCTCCTCAGGGGAAATCCACACCTCCTTTGTGGAGTCCTAAGGATTTTCATGCTGTTTGTATGTGCAGTGCAACTTGTAAGTCCTAGATCTGAAGCCATTTCACTCTGAGGCCAACTACAACCCATCACAGAAGTGAAGAAATGAGTGTGGCCTCTCCAAGGCCATGGCTAATTTTAACAGGGGAAAAAAACAATAAAATACAAATATTGGACTGTGATGAGCCCAAGTTTGACAGAAAACCGCAGAATGTGTTACAACACCTGGGCAGTGAAGGGATGGTCTGCAGAAGAAAAAATACAGGGTTTGAGTTTGCAGAGAAAATTAATTACCTTGATTTCCAGACAATTATTTCAAAAGGGGGTGACATGAAAAGTGACTTTTAGTCTGCTATATTGGACTCTGAATTTCTAAAGAAAATAAAACTATTCCTGAAGAAGGAGGGGCCTCAATGCAGTTAAATGGCCTCAGACCTTCAGGAAGCTGAGTGGAAGCAAACACTTGGGGCCCCCAAGAACTGGGTGCCAAGGTCAGGACTCTAGGACCCAGTCTACAAGGACACCCCTCAGTCTGCACTGTACCCCATGATGAGGTCCGGTAAGCTGATTCGAACTTTAGAGCTGAGAGTCTACTACCAAGTGATGTCCCTTGTAAGGAAACGCAAGTCTGAGCAATTGTCTTACAATTATGCTCTGAAACGGGGACTATTATTTTAAGTAGATTCATCCAAATATAGATAGTCCCTTTATCCTTTTATTAGGGAAAAATTTCAGAAGATAGACTGGCATGTGACATCCCTACACCTCCAGGGACGGAACGGAAAATAAAGTCACGGGCAATGACAGTATTCTACAGGTAAACTGTAGCAGTCAACCTCTGGATGCCAAGTGCAATTTTGGTGTCTGTCTTAGAAACGAAGATGGCTATGTCAGCAAAACCAGGCACTGTTTCCAGCTCCGAAAAATGCCATCCTCACTGGACAATAATTGATATCAGCAGTTCTTGAGGTCTTGAAAACGGAACATTGTGAATTGCAGGTGTGGATTTCTTACTGCCTGATTTCTTGTAGCCTAGGACCCACAAGATTCACAGGAATTGTGCTGGGAATGTAAGACAACTAGCTCAGGGCGCAAGCACGCTTCAGAGCCTTTAGAGCTAGTCTGAGCCACTTCTATCTGATGGGCTCTTACTTTTGCAAGTCATGATTTGGCAGTATTGCAACCAGAGGTAGCTGTGGTGACACACAAATTATTTTCTTTATATTGTTAGATCTCTGAAATAAACAAGGTGGATAGGTTTACAGTGGTGGATACCATGTGATGCCCTTTATCTGTACCTTTAACTCAAATGCTATCTTGTGCTGGCCAAAATGCCATCTTGATACATGGTCATTTTTGTTTTTTGCACACTTGATTGCATTTAAAATGCACTCATTTTTGCAGTATTTGATGGGATCTTCAAAGTGACAACATATTAGAACTATTAGAGATATTTAACACATTACTCCATTCCTCAAAGTGGTGATATATTCTGCGAAGACCTTAAAGCTAGGTGATGATTTACCTCCTAATTTATTAGGATTCTATCAATTCAGTTTTCTTAAAGTGTAAAGATCTATGTTTAAACTTTTATACACATATCCCCCAAGCAAAACAAACCTCCATCAACCGTTGATGTCTAAACATTACTGTAAAGCTCTTATTTCTAAAAAATTTAAAAGCCACAGAGCATCAAATTTAATTTTATGAAATTCATAGGAATTTAATGTTTCTTTGTTATTTGAATCATTCCATTCTCCCTCCTACAGTCATCTGGTTTCCCAAATGGAATTTTTCTTAGAGCAGCGGTTTTCAAAAGTCCAGAACCTGAGCCAGCCCTGTTGTCCTAGTGGTTAAAGTTTGGCTCTCATCGCTTCGGCAGCCTGGGTGCATTTTCTGGTGGTGGAACCACACCACCAGTCTGTCAGTAGCCATGCTGTGGTGACTCACATAGGAGAACTAGAACGTCTTACAACTAGAATATACAACCATGCACTGGGGCTTTGGGGAGGAAAAACAAAAAAAGAGGAAGATTGGCAACAGATGTTAGCTCAGAGGAAATCTTTCTCTGGAAAAAAAAAAAAAAAAAGAGTGGCAATTAGTGTTAAAAAAAAGTCCAGAACCCAAGTCACACTGAGCATGCACTGCACTGAGGGAGGGTTTAGGCCATTAACAAGCTTACTCCCAGTACCACTCCTGACTCATCGTGAGAGATGGGGCATTTCACTCCACCCCAAGATTTCTAAAAAGGATTTGGTCTCCATAGACTCATCTCAAGATAGACTGTATAATAAAGGATCACTTTCCAAAACTGACAAAAAAAACATCAAGATGTATTTTTGCCCATTTTACAATTATGCCCAAAGTCAATCTTAGCTCCTTTAAGCTAAAAATTCCAGAAAAAGTATTATAAGCTCAATTCTTCCTTTCAATTCTCCTCAGATTTAGACAAATTCATTTCCTTGTCTCCTTTGAAAATAATGGTGTGTTGCTATGAGTTGTTTTGCTATGAGTTGTTTTGTATAAAATGTTCCTCATTTCCTGATGACTCTGTGGTTTAGGCTGAAGTGGCCCTGATGTAGATGATACTCCCATAGGTGGGTGACTGGGTGGGTGGGAGAAAAACTATTGAATACAAGTTATCTCTTAATTGTCTACTAGGTCGGGGTGCTGGAGGAGGGGTGAGAGAAACAAAACATACCATTTGAGGAATCCTTGGCAGACGGGTAGCAACTAGTGTGAAAATTAAGTGTAACAAGCATTTGACGAATCTGTCCACCTAAAATAATTTGGAGTTCATTCCTTCCCTTTCTCAAATCCAAGAAACAGTAAGTAATGTGGGTTTCTAGGAACTGGGTTTTGAGGTTCAAAACCACCCGCTCAGGCGCGGGATCCTGCTGTTGGCACGATGCTTCCTGACCCACAGAAGTCTCCCCTCCTCCTGCAAGAGGTCAACTGGTGGGACACCACAGAGCCACTGCATTAAGTGGAACAAGGAGAAAGCACCAGAGAGGAGAAAATGACACCTATGAGTGAAATCTTCGACAAAAGACGTAGAAAGAACCAATTTATATAGTATGCATTCTATCAAAATGCTCATATGCACACATAATGCTCCTATCATTTTAAAGTTAAAAAAAGAGGCTTGACCTTTTTAAGGCCTACTCTGCAATTTTATAAGTTATAGAACAAGTTCTAGGGAAATTTCAAGCAAACAATAGTATATACTTAGAATGTTTTTGTATATAACTGAAAACAGAGATAACCACCAAAATAGCACTATAATAAAGATAAAGAAAACTTCATTATGTATATCACCAAAAAACGCTCTTAATTTTCTTCTGAATTTGAACACATATTTGTGTTTTCTCTCTCTCATACCAACCATTTAAAAATAGTTTATTTTATTCCAAATTGCCAAAACTTGGAAGCAACCAAGATGTACTTCATTAACTAGATGGATAAACAAACTGTGGTACATCCAGACATTTGATTATTCTTCAGTAATAAAAAGAAATGAGCTGTCAAGCTACAGAAAGACATGCAGGAACCTTAAATGCATATTACTAAATGAAAGAAGCCAATCTGAAAAGGATCCGTAATGTATGATTCCAACTATACGACACTCTGGAAAAAAACAGAACTATGGAGACAGTAAAAGATCAGTGGTTACCAGAGTTCAGTGTGAGGACAGAAAGAGGGAGAGATGAATAGATGGAGCACAAGGGATATTTAGGGCACTGAAATGGCTCTGCACAATATTATGATGGATACATGTCATTGTACAGTTGTCAAAACCCATACAATGTACAACACAAAGAATGAAAACTAATGCAAACTATGGACTTTAGTGAATGGTAGTGTATCAATAGTGGTTCATGAATTTTAACAAAGGTGCTGCCCTAATACAAGACGTAATAATATGGGAAGCTGTGTGCTGGGGGGTCAAGAGTATGGGGGAACTTTCTTTAATTTCCAATCAATTGTTATATAAACATAAAATGGCTCTAAAAAAACAAGTCTACTAATTTAAAAAAAAAAAGTTTATAAAATTGGAGCTATAAGATTGATGCACAAAGTGAGGGAGATAAACTCCTCAGAGTAACCATAGACAATGAAAACCAAGCAAGGAATGAAATCAAGAGAATACCCATAGGATGAGCCTTGCAATCCTGTGGCCTCTTGCTGGAGACTGCAGCATCTGAGAGGGAACAAGCACAGCCAGCGCCTGGAGGAAATGAGTATCTGCAACAGCAAACACGCTTCCGAAACATATGAGGTGCACCAAGGGGTTGCCCAAAAACACTTGAGGACAAAACTTTGCATGGAAGTGGATACTCTTTATCATCAAGTTGGAGAAAAACCAGTGAAATCCAAGTTGATACAGTCATGGCACTGCCAGAGGTCCCTCAAGGCTGTTGAGGTCATGGGGACACTGGTTGTCCTTCAGTAAGACAATTGGTATTTATTAGGATTTAAAACCAATAGTTTTCAAATGCCGTCTACATCTATAGTGATTGTGTAGTTGAGGTTCATGTTGGAAGGTACCAAGACCTTTCCAGGGACACAAGGTGAAGACCCCAGGGGGCAAGAGGGAGCTGGATGTAGGAAAGAGAGAGCAGGGGCACCCAAAAGGAGAGGCCGCCAGAGTGCAGGCAGGGGATGAGCAATGCGTGCCATCTAGTCTGGTCCTACAGGATCAAAATATCTCCTGATGTACCTCCTTATGGGGCTTTCTGGAGCTTTCTTTTGTTATCTCTGAGAATAATTGCTTCCTGTGGCCAGAAAAATGCACGAGGCCTCTGTAGAATAATTTACCTTTCCGTATGCCAGGCGATAGGTAAAGAGACTAGACATGTATGCACTGGTGGGAAGATTACACAGGAAATCAGAAGTTCATGGCAGACACTCAATAAGGCCTGGAAGTCCCACTGGGTCTGAAAAATTGTAGCAATTTAGAGAACTGTTACTGAAAAAGAGAAAAAAAAATTGTTTTTCAGATTTTCAGCTACTGCTGCAAAATACAAGACAGGGCACTAATAATTGTTATGTTGTTATTCTAAAACAGCATGTTTACTGAAAAAAAGTAACTGTTAAATAGAGAAATAATAAAAGAAGACAAGAAAACAGACAAGCCATTAATGCCTAGCCCAAGTGGATGCTACCTCTCATTGGATGGTCAGTCAGCTGCAGTAACACTCTGTTTACTCAAGGGCTAGATTTTCAGCAACTTCAATTTTGTGTTAGCAAATAGCTGTGATAAAGCTCGTGAACTGAAACTTTTAGAATCACCTTAGATTGGAAAATTGTGCATGAAATACATAGTCCTTTCTTTCGTTTATCTTCACCGTCAGTGTGCAGTCGCCATACACGTCACACTCACACGCACGATGCTTTCCTGTGGACTGCGGAGCTGTATGCACTGTGTAACAAATTAACCACAATCTTAGAGACTTAAGACAACCCAATTTTATTATTTTACAGTCCTGGAGGGCAGAAATCTGATACAAGTTTCACTAGTCTAAAATCTAAGTGTCGGCATGCTATGGTCCTTCCTGGAAGCTGTAAGGAAGAATCTGTTTTCTGCTTATCCGGGTGGTTGGCAGAATTCAATTCTTTGCAATAGGATTGAGGCCCCTGTTTCCTTATTGGCTGTCAGCTGAAGGGTGTTTCCAGCATCTAGGAGCCATCTGCATTCTTTGGCTCATGGCCTCTTTCCTCCATCTTCATGGCAGCAATGATGGGTTGAGTCCCTCTCAAGCTTCAGAGCCTTCTTGCCTCTCCTGCTAGTACATCCCTCTGATAATTCATCTGCCTCCCTCTTCTACTTCTAAGGGCATACATGATTACATTGAGCCCACCCAGACAATCCAGGATAATCTCCCTATTTTAAGATCTGTAACCTTAATTCCAGCTACATAGTTCTCCTGTGACATAATGTGGATGTCATGGATTCCAAGCATTAGAGTTTGCACATTTGGGGGTATTATTCATCTTGCCACACCTTCCAAGTAAAAGCAGCATTGATGTGGTCCAATTATGCCAAAATTCACACACCTTGTACATTATTTGGGCAGAAGGTTCTCTTTCACACCTCTCCTTTCTGCTCACAAGAAGCGTTTATTTCCAGAAGCATTTTAACTCTTGTGGATGCACTGGTCCTTAGTGATGGCTGCACAGAATCCAAATAGCTCCATTCTCCTTCAGATCCTTCACCAACTAAAAGCTACTCTGACCCATTCTCGATATTCTCCTAACCTCCTACTATAGTCATGTCATGGTTCAGGACAGAAAGCTGTTGACTTGCCAGAGCCTGTGGCTTTCTGTGGTGTGGGCTTCTGTCTCATGGACACAGAGAAAGAGGGAAGGATTTCATTGGTATTTGATGCCTGGATAAGGCTGCCCATTCTGATCTGCATCCAGAGGACCTGGAGGGATCACAACTCTCCACTTCCCAGTTGCCAACCACTTATTTATAAAAATCATCATGGACATTACAATAGAAAGAGCAATTTATACTAAGAAGGAAAAGCTTATGGTTGATACTTTGGTTCCTAAGATGCTTAAGGCATTTTTCATCCCCAATTATAGCTGGTTAAAGGCAATACCAGTGACCCAAGGGTGTCCAGGAAAAGATAAATTGCTCATGTTATGAAATGAATTTCAAATACTGTAAGTGGAGAGAGCAAGGATAAAATCATAGGTTGCTTATGTGCTTGGAATTTACGTGTTTATATGACCTAAACAAGTCAAGGCCCTCTCTTCTAACCTAAAGGAGAGCTAACAGCCTTCCCATTTCACCTAACTACCGGGAAGGTGATGTAAATTAGGGGTTAAAAGTAAAATCAGGAACATCTCAAGACATATAAGAGGAATCAAGTAAGGAGGGACTTCAGTAAGGAGGGACTTCAAAAAAGAAAATCAGGGGGTCTCAGGAGAGACCCAGATACAGAGATTTCTATTTAGTCAACGGTATTTTAGATGCCACTCTTGAGAAGACACAAGTTCGAGCTCCCTGCCCCCTATGAAGAATCCCCTGAGCTGTGTAACTGGGCAAGGTGTTTGGGGCTACAGCCCATCCCATGTTCCAGATCACATTTCTCTTTTCCTTTCTACATGCTCATATAATAGGACATGCACAAGCTCACTGTCTTGGGAAAAATACATTTTCCCACCACACACACACCCAAGTCACCTCGAGATGGAGAGGATCAAGGGGCATGTCACATCTGTGCTACTCTTGCCAAAAATGCAGAACCTCAATCTGACCATGAGAGAACATCAGGAAAACCCAAATTGAGGGAATTCTACAAAGCGCCTGATCAGCAAAATTGCACGAGACGTGTGATGGAAGGTACCTAGTGCAAAGCAGCGGTGTGAATGCTCCACAGGGCAGGCATTTTGGATGCTGTTGCCTCCGCAGCTGTGTCTACTGCTGTTTTTAATTGCAAGGATCTTGCCTTACAGGAGCTGATAGGCCAATCTGGGAGGTAAAACCAACTACAGAGAATTGTTGACATAAAATACTGTCAGATCGCATATTGCAGATAATGTAATTCAAAAAAGAGGAAGGAAAGGTTATATTCAATGATTAGGTTAGAAATGTGGGGTAGATATTGTTGGACATACAGAAGGCTTTTTGAAAGGAAGGGTGAAGCAAATTTGAGTTTGGCCAAAAAGATGAATAGAATTGAGTTAGGGGAAGAATAAGTGTGCTAAGACATGAAAACATGAGGCAGTCTGGAGGTGTTGGGGCAGCTCCTGGCTGTGCAGCAGAACAGTTGGAGCTCAGAGGACAGCAGCACTTCATAAGTTGCTGTACAACGATGAGCAAGTGTGGTCGTCTTTGAGTTAA
This sequence comes from Diceros bicornis minor, assembly GCF_020826845.1. Taxonomy (NCBI): domain Eukaryota; kingdom Metazoa; phylum Chordata; class Mammalia; order Perissodactyla; family Rhinocerotidae; genus Diceros; species Diceros bicornis. The sequence continues at coordinate 57,651,661 of NC_080759.1, forward strand.
TAATTCTTAGCTTTGAGTTATGTATTTGTTTCCTGTGGCTGCAGTAACAAATTGCCTCAAACTTACTGGCTTAAAACAACATCAATTTATTATCTTACAGTCGTGGAAGTCAGGAGTCCAAAATGAGTCTTAAGATGCTAAGATCAGGGAGTGGGTGGGACTGGTTCTTTCTGGAGGCTCCAGAGGAGAATCCAGTCCTTGCCTCTTCCAGCTTCTAGAGGCACCCCTGCATTCCTCTTCTCCTGGCTGCATCACTCCAATCTCAGCTCCATTGTCCATCACTGCCTCTCCCCCACTGACCTTCTTGCCTCCTTTTATCAGGGGCCCTGTGATTACATTTATGGTCCATTCAGATCATCCAAGACAACCTCAAGCAGTGAGGGGCATGGGTGGAGGAGAGTTTCAGAGGACCACAAGGACGAGCCTTGTGAGTGAGACTGTCTACAAGAATAAGTCAGGAGCAACTGACAGCATTTTGACTAGGCTCCTGGCATAAGAAAAGACATGTTTTAGAGCAAACAAATGTGCAGCTGTCATCTGCAGGATGACTTGAGACAGGAGGGACCCGAGTCAGGGAAGATGGTTGGGACGCTTGGATACTGTTGCAGAGACTGAGGCATGGGACAGCCAGAGAAGGGAGAGCAATCATGCTGGGTAGGGAGGGAGGAGTGAAGGGAAAGACAAGTCAGGGGCCAGTCCAAGACTGGTCCCCACCACACACTAGGGACAAGTAGGAGGGTCTTGAGAAGGTGCTCATTTTCCTGAAAGCTGCAGCAGCTGCCAGGTGGACCAAGAGACAGCAGGGAAGGACATGTCCCTGACACAGCCACGGGAGATCTGATCCCAGGCATCGGGGCAATTTTGTGTATTCTCATTCTCCTGGCCATACTTATTATACTTACTCAGCTTATAATTTTCTTTGTTTTAATTTTTGAAAGAGTATAAAGGGACATACTGTGCTTAAGAATCCCTGATTGATGAGAGTTTGTTTTCCATTTCCATCAAACAGAGGTAATCTCGACCCAGTGCCCACGAAGATCCAATAAGGAAGTGTAGAGAATCATGCCTAGAAATGCTGTACACGCAAGATAAACAAGACGTTTGACAAAGGGTAATGTTGAAACACTAGTCAAGATTAACACAGGTCTTCCCTGTGGCATGTCCCCCACCTCAGTTGCCTGTGACATTGACTTGCACATGCTTTGATTATAGGATAAGTTCTTTCCCCATTTCCTTAGATCATAGACATTCTGATCCAAGTTATTGTATTCTTTATCTTCAATTTAAATAGAATATTTGAGCTCAATCAGATAAATAACAAAATTGAGACGTAGTCTCCTTTTCTTCTTATTCATAATTGTCATGCCTTTCCCTGCCTTCCCACGCTCAACCCTGGCAGGGCCTCCAAGACTTCTTCCACACGACTACCTCCGTAGGCACCTGAGAAGGGTGTTTGCGTCATGAGTCTCATTCTTTCTGTCTGTGACAAGAACCTTGGGGTCCTGGCTCCGTAAGAAATGTATTGTCTGGTGCCTTGGCAACCCAAGACATTTGAAAACTAATTCAGTTTTTTTGCCTGCTGTAGGTACTCAACGTAACTCAAAACCCGCAGGCCCTGCAGTAAGAACAGAGGCTCTCAGAGTGAGTCCAATTGGGAACAAAATGAAAGAAACAGGAATAAGAATAAAGCTCACCTTGCTAGAATCAACCTTATTCCATTCAATCTCACTTAATACAAAGAGAATGACGTGAAAATATAATGCATTCTGATATGAGTGCCTATGTTAAAAAAACTCCAGTGCTCATCTGGTTCCTTCTCTGCATTTCCTTTCCGTACCAAGAGCACTTTTCAGAAGTCAAAACAGCAACAGCAAAATATCCCACTTAAACACAAAAAGAAACTAATTTTCAAAAATCATCAGAAAAAGTTCTGTTTTCTTCTTTTCTCCAAAGAATAAAAGCACTTTAGAGGCATTTGGCTCCCGATTTTACACCACCAATAAGCACATGAGCTGCGGTGCCAGCCGCTAAGTGGGTGGAAGGCTACCCCCGGGCCTGATAGGACAGCAAGCTGGGGTGACACGACTCCAGGCTGCACATCCTCTGTTCCCTTCTCTCTGGAGACAGCAATGGCTGAGATCCAGGAATGACCGGTAGGCAGGATGCAGGAGATGTAGCTTCATGCTCTGAGCAGCTCAGAAGAAGACCATGTCATCCACTTCACAGGAGTCTAGAGACTCCTGAAGGGTGAGTCTGAGGCCTCTGCAGGCGGTGAGAGCACAGCTGGCTTCACAAGCAGGGAACCTCGTGGTCATACAGAGCCATGCTTTGCTTGGTTTATGCTCTGCTATGGCTGTCCTGAAATTTTTAATATTATGGACAAGGACCCTGCATTTTTGTTATACTTGGGCCCCACATGTTATGTAGCAGGTCCTGGGTAGGAGGCAGGATAGCGAATAATCGAGAGCAGGTCTGTGAATCCTGGCTTTGGCCAGCCCTGTCACCTGGAGCAACTAACATGACTTTCTAAGCCCTGTTTCCTGTTGTTGAACCGGAGTTCACAATACTTGCTACCTCGTGGGCTAACGTACTGAACACGTGCCGTAAGGTGTGTAGAGCACACAGCACATGGTACTATCTAATGCAAGCTGTCAAGCTGAGGGGCCCAATTATTATTTGTGACCTGAACTCAATATTATGAATGTGGCACGGATGAGTTCAGAAAAACCAAGTCTCACCTTAATCACTTATCTAATATCTCCACACATTTAGACCCTGCCTCTAAATTATACTTTTACTTCCATCTTAAAAAATATTCCCTACCATTTGATCTAAAATATTCTAACTGCATTTTCACTTGCAATTTATTCTTTGAAGAAAAATGTAGTTAAAACAATTATAAATTTTTGAATCGGCGGAAGCCCTAACAAGACCATTTCTTTCAGTGGAGGACTGTAATTCCTGTTCTATGCCGCAGTATCTGGAACAGTGCTAGCAGAGAAGGTAGTCACAAATCCATTTGACTTCTAATGCAGGAGAGAGAAATTGTCTAGGACAGTGTCTCAACTGAAGAATATTTGTTGCATCTCAATCCATGCACACTCACACACACACAACACTGAAACAAAAGATTTATGCAACATAAAACAATTCATATGTTAAAACTCTAATCCCCAGTACTTCAGAATGTGACCATATTTCAAGGCAGGGCATTTAGAGAGGTGATTAAGTTACAATGAGGCTGTTAGTGTGGGGTCCTAATCCAATAGGCCCGATATCCTTATGAGAAGAGAAAGATGCACCAGGGATGCGTGCACAGAGGGAAAACCATGTGAGGCCACATTGAGAAGATGGCCATCTGCAAGCCAGGGAGAGAAGCCTCGGATGAAACCAACTCTGCGGACGCCCTATCTTGGACTTCCAGCCTCCAGAACCGTAAGAAAATAAATGTCTGTTGTTTAAGCCAGCCAGTCTGTGGTGCTTGTTATAGCAGCCCTAGCCGGCTAAGACAAGGGCCTTCAGTTAAACATGGCTGACTGAACACACGTGTTTGCCTTGCTGCCCCACAACATACTCTTAAATGATAGTGAAAGGTGAAAATGCACAAACTACAAGAAAAAAGAGAATGGAAACAAAGATGAGAGCCACACTATTTGGAAGCTGGAAAACACAGAACTTCTTTAGCAACCAAAAAAGGCGAAATCTAAGCATCGGGGGTCCCTAGGAAGTCACTCTATGCCACAAACCCCAGATTGACCTGAGAATTGGGGAACTGTAGACAGGCATGCCCCTAAACGTGGATTGAGGGTAGAGGAGAAAAAAGGACACCCAACAAATCTGACTGAAGCAGCAGGACTCCCAGCTGCCCAACCCAGCTGGCATCTGGAAGCTCCCTGCTGCCTCCTCCTCCTCCGCGCTCACCTGTGGGCTTCTGTCATCAGGGGCTGCAGGCACAGTGGAGCACAAGTATGCTGGGTGGAAACAGGAGATCCCGTGAAAACCATACAGTGGATGGTGGGGGAAGGAAGAAATGCGGAGGAAACAGAGACAATGCAGAAAGCAGAAATGTTTTTCAAAAATGCATATTTAATATCCTCAGAAATAAGGGGAAACTTGGCATCAATTGAAACAAGTAGCAGCATGAAATCCCACAGTACAAAGGTAATATTATTTATTGATTAAATCTTAGCGTTTCACTCTCAGCCCCACATAGTGCAATAGATCGCCCCCTCTACCTGGAAGCACTTCCATTCCTTGCATTCCAGGACACCCACTCAGGAGGTGAAGGATGCTCAATTATTTTACCACCACGCAAAGAAACTTATCCTTGATGCTTTCTCCTTCTTTGATGCCTGACCCTTCAGGCTTCTTGAGCAGAATTTAACGAAACAGTGGGAATGAAAATGCTCATCGAGATAAGAAGATGTAGGTTTCCTTTCACCTGTATGTCAGGGTGGCTGGTTTCCTCTGTGATTGCCCAGCCCCAAACCAAGGGGTCTTCCCAGAGAAGCCAAGACCAGCTTTGATGTGGCGTAAGGAACGTGAGTTGCTCCCATTCCAGGCGGAGACCAGTGTCCTCGGGGGAGAACTACAAAACAGGTTCTGCTCCAATTTCTAAGAACCGTTTGTAGTGAGTGATACCATGTAGAGCTGTGACTGTTTAGAACCAAAGATAAGGACAGAGTTGTGGTACTTTCCTATGCACATATGAGCACAGGTAAGAACATACAATCCTGGTTTCGATAAGTAAATCTTTCCCATTTAATGCAACTGCTCTGGAAATGCTATACACAGATGGAAAAAGGAAAGCAGAGTGGGTCATAAGTTATGCAGACAACAAGTGTCATTCCCTACTTTCTTATTACTGGTTACCTGGATGTGCTCCGACTCTCTATGACTGAGGGGGTATGTGTGTGTGTGTGTGTGTGTGTGTGTGTGTGTGTGTATGCACATGTGCTTTTGTGTGTCTAGGCTCTAGAAAGTCTCTTTAGCAGAGATCCGTCTTCACTTTGGGAGTCATAACAGAAGACTGTTATTTGATCTCGAAAAAGCAAAGACAATTTTTGAAAAGGAAGATTCAAAGCCACCAAGTGCCAATGTGATCTGGCTGGTGCTTTGGGTGACTCATTTGGCTCATCTTCATGATCTGAGGCCCGGGCTCTCACTGAAAGCCTCATTGGGATTTGGATCCCCAGGCATAGAGGGTATGGGAAGGCTTATCCGACTGGATCCACCCCTATGTGCTCCTGGGGCTTGTCCAGATTCCATCAGATCTCAGCTCTCCAGATGCTTGGTCCCTGTGTAGATATGATATTATGTTAAGGAAGGATTCACAAACTCAGATTGCTGTGAGTACGTTTCATTCACAATTTCTCTTCTCCAAATGGTGTTGTTTGTTTCCAAACTAATTGTGGAGGGGGTGGGGTGTAGGGTTGACCTTGAGGATGTGTAGATACCACAACTGTAAGAGTTTGAACCTTTAATTCTAAAATGCCACAAGACAGTGTGTTGTTCCACACCTGTACCTTAATGCCTCAGGCACTGCACCAACTGGATCTCAAAGAATGTGTGAACAGTATGACTGTCACCTGCACGGTCTTTAAATCTATACCAGTTTTCCTCCTCGTTCGTGTTTTTCTCTCCATCAACACATTCCATCCTTTCCGGAATCTTCCCTGTCTTAGACTATATGTAACTGAACTAAATTTTAGCATATTAAATTCATTGAACTGGAAATTGCTATTTCCCATTACTAAGCTGAATACCAGATAAGTAGGATTATTCTATTTCTCTCTTAAACAGCAAACAGAACTAAATTACATTTTTATTTACATGATGAAAAAAGTGGTTGTGTATGTGTTGTGTGTAGACCCTCACTCAAAGAAAGCTTCCCCATTCCTATAGAATGTTACACACCTTTGATGAAATACTTTTCAATAATATAAGAGCCTCCAGTCATGTTTGAAGAGTCTCTTTGCCCTAAGAACCTGGCAGCCTCATCCGAGTTTATGTTGCCAGGAGCAATGCATTTTCGGGTCCACAGTGAGCTGTCATTTAACGTGTGGTGAACTGAAGAAAAACTTTGTTGTAATTTTTTTTGAGTTAGTCTGTAAAGCCATATTTCTAAAATTCGCTTTCACAGTGAACTAGAGTTAGAAAGAAAAAAAGGCATTCCAATTTTAAATATTTCTTTGTTTACATTCTACAACTTGTAGAGGGCTATCCATCTTCACTGCAGTTCAAGGTTTAAGAATAAAAACTTTCCAAAAGAAGCAGTTATAGCATTTAGATGTGAAATACAAATCAATTAGATACAAATTATATTTCCAATGCACTTTCTCACAGAAGAGATTAAAAGTAAGAAATCAAAACAGAAGTTTTCCTGTATCTCTAAAAATAATGGATGCTAACACCACCATCACCAAAAAAAAACCTAGTTCTAATTGCTATTTCTTGATGTTTTCATATACCTGCACCAAAAAGAAACACTATGTCAGAGTTGATAAAATCAATTTCCCCTAGAATTTTTTATTTTATTTTTTATTTTTTTGCCGGAAGAAATGGCTGATAGCTAATGGCTCGTGGGTGTTCATCGAGTGATTGGCAGAGGCCACATGTGTTCAACAGGAGTAGCTCCAACAGATCCCTCTTGATTAGTAAAATTACATTAACCTTGTGGAGGACGAAAACTGCCGTTCCATAAGTTTTAAGAGCAAAAGAGAATCTAAGAGCAATTTAATTTGGGGAAACAGAATGTAATGAGGCTCAAACAACCTAATTTATCCCAAAAGCAGATAAAGTAATTTTAAGGTTGGTGTTTTCACAATCAGCCAAGTGTTGGAGTTGTTGTTTTATGATTTTCAATGTGAAAGCCATGTGATTTGATTACCCTTTGCAGAAGCCCAGAAACCAGGCAAAACCTTGGTTCTCATCCAGGGCAGAGCTGAATTTGCTGAGTGCTGGCTGATCTCTCTCGGTTGCCAGACTGAAAACATTTTTTCAAAGACAAATTTTCGGAAACACCCATTTATCTCCGTGGGCTTCACATAAATCACTGAAGACTCTGCAGCACAAGGACTCCATGGTCCTCACGTCCTGCTCCTTACGTGGCAGGCACAGCTCCGCTTGCCAGGCAACTGCTGGGCCTCTTCCACAGTGTGACAGGAATCAGATCGGAGCAATTATCAGCAATTCTGGGGCTTGGGAGAGATTTAATGCCTTGGGGCATTACTGGTGTTCAGTTTGCAGACTCAAGTAGCCAGGGGCATTGTCAAGCTCTACAGAGCATCACACAGAGGCGTGGGGGAGGAGCTTCCTCCCGCCTTTTGCTGTCTAGTTCCTTCTCAGGAACTGCTGCCAGTACATAAGCCTACCAGACAGTAGAAAAATGGTTCTCTTTCATCACCTAGGCTCTCTGATCAAATGGCAGGTCTATATCTTCAAGGCAAGCTACTCTATTTTTAAATGGAGAAATTTCTAGAAGAGTTATTATCCAAAATACTCTGAGATTTGTTTGCTTGTGTGTATTTTGAATAACATTGTCATAAATATATAGGAATACTGTAAGACATCTATAAAAATTAACTATAGAGCTTGATAAATTGTCACAAAAATAAACAACTCTTCTCAACAACCATCTGACAAAGAAATAGAATCGATAAGCATCCTGCAAGTACTTCTGATGCCCCTTCTCAATGGCCATCCACCCTCCTCCTGAGAAGTTGCCACTATCTTGACTTCTATCACCACAAATTAGTTTTGCCTGCTTTTGAACTTTATATAAATGAAATAATCTAGTATTTAGTCTTTGTTCAGTGTTGCTTCTTTGCTCAATATTATGTTTGTAAAATCTATCCACATTGTTGCATGTGGCAGTAGTTCATTAATTTTCATTGCTTTGAATATTCCTTGGTATGAACATAACACTATTTATCCGTTCCATTATTGATGGCAATTGAATTTTTTACAGATGTGGGCTATTACAAATATTGTTACTATAAACATTATTTACAGATTTTTTGGGGTACCTATGTGGGCATATGTTTGGCATTGTATTACTTATCTAACGCTACATGACAAATATACAAATCTACCCAAAATTTAATGTGGTGAACAATAATCCTTTGTTGTCTTTCATGGTTTTGAAGGATCAGGAGTTTTGGAAGGCTCAGCTGGGCAGTTTTTTCTTGTGGTCCCCCCTGTGGTTGCAGTCAGATGACATCTGGGACTGAAGTCATCTGAAGTCACAACTCACATGGCTGGTGAGTGGATGGTTGGCTCTTGGCTGGAACTCAGTTCTTCTCCATGTGGGCCTCTCCATGAGGCTGCTTAAGTATCCTCGTAACTAGTTTTCCCTGGAACAAGTGATCCAAGAAAGCAGAGACGTCCCTGAATCTATTTCTATTTTCCATTTTGCCTCTTGGCTTTTACTCATTTATTTCTGCCTCCTGGTGGACCTTAAAATTGTTTGCTGAATGCCAGAAATTGAGTATGGAAATGAGTAGAAATATTTGAGTTTCTTTCTGTGGTCATTTCCTTCTAATGAAGATGTGTTTTTCTTTATTTTGAAGACATTTGGATGATGAGCAGTTAACTTCAATCCAGGCATGGATTTATCTGGTTGAAATCGTACTCTCATTTTCTGTTTCTGGGGTTCTTCCTGAGAATCTGGGCAGTTTATGAAGGCAACTCCTCCTTTGCAGGCCTTGAACTCCAAGTTTTGTCTCCCTCTCCATATCTCTTTGCTGAAACCTGCTTAAAAATCAGCAAATGTCTGAAGGAAACAGAAAGTCATGCTCATCTTAATACATTTCCCTTTTTTCCATGATTGTGTCCCCTCAAGTCTTGGATGCCTTAGTAACCCTTAACTCCAAGTTTTGTTTCAGCTGCCAACATTAGCTCAGGTCCCCAGACTCTCGTTTGCTGCTTTTTGCTCAGATCTTTAGTCTCTGGGTCCTGCAATGCTTATAATTAACAAATGCCTTAAAGAGTAAGGTATCACAGAATGCTAGACTCATCTCAGTGAGTTTCTCTGAGACACTGTGTTGTAGTTTCTGGCTGCCTAAGTAATTCTCTGATGCACATAAGCAAATATGGGGTTTTTTTTCCTCAAGATTTTGTAGTTGTTTTCAACAGTGGGTTGATCTGAAAAAGAATATTACACCATCATCAGAAGCAGAACCCGTATAGGTTTTTAAGCCAGATGTGCATTTGGGATGCTGAAACATTCAGAGAGAGGAAGAATCATAAATGTTGTAGTAGGTAGAATAATGCTCACCCCAAAGATGTCAACATTTTAATCCCCAGAACCTGTGAATATGTTAGATTACATGGCAAAGAGGAATTAAGGTTGCAGATGGAATTAAGATGGCTAATCAGTTGATCTTAAAACAGCAAGAATAACAGTGGGCCCAATATAGTCAACAGGGTCCTTATAAGTAGGAGGAGGAGGCAGAAGACAAGTTAGAGTCACAGAGAGATTTGAAGATTCTAAAGCTGACTTTACAGATGGAGAAAGAGCGCCATGAGCCAAGGGATGCTGCTGGCTTCTAGAAGCTAGAAAAAGCAAAGAGGAAGATTCTCCCGTAGGCTCCAGAAGGAATGGGGCCCTGCCAACATCTTGGTTTTAGCGCAGTGTGGCTTCTGACCTCCAGATCTGTAAGCTAACAGATTTGTGTTGTTTTAAACCACTAATTTTGTGGTAATGTGTTACAGCAGCAATAGGAAACTAATACAAGTATGTCCCATGGTGTGCTATTATATGTAGCTTCTTTAGTTCCCCCAAGAAAACTGTAATTCAGCTCTTATTCCACAGGAAAGGACATGGCAGAGCATTCCAGGCTGGGCAGATAAAATTAATGGCATATTTGTATAGCGCTACAGTGACACTGAAAATACAAAATGATCAACAAAGAAATTAAGCTTTTATTAAAATTTCACAGGGTTATCACATCAGAATAGTCCTCTTCCAAATCAACGGCATGGAAGGGAGAGGGTAGGAAAAGGACATTCTCTTGGTTCAGACACGACCTCCTCCAGGTCGCCCTTTCACATGTTCCAGTGGCAGCTCAGCCTGGCCCAGTGTCTGGGGTTTTATTGCAGTGAACCCTAACTGTCCGATTTTTCAAATCCCGCCTAGTCTTCAAATTTCTAAAGGGCAGGCATGGTGTCTTATTCGGTGCTGTATTTTGACTGTAGTGAGAACTACAGATGCATAATTGACAGATATTGGTTGAAATGAATTTAACTAAGAGGAATGGAATGGACTGGAGGAATGGAGGAATTGAAGAACTCACGGGGTAAATTGGTAGAGAAACTTAATAATATTTTGTGTTCACCACAATAAATAATAAAGACATAAACTAAATGAAAACAATATTGGTTCTAGTCCACTTTTAAAGAGTAAATACTCAGCAAGTTTTTATTATTATTATTATTATTTAAAATGCTCTGCAGACACCGTGCCACTTGCTGTGTCTCTCTTCACATGCCAATGCCCAGTTCTGTTTCCCCACCCCTTCACCCCTCCATGGGCTGAACTGTAATTTGGAAATGTTGAAATTCCAGTTCTTGTGGATTGTGGAAAATGTAGAGGGAGAAATTCATGTATGCTAGAACTTTTCAAGGAGAGAGGAGCTTTCGTTTGGGGATATTTGGGGATAGAGTTATATGCATATAAATAAAGATACAGATATTTTTGTTGTTAGTGCCATTGAGTGGATTGCTCTGCTGTTTTCATAGGGTTTGCATGGCCAATTTTCTTGGAAGTGGGTGGCCAGGTCCTTCTTTCTAGTCTGTCTTAGTCTGTCGTTTCTCTGAAACTGTCCACCATGGGTGGCCCTGCTAGTATTTGAAATACTGGTGGCATAGCTTTCAGCATTACAGCAACAAGCAGCCTCCCCAGTGTGACAACCAGTGGTGGTGTGGTTCCCTGACCGGGAAATGAACCCAGGCTGCACCGGTGAGAGCACTGAATCTTAACCACTAGACCACTAGAACTGGCTAGACATAGATATGGACATAGATGTATATGTCCCAGGATTCTATTTCCTACTTTAATTTTAGGGCAACTCAGGAGGAAAAGGAGAATCATGTAGAGCTCACGATGATGCATTACTAAGAGAATGCAATAAATGGAGACAAGGTATCTTTAGAGCACTAAGGCAAAGAACATTAAGGCAAAGTGTCCAATGAGGAGGTGGGACAGGGGGTATTCAATGAAGGCTGGGAATACATTAGCAAAAAGCCAGAGGTCAGAATCAGGTGAGACAGAATATGCAGAGCTAACTGGATACAGGACAAGTGTTAGGTTAAAAAGTAAGTGGAGGGGGCCGGCCTGGTGGCATAATGGTTAAGTGCACACACTCCCCTTCGGCAGCCCAGGGTTCACAGGTTCAGATCCCAGGCGCTCACGTACGCACTGCTTGTCAAGCCACACTGTGGCGATGTCCCATATAAAGTAGAGGAAGATGGGCACGGATGTTAGCTCAAGGCCAATCTTCCTCAGCAAAAAGAGGAGGATTGGCATTGGAAGATGGCTCAGGGCTGATCTTCCTCACACACACACAAAAAAAAGAGTGTGTCAGAAACAAGATCTAAGAACAATTCAAGATGGAGGAGCTCACAGCCTAGCAAGACAGGGAATGCTCAGGGGCTCTGTGAGAAAGACTGAGGCAGGAGAATCACAAGGTCAACGATGCATGAAATGTCCTCCCCCCCCGCCCCCCACAACACCAGGCTGGTACTGTCTTCTACTAGGTAGGAATTAATTTCTGCAAGGTTAATCGTGGCTCTGCTAAAGGGGAGTGGGCAGGTACCTGGGAATACCTGATGAGGTGACAAATTTGGGAGAAGAGACGGGTGCACCTGTGGAAAATCAGGCCTCAGTGGACAATGGGGTGGGAGGGGGTGGCCATGCAGAGAATGCCTGGCAAAATTCCTCTCGGAGACCTGCTCAGTCAAAGAGTCTGGACCACCCTATGTTGACATTTTTTAGCAAAATAAAGATCTCGACAACAACAACAACAAATGTTCAAGATAAGCAGAAAGATTCCTGTATGTATTTGAATGTAAGCAACTAAGACAGAAGGAAAGAAGCAAATACAAAGTTCTTAGGCCAGACTTAAAATAAAATGAATGCTGTAAGACCTCCTTCTTCAATAAGACATTTGGACATTGAATTCCAACTAATAAAGCAGAAAGAACTAAAAGAGTATGGAGTATGGTAAAATACCACAGGTCTCAGTTACCTAAAAATATCTCTGAATAAAATGAGCAGAAAGTCAATGAAGTTGAAATCGGTGTCAGCAATATTGATGGGTTAGTGCTTATGAGCTCATTAATAGAACTGTTTCTGTGCTGGCTTAGCATTCATTACTGTAGTTCCATCAAAGCAGGCCCAAATAATTGCATCAGGAGAGAGACCTGAAAATATTTTGCTTTCTTAGACGTCTATTCATTTTGAAATTAATATGTATGAATGAAAGCAATGTGTATTAATGCATATTCCATCCATAATTTATTTTTGTCGGCTCTTTGCAGAATTAAATATTCTTAGCAAATTTGCCGTCATAGCATGAGCATTTTAATAGGCAATTCCAAACTCTAGTGATTGGAAACCAGATATATTATAATAGCCAACCTTTTCCTGACACAGTTTAGCTTAGTGTTGCTTGCATAGCTGAAATTAGGGACATGGAGCCTTATTCCTGGTCTTCTTGCTCTCCCTTTCCCTTTTTCTATACAGTGAAAGGCACCAAGGCATCAGTAGGGTCTGATTTTGTGTGAGATAGCCTGAGGAACAGACCTTTCTCTTTTTGATATGCAATGCTTATTGACAATGGATGATTCTTTAGGCACATTCTTGGTCCCTTGGCAAAATTATCTCCATGTGTGGTGCATACATGGAGACTTCGTAATCTCCGTGTTTGTCTTCCACTGTGGGAATATTGCTGTCATTCTGAACTTAATGGTTGAGTCAGAGCTAGAACTTAAGTTTAATTTTGTACTCTATTTGAAGAGTGCTATTAAACAAATTTGTAGTAGAAATAATATTTCAAGTAAATACTCAAAGTGCTTAGATTAAGAACACTGTTATCTAGCACATTCAAGTGTCTAGAAGCCTCTATTTACTTGTAAACACTTGGCATATAATTAGCAGTCACTCTTGTTTCTTTAAGAAGTTTCCTTATGAACCCCTTCTAGATAAGTTGTTTCCAGTGTGGCTCTGTTTAATATCTGCACCCCTGAAAGTAACAAAATAAGTTTCCTTGAGAATTTTCCATACTTCCACTTCCAAGTAGATAAAACTGAGGCCATTGAACAAATATGTATTAATTCATTCTGCAGATACGTGTTGAGACCTGCTCTCTACAAGGCGCTATGCCAGCCACTTGGGCATGTGGGGAGGGAAATCTTTGTCGCCTTCACCTTTATCCGACTTGTAGTACTTCAGTGTGTAGTGTGTAATGCCTCCAGTGGGGACACAAAGATGATAGCATGAAACGGTGTCTGCTTCCCTCTAGAAGGCCACAATCAATGAGGAGAGAGAAATCAACGTGTACAAACAATTAGAGTATGAGCGTTGCTTTATTCTTCCTAAATTCTTCTCCAGTTCTCACTATTTCCAAGAAGTTCCTTCCTATCAACCCTCCTGGTCCTTTCCTAGTCCAGGTGAGATAATATTTTCAGCATACAATACCTGAGGCCAGAGAGGTTAAGAAACGTGAGTGCTAGAAGGGAGCAAGGTCTACAGAAGGTACTCTTCACCTTCATGCAATAAATGGTGATTGCAAAGGCTTCAAAATATGTGCTCTTGGGACCTCTAGCTCCATTAATATGTACTGAGGACTCCCTAATTTCAGCTGTGCAAACAAAGCTAATGTAAACTTTGCCAAGAAAATGCTCATGATTAAAATTGATCTAGACTTTAACTACTACTGCTAAGAATTGCTATTTACAATATTAGTTAGTAAAACTGTGACCTTTATACAAATATTTATTTATAGTTTAAAGTGGCAAAATTAAATGATTGCATGTTAACATACATAATATATTTCTGTCGAAAATAACTATATTTTCCAAAACAACCAAAACTTAGTCAGAAGATGGAATTGTTTTACGTTTTTGCAAATTTTTTGTCTAGCTTAATAGAAGACAGGTGGATTCTCAAGCTGCTTCTGCATTTAATCTATTGAGGTACCACAAATCAGGTGTCTCTCTATATTTCCACTGCACACTTGGAAAAGAATGAGTTTTTAAAAGCAAATAATCTTAGTATTATTATGGAAATGGTTTTGACCTTGCAGACCCCTCAAAGGTCTCAGGGTACATTCCCAGGCCACACCTGGAGAACCATTCATTTACTGATGGCCATCATGTCTTAGGCACTGTGCATGGGGAATTAAAGAGAATTAAAGAGAGACATCAGAAGTCTCAAAAGCAGTGAAAGAAGATTGCTATGCGATTTCTTTTTTTCCCAGCTTTTTATTATAAAAATTTTCAGACAGCAAAGTTGACTGGATTTTATTATGAATGCCCATATACCCACTACCTAGATTCTACCATTAACATTTTACTATATCTACCTTTTCACATATATGGCCATCAATCCATCCCTCCCTCCATCCATCAAACTATTTTATTTTTAATGCATTTCAAAATATATTGCAGACATCAGCACACTTCCGCTAAAAGCTTCAGAGTCTATAGGATTGACTAGACTCAGTATTTGTGAACATGTTTTTTTCTTTTGATGTAAATTTTACCTATAATGAAATGCACATCTTAAGTGTACATTTATTGAGTTTCGATAAATGCATACACCTCTGTAACCCAAACCCCTGTCAAGATACAGAACGTTACCATCACCCCGGAAAGCCCTGATGTTGCTTCTCAATCTCACCTACATTTCCGTAGGTACAACCACTGTTCTGATTTTTTCTACATAGATTAGTTTTGCCTGCTATAGAACTTCGTATAGTCTGTACTCTTGCATAAAACATCTTTCACTCTGTATAATGTTGTTTGCAATCAATCCATGTTATTGCGTATCTTAATCATTTGTCCCTTTTTTTGCTGAGTATATTTCCATTGTATAAGAGTATAATTCCATCATAGGTATGTATCAGAATTTGTTTTTTCTTTCTTCTAGTGATGGTCACCTACACCATTTCCAGTTTCTGTCTATTGTGAATAAAGCTGTAACCGTGTGCCCTCCAGGAGTAGTTCAACTGACCTGATCTTATCAACAGAGTAATTAAGAGCAGTTTTTTGGGACCTGAGACTCTTTGTCCAGTTCAGGACAGTTGAGACCACCAACCCAACTGAGCTTGTGCAAATGCTCGACAAGTGGACTTTTTGACATCAAGGAGCTAAAAACTTCACCCTCAGATCATGGTAACTCCACCATTTTCTGAATATGCATCCTATGAAGAGACATGAAGCTTTACGACGCTTGTGCAGATCATCAATTACCTCACTTCTCCTCACCTCCAATCATCTATCTCCACACTTCAGACCACCCTGCCCTTCATCCCTTAAATTATGCCCCAAGCTCTGAATCAGGGAGACAGATCTGAGGGCATACAACCGTGTCTCTTTGCAGATCGATCAAGCAATAAAGTTGTTTTCTTTTCCCAAAAGCTGATGCCGTAAAAATATTGGATTTTTATGTGCGTTGGTTAAGAGAATCCCAATTTTGTGCGATAACAAAGCTGCTATGAACACTTTTGTACAAGTGTTTTTGTGAACACATATCCTTATTTACTTTGCATAAATGCTTAGTTACAGAATGGCTAGGAATGGTTAGTGTTATACGAAAACTGCCAGAACTTTTCTTACATGGTTGTACCATTGTTTCCCCATCAATAATGCATGAAAGTGTTGGTTGTCCAGGTCCTCACCAACGTTTGGTGTTTTGGATCTTTTTTAAAATCTCTGCTGTTCTAGGGGGTGTGTAGTGGTCCCATTGTAGTTTTAATTTGCAGCTTCCTGATGGTTAATGATGTTGAGGACTTTTCATGTGAGTTTGGCCCTTTAGCTGTGGGAATTTCTGATTTGCTTCTGCCTGGGGGATTCTGAGAAGGCTTCATGGAGGAGATAGAAGAGGCTTCCATGGGAGAAATCAACCAGGAAGACTTCTATGGCAGACTAAGAAAAGGGCAGAAAAGGAAAAGCACCAGGAGTGTCCAGAGAAGAGAGAGGAATTTGGTTTTGGCTGGAGAGTCAGGTTGCATATCCCTCACAAGGGAGTCATGGGACAGGCCCTGAAGGGGTAGTGGGTGATTTATACAAGGCCTTGGAGTGTATTAAATGGGAAAATTAAGAAGCTTAAGTTTATTTGGTAATTCAGATTTAATGAAAATTTCAAGCAGAAGAATTAAATGTTTGGATTTTTCTGTGCACAAAAGAGATGAGAGAGAGAATAATATCAGGTAGCCAGTTAGAAGGTTAATGTAACAGTCAAGACGTGAGAGGTGAATGAGAGTTTGAGTTAGGTGATAGAATCAAGAATGGAAAGGAAACAATGGTTTCAGGGCATCAGAGGGAGAATTCATGACAGTGGGTTCAAGGCAGCATAGGGAAACTTCATGACACTGTTACTGAGATGTTTGGGGGAAAGGAAAGGAAGTCCCAGAGATGAATCTGAGGCCTTTGCCCACATGAGAGGTATGATAGTGGTGTCATTGCCATAGATAAATGAGCATAATTGTTCAAAACAGAAGGCCTGGTTCAAACCCAGCTTTCCTTTCTGGTTGGGTGACCATGGGAAGTTATTCAACCTATCAATGCCACAATTTATTCATTATAAATGAATATAATTAGACTACCTACTTCATAATGTTATGGGGATTAATTCACTTAATGCATTTTTTATTCCTTCAACAATTATTTATACTCCTGAAATGTAGAGTGGAATGCATAATACATTGTAAGTACTCAGTAAATGTTAGGTCTCATAATAATACACAGGAAATTGAGACATGTTGTTGAGGGGGGAGTTTAGTTTAGGCATTCTGCATTTGAATTGTACTCTGCTATGGACAAGTTACCTTTGCTTGTATTACTCCATTTAATTCTCCAAACCATGTGATCTGGGTATTGTTACCCCAACTTAACTCACCTGTGGTAGAGACAAGAGACAGGGAGATGAAAATCATCTGAAACCACTACCCAGAGGGAGCTCAGATTGGGGGGTGGGGGTCATGGAGGGAAGAGAAAGGATGCTCTGCAGACGGGACTTCAGGTGTTCTCCAGGTGGATGTGCAAGAAGCCTGGATCTGGAGAAATGTGTCATGAGTGGGAGGGATGTGCAGTGTCCAGACTCAGAGATATGGGGACTTCTTGCTGATTAACATAACCATTCCAGCTCCGTATCCCTGACCCCCCCCACCACAGAATTTATTTCCTCTCTATTAGGCCCAAGGATTTCTTCTTTCCTGCTTTGACGCCTCCTTTTGAGTTCTCCTTCTTCTTTCTCCCAAGGCTGTCTGCAAAATGGGACACCTTGACACTCCTAGGAAGACTGATGTTCCAGCTGGTAAGATCTGGTAAGTGCACATGATACTAACTAACAAAATAACCAGAGAACCCACCAAGGGGCTAGCATTACCTATCTAGGCAATGGACTAAAAACTGCCAAACAAAGAAAGTTTTATTCAATGTAGGAACCTCTGCTCATGAAAGAAACTTATGTAATCTACTTGGATCATACATAAAAGACTTGTATTAAAATAGAGCTTCTCAGAAAAAAAAATAATAATGACCTTCAAAATCTTCGATCAGAGCACAACAAAGAGAACTCTAAGAGGGATAACCACCGATGATGCCTCAAATGTCCCATACATTATTAATGGTTTCTGAGAGCAGAATGTTCTCCACAACTCTGTCATATTTTGAAATGGAATTCTCTGAAAAACACAAGTCAGTTAGCATTTATTGGGAGATATTGACTGAGTCAGAGTTAGACAAAATAGTATTCGTACAATATTTATTTCACAATCAAATTCTATATATCTGTCAAGGTGGGAGTTAAGTACTTGTTATTTCTTCAGATAAAAATGACTTTCAACCTCAATTTGGGAGACTCCAGTACCCATTGTTGGTTTATAGGCAGCAGTGATGGGCTTCACCCTTCTGCCCTGCTTGGCAGGAGGATTCCCCAAGAACCACATGACCTTCCTTTCTTCTCTCCTTCTGCCTCGGAGTCCTGCAATCAGCAGAATAATTATCCAGGGATAGATTGTGTGATTTCCCATCTTCCATGCAAATAAAAAGGACATGTTTTCCCAGTAAGCTCGCCCACACCCCCAGTAGAGCTCGCTGCGCTGCTTTA
Organism: Diceros bicornis minor; assembly: GCF_020826845.1. Classification (NCBI taxonomy): domain Eukaryota; kingdom Metazoa; phylum Chordata; class Mammalia; order Perissodactyla; family Rhinocerotidae; genus Diceros; species Diceros bicornis. Next base: position 57,669,995 of record NC_080759.1, read on the forward strand.
GGATTCTATAATAAGATAAACTGGCTGCAAGTTCAAGGATAGAGCATCTTTAATTTTGTCACCTTCAGATGTCATTCCACTGCTGCATTTTAGTATTTTGAGCAAGATAAAGGATCTTGAAAAAATTACTACTTAAATATGCATTCAAGCAGTCTCTTAATAATTAGGAATTTACGTGTCTGCATACTCAATGAGGTTTAGACATTCTGAGTCCCAGAACTTGCAACATGAAGTCATAAAAATTATTTTTATTTTTATCTGTCTTTCCACAAGTTATTTGTCTTATTGAAGAGATACTTACTGAGGTCCAACTATATCAACTGTGTGCTGGGTACTCCTCGAAGCTATGGGGGCACCAGATTAGAAAACTCGGATTAGATCTTTGTTCTTACGGAGCTTACATTCCGTGGGGGAAAGACACATAATAAACAAATATGTAATAAATATGTTAAAATCCAAGCCCACGACTGTGTTGATTGAGTCTAGGATTGTTGTGTTGATACTCGTTGTAGTATTAGTACTGCAGAGCATGAGGCCTCTGTCAAATGTTGTCAGATCCCACATCTCACAGGTGTCTCCAGAATCTATGCGGGAGGGGAGAGCGGAGGCTGGTTCGTCTGAATCAGTTATGTGGATCCCTGGTTAGAGACGCCATCAGGCTGGGCTTGGCCACGCAATGGGGCGAGAACAGTGAGCAACTGGGGTTTGGTGTGGGTTCTCCGTTACCTCTCCAGATGGGAGAGCACTAGGTATTTAAAACAACTGTTTTATCTGCTTGGAAAACACTGTTTATCATGTCAGAAATCACTGCGTGAACAGTGACAATTTACATGGATTGCATTGTAATGTGATTTTCCAAGACACATTTTATTTATACCTTGATTATCAGCCATTCAAACTGGAGCCTCGGGGCCTCTAAATCTTGGTCCAAATTGAGGAAGTTCCTGTGAACTGCTTGGAAAGCCATTATGACCCACTTAGTTTAATATATTTTAAAAGTATGCAGGCTGAGAAAAATGGAAAGCATTTTGGAATTCCCTGTGGGATGAATAGTAGAGGAGAAGTGATCCACTTTAGGTCTAAGGGACTCTCAACTTTGAAGGTGATTTAAACCATTTCACATGTTAAAGTCCTCAGCCATTCTTATTTCCTTGAGGATTTTAATGCTATTAGACTTCAAAATCCCGTTAAAATTCCCTTCCATCTACTCGTGAATCTCTCCTATTCCTTGATTCACAGATGTATGCTTTATCTGTTTAGTAATGCCAAAGAATTATTATTATTTTTATAATAATCAGATGAATGCCTAGTAATTTCTTAATTCTAAATAAAACTTAGAACTATTCTGTGTCTTTCTGAATTATATATACAATATTCATTAAAGCCACCATTGACAAAAGGTTTTGCTTGAGATTTGTTTTTTAAAATCCATATAAAAATAAGTGTTTTAAGAGTAGTAAGCATCTCCATACTTTATTTCTTGCCTAAACTAAAACCTGTTTGAAACTAAAATCCTTGCCAGGGCTGAGGGCAGGAGAAAGGTCCCAGTTAAATAAGCTGAAAGGGAGAAAGAGGCTCAGGCTCTTTAGGCTGACAGTGTGGCAACACAAAGGCGTGAAGACAAAAGAGCAGGGCAGCAGATATCATGAAAGGAATAGAATGATGAGCCCGTGTTGTCCTTTCCCATCGGAGTCCTCATTCATTCCTTATTTTGATTTTCTCTGAAATTCTCTCTTGCTGCAAAACACGGATACTGAGCAGTTAGAGGCTTCCAAAACAACGTTATTTTACTATGACCATACTCACAGGTCATCCTGGACCACATGGCTCTTAAATCAGAAATAAGATCCACAGCCCAGGCTCTGGACTGAGCAATGCCAGTTAGACGGTCCTGCAGTACATCGAAGTCTTGGATCAGGCTCATCGGGGGCACATTTCAAAAAACATCTGACATCTAGTTTCAAGTGTCCTGTGTTGAGAAATAATATTACATTCATCCTGGTCCTCATCCTTAGTGGGTAAGGATTAATCATTTTTCATTCAGTCTATAACTATGTGACTCCAAATTGTAGTCCTCAGTAAGTTATACTGAGAATCCATCCATATTTTTTCCATTTATCTATCTATCTATCTGTCTGTCTATCTATCTATCCATCCATCTATTATCTATCTATCATCTATCTATCTATCTATCTATCTATCTATCTATCTATCTAGCTGCGTTCCTAAATATATCCCTTTATCCTTTGGAAATACTTTGTAGGATTTAATCATATCCTCAGAAATGTTGTAAAAATCATGAAACAACTGATTGACTCATAAGCCTAGTGTCAATCATGTGTTTTAAGCACCAGTGCTATAAACCGTTCAACAATATGTGAAGATTGTTGTTACATTGCTCCTTTGCCTCTTGTTTTCTGACTTCAATAATTCTAGCTCGACCCTGTAATTCCCTATGTGGCTCATCGGCATTCACTCTCAGTGTGATGCTTGTACTTACAAGAGCACTGTGTTCTATGCTACACGACTTAAAGAATTCAACTCCAGAGACATGTATTCAGTATGTTCCAGACATTGCGGAGAACGTGGAACAGCACTCCAGGAGCTAGCAATCCACGAAGCAGGAGCAGAGGAGAAGGAAGAGCCAGGCATAAGCAGTACATGAAGCAACAGTGGGATTGCCTGGGCTGTGGAGGGAAGGATGCCAGCCTTGGGGGTTTATGAAGCTTAGGCCTTTGGGAGACGCATTGGCTCCTGGGAGGCACTTGATTGGTGATTCACTGCAAGCAGAAGAAAGGCAGTGAGAGCCAAAGAGTGGTACTGAGAATGGTGAGTATTCCCTAACTGAGGAAGCAGGGTATCTGAAGAGGAGGAAGAGAAGACAACATGGAGGCAGGCTGGTGACAAAGGGAAGTGGGGTGAGAAGGAGGATAGAAGAAAAAACCGGTAAGGTGTTTTCCTTATCAATTGCTGCATAACAGACCACACCAAAACTTAGTGGCTTAAAATACAACAACCAAAATAAACAAACATTTATTATGTTTCATGACGTTGTAACTGATTGGGCTTAGCTGGGAAGTTCTTCTGCTCCACGTGATTCCAGCTGGGGCTGTAGACGTTGGGGCTTAACCAGGATGGAACATTCAAGGTGGCTCATTCACGTGGTTGATTGCTGTTCCTGCCTGCCTACTAGGAGCTCAGCCGCGTCAGGATGGGGCCTTGGTGTTCCCCCATGTGGGCCTTTTCATGTGGATGGTTGGGCTTCCTGGCAGCACTGCAGCAGAATTCCAAGAAGGAGAATTCCAAGAGGGCAAGTCACAGTGAGTAAGTGCTTACCACGCCTCCTTTTGCATCAGCCTCGACGAAGGAGTCCCATTGGCCATATCTGGTCAATAACAATGCCCAGAGTCAATGTGGGAGGGAGCTACACGAGAACGTGAGTGCCAGAAGGTGTGGGGCATTGGAGCCTGTCAACATACCATTCGCCAGAGGTGTGCATTGAAGGATTCAAAGCAAAAATTCTTTAGGACCTCAGACAGATCAAAAGATCCGTGCACGATGCTGTCATAACGTTGGATATACCATTAGATGTGGAGGAAAGATACCATAAGTTTATAACAGACAAGAAAACCAAACTCAAAGAGCCCTGTCGACTCACGGTCTCACCACAACAAGGTGGATGAGCTGGACCACCGTCTCAAGTCTAGGTCTTCCTAATAGTCTGTTATTTCAAATAAGTGTGAAAGCAAAGTCAAACGTGTGTAAACAACATGCAAACATCTCCTTAGGGCATTGCTAAATGTTACTTGGCTGAACATAAAATGGAAACAGAAAGCTTATACTTTAGGCACAAGAAAAATAAAGTGATTTAAAAATGTCAAAGATTTGCATCTTAAAAAAAGATTTATATCTGTATATCTAAACACAAAAATATAATATATGTTGTAATATAGTTTTATCCTGTTGTATTTTACATATGAAAACGTCCTTGAGGCAACCCCTTGTGAGAAATGTTTTTCTGATGCTAATGTACTTGAAGCTGTTTTTTAAACACCAGACACACTCCCCTAAGGCACGTCAACTTCAGGGCCTTTCCACTTGCTGTGACCTCTACCTGGAAGTCTCTTCCCCTAGATGGCCACATGGTTTGTTTCTCATTCCTTCTCAGAGAGGCCGTCCTTGGCCACTTTATCTAAAATTGCCACCCTCCTCCCAATACTTTCCATCAGCCTGTTCTGCTTTATTTTCCTCCTTTGCACTTGTCATGGTAGCATACTACATATCCTATTTATCTTGATTATGGTCTGCCTCACCACACTGGAATGGAAGTTCCATGCGAGCAGAAACTTTGATCTGTTTCATTCTTTGTTATGCTTCTAGCACCTTGAACAGTGTCTGACATGTAGTAAGTGTCCAACCAATATTTGTTCAATGAATAAATCTAAAACAGGGCACGGGCTTTAGAGTGCAACAGACCTGACTCCAGTCTCCTCTACTTACTGCCTCTGTGGCTTAGATACATCACATAACCAAGCTTTTTGAACCTCAGTGTTCTCATCTATAAAATGGGCTAATAACACCCACTTCCATGTTGTAAAGAGGAAAAATAAGGAGGAAATGTGTGTCAAAATGGGTGGTAGGTCTGCAATAAACATCACTTGTTCTACTTTATCCCAAAATACCTTGCCTGACTCCCAGACACTTGCCATCAGGAAATCTAACACATGCTAATAAAGGTCAGAAAAAATGATGTTAAAAAATGGACCTAAAAATGCAAGCTCCACGAATGAGCAAGGGACGCGGCGCATGCTCGGGATGAGCTCCGTGGTGGAGGCAGCTCAGAAACGGTGTTCTGCCCTCCAGAGGAACCAGTCCAAACCACCCAACAAAGAAAAGTCATGATATCCTAAAGAATTATGCTCTGGTTTTGGAAATCACTGTGCCTTGAAATGTTACCTAGCAACACACGCAATGTAAGTGACTAAACAGCATCAGAGGTTGGAGCTAATGATCGTTAATGCTGCCCTGCTTCTTCGAGGAGCCCGGGCACGATCTGTTACCCCATTACTCCCTCTGACACAGTCGACTTCTCCCTGGTCCATTTTCCTCAGCTGTGTAATTAGTTGCCAAGAGGTGGCGCTGTCTAGTACATGGGAGAGAACAATCTAGTTCCAATGAGAAGACCCACACTCCCTGACCTGTGGGTTTACTATAGGTCGTTGCATGTGATCCCGCCTGATGGAGCAGGATGCTTTCCCAGAACCCTTGTCTCTTGTTGTAAACCGTGAAATACAGGAAATTTTCTAATTTGAAAGGAGCAGTATTTTATTGAATTTGTATATCTGCTCTTATAAATCTGATCATGTTTAGTCACTAGCACTCAAGCTTTCCTGCACAATCAGAAAATTATTGATATTGGCTTTTATTTTAAACTCTAGCTGGCAAAAACAATCTGAAGAAATAACCCGTTGACTGAGGACCCACCAGACTCAAGGAGAAGGGAGCAAATATCCACCCTCTTGAGTAATTAATGGTAGCATATCAAGATCCAGTGAACTCGCTTGAAAGGAGATTCACATCTCAGCATACGCAGCTGGTTGGGACAAAAGTAAACACTTTGTACAACTTGCACGTCATCTTAACAAAAATTCAGAGTGATATCCCATCATATTTACATCCCATTTTATTTATTAGACAATCTAAAACCACCAAACCATAAACATATAGTTTACAGAAATGTACAACATGAGGGTCTGGATATATGAGCATCATAGCTTACTTTCATGTCCATGGTCTGTTGGGAAGCATAAGGTGGAATGTGAAGACACCATGGTCCTTCTACTGGTTTACTCTTACCGGAACTACATTGGCAAGTCATGTCATTCTCCCAATTATTGCCGTTCTTTGGCCCGTTCAACAAAGAGCCTTGATCAAAATATAGGCTGCACAAAAATTGCCCAAGGGAATTAAAACATATTTTGTTTGAATAATGCTTTACACTGTTGAGCTAAGAGAAGGCAGTGGTGAGTCACAAAACTGAGACTTGGAATATCTGATTTGTTTTCTGCCATTTCCACTAAGAATCTAAAGGGAAAAAAGGAATTTCAATATATGTTCAGCTGCCAGTTATTTGAAGCATGAACAGTACTTGTAGGCCTTCAGTTGTGACTCAGTAGCTTATTTTTGAAATGATAATGCCTTTACACATATCAAATGATTAACTGTAATTTTAAAAATAAATATAGTACATTTTTACTTAGATTGTTTGTTTTCTTGTTATTGAGTTTTCAGAGTTCTTTATATATTCTGTATATAGGTCCTTTATCAGATGTGTGATTTGCATAGATTTTCTACCAGTCTGTGGTTTTTATTTTTATTCTCTTGAGTGCTTTTCAAAAGCAAACATTTTTAATTTCATAAAGTACAGTTTATCAATTTGTCCTTTGGGGGATCATACTTTTGTTGTCTAAGAAATCCTTGCCTAATCCGTGATCACAAAGGTTTTCTTCTAGGAGATTTATTGATTTAGGTTTACGTTTAAGTTTATGATCCATTGTGAATTCATTTTTGTGTATGGTGCAAGATATAGAAGGAAGGCTTTTTTTTTTCTTTTTTGCACATGGATATCGCCATATGTTTAATAGCACTCTTTCTCCACTGAATGACCTTTGTGCCTTTGTTGGAATTCAATTGTACATATGTGTGGTTGTCCACCTCTGGACTCTACTCTGTTCTATTGATCTATTTATTTGTATTTACATCAACACCATACTGTCTTGATTATTGTAGCTTTATAATGAGTCTTGAAATAAGATAGTCTAGTCTTCCAACTTTGTTCTTTTTTTTATAAAGTTGCACTTGCTATTATAGATCCTTTGAAGATCCATTTGAAATTTAGAATCAGTCTGTCAACTTCTACAAACTAAAAAGATGCTTGGATTTTTGTTGCGATTAAGTGGACTCTATAGAGCAATTTGGGAGAATTGATTTCTTAATAATTTCTCACCCCAAATTGTGGTCTATCTATCCTTTTAATTAGGTCTCTTAAAAATTCTATCAACCATGAGCCAGCCCTGATGGTCTAGTGGTTAAGGTTCTGGACTCTCACCACTTCGGCGGCCAGGGTTCAGTTCCTGGTTGTGGAACCACACCACCCATCTGTCAGTTACCATGCTGTAGTGGTAGCTCGTGTAGAAAAACTAGAAGGGCTTACAACTAGAATATACAACCATGAACTGGGGCTTTGGGGAGAAAAACAAAACGGGAAGATTGGCAGCAGATGTTAGCTCAGTGTGAATCTTTCAAAAAAACCAATTTCTATCAACCGTGCGTTGTAGTTTTTAGTGTACAAGTCTTTCACGTCTTTTGTAGGATTTTCTCCTAAGTGTTTCACATTTTCAATGCTACGGTAACTGGCGTTTTGGTGTTTTTTAAATTTCAAAATCTGATTTTTCAGTGCTAGTATATAGAAGTATAATGGATTTTTATATATTGATCTCTTATCCTACAACCTTGTTAAACTAATTTGTTAGTTCTAGAAGTTTTCTGGTAGAGTCCACTGGACTTTCTACATAGAAAATCATGTATTTGGGAATAAAGACAATTTTCTTCTTCCTTTCTAGTCAGAATGCATTTTATTTTTATTTTCTCTTGTGTTGTTGCACTGGTTAACACCTCCAGTGCAGGGTTGAATAGAAGTGGCAGAAGAGGGCATCCTGTTCTTGCTCCTCAGCTTGGGAGGAAAGCATCCAGTCTTTCTCCGCTGAGTATGATGCTATCTATAGTTTTTTCATAGATACATCTTATTAAGTTGAGAAACTTCTCTCTGTTCCTAGTTTGCTGAAAATGTTAATCAGAAATAGATGTTGGATTTTGCTGAATATTTTTTCTGTATCTTTTACCATATAGTCCTTCCTTCTTAGTTGGTTAACGTGCCTGATGTTAAACCTTGCATTCTAGAATGAATCTCATTTGGTCATGATGTATCATTCTTTTTATATATTGTTAGATTGGATTTCCTAAAATTCTGTTTAAAATGTTTGCTTTTGTGCTCATGAGTGATGTTTATCTGTAGTTTTCTCTTATGGCAACATCTCTATTTGGTTTTGGTATCAGGATGATGCTGGCCTCATAGAATGAGCTAAGAAATATTCCCTCCTTAAAATATTTAACAGAAACTTACCGAAAAGATATACGGAGGGTAAATGAGCATATAAAAAGATGCTCAACATCATTAGTCATTAAGGAAATGCAAATAAATTAAAAACACAATTAAATACAACTACACTTACATTGAAACGGTTAAAATTAAAAAAGATTGGCCATACCAAATGTTGACAAGGAAGTGAAGCAACTGGGATTTTCATTCACTGCTATTAGGAATGTAAAATGTTACAACCACTTTGGAAACAAATGTGGGAGTTTCTTCAAAAGTGTAACACAGCCACCATATGATCCAGCCATTCTAATCTTACATATTTACCCAAAGGAGTTAAAAGCATACATTCCTACAAACACTTGTACACAAATATTGATACTAGCTTCTTTTCTAACTAACAGAAATTGGAAACAACTCAAATGCCCATCAACTGGTGAAAGGATAAACAAACTTGTACATCCATATAGTGAAATACTAGTACTGAGCAATAAAAAGGAATGACCTATTGATACACACCACAACTTGCAATAGTCTCAAAATACATATGGTGAGTAAAAGAAACCAGACAAAAGAAGTGTGCATGCTATGTAAGATTCCATTTATATAAAACTGTAGAAAATGCGAACTAATCTAAAGTGACAGAGTGACAGAAACCAGATGATTGGCTACCTAGACATGTGGGGTGAGCCAGAGGCTGGGAAGATCGGAAGGGAGAGGTTGCTAAGAGGCATGAGGAAATTTAGCAATGATGCATATGTTCGTTATCTTGATTGTGGTCATAGTTTTACAAGTGTATTCATATGTCAGAACTTTATCAAATTGCATACCTTAACTATATGCAGTATAGTGAATGTCAATAATACCCTATAAAGCTGCTCAACATAAATAAATACTGTACATAAAGAAAGAAATTTAACTTTTGTATAATATCTATTATTCTTTGCTGACTAAATTTAATGTGTACTATCGGCAACTTGGGAAAAATTAAGAAAGTGCAAGGAAGAAAATGAAAATAATCAATCATTTAACTACTCCAAAATAACCACCTTTTAAAATTTCTATGTGCTTTCTCCTATTTGGTTGTATACACATTTTTCCTACAAATCTCATTTTGTAAGGTAAATACTGTTATGTAACCTGCTTTTTTAACTTAATAAACTAAGCTAAGCATTTCACCACATCATTAAGTCTTCTCCTACAATGCAGTTTTTAATGAGTTCATAATGTACTGCTATTTATTAAACCACTGTCTCATTGGATCTCTAAGGTTTTTCTAATTTCTGCTTTTAAAAGTATAATATATTTTGTATAACAAATATCTTTGTATATATAATTTGGAACATTCATAACTATTTTCTAGCATAAATACTTAAAAATTTATTTTATGTTTAGAAAAAATATGTATAAGGTTTTAAGTCTTTTTGTCCATAGTACCAAATTTTAGGAGGGTTTATTTTTAATAAAATTGCACTTTTCCTTACTAAAAATAAGTGCACGCCTTTCATTTTAACATATATATATATAAATATATATATATTCAGTAACACACACACATATATCCAGGAAAAATAAATATATATATATTTTTTAGAAAAATAAAGTAAAATAGTTGATTTAGGTTCAGTTAGGATCATTTTATTATTTAGTGAAAATCAAGATAGTGTGTTAGAAAAATCGACTATTTTTTAAAAGCTGCTTACCATAGACCCAAATCCCAAGAAACAATATCTAGTTGTTGTTCTTATTCATTTTTTTTAATTGCTGTAAAACACTCAAAGGCTCACACTGTTCATGTGACTTTTGTTAACGGTGTCTACTGACCAGTGGACGGACAGTGACTTCATGTCACTCAGTCCGCTGTGATTGTCTTAGGACTGGGGGAAAGTGATAATTGAGCCTTATGGGGTGAGAATGAAGAGATGGAGCACACAGATGAATTAACGTCAAGGCCGCAGGCTGAGGTGCTAATTGACTCAGGGGCTGTTTCTTCTAAATTTGATCCCTCAGACCTGACTTCACCTGACTGGAGACTCAGTGGAGCCCCTGCCTCCAGGGAGGAGGGCAGAAGTCTCATCACCCCTCTCTTCTCCTTGAAGAGCCACATTAATGCTTAATTTGGTGCTTTTCTTTGGTCTGCCAAGAGTCAGAAGGAGGGAAGGGGATGCGGGTGACAGGAAGGGCAAGTAAGCCCAGGTCTAACATAGCCAACTGCGCTACCTGTTGCCATTGCTGTGGCCTTCTAGAAGATACCAAGAGTGCCCTCAGAGGAGCCTGAGAGGAGGACACCTCTAGAATCTCTCGTCCAGCAGCATCCTGGATGTGGCATGCGTGATGGGTCCTCCTAGTGACCTGGCCTCCTGGGCTGCCAGTTCCTGTCCCAACAAGATTGCCCACCAGGGCCTTCCAGTGACCTAAGAGCCTTCACCAAGCTCCTCTGCTGCCCTGGGGCACACTCGCCAGAACCTGGGCCGCACACAGGGTTGGTCTAGTGTGCACAGGTGCATCTGAAGATTCTGAGCAATGACCAGAAATTATTTCTGTGCACATCTGTGCATGCTACACAATCCGATTTGCACTTGATCCCTGTAGCTGATGGTCTATGACAGAAGGCAGGACACACTGAGGAGGGGAAGGTGCAGAAGGTCCTTTATGGGGTAAAATAAAGCAATTGTCCAAAGCTAACCAAATGGTGACGTGAGATGCCCGCTCTGCTTCTTCTGCCCAAGAGGAGAAGGGGAGAGGGGAGTGAAGTGAGTGCCAACTAGGAGCAGGTCCCAGGTGGGATCCTGTGGGGGCTCAAGGTGGGTGCTCCCAGCCTTCTGTGAAATAGAGGGTGTCCTTGGGAGAGACAACACACCAGACAGGAAGACTCTATCACCGGTCCTGTGCAGGGAACTTGGCACTATCTATCAGGGCCGTGTCTTAATAGCCAGATAGCACACTTGTTGCTTTGCAGTAAACAGGGAAAGGAGAAAGCAGAACTTCAGCATTTTCACCTGGCTAGGCTCAGGGTGTCTGCGGAGGGCAGCCTCCTCTGGATACATATCTACTGCATATGTAGATTTCATCTCCCCTCAGTGATCACTGTACCAGTGTTGGTGCAGAGATGTGCATTTACATCTCCCGGTCTCTGCAGTCCCAAGTGGAAACAGACACAGGATTCTATGTGCAATTAGGCCGAAGAAAACAAGCCCACTTTGCTCCTTTCCTTCAAGCTGTGTGTTTAGCCTTCATATTGAGCACTCAGAAAGGGCTGCAATTTTTTTTTTTTTTCTTTTTGGATCATTCTGCTCTGGTTGAGCTCATTTAACATCTTTATCTGAATCTTTTATTGAAGGTGAATTAGACTGGGTGCTTATGCAACTGCAATAGCCCCGAATCAGGCTTTTCTAAATTTGCACTTGAAAAGATGTATAGAAATTCCTTGAAGTTCTATAAAAGCTTCCCACTGTCTGAGCTCTGCCATTACAACCTGAGATGATTCGAGAGGAAAGCCAAAGACAGCAGTAGAGAAAGACCTTATGTCTGAAAAGACAAAAAGAGAAGAGGTATTGGGTAATTTAAACACAGCAAACTTTCCAACTCCTTGTTTATACTGTAGAATCAAAAGCTTAGACACATTTAAATGGAATAAAGTAGGCCAAGTGCTACCCTAAGGTATGCATGCTTTGCTCCCACCAACTTCCTAGAAACCCTGTTTATTTTACTCTGGCAAATGCAAGTTGAATGTCTTGGATCTGAACTGGAGAAATTGGCAGACAGTCAGCACCCAAATCTCCAGTACTCGACCTAGGTGGCTTCTTGGTCATCACCATCACTCAGCCTAGCACGGTCGGCACAATGACCAAAATAACCGAGCTGAAACAGACCTGACATTTGGTGTCATCGTTATCACTGCCTCAGAAATTCGTGATTGCCAGCCCCCGCCTGATCCCTCCGCCTCTGTAGCTCCTCACAGCTGAGTCCCAACCACAGGTTTAACTAGCAGCTCCCCTCCACTTCCAGAGTCAGTTCTGCATGTGGGAGAAAACACACCAGCAGCCTCTGTCTCAGTATCAGTCCAGACCCTGCAGGGCTTCTATTTGATTGTCTGAAAGTGAAATTTATCACAGCAGTCGTGGCGAAGAGGCAACTTTCTCTTTCCTTAAGTTTTGCCTCTTTTCCAAATCCAGTCTCTGGTCCTGGAGATTTAGAGGTTTAAATTTACTGGCCCATCTTCCCATATCCCTAATCCCCTATTGAAGCCCTAGAGCTGGAGACTCTACCCCAAGCCCCATCCACCTGCAGATCAGGTATTTCCGCCAGCCTGGCCTGATTTCCAGGTTGGATTCCAGCCAGCATGTAGTTCTTTAATCAGGGCTGTTGCTTCTGGACTGGACTTCCTGGAACCAGTGACAACTTCCTCATCACTTCTGCAGTATCTGCACCTTCCATTGCAAAGGCAGCCTCCAGGCCATGGGCCCCCATCCCTGCCATCCCAGGCTGCTCCCTCCCCCCACTGGCCTTACTGAGGACCTAGGAGTCTTGCTTCTGGTGTCAATGGGAGCCTGGCAGTAATTGTACCTGGATGATAGGATTTAACCCTAGGACATTTGGGAACAGCAAGCCATGCTTTGCATCTTTTGGTATCAGATTAAGGATAATCCACTAGAGGAACACAATCTCATGGAAAGGTTGTTTTCTAGTCTACTGATGGGAGGCTTAGAGGATCTGTCTCCCTCATCTGAGAAGTGCTATACGAACAGAACTGATTGTCAATTAAAATGCCGTTGGATGAGCCTCAAGCTAGAAACAGCCCAGGAACCCCTGAATCAGGCAAGCATGGTGGATATTTGCCAGAGGACACTGTTCTGTGCACCCTCTCCTTGCTTGGCATCCCCACACTGCAGGCTCTCTCTCACTCTAAAACAGCTCTTTCTCTCTCCTTTTCCTGGCTTGTTTTCCTCTGCCCGCACTCAGATGTCTTCTTCCCGAAGTTTTGGGGCTTGAAGTCCTTCCCATTTATACCTCAACAAGGAGGTATTCAACACCTAGGTCATTCCTACACCCTCAGAAACTTCCTCTGTTCTTAATCTGGATTTCAGACTCCCGCCTGAATATTCCCCCAACGTCACAAACACCAAATCCAGTATCTGTCACCACGTGGTGTCTGCTCTTCTCTCCCTCAAGTCAGCGGTCCCCACATCTATCCAGGTGCCTGGGGTTGAACACTTGCTCCACCACTGCCTCCTCTCCTCCCACATTTCATCAGTTACTGAGTCTTGTTATTTCTTTCTGCAAGCTGTCTCCCCTTGGTTTTGTCTTCTATCTCAAATTTATTGTCCTGATCTTAGATCACATGCTCATAACATGTCATTTTAATTATTGCAATAGCCTTAAATAGATTCCTGACCTACACTCCCATCCTGTACACTTCCACCAGAATTATCTTTCTAAAATGTAAATATTACTCATCTATACTCAAACCCTTTCAAAGAATCCCCTTCCCATTCTTCAAAATAAAGTGCATATACCTTGGCATGGCCTTGGAAACCGTTCACAATGGGGCCCCAGCATTCCTCTTCAACTCAAAATTAGAGCCGGCCAATAACCAATACAAAGTGGGTTTTTAATTTTTTTTAATTTTTGTTTTTAGGACAGCAAATATTTATTATGTCATACTCTATGCTGGGTGCTTTAAACACTGTATGCTTTTTAAAATTAAACAAACTTTTTTTTTTTAGAATAATTTTAGAATCACTGGAAGGTTATGAAGAATGCCAGGAGTTTGGGTACATTCCTCACCCAGTTGTCCCCATTGCTAACATCTTACTTTGCCATGGCACTTTGGGACAACTAAAAAAAGTCAACATTGGTACATTATTATTAACTAAACTCCAGACTTTATTGGAACTTCAGCAGTTCCATTCATGTTCCCTTTTTGTCCTAGGCTCCCATCCAGGATCCCATACTGCATTGACCCACTATGTCTCCCCAGTGTCCTGTCACCTCCTTGTGGTTCATGACCTGATAGTCTTGAGGGTACTATTCAGGTCTCCTGTAGAATGTCCCCATATGGCTTGTCTGATGGTTCCTCATGAGACCGGGGTGATGGATTTGGGGGAAGGACACAACAGGGTGAAATGTCCATCCCATCACTTCATACCAGAGGTGCATATGTTCACATGATATCACTGGTCATGTTAACCCTCATCACTTGGTCAGTGGTGTGGGCCAGGTTTTTCCACTGCAAGTCACTATTTTCCCCTCCAGACCCTGTTCTTTGGATGTCATATACCCTTCAGTCCAAAGTCTTGCCCAGCAAGATTTCCATTGCTTATAAAGATGCCAAATTGACAGCATACATCAAACTCCTTTCCTTTGTAAGAAAGCACCTCTTCTGGCCCTGCTCTGGTTTCCATGAGGACCCTAAATGGTCCTGACTACTGCCCACCCCTCACTCTTCCCCATGGCAGGTGGGACACGGCTGACTATGGAGTCTGCTTACATTGCCCCTTCTCAGGAATATGCAGAGGAAGCATGCATGTGCTTTGCTCCCCAGGCCCTCAGCTAATGGGGAGGCACATCTCCACGAGGAGGTAGGTCCCCTTAACTCCAGGTCCATTACTGGGAAGCCCCTGTTGCTGCACGCACAAGCTGCACCCCCCACACACACTGGCTCCCCGGTAAGTAAAGCTGGCACCAGGCTCTCTTTCAGGCTCACCCCTTTGGATCTCCTTCTCTCTAGCTCTGAACTCAGCTGGGAAAGAAGAGGTGTAGGATTTAGTATCCCACAGAGCTTAAGCATCACTTTGGACTCAGTAGTTCTACTTTTAGGAATTTTCTTAGGGAAATAAGGAGGAGCTGAGTTAGAAAATGTCTGTACAGGATGCCTGCCTCCCTGCGTTATTTATTATATGTAAAAGGTGGTGCATCTCTTGTCCTTCACACCATACATTCAGCAAATTACTGAAGCCTGGAGACTGTTCTCTTCTATGGCTCTGGTCTGTCACTTTCTCTACCAGCCGTGGCTGCCCTGCGGCTCACCACTGTCTCCTCCCCAGATCCCTCTGGGATCCCTGTCTCCAGTTTTCCTTCTGACTCACGCTCTGCCCTGCAGCTACAGGGCCTTCCTGAGAGCATCTAATTACACATCTGCTCTGCTTCACACTTCCAAGGTGCTCCATTGTCTAAACACAAAGTCTAAACCCTTGGGCCCGGCTGCATGGCCCTCCTGATCCAGCCACAGAGTAATATAGGCCACAAATCTATTTTTTGAAATCTCTCTCTTGACTAGGAATAACTATTGCAGGAAAACATTAATAATGATATTTTTCATATTAATGATTGATTATATGTTCCTCTGTATATTTTCTTAGGTACATTCCCTGCATATGTTCCTCATTTTCTATAATAAGCTTTGCAGTAATTGCTTTTATAGTAATGTAAAGAAAATATATTTTTTAAAAGAGTTAATACGACCTATTTTGGGGGAAAATAAGGCACTTTTAATTTAATCACATTATATGGAAAGAACAAACACCTTTGCCTTTGTGTTCGAGCTCAGCACGTATTGAGTTGGAACAGTAAGTCCAAGATAATTACAGAAACCCTGGTATCTGTTTCACACACAAATCACGATGCTCGTGGAGAGAGTGGCTCAAGTTTTGACTTCTCAGGTGGAGTCGGTGCTCTCTGCACCCCAAAATATCTTCCTGTCCATCCATTCATTGCAATAAAAGTGGTGCATGCATCACCACCCTTTCCCCTCTCACAGTCTCTCTGGATTTTATTTTGTTCTGTTTTATTTCATTTCTGCTTCCAATGGGTCTCTGGGATGGCCAGCCCTTGCCTGTGGCAACTTGAGCCTCATTTGCACCCTCAAGGTCATCTCTTAGACCTTTCAATTTATCTGCTGTCCATGGAAGAGCCCTGTATCTGGTGAAGGAAGCCCCTGGCTCACATCAGCTCACTCTGACCCCCTACCTGTGACACCCGCCAGTGGCAACCAAGGGGCTTGCACAGAGGCAGACAGGCCAATGTCTTTAGGCTCTGTCTGCGGCCCACGGTAAATCAGCCCTTCCGGTTTTCTCTACTATATCAGCAGGGCAGAAATAGCTAGAAGAGAGATGTCATATAAAAAGCAACAAGGAATGGGGCGGATTTCTGGGTCTGGTAGGAGTAGGTTCCAGACCAAGGGTTTGCTGACGGCAGCACTGTCTGTGTCTTGATGGCATCAGGGCTCTGCAGCCCTTACTGTGCTGAATGGTGTGGGAGCCACTAGGCACATGGGGCTCCTCACATTTGTATTAAAGAAAATTAAATAAAATAAAAAACTTAGCTGTATATTAGTTTCTTATTGCTGCTGTGACAAATTACCATAAACTTAGTGGTTTAAAAAACCCAAATGTATGACCGTACAGTTCTGGAGGTCAGAGCCTAACCCTGGTCTCACTGGGCTAAAACCGTCGACAGGGTTGTGTTCCTTTCTGGAAACTCCAGGAGACAATCTTTTCCTTGTCTTTTCCAGCCTCTAGAGGCCGCCCACATTCCTTGGCGCAAGGCCCCTCTATCTTCAAAGCCAGCAATGGCCATTGGAGCCTCTCTCACATCACGTCACTCTGACATCCTCCTCTCCCCCCTCTTCCGCATTGAAGGACCCTTGTGATGACCTTGGGCCCACCGGGAGAATCCAGGATAATCTTCCTGTCTTAAAGTCAGCTCATTAGCAACCTTAATTCCATCTGGTACCTCAATCCCCTTTCACCATGTAAGGTCACGTATTCCCTTTCCAGTTATTAGGACATGTACATCTCTGGAAAGGTCACTACTACTCTGCCCACCACAAATTCTCAGTCCCAAGGGCCATGTTTCAAATGGCCACACATGGCTAGTGGCTACCACATTGGACAGAGCCGATACAGGGTATTATCATCGTCACAGACAGCTCCAGTGGACAGGGCTGCACCCATAAAATAACTCTGACGAGAGCTCCAGGAAATAAAATTGCCAACAAGATCAACTGCAGAAATACCTTTACTCCTCCTGAGGTATCAGCGCACGTGGAAAGCTTGCAACGTTTAGGCAAAAGGACTGTGAAAGGATTCCAGCCTATGCCCACAGACGCTCATAAAATGCTTAAAAGCAAACTGAACCAGATATAGATGGAAGAAAGCAGACCTCGTGCTCATCTTTAATTTTAGAATTTTCTTGGTTACATTTGGCTTAAAGAATAATGGAGGGAAAACGTGGTGCTGTGAATGCAATGCTGTCTCCCTGGAGTTCCTACAGAGCAGATGAGCTCTGGGGGATAGAGGAGGAGAGGAGGGAAGGGACACAGGCTGTCCTTTAAGTGGCATGCTCCTCTCCACCCAGAAAGCTCTCACAGGAAACATGAAGCACCTCTTGATGGATGGGGAGGTCAGTCACCCTGCAGGAGCAGTGCTGGACCCTGCTGCTTCCAGAGTCAGCCCGGGAGAGGGGACCTTGCAGGCCCCTGCTGTGTGGCTCCTGAGCTGTGTGGGGCAGGGCGTTCTTTGAGAATCTGATGAAAACTGTGCATCCCAGAAAAAAATTCACAGACACCCAGAGACAACTGCATTCACACACAGTTTTGCACACAATTTTAGTGGGTCCCAAGTGAAATCCTTCTGCTATATTGCAGAGGGTAGCTCGGAAGGCCTGCGGAAGCATGGGAACCAGCTGTTTCTACAGATAAGGAGCCTGAACCTAGGGCAGCTCTGAGCTCTGGTCTCACCCTGCTGGTTACAGGTTATCGGAACCAGTGGGGAGGGCGGCTCTGTGCATCTGCAAGCCGGTGGATTTCTGCCCCCGTGGTAGACTCACGGGACGGCTGTGACCCACACTTGAGTGAGCCTACACTCAGGGTGTCACATGATGCCGTCTGTCTGTGCGAAGGGCACAAACGGGGTGGCTGCAATTGTAAGTGGGTCCTGAGTGAAGAAAAGCTAGGGCGTGCCTCAGTCTGACAACAAGCCAGAACTGAGGTCAGCATACTGTCTCCAACCAAGTTCTGACTCTGAATAACTGGCAAGACCCTGCTCCCAGCCTCCTCCTCCTGCAGGTCCTTTTCCAGTGCCTCCTTATCAGAATCCCGGCTGTCTTCAAAGCCCGACTCACATCCCACCCCTCCAGGAAGAATCCACTTATTGCATCAAGCACTGTCTCTCCCTCGTCTCCTGCACAGAACGCCAGCACAGTGCCGTGCTGCAGTCTATTCCATCATGACCACAGCAAAGCCTGGAATCTCCCCCAGGACCAGATGGACGCACAGGAGGAACTATGAGGGTGTCACGATCAGAAGCATCCCTAGTTCCTAAGTAGTTCCCAGACTTTTGTTAAAATAAAATAGCAAAATATTTAAAAACTACACTTATTTCACGTCTTCATTTCTGAGACTGCTTCCCTGATTATGAATTTTGTCATAAAATTTTGTTAAATTTAAGTCTGAGCTGCAGACATTTGTCCCTCACAGTGATTGAAGGAAGAAGATGTTTTCAATCGTGCACTTCTGGTCCAGGAGACAGGGCTATATGAGCCCAGAAAGCTTTTGAGTCTAGTTAGCATATGGCGAGTCCCACTAAAACTGCCCTGGTCTGTCCAATACCACGCATCTGGACAAGACTTTCGGATTACACCAGGTGTACAAGGTGTACATTGGTGTACAAGGGTCCCTGGGTTGCCAGTGACAGAGGTAGAAGCTCTTCAATTTCAAAATGCACCATCACATTCAGAGACTCCCACGCTGTTCCTGCAGCCCCTTGGGTTGGGATCCCTCTGCCTAAGAGGAAAATCAAAGAGCAAGTGTGTGCCCCTCAAGGCCGCAGCTCTGCAGAGGGATCCGCAGATGTTAGGGAGAAACCCGAGGTGACAGCAAAGGTGTGACAGAGCGGCCACTTGTGAGGCCCACACGGGGCAGCGAATGAAGCCCAGCAGACCACCTGCACTTCACTTCCAAAGAAGAAAGGGAAGTACATGAGGGGAGACTCCACAGCAGAGAACCATCGCGTTGAGCGGCAGGAAATGGAGACATGCAGAAACCCACACTTCCTGGGACCACACTGAGTCTCCCTGCCCTGAGCCCCAACTGCAGACAAGATCGCAAAGACTTCTCTGGCCTCTGATCCTTAAAGGAAAAATCAGCAAATTTCCCCAGGGCATTAGCGACAGGACAACTTCAGACAACCAATTTGTTTTTCCTTCCTCCCCAAAGTACAGGTTGATTGAACAGTTGATCATTCAGTGAACAAGTAGTTCAATGAACTACTGGTAAAAAGAAATTAGAAACGTGGCTTTATTTCTATCACTTATACTTCCTTGTACATCCAAACACATTTCAAAAACTCTAGTGAGGTTTTATTTCATTCGTCAGTGGGGACAGGTGGGAAGTTCAGATGGATCTGAATAAATCCATCATTTGCATTGGAAAATTACATCTCAGGTGGATGGGTTGCAACATCTCAGTGCATTTCACTGAGGGAGCTGCCTGGGCTACCCCAGCCCATCCCCCAGTGCCGAAGCACCCTCTTCTCAGTGCGCTCAGGCAGGTATCATCTACCTGGCAGCCATGTGACGTGGTCAGGAACATCCAGCTGGAGCTGGAATCCAAGGCATTTTTCCCCTCCACACACATAGCCTGGGCTCTAGGCAGGACTGACACTCATGTGTGTGTTTGTCAGGTGATCCTTTCCCTCCTCACGAAGTGAGCACAATCTCTCTTGTGCCCAGCAGAAGTGGGTCCTGGAGGGGAGACCTGGGATCCTCTCTCTCAGAGGACAGGAAGCAGCCATCGGCTCAGCAACAGCACTGCCTTGGGAGGAGGACAGAACTGCAGCATCAGGCGAGAACCGGGGAGGGCCAGTGGGGGAGACGCCAGCATCACCGAGGGCAGACCCTGGGGTCTCTCAGATGGAATCTCCACGGCCCCACACTGCCAGCTGCTCCTCTCTTTGGACAGTGAGGCCCTGTTTGGAGACCACAAGGCTGTAGCCAAGGCTGGGGGCCAGGTCTCACCCTGGGCCTGGAGGGGCCACTCACCTGGTGGGATGTGCTGCTCCATGGGACCAAGAACAGGGGGAGAAGCTGGAGCAAGGACAAGGTAGAGAAGACACCTGCTGGGGAAGGGGACACAGATCACCCCCCTCAGCCTCTCTCTCGGCAACTTGTTCAACTGTTCACCACAGTGACAAAGATGCCCCTTGACCAAACTTCAGACAGGCTCCTCTGAGACCTCTTTTCAACGAGGCCTCACCCTTGGGCCCTGACCTCAGCCTGCTTAGCCCAGTTTTAGCAAGAATCCTGCTAAGTATGTTGAGCAAGAATCCCCCAGGGTTGATATTTGCTCCAGTTTCTCGTCTCCCACCCTTTAGGTCTAAGTCCCTGGCCTGCCTGTGGCAGAATCCTGTTAGTCCAGTTCAGCAAAAACCCCACCCTTGATGTCCCCTCTGAGTACTTTTCCACCCCATGAGCCCCTCACTAGGTCCTTGGCTATAAACCCTGTCTTTGCTGTATTTGGAGTTGAGCTCAGCTGGACTGAAGCCTCTCTCCCCTATGGCAATAGCACTGAAGGAATTCTGTCTTTACCGCTCTTAACTAGTGTCGACTCTATTCCTCTTCACAGCACTGTCTTACTCTCTGCCCTCAGTGTCTCCCTCTGCTTGGACAGAGGCAGCCTGGGGGGCAGGCGGCCACTCTTCTGGCCCCAGCTCCCTCCTCCTGGTGGTGGACCTTTCCTGTTCCCAAATCTACTTCCCCGTGGAGACCCACCTTCATGTTTCTAATCCTAGCCTAGTGCCCATTCAGCCCACTCTTCATGCCTACAAATCCGTAAGCAGCCCTCTGTTCTCTGCCCTTTACTGACTATCTCATGAATCTGAAGCTCAAATTTTAATTCTTCATTATCTCTTATTGAATAAAATATTATTTTCCTTATTCTTAATTAAACTGTTATTTATACTTTTGTAGTTCTAATTCTCAGGGAAAATAAATAACAACATTAAGTAACTCTCAACTTATAGTTGGTCTCCTCTGGTTTGTTTTAACTTGGATCAGTATCTCTAGATGTAATAAAAACAAAAATGGAGTACCAAGGAAGATAAAAAATAAAGTTGCAACTACATAAAGAAAGTAACTAGATTCCTGATCTTTGTAAGCTTAAAAATGATACTCTATTTTAAAGGTGTCTGTAATTCTAATGCTTAAAACACATAGCATATTCACGGTGAGAACAAATGTTTCCCCTTCAGCAAATATGACAATAAACCCTATCTCACATTAGAGGCAGGATATCAGTGGAGTGCAGACAACTATCAAAAAATATTTAAAAGGTGCAAATGAGAAAAGGAGACTAAAAAACTGCACATCCCATGAATATTACCGAATTGGCTGACCAATCTCAGGATGGTGCCTGTTGTTAGAAATAATTAACATGCTCTATTACAGGTAGAAATTTAAAACTTGCCATATAACAGGAAAAATAATTAAGGAATTCAGACACAACACAAAGAGAAGTAAAAATAATAAAACTCCAGGTCTTAATGTACTGCCAGGAAAATTTCATTTAAAAGAGAAAATCAAGTGCTTTCAAACATCAAATTGCTAAATGCATATAAAGAAGGGAATTAACATATTACATTAACTCTTTTTTGTGCAACGTGGAAAGTACTTATTCATAAGAAGGAGGTAGACTAGAACATGATCATAATAACTGATCAGTTGTACTTTTACATAAGTTGAATAAAATATTAACAATGTTTAAGCACATAGAGTTAAGAACAATGATTTATGAAATGCCCACTAAGAGTCCATACATTTATATAAAAATATGTATAAAACAACACTATCTACATTTTAATGCTGTGCCGGGCTGTTATGATGCTTAGCTTGTAATTATGCAGAACTCACTCTTCCTTTATGTCGCTGAGATAGCACCAGCCTTTTTAAGATTTTATAGTTGGAGGATCCGAGTAGCTGAGATCTACCCATATAAGCATCTACTAAGCACAGCAATGTACCATTTTCTACAGTGATACCGAAAGACTTGAAAGCATAGTTTCCAGAGTTTATAATCTAGTAGTTACCAGCATAGGAAGATATCAGAAGTGAAATAACCACATGGTTTATGTAAGGCCATACAGGGGGAGGATATGATGGTTTGATTGCACTGGTGGGTGCTGAGAGAAAATTCCACCCACAGGACAGGTCAGTGGGAACACCCTGAATGAGTCTTGAGTGGTGGTGTAGGGTCTGGGCTGAAGGAGGGAATGAATAGTATGTTGTGCGTGTGTGTGCACAAATTGTTTGTCTTCTGGGGGATCGTGTTACCGGGTGGAGACAAAGGAGTGAGGATGCCTTAAGAAGTCTCGAGCTGATTCCAGACTCTGACGGGGCAGTAGAATGAGATAAGAGTGAATGGGAGAGGGAGGTAATATTTCCTGGTGGAATTTCAAGAAAGACTCATGGGGACCCAGTATTTGAAATAGGTCAAAGTGAGGGATACTCTATGTACCCAAGCAGGAGTTGAGGAAGGAGAATATAGACCAGGAGGAGAGGACCAATAGCAAGAAAAATCTTGAAAATAAACCACTGTTCTCCAGAGCAGCAGCTTCTTCTGTCTGGGCTAGAATTTGAAGGTCAAAACCAAAATGCATTGGACTTGGTCTACAGTTTGATGCAGTTAAACATTCTTGAATAGAGTAAGGTGGCTGGAGTGGAGCCAGGAACCTGGGTCCTCCTGGAGGGGAGCAAGAGAGCCCTCAAGAAACTGTGGGGTGGTTCAGTACATAGAAGTGCCAGTCTCTGACGATGCAGATAAAAGCAAGCTGCTCGGGGCACACAGGCAGATGTGGCTCCAGAAATCCTTATGGCAAAGTGAGTCAAGTCCCTTCAGCTGACCACAGGGGCCGGAGCCTTGGCATTGGATGTGAGCAGACCTGAAACCAAAAACAGAGGCAGGGACTTTTGGAGAAGCATACACAGCAAACAGAGAGCCTAGGGGAGATCGGGGTCATCAGGAAACTACTCCTGCAATAAGCATTTTGCTAAGCCCAGGTCGATTAGAAGGGGTGGGAGAGTGTCACATGTCTGAGGTTGCACCAGGGCCCGCCATTTATGGGTGTTCAATTTCTGCAAGTTACGTAACCTCTGAGAGTCCACTTATTGAGGATAGTAGTAATTCTGCTCATAGTGTTATTGTGAGGATTCAATGCCTTACTATTTGCACAATGCCTGGCCCATAGTAAATGTTCAATAAATTCAGCTCTCAAGTCCAAGTGTATCAATAAATGGAATAAATGGACTAAACTCAACAGTGAAAATCAGAGATTACCAGATTGGATTTTTAAATCCAACTATATGCTGTATATAAGAGACACATCTGAACTTAAAGACACGGAAAGCACGAAAAAAAAAAAGACAGAAGAGTGTAAAACAGGCAAATGCTAATCAAGAGAAAGCTGAGGTCACTGTACTAATAGCAATTAAAATAAACTTTAAGGCAAAAGCATTTTAGGCACAGAGCGAGTCATTATAAAACAATAAAAACAAATCAGTCCAACAGGAAAATTTAGCAATTTTAAACCTCGGTGAAGCTCATAAAATGTTCCTAAATATTTGAATTAAATGTTAATAGATATACAAGGAGATGAAAATCTATCATCAGAGTGTGATTTTTCCACAGAACTTTCTCAATTATTGTTGGGTCTAACAGGAAAAATTATCAAAGACAGAAGATTTGAACAACACAATTGTGACAGTTAATTTTATGTGTCAACTTGATGGGGCTAAGGCATGCCTGGATAGCTAGGGGCACATTTTTTCCGAGTGGGTCTGTGAAGGTGTTTCTGGGAGAGATTAGCGTTTGATTCTGTAGACTGAGTAAAGATCGTCCCCACCAATGTGGGTGGGCATCATCTAATTCATTGACAGCCTGAATAGAACAAAAAGGCAAAGGAAGGACAAATTCTCTCCCTCTCTTCTTAAGCCAGACATCCATCTTCTGCCCTCAGACATCGGAGCTCCCGGTTCTCAGGCCTTCGGACTCAGGGACTTATACCGTCAGCTTCCTTGGTTCTCAGGCCTCCAGGATTCAGACTGAACTGCACCATCGGCTTTCCTGGGTCTCCAGCTTGCAGACGACAGATCATGGGACTTCTCGGTCTCCGTAAGAGTGGGAGCCAATTTCTATAATAAATCTCCTCATATATGTATGAATATATCTCCTATTGGCTCTGTTTCTTTGAAGAACTCTAACTAATATGACAATTAAGAAGGCACATTTTAATGGACTTTATAGAATTTTGCACACAACAATTAAAGAATCACAAACATGATCTCAAACAAACATGGGACATTTACAAAAACTGGCCGTGCACAAGGATGTAAATTAAGCTTCAACAGAGCTCAAATAGTCTGTATTTTACAGATCATGTTGTGTAACCGTGATGCAATTAAGTTAGAGACAGAAAAGAGAAAGAAAAGTAAAAAGCCTCTATACACTCGGAAAATCAAAGACCCACTTTTAAATTACACATGGGTCAAAACAGAAATTATAATGGAAATTTAGAAATATTTAGAAATGAATGATAATGAAAATACTACATTAAAACTTGTGAGATGCAAATAACACTTAAGAGAATATTTTAATCTTATGCTCTTTTATTAAAAAGAAGCAAATCTGAATATTAATGAGTTAAGCATCCAGCTTAAACATTGAATCACTGAATAAACCCAAATACAGTAAATGTAAGGAGATAATAAAGGGAGAAGTATAAATCAATTAAATAAATATTCAACAGAGAAGACAGAGCTCAAAGTTCGTTTTTGAATAGGTTACTAAAACAGACCAATATCTAATAAAACTGATCAAGAAAATAAGACAGAAGGCAAAAATAAGCAATATTAGGAATGAAAGTGGACACAGCTACAGATCTAACACAGAGGAAAATAAAACACAAACAACTTTATGCCAATAAACTTGAAAACTTAAACAAAATGGAGAAATTCTAGAAAAATATAACTTGGCAAAACTGAATCTAGAGAAAAGTCTGAGTAGCATTAGAAATATGGAATGAATTTAAGCAGTAGTTAAAAATCTCCCCACATGGAAAATTCCAGGCTAACATGGTGTTACCAGAGAGTTCTATAGAACTTTTAATCTTGCTCAAGTTGTCCCAGAGTGTAGGAAGGAAAAAATGTTCCCCAACTAGTCTATGAGACAAGTATACCTTGATGCTAGATCCAAAACAGGAACAGTACATGAAGAAAAGCAAATACAAAAAGAGAAAAATTACAGGCCAAACTCACTCCTGAACTCTGTTTCAATATCCTTTAAAGAAAATGTTAGCAAACCGAATCCCTCACTTGGAATGTTGCTGGGAACACCCAATCGTGTGGTTTATTAGGTAACATAACACCCAGGTTAGGGTAGGCGGTCAGTGCTCAAGGCCCAGGATATCCCAGTGAGAGGCCAGAAGCTGCTTTTCAAGTGGAGAATGACTGTTGGCAGAAGGAGGCATGGCCTAGACCCAAGCCTCTAGAGATCCAACTGCGGTTGCTCCATCGGGGGCTTCCCAGAGGCTCCCTGAAGCATCCCTCTCTGCCCTGGGCATGGCCAACAAGGCTGGTTCCATCTAGGTGGCAAGACTGCTCTCAACAGGGACCTGTCACAGGGTCCATTTTTTCTCCAGATCCTGCTCAAAACTGATGGGACAGGACAGACAATAAAACAGCAAATACACGAACTGTGCAAAATGTCTGAGGGCAATAAGTTCCATGGAGAAAAAGATAAACAAGGCAGCAGAATGGAGAGCTGGGAGAGGGGTTGCAGTTTTAGACAAGGTGAATGAACCAGGAGACCTGATCTGAGCAAAGTTCTGAATTAGGTGAAGAGCAAGCTGTAGATGTCTGGGAAAGAGTGTTTTAGGGAAAAGGAAGAAAACTCTTCAAGCATTTGCAGGAATTCACTGATGCGGCTGGCACTCAACTCCTTCAGTCTTAAGATGGCGGGAAACAATGAGATGGCTCCCCCAGCATCACTTTTTCATCTGCTACCCACAAC
Source organism: Diceros bicornis minor (assembly GCF_020826845.1). Taxonomy (NCBI): domain Eukaryota; kingdom Metazoa; phylum Chordata; class Mammalia; order Perissodactyla; family Rhinocerotidae; genus Diceros; species Diceros bicornis. Next base: position 57,696,208 of record NC_080759.1, read on the forward strand.
TTGGGGGCCACCTTACAGACTCGTATTTTTTATTACAGCCCCAAAAGTTACAAATTTTCATTTAGACTTAATGTAAGATATAGATTTTATATAACAACATACCAAAGTTGTCATATTTTTTTCTTTCTTAGAAAAGTGTAAATCCTCAATTCAAATGTTTTAAATTCACATATATTTAAAAGCAGGAACCTCACCTAAAAGCCTTTATATTGTTTCAAGCAATATTCTAGAAATAGCCACGGTGATATTATAACTTACATTTTCCCTCTTTAAATGATAATGAGAAAGAGTTCTTCTCAAGATTCCTCTGTACCCACACCTTTTGCTCCAAACACAAAGCAACGATAGATAAAATAGAGAAAGAGAAGACCTGGAAGACACATGTGGACTCAAACATGGCACTAAGATCTCCATGGAATAAACATGCAGTGTAGTGATGGGGCCAGAGCTGCTGGCTTAAGTCTAGAAGAGGAGATGGAGACTGATATTCAGCTCCTGCAGAATAAAGGAAATTAAAACTGCTGCTGGAGGAGCCGGCCCAGTGGTGTAGTGGTTAAGTTCACACGCTCCACATTGGTAGCCCAGGGTTTGCAAGTTTGGATCCCCAACACGGACCTATGCACCGCTCATCAAACCATGCTGTGGTAGGTGTCCCACATGCAAAATAGAGGAGGATGGGCATGGACGTTAGCTCAGGGCCAATCTTCCTCAGCAAAAAGAGGAAAGATTGGCAACAGACGTTAGCTCAGGGCCAATCTTCCTCACCAAAAAAAAAAAATGTTGCTGGACTCTGGAACTCCTTTTAGTAAGCAGTGGGCCCACAAAGGTAGGAGGAGAGACATGGCCTTGAGACCGAATTAAACCATCGTGCCCTCTGGCTGCGTGGCCGGGTATGCACCATCCTCAGTATCACCGGAGAAGCAGCTCCAAAGAGCGGTTATACATCTGAGTCTACTCCTGGGGCCAAGGGTGGTAGGTAGAAGCAACCTCAAAATCTGCAGTGAAAGGACAGTTGGGTACAGAGCAAGGGAGTGAAGGAGTCAGGGAGGGGAAGGTGGTGGGGGAGAGACGGACACAGAGAGATAAGAGAGAGACAGAGAAAGAGACAAAAAACAGAGAGAGAAGAGAGAGAGAGTCTTCACAAGACACCAAAGATAAAGAGACAATCTCAAAAAGTACCAAAGAAAAGATTGGCTACATATCTCAGAATAACAGTTAAATTCCCAGCAGACTTCGCTTTCATCGGTCAAAGAAGATGCCAAGATGCAACAGTCTCATAGTTAATAGGCCTAAAAGAAATGATTATCCTCCTGGTATTTTCAATCTAGCTACCAAAGGATGGACTTTAGAAGAGGAAAAAAATAACTCAGAGGGAAAAGTGTGGGATACAAGAGAAAAATTAATGTAACGTAGGTAAATGGAATTGGCTATATAATATAAAAATTAATAACAAATTTGAGGGTTAAAAAGTTAAAAATAAAACTCCAAAATATGTTAAAAAGATAGAAGTATCCATGTAATATCTAATAGATGGAGATAAACATAATATATATATTTACTATATGCATAGTAAAAATCAAGGATAGCAACTAAAAGAATAGGAAAGTACAGCTACAATATTAGAAGACCAAAAAATCTTTATCCACCAAACACCATGTTTTTCCTTGCCAGGGAAGGAGGGAAAAGATACTTCAGCAAGATTGCTGTGTAAAATATAAACACACAAAAATCAATTGTACTTCTGTTTTTACCAATAATAACCAATTACAAAATGAAATGGAAAAAGAAATTAACTCACAATAGCTAAAACTGCAGTGTCTAGGAAACAGTCCAATCGACGGTGTGCCAGACTTACCCCGGGGTCCCAGAGAGGCCGCCTGCCCAGCAGCCCCTGCAGCTCAGAGACACTTGCAGCATCTCAGGCCCTTCAAGTATTTCTGGGGGTCCCTGGAGTGGGCGTGTCACCTGTGTCCAGAACTAAGACTGGTCAGCAAGACAAAGCCACCAACGCATCCTCAGTGGATTTTTTCTTATCTTCATGTTGAGCTTCAATTGGCTGGCCACTTCCACAGGGCTCTTCTGCTCCCACCTGGCACCCTCTCTGATGTTCTGGAAGCCTCCAGGGCCGAAGCTGCAGAGTGTTCTCTGAGAAAGGGGGAAGGGATTGTGCCTCCCTTTTAGGGTCACCCTCAGCTAGCTAGAAGCATCCAGACAGGCACTCGGGAAAAAGGACCTTCGTGTAGAACTGCCCTCTTCCCTAGTGGAACAGAAGAGCATTTTACATTATCAAACAGAATACATGATATTAGTACCTGACTACCCAAAACACAGCTAAAGGGCGAGTTTACGCCTCATAGTAAAGGGGTCATCACCTTACAAAGGGACAGCATGGCTCCTGTCAGGATTCTCTTCTCAAATGTTTCTTTTGAGATCGACAGATAGAGGGAGGAATTAAAAGCTGAAGTATTCCAAATCGCTGTTGATTAAGTTTGTCAGGAGTTATGAGGAAACAGAGAGTAAGTCACAATCAGAAGGAATGTGACTGTGTCCAGGTCTACATTTCAGTTTCATTTTTCTAGGCAGGACTCTCAACTAACAGACGTTCTGGTTCCAAGTCTGGATGCCTGATAATGCAATCAGACTTTTATTTTTCCTTTCACCATTGGCCAGTCCTCCATAGAGTTCAGATGAGGTGAATTGGTTGGGGCTGCATCGAGTGATGGACAGCCTAGGGTTCTCAGAATGACCAACCCCTATGACTACCATTGCACAGCCTTGGGTCATTTATCAACTCTCCTTCCTCTTGGGAGGAGCTCCCACTTAGGATGCTCCTCAGTTCCTCCTGTCAATGGCCTCCCCGCAAGTTTTTAATGCAGGATAAGGTGTCCTCACCCCAAATCTTGCCTGCCCTCTTCTGAGCCAGGGCCATCAGAAGCCAGTGTAGGCTGGTCAACTGCACCATGATCCTCTGGGTCACAGAGCCTACAGCAGAGAGCAAGACAGCATGATCTGTTTTCATCATATCCCTGCTTGTCACTGGGTCTTCTAATGAAAATGGGTCATCTCAGAGGTTGGAAATGCCAGGTGCTGTAACATTTGCTGGAGACACAAACATGAATAAGACACGGTCACTGGCCTTATGTTCACAGCAAAGCATAAATAAATGCCTAGATTGCAATACTGTGTTATGACAGAGGCATGTTCAAGAAACATTAGGGGGCCCAATGGGGAAGGTCCAGTCTGCTGAAGGGACGTGTGGGGCTCTCCAGAAGGATGAGTAAATGGGAAAAGGACAAAAAACAATCTAGGCAGGGGTGAACAAATGCATTCACTCATTTGGCAATCGTCCACTCAAAAGAATTCATTAAGAGCCCACCACATGCCAGGCACTGTGCTGGGGCCCTGGGAATGGGGGTAAAGAGACAGACAAAGGCTGTGTCTTCATGGGCATTTCAACCTCAATGTTCCTGCTGCTAAGCTGTTGGTTCTTCCAGAACTATGGAAATAGTCCAGTTTGAAAGGGGTCCTACTGGCCAAGTCTGAGATAATTCACTAACATAGTCACAGATTGCAGCCCTTGGGTGAAATAGGAATCCATCAGTCTATATCTTCTGGTAGTGGGAATTGCAATACAAAACCCCGAGACTGGAATGAATTTGGCATGTTTGAGAAAAATAAGGGAAAAAATATTCACATTTGATGGAAAAAGGAAGTGTTGATATCCTTAACATACAGGCTTCTATAGAAAGAAAGCAAAATAATCCAAAAGAAAATATGATTGTAAGTAAGTAATTCAAAGAAGAGAAAATACAATGAGAAGATAAAACATAAAAAAAATGTTCAATCAAATAAATTATCACAGGTAATCAATTGAAACTACAGGTTTTTTTAACCACCAAATGGGCAGTTTGGGTTATATTTAAATTAAATGCTTATTTTGACATCAGAAAAGTTTTAAGAATATTATGTCAAATTTCTAAATACCTTTACCTGGATTGTGCCACATTTGCAGAGAGATAGAGAAATAGAGAGATGATAGCTAGCTAGCTAGCTAGCTAGATAGATAGATAGATAGATAGATAGATAGATAGATAGATAGAAAGAAAAAAAAAGAGAAAAAAACAGTTAAAGATCAAGAAAGAGAGAGATAGGGAGGGAGAAGGGAATAAGTGAGAGAGAAGGAATTTATAAATATTATATTATTAGTGACAAAAGTTTTAATAAATTGAAAGTCAGACTGTCAAAAGACTGAAAAATGTACTTTCAACAAATTTTAAGAGGGCTGGCCCCTGGCTTAGCGGTTAATTGCACGTGCTCTGCTACTGGTGGCCCGGGTTCAGATCCCAGGCGCGCACCAACACACTGCTTCTCTGGCTGTGCTGAGGCCGTGTCCCACATACAGCAACTAGAAGGATATGCAACTATGACATACAACTATCTACTGGGGCTTTGGGGGGAAAAAAAAAAAAAGGAGGAGGATTGGCAATAGATGTTAGCTCAGAGCCGGTCTTCCTCAGCAAAAAGAGGATTCGCATGGATCTTAGCTCAGGGCTGATCTTCCTCACAAAAGAAAAAAAAAATTAAGAAATATAAATTTTAAAAATATTTTTGGGTTAATTTGGAAGTATTTTTCAACATTTTAATTTTTTTTCTTTGAAAACCATAAGAGTGTATTACATGTTCATATAGATTATTAAAAAATAGTTTTAAAATAAAAATGAACTGCTCAGCAAAAAAGTGTTTTAATGCAAATATACTTTGCATCAGCAGTTCCATTTTTACCACTGTATCTGAAAATAATATTCACATATCTTCTCAAATATAAATGCACAATGATTTTATCACACCAATGTGCTAACAGCAAAAATCTGGAAACACTCTGAATATTCACCAGTAATTGGCTGGTTAAAATACACTAGGATATCAAAATTACAATGAGATACCACCCCATACCCACTAGGATGGCTATATTAAAAAAAAATGGAAAATAGCAAGTTTTAGCAAGGATGTGGAGAAATTAGAACGCTTGTAGATTACTGATGGGAATGTAAAATGGTGCGGCCACTGTGGAAACAAATGTGACAATTCCTCAGACGGTTAAACACAGAGTTAACATATGATCCAGCAATTCTGCCCCCAGGTATCCCAAAGAACTGAAAACAGGTATTCAAACAAATACTTGTACATGAACGTTCATAGCAGCACTATTTACGTGAGCCAAAAGGCGCAAACAACCCAAATGGGCATCAAATGATGAATAGATAACAAAAAGTGGTGCATCTGTCACAGACTGAACTGTGCCACCCTCCAAATTCATATGTTGAAGTCCTAACCCCAAGCACCTTAGAAGGTGACCCTATTTGGAACTAGAGTCATTGCAGATATAGTTAGTCAAAATGAGTCCACATTGGAGTAGGATGGGCCCCTGATCCAATACGACCAATGTCCTTATGAAAAATGGAAATCTGGAGGCAGAAACACACAGGGAGAACACCATGTGAAGATTAGAGCTATGCTGCCACAAGCCAAGGAACAGCAAAGATTTCTGGCCGACCACCAGACGCTAGGAGAGAAGCATGGACCAAATTCTCCCTTACAGCCCTTGGAAGGAGGCAACTCTGCTGACACCTTGACTTTGGACTTCTAGCCTCCAGAACAATGAGACAATAAATTTCTGTTGTTTAAGCAACCAGTTTGTGATACTTTGTTATGGTGGCCCTAGGAAAATAAAACGTGAACAATAGAATATTAGTCAGCTGTAGAAAGGAATGAAGTACTCATACATGCTCCAACATGGATAAACCTCAAAAACATTGCACTCAGTGAAATAAGCCATATATGAAATATCCAGAATAGGTAATGTTTTTTACACCATATTTTATTTTGGTTTTAAAACTGATTTTAACAATTGAGTCAAGGTCCAAAATCTGAACAGTTAACATCTGAAATTATAACTGACCTGTAATATACAGAACATAAATATAATTTTAAATAAATGCTATTTATCAGGTTAAGTCTGATTCTCTTGCTCTTCTTTAGCTGTCAGCAGTGAATATAGACCCAAGATGGAGAAACGAATCCTCCTCTGGGATACACAATGCTCGTACAGACTTCTCTGTGGTCCAGGAACGTGCATCTGGGTTTGTTTGTCTCACTCCCAGCCTAGACGTTGATACTTGACCGCAGCACCCATTCCCTTCTCACTTTCTCATTTTCAGGATTTGCACAGTGCCTGACATATAGCATAGCGAAACAGTGTACATGAATTGAATTAATGAACCCATAAATGAGTGAATAAGAGTTTTAAAAAATCAACAGTACACTATTAGGGTTTATCAGGTATGACACTCTTGATATCTCAAGAAGTTTAAGATACAATGCAGCAACTTCTAAATTTCTACCAAACTGAGTAAATTTGTACATTACAAAATAACATTTTCTAAGTCATAGATATCATTACAAGTAAAATTGGAACCCATAAGAATTGCCCATACAACTTTGCAGCAAAACTTGATTATTCTGCAGGACTCTTAAATTTAAAACCAGGAGCATCTTGAGTTAACACCCATGTTGTTCAAAAGACGCATTTTATCCTCGATGCAGTAAGCAGATGAACAGTATATAAATAAACACCTGAAAATTAGAACATAGTATTTAGCACTTGTCACAGCAGTGTCATCTGTTAATTCTTGCCTGGGCAGGATCCAAGTCATTGTCTTCATTGCTTCAGTTTCTTTGTTACACTTCGTTACTTGGGAAAGTTCTGCGGGTTCTGACTGTAAACTGCTCTCAACCCCTCCCTTGAGAATGAATGTGATGCCAATAGCTCCTTCCATCAGGCCATTCCAAGGCCTTTTAATTGCCATAAGCCACACTTCAGGACTGGCAAAGGAGCCAAAATCGATCGATTCTATTTCCCAATGTCCATTGTCTGATCAAAATAAACCTCTTCATCTTTACCAAAAGATGCGATGGTAAGTAAGGTAGCTTTTAGGAGCTCTGGCTGAACTGAGCCCAAGTGACTGGCCAATGACAGCAGGGGGCGCCACTGACGTCAAGTGAGCCCCCCTCTGACCCAGGCAATCCACACAGGTACTGAATTCATCATCGCGTCATATCCTGAGTGCAAGGTTCATCATTCCCGTTTAAATGAGGAGACTGAGCCTAAGAAAGCCACGTGTCTCATAAGCATTAACTAGAGCCAGAATCCCAAAGGTGGGACCTCTAATTGTAATGTATTCTCTTTCTACTATGCGCAGTTGTGCACAATAGGATGCAAGGTTCCTTTCAGTGAACTTTAGTTTGTTAAATCTTCCTGGTTCTTTCTAAAACTTCTGGTCTACTATAATTACTTTCTGTTTAAATAATAATAACTGATTACTGTTTATTATCTCTCCCTCTGTGCCTGACCAGCTGTGAGATGGAAAGCGTTGATGAGCGGGGTAATCCATGATGAAGGAAGAGGGACATGAGATCAAGGTTAGTAAGCAGACACGAAAGAAGTTAATCAACCAGGAGCAAACTGCTTGACTCAGCTATATCTCGAGAAGAGAAACAAAAAGGAGAGAAAACCTTCGTCTGAGCACAAGATCAAGTGTAGTCAGGAAGAGAGGGGCGTAACTAAGTGGACATAAGGCCTGAGGCAGAGCTGCCCTCTGTGTTTTCCAGTTCCCAGAGTCCTATTAACAGGACGTATGGACGAGTTGTTCTAAGGAGATGTCACACACTTAGAATTGAAGGAAACCATAATTGTGGACGGGGCTACACGCGGTCTCGATGGCCTCACCCAGAGAAAGTCGGAGGACATTCGGGCCTCTGTGACAAGATAATGAGTGACGTCACAGGTGAGAACACGAGGCTCCTGGTGCTGGAGGAAGCACTCTGGCAGATGGCCTCCTGCTCCTCCTGCTGCTGGTGCTCCATGTCTGTGTGGCTAGGTCTGTGTGGCTAGGCGGTGCAGTGTCCACCTCGCTTCTCCCGTCCACGCCGGTCTTACGGGTCAGGTGCCCTGGACTTGAAGGACTTGATGCTCTCGGGTGTGTGTAAGAGCGAAAGACCTGGAGAGAGGCTGCCTGGCATGTTTGCTCTGCCTCGCCATCATCTCAGCTCCTGGGGTGGCAGGGAGAACAGGGCACCCACAAGTGTGACATCTCAGGCTAAGGGATCAAGGTGCAGATGTACAGATGAGGAGGCACAGAGAGGTCGACCTGACCATGGTCACACACAGAAAGGACATAGCAAAGCCGGGGCCTTAAGGATGTGTGCTCTTAGTAAGCAGATGACAACAATAGCAGGTAGCTCCACAGGACTCATCGTAAGCCAGGCCCTCCTCTTAGCACCTTCACGTGTTATTGCTGTTTACAACAAGCCTATAAGTAAGTGTCATTGCTGTGGTTCTTAGAATATTTCATAGATGTGGAACCTGACTCACAAAGGAGTTAAATCACCTGCTCAGGGTCACAGGGCTCCTTAGGGAGGAACGTTGACACCAGAAGACTAAAGCCTTCAGCCTTGCAGGGAAGGTAGGTATTTCTGTCTTTATTAGTCATTCCCTGGCCCTTGTGCACCGAGTCTGCCCGGAAAGGTCTCCTGGCTTCTGTGGCAGGATCAGCCCTTTCACAGTCTTCCTGATCCTTCCATTTACCTTGATCTTGGGGTTTACCACCCATTCCTGGTGCAAGGAATCTCTGACACAAAGAAAATACTTACAAATCTTTCCTTGCAGCCTCTGGGCACTAACCTGCTCACAACCACTATCACACAACCGGAGGTAGATCAGGATGGAAGTCACACATGTCCCCCGACCGTCAACAGCACTCACAGCATGATTGACAGGACCCGAGAAGAGCCTCCTCTTCCTCTGCTGATGGACCTGTCTCCTCTCCACAGCTCTTATTTAGGGAAAACGTCTGTGGGATTTTTTGTGAGGAGGATCCTCACATTTCTTCTCTCAGTTCCTTTTCCAGCGACATCCCAATGCCCACAGTGTGGTCGTCTGGCCTGTCCCTTGTGATGACAGCACCTTCACATGGAACTTACAGCAGTGATCACTGGGCCAGGCAGCGGCTCCGTCTGGGGACTCCTCCTGTCTTCGCTCCCCCACCCTCCACAGTTGATACCCTGTCTTCTTGTGTCACTGTGTTCAAGAAAGAAAAGACATTCTCACTGTGGGCCCCCATCACCCTTGACTGGGGAAGCTCCTGTCCAGGGCTTGCAGGGCATCGCTAACATTTGCTCAGTAGCCCTGCTCATCCTGAATCCCAGGACCTTTGCATACAAAGAGCTGATGGGTAAGAACCTGACCGTGATACTCCTACATTGTACAGTCAGTGGATTATAGTATCATCAACTCTGCACCTTGTTTTACTTTTTGCCTGGAATGATTTTACAGTGATTTAATCATAATCTGCTATAATCTATTGATAAAATGGGAAGAATAAATCACAACATGAAGAATACATAGAAAAGGCCTTTTAGTCATCCTTCTAAGAGTTCATCAGACATTTAGTTTCTGGCTTTTAAGAAAGATTTCCTCATCCAATAAATATGTTAACATAATCTCATTACACTTATTGCTCCCAAGGATAACTAACAGGGGAAGGAAACCTCTTAAGTAGATGCCCAGTCATGGAAGTCACTGCCAAGAGGAGAAACAGAAATGCTCTCACCACTGTTCCAGGGCACGAGCAGCTCTGAACGCCCGTCACTCTTCTCCCCCAAGTCAGATATTGGAAGAATTTCTGGTGGCTATTTATTGACCATTTTACTCTAATCTCTCATTCTCTATAGATTACCTTCATGGTGTCTGGAAAACCAATCCTGTGTGACTGAGAACACGGTTTCTGTTGCCATGGAGAGGCTGCCTCTCACTTGGCACTTGATTTTGGAAGGATAGAGTGGGAACTTCTCATCCACAGTCTGAAGGGACGGGTGGCAGAGGGAGTGGGAGACAGTGCTGCACTCCACGGTGGCAGAACGGGGTGACCTTGTGCAAATGAGACCGAGGTCCCAGGTGCTCTCCCCAGCTGTACCCTAAAGAACATCGTGACCCTGAGACATAAAAGATGTCAAGTGACCAGCATCATGTCTCCCATCTGGAATAAAAGGATAACAATATTTGCCACCCACACTCCTCCTGTGTATCCTGGAGGAATTAACAAGACAATGTTAGTGTAATAACAGTTCCCTCCATGGCTCAGGACTGTGCTACTTAAAATAGAAAAGCTGAACGCTGCTGCCAAATATTTCCTGGGCACCCATTCATGCTTTGCTTGCTCTGTGTTATGGCCCTAACAGATGCGCCCTTGTGCTGATCTCTCAGAACATAAGGGAGAGCTGAGCCCATCTTTATCCATCTTAATGAGACGCCATTTGCACAAGATCAATGAGTTTTGCCAAACAGAAACAGTACCAAGATGCACCAAGTAACCCTCCTTTGAGGGGTCCTTAAACAACTCACTTTTGCGTTCTGAGAAACCCTGATCTGCTTTGGTCTTCCCTGTAATGTGTTTGTCCTCCACTGAGTGTCAAATAGAGAAGGAGAGAGACAGACAAGGCTTTAGTCCCATTCAATTGGTCAACACATGAAGGCAATCGTGATGAGCATCCAATCCAGGTAAAAACAAGGTACTCACAACTTTGAAAAGGATCTCCTGTCCCCTCTCCTACCATTCCACCAGGACAAGCTTTTGTTATACAGAAAATTGAGAGCCACTCCTGGGTAAAGACTTTATTGACTACTGATTCATTGATTTATTGACTATTGGGCTATCCAGATGTTTGGTGGCAGAGGGGAAAATAAATGTCTGGTGAAATTACCAGGAAACCCCTTCAGTATGAATGGAAAGGATGACTAGGTGGGCCAGGAGCATGGAAAGACAGAGTGGGGATTAGGAAATCCTCATTGCACAGGAGAATCCAGCAACAAGATCTGGAGCGGAGTCGTGCCCCAGTATGTGGTGCACATCTGGAAGTGAACACGTGTCATGCAGATTCTGTTCTCTGTGCTCCTGAAGCCACAAGCTCTGACACCTTTGGAGGAAAGAGAATCAGAAACTCTGACAAAAGGTATATAAACTTCATGCCCCAATTTTTCCAACTAGTGCACATCCTCATACCTCCACCTACAGAAATTATCATTTACAGGTGAGGAGTTCCTGCTGATGGAAACCATACCAAACTCTGGGCACAGTGAGCCTGCTGATGCAGTGACCATCCCTCTGGTCTTACACCGTATTTAGTGGCGATGGTGCCTAATCACTGAGGGCTTTCTCAAGGTCTGGTGTCACGCTAAGTGCCTGATACACATTGTCTCACGCACATCTCATGGAGACGTGGACCCAAAGATGCATGGCTCATGAGGGCTGTGGCGAGGGTTTTGAACTGAACCAGTGTATTCTGAAGACCAAATAACTCTTCCAGATGCCTTTAGAATGATGGAGAGAAGGCACTCAGATTAGGTTGTTTTGCTCCCTCTAAGACCAAGAACTGCAATTTCTTCCTCCATCGTAAGCTTTTGTTCTCTGTCCAAGTCCCTGCATTGACTTTGCTTACTTGCACCTTACATCTCCGACTTTCGAATCAACCCCGTCTTCTTATAATTAGGTCTCAAGGCTGCACCATCACTCTTCAAGGTGATATTTCCACTCAATTACTGAGGTTAAGTCTCCTTATGAGTGCAGTATTCTGTGTTTATTAACATTATTTTCTCCCTGAGGAAGAACTTTATGGTTATCTCTGATTATAAAGAAATAAATGCTTATTATAAAACCATTTTGAAAACTATACACAAAATATAAAGAAAATAAAACTCCCATACTAACACACATACATTCTTAGTTTGGCATACACATACTCACCCACATTAAACATCACACTTCCATACACACACAAACACACTCACATACCCACCTAGACACACATATATAGTCACACACGTGCACAATCACACTCACATATACATTCATACACAGTGACGCACACACATACACTCACATATATTTATGAATGGGATCATGCGATAATCTTGCTTGGATGTTGCTCTTTTACCCATTATTATATAATGAAATATTCTCATATCAGAAATGTATATATATAGGCATCCTTCTTTTTAATAGTGGCAGACTATTTCATTTTATAGATATACCACAGCTTCTTCATTGAGTGTGCTACTTTTGGACATAAGGTTTTTATTTAATATTGATTTTTATAAACAAAGTTTTAGTGTACATCCTTGTAATGTGAACTTAGTTTTCTTTTCATTAGGAACAATTCTAAAGAGGATAATTAGACCAAGGGGAAATCACATTTTAAAACTTACTGTGTGTATATGGAAGTGTGATGTTTATTGTGTGTGAGTATGTATACTCAATATACAATAATGTTTATTGTGTGTGAGTATAACCAAAACGGTACCAAGTTACACTCTCCTGAGTATCATATCAGATGGACTCTTTCCTCACGTGCTCATCAGCAGTGGGTATTACCACACCCATTACCAAGCTGAGATGGACAAAAATGGGATTTCATTAATGTTTAAATTTTATTTACTTAATAATTATTGAGCATTTTTCTCTTTGCCCTTCAGCTATTTGAATTTAACTTCTCCAAAAAGACTGTATATAAGAGTTGCCTATGTTTTTGTCTCTTTTTGTGGCTAAATATGTCTTCATGGGTCTTAAAAACTCTTTCAAGAAGAAGAATCTTAGCCCTATTTCTCTGATTGCAACCACATTCTCTGGTTTTTCATTTATTTTCCAATTTGTTTATGGCGAGACTTCTGCTTCCAGTCTAGATTGAGAATCAGGGGCTGGATGAAGTCTCCAGGCTGGGGGTAAAAAAGACTGACACAGCGTATTAAACAACAGCTTTCAAAACACTGGTCATGAGGCCACAAAGGGCAGAGACATCTAAGAGAGAGAAAGCAAATGAAGCAAGCCCTGTGGTCGCTCAGCTTACTGCCCGGAGAAGGCGCGAGGCTGCAGCACAGGGAGGGGACCAGGCAGAGCCCCTCTTGAAGACAGAGGTGTGAGCTCAAGGGAGCCGAGGCGACTGGAGTTCACGGGGCAGAGAGCCAAAGAGGAGAGGACGTGGAGGCCTGCGAGGGTCTGCTCAGTCAGGGGAACGCGGTCAGCTCACATGTGTGAGGAAACTCCCAGAAAGAAGGATCTCTCACAGGCTGGGCGCAGTGCCTGCTCCCACCAGCCCAAGCAGAAAATCTCACAGTTCATGGAACATCCCTTTGAGCACTAAGAAGTGTCCTGCTAAGTAGGGGGAAATGATCCCCAAATAAGTGCCGTTCTGACCCCATGGACATGAGCTTAAAACAAGCTGCAAATGGATCGCACTGCCTCCAGCTACCTTTACCACCTCCAAGAGCACAGGTCCAGAGTACACACAGGACACAAAAACATCCAGCCCCAAGGTAAAATTCACAGCGTCTGGCATCCAATCATAATCCGCCAACTGGGGCTGGCCCAGTGGTGTAGTGGTAAGATCGGGCACGATGCTTCAGCAGCCCAGGGTTCGCGGGTTCAGATCTCCCGGGGTGGACCTACACACCACTCGTCAAGCCATACTATGGCTGCGTCCCACATACAAAACAGAGGAAGATTGGCAGCAGATATTAGCTCAGGGCCAATCTTCCTCACAAAAAAAAAAAAAAAACACCAGCCTGCAAAAAAGCAGGAAAGCACAAGTCATAACAGGCAGAAAAGTCAGTCCGTCAAAAACAGCACAGAGAGTGGGATCAGTGCACACAGATGGGGTCAAATAGTTGCATGATGGCATACACATGCTCAACAATCTGCAGGAATGACTGAGTACATGGAGTAGAGACACGGAAGTTATAAAAACACCCAAATCAAGTTGCTAGAGATGAAAAGTACTATGCATTATATAAAAAAATGCAACGGGCAGTATTAATAAAAGATTAGACATTGAAGAAGAAAAAAAAAAGAGAATATGAAGACAGAAAAATGATAAAAAATGAAACCCATAGAGGAAGAAGAATTTTAAAAGAAACGAATAGTGGGACAACTTTAACTAGACAAATATACATCTAACTAGAGTCTCCAAAGAGAGGAGAGGCGGGGATAGGGAACAGAAAAATTATTTGAAGTGCTAGTGGCCAAAATTTTTCCAAATCTGATGAAAACTACAAACTCACAGATCTAGGAAACAAATCTTAAAAGGAGCCAGAGAAAAAAGGCACTTTATGTGTAAAGGAACAAAGAGAAGGATGACAGAAGATTTCCTACCAGAAACGGTGTAAACTAGAATGGAGGAGAGAAACATCTTTAAAGAACTAAAAGAAAATTGTCAACTTAGAATTCTTTACTCCCAGAAGATACCTTTCAAAAATTATGCGGAAATAAGGACTTTTTCAGATGTACAAAAACTGAAAGAATTCATCACCAGAAAACTCACACTATAAGAAATGTGAAAGGTGTCCCTCAAGCAAAGGAAAAATGATAACCAGGTGGAAACCTGGAGCTACAGAAAGGAATGGAGAATATCAGGGTGGTAATTACATAGGTAAATATAAAAGGACTGTTTCTCATGTATTAGTTACATACCCCAAAAAGCTAACTAATTACTTAAAGTAAAAATAACCATAATGGGTTGTGGGATTTATAATGTATGTGGAAACAAAAGATACACACAGCAACAGCACAAACTCCAGGAGAGGGAAGGTGGAAGTTTCCTGTTGGAAAGCAGCGTGGTATTACTTAAAGGCAGACTGTAGATTAGTTATTTCCCGTTTTCTTTTCTCTCTTGCCTTATTTTAAATTAACCAAATATTTTATTATGTTTTTTGTATATTGTTTTCTTAGTTACATATTCTTTGATTATTCTTTTTGTAATAACCCAAAGGTTAAAATATGCATGTCTGACATATAACTTAATTCTAATTTTTATTTTTACTATTTCTTTGATAATGCTAAAAATTCAGAGTTCCACACACTTTCCTAACATTTAGTGTTATTTTTGTCACGCATTCTAATTACACATATATTTTAAATCCCATCAGATATTACTATTATTGTTTTATGCCATCAATATTTATATTTACTCACATAATTCATCTTTTTCATTCTTCTTCATTTCTTTCTGTACTTTCAGGCTTCCATCTATGATGAAGATCCTTCTATGTTAAGAACTTCCTTTAGAATTTCTTTTAGTGAAGATCTGCTGATAATTATTTCTCTTCCTTTTGTTTGTCTGAACATGTTTATTTTGCCTCATTTTTGAAGGGTGGGATCCCTTCGTAGATAATTCTAGGTTAGCAATTATTTCCTTTCAACTCGTTAAAGATACAGATGTAATTCCATTGTCTTATGGCTTCAATTGTTCCTGGTGAAGGTCAGCTTTAGTGTTCCTGTCGTTCCTTTGAAGATGATGTACCTTTTCTTTTTCCACTCAGGCTGCTCGTTATATCCCATCTTTGCTATTTTTTGACTATGATATATTTAATGTTTGTTTGTTTCATTTATTTTCCTTTGTTTTTTCTTTTGTTGTTTTTGTAGAGATTCTTGAATCTGTGGTTTGATGTATTTTATCAGTTTTGGAACAAATGATGCTTCTGACCTATTCATAAATGCTTCTCTGTGATCTCTATTATATGTTTGATAAACATTTTTATTTTTTTATAGTTCCCTTGTGCTCTTTCCTGTATTTTTAAACTTTTTCTCCCTTCCTCTAAATCATTTTTAAGTATTTTTTGTTGTTGTTCTCAGCCCAACAATAACAGTTGAATATAGAAATGCCTATGGACTTTGAGTGTCTTAACTCAAGCACATACTCTTCTATTGGTACAAATACACTTCCTTCCTTCCCCTCTTACTCCCTTCCTTCCTGCTTTTCTTTTGTTTGTTCATTCATTCTTTCTTGCTTGCTTACTGGGGGAAGGCAGTGGTATATCTTTGGATTTCATGCTTTTCTTGTGTTTCTGTAAGTCCTTGCTTCACTTCTTGCTCCCTTGTTCTCCTTCAACACTAGATCCCCATTTCCAGTCAGGCTACTTCTCCTTCAGAAGTGATGCTCAGGATTTCTCCACTTGTCTACACACGCCTGCCAGATCCTTTGTTTTAAGATGGGCTCTGGAATTCACGTCCTGAATCTGGCTGTTTATTTGAAGTTTACAGTATTCTTACCTCCTATTTATACAATAAGTGTGTGTTATGAGTAGTGTTGCTTGCTCTTCTTGTGGAATTGCATTATTTTATTTAGAAAGTGTGTGGAGAGACTTGGATTTCCATGTCCACCAACATTCTATGGGCTCTCTTCAACTAGACACTGGTTGGCCATTGGGAGTCACATCAAATAGAAATACCCAAACTTATTTATGTGCAAATATTACCTTTATAATGTATTGTCATTTTCTTTGTTCTGATTATTATTAAGTTTTTGATCTCAAGAGGACATCCATCTTAGTCCCTCAAAGCTCTCTGGTCAAGGGTAGGTCAATGGCCCACACACCTCTTTTTTGTGTGTCCTTTTCTCAGATGCAGCTTTCTACATATAATCCATGGATCACATTCTGGTATGCATGCTGATCTCAATATGCTGAACAGCTTGTTTAAATGCTAATTGTGTGTGTGTGTGTGTGTGTGTGTGTGTGTGTGTGTGTGTGTGTGAGGAAGATCGGCCCTGAGCTAACATCTGTTGCCAATCCTCCTCTTCTTGCTGAGGAATATTGGCCCTGAGCTAACATCCGTGCTCATCTTCCTCCACTTCATATGGGACGCCACCACAGCATGGCTTGACAAGCAGCATGTTGGTCTGTGCCTGGGATCGGAACCTGCGAACCCCGGGCCGTCGAAGCAGAGCACACGAACTTAACCACTACACCACTGGGCTGGCCCCATAAATGCTAATTCTTGACTGTGTCTCCAGAGATTATGATTCAGGCAAGCTGTTAGGGGCTGAGAATGCCTGAATTTCTCATAGGCATCTCACATGATTCTGACTCAGGCAGTGCTGGGACCACCCTTTCAAAAGCACCAACATAGACCTACCTCATGGGCCCATCATCAGGGAAGGAAGATCCCAGCTATATAGAGATTTGTGCCAGGACTTCCAGGATCATCTCATGGCAGTCAGGAATCAGGGCACCAAACAGGGTCTAGTGGTCAGGAGTAGAACTTTGCAGACCCCAAATTCTTGAAGAACTTGAGCAGGTGCTTTATAAACATTTTCACAGTGTATCCTCTTCTTCAAAGTTTGGAACCTGTAGTTCAGAAACATTCAATCAGAACCCAGGTATAATGATGATAACAGGTGAGGGCATAGACACGGGAGGAGCAATAGGACTCAAACGACCAGATCAGAGACTGGGGATTGGAACAGAATCAGTACCAAGTCTAGTCAAATCCTCTCGATTAGGAAGATTGGTCCTGAAGCCAGGGTGTCTCCCAGCCCTAGGTCAGAAGAGATTCGCTCTGCAGCTACAGACCAGAAGAGGACCCAAGGAGGACATGAGAGTTCTCTCTTCCTTTTAGCCCACTTTATTTGCAAAAAGCAGACCCCTTTCATAACCTTCTGAAATTGCCATTAAGTTCCAAAGTAGTAAGGACCAAAAGTGTTCACATGGAGGTAGAAGGTGCCAGAAGAAAGAAAATAGACCAGTGGTCCTGGAAAGGAAACACCTTGTGAGTAAAAATACTCTTCCTTGGAGAAGAAATAAGTTCATGCCTTCCCTTCTTAATCCACAGAAATAAAATCTGTGTTGGTCCAGCAGGCATTTTATCTTCCCAAGCTCCTCACTCTTGAGCATGAGCCAATGATTATCAAGGCAGTGTGTCTGAAGCTCCCTGTACACTCTCCACTCTTCCACTAGTGAACGAATTCATTTAACTCATCTACTGAAGATTGCAAAGCGTTGTATGAGACCAGGGTCTTTCCTACGAGGTATGGGATGAAACAGCTTAGCAATTGGGGGAATGGTTAATAAAACCAATGGCACTTAAAAGGCAAAGCCACTATCTGGAAAAAAATTGCAAAAGGTATCTTCATTAGCAGTTGATGGAACTCTCAAGCTTTTTCCATTAATGTTTAATGTGAAGTATGCTTGCCAAATCAATGAGAGTCATTTAAAGAGAGGTCAAGGAATTAGGCCCAGATTATTTGAACAAGTTTGTGAAACAGCACATGGAACTCTGTTTATTCATTCATTTTATGAAGAAATTAAATTTTGCATACCTCTTAGATTATGGAAACAGTTTTCACTTTAGAACTGAAGTTTCCTAGGTTCCAGGGACAATTTTGATTTGACTCAAATTAGCTTTTATTACATTACAGTGTCACCTTTGGTCTCTTCTTCGTCCCTGCCAAGAAATCATTATTTCTCTCCGGCATTTGATTCACTTTCTTTACAAAAGAACTTTACTCTAAGAAAAGTGGTCAAAAGCCTAGATCACTGAGAAAATTTAAACTTTGCTTAATTGTACCACAGCTATTGTTATAGCTTGGTGATAGAATCAAGAACCACACAGTGAGTTATTTATAGTGTAAAATCTCAACATGCTCTGAATATTTTAACAAGTTACTCCTCTCAGTGGCATTATAGGGTTGTATTTTCTTTTTGATCCTCCAAATACAGATAAGGGCAGTGTGTCCCAGAGAGGACAAGAAACTTGACCTCAAATCCAGAGAAGCTGCATTTATGGTCCTTGCTCTTTGAGTCTTTAGATTAACCTACCCACATTACCAGATCTTAGGGGATATAGCAGCTTTGAACATTGTCACTGTTCAAGACAAATTGGGCCCAACTTAGTCCCAATTTCAGCTATAAAAAGCTGTCATCGAGCACTAGTTGTATGTGGTTAACTAGTAATTTTCGTAATGCAGCTTTTCGTTACTATTCAGGGTGCTATAATTAATACCATTCCGGTATATCAGTTTTAACTCATATTTCATGCCAAGCAAAAGCTTGGCAACCATGTTAGGCATATAAAAATAAGCAAAGGAATAGACTATTTTCAGAATATTGAGAAATTTTAAATTAAATTCCAGGGTTATTCTGTAAAATAAATGGCAGCAGTTAAGTTCACCCGATCATAATGTGCTCAGGGAGGAAAATCCTTCAGACTTTAACTCACTGGGAGGTCAAAATCAGAGAAAATAACCCAGAACAAAAATGCATGGGCTGGACTTGTCTACCAAGGATACAATGTCACAGACCCTCAGGATAAGCCTGGTGGAGGTCCCTGAAAGGCTGCTGTTGCCCGAAGACATGGAGTGAGTAGTAGGAGAGAGCATGAACGTTAAGTAATACATAATTGTCCATGACGTTTATGTCTTTATAGATGAGGAGAATTGGATGATGGAGAAGTTAAAAAAATGATCAAGGTCATATAGGTGAGGGTGTGATAGGTTGGGATGGAAAAACCTAAAGCAACACTGGACATGTGGTAGGCACTCAAAGACTATTGATGGAAAGATTGAATAGGAAATAAATCCAGAAAGGTCCAGAAAGACTGACTGGGACTTTGATATTCTCTAGAATGAACAAAAGGTCAGTCTCTCGTGGATTAGTCTGAGATTAAAGTAGGTTCTAAGGACAGCCCAGGGTCCAATGTAGTCCAGATGCTCTTTGGAGGGAACTCAAATGTAGGCACAACACAAAATCGGTATCCGTCTCCTTGAATTTTTCCCAGGAACCATTCCTATTCCTACAAATGTGACAAATTTAAATGCAAATGAGGAGAGAGAGAGAATCATTTACCTGGGCCTTAGCATCCCTCTGGCAGCTGCATGCATGAAGGGTTGCTTGTATGCCTGGCTGATATTCTTAGCTGATCTCTATGTCCTAAATGTGGTATATGCTAAAATGGAGTAAAAATGAGGGACCGGGGCATTTTCATTTATTAAACCTAAGCACTCTTAAGAAGAAGGTATTTCTTTGTATCCACCGCAAAACGTGTCCTACCTAAAGAACAGCAAAGCTTTGTTTTTCTCTTGGCCAGATGGATTTTATGGAGCATCTGTGGGTAATTCTGTTAGTAGATATCCACCCTTCCATCTGGATACAGCTTAATTATTACCAAATCTAGTTACACAATGATATAAAGACAAGGAGCAGAGGAAGGAGGAAGAGAATAGTTCATATCAAACATTCTTGAATTTCAATTTTTTTTCAATAATAATATGGTTAGATGGGCAAACAAAACTAGATTAAAACCAGGTGGGCTAAGTGGAAAAGAATCTTGAAACTAAATACAAAATTGTTTCTTCTTTCAAAGAACAGCATGTTATCTTTGAAGCAGGTGATACTGCCTGAAATTTTAACAATCTGTATGTCCAGATTTCATAAGGCTCTTTCCTGAAAAGCATACCAAAAGACATTTATTTTTAAAATGTGAAAAAGTTTTATCTTCTTGATTTTTTCCTAAGTCAAGAAAAAGTCCCAAAACTTCTAAGACATATCTAACCTTGGAATAAATTTTCTTTACACACACACACACTCACACACACTTCATTTATTTCATCTAATCAACCTTGGTGGTGTTGACACGTGGGTTGGATAATTCTCTGTCATGGGGACTGTCCTGGGTATGATAGGATGTTTATCAGCACACCTCTCTCTACCCTCTTTATGCCAGGAACATCTTCCAGTTGTGACAACCAAAACTGTCTTCAGACCTTGCTAATTGCCTCTGGGTGGCAAAATTAACTCTGGTTGAGCACCCTTGGTCTAAATCAATGCCCATAGAAAGAGATCCTTTAGATTAAAGCTCTCACTCTGCTCCTGGGGAGGTTGAAGGCCAAAGGAGGCCTAGCTGTGTCCCAGGTCCCCAGCTAGTGGCAGACGGAGGTCTCAGCCCATTACTTAGACTTCTGGCCCACGGCCTCATCCACTATATTCTGACCAGAGTGATTCAGGACTTGGTTCCTCTCCTTTTCAGTCTCAAAAATAAATCTCCAATAGTCAACATTTTAGGAGAAAAAAATTTTTTTAAAGATGAAATAATCATATTTGAGTTGCTGTGATCAGTGCTATCCTGCACAAGTGCCCGCAGCTTTGACTCAGACACCAGCACCCGGGCCTCACGCATATATATAAATGTGGCCATTTATTGCCTCAGCACTGCCATGCGTGCGTTGTTATCCCCAGATGGCAAACAAAACCTGAGGATCAGGAAGGGGAACAACTTGCCCAAAACAGCACAGATCACAACAGTTGGAGCCAGAATCCGAGGCCCTCATAGATTTCAAAACCCCTGCCTTCCCCTGAGCATCATGAGGTTAATTTCCACTACCTGCTCCACGCCCGTCAGATGTGGTCACGAGTGGTGAGCCCAAAACACAGGGCACTTTGGGGGCCCTCAACTTTAGAGGCCAGTTGAGACTTAAATTGATTCTATTTCCTGTCCATTAGTCTCTATGCCCTCCCTTTGGCTCAGACTTCTATTTTCTTTGAAAAGGTTGATTTGATTTAGGGTATGCCCTTTCCTCAATAATCTATCCTCCTCTGAGAATTTTTAAGTATTCACTGACTAACTGGCAGGAGGAATTCCTCAAATGTCTTGGACAGGCAGCCTGGAAATCCCAGCCACACTGGCAGGACCACCCAGCCCCCATGGCCCTGCAGTGAGAGGGCAGAGGCTGAGGGTCATGAGCTCAGGTCCCCCTACAGCCTGGGAAGGTGTGACTCAGGGTCACCAGGAAGGGCGGGGAAAGGAGGTCTTTTCCCCCAGAGCTTTCAGTCTCTCGCCGTGCAGTGTCTCTCTCAATCCGTTTTGCCAGCAGCTTTAAAAAAAGAAAAAAAAAACTTTGTTGTTGTTTTCAAACTCTCTCCTGAGAGGCAGGGAGCCAGGCCCTATATGGTGGAAAACAAACTCCCACATAAAGCATATGCCGTGCCTTTCTGTGGAGGCTGGGGCTTTGTTTGGACGGTGTGTGCATGCTGCAGAGAGAGGGCAGGTGAAGCATTGGGGCTCCCAGAGGACGGTTCCATGGACGACCAGGCTCTGCCTTCCACCTCCTGCCCCCTGAGGCCGGGAAGGCTCTGCTGATGCCCACAGTGTCAGGGAGGGGCCGGGCACCCCTCACCATTGCAATGCCTCCAAGGCATGCTTCAGCACTCTCTCTCTCTCTCTCTCTCTCTCTTTCTCTGTCTCTCCCTCTCTCTCACACACAAACACACACACACACACACACACACACACACACTCCTAGGTACCACTTTATGGCACACACACCCTGCCCTTTCTCTTTCTACATGGAACTTGGAATAAAATGACTAAAGACCAAAGAATATAACATGGACAGAACTATGATGTCCCAAGACACACGGGACTAATCCAAAAGGAGCCGAGAACCATGGTGAGTGGCAGCAGCCTTGCAGATCTTCCAAAACGATGAGACAGACCCAGACCTGTAGCCTCTGCTGTCCTGGGGGCTGAGAGGGAGGTTGTTGACAAATCCCACCACATGCAGAGGTCTGCCCCTGATGCCCTCCCTGCACGGCACTGGGCACATGGCGAAGCTCTGGGTCCCCAAATACGGTGAGAACCAGATGGCAGGAACTAGCCACTGGAAATTTATCTCCAGTGGAGGCTCCTAGGAGCCTGATTACAACTTTTCATTCCTTTGATCAAGAGGAAAAAACCCTCTCCTTGAGGTGTCAGCATGTACTAGAAGGGAGAGAGAAGTCAGGTCCAGGACCAAACCCGTGAGTATCTGAACAGGTGTCGCTGTTCAGAACCGTCTGGACATAACCCTAAATCTAAGGTTCCAATGAGAAATTTGGGGTGATTTCTTGGTATTCTTCTGATACATCCTCTGAAGTATCAAGATGAACCCCCTTCTTACATTTAAGAGTTTACTTACATATAATGACAAAGGCAGGGGTGGCAGAGGTGGGTGGGAGGTAACAGGATGAGAGTTAAAAATACAGTGTGACAAAATTATAATGTAAGTCGGAAATATATCTGGGTTCAATTCAGGAAAAGAGTTCCGTTTATTCACGCATTTCCAAAATACCTCTATTTTTAGAATTCCTTCACTGTGAAGTAAAGCACCTTGGGTCCCCAGAGCATCATTAAATACAAACGTTCCTACAAAACTGAGGAAATCACTGTGACCCATAGTTGGTAAGGAAGGAAATCCTGCTAGCCGCGCCCCTCAAGGCTTGTTTATCCCTCCATGGGACTCTCTGAGATGACAAAAATAGAGAACCTCAAAAGGATGGTAAGAAATAGCTAAGAGAATGGGCTGGGAGATCTTTGATGTGAGACAAGGCTAAAGGGAAGATGTGTATAACATTTCTGTCCTCCCTCTGGGTGGAGTAGGGCTCGGTGTCACCCATGTCATCCACACCTGACACATCCTAATTTGAGCTCCAAAGCTTTTCTGTCACTCTCGTTTGGTCCACCACAAATTCATGCCATCTGAAGCCCCTTGGCCCTCAGTGTTGCTCAGCAACCTTTAATCTACCAAATACTGAGTTTCCAGAACATTTTTTCCATCAGCTGCTGTATACATTACTCTTTCTTTATCCACTCTACCCCATCCCCAATGGCTTCATTCTCAAACAGACTCAATTTCTACTTCTCAGGATTAGAAATGGGTAGACATTGCCTTATGTCTCCTCACTCATACACATATTTTACTTCTTATCATTCTGTCTCTCCTTCCTTTCTGTTCTCCTCTTTGCTAAGTTGAGTTCATCCTTCTAAGACTTGATCCAACCAATTATCCTCTCTCTCTTTAGTATTTTCATCCTCTCTCAATACAGAATTGACTCCCTCACTTTGTAAATATGGTCAAGTCCTCACATTTTTTAAATCAAAAATCCTTCTCTCATCTTCGCCATAGTCCTTGAGTTTTATCAGAATTGATATTATCACCAATTGAAAAACCTTCCCTCAACCATATCCCCCAGTTGAGTCTCATCTTTATCCTTACACTAATTTATAAGAATACTGGATCAGTCAGGGTCCAGGGAAGAAAACAGAAAGCATACCAGTTATCTTAAAAGTGAGAATTGAATGCAGGAATTGACTAACAAGGTTCTGGATGGCTAAGAGGGCATAAGGGGACATAGGGGTGGTAACTGCAGGATCAGCCAGCACCCCACAGCTGGAGAAATCAAGGGAAGAGGCTGGCCCTATTATATCATAAAATCTTGGTGGGAAGAGCCCCGCAGAGCTGAGACCCAGGTCTCTGAGGAGAGGCTCCTGCTTGGATGGTGCTGGTGCTTCAGAACCTTGGAAGGGGCTCCACAGGGCTCAGATTACCCATAAAAAAAACTAGAGACTGGGATCAACTGCATGCCAGAGTGTAGGTCATTGTGAGAAGATTACGAAAGGAAACATAAGCAAAAGGGAGGAGCGAGTCCTTTCTCCCCTCCAGCCCTCCAGTCTGTTCTTGTCCTTTGGGCAGAGCCTGAGAGGGAGCACCTGGCACAGGAGGAAGGTGGTTTGCAGAATATAGAGGGTTGTTTTGAAACTGAGGACAATAGTTTAATCACAGTCCACTCTGGCTACTACTCGGTATCCACATATACCCCTCTTCGTACGTGAGAACTTGGATACAGAACACTGACAACTTCATGTCTTCACCTAACAGAATTATCCTTCATGCAAATGAAGACCCGCTGTCCCACAAGAGGAAGATATAAAGGCCCAAAAGTATTTTGTCCTTCTCTGGGTGCCAGCCATGTAAACCACCTCGGGGAAACATGAATTACTCTTCAAATTTCACCCCAGTCCCACCTTAATATCCTCTTACCTAAAGACCAAATTGATTAATGATTAATCAACTGATCACTTGAGCAATTAATCATTGATTAATGATAAATAAATAAATAAAATAACAAAAGGAGGAAGGAAGAGAGGAGAAGAAATGAGTTAACACACACACATAATCATAAGCTAGAAGGAAGATCTGCATAGCTGATACCGTACTTGTTTCAACATCCTGCCTCGAGTCTGCAGTTGATATCTACAATTTCCTTCTTTAACAACTATGTCATGTTTCCACAGCCCTCAGCCAGAACCAGCTCCGTTCCTGAGGGCTCTGAATCCCCTGTAGCCCTGCCTTTGTGCTGTAGTTTTCCATTGGCATTTACTATTGGAGATGGAACCATCACAATGTGCCCCAGAGGGCCTCCTGGGCCGCAGATTCCATCCCCACTGTTTCTACCATGTGGCAGCAGCCCAATCTCTCCTGATTGTCAGGAGCAAACTCTCCAGTTGGTGGGCAGCCCCTGTTAGGCTCAGGGGTGTGAGGACCCCAAATGCCAGGGGGCAGTCTCGACTTCCAGTTCAACGAACACTTGTCGTCTAGGACTCCAAACCATCAGGGGCAACGTTGCAGGTGCAGGGAGCAAACATTCTAAGGGTCCTAGTGAGAGGACTTGCTCCCTTGACCACCCCTTAATTCCCAGACCAAGGACTTCTGGCTATGGGTGAGACGGCACCACAAATGTGTCTCGGATTCAAAGCACATGCTATGAGAGAGAATCCCGTCCTTTCAGAGCATGGTCTCCCAAATGTCACCGTAACAGTCCTCATCCGGCCATTCCTACATTCTCCGCTGCCAGCTGCTTCTGGTGGAGGGTATGCAGTAATATCAGTGAACACCATCTGCACAAGCCCATTGCTGATCTACTTTTGCTCTGAAATTAGGTTTTGGTCTGCCCAGAATACCATGATGGGGAATGAAGGCAATCTTTTTTTTTTGTTTTGCAGGGAAAGATTTGCCCTGAGCTAACATCTGTTGCCAAGCTTCCTTTTTTTTTTTTCCCCAAAGCCCCAGTACATGGTTGTATATCCTAGTTGTAAGTCTTTCTAGTTCTTCTATGTGAGCTGCTGCCACAGCATGGCAACTGACAGATAAGGGGTGTGGTTCCACCACCAGAAAATGAACCCAGGCCTCCAAAGTGGTGAGAGCACCAAACTTAAACCACTAGACCATCATGCTCTAAAGGCAATCTTTACATCTCATATTGTCCTCATTCCTTCATTGACCTAAAGTCATGTGGCTTTTATTGCCATCGCTTGATTAAAACCTTTCTCTGCAGGGTTTCAGATCAACCAGGATTCCTAAATTGCCTATGTTCAGGGCCATTTGTACTGTGACCCCTACCTCCCCGGTGCCCCAACATCATGATCTGCTAACCCTCTTTCACACCTGCTGGCCATTCACAGGGTTCCTTCCTGGCTCCTCCTCTTCTGTCATCTCCTCTTCTTCCTCCTCTGCTATCTGTTATGAGCACTGTGGCTAGAGATTGGATGTTGAATGAAATTATGAAGAGATGGCCAAGAAAGAGAATAAAAAAGAGGCAAGAATAGAGACTGAGGGTAGAGGTGAGAGTGCCTAGATTTGGATCTGAGCTTTAAAAAAAGAGAAAGAGATCAAGAATCCTTTGACTCTGGAGTCCTGAAAAGGGAAAAGAGGGAAGGGAAAAAAGATAATCTTCAATGTTTATAAAATCATGATGAGTAGATTTCAGAAATAAAAATATAATAAAAAATATAATAACCATGACAGCCTTAGGATCCAGCTTGTCATATACTCTTTTTTAACTTAAATCTCAAAGATTCACATTTTGCAAAAATCGAATATTGGGGATGGCATTCTAGGGTACTGCCAAATGTGACGATCAATCTGAAAGACACATGCGCAGACCCGGTAGACTGCTAAGAGGAGGAGTCTGCTGAGAACAGAGAAGGTCTGAGGACATCACCATCTAGTCTACTCGGGGTCACATTCTTTCAGAGCGAAGCCATCGTGAAGGGGGACAGGACTCAAGCACTACCCTACACGATGCGTCCTTGTAAAGAGCAGGAGGGTGAGTATAGTTCCACTCAAGGGCATCGCGGCACCCTCCTCATTCCTCCTCTTATTAGGAAAGTCCTGGGGATGGTTTAAGAAGGGTAACTGTTCATGGGGATGGCACAGTGAGTTAGGGTGAACTTTAGGAGACCTTGTGATAAGAATAGCTATACCACTAAAATACCCGTCCAGGGAAATTGTGATGATCTTCCCCCACAGACATTAACCAAAGTCAGAACAAATACAACCTGTGCCAATTTGGGCAAAGTCTGGCCTTGGAGACAGCATCCCAATGACGTCTCATTGTCTGTTTCAAGCCTACATCCCAAACGGAGCTCAAGCTTCCAATCTAACAAATCATGTTGAATCAATCAATAGGGTTTCCTCAATCCTGAGATAGATTCATGAGCTGGACTTTTCACGTAGAGTTGGTAACCCGCATAGCTCAGAGAAGCCAGAGGTGGGCATAGTGCAGAGCTCTTCAAGGGGAGTCAGCTTTGGTTCTTGAATGGAGCAATTTCCTGCTTTTACAGATGTGAATGAGAGTTCCTTTTTATGCTAGATATGCTCAAGAATAAACATAAAATCCATTATTATTTGTTATTAAAAAGAGGTCCAAGAAGATTGATGTGTCTGTGTTCCTAGTTAAGTCAGAACAAACTATGAATTAAGCCACATTCTCAATATACTTGTGCATACACCCACACCACACATGCACACACCACATGCTTGCACACGCATACACATGCATACATGCCTACCATGACACACATGAGTACATACCAAACATGGACACATGCCAGCATGCATGCACACATGCCCTCACATGCACACATGTGCATGTACACACACATGCACACACAGCACCCACAGATGCTTCTGGGGAATGTCAGTCGGTTTCAGTGGCTAGGAAGCAGGGCATGTCCAGTTCCCACCCCTGCACCCCAGGAACTCTGTGCACGCCTCCACTATGCACTTTCACAGGCCATTTGTCATGTCCCTCTACAAGCCTGCCTGCTGACCAGCCTGTGGGGCCCTGGGAGCACGGCCTGGTTTTCTCTCTGCACCCCAGCACTGGCTGCGCCTGCCCTGGCTCCTGTAGAGCTGTTCTGGGTTGAAGACCTCCCCAGGTGGGCATTGCCAGCCACCTACTGGGCGCTCCTTCCTTTCACAAGAAAGCAGGGTAAAAAGGATGTAGGGGTCGAGGCAGTCCAGGGCTCAGGGCTGCAACAACTAGAAAAAGCAGACAAAGTTTTAAAATCGTATGTTTACAGAGTGTTGACTTGGTGGAAGTGTCCAGAATTTTTTTTTCTTTTTTTTTTTGGTGAGGAAGATTCACCCTGAGTTAACATCCATTGCCAATCTTCTTCTATCTTGTATATGGAATGCCTCTACACCATGGCTTGGTGAGTGTAGTAGGTCCATGCCTGGGATCCAAACCCACAAACCTGGGCCACTGAAGTGGAGCACAGAACTTTAACCACTTGGCCATGGGCTGGCCCCATGGAAGTGTCCAGAATTCTTGTGGAGAGTAAAGAGATATGAGTGTTATTATTTTTGATAGCCTGGAAAGTGCCCTTCTCTAGGTTTGATTGCTGTTTTTTTCATTTTTTTTACCTTTTCCCTCCTAGGTTGGGTAGAACTCCACTAGCTAATGCCTCTAAACTTAGTGAAAATGCGAGGCACAGAACACTGCTCCGGTGGCAGGGTTCCAACCTCCAAAGGCCTGTGTGCTGCCTTGAACGGCCTCACCGTTTACTTCCTCCGGCTGCTCCCTGCCATTGTGCAAAGATTTATTCAGCTTGTCTGGTCTCCCTGGGTGCTGAGGTTGCCAGATGCCTGATGGGACCTCAGAGTCACAACTGCAATAAAATACGTCATCGCCGTCCCTGAGACAAAGCAAATCCAAGCCTCGCTTCCATCAGCATCTGGAGCAGAGGTTAGCCAAGGATGCTACGTGATTTCACTCTGCGCCCTCCTTCTCCACAATGTTTGTATTTGCTCGTTGCTCTGGGCATCAGGAACGTCTGGATGAGGCCCTAGATCATTTTAATTGGTGTTCTAGGTGATGCTTCCTGTGGCACTGCCTTGCACTGCAGCGACCTGGCACTTCAACAGCTAATGGAAGGTGCCCGGTGGGATGTGTGACTCAGCCTCGTGTGCCTCCTTTCAGAAAACGTTGATTTTCTACATCCTCCACGCCAGTGTCATCTAATATCTCTGTGCTCTCTTGTGGATAGTTAGGAGCAGAGAACACAGAAGGAGGGGAGAAACTGTGCACAGAATGTGTTCCCACAGGCCAGGAGAGCTGACGATTTATGTGAAATAAAAAACGCTGGAATGCCTTGCCTGTCTGGGGCACTTGGCACCTCATGTTGATGGTGCTCTGGGCACAATGAAGCCACCAATAAACAGGTGTGTTGAGGCTGTAAGTCGTCACAGTCAAAGGGAGCCAGTCAGGGCTGGGGATGGCTTTTCCAATGGGAATCGTTGACGAAAAGGAACCAAAAGACTCCCCTGTGCAATGTATACATCATTATTTTATAATACACACATAGGTAAAATATATATGTGAGTGTATATGTGTATTTATACAGTTATATAACGCTTTTGTGATATAATAGAAATAAAGAGAAAAATAAAGGAAATGCTCCCCATTAGATCTTTATCTAAACTAAAATCATCTTCATGTGTTACCATACTTCATTATATCTAAGATGTATTTTAACTTCAAAGTCATTAAAATATTAAAATAAAAAAACATAAGCCATCATCAGTTGTGAGACTCTTCTCGATTTCAGAGATGTCGTTCCGTTTATCTAGCACTGCTTAACAAACCACCACCACTCAGTGGTTAAAGGACCACCATTTATTCTGCTTCTGGACTCTGTTGGTCAGAAATTTGCACAGGACACATAGCGAAGGCTTGTCTCTTCTCCACAATGTCTGAGGCGTTAACCAGGAAGATGATCTTCCGGAAGTGACTCCAACAGCTGGGGGCTAGAATGATCTGGAAGGCTTTTTATTGTCCAGGAGCCCAGTCTGGAAGCTCAAAGGCTGGGCTCAGCTAGGACTGCTGACCGGGTCACCTGCGTGTGGCCTCTCCACATGGCTTGGGCTTCTCAAAGCATGGCATCAGTGTTCTGAGAAGGATCCTTCTCAAGGAAGTGTCGTAGTTCATTCTGCTATAACAAAAATAGTGTAGATTGGGCCACTTAAACAACACACATTTATTTCTCACAGTCCTGGAGGCTGGGACTCCAAACCAAGAAGCCAGCAGATCTGGCGTCTGGTGAGATTCACTTCCTGGTTAGCAGAGGGCTGACTTCTCCTTGAATTCTCACTTGGTGGAGAGCAGAGATAGAACTCTGGTCTCTTCACCCCCTTATACTGGGCACTAATCCCATTCATGAGGATTCTACCCTCGTAATCTAATTATCTCCAAAGGCCTCACCTTCAAATACCATCACACTGAGAATTTAAGCTTCAACATATAAAATTTAAGGGGACACAAACATTCAACTCATAGCAGGAAGCATCCAGATTGAGCCTGCCAGAGAAACAGGCAGAGGCGTTTCTGATCTATCCTTGAAAGTCATGCAGCATCACTTCTGCCTCCTGTATTGGTACCATTGAGTCACCAAGGTCAGCCTGCCTAGACTGCAAGTGTGGGAAGGAAATTAGACCCAGCTCTCCTGAGGGGTGAAGAAGGTGCAAAGTCAAGGTGGAAGATCAAGTGAAATGGGAGGTACTGTTGCAGCCATCCTTGGAAAATTCAATCTGCCACAGATGTTAAAATGTGAAACAATAGTTAGCATGAAATGGATTAAATACGGCCTTTACACAGAGGCTATTTTGAGAGAGAGAACATGCTTATGTAAATTTATTTATTTATAGTATTTTTGAAACCTAATGTGGCAAATACATTTACCATGCACCAAACGTCCATTGGCTCCACCACACTTCTCAGTCCCCTGCCAGTTTCTTTGGACTGTGTGACCATTTCCAGCC
Organism: Diceros bicornis minor; assembly: GCF_020826845.1. NCBI lineage: Eukaryota > Metazoa > Chordata > Mammalia > Perissodactyla > Rhinocerotidae > Diceros > Diceros bicornis. Next base: position 57,727,003 of record NC_080759.1, read on the forward strand.
CATAGGACACGAGCAGAAGGGACTATGTCAATTCTAGGCTGAAGTGTTCAAGAGCCATTGGATAAAACTCCAGCTCTCTCTCCTGCTGTGGCTACTGATGTGGCTATTTGGTCCATATGTGCAGCTACGTGTAGGTAGATTCTAATTTGGCACACAACCCCCACACTCTTCCCATCCAGCATCTTACTGTTTTGTGTAGTATATGTAATATGGGCAAGACATACAGTTTCATTGTGTCAAACCAGCGTAACCTGAGGATTATCTGCTACCTCAGAATCCATAATGGTATCATAATAATATAAATATCGGTATAAAGGTGCTATGCTGAAATAAAACCTACGATTTGTGACATTGGTAGAGCAGTGGGTGGCAAAGGAAGTGATTCCAGAGGCTAAAACAACACAGATCCGTATTGTAAAATGGCAAAGTGGTCGTGTGTACTGGTTATCACTTGGGTTCAGAAAGGTATTACAAGAAAGATAAAGGAGTGGGAAAGAATGGCTAGTGTGCAAGCACAGATGAAAGTGAATAACGAGAGTCCAGAATCGGGGCCTTTGCAGTGTTGGGTGGCCTTATTATTTCCAGATTCCAAGAAGCAAAATATGAGACTTTAAAAGATTTTGAGGGATGAAAATCCAATAAAACCTCAAAGTAGCCTCCATTAGGGAAAGGGAGATGTATGGGGATGTTAAAGCAAAGAAATACAGTCATATGAGAACTATGCCTTGACAAGGAGACCTGCCTTGACCAAACTTGAGTCAGCTCCTCTGAGCCCTCTTCTCAGCTAGACCTTGCCCTTGGCCTGCTGTGCCCAGTTTGAGCAAGAATCCTGCTAAGCCAGTTTAGGGAGAATGGCCCACCCTTGATATCTGATCAGTTCCTCTTAGTAATTTTCCATGCATGGACTCCCTCATTCCGCCCATTGACTTTAAAACCCCAGCTGCCCTTGCTGGATTCTGAGTTGAGTTCAGTCTCTCTCCCTTAGTGCAACAATCACGGATAAAGTTGCCTGTTTCACTCTGTCTGGTGCAATTCTTCTATAACAGCCTAGAAAGGAACCATGAATATGTTTACAGAAAAGACACCAGAAGTCCTCTAAGTTTTCACAGGAATTGTGCTGCCACATGAACCATGCTCAGGACCTAAAAAAGCATGTGAGCGTGTGAAACCTGGAGTCCTAACATTTGGAAGGAAGGAAGTGGGCTGACAGATCTTTGTACCTCCCAAAATTGATATATTCCCCAAAGCCCACATCTGATTTAGTGGGATTTCAGAGTTAATTTGTTACCACAGTACATTTGAACTTTACCTGAATTAATATATATTTGTTTATATCTATATATCCACATTTATATATGTAATTTGTAAACAATTTATAGTGCATAAATTTACTGATAATTTAAGGAATTGTAGGAGCTGGCACATATTCTCAAGCTGCAGTAATTGAGAAGGATGCAGCCATGAGGTGCTGGAGGCCCTGTAAACCTGGTTCCCTGAATTACTATGTGGAGCAGAAACTCCTGCTATTTTGCACTGGATGTGTCACTGTGGTGGAAATAAACTTTTGTTGTGTTAAGCCTTTGAGATTTCAGAGTTAATTTATTACCACAGCACACATCAACTTTACCTGAATAAATATATATTTGAAAAGAGTTTGAAAAGAGTTTATGGTATATAAATTTATTGAGAATTATGTCTTGAATGTTATCATGCTACCAAATGGCTTGAGTTATTACGTGTGTGTGTGTGTGTGTGTGTGTGTGTGTGTGCGCGTGTGTTGGGATGTAGGAGGGAAGTAGACTGCGGATTTAGATTGTACTTGGAGCAAGATTTCCCTAGAATCTGGTACTCTGTAGTCAATACTATTCAAGGACTATGATCAGAAAATAATGAGTCGAAATGAAGTAATGAAAAAGACTAATCAGAGCCAGCCCTGACGGCCTAGTGGTTAAAGTTTGGAGTGCTCCACTTCGGTGCCCTGGTTCAGTTCCCAGGCACGGAACTGCACCACTAGTCTGTCAGTAGCCACGCTGTGGCAGCGGCTCACATAGAAAAACTAGAAGGACAACTAGAATCTACAACTATGTACTGGGGCTTTGAGGAGGCAGAAAAAAAGAGAGCAAGGAAGACGGGCAACAGATGTTAGCTCAGAGTGAATCTTTCCCAGCAAAAAAAAAAAAGAAAAGAATAATAAAAAGATAGACATTTAGTTAACAGATCTCTCGGTCACTGGAATATATCTTCAAGTTCGGCCCACCTCCACCATCAAAGTGTATTGCACACAGCCCTTCAGAGGTTGCTCTCTCCCCTGAGAGCCCAGAGTCAGTGCTCTCCTCCTGTGTCTTTTCCCTCTCATGGCCCTCTGATTCGTTCAACAAATACGCTGTAGCACCCTCCATATGTCAGGCACAGGACCCAGCGGTGAATCAAAGTCTTCCCTCTCACTGCGCCCGCAGAGCTTCAGTCTAGGAACGCAGACGGGCATGCAGCAAATGCTCATATGGAGGCCCCAGTACAATGGTGACAAGTGCTTCTATCATGAGGTGGAAAAGGTCAGCAGGGGCCAGAACCTGCAGTCTTAAGGGAGGGTGACCATTTGTCCCAGTTGCAAATGAAAGGTCCTGATGTGGTCATTGCCCCATCTTCCTATTTAGTTTAGTATTTGTCTCAAATTTGTCGGTTTTTAATTAAGTATCTTTATTGCTACCTGCATCAAAATAAAGTAAAATGGGTTCAGCAGAGCTTTTCTCTGCTACAGCCGTGATCTAGTCTAACAACACATGAGATTCACATGACCTTCATCTCAAGGGCAGCAGGCAGGGCACTTGCAGACAAAAATGCTTACACACAAGCAGCTAGAAGTAGCTAGGTCCTTCTTCTCCCAAGTCATAATGGGAACATTTTTTAAACCTGCGGCTCCTGCCATCTATTGATTTACTAGCCAATTTTGTCATGTGCTTACTGAAGCCTGCAAGATGCATCCTGTCACCGGGCTACCATCAGCAAGGTTATGGGTAAAGGTGGGAAGTCGCAGATTAGGGGTGCAGGAAAGAAGGGCAGGGTCATATGACCTAGAGCATCTGGACGCTCTTGCTCCTGCAGCTTCCTAATGCATTGTAAAAATCTACAGTTATTTGTTTATTTTATTCGACTTTTTTTCATTAAACACATTCAGCAGCTGTGAGCTAAAAAATGAAAGTGCATGTTGGATGAAAAATTATTTCTATTTTTCAAGGACGTTGGTGATAGATGTGTAACACACATGACATATCTGTCGATATTTACCATCCACCATGCCTGTGAAGGACATGGTGACCTCACAGCCCCCATAAAAACCAATGACACAAACCTGCTGGGAGGTATCAGTGATTTGACGAGATGATGCTGGAGGGTGCCAATTTAACACCAGCAGCTGCAGAAGGTAATGTTACTTTCCCTCTGAGTAGCTTGACTTTAAATCAAAAGACTGTTTCCTAAATTAGTTTTGCCCATTTTCAATTCCAAGTTTTCTTGTGCATGTACAAAAAGCGAAGAAATGTCTATTAATAAGTTGGCTCCATAGCGGAAACTTTGTAAACAGTTAAATGACGCAGTTTTATGTCAATGTCGTCAGATGCTTCAAATATAAAACCAGATAATTATAATAATTGTTAAATATTTTATTCAATTCATGGAGTCAGAGAAAAGCTTTTGGAAGTTTATTTTGATAAAGGTGAAACAGTATTGTTAATGTTCTGGTAAATTTAGTTAAAAATTCAACACAGAGCATAAATTATTTTTGTGTAATGATGTGAACACTAATTTTGGCAGAGCAAAATATCATGGCAAAAGCTATGTTCTTACTGAACTAAAAATCTATAAATCAGAATTTCACGTCGAATTGATTGTGGTGCATCCATAATTCGTAATTGCATTCAAACCAGTTGAGAGATTCTGCTAGTCAAAATAGGAGTTTAATTATTAGATGCACAAATTTTAAACCTATGTGCAGAGTAATTAAACCACGTATTTTTTGGTTAAGTATTATGTTAAATGTGAAAAAAGTGTTTGATACAACAAATGATACTGGGACAACTAGCTATCCAGGGAAATAAAAATAAACCTTAACTTCTACATTTTGCTCTACAAAAAGTTAATTCAAGATGGCTTATAGACCTAAACATAAAACTGTGACCATAAAGCTTCTAGCGCAAAATGTAAGCGTTCATCTTCATAATAACTTATAGACACAAAAACACTAACAAGAAAAGAAAAAAATGTTAAGTTGGGCTTCCTCAATACTATAAACTCATGTTCTTCCAAAGACACAGTTAGGAAAAGAAAAAAGCAAGACAGGCAGAGAAAATATTCACAATACACATATACAAAATATATGTATAATACAAAAGACAGGTATCCAGAGTGTATTTTTTTAAAACTCCAACCAATCAATAATTAAAAAAAGAAAAACCTTAATCTTAAAAGGAAGCAAAAGATTTGAACCAACTCACAAAAGAAAATATGTGCTGGTCTATAAACTGATGAAAAGGAACTCCGCATCATTAGTCGTCAGGGACAGGCATGTTAAAACCACGAGACACCACTTTATACTCACTAGAATGGCAGTATTAAAATGACAGACAATACCAAGTTTATCATTTATTTGGAGCCACTGGATCTCTCATACATTGCAAAGTAGAATCACTTTGAAAAACAGATTGGCAGTTTCTTATACGGTTAAACATACTTTTACCATGCAACTCAGCAATCCCACCCCAAGGCATCTACCTAAGAGAAATAACAGCCCAAAACTGGAAACCATCCAACATCCACAGATAGATTGGATAAAACGTGATGCTAAGCAAAAGAAGCCAGACATAAAAGAATACACACTTATGACTTATGATTCCATTTGTGTGAAGTTCAATAGCAGGCAATCTAATCTATGGTGATAGAAACAGAGCAGTGATCGTCTCTGGGGACTGTGCTAGGGAGTGACTGGAAAACAGTGTGCGGAAACTTTCTGAGATGAGGGAAAGAGTCTATGTCTGATTAGGATGTTAATTGCGTAGGTGTCTACCCCATTGCCAACTCTCATCAAAATGAAGCTTATAAGTGTACATTTTACTTTAAGTTATACCTCAACAAGAAAGTAAAAATAGACCAATTTAACACATGAGTTATGCTACAGACTGAATGTTTAGGTCCCCCCAAAATTCGTATGGTGAAACCTAATCCCCAGTGTGATAGTGTTAGGAAGTGGGGCCTTTGAGAGGTGATTAGGTCATGAGGGTGGAGTGCACATAATGGAATCGGTGTCCTTATAAGAAGAAACCCCGGAGAGCTCCCTCATCCCTTCTGCACGTGAGGACACAGCAAGAAGACAGTCATCTATGAACCAGGGAGCCGTAGCTCACCAGACACTGAGTCTTTTGGTGTCTTGATCTTAGACTCCTAGCCTCCAGAATTGTGAGAAATAAATGTCTGTAGTCCATAAGTCACCCAGTTTTACAGCATTCTGTTATAGCAGCCCAAACTGACTAAGACATGGTATATTAGTTTTCTATTGTTGCTGCAATAAATTATTACAAATTTAGTGGCTTAAAACAACACAGATTTATTATCTTACAGTTCTGAAGGTCAGAAGTCTGAAATGGGTCTCCCTGGCCTAAAAATCAAGTTGTCGTCAGAGTTGCGTCTTTCATGAGGCTTTAGAAGAGAATGCATTTCCTTCTGGCTTTTAGAAGCTGCCTGCGTTTCTTGGCTTCCAGCCCCTTCCACCATTTTCAAAGCCACATGGCATCCCTCTTGGCATGACTCTTCTGCCTAAGTCATCCACATTTAAGGACCTTTGTGACTACATCGGGCCCATTCAGAGAATCTGGAATAACCTCCCTACATTAAGGTCATCTGATCAGCAACCCAAATTCCATTTGCAATCTCAATTTCCCTTTGCTCTGTAACATAACATATTCACAAATTCCAGGGATTAGCATGTGAACATCTTTAAGGGCCATTCTTCTGCCCATCATGTGGGAATAGAGGTCAAGTAGGGACATCACTGTGGGAGTGTTGACTGGGGGTAGCATGGGCTGTGTGGGGTGGAGGAAATACTATATATCTTTATGGGGGTAGTGTTTATATGGATGTGCTAATTTTTTAAAAAATTCTTCAAGATCAAGGTTGAAGAGTATATATAAAATACTCATTTTATTTTATATATACTCAAGTATATATCAAAATTCTATAGTATATATAGTATATATAAACTATATAGTATATATAAAACGTATATATAAAATTTATGTACTTTAGGTATGACATACGTCAATAAAAATTTTTCAAAAAAGAGATCTGTGCCTTTAAAGCATGATATCTGTAAATAACCAGTGTTCTGCAAAATTATTGAACATTTTGAAGTCCTCTGAACAAAATTGGAAAACTCTGAATCTAAGCAGTTACTAATGCTGGGCCGAAAACCTCAGCTTTTGAAGCTTTTAGCAAATTTAAATTATCTAAAACAAAACTAGCAAAAAGAAAGGCAATGAAATTTAGCCCTGAAGAGAAATTTAGCAAATAAACAAATTAAAAGATGAGAGTTTATACGGTGTTCAAAATATAACTTTGAAGTTTTATGTCTCAGCTTTCGTGAAGGATTTTTAATGGAATTTCAACTTTTAACTGCATAAATACATATCTGGCACCAGAATGGGATGAAATTAAAACCTATGATTTTCAAAATTAAAATTTGGTGAAACATTTAAAAGATTCATAAATAGAGACAATTCATTTAATAAACTTTGTCTTTTAAAAATATTTATCAAAGAATCGTACTCTAAATGGAGGATAAAATTCAGAAGCAGTGAAGGTATTTGGTCTGAAATATTTACGTACTTCAAAATGAAAATTAGAATTGAGAATTCCCTTCTTTGTTGAGGAATTTGCTCTGAACTTACCATGTATATCAGTATCTGTAGGAAAAATATTTTCTCAATTAAAAATGCTATGTCATGGAGAAGCTTCAATTAAGAATATCAATGACTTTAAATTATTAGCCGTAAAATGCAACTATGTAGGATACCACTGCTAATTTTTTGAAAATATTGCAAAAATAAGAGCATATTAAAAATACGTTGTTCAGAAAAATATCAGTGACCTAAATTTGAGATAATTACACCAAATAACTGATAAAGTTTGTGAATATGTACCAAAAATAATTATTCTGCTAATGTTATTTTAATATTTGGCAAAAGGGATGATTAGGCCCATGTGTGTGGTGATGGATTGTAATTAGTCTTCGGGTGGTGAACATGATGTAATCTATGCAGAAATAGAAGTATAATGATGTACACCTGAAATTTATATAATGTTATAAACCAATGTTACTGCAATAAAAAAAAAGTTAAATTTTCCTTTGGTGTACATGTTATTTTAATGTTTAGACAATTTTTAATAGTTTTTTAATAGAATTATTTTAGAGGTCCACCAATGTAACAAAATTAACTGTCTCTCAAGAAACAAATATCTAAAAAATTATGTAAGTTAAATTATTTTCTTTTCTCTTTTGTTCTCCCCAAACTGTCCCAATTTGGATGGCAAATATGATGGTCAGACTACTTAACAGCCTCCTGAAGGAAGATGTTGTTTATCCTAAGAACAAAGATAAACCAAGGAAGGATTCCAAGCAAGGGATGACAGGATCAAACTAGCATTTTGCAAATGTCACTCAAGTTATACCTGGAAAACAGATGAGGATCACATTTTTTTGAGGTGCTGACTCCAAGCTCAGAGCTCAGAGAATGCTGTGGGCCCATTCGTTGTTGCAGGCTGGGGTCCCTGGAAGCCGGCTCTGGGTGAAGATTAGCACGCAAGCTGCTTATTAGTAAACACTCCTGCAATCGCCATCTATGGGAAGGATTGGGCCGAGGGAGAAACTGGGATGTGATGCAGTCTCTGTGGAAGCTCCAGCCCACCTTTGGGGAGTCCTGAAGCTGGGAATGGCCTTCAGAGTTCCCCAAAGTTGGCCTATACCTTAGCCCTTGAATGTAGATCACCACAAGAATGAGTGTGACCTTGGGCAACACAGCTTTCTCTGGTGAAGCAATCCCCGTGGGGGCTGCCCCCAGCACCTGAGGAGGGAGGTCCTTCCTTCCAGAAGGTGGCTATGGGCACTGCATCAGAGCATCCACCAGGCTCACGCAGGGCTGCTGCCCACACATGCACAGGTTGTATGCCCAGCACAGGACTCAGCTCTGGTGCTAGAGGAGATTGTTTTTCTCATTCACACAGGCATCTCTCATCAACTAGTGACAGCCCTGTTTTCATTTAAGGGGAAGGCAGTGGAAGCAATTGACTGCATCGTCCTCCCAGGTGTGGCCATGCTTCCTAGCTCCTTGACCTGGGGGTCCACAGACAGGAGTCTTCTAGGTGGAACTAACAGAACCTACAGTTTGCACATGTCCTGATGGGCTGAGACAGAGCTCCAGGGAGCACAATCAGGAATCTGGCTCCCCTCAAGGAGACAGGAAAGTCTTCATCCTGAGTGTATTTCTCTGAGCTTTGCCTTCCTCAGCTCTGGGTCTTTACAGAGATGGGGGTAGGTGGAACGTGGGAGCACATGGAGGTGCACAAGACATCCACCTCCCTAGTGGACATTAGCCCAGGGCCAAGGCAGAACTGCAAATTAATATTGGTCACAGTTACTGGTCAATAATAACTTCTGGTTCTTCATCATTCACCAGCCTGTTGCACATTAAAAGTGTTTGTCTGATTATAATTCAGAACAATCATTTTCTAATCACATTTGAAGCCAGAAATTTACCAAAATGCCATTTAACAAAATGCTGTGCACAAAAAAAAAGAGAAAGAAATGATGAATTATCCTCACAAAGAAAAACAACCAAATTCCCAAAATAGCCTTTGCTGTAAAAGCTTCTCTCTGCTTACGTGCTTCATTTGCTGATTCATTCTCCTTTCAAGGCCTGTTCCATCTGTATGCTTGGTGTTGAAGAAAAAAAAAGCCCAATTTTCCAAAGGAAAAGTGATAATTTGGTAAATATTGTTTTTCAAAACTCAGCACTACAAATCTGATTTATCGATCACAAGCAATCAAAAACTTTCACATTTTTAAGATTTCTGCTCCCTACCCTAAAACTCTGTCTACTTTTTACTTATAAATCATTTCCTTTTAGGCCAAAATTGCCAATCATCATGAAGGATGATTCTGGATCAAAATCTAAGGAAGAGTTTTATATCAAAGAGAGCAGTCAGGAAAGCAATTGGTAGACTGTAAACTATTTGAATATGAGGTATTCGTGTTCCTCTCTTTATCAGCAGTGATAACGATGGTGAGACCACGACCTGCGAAGGTGGAAGGGCAGAGAACAAGAGTAAGAAAGCCCAAGAGCATGACATAACACATTGCACCTCCATGGCATTCCACTAGTGTGCAATCATGTCCATTTAAGGGCATTGGAAGGACCTGAAGAGAAAAGTCTCAACTCTTGGAGTCCCAAACAAGACTCCCTGGCCCAGCCAGGAGAGAGGGAGGGACCTTGAAGATGTTCCCTTCTGCCCATGAGAGCAAATCCAGGGCCTTTCCAGGTCTTGTGAACTGGACTGTCAGGGCTGAGGCCCCTGACTTAGACTTAGGAGAATCTCCCTACTCCCTGTGCACGAAATAAGGCTGACTCCGCTGTCACGCCAGCTCTTGGTGCAGGCGGGGCAGATGCCCCAGGTGAGCAGCCCTGGGTGAGCCCCTGGGACATGGCTTCTGAAACAGGCAGAATGAATGACATAAGGATCCGGTGTGGAAGGGAGAACATACCCTAAGCCATCATTTACTGCTTTAGATGCTCCACAGTCAGGGCTGCCCGAGGGCGTCCTGGAGCAGTGAGATCTGTCCGGAGAGTGCAAGAGCTTGAGTCCACCAGGCAGCCACTGAATCCAGACATGAGCTCCAATTTGTTTCAAATGATGACCACAAGTAGAATGCCTTGTCTTCACCCTCCAGGCTAAAGAGATAAACATTTACCCCATTTGTATAAGCACCATGCAGTGCCAACCCCCTTCCACCTGGGCTCAGAGATACACAGGCTTGGCCAGACCACTGGTCACATCACACTCCCAAAATGCCATACACACGTGCAGCAGAAAGAAAAAGTATCCCATTTCACATGCCCAGGGAGGACTTTTCATGCCTCTGGTACTGATGCGAGTTGGAAAGGATTATCTGGTCTGCCAGCCCCTTTAGGTGGCCGAAGGAAGTTCCTCTCACCCTCTAAGACAGAAACCTGCTACAAAGGAAAGTCTTGGCTGAAGGTCTTGGACTGATGGAACACCCTGCATGGGGACTACATGACAGGAGTAAGTGGAATCTGAGCCCTCAGGGGCACAGCACACACAAAATGCCTGTCCTTGCTTTTTCTGCTGGGATCCACAACAGCAGAAAGATGCTACAATTGTAAACTTCACGAAAACCTTGGCCTCCGTACACTGCACAAGGTGCAAAGTTAAATATTCCTGCTGCTGCAGCACTCAGAGAGATGAGCGGGAGTTATGGGAAGAAAAGGGCAGCCTCTGCCAAATAGAAGCTTCCAGAAGATTGTGTGTGATTCCTGGAGCAAGAAGGTTTTGCAAAATGCAAACAGCAATGTAACATCATACCCGTGGAAACAGCATCCATTCAATATCACACATAAATGTAATTTATTGTTTAACGTTTGAGGTTACCATTATTTATCATTCAAGTTTGCTCAAACCAATGCAAAGAAAGCCTGTAAACTTCTTTACCATACTGAGTAAACAGAAGTGGTAATGCTAGGAAGTGCATCTAGCAACTCAAGGACCATTGTATTGAGGTCAGGGAACCATGGTGACAGATGAATGAAATGTGCTTTTGCTTCTCATTTAGTTCAGTGTTCGCCAGGGATGGGAAACTGTCTTACAGATCACAACTATAAAGCTTCCTGTAAGGCGCCCGAGTCGACACTTTCCTTTACAGAATGTTTTCAGACAAGCTAACAGCACTTCTTTCTTAAGGAAAAAAAGCCTCTTATGAAAAAGTGCTCATTTCGAGGGCCAATGACCACGTGGCCACGCCAGCCGCTGCTGTAAGTCACACGGTTCCTGGGGCGCGTGGGCTCATTACCCTTCCTGCGTCTGAGAGATGGAGCCGAGTTGCTGACGGCAGACGTGAAAAAGGAGTCTTATGATGGTGGTAATGGGCCTGGTTAAATGTCAGGGGAGATAACTTGGCAACCTCACGAATAGACCTGTGAGGAAATCACTGAGGTACCTGAAGGGGTGAGCATAACGTGGATTAACAGCTTCCTGTGACGAATCCCAAACATTCCTTTTAAAATGAGTATCACTGACACCCACGAGAGCTGCTTGCTGGAAGCAAAGGCAAAGGAAGACATTCTTGGTTCATTTCTGAATACACCCAGCTCTCTTCTTGTTTGAAACACTTGCTGTCCATACTGAGACCTTTATTTCATGGTGAGTTCTCAAAAAACAAAACAACAGTCATAATTAGTGAGTGATGACATAATTCCATGTATACATGACTACATGTATGAATGATCACAATTTTAATTTAAAAAAATGGAAGAACAGACCAATTGTTAGTAACGGGAAGCTTCTTTTCAAAAATAGAACTGGCCACGAACACTTTTTCTCTTTGTTTCTGATTTTAAAAACAAATTTAATTCTTGTTACAAAATAGTACAAATGCACTGTGTAAATTTTTGCACAACCGAGTGATAAAATGGAAGAAAATGAAGGTGACCTATGGATATAACTGAGAGACAGGTACTGCTCTAATATCATTCTCTTCCTAGTCTTTATTCCATTCTTTTCTTTTTATAAACAGTAAATTCTATTTTATGTACTCATTGGGAAATTTTTTTACTTAATAGGAAACAAACATGTTTTTCATGTCATTAAGTAGTCTAGTACAAAAAAAAATTTTTAACTGAAATTATCAGATTAAAGTATATTCGGAAGAGCTACAAAAATGGTTTCTAGAACAATGACCATCACTGTGAGTGAATCAATCTGGGCACGTGAGAAATATTTGATCAGCAAGGCCTAGGCACTTCGATTCTAACTCAGACTAGGAGGCTGGAAGTGGAGAACATTTGCAACTTTGCCAAGACCCGTGTACTCACACCCTTATTTTACTTTCAGGGGAGAAGTTCCACTGGAACATAAGCTCTGCGAGTGGAGAGTCTGTCTGCCTTGCTCACAGCTGCACAAGGACAACTCTTGACCATCGTAGGTGCTCAGTGTACACTTGCTGGATGCACCCGTTAACCACATCCGGGGAGCGAGCCCATGGCAGGCTTCACTGTGACATTGGTGAAAACGGTCCGTCGTTAATCAATGAACAGGCATCTCAGCCACAGGGCATGTGAATAAGATAATAAACAAATCCAGTTCTGTGATCTGAAGATTCTTTGAATATTCTGGGCTTCTACATTGCCACTGAGTCAGCGACTCTGAATACACCACCCTCTGCAGTCCAGCACCCTGTTGCCGCATGTGGTTGTCTCCCGTTCACTCTTATTGCTGTATGATGTTCTGTGGTGTGGCTACGTCAAGTGTGTATATCCATTCTATTGAGGGAGCATTGTTTCTATTTTATGTAGCGTTGAAGGTGGGGGAGTGGTGGTCAGAGCAGATCCTGACAACGATTTGCAAAGTGGTGCAAATCTGCTCTCCTAGTCTACGTATTCGAGAGAGCCAGTTTCCCCACATTTTTGCCAAACTTGATATTACTTTGTCTTTTTTAAATGTTAACGTCATACAATCTCCTTTCCACTTTTTATTTAAAAAAAATAAATAACCTAACTGGGATTGGATTGCATCGAATCTGTAGATCAGTTCAGGGCCAGTTGACATCTTTACATTGAATCTATCTGTGAACACGGCACATATCATGTATTTAGTTTTTCCTTAATTTTACCAGTAAAGTTTATGGATTTCAATGTACAGGTCTTGTATATCTTTTGCACTATTTCTTCATTTCTGATGGTTATTCCTTGTAAGCAGAATATAGTTTAATTTTGTTTTTATCTAATCTAACTATTCAAATCTCTTAATTGGGGTATTTAGTCCACGTACGGTTAAAGGAACGATGGATGTATTTGCTTTTGTGTCCTACCATCTTCTTTCTTACTTGAGCAATGTATTTTAAGTTTTCTTTTCTATCCTTTATGCCTACTTTTGGATTAAATACTTCAAATTGTTTCGTATTTTTCATCTATTAGAATAGCAATGAAATATTCTTTTAGTCGTGACCACAGACATTATAATACGCTTCCTTGGTTTATTTTACTTTGAACACAACCCTGCAGTGCTAGAACCTTAACACTTTTAACCTCTTCCCACCTATATTATCATCTTGAATTTAATTCAACATATATTGGATCCCATAAGGCATTATTATAGTGATTTTATACAGTCAAAATTCATTTGCAGTTACCCACATATTTACCTTTTCATATACTCTTCATTTATGTCTACATTTCCGTGCTTACAGTTCTAATCATTTTCATTCTGCTTGAAAAACTTCTTGAATATTTTTTAGCACATTGTTGTTGATAAATTCCCTTAGTTTTTATTTGTCTGGAAATATCTCTCCTATTTTTACTTTTCTTAACTTTTTATTATGAAACTGTTCAAACCCACAGCAAAGCTGGAAGAATTTTACATTAAACACTTATAGACACAGCACCTAGCTTCCGCCATGAAGGGTTTACTCTGTTTCATTTATCATACATATACATTTCATCTATCCATCTCACTATCAACCTGTCTTATTTTTAATACATTTTAGAGTAAATTTCAGACATCAGTACACTCACTCCAAAATACTTCACTATTGTTATCATTATAAGAGTTTGGTATTTGTTTACAGTTTCTTTCTTTTGACATAAAATTTATAGACAACTAAATGCCCAAAACTTAATTGTATATTTCTGAGTTTTGAAGCATGAACATACCTGTGTAGCCCAAACACCCAACAAGATAAAGAACATCATCACCCCAAAAAGTTCCGTTGTGTCTTTTCCCATCAATTCTCATGCCAAACCACAAAAGGTAGCCACAGTACTGCTTTTTTAATCAAATACTACTTTCCTCTTAAAACTACAAAATATTGCTGAGATACATTAAATAAAACCCAAATGAATGGTCAGATATACCATGTTTGTGGATCAGAAAACTCAACATTGTTAAGATGTCAATTCTCTCCAAAGTGACCCGGAGAATCAATGTGACCCCAAATATAGTTCTGGCAGGCTTTTAACCTAAAAATTGACAAGGTGATTCTATAATTTATATGGAGATATGAAGGACCTAGCATATCCAAAACAATCGTATGAAAGAAGATCAGAGTTGGAGGATTTACCCTACAAGACTTACCATGAAGCTACAGTAAGTAAGATAGGACAGACATAAGGATGGACAGATAGATTTACAGCACAGAACAGAGAGCCCAGAATTAGGTCGATACTAAGCAGTCATTTGTTTTGTTTTGTTTTTGGATCTAATTGACATTTATGAAATACTCCATCCAATAACAGCCAAATACTCATTCATTTCAATGCATAGAGGAACATTGACCAAAATACATTATGATCTGATGCAATTTAAAAAGGCAGAAGTCACAGTTACCAATATCAGGAAGTGAAAGGAAAGATATAACAAGAGATCCTACAGACATTAAAAGGACGAAATAGGAAGAATTATGAATGTCTTTATGCCAATAAATTTGACAACTTAGATGAAATACGCAAATTCTTGAAAGGTGCAAACTACCAATGGTCACTCAAGAAGCATTAGTTATCATGAATATATATATTTTAAAATTGAATTTGTAATTAAAAACCTTCCAACAGGCCCAAGTAATCCAGATATCAAAAGTAGACAAAATTGAATACAAGAGACGAGGTTCAATAGATATCAGAAATATAAATGCAAAAACGCAGGACAATATTAGCAAATGAAATAAAAACCATGATATACCATAACCAAATGTTTTACAATCTCAAGCACGCAAGGTTATTTTATTTTATTTTATTTTTGTCTCTATGTGTTTGTTTATTGTCGTTATTATCTACTACGTAATGAAGAAAATCACACAGTATTTGACCTTCTCCCTCTGACTTATTTCACTTTGCATAATACCCTCAATGTCCATCCATGTTGTCACAAATGGCTGGATTTCATCATTTCTTATGGCTGAGTACTATTCCACTGTGTATATACCACATCTTCTTTATCCATTCATCCCTTGATGGGCACTTAGGTTGCTTCCAAGTCTTGGCTATTGGAAATAACGCTGCAATGAACACAGGGGTGCATGTATCTTTACGCATTGGTGTTTTCAAGTTCTTTGGATAAATACCCAGCAGTGGAATAGCTGGATCATATGGTAGTTTTATCCTTGATTTTTTGAGGAATCTCCATACTGTTTTCCATAGTGGCTGCACCAGTTTGCACTCACACCAGCAGTGTATGAGAGTTCCCTTCTCTCCACATCCTCTCCAACACATGCTGTTTCCTCTCTTGTTAATTATAGACATTCTGCCGGGCGTGAGGTGATAGCTCATTGTAGTTTTGATTTGCATTTCCCTGATAGTTAACGATTTTGAACATCTTTTCATGTGTCTGTTGGCCATCTGTATATCTTCTTTGGAGAAATGTCTGTTCAGGTCTTTTGCCCATTTTTTAATTGGGTTGGTAGTTTTTTCGTTGTTGAGATGTATGAGTTCTTTGTATATTTTGGAGATTAACCCGTTATCAGATGTATGGTTTGCAAATATCTTCTCCCAATTGTTAGGTTGTCTTTTCGTTTTGTTGATGGTTTCCTTTGCTGTGCAGAAGCTTTTTACTTTGATGTAGTCCCATTTGTTTATTTTTTCTATTGTTTCTCTTGCCTGGTCAGACATGGTGCTTGAAAATATGTTGCTAAGACTGATGTTGAAGAGCGTACTGCCTATGTTTTCTTCTAGAAGTTTCACAGTTTCAGGTCTTACATTCAAGTCTTTAATCCATTTGGAGTTAATTTTTGTGTATGGTGTAAGGTAAGGGTCTACTTTCATGTTTTTGCATGTGGCAAAACATGCAAAATTTTGCCAGTTTTCCCAACACCATTTGTTGAAGAGACTTTCTTTTCTCCATTGTATGTTCTTGGCTCCTTTGTCAAAGATTAGCCGTCCATAGATGTTCGGGTTTATTTCTGGGCTTTCAATTCTATTCCATTGATTTGTGTGTCTGTTTTTGTGCCAGTACTATGCTGTTTTGGTTACTATAGCTTTGTACTATATTTTGAAATCAAGGAGTGTGATACCTCCAGCTTTATTCTTTTTTCTCAGGATTCCTTTAGCTATTCGGGGTCTTTTGTTGTTCCATATAAATTTTAGGATTCTTTGTTCTATTTGAGTGAAAAATGTTGTTGGAACTTTGATAGGGACTGCATTGAATCTATAGATTGCTTTAGGAAGTATGGACATCTTAACTATGTTAATTCTTCCAATCCAAGAGCACGGAATATCTTTCCATTTCTTTGTGTCTTCTTCAATTTCATTCAGAAATGTTTCATAGTTTTCGGTGTACAGATCTTTCACCTCTTTGGTTAAGTTTATTCTTAGGTATTTTATTCTTTTTGTTGCAATTGTAAATGGGATTGTATTCTTAATTTCTCTTTCTGCTACTTTGTTGTTAGTGTATAGAAATGCAACTGATTTTTGTATGTTGATTTTGTATCCTGCAACTTTACCATATTCGTTTATTACTTCTAAAAGTTTTCTGGTGGATTCTTTAGGGTTTTCTACATATAAGATCATGTCTTCTGCAAATAGCGACAGTTTCACTTCTTCCTTTCCAATTTGGATCCCTTTTATTTCTTTTTCTTGCCTGATTGCTCTGCCTAGGACTTCCAGTACTATGTTAAATTGGAGTGGTGACAGCGGGCATCCTTATCTGGTTCCTGTTCTTAGAGGGATAGCTTTCAGTTTTTCATCATTGAGGATGATATTAGCTGTGGGTTTGTCATATATGGCCTTTATTATGTTGAGCTACTTTCCTGCTATACCCATTTTATTCAGAGTTTTTATCATAAATGGATGCTGTAACTTGTCAAACGCTTTCTCTGCATCTTTTGAGATGATCATGTGATTTTTATGCTTCATTTTATTAATGTGGTGTATAACGTTGATAGATTATCCAATGTTGAACCATCCCTGCATACCTGGAATAAATCCCACTTGATCATGGTGTATAATCTTTTTAACTTATTGTTGTATGCGATTTGCTAGTATTTTGTTGAGGATTTTTGCATAGATGTTCATCAGTGATATTGGCCTGTAATTTTCTTTTTTTGTGTTGTCCTTGTCTGATTTTGGTATCAGGATAATGTCGGCTTTGTAGAATGAGTTAGGGAGCATCCCCCCCTCCTCAATATTTTGGAAGAGTTTGAGAAGGATAGGTATTAAGTCTGCTTTGAATGTTTGGTAGAATTCACCAGGGACGCTGTCTGGTCCTGGACTTTTATTTTTGGGGAGGTTTTTGATTACTGTGTCGATCTCCTTACTGGTGATTGGTCTATTCAAATTCTCTACTTCTTCTTGTTCCAGTTTTGGAAGATTGTATGATTCTAAGAATTTATCCATTTCTTCCAAATTGTCGAATTGGTTGGCATATAGCTTTTCATAGTATTCTCTTATAATCTTTTGTATTTCTGAGGTGTCTGTTGTAATTTCTCCTCTTTCCTTTCTGATTTTACTTATTTGTGCCTTCTCTCTTTTTTTCTTGGTGAGTCTAGCTAAAGGTTTGTCAATTTTCTTTATCTTTTCAAAGAACCAGGTTTTGGTTTTATTAATTTTTTCTATTTTTATTTAGTCTCTATTTCATTTATTTCTGCTCTCATTTTTATTATTTTCCTTATTCTACTGATTGTGGGCTTTGTTTGTTCTTCTTTATCCAGTTCCTTTAGGTGCATTTTTAGATTGTTTATTTGAGATTTTTCTTGTTTGTTGAGATAGGCCTGTATTGCTATAAACTTCCCTCTTAGAACCCCTTTTCCTGTATCCATAAATTCTGGCATGTCGTATTTTCATTTTAATTTGTTTCCAGGTATTTTGTGATTTCTCCTTTGATTTCTTCATTGACCCAGTCATTGTTCAGTAGCATTTTGTTTAATCTCCATGTATTTGTGGCTTTTCTGATTTTCTTCCTATAGTTGCTTTCTAGTTTCATACCGTTGTGGTCAGAAAAGATGCTTGGTTTTATTTCAATCTTCTTAAATTTATGGAGACTTCTTTTGTGGTCTAATATGTGATCAATCCTGGAGAATGTTCCATGTGTATTTGAAAAGAACGTGTATTCTTTGGTTTTTGGATGGAATGCTCTGTATATATCTACTAGGTCCATCTGTTCTAGTGTGTCATTTAAGGCCAATGTTTCCTTATTGATCTCTGTTTGGGTGATCTATCCGTTGGTGTAAGTGGAGTGTTAAAGTCCCCTACTATTATTGTGTTACTGTCTATTTCTGTTTTAATGTCTGTTAATAATTGCTTTATGTATTTAGGTGCACCTACATTGGGTGCGTAGATATTTACATGTGTTATATCCTCTTGTTGGATTGTTCCCTTGATCATTATGTAATGCCCTTCTTTGTCTCTTTTTACAGTTTTTGTTTTAAAGTCTATTTTGTCTGATAAGAGTACTGCTACTCCAGCTTTCTTTTCATTGCCATTTGCGTGGAGTATCTTTTTCCATCCATTCACTTTCAGTTTGTGAGTGTCTTTAGGTCAGAAGTGTGTCTCTTGTATGCAGCATATATATGGGTCTTGTTTTTTTATCCAATCAGCCACCCTATGCCTTTTAATTGGAGCATTTAGTCCATTGACGTTTAAAGTAGCTATTGATAAGTATGTACTTACTGCCATTTTTTAACTTTTTTTTTTCTCAGTGTTTTAGTAGTCCTTCTCTGTTCCTTTCTCCTTCTATACAGAATTGATGGTCTCTTTAGTTTGACCTCCATCTGAAAGCTCTACTCTTTAACTCCTCTCCTCCCTCCTTTATGTTTTTGATATCATATCAACCCTTTTTTTTTGGACATTTGTATCCATTATCCTCATATCACGGAAATAGAAAATTTCTCCTATTTGTGGTCTTCTCTTTTCCCCTTAAATCAGTCCCTGTAACATTTCTTGTAGCACTGGTTTCTTGCTTTAATTTTTGCTTGTCTGGGAAATTTTTGATCTCTCCTTCCATTTTGAATGATAACCTTGCTGGGTAGAGTATTCTTGGCTGTAAGCTTTTTCCTTTTAGCACTTCAAATATATCGTGCCACTCTCTTCTATCCTGTAAGGTTTCTGCTGAGAAGTCAGCCGATAGCCTTATGGGGTTTCCTTTGTATGTAACTTGTCTTTCTCTTGTGGCTTTTAGGATTCTCTCTTTATCTTTAATTCTGGACATTTTGATTATGATGTGTCTTGGTGTGGGTCTCTTTGGGTTTATCTTGTTTGGGGCTCTCTGTGTTTCCTGTACCTGGATGTCTGTTTCCTTCCTTAGGTTAGGGAAGTTTTCATCTATTATTTCTTGAAATAGATTCTCTGCCCCTTTGTCTCGCTCTTCTCCTTCCGGGACACCTATACCATGGATGTTAGTGCGCTTGATGTTGTCCCAGAGGTCCCTTAGACTGTCCTCACTCTTTTTAATTCTTTTCTCTTTTACTTGTTCAGCTTGGGTCATTTCTTCTGGTCTTTCGTCCACCACGCAGATCTGTTCTTCTGTATCCTCTGCTCTGCCTTTGAGTCCCTCTAGTGAATTTTTCATTTCCAGTATTGTATTCTTCATTTCTGATTGGTTCTTTTTTATATCTTCCATTTTTTTGTTGACATTCTCACTGAGTTCATCTATTCTTCTCCCCAGATCAGTGAGCATCCTTAACACTCTTTGTTTGAACTCTCTGTCAGGTAAGTTGCTCATTTCTGTTTCACTTAGTTCCTTTTCTGGGATTTTGTCCTGTTCCCTTACTTGGAATGTATTCCTTTGCCTCCTCATTTTGCCTCTTTCCCTGTGCTTGTGTCTATGTATTAGGTAGGTCAGCTACGTCTCCTGCTCTTGGATATGTGACCTTATATAAGTCATGCCTTAGGAAGCCTGCAGTGTGCTTCGCTCAGTTCGCAATGTTCCAGGGGTGACCCCTATGTGGACTACGTGTGCCCTTCTGTTGTGACCTGTTTGCTCTCCCTGTATGCACCCAAGGAGGCCGAGTTATTCTCCTGGCCAGCTGTTGTAGTGCTCAGCTGCTTGTAGTTGTTGTGGGTCCTTCAGTCTCTTTATCAGGCATGGGGAGCCCCAGCACAGTTTGCTGAAAGTTCTAATACCACATTTGTGTTGCAGTATTTCTTTTAAATGAGTAGGCCCCCAGCATGGCAGGTTGTTAGGCTTAGGGGCTTACAATTGCTATAAGCCTCCAGCCTTTAGGTCTGTTGTCAGCTCTCTGAGGATTGCAGCTGGGTGGGGCTGGCCTCAGGCATGGGAGCACCCAATTGTTTCAGGCTTTGGAAGTTGGGGCAAACCCCCATGTGGATCTTTGAGAAGCACAAGTCTTCTGCAGCTGACAAGCCCTGCCTCCCACAGGTCCACACACACAGTCAACACAGTCCTGCCCCGTGTGCATGTCCTGACCTCCTGAAGTGGACTCAGTCTCTCCACGGTGGGAGCCCCACACACTCCACCACCGCCCCACACTCTCCACCCACTCCTTGTGCTCTCCCTGCCCCACTGAAGTGGGCTCAGTTGCCAGGCTGCAGAGAATCCAGTCACCAATCTATGCAGGCCCACAAGTTGCCTGAGGGCTTGTTGTTGGGTGGGCACAGTCTCTAGGGTGGGCTGCCTGCCCTGGCTGAGCTGGATTAAATCGGTGCTGTAGTGGATAGGGCGGACCTGGACTAGCAGGCCCCAGGGAGAACTCCACTGGCTTCTGTGTCAGCATGCCCATGCCAGGCCACAACAATGGCTGCCGCCAATGTCCCAGTCCCTGGAGAGGTCTCACCTCTCACTGCGATGCACTCAGATCCTATCAGGTGAGTATCTTTTCACCAAAGCACCGTGCACCTTTCTTTCTGGTGATTTTCAGTCACTTTCTGAAATAGGTGAGTTTGCCTGTGAGCCCTTTAAGAGCCGGTTTTAATTTCTTTGTGAACCAGCTTTTCTGGTGGTACTCCCCAATGTTTTAGTAGCAGGCATAGTCAGATATTATGCCACTCATCTCGATTGTGCTGGGTCCACAAAATGCCCACAGCGGGGGCGCTCCCTGGCTCAAGGCCCCGCCCCTCCAGGGAGGCTGCGTACCTTTGGGCTGCTCCCAGTGGCTGTGAAGCTGGCGGCTCGTGAAGGCGGCATTTTTCCTATCCAGAAGGGAATTTCTGCCTCTTCCAACTCAATTAGGATTGTCCTTTGTTGCAGGAGTTCCTCTTATCCAGTTTTCAGTTCTGTTTCAGGGGTAATTTTTCCATGAGTAGTTGTAAATTGGCTGTGTCCGTGGGAGGAGGTGAGTTCAGAGTCTGCCTACGCTGCCATCTTGACTTCTCTCCCCTAAGCAGTCATTTGGTTTTCAAAAATGTTGACCAAACAATCCAATGAGGAAAGAAATTCTTTTCAATAAATAGTTCTAGAAAATCTGGATATATATATATAAAGAAAAAATGCCCTTCCCTCACACTATGCACAATAGACCTAAACATAAAAGGTAAAATGATAAAGCTTTAAAGGAAAATGTAGAATATTTGCATAATTGTGGTAGGTAAAGGTTTCTTATGTAGGTCATAGAAAGCAGTAACCATAACTTCATCAAAATTTAAATCTTTTGATGATTAAAAGACACTGTTAAGAAAATAAATACACAAGCCATAGAATGGGAGAAAATATCCTCAAAATCTTTAACTGATGAAGGACTCGTATCCACTACCAACCCTAGCACAAAGCAAAAAGTATCTCGCGTCTAATAGAGGTCCAATAAATATCATATTACATATTTCAATGAATAAATGAAAGAACAGAAATCATTTAAATGATGAAAACATTTTTGTGTGTGAGGAAATTTGGCCCTGAGCTAACATCTCTTGCCTATCTTCCTCTTTTTGCTTCAGGAAGATGATCACTGAGCTAACATCTATGCCAATGTTCCTCTATTTTGTATGTGGGATGCCACCACAGCATGGCTTTATGAGCAGTGTGTAGATCTGTGTCTGGGAGCCAAACCTGCGAACCCTGGGCCGCTGAGGTGGAGCACACGAGCCCAACCACTGCACCACCTGGCTGGCCCCTACATGATGAAAACTTCTAATGATTTGGGCTTCATTTACCAACTCATTTCACAAACAATAAATGTGATGCAGTGGGGGATAAATCAGATACCTCACATTGCAGTAAATGGATTGGTAAAACCAGTGTTATCCTTCACTATTCAGCAGCTAATATTCAAACAGCCAGCCAGGGCATTCTGAGAATTCACCGGCTGGCGTGGCTTTTTCTGCTGGTGCATCCCGGTGGTAGGCAGTGCTGGAACAACCCAGACTAGCAGCTTGTAACCCAGGCTAGCTGCCTCGAAGTGATTTGGTGCCACTTAGAAAAAGTCTTCCAGGTAGATGATATGAGGATTGCTTTGGTCAGGACGAATGTATTCTCAAATGCACCTCTGGTTTTCCAAAGGGCCTGAAAGTTGAAAATAGACATGCATTCCGATCACGCAAGTCCTCGATGCTGAGACTAAGGATGGCAGCCTCTGTTCCAGGGCCATAATATTTACTGCCTCCTCACTCACTGAGACAGCTGGGACCTTCGAGGCAAGATGCTGCTATTCTAATTCCTAGAGTAGAGAAGGATTCGAGAAGTAGGATTTTTCTTTTTAGTCAACAAGATTGCTATATCCTATCTAGATTATTCTTAATAGTATTAATAACTTAAAATGATGAGACAAATTTTCATCTTTAAACTTAAAGGAAAAAATAAGTCTACTAGTGCAGAAATTCCTTGAAAGAGCAGTCGTTTTCCCACCTATAACATATTATTAGCCAACACTTCAGCACCCTAATTATTTTCACAGTAACTCATGGCAGACAAGTGAAATGTCACTGTTAACGTCTTTCTGCAAGAATCTGATACTGAAGACAGTTTAATTGGCTATTACGTTCCTGAAATGAGATGTAAATTATATAAATAGTTATACTCCTCAGAGTGTATGCAAACACACTTTAAACAAATCGCTCCCAGTTAAAAGGTCCAGGTCCCCAGAGAGGTCACACTGCAGCCTCAGACATTCATGCCGACAGTCCACGAAGCCTGGAAGTGAGACAGGCTGGACCAGCCGTGTCTGGAAACACTAATGGCTCAGCCTCCACTGCCCTGATAGGGCAAGAGGCCTGTGTACAGTTGGTTCCCAGACTGAAAGTCCAAATTATTCTTTGAGTTTTCAAATCTCTTTTTTGTGTGTAATGGAGCTGATTGAAAACCCTCTGGGAAACAATGGATCAGACGGAGGGAACGCTCGACCTGCTTCTGGAGCCTGGGCTGGGGACCTGCTGCTTTCCCAGTGATGGTGAGGAGAATACTCAAGATCCTTCCACAGGGACTTTTGAACATGCCATTCCTTCTGCGTGGCAGGCCCCTCCCAATGCTGCCTGTAGCCGTGCGCCCTCAGCATTCAGGTGTCCTCAGAGGGGCCTCTCCTGACCAGCTAAATCATCACCCCCCCCAAAGTTGCTGTCTGTTACTTTCCTTCACATTAGCCTCTCCACACAGTCGAGAGTGCCGGGAATGCAGATGTGTGTGTGTCCATGCCAACCGTCTGTGTCACCTGGCTAGGCTGCTCACAGTGTGCAGAGCCCTCAGCATGCCGCCAACCCCACAGCAAGCACTCACCATACCAATTGCAAATCCTTCCTTCTCCTCAAAGAAAATTACCGTATAATCAGGGAAAGGAGACCGTGGAGAAGAGCATAACTCCAAATGCAAGTATTAACTCATAATGCAGCTACGTTCTGGCATGGGGACTAGAACATTCCACGCCAACTGACATGGAAGATCTTTCTGGACTGGAGTGAGCAACACCTGCTTATGAAAGAGTGGAGCCTGAATGGACTTGAAAAATGGGTGAAACTTGGGTTAATGGAGAAAATGTGGGGAAGGTTCTCAGTGGGTGAGAACAGCCAACATGGTGAAACTAGCCTTGACCCGGCTTCCTCTGTGCTGAGCTCTCTGCCTGATGCACATTTCACCATTTGATCCTCAACCAGCCCCTCCTTCCACAGGAGGAATGTTATCCTCAGATGGGAAACGAGGCTCACACAGGTTAAGAAACTATCCTGGTTTACCCAGATGTGGTTTTAAACTCTCATCTTGCAGACACCCAAACCAATGCCCTGTGACAGCTGTAGAGGATTCTGCGAAGTCCGGAAGGTGTCTCAGAATGAATGATGGGAAATAAACTTGTTAAAAATAAACTCAAAGGAGGCAGGGGTATCTGAATGCCAACCCGAAGGAATTAGATTTTAACTAGCTTGGAAAATGGGGAGCCGGGAGTGTTGAGCAGGGATTTATGTAGTCAAATTGTTTCAGAAAAGTAAAGAATTCTTCCGGCAGGGTATCTTAATAAGATAGAAATATGTTAGAAGACCATTGGAAATCCAGGTTCAAGAAGATGTGTTTCATAACTTTAGAACATCCAGTGACGTATATTGAATATCAAAATCATACTGTTAAAATGTTGACTAAATTTTATTAGCTCAGAAATATCAATTGATCCAATATTATTCTTCAGGTAAATTTTGAAAATATGTTTCTATTTTATTTCTATTAGAAGAATTGCTAATAATTATTTTTATAAAATAAAGTTAGAGAAGTCATTTTACACATATAGACAATTAAATTATCTGTGAGAATACACCAATACACTAGAATTCTGAGTAAAATAGCTTTATTGCCATTAGACCTTCAACTGTGGTCTCATTTGTGAAATGTGGTCTCATGTGGTCAAATGCGAAATCTCATTTTCCGCTAAAAGAAACCAAGAATTCTTGGAGAAATCACCAATTCCAGATCTGGGGCAGAAAATGTGCAGGATGAGGCTGGAATACTTTGTCTTTTTAGAAAGCAAGAACTTTCTAGAATCAAAGACTGCTAGGGTCATGTCAAAGGAACTCAGAAGTCCACTTAAGAGTCTTCCTTTGACCAAAGATAGAACAATTTGAGCTTCAATAAGAGTTATGTTTGCAATGGGCTGAACTCTTCATAAATCCTTTATTTAAAAAACGTGACTTGGTCACCAGCAGAGCCTGGAAGGAAATCAATTCATTATCTTAAAACTTGGTAAGTGAAAGGGGAAAAGTGAGCATTTATCTTTCCTTTGCTATGTGAATGATAGCATGTAGAAACATCTCTTTATAGAAGTATTCCAGCTAATAAATGAACAAGGAATGACAGAAATAGAATAAGGCCTTTTTGCAACCCTGATGAATTAGTAAATCTGGGCACTGAGCATCCACCTCAGTTGACAACACAAAAAGAGAGACAGTCAACCTTACATGTGCCTCTCGTTGAAAGAACACACCACCCACCACCTATGCTCCTGCCAGAGAGATTGTGTTAGTTTCCTACGGCTGCTGCAACAAACTGCCACAAACTTAGTAACTTAACCAACACACTTTATTCCCTTACAGTTCTTAGGGTCAGAAGTCTAAAATGGGTCTTACAGGGCTAAAATCAAAGTGGCAGCAGAGCTGTATTCCTTTCTGGAAGTTCTAGAAGAAAATCTGTTTAGATCTAGACAAAAATCCTTACCATTTCCAGCTTCTAGAGGCTTCCCACAAGCCTTGGCTTATGGCCGCATCACTCTGACCTCTGCTTTAGTCACACCTCCCTCCTGCTTCCCTTTTATAAATACTCTTGTGATAACTTTGGGTCCATCTGAATAATTCAGGATAATCTTTCAATCTCAAGATACTTAATATAATCAAATTTGCAAAGTCCCTTTTGCCATGTAAGGTGATGTATTCACAGATTCCATAGGATTTTGATATGGACATCTTTAGAGGCCGTTATTCTGCCTGCTACAAGGGTAGAATCTGAGTCTTAGCAAATCTCCTGATTCAGTTGCCAATTTGCAGGGATACAAGGGACAGAGGAGCATGTTGACCTGCAACACAAGAATGCAATCCCCAAATTCCAGACTGTGAATTTCTGCTTTCAAACCAAAAACTTGTAAGGAAATGAAAGAAATAGTGAGGAAGGCTGAGACTAAAAGAAATTTAAAATACATATAAAAAATTCTCAGTGTCTAGGTATGCACACTGGTGGTAAACCATGGAGAAATGCAAGGCACTGATTGCTATTAACAGTCAAGGAATTAATTACTTCTGAAGGGAGGGCGAGTTTGTGACCGGAACGGGGAGCTCCAGGGCAGAATGGCACTGACATTGATCAGGTGGAGCCTCCTGGCTGTTTGCCTTGTAATAATTTGTTAGGATTAAAAAAAAAGAAAAGCCACAAGTGCAGTGCCCAAAACAGAGTGAAATGTTCCAAGTATATTGTACTTTGTTTATTGCAGTTTAAGATCACATTCTGTTTTTCAGCAGCCATATCACACTGGTGACTCATAAAATATTCTGTTGACTGAAAGCCACAGGCTTTGTCTAAATTCTTGCCTTCCGCTGTCTAAAGAGATAACTCTGCATTCTCACATGCAAAGGAGCCAGTGCTTTCCTCACTCAGGGAATACTACCCCAGTGAACACGGCACTTGATGTGTACAGGGGTCTCTCAAAGAAAAGAGAGTGTTTTCTCGTCATTTTGTCTGCAACACAATCTACCTTTATTCTTAAACAATTATTAATCAGAAAGATATTGATTATAAAAAGATGAACAGGATAGAGCAGCTATCGAAAATTCATGCCAGACTTTTTTCCAGAGGACATGTCTGTGATATTTCACTGCTGGAAAAATGTACCCAGAAAGGGACGGGAATCAACAGCACCTAAGGTCAAAACTACTAGACAATAAAACGTGATTAAAATTATAATGCAACAGATAAACAGAAGAATCAGAATGTACTGAAGAGCTAATTGCAAATCTCCCACAATATAAGTGGAAAGGAGGACTCACAAAAAATGGAGTTTTCCCAGCAGTATTTCAAAATAACCACATGATCTGAGGCATCGAGTGTAGGGAAAATGAGTGACGGTGGGGCCACCCATGGGCAAATTCATTTAAGACTTGTTGAACAGCTCTGCCACTTCCTAGCTATAATTTGCCCCAGGCTAACACTAGAAGAACTATTTCCTGTATGCAGGGGAGATCTGCCTTGGGAGACCAAAGAATAAAACTTGGACATAGATAAAACATGGCACATTGTCTCAGAGTACTGTGGTAGTGGATAAGGACTCCTGCTAGCCAAAAGGCAAGCTTCTCAGGCACCCAGAAGAAAAACCTGCTCATAGAGGCTGGTGTAATGATGGTCTACCATCACAGCACGGGATCAGTCATTTTCACCCCCTTCAAAGAGATATCAGCGTTGGTAAGTCTTAGAAGAGCTGTGTTGGGCAAGGGCTCTGTCATCTGTAGAACCTGCAGGAAATCAGGTAGAGCTACCCCAGCTCTGCCTTTCCAACTGCAGTGCTGAGAAATTAACCTCATCTCTCTCAGCCTCCAGAACCATAAGATGAGCTCATCATAGGTTACCAAGAAGAAAGCAGAGAACACACTGACTAGCAAATGGTACACTCTCAAAGCAGAGCTGTCAGTCAACTTTATTTGCTGTGCCTAACCTCCCATTCTAGTTCAATCCCATTCACAGCCTTGAGCAGGGCAACTGGGCTCAACCATATGGGCCCTCTCCCAGCTGCAGCTGGTTGGACCTGGTCAGCTGCCAACTATATTCTCTTTCTTGAGGCTTTGAACTAAGAAATACAGAGACTGAGAGATTTAGAATTTGAATTATATTTGCAAAGAGCTATAACAAACATTTCTGGTGGTAAAATCCAGGATTTGATGAACTCAATAAAATTAAAATAATCTCCCTTTTCTACAGCTGGTTTAAATGAGTTTCTGTTTCTTACAGTCCAGGTTGAGCTAACAATCACAGAGGTCAGTTTTATCCCTGTCCCCATTTAATAAGGGAATGGAGGTGGCTGTCATCTTCCCAAGGTCTTACAATGAGTCAGGAATGGATCTGGGCATGAGACCAAGATCTTCTGACCTATAAACCAAACTTGTTGGTGGATCTCATATTCATCTCCTATGTTTATATAGTGAGAAATTTCATTCAACAGGCTATTAATTATTTTACTCGGCATGAGTACTGAGTAATTGTGTCATCTTGTAAGAACAAATGAGTATGGGGAATTGTAGAATTGACCTTGTAGCTTTTAATTGTGCCTTTAAATATTCAACAGTGCATATTGAAAATTCATCCATTTTTTTAATCTCAAATTTTTGAATTTTTTAATCTCCAATGAACCAAAAGATTAGTTCATACTCACCATTTTGGAAAACTCCGTTAAATGAACAATGAATAGCAACAATACCAATAAAAACAAATAACAGTAATAAAAGCTAACATTGTTGAGAGCTTATTATATGGTATCATATAGATTAGGCACAGAAATGAACTAATTTGCCCAGCTCACACAACCAGTAGTGGTGGAGTTAGAACTTGAACCCATACAACACGGTTCTAGTAGGCGGTATGGTGCCCCACCCAGTTCATCCTTACTAGGCTGGTACCCACCTACCAACTTCCACAAGTGTAGTTTGCTCATGGAAGTTGTGTCCCCCAATCGAGTGGCCTACAACCAATGGCTTACTGATATGAGGTACAAAAGACCCCCTGCCTCAAGGGGGGGATGGCTTGGTGGTGTGATTTAGGTTCCAGAGCCTCCCCAACCTGAATCTTTTCCTGAGACCACACCCTGCTCAGCTTTCTCCTGCTCTATCCTGAGTCACTTTCTCTTTTACAGTTTTCTTCCTGAGGAGCACTGCCTCTGTGATCATGTGCCCCTGAATCTCTGTCTCAGACCATGCTTCTTGGGAACATTACAGAAGACAGCTGGTGCCATGACCTCAAAGGTAGTATTGCTGTGTCTGGGAAACAAGGGGAAGAAGTGGGAGTGGACCCGCCACCATCACTCCCAGAGACCCACTTGGGGGATTTGTATTTCCCATCTCAACCATTTTTGGCTCTGTGGTCAGTCTTAACTCAGAGTCTAGAGGTCCTTTCACCAAAGAGGTGATGCCGCTAACAGGACATGGGAAGAGACCTTCTAAATGTGAAGCAAAAGCTGATGCCTGATCACCTGGGCTTCTTGTACCAGAGAACCAGCAGGCGTAGTAAGGGTCTACCTTGCCCCAGGGGTAATTTACCCTCACCACCATGTGATCAATATAGCCCTAGTGCTCTTAGGTAATCCACAGGTGTTTCTTGGTGTCCCCTGTGCAGTTTAAACAATAATAGGTAAATACAGCAACCATAGCCTGAGAAGGGTTTGGTCATCAAGGCCTCAGAATCATCAAGGATGAGGATTGAGTTAACCCACCAGGCAGTCCACTTAGATCAGCTGCAACGCTAGTTAAGAGTGGGAAGAATTCAGAGTTGGTCGAGAAGGGAAACATTTCAGTTAGGGCCATCTGTGACAGTGAGGAGAATAATTTATTCACCAACCCTCCTTTTGTAAGTTTCTCAGACTTGTGACCACAGAATCACGGGTGGAGTGAAATTATTGTGGGAAATAAGTGGATTTGAGCACTGCAAGGGGTAAACTGTCATAGGCAGTGTGTGCCCTACCCAGATCCTCTTTACCAGGCTGGCAGCCCCACCCCCAGCTGTTGTGTGTGTCAACTGGTAGCTCACAGCTAACCCCCTTCCCCAAAGAATTGTCCTCGCTGACTCGAACTGATTCATCTGGGAAGCCCCTCTCTAGTGTGGTCCATAACCAATGAGTGATTGATATGAGGGAACAAAATCTGGCCTCCTTGACTCAAGTGGGTACAACTCAGCAGCTGATTTATGCTGCAGAGTGCCTCCCCGGGGTCAAACCAAAGCTAGACTGCCTGTGAGCACACGCCTGGGGGGCTGTCTTTCCTTCCTTGTCCCACTTCACTCCTTTCCTTACAGATGGTCCTGCAGAGCCCTCCCTCAATAAATCATGAACAAATCCCTGTTTTGAACTCTGCTTTTAAGCAACCTAACCTAAGCTACTGGGTGTTAGGTTAATCTACATTTAGTTATTATCATTCTCATAAGGAAAAAAAGATGACTTTCAATTTTGCGGTTGGCGTTCGTAACTCATCTTCAAGTTTTACTGGGTCTAATACAATTATGAACTATATCCACGTACAGTACACAAGAGTAAAAGACATAATGATGTTCTGAACAACTGAGATGGCAAAACTAAAGTTATCAGCATGATATAATTGCTTTATAAAAAAATCAATACCTGCCTACACATGGCACTGAGTCATCAATAAATGGCTTCCTAATTACTCAAGAGTCCAAACAGCCTGTTTTAATTCATTCCTGTAGTCACTTGCTTAGATTCTATCCTATTCTAGGTGTGGGATACACTTCAGTCAATCTTCTCAAAAGAAAAGTGACTCCTCTTTCCAACTGACAAGATCATTTTCTTCATGGTCTCCAGGAACTTGTCATCAAGACTTGAAAAGAAACATTTTAATTATATTTTAAAAGTAATTTCTCTCTTGTCAACTATAATTGTGACAACTTGTCAATTATGTAGTTTTGCTCATGGTTTAGAAACTGGGAAATCTTTGCAGAAAGTCTCCCAGACAACCAGGACATGGATATATTTGTACATGTGTTAATCTGTTTTCAAGTCACGCAAATAGAAGACCAAAGGACTGTGTTGGGGTACTCAGGTCATTATCTATGAAATAGGAAAAAATGACAACACAGAGATTTATTTTGAGATGGGGGTTCTAAAATTCTGCAGCCTGAAGCCTGAGGCCCACCTCCACTCCTTCAGAGTTTCACATTTCCTTCAGGTCTTTCTATTTTTTAATTTTATTGTATTGCAGAAAGAACACTTAATATGAGATCTACTCTCTTACATTTTCAAGTGTGCAATACTGTATTGTTGACTATAGGCCTAGTGTTTGGCAGCAGATCTCCAGAGCTTATTCATCTTGCTTAACTGAAACTTGATGCCCGTTGATTAGTAGCTCCTCATTTCCCCCTCCCCCAGCCCCTGGCAACCACCGTTCCACTCTTTGACTCGATGAATTTGACTACTCCAGAAATCTCATTTAAGTGGAATCACGCAGTATTTGTCTTTCTGTAACTGGCTAATGTCACTTAGCATAATGTGCTCAAGATTCATCCGTGTTGTCTTATATTGCAGTTTCCTTCTTTTTTAAGGCTGACTTAGTATTCTATTGTATGTATAGACCACATTTTCTTTATCCACTTATCTGTGGATGGACAGTTAGGTTGTTTCCACATCTTAGGTTTTGTGAATAATGCTGTAATGAACATGGGAGTGCGAATATCTCCTCGGGATCCTGATTTCAATTCTTTTGGATAAATAACCAGAAGTGGAATAGCTGGATCATAAGTTATTTCTATTTTTAACTTTTTGAGGAACCTCCATACTGTTTTCCATAGTGGCTGCACCATTTTGCACTCTTACCAACAGTGCATAAAAGTCTCAATTTCAGGGACAATATCACAGTGCTAGGAGGTGGAGTTGGCACTGTGAAGCAGAGCAGGGACAAAAACCCAAAACCCCTGACCTAAGTCTAGAGTTTTCCTGAGGTCAGCATTTGAAGGTGAGAGAGGAAGCCTAGGGGTACATGACACACAGAATGTATACTATACATCCAAAATAAGCTCACTTTTCTATCCAAGGCAGGTAGTGTCATGAAATCAGTCACCCCGTAGACCCGTCTGGTGCCTCTCCTCTATCCAAGGCCTGGGAAGAAGCATACAACATGGTGTTGACATACCTAGCTGAAATCACTGCTGAGCCACCTTCAGCCAATTTTTTAGATCCCAAGGACAACGGCCAACATGACCAAGGGTTTGCACACAGCCTAAGTATTGTCCCATTACAGAAGGAGAAAAGAGTTAACCCAAATGTATGGGAACTTTTAACATTTTTCTCTCTTTCTTAATATTGGAACACTTTAAATATGCAAAAAAATAGAAAAAAAAAGATAGCAAACACCCACTTATACATTGCACTATTAAGAAATGTTGAAATGTTCGCTAGTTACCATAATTATTTCAGATTTTTAAAAAAATCAGTATATTTGGTACCAACTTTTATAAGTTGTCCTCTGATCTCATTTGTAAATGTCACTACTCTTCCGAAATCTATGTTTATCATTCATGACATTTAAAATTTTTACTTTATATGTTCATGTATATAAATGATAGAGTGGTCTTGTGTGATGTTAAATTTACATGAATAGCAAATTATTCTGAACGTGTTTTGCAATGGGTTTTTTTCCATTTCAGTAGAACAGAAAAACATTTTTTTTCTTTTTTCTTTAATTGAAAATTTTGCCTACCATGCACTCCCTGCCTCTGGTAACTACAAATCTGTTCTTTGTATCTATAAGTTTTTGGGTTTTTTAAGATTCCACATGTTAAGTGAGATCATACAATATTCGTCTTTCTCTGTCTGACTTATTTCACATAGCATAACACCATTGAGGTCCATCCCTGTTGTCGCAAATCGCAGTATTTCTTTCTTTTTTATGGCTGAATAATATTCTATTCTGTGTATATATATATATATATATATATATATATATATATATATACATGCTGCATTTTCTTTATCCATTTATCCACCCATGGACACTTAAGTTGTTTCCGTGTCTTGGCTGTTGTAAATAATGCTGCTGCTATGAACATGGGGGTGCAGATATCTTTTTGAGTTAGTGATTTTCTTTCCTTCAGATAAATACTCAGAAGAATTGTTAGATACTATGGTAATTCTATGTTTAATTTTTTGGGGACCCTCCATACTGTTTTCAAAAACAGTGTTCCTTCATTCTATTTTTGTTAGATAAATCCACGTTGATATATGTGTGGATATAATTCATTCATCTTAACTGCTCCATAAAAATTCCATCACATTTGTGCGTCTCAATTTCTTTAGCAAATCTTCTATTGATAGAAATTTAGGTGGTTTTAAAACGTAGAATTATTTATTATAGCATAACGACAATTTTCTAATAATTACCACACTTCTTCTGGAATACACTCTACTAGAGGTATATACATATTTTACCCAATAATATATATATACGTGTGTGTATGTATGTCTCTATATATATACACATACATACATATGTATATTTTAATTAAAATAATTTTATTTATTTTGTATTCATTACTGAATTTGGTGTGCTACTGTATTATTTAAGATGTTTAAATCCATGATCATTGGTGACACTAGCCTTACTTTACCTTGTCTGTACTCGCCCTGTTTTGTTTAGAAATTATCCCAGCCTCATAAAGGGGGTTGAGTCGTCCTCCTGCTCTTTCAGTTTCTGGAGTGGTTTGTAGGTGATAGGAGTCATCTAATTCACAAAGGTTTGGTAAAACGTCCTGTAAAGTCATCTGTCCCTGATATGTTTTTATGGGTAATTTTGAGAATTAATTTAGGGCTTATATGGGTTTTTTTTCTTCTTATGTCAGTTTTGGTAACTCTTTTTTCAAAAATTGCCATTGGCATAAAATTTTTTCTTGATATTGGCTTATGATTTTTAAATTCTGTTCTATCATTAGCTATGCCCCCTTTTTACTCTTGATATTAATTCATGTTTGTCTTGTCTTGATTGGTTTTACCCAAGATTACTTAATGTTCAAACACTCTCTGCAAAGAACCAGCTTTCTATGGCTGTTGTTGAACTTCTCTAGGAGTATTTACTGCATGTTTTATTAATTTCTTGTCTTATTTTTATGATTTTTTCAATTCAGTTTATTCCACTATTTTTTCTCTAATTTGAGTTCAATGCTTGGCTCGTTAATTTTCCATCTTTCTTTATTCATGATATATAGATTTGAGACAACAAAGTTCCCTATAGGAATTTCTTAAACTGCATCACAAAAGTTTTAGTATATAATATTTCCTTTATAGTTTATCTCCAAATTTCTTAAATTTCATTATGATTCCTTTTCTGACGCATGAAATACGTAAAAATGTTTTTGATAGTTGTTTCTAATGCCTGGTTATTTTTATCTGAGTATTATTTATTGATTTTGAATTTTTATATTAGTGAGTCAGAGTATGTGATTTCTATAATATCAAAAAGCTTCTATATTCAGAAAATGACAGAATTATTGATAATCACAGTAGTAATCTTCAAAGACCTTGAAAAATACAGAGCAACATCCGAATTTTCTACAGGGTCAATGGAACTTGGATATAACACCACAGGTCAGATGGTGCTCACCGTCCGTAACAGGACAGAAACAGATGATACGAGTCATCATTAGGAGCAGTAGGATGATGCCATCTTAAAGGCAAACCATTTTAAAGAATGATTCTCAATGCTGTCCTTTTAACCAATTCTAAAGCCAGCTGAGAAATTCTGGAACAAAATACTTCATTGTAATGCAGCTCCAACCAAGATAACATTTACCTTGAAGTGAAAATACTTTAGATTATGTCCGGTGTAAAATACTCACCAGTTGACAGAGAAAGCACCGTCTCCACCACGTGACGGGGCAGCCTCCCACTGCATGAGTCCTTAGACTGTTCTCATGTTCCGTGTTACAGTGCACTGCTGTGTGACTGTGGACAGACCAGCCGCTCCTGAGAGGGAGGAGCAAGCACAGCACCACCACAGTCTACAACGAGGTGAGGAGCAACCTGTCCTATTGGTCATTTAAGGCCAAACCAGTGTAAGGAGTGTCCATGAAAATGGGGTCTATCCTCCCGGGAACTTTGGGGTCATCCTCTTCCATTTTTGGCACAAATCAGGTGCTTTATGAAATACAAGGAGCATTCCTGGACTCTCCTCCAAAACAAATATAAGACATAAGGGAAGAAATGAGCCCTAAAAATGTGTAAGAGGCAAAACCATCCATCTACAAAAGGAAAGAGTAAGGCCTAGGTTTACAATGGTCAGTGAGGATGTCCTTACTCCAGAAGCACAGGCGTTACTGTGTTAGCCCTGAGGGCACAGCAGCATGTCTCCCTCATAGAGCCTACCCCTGTGAACCTGGGGGTGTTCAGCCGGCTAGTGTAACCTTCCGTCTGTTGTTCATTAAATAGTCGTTCAGAAATTAGTTCATGGGATGAGGTTAAAAATCATAAAATTTGGTTGCACGGGGTGGGTTGTATCTAGGAGGAAACATTCTCCTGAAAATATCTACATTTTAATTTTATAATTTAAATTATAATTTAATATAAGGGGCTGCCTGAGTAGACGTATGGGAGTAGGCAAGAGGAGGGGAGGAAATAGACTTGAAATAAGCTACTGTTACAAGCAGCAACCTTTCCTTCATTATATCATGTAATCCTCCAACAAGACTAAATGTCCATACAAGGATCCCCATTTTCGCAGGAGAATTTCATTGCAATTCAGAAAGATCAGTGGACTTATCCCAGGGACAGCCTAGATGTGATCTTGTTTCTCCACCTCCAGAAGCCACCAATCCAGACTGATTCTCCAAATTCAGAATAGTGCTCCAAATCTAATACCCAGACCTCCCAAGTTTCCTCTCAGTGCTGACTCCCTAAAGTGGTGCGTTAGAGAGAGAAGCTGCTTTAATGGGATGGCGCATCAGTTCCATGTCCTTTCTCTCCTGACCTCTACTCTCTGTGTGCTTTGCTCACAACACCCAGATCTCCCTCCTCTCCAATCTCCACCAACCCCTGCACTTCCACCTTGGCTGAGAGACCACCTTTCTGAGAAACCAGCCCCTCCTCAGTGCTTCCGATACAACCATGTGTAGTGAGTTGAATGGTGCCCCCCTCAGAAGATATGTCCACCTGGAACCTCAGAATGTGACTCTAATAAGGGCCTTTGCAGATGTAATTAAGGTAAAGATCTTCAGATGAGATCATCCTGGACAAGGGTGGGCACTATGACAGGTGTCCTTATATGGGACAGAAAAGAAGACACAGAAAGAGGAAAGCCATGTGACAACAGAGGCAGAGGTTGGAGTAATGCATCTGCAAGCCATGGAATGTCAAGGATTGCCAGTCATCACCAGAGGGTAGGGGAGACTCCCTCACAGCCCTCAGAAGGAATTCACTCTGTCCACCCCTTGATCTTGGACTACTGGCCTCCAGAACTGTGTGAGAATAAGTTTCCATTGTTTTAAGTGTGGTACTTTGTTATGGCAGCAATAGGACACTTTGCACCATGCTTCACCCTAAGGCACCTCTTGCCACCTGGTTACATGTGGCTGCCTCACATTAGCACCTGTGCCTTCTTTGTACTCACCTCCCCAGAGTTTGGTGCAGAACACAGCACATCCTGGATGCTCAGAAAATGCCCATGGATGACCACCGTCACTGCCCTGGACTCAGTTACATTAAATCCTCCTCTCCCCTAGCCTGCAGACCACAAGAGCAGCATCTTTTATTTATTGTGAACTAACCACACACCTGGTATTTTGCAGACAGTTCAGTATCCCACTTAATCCCTCTCAACAACTCAGGACAGTTATTGCTCTCCCCGCTTCACAGATAGGAAAACAGCGAAGCAGAGAGGTTAGATATCCTAGCCAAAGTCTCCTAGTGCTGTGCCTATGGTGGGTTTGAGTCACATTAGCCTGGTTCCTGATTATATGGTCCCCCAACTTAGCTAGAACTGATGACAGAGTTAATGAGTTGTCTTTGTCACCCTGTGCTCAATGCACTTTCCTGTGCCACTTTGCCTTACGTGGGCATGGCTGGAGCCAGCCTGAGCAGAGGAGAACTGATGCAAGGTCTGTGCACTGCACCAGCAGGAGCCATGGAGAGGTGACTAGAACATGAGCAACACTGCCCCCTCTTGACATCTGATGTCACTACAGCTGCATCAATCTGAAAAGCCACCTGGACCAGGTAAGGCACCTGTCCCATATACAAGCACACCAGGACACACTCTCTCATATTCCTTTACACCAGGAGCTGCTGTTCAGCTCCCTGTCCAGGTCTTCCTGTGAAATCCTCACTCTTTGGAAGTCTTTTTCCTTATTGTGAATGTGTCAGACTCTGTCTTATGTGTACAAATCTCAAGACGACTAATGGAATCCATTGTGGTTAAATCAATATCTTATTCATTGTTTGCACATTGTTTGTAGGCAGGGAGGCACTAAAACAAAGAATTAGCCAATATTTTTTATTGGATGATAGCCAGAGCAGGGGGAAGGTGCGTTTTAATTTCCCTTCTTTATGAGTTTCCAAGGAGCCCAGTCAGATAATGAAGGTCTTATTCTATCAACCATGTGCCCCTCCCCCTCTCTTGGTTGGTTTACTCTTAATTCACCACTCACACAACGCTCTCTGTCTGTGTTGGTTGTAAATGTGCTCTCAATGATGCAACTTCAACTACCATGCTGTCTGCATGCTCTAGGATCCCAGCAGCGGCTCTGGAGGCAGCAGCCACACTGTTCTCCAAATCAAAGAAAACGAACCAAAAAGAAAAGAGTTGGATGAGAGCTGTTGTGGAGAGTCTGATTTCCACGTGGTCATATTTTTCCTATTCGCATCAAAGCAATGGCGAACACCACTAAGTTTTATTAACTCTTCCAAGTAAAATCCCATTCCAATCCTAGCCACAGAATGCAAAGCTCTTCTTGTCTCAAATGTGTCAGCGAGAATCAGTGTTGACCTTGCTCAAAGGAACTAGCAAACAGCTCTTGTGCCCGATTGCACCAACAGATAAACTGCTTCCCGAAGGGAGTTGACACTTTGGGCAGCTGCGTGGACCAACAGATCAAGCTGCCCCTAAACCCCCTCCATACAGAACATCTGTTCTGAGTTCCAAACACCCAGGGCCCCTTTGGGACTGACCCATGGTCCCTTCAAGCCCACTCTCCCGAGTTCACGTCACTGTGTACAGCATCCAGTGCTTCTCAGACATAGGGGCTACTCAGACACAAACCCTGGGCTATGACTGTGTGGTCAGAATGGGATGATTTGAGTAAATTAGCTTCCCCATTCATGCTACCCAACAAGACCTATCAACTAAACTATCCAAACAAAGAGCTTTTGCTTTCATTTTTAGTTCAATTATCCTACCAAATGTCCAGCTACTCATTTTGCTTAAAACAGTCTTTAATTACCAACAATTCTTTCAGAACAGGATACAGCAAATTAAAGACATGGCTTCTCTTCTAGTGGGTACTAGATCCCTTGTTCTGGCAGTCATGGACACAGCCCAACCTGTCATGAAAATTGATTCTTGGGCTGGGACTGGAAAATAGCAGAGAGGGAAAGTCTCTCCTTGACCTTCCCTTTCCCCAACCTGGGTCTTTTCACGCTCTTTCCTTTCAACCACTTTTTTATTTTAAATCTTTCCTCTTCCTATTTTTTACCTAATCTGATCTCAGTGAGAGAATCAATTTCCTTTTTAAAAAAGACAGTGAGAATTAACCTTTTAACTTGAAGTGTTGAATGTTTAGGATGCCTCAGGTATGGCCAAACCAAGGACCACTTATCCAGCTGTTACCTCTCCCAACTGCCCCACCTCTGACCTCCTACTCTGTCTTCTGGTGCCTGATGACCTTTCAGGCTCCTCACCCCACCCTGGGCTGCTCCTCATTTCCACCTGGGGATCATTAATGTTCTGAATCATTGGCATTCTTGGAGTTCAGGCCAGGCACCCTCTGGATAAGCCAAAGGAAATGACCTCTGGTTGAGGACCTTCAAACACCAGCTGGCCGTGGTCAGTTCTGGTTCTCGAGGTCTCCTCCTACCCCCCACCCCCACGCAGGTCACAGCAGAGCACGCCTCCCCCCGGTCAGCCTAAATGGAAGGCATCTGCTTTTCCTGTGATTGGAACAGGGGACCTCCAGTTCCCTCAGTGTGTGGTGGCTCTGGACGATCGTAGTGACATACGGGAGGTCACAGTAGGATTTTTGGCAGTGAGATTTTTGACTCTTTCCCATCAGGCATAATTGGTAAGGAGGGAAAACATAGATGCAACCAAGAGTGGGAAGTTGGCATGTCAGCAGCACTTGCCTATGCTGTCCACTCATGGCATGTCTGTCTTCCTCCTGGCTCCCTTCCCATCTTCTTTGTCTCCATCATCTCCTTTGTCTCCCCAACTTGCTTCTCTGCAGGCAGTGTGTAGGCCCTCCGTGTCCTGGGATTCTTTAGAGGGATGCTCAACCCTGCAGAGCTGAGATTACAAACTCAACCACCTGCAAGTGCATTCTCCCACCCTGTGCTTTAAATCTTTAAGTTATTTGTTTGCTTCTAAAACCAAGGAAATAAATATCTGCAATTCCAGCTTTTATTCATAAATAGACTATCTGACACTCCCCAATCTGCATTTCCACGTGGCACCCATTGGCTGGAGTCACGGGGTGACCACTCGGTGTGTCTCACTCAGTGTACAGATTGCAACACTCCCCTCCCCCATAGGCAGCTGCTATGGTTTATTAGCTGTTATGGGATGAATGTTTTTGTCCTCCCAAAAGTCATATGTTGAATTCTAATCCTCAATGTGATGGTGTTTGGAGGTGGGGCCTTCGGGAGGTGATTAGGTCATGAGGGTGGAGCTCCCGTGAATGGGATTAGTGTCCTTATAGGAAGAGGCCAGAGAGATACCTAGCTCTCTTTCTGCCATGTGAGAACCCAGTGGGAAGACAGCCTGGGCCGGCCCTGTGGCTTAGCAGTTAAGTGTGCGCGCTCCACTACTGGTGGCCCGGGTTCAGATCCCTGGCGCGCACTGACACATTGCTTCTCTGGCCATGCTGAGGCCATGTCCCACATACAGCAACTAGAAGGATGTGCAACTATGACATACAACTACGTACTGGGGCTTTGGGGGAAACAAAAAGGAGGAGGATTGGCAATAGATGTTAGCTCAGAGCCGGTCTTCCTCAGCAAAAAGAGGAGGATTAGCATGGATGTTAGCTCAGGGCTGATCTTCCTCACCAAAAAAAAAAAAAAAAAGAAGTCAGCTCTCTGCAACCTGGAAGAGAGCTCTCACCAGAACCCGACCATGCTGGCACCCTGGTCTCTGACTTTCAGGATCCAGAACTAAAAAGTAAATTTCTGTTGTTTAGACGTCACCCAGTTTATGATGCTTTGTTATCACAGCCTGAATGGACTAAGACACTAATCAAGTAATCAACCAACTCATAAGGCGGTGAGCTCCTCACCACTGGGATCCTGCGTCAAGCATGGAGTAATCAACAGCACAGACATCTCTGAATCACCAGCCCTCAGTCAATCGCCAGCTACCCATTGAGATCATCTGAGTCTTACAAGGTACTGTTGCTCTGATTGAATGGGTCTGGGGTACAGCCTGGGCACTGGGATTTCTGAGGGGCCCCTGGGTGATTCTAACATGCAGCCATGGCCTTGAGGATTCCTTCTTCTCCTGGACAGTGGACCAAGTGACCTCTTGGATCCCTTTCTGTTCTAAGTGTCCGCTATTGTCAGATGTCTGCCCTCACTCTGTTGGGCATTCCAAGAGACAAAAAACTCACCCAACATGATTCAAAACATATCTTGCTTTGTAATCTTAGCTCAAAGAAGCCTTGCAAGAAATGGACAGAAAATTCATTTCTTTTTTTCCCCAGCTTTATGGAGATATAATTGACACATAACAATGTGTATATTTAAGGTGTACAATGTGTTGATTTGATACACTTACGTATTGCAAAATGATTACCATCATAGCATTAGCTAACACCTTCATCACCTCACATAATTGCCATTTCTCTTTTGTGGTGAAAATATATATCTTTTCGAGCTTCTCTGATTAAAAAGAAAAAAATCACTGGTGAGATTAAAACTCCAAGCTAGTAGAAGTAGCATTTGTATTTGAATGGTAGCACTGAATTGACATTTTGGGATTAATTGTTTGTGTGTGTCGGGGTAGTTTCTTGTATCTTGAGGTAGGTACTATCAAGAATGACTAGAATTGAATAAAGTTAAATAACCAGGTAGTAGAGCTTTCTTTATATAGGTGAAAAAAAAATTTGACAGTGACAATGGGACAGTGAGTGACAGATGGAGGAGAATTAAAGGTCATAACATTTCTTTAATGTTAAATGATGGATAAACTTCTTATATGGGTCATCTCATTTGTCCCCACACCACGAGCAAGATAAGGGTACTATAATTCTTCCCAAATGGCAGGTGAGGAAACATAAACCTTGGGAGGTGAAGTAATTTTCACTTAATGACACAGCCAAGAAAACACAGAACTGAGACTGACTCTTCCAAAATCTGGGCTTTGGACAACTGTGCTCCCCATCTGCCTGGGGAGCATGAGGAGAGAGCTGGACAG
This sequence comes from Diceros bicornis minor, assembly GCF_020826845.1. Classification (NCBI taxonomy): domain Eukaryota; kingdom Metazoa; phylum Chordata; class Mammalia; order Perissodactyla; family Rhinocerotidae; genus Diceros; species Diceros bicornis. The sequence continues at coordinate 57,768,486 of NC_080759.1, forward strand.
AAGTCTGTGTGCCCAAAGAGCTGCCCAGCTGGCATCGCTCAGTTCCACCTGCTAGCCAGGGCCATGACCAGAAAGAAGTATGCAAAAATGGAGTCCATGGGACAAGTGAAGGGTAGAACCTACAAGGAGAGAAGCCAGCTAAGTCCATAAGACCTATTCCTCTCTTTCCATGTAAATATTTGCCTATTTACAGTCCTACCAAGCAAAATATTCATCCCTCTGCTCTTAGGTGGATGAGACCTTCATGGAGAAAGACACCCCAATCACATCTAGCTACCCCTGTCTTGCAGGCTGCTGAAAGCCGAATTCACACAGATGGCTTTGCCTGCCTGCTTTCAGTGTTGCTCTATGCTTAGTCCCAAAAGTCTGAGAGGCAGCCAGTGGCCATGACATACCACCTGGACATCCTTTGGCTGGTCCTGAAATCCTAGCCATCTGTGTGCCCCCTCACGCACCCGAAAGCACCACAGTGAGCGTGGTGATGGGGCATGGTGGCCTGCCTCCTACCTGGCCACAGGGAAGCAGCTATTCAACCAATGCGTCCTCAGGACAAGGTGAAATGTGTGACAACGGATAATGTCACTTGTGATAGAAGGTGTGGCTTCCTAGCATATGGCTGGCAAGTACAGCCCAAGGAATTTTAGAAGACACAGCAAGCTGCCTGCAGACACTGTCTCAGTCTTTGCACAGTAATCACATTAGAAAGATGCAATAAGTATGTGACGAAAATATAATGAATGCAGGCACAGCCCAGTGACCTATTTATCCATTGTGGTGGCAATGAGATAAAACGGACGGGAAATTTCCATCTAACTAGTAAGAATGAACTTTGTCCATGTTAGAGAACCCCAACTTTTGGGGTGTTGGGAGCTCAAGATGCCTCTCTGAAAGCAGGAGGAGATGAAGTGAAAAAGTCAACAGAGCCCAGAGCTTAAAAACCAGTGTGCGTATGGTACTCCACTTGTTCACTCCGTGGTCGTCTCTGTTTTTACATGAATGGTTTCTGTGATCTGACCATCCCAGCTGTTGTGGACGCTATCTCCAGTTCCTCGTTCCCTCTTATCTGGATATTTTAGGTCAAGTAGAGACTTGTCACTGATCCCCTAGTGTGTGAACAAGATCACATAAGATATTTGTTTTGGGTTTCATTTTTCAACAACCCCCTCCACTAATTTCCACAAGCCAGACACACCACTTCTCATGGGGGATCAAGTGGGAAGGTCATAACTGTGCTACAGTCAATGAGCACTTTACATAAAACTTCACCCTGCCGACCACCACCACACGGCCACTTCCTGGCTCCAGCCCTCACAATCCCACTCGAATCCACTCGGCTTTCTGGGGAGTGAATGTGCATCCTAAGACCTCAACTCCTAATTTGTACTTGATCCCAGTTCTGTTGAAGGGAAATTAGATAATCATGGATTCCACTGTCCGTTCTTGTGTTTATGTCATTTTAGCTTCCTCATTCATAGGAGTAGTATGCGAGTATTGTTACCAAGTATCAAGTGAAGACAGGTTTTCAATGAATATTCACTGCCCCCCACCACCAATGTTCTTATGAACCCAGATTGTATTTAACCAGTTTTCAAAGACACAATATATGTCATCATCTGTGTCATCAATAACTTTGTCCTCATGGCCAAACATACAGATCTATGTATGTGGCTAAAGAAGGGTTCAATGGATTTAATATACTCAGATGAGTTTCTGCTTCTTAAGTATTAACTTCTACTCCAGTTCCCATCATCTTTACAACAAAGCTCAGAGCAATAGCTTCACTAAGCTCATTAAATCACAATGTCAAGATTTTCTTCTTTTAAATGCTAATTAAGTCCCCTCAAGTCCCCTGCTTCCTATCATTACAGGGACTATCTGGTAACAAACAATAGTGAAAAGTGCAGTTTCATATTTCCTTTATTAAATCACATGCCAGTCAAGGGACAGCCCCAGTTCTTGGTGGCGATCGACACTGAGCATTGTCAGATAATGTACAGGTCAGAGATGGAGACCAGCTTCAGGGTCCTAACACAGGAGTCGAAGGTCAGTGAGGGAATGCGGACTTTCAGAGAGAAAACACTTAGTACCAATTGTTTTCCAATTTTATTTTAAACACCAGAGAGGCATGATTGAAAGATATCAGTGGATCCCATATCTTAACCAAAAGTACCTTCTCAAAACAGAATACATATATCTTTAAACTCTTTACATACTTTCATATTGCTGTGTAATTCAGTGTCTGATTTTGGGAAGCTTGAGACACTTAACTACTAAGTTTGTTGACCTAAGTACAGTATTAACCCAATCATCTCTCTCAGTGCTAGTCATTGAGAACATCCTCGAAGGAGGTAATGCCTCCTTCCTATAATGCAAACATGAGTTAGACACAAACTCTACTCTCCAGTAACTTACTTCTAAGTAGACAAAAGCATCTCACTGACACCAAGGAGATGTTGGACAGTAATATGAGAGAGGTCCTGATGCTTCCAAGAACATGGCATGCAAGATGACGTGAGATCCAGCCACAAGATCAAAGAGAAGTTTCTGGAAATGCCTTTTGAGGTACTTTGATTAACAAGAAGAATTTAGACATGCAGATGAAATAGAAGAAAATTCTAGGTGGAAAAAGAAAAGTGAGTCAGATCTCAGAGAAGAGAAACCATGTGGCATGTACAGAACAGAAGACCAGAGCATGGATTAAGCAGAAAGGTAAGGTGGGAGAGGAGAGGGCAAAGTGGCTAGCACCTGAGACCAAGGTATCTGGAATTTAATTCTCAACAGTGAGAAATGCAGACTTTTAATCACTAAGTAACATGGTCATAAATCTGATAGAATTCTCTCCTACTAGAACATAAATAAGAGGCTGTATAATGTAGGGTTTGCAAGCACAAGCTTGAGAAGCAAATAACTTGAGTACTTAAACCAGTACCTGCATCATAGTAAGCATTCAGTAAAGGAATAATGACTACTAATGTGACTAGTAACCATCTGAAAGACCAGAGCACGATTGTATTGATACAAACAGAAGAAATAAGGAAGAGTGGGAATGAGAAGAATGACAATGAGTTCCATATCAGTTAATGAGTTTGAAGATATTAGTGGAGTCCAGGTGGAGGTGTTCACTAGATGAGATGAGTGCAGACCTGGAGCTGGGGAGAAAGACGAGGGCCAGAAATCAAGAATTGTGGCACATCCACACAGGAGAGAGTTGACTACATTAGATGAAATGAGATGTCAAAGGGACAAGAGGCTCAGGCATAGAATCCTGTAAAAGACCTCGCCATGGAGAACAGAGGAAGGGAAATAAGCCTAAGAAGGACCAATCGAATTGGGGAAGAAAATCCAAGGAGTCCATGGTATGGAAACCAAGGATGAGACAGTTGTATCAAGAAGGGAGTATTGACTTCTCAAATGCCCCATGGAGGTTGAAGCCAATGAGAGCTGAGAGGATGCCAGCGGCTGCCACTTATCTTAAGCCAGACTGAGCCCAAAGAGAATTTTGAAATATTTATTGCTCCTATAAAGAGTATAGTCATAATGAATACATGAGAACAATAAATAAATTTAAATATATATTTAAATATTTAAACTAATGGACAACCTCTCCTAAAATTGAGAGGCTAGAAAAACAAAAGCATGATGCATTAACTATTCCTATGTCAAGAAACTTCTTTGGTCAGAGCATTACCCCTTGTTAAGCAAAGGAAACTTGTTTAGTGAAAAAAAGACGGGTGCTTTGGGATTCTACACCTGTCAATCTTTCCTTTTAGAGTGAAATTCGCTGGAGGATCCCAAAGGTGATTGGGTTTTTGCAGACAAAGGTTTATAAAATGATTCTTACAAACTCATTGATTCTCTTCCCTTTGCCAACACTTCGCATCTTGTTCACGTGACCACAGATTAAGGATGTGATTATTTAGCATAAGTGGAAAGGAGGGAAAAATCTATTCCTACTTTACTCTCTTTATTTAAGTGCTGTATCTAATGAGGATTAAACCAACAGGGAGGCTGATTCTGCTAAATTTCTGTTTGTATTGCTATTTGCTGTATCTTATTCTACTTGCTGCCACCCTCCACCCACTCCACTATATTAAGGCTGTCCTCTGTGGTCAGCTTAGACAAAAAATCATTAGTATCTCCAACTGTTAGATTCCATTCAGATGTTGTTTTTGGTTTTCCGTTTAAATAAAGAAATAGCCTGGAACACCTTGAGCACTGCAGACTGAATTTTGTTTTAAGAAAAAAAAATGTTTGCAGGGTACTTTATCAATGCTTTACGAATCAGTGCTCTATGAATAATATGAAAAGTGGTGCTACGTGTCTTCCTTTCCTTCGTTCCTATCTTTCTGTGTTGTTTCACTTCTCTCAACCACTGAGGAGCCATTGTCAGAGGGCCAAAAATATCCCTCACATGCATCAGGCAGCATCACACTCCTTCTCACCCAGACTGTCCCCACTGTCCCCCAGCAGCACTGCACTGCCCTCTGGGATTGGGCTGGACTGCCACTCGGTCCTGAGACTCAGTGGGACCCCGAGATGGGACATGGACACACATGCTCACAATATCTAACATGTTAAGGTCGTAGAGACCAACTCCTGCCCCAGCTCTCTGGGCGGCTGTGCACATTCTGCTGTGATGACGGCACCAGACACAAATAGCTTTAAAGCTTAGGGCGTATGTTTCTATGTAAATATGTGAACAGTATTCTCTCACGACAAATGGATTTTAGTCTCAATCTTAAACTCCTAACTTCAGAATCCGATATTGAGTTAAATTAAATATACATTATTTTCAAAGAACTTCTTCTAATTGAAAATTAATATGTATTTTCACCATAGAAAATATGTATACACATATATAGATATATATACCGGAAGATGAAAGAATAAAATGTTAGCAGTGGTTCTCTTTATATATATAATATATATACATATAATATACATAATATGTATGTATAGATAGATAAATATATATATAATTATATTTCAACAGTATGTATATATGCACACACATATACTTTTGTCTAAAATAGAATCATGGTGCACTTACCAAATTAATTGCTCTTTCCACTTACTGGGAGCATTTTTCCATTCAGCAAAGCATCAGCATCACTTTAATAACTTAATCCCCCATCACTATGCCACCTCTCTCTGACCAGTCATATCAACAGCTATAATAATAGCTAACTGTGCTGCAGGCCGCCTGTGGGGCAAGCATTGTTCTCAGCACTTCACATGCATTATTTCATTTAAAGCTCAAAGCAACCCTATAAAGTTGCAAATAGGGAAACTGAGGCACAGAGTGGCGGCTTGTCCAAAGTTACACAGATAATATGTGTTAGGCTGTTGTGATTTTGTGATATAATAAGAAGTATAGGGCCAGCCCGGTGGCTTGGCGGTTAAGTGTGCACGCTCTGCTGCTGGCAGCCCTGGTTCGGATACCGGGCGCACACTGATGCACCACTTCTCTGGCCATGCTGAGGCCGCGTCCCACATACAGCAACTAGAAGGATGTGCAGCTATGACATACAACTATCTACTGGGGCTTTGGGGGAAAAAATAAATAAATAAATAAAATTATTAAAAAAAAAAAAAAAGAAGTATGTATTTAGCCTCTGTCCCCAGTTCCTGACACAGAGCTCCTAAACCCCTCGTAATTTTATGAGTGACAGGAGTATCTTTTGTTCTAATGAGGTGACTCTGAGTGGCCCTTAGATGGTTCAGGATGGAGGCTGATCACCAGAAAGACCAAACTTTGATTAGAAGCTTTGAACTTTCAGCCCCACCCCCGATTCTCCAAGGTGGGGAGAGGGGCTGGAGGTTGAGTTAGTAGTCGATCAAGCCTCCATGATAAAACCTTCATAAAAAATCCTAAATGATGGAGTTTAGAGAGCTCCTGGGTTGATGAACGCATCCATGTGCCAAGAGAGTGGTGCACCCCAACTCCATGGATACAGAAGCTTCTGTCCAGACTCTTCTGGGCCTCGCCCTATGTACTTCTTCATCTAGTTGTTCATTTGTGTCCTTTATCATATCCTTTATAATAAGCTGACCAACATATGTAAAGTGTTCCTTGAGTTTTGTGAGCCATTATAGCAAATTATCAAACCTGAGGAGGAGGTTGAGGGAACCCCCAGTTTAGAGCTGGTTGGTCAGAAGTACAGGTGACAACCTGGGACTTGGAATTGGTGTCTGAAGTGGGCGTAGTCTTGTGGGACTGAGCCCTCAACCTGTGGGGTCTGTGTTAACTCTGAGTAGTTAGTGTCAGAATTGAATTAAATTGTGGGTTGGTGCCCACAGAGAATTGGAGAACTGCTTGGTGTGGAAAACCTGCACACTTGGTAGGTTCTCACACCAAAACTCACAAAATCATAGCTGTCTCTGATTTTTTTCTAAAAATGATAATAAATATCTTTGTGGCCAAGTATTCATGCATATCTGTGATTATTTCTCTAGGATAACAGTTTTATAAGTGTAATTGCTGAGCTTAAGTATATGTTTATTTTAAAGGCTTTTGATGTGTATTTTCCTGAATTATGCTCCATCCTGTTTTTTAATTTTGTGAGCTGGTGGGGGACATACTGTTATTTCTGCTCTTACTAATCCTATTATGCACCACAGTGAACTAATTTTCAATCAAATGGGAGCTCCCTCCCAGAGACACGCAGTTCTTTCTCTGCTTGAGTTTCTGGGGTGGGCCGAGCATTGTTGCTGGTAAACAGTGTGGGCGGTTTCTGTGGAGCTGGGGTGCTCTGCCCTCTGAAATCTAGAACTGGTCTGATACCACCAATTTGGAAGATCCACCAGCTTGTTGGAAGGATTCGCCATCGAAGTCTATCAACGGCTTTATTTGAAGAGAGTCCCTTGCCCAGTGTGGCTGTAGACGACAGATATGAATTTACATCAATATGTGAACGGATAGTAAGTCTATTTTCATTCAAACTCCAGCATAGGGGCTCCTTTTCAATTTATTACCTTGCTCAGCAACCCTTTTCTTTCATTTCTCATTTACTAGAAGCTTCCACGTATAATGTGCTCAACACTGAATGAAATCAATATCCATATTAACATTCTTTCAAAGGCAGCATCCTATCAGCCAGTTCTCACTTCCCGTGACCTTGCTCTACATGCAGGCTGGCATGCGCTTAGCACCGTCCTTGTGACTCCCCTGCCAGTGTGGGGGGCAGCATCTCCCACATAATATCCAGGTTAATTAACATTTAGGTGAAAAGGCCAGGGATCCCTGCAACAACTCACTTCCTTCTTGCTCATTACGTTCAGCCTGAAAATCAGCAAGGAGCTGAAAGAAATGCATTAATTAGGAAAATGATTAAATGCAGTTGTCTTTATCACCTTGGCAGTTAATCTTCTCCGCAGGATGCCTAAAAAGTCATCTTCATCAGGGGGGAGTCGGTATGGGGATAGGCAGCTGCTGGAAGCCCGGGGCCCCTCACTCTCCCGCTGGAAGATGAACTCAAGCTTCCACCAAGTAATTGCCACAAAAGCCAAAGCAGGCACCCAAAGGAAGTGTGTTCATCTGCTTTTCTCCCATCCACCCAGCCCCAAGAGCTCTTAAAAGAAGGTACAGGCACCCATCGCCTTTGCCTCCAGCAGAAAGTCCAAGCCCTGTCACCCACAGGTAGGGACGCTCTGTGGCTGTTTAGTGTCTCATTATGCTTGCATAAAAAGTTCCATGCATGGCTTAAATGGAAATTTATAACAACATTGAGGGCTTATAAGATGGGGCAACATTTCCAAAGAGAAATAAAAAAGTGATTGGTTGACATATCCCTTTATCAACGAGATGAGATCAAGGCTAAGCAGCACTCCACCAGGAGGGTTCCTTATGTATGTTTCTCACCCCACATGGATGTGTTGGAACCTGATCACCTTGCTCAACTGGGAACATCCTCTGGGGTTGAGTTAAATTGCATCCACTGAAGCATCCTTCCCTCTTCTCTGCTTTGGACCATCCTGGTGAGCCCCAGCATGCTCTTCCTCCCTTTATTCCCTGCAAAACTCAACTCAGGGATTGTCCAGCCCTCCTGACACCTGTGAGCTCACTTCTCCCCCCAACAGGCAACATTCATCTTCTCGCCTCTCTCCCACTGACCTTCCTACAAACCACAGCATGACACTCTTCCCAATCAACTGAAATTATTCGCTTACCTTGCATTCATGCCCACATCCTCCGTACCCCAGAAGGTTGCCCCACTGCATAGTAGGTGCTCAGTAAATGGTTATAGAATCTGATTCAGAGCATAAGATATAATACTTCCTGTAAAGATTTAAGGAAAGAAAACCAGTTATGCCACAGATTTGATGTGAAGGTAATGTTAACTAAAATGTGTTAAGACTCTTGGACTCTGCCATCTGATGTAGGACAGAGAAGAGAGAGGAGGCAGGGAGCCAATAGCTGTGCTCATCAAAGTGCAGGGTGCTTCTCGGGAGGGCCATGAGCTTCAGTTCAAGCCAGCAAACCTCCTCACAAAACAACCCTCTGTCCCGCCCCCTGCAAAGCCCCCTGACTTTGTGACTTTCCACTCTGTCTTCTCTACGCCTCGCTGAAAAACATAACAAAATCTCATTAAAGGCAAAGTCTCCGAGTCATGGATTTCGACATTTTCTGCTTTCTATGGGGAAAAAAATATCAAATTATTTTAAAAATTATTAAAATTATTACCAAAAATGATTGAAAATCTCTTTTTTCCGATCAGCTCTAAGCCCCTGCTGTTGATAGAACTCTTACAGGCCCTGGTTCTTCCCTCCTCCCTCTGGCGCCTCCCTTGCACCCAGGGCCTCTGTCACGTGGGGCTGGGAGGTGTCTGGGCTGAAAAAACACAACGACATTTATCAAGGAAATCTGGGAGGGAATTCCAGCTTCTAAAGACTGGCCTTCCCTTTATCTGAATGAAGAAAGTGCCAACTCTCTGAACTATTTTCAGAGTCATTTGCTTCTCTATTTGGCAAACAACTGGGAGATGCCAGACTCCTTCAATTAGCTCCTTAAAGACGGAAGTTATTTCACCCCAGAAAGCTCATCTGCCTTGGACCCCACTTTTACTTTATGGAAATTAAAATTGATGTCATTTCTCTCTCTACTAAGACCAGTCCAAGCTGCACAGCACGATCCTGTTGCCTTATGAGTAGGAAACTTCAAGCCCTAAAAGCCAATCTGGGCCTCTTATAGGTTGAATTGTGTCCCTGCAAAGCTCATTGAAGTCCTAACCCCCAGTTCTGCAGAATGTGACCTTATTTGGAAATTGGGTCCTTACAGATGCAGTTAGTTAAATTATGATGAGGTCATACTGGAATAGTGTGGGCCCTAATCCAATATGACTAGAGTCCTTATAAAAAGGGGGATTTTGGACACAGAGACACACACAGGGAGAACCCCATGTGAAGATGAAGGCAGAGATTGGGGTGGCGCTTCTACAGGCCAAGGAATGCTAAAGATGGCCAGCAAATCATCAGAATCTAGAGGAGAAACACGGAACCGAGTCTCCCTCACAGTCTCAGAAGGAATCAGCCCTGCCAACACCTTGATCGTGGACTTCCAGCCTCCAGAGCTGTGAAGGGATGAAGTTCTGTTGTTAAACTGCCCCAACTGTGGTACTCCATTACGGTGGCTGCCCTGGCAAGCTAATTTGTGGCCCTTCCTGTGATTCTCCTGTCCTCTGATGCCAACACTGGGCTTCCCAGAGAAGGCAGGAGGCAGTTCCTGCTGTGACTTTGCTGTGTTGCTACAACGTGGGGCTGATTTGTGATCATGTCCCGTAGAACAACCTGCCACCCTTCCAGGTTTAGCCAGAAATTGCAATGAGAGCTCAGAGAAGGAAGAGAACTTGAAGTCAGGAGTGATGAGAAGTGCGCCCCATCCTGGCCTCCCCTCTCCACGGAGATCTGGGATGAGGGAACACCCCGTTCCAGGACGCACATCAGAGTGGGCACAGAGGCAGCTGGGGGTGGAGGGTCCCTTGGTCTGTGGCCTCATTGGTACTAACACTCAGTCATCCCAGGTCAGCCGAGCATACCCTGCCCAGCTAGCTGAACAATGCCTCTGGCCCAGTGCACACACCTCATCTCAGCCCTGCTTACTGGATACCTGGCAGTTCCAACCCCTTTGAGAGATTCAAGCACCAGGCAGGCAGCTGCTTGGATCCAAGCACACCTGCAACCAGGAGCCTCCAAACCAGATGGGTCACTGCATCTGAAGAAGCAGGAGGTGAGCAAGGCCACCTGGCCCCACCTGGCCCCGCCATGGAGCCGTGTGGCCACAAGGAGCAGGCTCAGAGGAGGGATCAGCCCATGGGAGTGAGGACAACAGTGAGACTTCCTGCCCCATCTGACTGCAGCTGGATCCCAGGCCAGGCCTTCCTTCAGCCCAATCCTCTCTTTCATGACAGCAGCCCACTATCCAAGCTCAAAGGAGTCTTCTCTTTCTTCTGGGATCAGTTCATGGGCAACAGAAACCCTCAGGACTGTGTTCCTATAAATTCCGTGTTGAGAAAGTGAGTGTCGGGCTGAAGCAGCATGAGACTGAGAGCGAGCATGGAGGGAGGGAAAGGAGAGAGCTGACAGAGAATCTCTCAGCAGGGAGATGTCCCCCGACGGCCCTGTGGGCCACCCTGTGCACTGCCAGGCGTGGGAGAACAGCTCTGTGCCCAGCTCCCTTGCTCACCCGCAGCCACAGCTCTGAACCAGACGGATGACGAGCTCCTGCGTGTGACCTTCACTTTCCAGGTCCCTAAATCTCCCTGCTCAGACATCCTCTCAGGAAATATTTCCAGCCCAGCACCCACCACAGTGGGAACATCCCAGGCACTAACTCACGTGGCACGAAGCCAATGAAAGTATTTGAAGAGTGTTATTTTTGAATGCATAGAAATGTTCAAAGTGCACTCCTGCAGCCTTTGAACGATGGCATTGATACCACAGGCGCTGGCATTGAGCCCCCACTGGGCTGCTGAGAAACGGATGCAACCTTGGTAGCCCCACTCCAGGGCGCTGGAGTCCCCAGTTTCTGCCACCTGGACCCAGACGGTGCTGCACCACCCTGTAACATCTCCGACCTCAGCTGGGAGAGCAGTGTGGGCTGTGAAGCATGGAGATGAGCATCCTTTATCACTTTCATCTGAGCCAGTGTCACCATGATGCTGCTCTGATGTCCCCACATTGAGTTAACCTTGATGCCGCACCATCTGCGCATAAGGTACCTTTTCTGCATCCCTGTTTCTTCCATTAGGTGTGTCTGTTTGCAGCAGACTCGCCTGGAGCAAGCATCGCTTCTTCCTGGCACTCGCACCTATGTGTTTTTGACATCCTAATGACTCTTAAATACGCATAATCACTTCCAAGAAAGGCATTCCATACTTTATAATGACTTGCAGAGACCCACCAATTTTGAGAGCTCGCCCCTGGAAAGGGGGCACAAGTGAGCTGTAAATTTAATTTGCTCTCACATCTGCTGTCATTACGCGGGGGCCTCCTGGGCTCACAGGCTGTCGGGAACTCATATGTTCTCACGCCTTACTTTTGTTGTGACTGTTTTTAGTTATAAGCTCTTCCACCAAAATGAATCACCATTCAAAATTCCAGCCAGGGAAGCCATTTTTTTGACTTAGCTAAACTGAACCCAAGCACAATCAGGCAAAAATGCAGAGGCTCAGAACGAATCCATTACAACAGCAGTCACTGTTGGCTGTTGTCAGTCTGTGTTCTCGAGTCCAGAGGGCTGGCCGAGCTCCTGGATTCTGACCAGTGTTGCACTGCGGAAATTTTCACAGAAGGAGGCTGTCAACGCTCACAGTGCATGTCAGTTTCAGGGATCCAGAAGCCCCTAACTTTACACGGGGCCACGTCTTTGCTTAGAGGACACGCTGCCCTTCACTCTTTCCCTGTATTATTCTGCAATTAGGTAACATCAATGAGTAAATGTTCTTAAGACAGCATGGCCATGTGTGCAAACTGGCTAACATAGCTCGTGCATGACCAAGCACCTTCTGTTCCACATCAAACCACTGTTGGCGTGAACACTGAATGGCTAATCATCTGTCAGGAGAGAAACGTGATAGTTGGCTCCAGGGACACTACAATGGCCTGGGCTCCCAAGGCAGATGCTCGGGGGGAAACTCGGGTGGAGGTGATGTTTCGGAAGAGGATGAAAATGGAGCTAGACGAGGAAGACAGCCAAGGGAGGACAGCAAGAAGACTCAGGAGATCAAGTCGTCCTTGATATTAGAGCATAAACTGGAAAAAAATCATTCAATGCGTGTTGTTTCATTCTTCCCACACAAACCAGGATTGCTGATGGAACAGGCAAAATGGGTTTCAGCTGAGACACAGTGGATTTGGCGCCCTGTGGCCCTGGGTCTCTTCACAGGCTGGCCTCCGCTCCTGCCCAGGGGTGAGATGTATTTCCCATCCTGGGTTTTACCTCTCCCTCTGCTCCAGGCTACGAGGGTGGACTTTTTCTCCATAGGTGCTGTGCAAAAGCAAGTAGAATAACCCTATGCATCCCACGTGTATGAACTTGAATCCTCCTCATGACCTTGGGAGGGAGGAACCATGAATCTCCTCTCTGGACAGAGGAGGAATTGAGGCTCTGAGAGGGCTTTTCCCGCCATGACCCCACCAGTAACTGCTCATGCACACACGAAACCTCCTGAGGCACAGTCCTGGACCTTGGGCTTCTGAGCATCAGGGCACAGAGTCCTCGAGGCCACCCCATGACGTGGGTGCTGCTCCGAGCATCCACACTTAATGGAGGCTCTAGAGGGTTTGTAGAACTTTCCCAGGTGCCATGGCTAGTGGGTGCCGCGGATTTGGCTCTGGCTCCCTGACTCTACCCTCTTAGCCACTCCACCTCCTGTTGTCATATAAGCAGGATTTCTCACTTTGAAGTGAAAGGACACAGATGTCACTCAAACATGGCATCCCAAACACAAGACACGTTAGCAGGTCTCCCCACCACTTGCTGTATTGTTGCCGTGGCGGCTGACTTTCGGAGCATTCCCAAGACAGGGCACTGGAAGGCTGCAGCATCTCTGGAGGGGCACTCAGCTGCATCTCTGATGGCTCCTGGTGACTCTAGCCCCTCCTGACTCAGTGTCAGGTGAATTGCAGGCCCCTCTCCAGGAGGGAGTGGGCAGGGAGAACAGCGCAGACACTGGACTGGGCCGCAGGAAAGGGCTGGGGAGGCTGCTGCCCCGGCGGCCCCGGTTAGTATGTCTAGTAGTCAGAATAACTGGGTAAATAGAGTGACAGGATATGCACTCCACAGAACAGGCTCCCAGGAGGGGACACTGCGTTTCAGAGCTTTGCCGCTGGCCAAGGCACTGGCCATTGTGTCTTTGAAGGGGAACTGGGTCATTTCTCAATTAAAAAGGGGCTCTTTTCCCTCCCGTGTGAGGGGTGTTCCTGGGATCTTTTTTGTTTTTCTGGAATTTTCCTCCCTGTGTCTGTCACCAGATCAGGCACGCCGGCCTTAGCCAGCACCAGGGGCCTGTCCTCCAGGCCCTGCGCTGGGAGCCTCCACTCTGCCTCCTCTGGCCACATCCTCTTTGCAGAATAAGGAGGCTGTGGGACCAAGGGAAGGTGCCCACCGGAGCCCACGCACACCCTTCCAGAACACCCTGCAGAGACCCAGGGCCCCAGAATTCCTCGCCCACACAGCCCTGCACCCCTCCAGCCTTTCTCCCTAGCTCCATGCTCCCAGCTGGACCTCACCACCAGAGTGTGAATCCCCAGCAAGAGGGCGCACGTGCGGGGTGGACAGAGCACAGATCCACAGATGAGGTGTCCCTGTGCACCAGCACGAGCCCCTCTGGCTGTGGCGTGGGGCTGAGGTGGGCTAGGAGGTGGGCTGTGAGCCTGGAGGCCTCTTCCCATCCTGGGAGGTCTGAGAATCCCATATTCACACCGGCCTTCCTTCCAGATCCTTAGAAAGACACAGCTGCCCAGACGGAAGGCGAGAGTGTCTTTGTTGAGCAGTTATAACTGTAACCGTGCTGGAGTTAGAACTTCCACTGACCTCGAGCCTTGCCAGGGGCCTCCTCTGGCATTTCACCAGGTGCCCGGTCCCCAAGTGCCGGCCTGCCCTGGCCACGTCCAGCAAGGTCCTCTCATAACACCATGTGAAGTTTGTAAGGAAGTGAAAGCCCCAGGCTTCACCCAGAATGGAGATTTTCCACTTGTCTCTGTCAGAGGGACGCTGGCCCAGGAACTCATGTTCCAACACCTGAGCCGACCCTGGTGTGTTTTATATGTCTCAAGGGGGTGATTTTTTCTCTCAAAACCCAGCTTTGAGGGCTCCCACAGAGCCCTCATCCTGACAGAAAGTGGCAGTTTGCCTCTGTCTTCACTTCCTTTTATACAGTATTTACATTCATTCATTCATTCTTCCTGCACATTGACTGACAGCCCTCCTGGGCTCAGCCAGGGGCTGGGGGATGCAGAGAGCTGTGGGGTCCCTAGGTGCTCACAGAGATGTGGTGAGGCTGCAGGAACAGCAGCAGCTGTGGTGGGGAGGAGAGATCACAAGCACTCTGGTGGAGGAAAGAGTTGATGTGGGGTTTTATGTGGTGTGGGAAGTGGTGTGGGGCTTGGTTGTGTGGATGGGCGGAAGGGGAGAAGGCCTTCCAGAGGCAACTCCAGGATCTAAGGGCTGAGAGGAAGGAACAGGCAAGAAGTGATCGCAGACACAAGGTCATCTGATCCAGGATGTGGATAAATGGAGGATAAGACTGGAAGTGATAATGGAGACAAATCAGGATTGCTTTGGATACCCCTCTGAGGAGTTTGGACTCTCTGAAGCTGTGGAGCGAGGGCACAGCGTGATGGAGGTAGTACTTTCTACAAAAGATGCCCTTCCAGGGCGTCACTGATAAGGGACAGGAGTGCTGGTGTTAAGGTGTGAAGAGCAAGGAAGGGAAGGCTGCCCCGGGGAGGCCTCCATGACCAAGGCCACCAGGCCCCACATCCAGCAGCCCCTTTGTGCGTGGTATCTGTCGCATCCTCCAAAACTCTATGCTTCATTCCCAGGTTAGAGAGGAGGAAACAGAGATTTATAAAGGGCAAGTCATTTGCCAGGAAAGGCACAGGTACCATGCCAGGACTTGTCCTTGGGTCTTTTTGACCCCGAAGACCATTTCCCATCCTTTATTTCATAGTGAGGTGTTGGAAATTAAAAAAAAAACAAAAACATAAATCTATATATAAGACTTGGTGATGGATTAACCTGGGATGCAAGAAAAAGAAGGAAAATAAAAATGGCTGAAGCTTGACTAATCACTCAGTGTATAAAAACAGGGAAGTTCAGGGTGGGGATTTATCTGGGAGAAGTTCATAAACTCGGTATCAGGCACGTGACAGAGCGTCGAGATGGGCTATCGGACAGGGAAGAGCACATCTGTGTAGCTCCGGAGATAAAGGCCGTCAGGGCTGGGCTAAGGTTTTGGAGAAGGAGGCATAGAGGTGCTGGAGGCTTCCTGACCCCAGAGGGAGAGTGAAACCAGATAAGTCTCATCCCCAGCATGCAAAGAAATTCCATCCCCTGACATTTCATCCTGTCACGGTCCACTGAGGTGATGTTAGAAAACAACAATAAATGGCCCCATCCCCTCCACTTGCCATCGTGTCTCCAGCTGTTTACTGATACTGGGTTCAACTCGACAAATTCCATGGAACTTTTTACAGGTGGCTTTAAAATACCTCACTCACAACTGAACCGAATGCTTTGTTTCTTAGTGCTTCATATCACCTGAGCGTCCTACAGGTTGTCACTGAAGAAATGCTTCCCAGCCTGCTTTTCTCAGACCCCCTATTTCTCTTTGCCCAGGAAAGGAGACTTGCCGATAGGTTTCAATCAGGTTCGCTAAGCTGCAGTGGAGTCAGGCAGGCTGATCAGGGCGGAGGTCTCACGTGGGCATGTTTACTGGTGTCTGTGTTGATGAAATTACACCCTTGAGCATATCCCTTTCCGATACTATTTCTTCACCAAAGAGGAGGAAACAGGGAATGAAGCCTTGAGTTTTACCAGCTTCTCCATTTCTTGGGGGTGTGGCAGAGTCCAGAAGAGGCATGGCCAGAGACCAAATCTTCAGTCTAGGCGGTCCCAGGAAGGAAGGATCTTGGAAAGCCGAGCCAGCAGCTGGAGACGTTGCAATAGCCTCCACACCCATGACAGGATTCCTGTGTAAGTGGCAACTGCTAAGGTCCTAAAACATCTTACTAGTTATGCTGTCATTTAAGGAAACATTTCCTAGACTTATCTGATCATGAAAATCACCTGGGATCGTTTTTAAATTCAGAATCCCAGGCACCCACAAGAAAGATTCTGATTCAATCTTTAATCACGTGTGAAATCATGTGATCACTCAAGTTCGGAAATTTAAGTTACCGCCTTCATATTTGGAGAGACAGCTGCCACGCGGAACAGTGGATACTCAAGACGTTGCTGGGGATTAATTCCACATATTCTCATTGACATCAAGTAAGTACAAAAAGCAATAGAGGCCAGAACAGAATCAAATCCCATTCTATTGTTCTCTGGGTGTAAAGATGCCACCTGGCCCTAGACACTGTGCACAGGTGCCTCGGAGAACGTGGGAGTATGCAGCCATGTGTGAGTGGCCAGGATGGAAATGAGAGCCAGTCAAATCATGTCGATCACAGAAAGAGGGCCTGTGGTCCCCCAAATGGCTGCAGGATCCTCTGCAGCCCACCCACAGCACCAGCACTAACCCATCCATCCTGCTTACCTTCTCATGAAAAACGGTCTTCCTGGGAAGGGTGGTCTAATGGGATCAATGGAATCGTAAGCCTGTTGTCTAGTAGTGATCACCTAACTATCTCTATTTGATCATCCTGATTCATCCAGAAATATTTGTCACACTGCTCCTCTGTGCTGAGCTAGAAACTGAGAAACAGTGAACAAAATATCCCTTGTGCTTGGCCTCCTGGAGCTCCTTTTCCAGTAGGGGAGACATTCTTTGGACAAACCTCAGGCATTCATCCTCCATATGTAGTTAAAAGCTGTAACGAAAGCTGGGAAGGGAAAGTAGAAGACCTTAAGGGGCAGCGTACCTGGGGCCCTTATTAAGGAAGCTCCAAAATCCCAGCATCAACCTGAAGGGGAGGGCTGGAGCCTTCCAGGCAAGGAAACCCCATTGGAAAGTCTTGATTCAATATCCATTATTTCTCAAGATTTAGCACCGCACATTAATACTAAAAGTTTGTGTGTGTGGATTGGTGAAAGCCCTGTTTTGCAATTCTCTTCCTTACATCATGCTAACTTCAAAGCCCCTTTTCCTCCCCTAAGGACATCCCAGTGGCCTGGCTTTACAGGGCTGAGGGCTCCTCTCCAAAGTGGTGTCTGGGTCTAGTCCTCTCTCTCCACACTTCTGCCAAATATTATAAGGAAGCCTTTTTTTCCTCAATTTTTTACTGTAGAAAATTTATAAAATACAAATAAACTAAGAGAAATAAAAGTCATCTTTAAAAATAATGACACTTAGTATCAATGTGCGCTGAGTCCCGCCTTGAGGGTTTTACGTACGTCACCTCATTTAACGCTTGCATCAACTCTAAGGCAGAGGCTGAGTAACTTTCCCACGGTCACACAGCAACGAAGTGACCAGGCCACTCTGGACCACTCTGGACCTGGCCCAGCACTGGGGCTATGCCTTTCTTCTTCCCAACTTGTAATCCCTCCTCCTGGAGATAACCACTGGCAGCACATGTATACATGAATCATCTTCCAGCATTTTCCCCTGTGAGTGTGTGTGTGTACACATCTGTACACACTTTTAACAAAAATGGGATATTGCACAGGTTGCTTTTTTAAATATAATTTATTGAGGTGAAACTCACATAATATAAAATTAACCATTTTAATAATTCAGTGGCATTTAGTACATCCGCTATGTTGTGCAATCACCACCTCTCCCTAGCTTCAAAACATTGTCGTCACTCCAAAGTAAAATCTCTTAATCATTAAGCAGTTTCTTACCATTCTCCCCTCGTCCAGCCCCTGGAAAACACAAATCTGCATTCTGTCTCCATGGATTTATCTACTCTGGACATTTAATATAAATGGAATCATACAATATGTGACTTTTTGTGTCTGTCTTCTTTCAGCTAGCATAATGTTTTAGAAAGTTCATACATGTTACAGCACGGATCAGTACTTCATCCTGTTTTATGGCTGGATAATATACCATTGTATGGACATACCACAGTCTGTGTATCCATTCATCTGTTTGTGGACATTTGGGCTGTTTCTGCCTTTTGGCTGTTGTACATGTACTTTTGGCTGAAACATGTCCTTGCTGAGTACTTGTCTTCAATTTTTTTGAGTCTACACCTAGGAATGGAATTGAGGGATCATATGATAATTCTATGTTTGACCTTTTGAGGAACTGCCAAACTGTTTTCCACAGAGGCTGAACAATTTTACATTCTCACGAGCAATGTACAAGTGTTCCAATTTATCCACATCCTCATCAACATTTATTTTCCTTTTATAAAAGTTACTATTATAGCCATATTAGAGGGTATGAAGTAGTATTTCACTGTGGTTTTAATTTTCATTTGACTGATGACTAATAATATATTTTTCATGTGCTTGTTGGCCATTTGTATATCCTCTTTGGAGAAACATCTACTGAAGTTCTTTGCCCATTTTCCTAATTGAATTCTTGTCTTTTTGTTGTTGAATTCTAAGTGTTCATTATATATTCTAAATACTAGATCTTTATCAATATATAATTTATAAATATTTTCTTCCATTCTGTACATTGCCTTTTCACTTCTTCATAATGTCCTTTGATGCACAGAATTTTTTAACTTCGATGAAGTCCAATTTTTCTATTTTTTTGCTGTTGCTCACGCTTTTGTTGTCATACCTAAGAATCCATTGCCAAACCCAACGTCATGAGGATTTGCCCCTATGTTTTCTTCTAAGAGTCTTATGATTTTAGCTGTATGTTTAGGTCATTGATGCATTTTGTGTTAATATTTGAATATAGTGTGAGGCAGGGATCCAACGGCATTTTCTTGCATGTGGATATCCAGTCATCCCAGCACCACTTGTTGAAGAGGCTATTATCCACCCCCCTTGAAGAGGTGACTATTAAATGGTCTTGGCACCTTTGTTGGAAATCAACTGACCATAAATTTATGAGTTTATTTCTGGACTCTCAATTATATTCCATTGGTCTATATGTCTTTCTTATTTTGATTACTCTGGCTGCCTATACTGCTTTTTAAACTTTTTAGTTTTACTTGATAAACAGAATAAGTTTTTCAATAACAGAACCATAAATATTCTCCTATAACATCATAATAAGTCAACCTTTTTTTTATGTTTAGGTTGCCCACATTTTTTTATTATCAAGTGCACCATAATATACACACTTGTAGTTTGAACGAGATAACCCACAATTATTCTTCAGAATAACTTCCTAGAAGGACAATCCCAGGGTCCAAGAATATGCAAAATTCCCAGAATTTGATTAGCTATTGCCAGATTACCTTCCAGAAAAGCTCTGCTAGTTTATCCTCTCTTTAGATGGAAGAGGCAGCTCAGTTCCTGCACACCACTACTTTTTGCCCCAGCCAGACCTCAAATACAGTTGTCTCCTCTTTTCTTCTATCTCCAACTTTGCTGAATATCAACTCTCTTTCTTTTCACAGTTTTAAAATTAATTGCAAATTGGAAAATGTAACACTCCCTTTTTCCTTCTTTGGCCCAGAGATTTAAAAACTCTACTCCCTTGAAAAATCCTAGAACTCTGTTCTTATGTGATGGTCCAGTAAGGGCTGAGCTGTATCATGAGGTCCACTTGGCGGTTGACTCCACTGCATACAACTAAAATGATGGAGCATCGCTACCCAGCAATATCATCTCTCAGTAATTGCCTTTAAAATAGAGATGATGCATTAGTAATGGATGGTCGAAACTATCCAGCATAAAGAAAGTCACTAGTCTTGATTGAATGATGTTGGTAAACAAAGCCCTCTCAAGCCTACTGGGCAAGAATGACACAACAGAGAGAAAAAATGCCTCATCTGACACAGGAGACAGCCCTTCCTCTCTGTACCCCTGAGAAAAAGCAATTCTGAAAATTTCTCCACTGTGGCTGACACATCTTCAAAGCCACATGAGCTGTGAAGTTTTACTGAGATGGAAACAGCTTCCTTTGCCAAGGAACTCAGAGTGGTGACTGCTGAATGGCACATAGAGAAAAAGTAAAGCAGGGTTGAGGCAGTTGCCATGCAGAATATAAAAGACAATAAAGTCTCTCCTCTCAAATGTCTCTGATTCTGAAATGCACGTTGCAGTTCAGGGGGTGCCAAAAAAGTTTCCTCACCAAGGTCCTTTCACTGAATAGAAACACTTGAAAATACTTCTCTTTTTAGCATTAAAGGACAGAAGAGTAAAAGTGCCAGGGAGCTACTTACATAGTTGAATCGTGAACACTCCAAAGGAGAAATTAACCAAAGTTGGACTGAGCAGGGAGACTAGACTTCTGGCATGCTTGCCACCACTCCCCAACCAAACACCTATACAGACATCACCAACTGATAACCTGAACACCGTCTGTTAACTTCTCCACAGAGATCCAGGAAGCCACTGCCGCCATTCTGAGTAGACACATGAGAGGAATCCAATTGGCCGTGTCAAGGGCTAGACACTGCCCTCTCCAGGTCACGCAGGATTGAATATCTCCTTTTCTCCTTCTTCTTGTCCCTCTCTCCTCATATCTCTTTCCCAAAAAGGGATCCATGAGCATGAAAGAGAAGAGGATGAGGGAAGGGCTGAAGATCTTGGAATATTTTCTTGGCATGATTATCTCTTTGGAGGTGGAGGCAAGGATTGGCTCAGTAGGCATATCTGAAGGGGAGTTTTCCTTCCAGAAGGGGGCCATCCATGAGTCAAGTGGGCCCTTTTTCTTGAGAGGCATTGGTTCCAGCTAAGCTGTCAGTACCAGGGACATTTCAGAGGGCAGAGGCTCTGGATTTGCGTTTACCTCCATGCTCTTTGAAGAATATCACACAGAATAAATGAGAAGTTGGAAATAAGGAGAAATGTACAAGAAGCTAGGAGCAAATACTATAAAGAAAATAGGCTACACAGAGTGACAGAAGGAACGCTCTATGATGGACTCAGGAAACAAGATAAGTAGAAAGGAATACAGACACAACTTGGCATTTATACTTTCATTTCACAGAACACTTTAGAAATTATTGTCTCATAATCTCCTAGCTGTGCCTCAGAGGCAGATAGCATCAGCCCTCCTTTGTAAGTGAAGCAATGAGGAGAGACCCACCTGGTGGTCTGAGCAAGGTCACAGAGCTCATTAGTGGCAGAAGATGTTACATCACCAGGTCTCTGACTGGTGTTGGCTCATCAGCTAGTGTGAAGAAGACAAAGGAAGAACACACGTTTAAGAGCCCAAATTTAAAGCAGAGCAGAAGGGAGCTGGTGGAATGACTTGGGGCAGAGACAACGCTTAAACATCATAGAAGGAAACAAATTGGGAAGAATCTCTCTGACCAGAGGAAGAAAAGCCGAGGTTGGAGCAGGAACAGGACTTGATTCTATAAGTTAACGACTCAGCGTTCCAGGCTCTATGGGTGTTAGGAACAAATGGCAGCTGGTGAAGGGAAGTGGTTTAGAATGAGTTGGTTGAAAGCACAGAAGCCAAAAGTCAAAAGAACAGTGAACACAAGAGGTGATGGGGCAACTTCCAACTGAACATACGAAGGACACAGCTTTACGGAGGGGAACTGGGCAGAAGTCCCAACAGATTCAACATAGAAAACCCCACCCGAGGAAAAACCGAGGCAGAGGTGACTCACACTTCCAAGACTTTGATTAAAACTTTAAGTATCTGGATTAAAAGGGTCTGTTGGTATGCTTTATTCACCTATATGACATTTACTTTCCAAGGATATTTTGAGAAAAGGACATGAAAGTTAACCCAAAGATTTCCACATAGACTATCTGGTTGGCGATGACCAGCTACTTCCAGTATCTTTATTTTAGAGGTTTGCATTCAGAAAACATGGTGATTTATTTTCCTTGGAGAAATATCAGAACAGAGTAGCTTTTAGTAGCCATTAATCCTTGCGAACTCATTTATTCTTCTCTTCAAAGACGGCAAAAACCAGAAAGAGATTTCAAGTGAAAGCTCTTCTAATGAGCAGCGACAGACGAGCAATTTGGGAGTAACGGGCCCTGAGTCTGGAATCAGCCGCTCTGTTAAAAAGAGTCCCCAGATAAGGCAGCCCTCTGAACCTAAACAAACACACCCCTCACCCAGCACGGCTTCCTCTCTCCAGATAACCCTCCTCTACCTGTAATTTCCTGGTGCTTTATCGGCCCCTCCTTCCCACCAAGAACCAGGCTTAGCGGTCTGGGAAATAATGAGTCTATTTATTTTTCTGACCCAGTAATTCTCAAGCAGAGATGATTTTGCCTCCCTGGGCACATTTGGCAATGTCTGGAGACATTTTTCATGATCATGATATGGGGGAGGTGAAGTGGTGCTAATAGCATCTGGTGGGCAGAGGCCAGGATGCAGATCACCAGCCTACAATGCACAGGATGGCCCGTAGAGCGATAATCCAGGCCACAATGTCAATAGAGCAGAGGTTGAGAAACCATGACTAACTGAAAGGCATGAATAAATCAGAGCTAGTCTATGTCACCTCTAAAATAGGAACTAGCTCACACTCAAATCCTGGGGTCTATCTTCTTTCTCACAAACACAGGATTCCAACATTCATGTATCCAAACAGTGGACATGTGTAAGTGACACCCTGTTGCTGCCCTCATCTACTTCTTGAGCATTGTCTTCATGTTCAAGATGATGCTGGCAGGTAAGTCAGGCCATAATCACACAGTCATGTGGGACGGGGATAGTTCTGGAATATATGAATGCATGGGGGTTGGGGGGTGCATTGCAAAGACTTAACTTCAGCAGAGGCACACACATCAATGTTTTGGCAAGAATTCCAAAGGCCTATCTTCTTACCTGTCTCATTTGCTCCACAATTTTAAGTCAGTTACCTTCTGGATCCCTTACCCTGTCCTGATTATCAAAAGAGATACTAAGAAAATGAAGGCTACTCTTTAATCCTGGACAAGAGGCTACGGAGAAAGTGGAGTCTAGCATCTAGAAGAATAACTTGTGGATTTTTAAAAATTTGTTGAAAAAACAACAAAGAAAAAGGCTTTTAAAAACAGGTATATCACCATAGCCAAAGGGTGGGAACAACCCTAATATTCGTCAACCGATGGATGGAGAAACAAAACGTGGTCTATCCACACAATTTAAAGGAACGGATTACTGAAATTTGCTACAACATGGATGAACATTGAAAATTTTATGCTAAGCGAAAGAAACCAGACACAAAGGCCATATATGGCATGATTCCACTTATATGAAATGTCCAGAATAAGCAAAGCAATTGGGACAGAAATAGATTAGTGATTGCCGGGGGCTGGTTGGGTGGGGAATGAGGAGCGACTGCAGATGAGCACAGGTTTCCTTTTGGGGTGACGAAAATGTTCTGGAACTAGATAGAGGTGATGGTTGCACAACATTGAGAATGTACTGAAAGTCACTAAAATGTATACTTTAAAGTTGTTAAAATGGTGAATTTTACATTATATGAATTTTGCCTCGATTTTTTTTTTTTAAACGTGTTTTGGGAATCTTCACTTGGGAAACTTGATGAAATGAGCTCTCTTGAATGCAAGGGAAGTTAAGTGTGAAACACTATTCAGTATCTATTGACTTATGAAGAATAAAGCCAAACAAACAGCAAAACTGCAAAAAACAGCAAAATCCAGGTGTTTCTGGATGGGAAATGAAATCGCTCACTCCTCTTGGTGCTGGGTTGTACAGTTCTGGGACAGGATAAATGAATGCGTGTCGTTGAGTGTAAGTCATTCCCTGATCATTAGCCAGGCATATTTTTCCATCATTCCCATTTTTAATCACTCCATGCAGCTTCATTTCATTGCGACTCAGTGAGATTTGAGAGTAATCACGGTCAATGCCAGCCTTTGGTGCAAGTGACTGCCTAGCCGTCAGGACTGTAAGACCTTCCTCCCTGAGGATGTCTCCACCACTAACATCAACGGGTCCCCAAACTCGGTCTCTAGATAGTCCTACGGAGGGGACAGAGTGCCATGAGATGTCACCTGTTAAGTCTACACGACACTCAACAAAGTGAACAGCATATGGGACAAGCGAGCAGCACCTGAGGTAACTAAACCAGTGTGCCTATCCATCGTGCTTCCTACAGAATTTCATCATGCCGGGGACCCCTGAGGTCTTGCGTGGCCAGAAGACGAGGAGAAAAAGGCACAGCCATTCTGAAAAGATGGTGGTTTTAAACAAAAGAAGATAGGGGTGGGCTAAAAGTGATTTTCAAGTAGATGGTAGAGCTCCAAAGATTGGCATCATTAGCTCTACCTGTCTGCAGGCCCTACCTTGAGCTTTTATTCCCAATGGTGCACCCAGTCCCCTCCGTCCTGTTGTCAGACCTGACATTTGCCTGCACACCTAGCACCTCCCCTTCTTTCCTCATACTGCCAGGAAGGGCAGACTTTAGGTTTCCAGAATATTCCAGCTACTTGACAATCTCACAGTCAAATTCATGGAGTCAAAGGCACTGTAGACGTGAAACCCATTCCCACCAAGACATTCTTTGCAAAGAAGGACAGGCGTGTCCATACAGAGTTTGTGCACAGTTTCTTCTGCCCATTTTTATGCCTCAACTGCACATGGATGTGTTCTTGGCTTTGGGCAGACTGGGTTATTTTCTTCTTTGGTTTGAAGCAGGGTTTAAAATTCACCATAGCCAGCTTGAAGCTATCCAACCATGAAGGAAAAAAAAATTTCCATCTTAATATTGTTTTAGATGCAAAAATGGGTTTGGTTTTAAATATTGAAACACAGTAGAAGGCTTTAAGGAAATTGAAAAGAAAAACAAACCAACTAATATATAAAGGTCCAAAAAACATCAAACTCTCTCTGGACTCCTCAGGTGTGTACCATCTATGCTTGTTTGGAAAAGTACAGAGAAGGGTGATGAAGGACCACACACGGCATCTGGGCTGTTTAAGTGATGGCACTGTCACATAACCAAAGGCAACCACCTTTGTTGTATTAAATGCCTGGTCCCGTATGCTTAAGAGAACACAGCAGGCAAGCATCCACATTATACACACCCTCCTGCTGTTGAAATCCCTCTCCAATGTCTTGTTATTGCCTCCTTAGAAACTTGATCTATTTTTAAGATTGGCGTTAAACGTTCAATTCTCTACTGATGAAACCATGGTCAGAGGATTCCCTCCAGGACAGGGGACGGGACATTGTCAGTGCCCACGAGCTGGCCCTTGTGGCACCGTCACCTCCCACCAGGGCCCTCACTCCAGGTCTGATGGGAAGATGCATGCAGGGTGGAGATGGGAAGAAAAAGAGAGGGGCTAGTGTGTAAGATGGGGTATGGGAAAAGTGAGCAGCAGCTGAGTTACTAACCCCAGGCTGCTCCTTGGCCTCTGAGGAGGGGAGAGGGAGGCCTATGAGGACATCGGGGTGTGGGTGAGAGCATTACGGGACTTCCGTATCTGTTTGGAAGATGCATTTGTGTGTGTGTGTGTGTGTATGGTGCACATATTTATATACACATATATATATACATGGCAGCCAAGGCTGTTGTTCAAAGGACTATAAACTGGCTGGCTTAAACAACAAAAATTTATTCTCTCACAGTTCTAGAGGCTGGAAGTCCAAGATCAAGGTGTCAAGACCTTGTTTCCTTCTGAGGTTGTGAGGGAGAATCTGTTCCAGGCCTCTCTCCTCACTTCTGATGCTTTGCTATCAAGCTTTGGCCTTCTTTGGCTTATAGGAGCATCACCCCAGTCTCTGCCTTCATCTTTTTATGGTGTTCTCCCTGTGTGCAAGTCTCTGTGTCCAAATTTATCCTTTTTTATAAATAAGAAACCAGTCATGTTGTGTCAGGGGCCACCCTACTCCTGTATGGCCTCATCTTAACTAAATACACCTGCAATGACCCTATTCCCACATAAGGTCACAGTCTGAGGAACTGAGGGTTAGGACTTTAACACACGAATTTGGGGGGACACAATTCAACCCCTAACTCCCCCTGACTACAAACATATGCAAATCCACACGCATACTCAGACATGTCCATTCCACATCCCATCTGCTTTCATCCTAAAAAGAGTGTATTCATGCCCGCCTTGGGCACACATCTCTTCTTGGCCCTCTGAAGGTCTCTGCGCTATGTGAATACAAGGTGCAAATGTCACAGAGAATGACAAACTCAGACTAATCCAAAACACACTAATCTCTGGCTTTCTCTTTTGTTACCCTGCACCTGTGTGTAGTACTGCCTCCCACATCCAAGTGCCAATCCCTGGGGTTTCTTCAACCCAACAATTCTGTGACTCCATGGAGACCGGACTTTGGAGTGGAACTCCTGGCATCGAGGGTCCAGGATATCACCCTAACTCTACTATTAATTAATGTAGACAGAGTCACTTTCCAACTTTGTACCTTGATTTCTTCATCTAAGACTTTATTTATGCATTGAATGGAATTCATTCATTTCTTTATGCATTCAAAAAGCTCTAATATACTCACTCTGTGCCAGTTACTGCGCAAAAAACTGGAGATGCAGAGATAAATGACAAGCAGCCCCGGGTGCCTCGATCTTCCATTTCATTTTGTCTCTCAGGTTCAGTAATTTTAAACTGGCTGTACAAACGAGTGCCCCACGTTTCTAACAATCTTGTCATGCGGTAGACGTGGTCATAAGTGTCCTCAAAGCTTTGCTGCTTTAAAGACTGTGGATACTTCTTTCCATGTAAGAACTGACACATACAGCCACCCCCCCCATTCCCGCCCCCATGCAGAGGCCGGCTTCTTTGGGTGCAGAGAGGAAGAGCAGAAAGGCCCAGTATGCAGGCTCCAGACTACGCGAAACTGGGCATGCACGCCTTGTGCTGGTTGTTCTCCTTTGCTCTCACCACAGTGTCCTATGAACTGTTTCAACAGGGCTCCTGGTATGCTGGCTTCCGTTTGGGTTTGGCCAACAGGAGAGGCAAGCTGGTCATTGGAGGAAGGGAAAAGAGAGACATCAGGTTGTCTCCTCTCCATTTCCCGTTGTAGACCACGTTTCTGGCAGCAACTGGGGTCCCTTCATCACAGTTACTGCTCCCGCTTAGCTCAGATAAAACCCTTTTCCCCTTTGTAATAGAAAATGTGATTCATGACACTTGTTAAAGACAGTAAGGCAGACTTTATTCAAGGGGACTATTGCCATAGGTATAGGAACTACCATAATGGGATTTTGCAGTAGGGGAGAGAGATTGAGTCAACTCTGAATACCACAAGGAAAGGTGGGGATTTACAACCAAAGAAGGATTCTGGCTAAACCGACTCAACAGGATTCTTGCTGAAGGTAGGTCACTGGGGAGATCAGATATGACCTGCGGATGGAGCGGGGAGGAACCTGATGGGATGCCGAGGGGGATCAGACATGGAGAGTAGCGGATTCTGGCAAAACCAGCTTAGTAGGACTTTTGCTTAAATTGGGTGATGTGAAGATGGACATGGAAGTCCAAAGGTCAGTGTCCAGTTGGGAAGAGGACAGAGAGGAGCTTGACAAGAGTCTTGTCAAGGACAGACACTTCCACTTCAGCCCTCCAGGTCTAGGAGAGTAACAGTAATCTTCGTTTGTTGTCTCCTTGCAACAAGCTCACACCCCGAGAACAGACCTTTCCTCAATGTCTCCAGAACCATCTGAGCTCAATTTTATTTTCTCCCAGGACCCTGACTGACACAAGCCTGGATGAATATGAATTTTACCTGTTGGTGCACCACCCAAGCCATCATAACACCCAACATGATTTACTATTTTGTTTCTGATGTCACCATTCAGTAGAAATCTGAAGATTTCCTAACAACAGACAGATCCTTCCTTCAACATGAAGGCTTTTGAAGACGGTTGTTCCCCACGATTTACAATGTGCTTTCAAGGCCCCTCAAATGAGTGGCTTGAGAACAGGAAAGATTTATCACTGTGACTCCTGCTATTGAAAACAAGTCTGGACCTCAATCAGAGAATTCCAGCTGCAGAGATCAAAGTCAGACAAGAATACACCACGAAGACAGCTGGAAAGGTGGCCCCCACCACCCTCCACCAGAGTTAGGGTTGCGCACATTCTCTCTCTGATGAATGCTGATTGCCTCTAAAGGCAATCGCTCTGTTCTGCACAGCAGTGCCCACACTACCATTCTGAGCCTCCTTTTGTCATTGAGAACAATGTGGACACATGAGCTCAGTGGATGAGTGACCATGTTGTCTTGCTGAAAAGAATCATCATGAGACAGAGGTTAGGTAAATCAGAGTTGGATAGAATGTGAAGTTAGATGCTTGCTGGTTTTCTCACACTCAGAGAGTAAAATAATGTCTTTCTTCTATTAATTTCTTTCTTCATTGATCCAAAGACCAACAATAGCTGAACTAAAGTAAACACTTTTTTTTTACAATTGTTCAAAAGCCAGCTTATGGGGGTGGCTGAAACACATGTTTCATAGTTTGATAGCCTGGCAGTGGCCCCTCTCCTCCTTCTCCACCCAACCTTGAAGTCTACCTTTTTGGGAGGAGCTGACAAGGATGGAATGCTTTATCCCTTCTGCCTACTCATTCCAGAGCCCCTTCCGTTATCCCTGTCAATCATGTCCATTGGGCGGCCTGTCTAGTTTGCTGCACTTTCTTTAACTCAAAGTCAGGCATCTCCTCGCTCCATGATGACAGCTGCAGTGGTTGCCAGAATAAGGAAGCAATCAGCCCCCATCCTTCTGCAATATTGAATGAGAATTCAGCCCGGAGAATTCATGCTGAGCATCTGAAAGACAAATCACCTTAGATATAAAGACACTTGGAACCCTACCGAGGTTACTTCATGTTCTAGAAGTCTAATGCAAGGCTGAAAGATGCCATCACTAAAGGAAAACAACTTTGTTCAATGGAAGGCTAAAATGAATACAAGCTTCCTATTCTCAACTCCAAGCACAGTGTTGTTTGGACACTAAATAATGTCTTTATCGGTGTGCTGGAGTTTATCCAGTATTCGTATGTACATAATGTGCATTCACACCGTAATGAGATGAAAACACATCAGCTAACGTTGACTATCCTCAAAGACAAGGTGAGGGATCAAGGGTTGACAAACTACGGCCTGTGAACCAAATCTGTTCCACCTCCTGTTTTTGTAAATAAAGTTTTGTTGGAACACAGCCCCTCTCGTGTGTTTATGTATTGTCTATGGCTGCTTTCTCACTACAATGGCAGTGTGGAGCAGTTGTGACAGAGACTGCATGGCCTGCAAACCTTCAACTATCTACTATCTGGCCATTTACAGAATAAGTTTGCCAACCCCTGTACTAGATAAAAGATGGCAGAATAGCCTAAAATCTAGTGGAATGGGTTGCTTTCACAAGCTCTATGAACCTGGGTAAATTCCTTAAACTATTCGATCTTAATTTTCACAATTTCTAGGCAGGTGTAACAATACCTACTTTGAGTTTTTATGATAATTACATGCAAACATCAATATTGAGTGGATGGCCCAGACAGGCACCTGTAATGATTAGCTCTCCTCACTATCCGGGGCCTTTCCTCTGCTTCTAAGAATTCCTTAGTTCAGAATTCTAACGGAATTTTTTTCATGGATAAGTGTTCACACACTAATAATTCACCTACAGATGGCTATTTTCCTGATGCTAGTTTTAGTGTACCAAAATTATAGTTAAAAATTACAGAATAAATAGTAAATTATACTATTTTTCTATGATTAAGTCTTTAGAGTGAAGTGCTAGAATTTTAAATGTCATTTGACGATAAACTCTCAACCCACAGTGACGTGACTGACTAATTTGTAGCTATGCTGGTCCATTCAACTAATGCCTGGTCTTCCTTACAGGCTTATGGCAGGTAGAGTCCACCGTCTGTGGCTTGGTCTGTCAGTGCTTTGGGAAGGGCCCAGCAGAAGTTTCATGGCTGCCTCAGACCCTGTTCCATGGCAGCTCTAAAGCTCTGAACAGCTGCCCTCAGATGGGAGTCTTCCAAACTCGTGCTCACGGCCCATAGTCCACTTCGAGAATCTCATAGTCTCCTCAAGAGAGGCAGTGGGTCAGTCCCAAGTCTTAACTTATTCTCTGTTTTCTTATGTATGAGAAGTATTGTGCCAGAACCAAAGTTTTCTCTCCACTTAAAGTTTTCGTGATTCCATAATTGTATAAATGTCTTCTATATTGCTTCACAAACAATTATATTGTATAATATACTTGCACATTATCCATAGAGTGTTTTTGACCATCTAAAAATAATATTGGGCATTGGTTTCTTTGGAAAACTGTTCTAGTGTTCAATAGTGGACTATTAGAACACTGTTTCTATATGAAAACTATGTTCTGCTTATAGAGCTTTTCTCAGAACATAATGTCTGTTAAATGTGAGTATGTCTACAAAGGCTTGGGATTAACTCAATAATCTATTTAAAAATAAAATATTTATTCATATATACTGTATTAGTCAGGGTTCTCCAGAGAAACAGAACCATAGGATGTATATATAGAGAGAGAAAGAGAGAAATTTATTTTAAAGAATTGGCTCACACAATTGCAGGGGCTGGCAAGTCTGAAATCCGCAGGGCAGGCTGGCAGGCAGGAGCCCCAGGGAAAAGTTGATGTTGTCTGAAGACTGTCTGTCTGCAGGCAGAATTCCTTCTTTCTTGGTGAATTTCAATCTTTATTCTTAAGACTTTCAACTGATTGGTTGAGGTCACCCACATTAGGTAAAGTACTCTGCTTTTGTCAAAGCGCACTAATTTAAATGTTAATCACTTCTAAAAAGTACCTTCACAGTGACATCTAGACTGGTCTTTGAGCAAAAACTGGGTATCGTTGCCTAATCAAGTTGACACATAAAATTATCATTTATATATATAGTCATGCACCACTTAAGGCCATTTCAGTCAACAATGGACCACATATACTATGGTGGTCCCACCAGATTAGTACCATACAGCCTAGGTGTATAGTAGGCTGTACCATCTAGGTTTATGTAAGTACACTCTATAATGTTCACACAACGACAAAATCACCTGATGACATATTTCTCTGCATGTGTCCCCGTGGTTAAGCAACACGTGACTGTACTTATACGTACACAGGTAAAAGTTAAGTAGCAAAGAAAGTCTGTAAAATGTGCCACCTGTCTATCTGCAGGTGGTAATATGTTTGGGTTTTCTTGGCTAAAGTCCCATTAAATGAAATCAAAGTAGATGGTGTTAGACATTCTTCGTTCGTGGGAATGAATCCATCTCTGTACCTAAATTGTCCTTCCTGGAAACCGAGGTGATTCTGTTGGCACAAGATGTTTTAACAAAGCTGTGCAGTGCAAGGCTCAGGGCAGGGGCTTTGGCACCAGCCCAATCTGAGTTCATACCTTGGCTCAATTACAGGCTCTCTGTGAGATCTTGGACAATCGATGCAATCTCCTCAGGCCTGCTTCCTAATCGGTAAAGTGAGCACACAAACGTGAAACTTTCAGAACAGTATAAGAAGGGGTAATTGAGACCTATAAGGAAAGCACTTACGGGCAGTGTCAGGCACACAGTAATGGCTCAGTAAATGGTTGCTGCAAAAGTGACCCAGAAAGAGTTTCAGTCATTATCTGCCTTGTGCAGCATAACAAAGGCAGACTCAAATGAGGGTAATGATGATACCTGAGCAATAAAAGCATCTGAACTTCAAGGAAGGAGGGGCAGGTAGTGATGGCCAAGACTCTGCAGAGTTTCTTGGGCAGGTGGAGACATGGGAGGAGCAGCCAGATAGTCCAGCACAGTGTTAAAGGGGGTGACCATCTCCATGCTGATTTCATAGGCAGTTATTAGCAGAAAACACAATCAAGTTGGCAGGGTGTCCAGGTGCCATCAACATTTTAGAGCAAAAGGATTGCAGTCTCTACTTGAAAGCTGTCATTTCCAGCACGATCACAGCCATAGAGAAGGAGACTGGGGAGAAAGGACCTCAGCTACCTGGTAGGCTCAATTACTTTCCCATACATTATGTGAAAAATTCCTATGAAATAGATTTATCTAACATATGGTTAAGATATTACTATACAGACAAGTTCCAGCTCCACTACCACCAGACTAATGCTTCCCAATGAGAACAACCAGAAAATCTGAGAAAATGTTGTTTAAATGTATTTAAAGGTGTCATAAAACCAACACAGCAATAAAAAAAATTATGGAACAGAGGTTTGAGAGAGAAATAAAACAGATGAGTCTGGCATTTAGGGTCATTTTACCCTAGAAGCTTCTCCTCAACTTGAAATGAGCTGCAGAACATGTGGAGACAAGCAGAACCATCGACAGACTCCAGGGATGGGGACAGAAACTGGAATTCAGGGCACTCCAGGCACAGAGGACGGCTCTGTCAACACCTCGGCATTGAGTTGGGACATCAAAGGGTTAAAACCTAGCAATAAGGGTAAACCACAAGTAGACTGACCCTCAGAAAAAAACTAGTCAAGCTTTGAGCCATGCCCATCCCTGAGAGTCAAGGTAATCCCTATTTTCCAACTCCCCTCATTTGGTTACCTTCCAGAAGTGAACCGAAGCCCTCTGTGTAGGAAGAGAGGTCATCCAGAGCCTCAAATTTTCTCTACAACTTTCAAATACAATGCACCTCGTCAAAAATGACCATGCGGAGGGGAAGTCAAGATGGTGGGGTAAGCAGGAGGAGGTGAACTCACCTCCTCCCGTGGACACAGCCAATTTACAACTAATCGTGGAAAAATTACCCCTGAGACAGAACTGAAAACTGGATAAGAGGAACTCCTGCAACAACAAACAATCCTAATTGAGGTGGAAGAGGCAGAAACTCCCTTCTGGAGAGGAAAAATGCCGCCTTCACAAGCCGCCAGCTTCACAGCAGCCCGGGAACAGCTCACAGGTACGCAGCCTCCCTGGAAGATCGGGCCCTGAGCCGGGGAGCGCCCCAGCTGTGGGCATTTTGTGGACCCAGCACAATCCAGACGAGTGGCATAATATCTGACTTTGCCTGCTACTAAAGCATTGGGGAGCAACCCCAGAAAACCTGGTTCACAAAGAAACTAAAACCGGCTCTTAAAGGGCCCATGTGCAAACTCACCCGTTTCAGAAAGCAACCTAAAATCACCAGAAAGAAAGGTGCACAGTGCTGTGGTGAAAAGAGACTCACCTAGTGGGCCCTGGGTGCATCTCGGTGGGATGTGAGACCTCTCCAGGGACAGGGACATTGGGGGTGGCCATTGTTGTGGCCTGGTGTGGGCATGCTGACACAGACACCATTGGCGTTCTCCCTGAGGCCTGCTAGGCTGGGTCTGCCCCCACCCACTAGAGCACCTATTTAATCCAGCTCAGCCAGGGCAGGGCCCACCCTAGAGACTGGCCCCACCCAACAACAAGCCATCAGGCAACTTGTGGGCCTGCATAGATTGGTGACTGGATTCTCTGCAGCCTGGCAACTGAGCCCACTTCAGTGGGGCAGAGCATGCACAAGGAGCGGGTGGAGAGTGTGGGGCAGTGGCAGAGTGTGTGGGGCTCCCGCCGTGGAGAGACTGGGTCCGCTTCGGGAGGTAGGGGCGCGCACACGGGGCAGGAGTGTGTTGACTGTGTGTGTGGACCTGTGGGTGGCAGGGTTTGTCAGCTGCAGAAGACTTGTGCTTCTCAAGGACCCACATAGGGGGTTTGCCCTACCTTCCAAAGCCTGAAACAATTGGGTGCTCCTGTGCCTGAGGCCAGCCCCACCCAGCTGCAATCCTCAGAGAGCTGACAACAGACCTAAAGGCTGGAGGCTTATAGCAATTGTAAGCCCCTGAGCCTAACAACCTGCCATGCTGGGGGCCTACTCACTTAAAAGAAATACTGCAACACAAATGTTGTATTAGAAGTTGCAGCTAACTGTGCTGGCGCTCCCCACACCTGATAAAGAGACTGAAGGGACCACAAGAACTACAAGCAGCTGAGCACTACAACAGCTGGCCGGGAGCATAACTCGGCCTCCCTGGGCGCCTACAGGGAGAGCAAACAGGTCACAACAGAAGGACACATGTAGCCCACATAGGGGTTACCCCTGGAACATTGAGAACTGAAGGAAGCACACTGCAGGCCTCCTAAGGCATCACTTACATAAGGTCACCTACCCAAGAGCAGGAGACATAGCTGATCCACCATATACATAGACACAAGCACAGGGAAAGAGGCAAAATGAGGAGGCAAAGGAATACATTCCAAGTAAGGGAACAGGACAAAACCCCAGAAAAAGAACTAAGTGAAACAGAAATGAGCAACCTACCCAACAGAGAGTTAAAACTAAGAGTGTTAAGGATGCTCACTGATCTTGAGAGAAGAATAGACGAACTCAGTGAGAATGTCAATAAAAAAATGGAAGATATAAAAAATAAAAAATCAGAAATGAAGAATACAATAGTGGAAAAGAAAAATTCACTAGAGGGACTCAAAAGCAGAGTGGAGGATACAGAAGAACAGATCTGTGAGCTGGACAAAAGACTAGAAGAAATTACCCGAGCTGAACAGGTAAAAGAGAAAAGAATTAAAAAGAGTGAGGACAGTCTAAGGGACATCTGGGACAACATCAAGAGCACTAACATCTGTGTTATAGGTGTCCCAGAAGGAGAAGAGCGAGACAAAGGGGCAGAGAATCTATTTCAAGAAATAATAGATGAAAACTTCCCTAACCTAAGGAAGGAAGCAGACATCCAGGTACAGAAAGCTCAGAGAGCCCCAAACAAGATAAACCCAAAGAGGCCCACACCAAGACACATCATAATCAAAATGTCCAGAATTAAAGATAAAGAGAGAATCCTAAAAGCTGCAAGAGAATGTCAAGTTACATACAAAGGAAACCCCATAAGGCTATCAGCTGACTTCTCAGCAGAAACATTACAGGCTAGAAGAGAGTGGCATGATATATTTAAAGTGCTAAAAGGAAAAAACTTACAGCCAAGAATACTCTACCCAGCAAGGTTATCATTCAAAATGGAAGGAGAGATAAAAAGTTTCCCAGATAAGCAAAAATTAAAGGAGTTTGTCACCAAGAAACCAGTGCTACAAGAAATGTTACAGGGACTGATTTAAGGGGAAAAGAGAAGACTACAAATAGGAAAAATTATCTATTTCCATTATAAGAATGTAATGGATAAAAATGCCCAAAAAAAAGGTTAGATATGATATCAAAAACATAAAAGGAGGGAGGAGGGAAGTTAAAGAGTAGAGCTTTCAGACAGAGGTCAAACTAAAGAGACCATCAATTCTGTATAGAAGGAGAAAGGAACAGAGAAGGACTACTAAAACACTGAGAAAAAAAAAGTTAAAAAATGGCAGTAAGTACATACTTATCAATAGCTACTTTAAACGTCAATGGACTAAATGCTCCAATTAAAAGGCATAGAGTGGCTGACTGGATAAAACAAGACCCATATATATGCTGCATACAAGAGACACACTTCAGACCTAAAGACACTCACAAACTGAAAGTGAAGGGATGGAAAAAGATACTCCACGCACATGGCAATGAAAAGAAAGCTGGGGTAGCAGTACTCATATCAGACAAAATAGACTTTAAAACAAAAACGGTAAAAAGAGACCAGGAAAGGCATTACATAATGATCAAGGGAACAATCCAACAAGAGGATGTAACACTTGTAAATATCTACGCACCTAATGTAGGTGCACCTAAACATATAAGGCAATTATTAACAGACATAAAAACAGAAATAGACAGTAACACTATAATAGTAGGGGACTTTAACACTCCACTTACACCAACGGATAGATCATCCAAACAGAAGATCAATAAGGAAACGTTGGCCTTAAACGACACACTAGAACAGATGGACCTAGTAGATATATACAGAGCATTCCATCCAAAAACCGAAGAATACACATTCTTTTCAAATGCACATGGAACATTCTCCAGGATTGATCACATATTAGGCCACAAAACAAGTCTCCATAAATTTAAGAAGATTGAAATAAAACCAAGCATCTTTTCTGACCACAACGGTGTGAAACTAGAAATCCACTATAGGAAGAAAATCAGAAAAGCCACAAATACGTGGAGATTAAACAAAACGCTACTGAACAATGAGTGGGTCAACGAAGAAATCAAAGAAGAAATCAAAAAATACCTGGAGACAAATGAAAATGAAAATATGACATGCCAGAATTTATGGGATACAGCAAAAGCGGTTCTAAGAGGGAAGTTTATAGCAATACAGGCCTATCTCAACAAACAAGAAAAATCTCAAATAAACAATCTAACAATGCACCTAAAGGAACTGGAAAAAGAACAAACAAAGCCCAAAATCAGTAGAAGAAGGGAAATAATAAAAATCAGAGCAGAAATAAATGAAATAGAGACCAAAAAAACAATAGAAAAAATTAATAAAACCAAGAGCTGCTTCTTTGAAAAGATCAACAAAATGGACAAACCTTTAGCTAGACTCACCAAGAAAAAAAGAGAGAAGGCACAAATAAGTAAAATCAGAAAGGAAAGAGGAGAAATTACAACAGACATCTCAGAAATACAAAAGATTATAAGAAAATACTATGAAAAGCTATATGCCAACAAATTCGACAATCTGGAAGAAATGGATAAATTCTTAGAATCATACAACCTTCCAAAACTGGATCAAGAAGAAGTAGAGAATTTGAATAGACCAATCACCAGTAAGGAGATCCAAACAGTAATCACAAACCTCCCCAAAAATAAAAGTCCAGGAGCAGACAGCTTCCCTGGTGAATTCTACCCAACATTCAAAGAAGACTTAATACCTATCCTTCTCAAACTCTTCCAAAAAATTGAGGAGGGGGGGAAGCTCCCTAACTCATTCTACGAAGCTGACATTACCCTGATACCAAAACCAGATAAGGACAACTCAAAAAAAGAAAATTACAGGCCAATATCACTGATGAACATCTATGCAAATATCCTCAACAAAATACTAGCAAATCGCATACAACAATACGTTAAAAAGATTATACACCATGATCAAGTGGGATTTATTCCAGGTGTGCAGGGATAGTTCAACTTTCGCAAATCAATCAACATGATACACCACATTAATAAAATGAAGAATAAAAATCACGTGATCATCTCAATAGATGCAGAGAAAGCATTTGACAAGATACAGCATCCATTTATGATAAAAACTCTGAATAAAATGGGTATAGCAGGAAAGTAGCTCAACATAATAAAGGCCATATATGACAAACCCACAGCTAATATCATCCTCAATGGTGAAAAACTGAAAGCTATCCCTCTAAGAACAGGAACCAGACAAGGATGCCCACTGTCACCACTTCTATTTAACATAGTACTGGAAGTCCTAGCCAGAGCAATCAGACAAGAAAAAGAAATAAAAGGGATCCAAATTGGAAAGGAAGAAGTGAAACTGTCACTATTTGCAGATGACATGATCTTATATGTATAAAACCCTAAAGAATCCACCAGAAAACTTTTAGAAGTAATAAACTATTATGGTAAAGTTGCAGGATACAAAATCAACATACAAAAATCAGTTGCATTTCTATACACTAACAACGAAGTAGCAGAAAGAGAAATTAAGAATACAATCCCATTTACAATTGCAACAAAAAGAATAAAATACCTAGGAATAAACTTAACCAAAGAGGTGAAAGATCTGTACACTGAAAACTATAAAACATTGCTGAAAGAAATTGAAGAAGACACAAAGAAATGGAAAGCTATTCCGTGCTCTTGGATTGCAAGAATTAACATAGTTAAGATGTCCATACTTCCTAAAGCAATCTGTAGATTCAATGCAGTCCCTATCAAAGTTCCAACAACATTTTTCACTCAAATAGAGCAAAGAATCCTAAAATTTATATGAAATGACAAAAGACCCCGAATAGCTAAAGGAATCCTGAGAAAAAAGAATAAAGCTGGAGGTATCACACTTCCTGATTTCAAAATATACTACAAAGCTATAGTAACCAAAACAGCATGGTACAGACACAAAAACAGACACACAGATCAATGGAATAGAATTGAAAGCCCAGAAATAAACCCACACATCTATGGACAGCTAATCTTTGACAAAGGAGCCAAGAACATACAATGGGGAAAAGAAAGTCTCTTCAACAAATGGTGTTGGGAAAACTGGATAGACACATGCAAAAAAATGAATGTAGACTCTTACCTTACACCATACACAAAAATTAACTCCAAATGGATTAAAGACTTGAATGTAAGACCTGAAACTATGAAACTTCTAGAAGAAAACATAGGCAGTACGCTCTTCGACATTGGTCTTAGCAACGTATTTTCAAGAACCATGTCTGACCGGGCAAGAGAAACAACAGAAAAAATTAACAAATGGGACTACATCAAACTAAAAAGCTTCAACAGCAAAGGAAACCATCAACAAAATGAAAAGACAACCTAACAATTGGGAGAAGATATTTGCAAACCATACATCTGATAAGGGCTTAATCTCCCAAATATATAACGAACTCATGCATCTCAACAACAAAAAAACTAACAACCCAACTAAAAAATGGACAAAAGACCTGAACAGACATTTCTCCAAAGAAGATATACAGATGGCCAACAGACACATGAAAAGATGTTCAAAATCATTAACTATCAGGGAAATGCAAATCAAAACTACAATGAGATATCACCTCACGCTCGTCAGAATGGCTATAATTAACAAGACAGGAAACAACATGTGTTGGAGAGGATGTGGAGAGCAGGGAACTCACATACACTGCTGGTGTGAGTGCAAACTGGTGCAGCCACTATGGAAAACAGTATGGAGATTCCTCAAAAAATCAAGGATAGAACTACCATATGATCCAGCTACTCCACTGTTGGGTATTTATCCAAAGAACTTGAAAACACCAATTTGTAAAGGTACATGCACCCCTGTGTTCATTGCAGCGTTATTCGCAATAGCCAAGACTTGGAAGCAACCTAAGTGCCCATCAAGGGACGAATGGATAAAGAAGATGTGGTATATCTACACAATGGAATACTACTCAGCCATAAGAAACGATGAAATCCAGGCATTTGTGACAACATGGATGGACATTGAGGGTATTAGGCAAAGTGAAATAAGTCAGAGGGAGAAGGTCAAATATCGTATGATTTCCTTCATTAAGTAGTAGATAATAACAACAATAAACAAACACATAGAGACAGAGATTGGATTGGTGGTTACCAGAGGGGAAGGGGGGAGGGAGGAGGGCGAAAGGGATAATTCAGCACATGTGTGTGCTGATGGGTTGTAATTAGTATTTGGGTGGTGAACATGATGTAATCTATGCAGAAATAGAAGTATAATGATGTACACCTGAAATCTGTACAATGTTATAAACCAGTGTTAGTGCAATAAACACAAAATCAAAAAAAATAAAAAGACCATGCAGGAGGCAATAAGAAGGCATTATTTACAATGAAGAGAAACAGCTGACCCGTAAGGGATCCAGACAATGGCCATATCAGACTTAGACTTTAAAATAACAAGGCTTAAGATGTTTAAGGAAACAAAGACTAGACTGAGAATTTTTGTAGAGAACTAAAAACTTTTTTTTTTTTTTGTGAGGTAGATCAGCCCTGAGCTAACATCCGTGCTAATCCTCCTCTGTTTTTTTGCTGAAGGAGACCAGCTCTGAGCTAACATCTATTGCCAATCTTCCTCATTTTTTTCCCCAAAGCCCCCAGTAGATAGTTGTACGTCATAGTTGCACGTCCTTCTAGTTGCTGTATATGGGACACGGCCTCAGCATGGCCGGAGAAGCAGTGTGTCGGTGCGCACCCGGGATCCGAACCCGGGCCGCCAGTAGCGGAGCACGGGCACTTAACCGCTAAGCCACCGGGCCGGCCCTAAAAACTATTTTTGTAGAGAATTTTGTAGAGAGCTAGAAACTATTTTTAAAAGCCCAAGTGGACCTTCTAGAACTAAAAAACTACAATGACATTATGTTGGTGGATTTAACAGAAAATTATAAAAAGCTGAAGATAGAGTTAGTAAATTGAAAAATAGGTCAGAAAGAATTATCCTGATAATATAATGAAAACTACAAAAAGAACATAAGAGATATAGGTATGTGGTGAGAAGGTCTACACTACATATAATTGAAGTCCCAGAAACCCAAGAGAAAAATAAAGAGGCAGAAGAAATATTGATAGTTTTCCAAAACTGTTGACAGACCTAAAGCCACATATTCAATAAGCTGTACAAACCCCAAACCGAATAAGTGCAAAAACACCACGCCTAGACACAACATAGAGAAAGATATAAAAACAAAAGAAAAAGCAGGCACAGAATAAAGACGAAATGACTTTTAAAGTGATGTCGGTAAGACTTGCTGACTGTTCAACAGAAATGATGGAAGCCAGCAGAAAATAAAATTATGTCTTCAAATAATAAGAACAACAAAAACCCAAGAATTTAAATTCATTTACATACTAGAAAAATATATCTCAAAAATTAAAGTGAAATTAAAATATGTTGAGACAAACAAAAATGGACAGAATTTGTCTGCATGAGAACCACACTGAAAGAAATGCGAACAGGAGTTCTCCTAGTAGAAGAAAAAAGTCTCCAGACAACAAGTGAAAGAAGAAAGAGGAGTGCAAACTTCAAATATGTGAATGGATCTAAACAGAATTGTCCATATAAAATAATAATACAGAATTAAAATAAACAACAACAATAATGCATAAGGTGGGAGGAGGCTGAACGGAGTCAGAGCATCCTAAATTTCCTGCACTGGGTGGAAATAAGTAAAAGTATTGACTTATATTAGACTTTATAAGTCAAGGATGCCTGTTGCATTCTCTAGAGTAATCCGTGGTTTAAAAAGAGTATATAATTACGAAGCTAATAGGGGTCGGGAATGGAGTAATTAAAAAATACTGAACCAATAAAAATAGCAATCTTAACAAGAAAAATGACGAACAGCACCTCTTCCAAACATCAAGACTTACTGTCAAATGGCCATAATTAAGACATTCTGGTAGTGACAGAAGGATAAACAAAACTTTTAAAAAGGGAATAACCTCTTGGAAAACTGTGTGGCATCAGCAGCTAAATACGGTCACTTGCTGGCTAACAAAGGTGACACTGACAGTGAGGAGGACCCGATGGTCTTTTTGATAAATGGTGCTGAGTCCATGGGCTATCCACTGGGAAGAAAGTGAATCCTAATCCCTACCTCACCCAGTACATAAAATCACTTCCAGGTGATTACAGATACACCTGTGAAGTACAAAACAATTAAGGTTCTAGAAAATAACAGAAGAATATCTTCATGACCTAGGAGTAGGAAAAGATACAAAAGAAAAGAATGATAAATAGAACTGTGTTAAACTTAAGAAAGTGTGTTCATCAAAAAAGACACTAATAAAGGAGAAATAGGCCAGGTACAGAGAGGCAAAAGGTATTCTCATCACATATAACCACCAAAGGCCTCGCATCCAGAACCCCAGAGACTAAAAAGAAAAGACAGACAACTGTGTGGAAAAAACAGGCGAGAGACTTGAACAGGCACATCATCAAAGAGCACGTCTACATGGTTAATAAACACTTGAAATGTGTTTAATCTCATTAGCCATCTGGGGAAACATGGATGTTAGGACCACCGTGGAACATCATAACACATCCTCCAAAAGAGATAAATTCAAAGAGTGATGGGAACAAGCATTGGCACAGGTGCTTGGAGATGGTTTGGCATTATCTACTGAATCTGAACAACGCCTGCCCTGTGACCCAACAACTACGCTCTTTGTCTATACCGAAAGATGTTTATGAAAATATTTGCGTCAGCATTATTCATAATAGCCCCAAACTGGAAACAATGATAGTATCCTTCAGTGGTGGAATGTATACATAAATGGTAAACGGCTACATACAACACATGGCTGAATCTCACAAATGTAAGCTGAATGAATAAAAAACAATAACAAAAGAATTATTCCATATGATTCCACTTATGTAAATTCCAAAACAGGCAGAACTGATCTAAGATGTTCGAAGTCACATGGTGGTTAGTTGCGAATGGGAGGCAGCATGAGTAGCACTTTTGGGGTCCTGGCAATGTTCTGTATCTTGACCTGGATATTGGTGACACAGGGGTATTCAACTGGTAACAATTCATTGGCTGCACATTTATGATTTGTACATTTTAGGTACATGTGTTATATTTTGTTAAAAAAAGGGGGAAGTGTGCTTTCAAATGTCAAACTTGAAAGCATAAGAATGGCACAATTTGGTAGCTGAAGTTGGAAATAATTTCCTTGGAAACCTCTAACATACCCTTTTGATCAGATTTTAACATGTGTGATTTGAAATAGATTCTGTTTATGGTACCTGTACTTGGTGCTCTAAAAAACACAAAAGTTTATGGAATAAATAAATGGAACTTTGGGCATAAAAAAATGGATATTGCAGTTCTTTGAGAGTAGAGGGGCAGACCCACCCTGAAGAAAGAGGTCCTCCGTTAAGTCATTCACCAAGGACCTGCCAAGCATTGATTATAGAGCAGGTGTGTCTTTTGGCCCAGAAATATAGATATATATGCAGCTTCCATGAAGTAGACAAAAGAACATGTAATTTTAAATCAAAACACCTAGAGTTTGGACTCAGTGCAACCACAAAACTATGGTTGTTTTAGCAGGTATTTTAACATGGACGATCTGGAAGATGAAATATAGAGCATTTTATCATTCTTTAAAGTAAGCGTGAAACATTACAATTTTATGACCTTATTCATATAGATTTTAAATGCAATGTAGATGGTTGTATAGTCAGAACTCTCATTGGGGTTGGGAGTAGATGAACCACAGTAAAACAACGATCTGATAAGGAATCAGGTGGTCAAACTCTCCCTAAGAAGTTGTCCCAGATCAGGCATTTCTGGGATCTTGAGTGATTAAGGGGCCTTCAGAGAGACAACATCTTACAGCTCTAGGCTTTTGAGAATAAGTACGTAAGGCCGGTTCTGCTGGTGTCTTCTGGGGAATCATTGCCCTACGCTTGGGCCTCTTTCTCTTTGGTCTGTCAGGAGAAGCTCTGTCCAGTTCAGGAAACAGTAAAATGCTGATCAGCAGTGATAGTCCTGCCTCAACCCACATCTTCATGAGTAACCCTGAGAGATCCCACCTAACTTTGATGGCATAAGGCACTGTGATACTCCTGGCAGAGGCTGGCGTATTAAGCCCTCTTCATCTGCTCTTACCTTCCTCTAAACATTTTCGTCTTCAGTCTCAACCTCTCCACCTCATGGAGTCATATGACAAGGATGGCATCCTGACTTCAACACCACACTTGTGAGGACAGAGCCATGAGAGGGCCCTTCCAAGAGTCCACGTGGTGGCTTTTCCAAAAGAACTGTCCCAAACAAGAGGAGTAAGATTCCATTAAGAAGAGTTTCCAAGTTGACCAAACTAGGCTAATAATAGTAACTACACCATAGCTTAAGGCTTAAATTGGATTAAATTAGAGGTAGGAAACTGAAGCAGAGTACGCTTTATAAATGACAGGCATCCCCATCATCATCATTTTCATTGTCATCACTTCCATCATTGTCCTCATCACCATCACCACCATCATCATCACCCTCATTGTCACTGGTGTCATCACCATCACCACCATCACCATCACCACCATCACATCACCACCATCATCATCACCATCACTGTCACTGTTGTCACCACCATCACCACCATCAAATCACCACCATCACTGTCACTGTTGCCACCACCATCACCACCATCA
This sequence comes from Diceros bicornis minor, assembly GCF_020826845.1. Classification (NCBI taxonomy): domain Eukaryota; kingdom Metazoa; phylum Chordata; class Mammalia; order Perissodactyla; family Rhinocerotidae; genus Diceros; species Diceros bicornis. The sequence continues at coordinate 57,812,415 of NC_080759.1, forward strand.
CATCACCACCGTCATCATCACCATCACTGTCACTGTTGTCATCACCATCACCACCATCATCATCACCACCACCGTCACCATCACTGTCACTGTTGTCATCACCCTCAACACCATCATCATCACCACCACCATCACCATCATTCCAGAGCTGGTAGATTGCTTCTGCCTTCTCTTTTTGTCAACCTCCTACATTCCTGAGTGCTCCACACCAGACCTCTGGAACTAAACGTGCCTAGGCATGTCCATCACAGAGGCAGTGGTAAAGTGGTGCGTCTTCCCTCTCTGACCACATGAAAATGGCAGGGATGCATGTCAACATTCAACTGTGCACTATGTGATCCAGACACACCATAGACAAGCCTGGATGCACGGCTTTGAGCTCAATGGACACAAGGCAGGAGGACCCCAGTCCCAGGAGGTGGTGTGATCAGATGGCTGAGAATAAAGATGTTAAGAAACTGGCTGCCTGTGATCTTGAAAGTGCAACTGACTTGCGGCCCGCAGGGAGAATTTTGAGACTCTTTCTCCTTGATGTTTTGAATGAAGCTCATTGTAATGCGTGTCTGTTCCGCTTATTTATAGTGATGAGATGAAACCCAGATGAGTTATTTGGCAGCAGGGAATGCTGCTGTTTTTAATCAAAGCAAATAAAAAGACAATCTCTTTATTGAAAAGATGTATCCTCAAGGCCTTTTACAGACTGCAGATGTGTGCACCTTAATCTTACATTCTTTAGAAAAGATAGCACTCATGAAAAACAATCTATATGTTCCTAATTTCGCAATAAAGTACTTGAATAGTTCTGTCTTTCTGAATCAGGAAAGAAAAGAAAAAGGAAGAATAGGCCTGATGTGACACAGGAGCCATCACATAACACAAGCCCTGGAAGGCATTGACGCTGGGAACGAGGAGTTCAAGGCCACCAAGCCTGAGGCCGATAACAAGCAAACTTGATTTTACAATATAGACGTGAGAAGTCAGGACAATGACTAAAACGCGAGGACATAAAAGCATGAATGGAATAGCAGAAACCAATGTGTCCAAGGAGGTTATAACTGTAGATTTACCTACTGTCAGAAAAGACTTCACACCCACAACTAAAGGCGACGTTGCCTGCCACCTGGCGTATCCCATAGAACAACAACGGATAGTGGAGGCCAGTGGATAACGATGCCTAAAAAAACTATCGGCCGTGCATCCGCTTCTGTGATTGCGATCAGGGAGCATCCTACAAAGAAATGCACAGAGAACAACTCCATTCCAGGCTGAAGCTGACAGGAGCCAGTGCAGTTTCTTTCCGAGCAGGGGAGAGAGACGATCTGTTTGGAGTGACGCTGAGGAAAACACTGGGGCGCTTGAGACAGTCAGCCTCATGACTTCATGGAAGACGGGTGAGGCACAGAAGACGCACATTGTCACCGGAGTTCCCACGCGATTTCTTCCCCCAACTAGACTAGAAAAAAATAAATAGCCATGTTTCCAAGCTACTCTTTATTTTTTTAAAACTGACACGTGTGAGTGCAGACAGAACTTTGTCTTCTCTCTAGTTGTTTTACTCTTCTCAAATGGCCCTTACCACCAGACCCATCACTACCTGAAGGAGGTCTTAATTATGAAAAGAATAAGTCAGTTGAGCAAGAGGAACACAGCTGAGGGGCATTGCAACTTGGGACCGTAGCTTGAGGAAGTATTTATCAAGTCTGAATTGGGTTAAAGAATGTCTCCCCAAAACCCACACCTACCCTGAACCTCATGATGTGACTTTATTCGAAAAAAGGGCCTTTGCAGATGTTATTAATTAAGATGGGGTCATTCTGGACTAGGCTGGGTTCTAAGCCAATGATTCGTGTCCTAATAAAAAGAGAAAGGAGAGATACACAGTGAAGAAGGCCATGTGAAGACAGAGGCAGAGATGGATGATGTGTCTATAAGCCCAAGAACACTAAGGATTGACCACCAAAAGCTGGAAAAGAGCCTTCATGGGGAGCACGGCCCTACCCACACCTCGATTTCAGACTTCGAGTCTCCAGAACTGTGAGAGAATCAATTTCTGTAGTTTTAAACAATCAAGTTTGTGGCACTTTGTTACAGTGGCCTCAGGAAACCAATACCACGTCCCTTAGCCATCTGGAGAATGGAGTCCACAGACCCAGCCCCCTTCCAGGATCCCATAAACACAGAACATTCCAGTGTCCTTTGAAATCTGTGAAGGGAAGAAACTACCAGAGTAGATGAAACAACGCACCCCTTCAGTGACCTGAGAAGGCACCAAGTTCTGACAGACACTCTGTTCCTTCCACCGCGTGCCACCACGAGTCCCGTCAATCCGCCGTGTGTGATGTGTTCCTCATACTCTTGATCAGGCGTATGGAAAACGATTTCTCTTAAATCATCTAACCTGCTTTTTCAAAGGCCTGAGATGGCTTTCATTTGACAGTAAAAGGATTTTAGCTGATATTCCGGAATTTTCAGGCTGTCCCTACATCTGCTATTACTTCTGTCACTTTTCTCCCAGTGGTTCCCCTACTCCCATGCCCTGGCCCTTTCCACTCTGCCTTCAATGTACGAATGAGGTCTCTTCCATTGTAAGTGCATACATAAGGCTTCCTGATCCTCCATGCCTTCTAGATCTTAAGCCTTGTCGTTGCCACTTCATAGCCAAGCGTGTTAGTTTCCTAGGGCTGCTGTGCACAGTACTGCAAACTTGGTGGCTTAAAACAACAGAATTTATTCTCTCCCAGCGCTGGAGGCCACAAGTCTGAAATCAAGGTGTCAGCATGTCCCTGAAGACTCCAGGGGAGAATCCTTGGTCTCTCCCTGGTTTGTGGTGGCTGCTGACAATCCTTGGTGTTCCTTGGCTTGCAGCTGCATCCTGCTGATCTTTGCATCTGTGGCCACACGGCATTCTCCCTGTGTGTCTCTCTGTCTCCGTGTTTCTCTCTGCGTAAGACATCAGTCTACCCTAATTAGGAAGACCTCATCTTACCTTGGTTACCTCTGCAAAGACCCTATTTCCAAATAAGGTCATATTCACAGGTGCTGGGGGTTAGGACTTGCATATATCCATCCAGGGGACACAATTCAACGGACAGCACCAAGTTGCTGCTCGACGAGCTGGCCTTCTCTCACATCGTCACTTCTCAGTCACGGCTCCCTGTGTCTGCATCCACGCCCTGCAGTGCAGGTTAAAGTCCTGCCTGGTGGGTATCATACCTGTTTACGAGCATTGCTGTCCCTTCCACGTGTTCTTGCCTGGCTGCGGTCCCGACGGATCCTAGGACCCTCCTTTTCCCCTCCATTGTTTGTCTCTGCGTCGCAACCAGATGGGTCTCTCCAGACAGAGACCGCTCGCTGCCCTCACCTGCTCAGCCTTCACCGACTCCTACAGACACAGGAGAAAGTGGCTCAGACCACTGAGCCTGGTCCCCACGGTTCTCTCAAACCTGGGTCCTTCCCACCTCCCCTCTCTCTTCGTCTCCCTCAGCAACCAAAGTCTACATCAGTGATCCAAGACAGCGTGGAGACCGTGCCCAGAGTGGCGTGTTTCATTCAGCATGTTTACTTATTCTTTATTCTTTTCTTTTCAGTGAGGGTAGGAGACTAGAATTCTCTTTTCCGTCTCCTTTCCTGGTAACTGTCATCACTTACAACCTAGTGCAAGGCTGATCTGTGGGAAGGCCTCTCTCCACTCCGGGCCAGGCTGGATGGCTGCCTCTGGGCCCCCCAGAACCCAGTGCCCCTTTGTCACTGCACCCAACACGGTCAGCTCCAAATGTCTGTCTGTCTCCTCCCCCCCGTGTGGTCACCTCTGGAGCTGCTGCACCTTGGAATTCCCAGGTGTGCTGACACAGACCCTCCCCCGGACCGGGCCCTGAGCCCCAGGTGTGCTGAAATCCAGCCCATTCCTCCTCCCCGCCCCTCCAGCCTGCCCGCTGGACGAGGGCCCATGGCAGGGCTTCCTCCTCTGACGCTGCGCGTCTCACAGAATAGTGTTCAACTCTCTGGTGGTGCCTATTTCTTTTCCAAATAATTATTTTGATTATCAGTTACTTCAGAAGAGCCAAGAGGACACAGGCACTCCTGACCACACACACTCTCAGGCCCTCCAGACCTCGGAAGGCACAGGTGCCCATCTTCACCTGAGGGACCCTCTCTCAGGAGGTCAGAGTTCACCAGAACCTCAGCTTAAGGAGCAGCAGTGGACACACGGAGGGCCTTAACGGGATCGTGCTACAGGCTAAACAGACCTGGCTTTAGACTTTGGGGAGGAACAATTCTATATCCCAAAATAAAACAATCATCTAACATGTTGACAGGAGCTGGGGCCTCCCTCGGTGAGAGCTGTTCCAGACCTGTGTGTTCTGGCCATGGCTGCAGGGCCATAGCCTCAGCCTGAGTGGGAGTGGCCAGTGGAAACAGCCCCTGCCACATCGGTTGCTCAGACGAGAATTGGGCTCGGCCAGCGTGGGGCTGGTCTGCAGCGGTAGTCCGAGTTAAGCCATGGGGACGCTTCCTTGCCCTCTATTAAGGGCGGCTTCTGCCCTCAGCCTGCCCTGTGTCTGTGTCTTCCAAAGTGTTTCCTTGTGGCTCTGTTAGTCTTATGACGATAAAATTTCCATCAAGACTAAAGCCAGCTGTGCGTCAGACAGGGACAAACATGCAAACTTGTGCAGAAGTCACTGGACCAAACAGACTGCCAGGTAGAGCAGGGAGGAGGGGGGCGCTGGGCCTTATCCTAACACCAGGATGGATCTCTCATGCAGAGGGCACAGGCCGACACCCACAGCATGTCGGGTGCATTCCATTCCCCCACTACTGGACATCCCAGTCCGAGGCCTGCCTGGAGCTGTGAGTGCCCACAGTGTTGGGAATCAGGTGCCTGTGCTCCATGGTCCTGGGGAAGAAGTTTCCTTTCTCAATTTGTAAACTTGACTGTTAGAGTCCCAGCTCTGCCCCTGACCTCCGGGAAAGCCATTTCTGCTGTGAAATAAGGCTGGAGGCTGGTGTTCTGAACACTGCCTCCCGGGGTCAGGTTAGGGTAGGTTCTAAGAATCAGGGACACCAATCCCTTTGGCCCATCTACTCACCTCCTGGGAAAATGCTTGGAGGAGGAAGGGAAGGGCAATAAAATTCATGGGGGCCTTCTTATTCTAGGACCTTTATAATCATTCTTCGTTCACTCAGCAGATATTCCCTGAGCACAAGCTCCATGCCCCACGTGGACCATTACGGAGATCCAGCATGGAGCCAGCCAGACAAAAGGGCACCCATGTGGAGTGTCTATTCTAGTGGGACAGGGAAGACACTGTGCTGTGTAGTAGTGAAGACGGTCAGGAGAAAGGCAAGGCAGAGAAAGCGAATCTGAGGGCCGGAGAAGCTCCCTGAGGAGGGAAGACCTGAGCGGGGCAGGGACAGGGCGCGCTGCTCTGCGGGGAGAGCGTCCTGGGCAGGTGGAGCAGCAGAGGCCAAGGGCCCGAGGCTCAGGTGGAGCCGCGCGTGTGAGGACCAGCAGGGAGGCCAGCGTGGGCCGTCTTGTCCGTCATTTACTCCCTCTGTGATTCAGTGTGGGTATTTTCTTTCACCTGTTCCCTAGAGCTCTGGTGAAATTCTCCAACTTGTCTTCTGGTTCTTGAACATATTCATCAGTTATTTTAAAGTCTGTGTCTGATGATACTAATATCTGGATCTCCTGTGGTTCGGTTCCTATTGTCTAGATTTTTCTCTTTGGTTTTGATCTGTTTTTATTTATTTTCACCTGTGTTATTTTTAACTGCATTTAGGACATGAGATTTTAACATGCATTTAGAGCTACGAGAGATTAGAGACCATGTGAGGTGCTGGTTTATGTTCTCATTCTTTCGGGAAGACTTACTCTCTCCTCAGACATGCGGTCAGAGTGGGGCTAACTCACAGGGGGCTTCATTCTCTGTGAGACCCGATCTCTTTCTGGGTTAGCCCTACTCTTAAGCGTTACCTTGTGGTTCCCAACTGAAGGCCTGTGGTATTTCTGAGGACTTCTCTTTCACGATGGCCTCTGATGTCAGCTTTTGTCCTCCCAGGCCTGGGAGACCCTGAAAGCTCTGTGCAGATACTCAGACATTCAGCTACTACAGGTGCCTGAGGGGAAAGTGGCCCCTAAACTCGGGGTTTCCTCAACGCCTCCCTTCCTTCCAGGATCCTGGCCTCAATTCCTCACTGTCTGCGGAGCTCTGTGCTGGCTACAAACAGACGAGCCTCTTTCCTTTATAGTGTGGTCAGTTTTCCTTATTCTTCTTGGTGGGAATGTTGGTCTGCATTATCTAGTCTTCCATTTCCAGAAATAGAATTATCTTCCTCATTGCTTACAGCAGCTTCACACAGATTCCTTTGCGTGTTTTCATAGCCCATCAGCATGGCAGATGCCCAGACAGACACCTTTCCCTGGGCCGGACCCTCAGGGAAAAAGACCCATGACTTGGTACAGTGCCTTAAGCACATTCTTTCAGATCATCTCCTTAATGAAGCTTTTTTTTTTTTTGGTGCTTCCTTTAGTGTCAGGAAGGGCCTAAAGAGCTAATTTTTTATGAAACTGGGAAATCTCTCTCGGGCTTCATCACATTGTGCTCTTAGAAATCGCCCACCTCTCTCATTAAAGGATGCCAGGTTAGTTAATTATAAGTTTCCAAGTAGCAGTTGGGGTAGGATAAGTGGTTTCAAGATGTTCGACCAACCTCAAACTTAATAATGTGTTTTCGGGGAAAAAAAAAGGAACTTTAACTAAGAAAGCAAAATGACAGATGTGAGAAATGTAATCAAGCAAGTCCATCTTACAGAGCCTCATTACTACCCATTTCCTCTCGAGATCCAGCCTGGAGAAGGGTTGAAGCCTTGCTCAGAGTCAACCTGGGCACGTCTCCCTACCCAAGGCCTCGTCACTCTCAGGACCCATCGAGCGGCCTGCGCATGAGGGTTGGGTGCTGAGGAGGGTAAAGAGGTGAAGAAGGGCAGCTCATTGTGAAAACCAGAGGAAGGGGTGGGGAGCTGCCTCCATCCAAGTGAACCGAGATGTGCTCACAGACATGTGGGTACAACAACAGGAAAACCCTGCAAGCTCTCCACCTGATGCGTCTTGAACTCGGAAAACAAACTCCCCCAAACAATTCTTCTCAAGTGCCAAATGTAATCAGGTGGCACTGTGTTGAGAAAGACTCTGAGGTTGAATCCAGGTCAGTGACAATGGTGCTGCTATAAGGAGTGGTACCACCCTAGGCTTGGCCTGGCAGAGCAGCAGAGCGGGTGCTCTGAATTTGCCACCTCTCTCATTAAAACATGTGTGCGCTGACAGTGACTCCACAATCGCTCCGGCATGTAGGGAACGTCAGTATTTTCTCACTTGTTCATAAAACAACCTTATGATGGAGGTAAGACGGGTATCATTAAGCCCCTTTGACAGGTAAGAAAATTGCACTACAGCACAGTAACAGGCTTTGACCACATTATGCACAGCTCCGTACTGACCATCGCGCCCATTCCTGTCCAACCTTCCTGTAGCTGTGCGGGAGACAGGAGGTGCCCTAGGCCCAGGGCATCAGGTGGGGTGTTGACTACGCAGTGATAGTCACAGCCCTGCTCTCAAAGAACGCAGTAAATACCCGCGAAAAGACTAAACGGTTCTGTCCCTTCATGTTGAAAGAGGAAATGTAGTTTAGATTCTGTTACAAAACATAATTAAAAGATTAAAATTACCAATGATCATGAATACTGTAGACTTTTTTCATATTACAAATGGAATAGGTAGTTAATACCACGAACATATAAAGAAATATAAAAGGTGCCTTCGTGATTGAAAACGTCAGTTGCTAATTTTTGTGCATAACCAAAACCAAGGCAGAAAAAGAGTATTTCAATTCAGTTAAAAAATATATACTTGGGTCATATGCTAAATGCTTAGAATATAATCCATGCATAGAATATACTAAAATATAATCTAGGAGGGGATAGATATATGTCTAAGTAACTATAGTCCAAGACAGGATCTGATACATCCCATTGGAGAGACACACAGAAAACATCGTGAGGGATCACTGAATCAGGAGATTTGACATAATCATTCAGCACGAAGACTGAATGAGCATGAATTACATTTTTATAAGTATATAAAATTTACCTTCAAGAAAGCAAAAAAAAATAAAAGAAAGAGAGAAGTATTTCTTTCAATTTTGTGGATTGACTCTGTTCCTGTATATTATTTTTTTCCTGGAGTCCTCAGATGGATAAGAACAAACCAGGTCTGTCACGTAGTCACGTTCATTTCCTGGACCCTTTCATGGATTGTATATATCAAGCATTACATAATAAGTCAATTTATCTCAGAACTCATGGTGTGGATTTTAATTTCTGCTTATAAATCTTCAAAGGTTAAAAAGAGAAAATGGTTTCTACAAACGAATCATAGAACCCAAGAATTTGATGTAACGCCTCCCACCTTTAAATAGAAATATTTTCAGACTGTCCAACATGGACTGTTGCACATCTTATTGTGTATCTCTCCTGGAAACAAGATCTGAGAGCCCCACTGCATCAAGCATTTTGACATTAAAGCCCCTCTGTGTTGTGAGCTCTTCTCTTGAGACTGAATCCATGTGCGCCAGGCAGAGGGAGAGAGACTAGTTGCATTATTAATTTCTAAGGTTTCTGATCCATGGACACTCTTAACAGTGACATTTCCTCCATCCACTGTGTCTTGGTGCTTAGGTCTTTGTAGGCAAAAGCAAAATTGACCGTTACCCCTCTCCCAATGTGATGTTTCAAAAAAGAAGATCTCAACTTCTTTGACACTCCTCCCTTCAGGGGGCTGAGTCTGTGTCATCTCCCCTGAAGTCAGGCAGGCTTCTGGCTGCTTCAGTCAATCAATATGGTGGAAGGGACACCGTGTCTTCTGGATTGAAGTCATAAAAGTCATGGGCTTCCATGTGGTGTCTTGGAACCCTCACTCTTGAAATGCTCCTTCTCAGAACCCAGCCCCCAGCAGTGAGAAGCCCAAGCCCCATAGAGAGGTCACATGTACGTGCTCCGCTCAACTGTCCCAGCACAGCCCAGCCCTCAAGACATCCCAGCCCAGGCGCCAGATGTCTGAGTGAAGAAGCTTCCAGACAGGTCCAGTCCCCAGCCTCAGGACAGCCCAGCCACTCAAGTCTCTCCAAATGAGACCCCAGACCTCCCTTCAGTGCCCTATACAATTTCCTGACCCACGTGATTTGTGAGCATAATAAAATGATTGCTGATTCACCTCTTTAAGCTTGGACTTGTTTGTTATGCAGCAGTCAATAACCAGAACACTCACCATTACTTTTGGCCACATCCCTCAAACTCATCCAGAGTCCCACCTCTCAATCAATTTCTGTCCTGACCATGTATTCTCTGTCAGTCCTTATGCAACTTTCCTGTCTTACCACTCACCCAATTTTACACTAATAGTTCTCTCATTGTATTATTTCTGTATATTCACTTTCATTTTTAAAGCCACTTACTGTTACAGAATGTTTAGATTCTTTTCCATTTGGAGCAATTATGGATGATGCTGTCATGAATATCTTTGTGATTTTATGCTTGAGTTTGGGATGAGTTTTAAAAGATAGATTTTCAGAAGTTCAATCACTGGGTTAAAGAGAATTAATGATTTAAGGCTCTGGAAGCATGCTGTCAAATTTATTTTCAGAGTTACAACAATTTAGAGTGACACCAAAAATACACGAGCATGGCTGTATCATGGTGCCTTCTCCAGCTAAATTAAGTTTTATAATTAAGAAAAATATTAATTTGAAGCATAAAATTCACAATTTTGTCTCAGAAACACATGTAGGTGTGGAATGACAACAAGGGCAGCTAGAATAATACGCATGTTATAGCACAAGATACAAAAACAGATGCAGTATGATTTAGAAGAAGAGAGAAAGCAAGAAGGGGGATTGTCAAGCCTGAGGGAGTGAGAAAAAGTGAGATGGAGCATAAAAGAGATGGAATAATGTAGCAGAAGGGAAACTCAAACCATGGAAGGCTAAGATGTTTAAAGAAGAAAAGAATCAAAAGCAGAGATTAGGTCCAAGCTGCTGCATGGATCACTGTGTTGAGCAGGACTCTGAGGCTCAGTCAGAGCTCATTGGGGGTTGAGTATTAGAGAGTGCTAGATGTGACTCAGCTTCGATGGGGTGTCAAGATGGCTGTGTCTGAGGATTAGACTAAGGTCAAATGAAGAAACCCAGACAAGTCTTTAAGAGAATGAGAAAACAGAAATCTTCACCAGTGGTGTCACTACGATAGAATTCCCACCTTGTTTATCATCCCATAATTTCCTCAGAAGGTAGCTAGAGGTTAGAACAGATGCTTTAGATAAATAGCATTAGGAAAAAAATCACAAAAAAATATTCGGGATGGGAGTGAATTTCGCCAAACAGATTCAAATACCCTTACCATTGTTTTCCAAAACAACGAACAGTTCGTCTTCTTTCAGGTAAATGTAGCTCCTGGAAATAAGACATGAGAATGTTCAAAACAGCATTTTAAAGAGTGTGTTCCTTGAAATCCCCCTGTTTAATGGCCAGCCTGCTGCACTGTCCTATTTTTACCCCAGATACCAAGGCCCTGCGATAAAAGCATCTGGTCTATGAGAACTCGTTTCAGGCAGTAGCATGTTAAGTAAATAAATATCTGCTTAAGAATGCATCTCATGATTGCAATGGATATCGTCAGCTACCCAGTTTTCCAAGAACAACATGAGATAAACCACCAATTAAGTCTTCTGAACAAGAGGAGAACCACAGATAAAATAATCGGGTTCATCCAGGCTCAGCTCTGTGCTGGCCTTGAGGGCCTGTGTAATTCAGGGGGCTCGACGCTCCTGGATTCGCAGGAAGACACATCTTCCCCCAGATCACACTCAGGTTCACACACATCTCACATATACAAACAAATTAAACTTTTATTTTCTGCTTGACCGGGAAATGGGACGATGAAATATTCTAGTTTACAATGGAAGCGATATTTACACGTCAGGTGTGGACCGTCCGTCACCAGGGGTCACGTATTTGTACGCTGATCTATGATGTGCAGCCATGACTTCCGTGTGTTTTCTTAGTTCATTAGCACAGCAGTTCCGACAAAAAGGTATTAATATATCCAGTTTTCAAACCCCCGGTCCCAGAGAAGTCCACCTTGTCCACACATGGGTAGCCAACGCTGAAGGGAGAGATTATGCACCTGCCACATAATGCAATTTCAAATCAGTGGGCGCCCCACGCACCTGGGCCTCTCCCCACGGCCCGTCACGCCTCAGTGGGGATGCTGGGCTGTGCCAGGGCCCGCCTGGGTGCCTCGCCCTCATCTACCCCTCCACCCTAATTATCAGGTGCCCCCACCTGAATCCCACCACCTACAGTGCTCAGAGGAAACCTAACACAGCCCTGTGAAGAACAAAATGTTCTGGAAGGTCTCAGGGGACCTGAGGGCAACCTCCAACACCAGTTTCTGAAGAAATCTCCCCTTGTTTACATCAGTGCTCCAGAGGAGACAGACAGGCCTCTCTCTTGTGTCCAGATGTTCTTTGAAGAGACGGCTGCTTGCTTCCTTTTCACGTAGACCGACACTCCCCATTTGGGAAAGATTGATTTCTTTCGAGAACCTTTGAAAAAAACAGAAAGCAACATGGTGGCTTTTAACACAGTTTGGTGAGATCCCAAGGGGCGCTTGCTGGTGCGAGGGCACAGGGCTGGCCCCACAAGGGACCAGTGAGTGGGTCCCGCTCTCCGCGCCACAGTGGGTTTTTGCATGCCAGGACGGGAAATGAGATTTGGCATGGAAGGGACAGCGTGACAAAGGACAGAGCAGCAGATGGGGTTCAATTGCAGGGTCCCCCGCTTGGACCTGGTGGCCTGTGGTGATGTTTACAGTCAGGTTCCTGAGAAGCAGGCCCGGGACAAGGAGTGATGCGCATGTGAGAAGAAGGAGTCCTAGAGAAAAACGGCGCAGGGCCTGAGGAGCTGGACACGAATGAGAAGGACACGAGCAAGCTGAGATCTTAAGCCAAGTCCCGCAGACAGCAGCTCCGGCCTGCTCCCGCTGGGGACCCCGGAGTGTATGTTATGTGTCAGCGCTGTTCCAGCCTGAACAGGGAAGCCACTGTCAAGCTCCCACTGCGGAGGCGGGGCTCAACAGCCCTGGGGCGGGTGGCAGTGCCTAAACCCCGGGCACTGCCCGCTGTGTGGGAGGATGGGGCCGGGAGCCTCAGGGAAGAGCCACAGCTGCCGGCCACTGAATGGCCCTGAAGGGGGTGGGGGGTAAAATGGCACCGAGGGATCTGAGGGGCTTTGGGTAAAGCATGGGCGTCGTCCTCCGTGGGTAAGAATTGTTTCTATTATTTGATGCCTACCACGTGCCAGCCACCGTTCCCAGCGCTGTACGTACATGAACTCATGTTGCCCTTACAGTAATCCTTGTTCTCTCCATTTTACAGATGGGCAAGCTGTGCACAGAGAGGTGGATTAAGTGGCCTGAGGTCATATTCCTAGGTGGTCATATCCCTGCAGGTGACAGAGCCAGGCCGGGGGCTGTGATACAGGCCTCTCTCTGTACTGCCCCTGCCTAAGAGCCAGCTTCCTCCTTTGTAAAATGAAATAACCAGTTGGTAGGGTTATAAGATCCTTCCTGGTTATGACATTGCCCATGAACTGCTGGCCGGGAACAGGGAGAACCAGAAAGGGACCCTCGCTGCCTGCAGACAGACAGATGCCTGGTCAGATCTACATGGGAGAGAGCCTCTGGCACCCGAGTCCACCATGATACTGGCTCACAGGCAGGAATGACCATGCACGTGTTTATCTCCACTCCCACGAGAACACTGTACAACTAGCACTCACACCCATCCTTTTCCACAGGTCACAATCAACCAGCTCCTATGTTACATTTAGTTATTCTTAAAAACTAGCAGTTTTGTTTTTCTCACTTTCTGGGAATTCCCGAAACTGGTGGTTGCTGGCATTAGTTCAGTGACTCAACTACATCGGGAACAGAGTCGTTGCTATTTTCTTGGCTTTCCCTCACAGTTACAAGATGGCTGTTGCAGTTCCAGCCATCACATCCAAGTCCCAAGCCACAAGAAGGATAAGCAAAAGCTTATCCTTTGCCTTTTAAAGCTTTCTCAGAAAGCCCACCAAAGGACATCTCATTTGTCCAAACAGAACAAACAAATTTTAGTGTGTAGGGGAATTCATAACAAATTATTCACAAATAATGAGGATCGATTGTATATGATAACAGGAACTAGGTTATCCGTCATGGTGAGAGATGTCATATTTGAAATACTTGGTAACTGTATAACACTGACATCACCAACGAGAATGGACACTCTCCCGTGAAACTGATGCCAGCCCTAAACAGCTGTAGGACACACCAGTGCTTCTACCAGCCGAACATCGGACTTCCTCACTAGAAGAGAGCCCATTGATGGCTGGAGCTGGCTGGGCTCTGCAGCCTTTTCGTCAATACCACTAACAGGGCCCTAGATCACTGTAGAGATGACACAGTACTGGAAGGAACAGCACGTGGGCAGCTATATCATCACCAGAATTGGGACATAAAAGCCACGCCCAGGCTGGAGCAGTGAGCCACGTCCCCCGGGGTGCAGGTGAAGCCTGTGCTGGTACGCGGCCAGGTAGGCACCTCATACATGTGGACCCAATGAGCGACTGAGCAGGACATCCATGACGCTGTCCTGGATGAGTGGCCCACGGTCCTTGTGTGATGTGGCCTTGGGCAAGTTACTTGACCTCCTGTGCCTCAGTTTCCTGATTTAAATATACCCACTTCACTGGGGCACTGGGAGGACCAAAGAAGGTCATTCATATAAAATACTTAGCCTTAGCACGGTGCTCAGAACTTAGTGAGATTTCAATATGTTGTCTGTGAGCATCATTGTAGGATCCAAGTTCTTTCTCTCTTCTCGCCTTTTAAAATTCTAGACGAGATATAATGACTGCCATTCTTGATCCCTTGACCCCTTCCATGTCATACTGAAAACCATACCTGGAACATTGTGCCCAATTATGGATCCCAATCATAGAAGAACAAACTGCGGGAGGAGATGCAGAATGAGAAGGAGAATGGTGGCAAGCATCTCAGATCTGTGCCTTCTGGGAACAGCAGAAGAAAGTGGGACTTTTGCCTGAAGACCCTAGAGAGCAGGAGAGTGGTCCATGGGTACTGGTCCCACGGAGGAGATGACACGAGACCAGGGTGGGTCTGTAATCCTCAGCCTAGGAATCCAGTTGATGTCATCTGGGCCCACAGAACACAACGGGAACCAACAGATGGAAGATTCCCAAATGCAGAATACCAGCTCAACCTGCTCTCTGGAAATATAGCAGAGGAATTCTGCCCCTTGAAGAGGTGGCAGAGGGTGAGATGAGTACAAAACCTTCACAGCCAACGGATGCTGCAAGAACATGTCCATGCCCAAGATGAACAGCACGTGCTCCTGCCAGGCGACCTACAGACTTAGATGCGTGGAGAGGAGTGAGATCTGATGGGCAATCTCATGTTTGTGCACAGTCCTGGCTCCGTGCTGGCTCACCGCAGTGCAGAGGGGGCAAGGCACAGCGGGGCAGATCAGGGACAACTGGGGAGCAGGGCGACTTTGCAGGGTCTCCTGGATTCCTTCTCAGGAGGCTCAGTGAGAACAAAGCTCAGAGCCAAATAAATACTGACACACAGAGTCTTTTTTTGGACTTCTTTTCTGTTTGCAGGAATGTTCTCGGTGAACATGATTTAAGAAAACTGACATGATTTGAGTGTTTACTTACACTAACAGGGAGGGAGGTGATAGTGGCCTCAATTTACTCATGAAGAATCTGCAACTCAGAGAGGACTAGCAATTTACCCAACGTCACAGAGGAGGAATCCAAACTAGGTGTTCTGATCATCAGACCCTCTCTCCACTTCATCCCACAGCTTTGCAAATATTATTTCTAAATCACCCCACATGGCATATTGATTATCCATGAAATCAGCACCACCTGATGGTTCCTTTTTTATCTCTTGCCCATCAGATGACAGAGCCGGAAATGCTAAAATCCCTTAGAGCAACTCGACACATCTCAATTTTGAATGTAAATTGGTGCAGCCACCATGGAAAACAGTATGGAGTTTCCTAAAAATATTAACGAAGTGATCCAGCAATCCCATTTCTGGGTACACATCCAAAAGAAGTGAAAACAGGATATTGAAAAGATATCTGCATTCTCATGTTTATTGCAGCATTATTCACAATAGCCAAGACATGGAAACAACACAAGTGTTCCTGCATGGATGAATGGATAAAGAGAATGTGGTATACATATACAATAGAGTATTATTCAGCTTTAAAAAAGAAGGAAATCCTACCATTGGCTACAACATGGATGGACCTGGAGGATATTATGCTAAACGAAATAAGGCAGACAGAGAAAAACAAATACTGTATGATCTCATTTATAAGGGAACCTAAAAAAAGTCAAACTCATAGAAGCAGAGAGTAGAACAGTGGTTGCCAGGGGCTGAGGGGAGGAAGAAACGGGGAGGTGATGGTCAAAGAGTATAAAGTTTCAGTTATACTCAAGATAAATACATCCTGGAGATCTACTGTACAGCATAGAGCCTAGAGTTAACAATACTGTAGTATATTCCAACATTTCTAACGGGACAGATCTAATGTTAAGTGTTCTTATCAGAGACTCACACAAAATAAGAAGCAGCAAGAGGAGGCAGTGGAGGAGAAAGAGAAGAAGAAGAAGGAGAAGGAGACAGCAATATGGAGGGATGAAATTTTGGGAGGTGATAAATGTGTTTACGGCGTAGATTGTGGTGATGGTTTTACAAGTACATACTTACCTCCAAACTCATGAAGTGGTATATATTAAACACATATATCTTTTTGTATGCAAATCATACATCAATAAAGTGGTTAAAAAATACCAATTGTCCAAAGCATAGAAAAGGGTGGCAGGGTATATCTCATCTCTTCTGGGTTCCAGCTTCAGAATTCTAGCTGGTTCTGAGGGACAAGGAGCTGTAAGAGTTATGTGTGAAGAGCAAACCACAGTTAACTTATATAACAGATTAGACAAGTCTAATTAAAAACAAAATGGTGTGTGTATTGCTCTCAATGACGACCACGTGGTTGGGGGTGAAATTCCATCTCAAACAGGCAGGGCCCACAAAGCCGGGCTCCGATTCAGTTGATCGGAAACTCAACGTTTGTCAAAATGAAACATTCGTGGTTTCCTTGAGAGCTTTTCAGAAAGTCCACACCAATTGCAAGGGGAAAGAGTCTTGTTGCTTTGGGTGATGGGCAGCTCTCACTTTAAGGCTGCATGAGAAGGTCAGTTCTAAATGCTGCCCACATTGGGCCTCCAGGGGTCTATGAGGGGTTATTGTTATTACTTTTTCCAAATATGTGGAAATAAAACTTTGACTAAAATATTTTATTCTCCTAATAGAGATCTTTATATGTACATCACATCTGTTTGTTACATGAATAATTCGTACTGACTCGGAGACTATTTTGGATCTATTTCTCCCATATGTTATAAAATCATGAAAAACATCTCCCTGGAGACAGCTGCAGATCAGGCCTGTTTCACAAAACAAGAGACTATTTGACAGGATCTTGCAAAATCTAAAGCCCCCAAATGAAACTGGCTTAACCAAAATGGAGATGTATTGACTCGTGGTTTATACTTAAGTATGCCTGGATGCAGGGCACACAAGATGGCGCCAGGCCTCCCTCTCCCTGGGCTCTGCTCCCCTCTGCATTTCCTTCTCCTTGGCTCGGCTGTCACCTCTCAGTCTGGCGGGTCCGGCTTAACAGTCTCCAAACTCCAAGTCCACCAGCGAGAATTGTCTTTCCCCAAGAATTGCCCCGAATCCCAAGAACTGAGCCTTTTGGTTAGAACTGATCATGGCCCCTCTGGTGCTCCCTTAGAGCAGGCCTGGGTCAAGGGCCCGCCTTTGGAGCCAATGCACCTGATCCACTTGAACAGACTGAGAAGGGGGAAATACAGGGGCTTTTATCAGAAGAAGGGAGACTATGGCAGAGACCCACCTCTGAGTGCCAAGCAGTAAAATCTACTGACGGATCCCCGACGCTTAGCGATGGAAGCACTCTGTGGGGCTGTGGAACCCCGTGGTGGAGGCGCTGGGCTCCCCTCACTCAGATCCTGCGGCGTCTACGCTGGGCAAAGACGATGCAGAGTGCACTTTCCTTGGATTGCCCTTGAGGTTCCTCATGAAGAACTGGTTCCACAGCGAGTAGCAGTCAGCACCCCAAAGCCCAGCCCACAGTCAGTGCCCCCTGAGAGCACGTCCAGCCTGACCTGCAGGCCTGTGCTGTCTGCCTGTGCACGGTCCTCAGTGTACATAGGGCAACGTCCCTGGGTCTTGGCACAGGGCAGTCCATGGGTTGCGTGGCCTGGGCTGAAACTCAGTGCCATGACAACTCAACGCTAGGCTTCTCTGCACAAGCTCTGGGCTTCTCTGCATCCATCACATTTGTCACCTGCCTTCCTCAGAGCCTCTCACTGCCATCGTCTCCAGGCCCCCCAGCACCTGGCTTTGCCTGAGCCATAAGGTATCCCCTGATCCTCCTGGGCCCCCAGCTGCCTGCCGAGAGGAGAGCACCTCTCCGGCACCATCACCGCTGCCCAGTGCTAAGCAGCCAGACTGACCAGCTGCCTGCCCCACATCTCTGGCACTGCCACCACTTCCTGAACGGGTTAAAACGTCATATGCATGGGATCTTGTTCCGGAGCAGCTGCTCCAGGGAGGTCCAGTCGAGTTAACTTGGGGGGACCTTTGGCCAACATGAACCGGGACACAGGAGCATTTCTCCTCCTTTCTCCTTCCCATGGGTTGCTTCGCCTGAGCCATTCTGCAGAGCAGAAGAGGTTCACCTGCCGAGCTCTTACCTGGCTGTGGCTCTCCCTGGCTCTGCCCCCACCTGCTATGAGCTGAATATGTCCCCCCCAGTTCATATGTTGAAGCCTATTCCAGTGAGACGGTATATGGAGATGGAGTCTTTGGGAGGGCAATAGGTTTCCATGAGGTCTTGAGGGTGGGGCTGCCATGATGGGATTAGTGTCCTTGTAAGAAGAGACCAGAGAGCTTGCTTCCTCTTGCTGCTCTCTCTCTATCACGTGAGAAGAAAATAAGAAGATGGTCGTACGCAAAGCAGGAAGCGGCCCTCACCGAATCTGCAGGCACCTCTCCAGTTGCCAGTACCAAATCTACCAGGGTCTCCAGATTTGCAAGAAATAAATGTGTGTGGTTTAAGCTGCCTGGTCTGTGGTAATTTGTTACAGCAGCCCCAGCCAACCGAGACAGCACCCCTTGTGCCTCATGCCCTCATCTCTCTCTCCTCAGCACAGCACCAGCACGTGATCCTGTCCCCAGGCTCTGCTTTCTTGGGAACGCAGGAGCGGTTTCAAGTATTCAGTTTTTAGAATGGAGATTAAAAGGCTTATTGGGAGAATGAAATGAAACATAGAACATTTATTGTGCATTTGCTGTATACTGATTTTGTGCTAAGCACTTCACACCCACTATCTCCAGTTCTCAAACAGCCTATGGGTAGTTCTGTTGTCAGCCTGTTTCATGGATGAGGAAAGTGAGGCAGAGAGATCTGAAGAGATTTTGCCAAGGTCAAATTGTGGGTGAGGTCAGGGGCTGCACAGCACTTCACACTCCGAGGTCTGGCCCCATGACGACATCTTCTAAACTCCACTTCGCATGATCTGTAAAGCCAGGAGAACAGGGCTAGCACAGGGAAGTGGGTCAATAGAAGACGGCTTCCCTTCGCTCCATCTGTCTTCAGTTATGGCAGAACATTGGCTTTCTTTATTTCGACGTAATTTTGTAACACACGACAATCCCCAAATATATATTTCCAGCTACAGGGAGAAACCTGTAGATAACCATTCCCACGAACTCTCCTATCAGCAGTTACCACATTTAAAATTGAGGCTCAGAAACAACAAAATGAATGGACCGTAGAACACATGCCATTAAATTATTCCGCAGGATCCTTAAAAATGTATAAGTAGCCATCCTGATAAATATTTATTCTTGGAAGCTGGTGTTGTTTCTGAAACTACTTGCAGCATATTGATTTTTATTATAGTACTGAAAAGTTATTCAATTTTATGATGTTTGGTTCTTTTTGACTTAATGATTTTGCAAGCAACTTTCTGATCCCAGGAAAATAGATAAATTACAAGTCGATTGTAGGAATTGAGCTGCACTTGAGTTCAGAGCCCCTCGCGTTTTTTCTCCGTATCGTTCCCCCACAGCACTGTGTCCTCTCCTCCAATCTCCTTCTTATCAACCACAGAGGAAATTATTATGGCTCATAGGAAGCCAGCTACAGTGTGCTATTTCCAGATAATTTGGAACTCTTCTTGGAGAAATTGACGCTGACTGCTGAATGTGGCTCTCTGCAGTTCTCAGGCACACACAGCCCAGGCTCCAGTTGAGAGCCGCAGGGGAGCAGCAGGTCCAGGAGGGAAGCAGATGAAGGGCCTTCATTCCAGAAACGAAGGGCAAAGTGCAGGGCTTAGGGCAGTGGGGGCACGGGGACGCAGCTTCCTCAAGGACGGGCGAGAGCAAGGCTGCAGAGGGTGAGCCTTCGGCTGTGTTGGGAAGCTCAGTACTTGTTGCCCAAGAGACTGAGGGGGAAGGGAACCCCTAGATATGGGGTATTGCGAGCAAAGTCACAGGGGATGGAAGCGCACCCAGTGGGGTGCTCCCAATGCAGGTGGGGTGGGGGTGGGGGTGGGAGGAGACAAGGCGGGAGATGCAATGAGAGAAAATGATGGTGTCTCCCCATGGGCCCCACGAAGTGGTCAACCCAGAGTGACGGGTAAAATCGAGGCCGGTGATCTGTAGACACAGTGAAATTAACACACCAATGATCAGCAGAGGAAGCTGATCCAAGGTGACAATGAGACCGAAGGCGGTGCCCATCAGCTCCAAGGCGAGGGGTGTCAGGCCTCCCCAGGCCCTCCATTCGTCTGTGCCTTTGATAAGAAAGAAAAGAGAAGAGACAGAGGGGATACCAGGGGTGGGAGCATATGCACCTGTCTGGAGGATGGCAGGTGGGGTCCATTGTGGTGGGCAGCAGGATAATTTAAGGTCCTTATGAGGAAGCGGAGACCAGCTCCTCCCACCCTTCCTCCTCAAGACCTCCACCTCTACCTTCCTTCTGCTCCGGAACCTGTGCCCTATCCCGGTCTGCATGCAATTGTCCTCTTTAACTACGTGCCATGACAACCCCGCGACATCTGATACACTGAGGGTTGCAGGCTGCATCTGGGACCCATCATGGGATTCTACAGTCCGTCCACCATACCCCATATGGCACGGAGGATGGTGTGATTTCAAGAGGCAGTGGTGTGACGATGGAAAGGAGCTTCTGATCTGGAGACACAGAAGCAAAGGGCTGACTGCATCCCAAGGGGAGGGGCAGAGTGGGGCAGGCAGCCATGAGGGTGAGTGGGACCGTGCATGCGTTGTGTTGGCATGGACCAGGTGGTGTGGTCCAGGCAGGGTGGACAAAGCCCCCACACCCGTTCACTCTGGGGTTCCAGTGAGAATCGAGCAATTAATCCCATAATGACTGTGAGAACCTGACCTTCACCCACCTGCCGAGTTCATGCTAGAGAAATCAACAGTGTAATTGCCCTTAGGAGAAAGAGGCACATGGTGATTAAAAAGCCCACAAACTTGAAATGGAGAGATTGCAGTTTAACAACTTTGCAGCACCCACTATTTTTCATCCAGGAATAATGAACAGGTACATCATGAAGAATTATGTGATGAGCAATACGGCACCTCGTTTTAGGGAATCTGGATTCAGAAATATGAATGCCCCTGTCCCCAAATATGCCAGCTGGAAGACATCCTCATCTATCACTTCAGGAATGTTTCCTTCTAAATAAATGACCTTTCACACCAGGCCACCTGCTTCCTCTGAATCAGGATGCTGTGTCGGTACAGAGGGAAATAGCTGCTGTGTTAGTCTGAGTTCTCCAGAGACACAGAGCAATAGGACATATATTATCAGGGATCTGTGGTTCTGTGTCTCTGGAGAACCCCGATATGACGGATGGATGGATGGATGGATGGATGGATGGATGGATGGATGGATGGATATAGATACATATAGATCTATGTAGATAAATAGATATCAATATAAATCTCTCCATATATTTATAGATATATATAGATTATATCTATAATTCTATCTATATTGTATTAGTCCAGGTTCTCCAGAGACATAGAACTACACATTCCTGACTAATATATGTCCTATGGTTCTGTGTCTCTGGAGAACCTGGACTAATACAATGCAGATAGATAGATAGATAGATAGATAGATAGATAGATAGATAGATAGATAGATGATAGAGACAGAGAATCTATCTATAGAGAGATCTATATATTGATATCTAGATATCTAAATATACCTCTATATCTACAGATCTATATATATATCTAATCTATATCTATTTGTGTATATACATATACATACACAGAGCTCTCTGTATATATATATATATATACGGAGAGCAAGAGAGATTTATTTGTGTATATACATATATATATACAGAGCTCTCCCTATATATATACAGAGAGCAAGAGAGATTTATTTTAAGGAATTATCTCACATGATTGTAGCGGCTGGCAAGTCTGAAATCCTTAGGGCAGGCTGGGAATTTGGGTAAAAGTTGGTGTTGCAGTCTTGAGTCTGAATTTCCATAGGGCGGCAGGCTGGAAACTCAGGCAGGGTTTCTATGTCGTCGTCTTGATGCAGAATTGCATCTACTTTGAGAAGCCTTAATCTTTGCTCTTAAGGCCTTCAACTGATTGGGTGAGGCCCACACACATTATCAAGGATAATCTTCTTTATTTAAAGTCAATTAATTATAGCTATTAATCACATCTAGAAAGTCCCTTCACAGTGACATGTAGACTGGTATTTGACCAAAAAATGGGCACCATGGCCTAGCCACGTTGACATATAAAGTTAACCATCCCTGCTGGTATATATTTCCTTCTTTCTAGAACTCCACAAGGTAAAACAGTCATCTTTCCCCAGAGAGCAGCCATGCCCCTGGGTCCCTCAGCCCACTGTCCATGAACCAGAGGGAGTTGCTGGTGATAGGAAACTGCAGAGGGTGGAGGGCCTAAGGTAGGGGCAGAGCTAGTTGTTCCACTGGTGTTCTCAAGATCAGCTCTTTTTCCTCCTTGTGAGGGCAACTTCAACTCTCTCAGCCCAGAGGGGTGGCACAATTATTCGAGTTCACACAAGAAAAAAAAATTTTAATGTAATTTCCACACATTGGAATGCTCAGATCTCAAGTGGACTATTCCATAAGCTTAGTTCTATGACCATCTATCAAGGCATGGAGGATTTTCGTGAGCAGGAAGTTGCCTCATTCCCCTACCCATCAATCCCACCCACTCTGAAGCAAGCAATGATCTGATGTCCTCACTATAGGTCTCTCTGCTTATTCTGGAAGTTTATACCTATTGAATGATACAGTATGTACTTTTGTGTTTGGCTTATGCAAGTCAGCCTATTTTTTTTGAGACGTACTTCCACACATTGTGTGTGTATCAGTAGTTTATTACTTTTTATTGCTGACCAATATTCAGCTGTATGAACAAAGCACAGTTTACCCATTCCGTTGATCAGCAGTCCAGGTGTGACTATTGTGACACTATTACAAACACCTTATTAAAGGCTTTTTATGGATATACAATGTTAATTTTGGACTAATACCTAAAAGTGCCATTACTGAGTCACAGGATATTAGTTTATTTAGCACTTAACGAAACACTTTGCCCAAGTGGCTGTACAATTTCACACTGCCGCCAACAACACGTGAGCGGGCTCGTTGTCCCACCTCTCTGCCAGCATTTGCTTTGGTCGACCTTGTGCATTTTATACGTTCTAGTGGAGGATGTGGTGATAGCTCACTGGGTTTTTAATGTGCAATTTCTTGATGATGAATGAAGTTGAGCAGTTTTTCGTGTGTTTATTGACCATTTATTTCTCTTCTTTTGTGAAGTGCCTGTTTGCCTTGGTCTCTTGTAAAACTGTGCTGTCTTCTTATTATTGAGTTATGAGAGTTGTTTATATATTCTGGATACAAACACTTTGTCTTAGGAATATATTCTCACAGTCTGTGACTTGCCTGTTTATTTTATTGATAATGTTTTGTGATGAAGATTTTTTTTACTTTGATGTAGTCTAATTTATCATTTTTGATTTTATGAT
The DNA here is from genome assembly GCF_020826845.1 of Diceros bicornis minor. Taxonomy (NCBI): domain Eukaryota; kingdom Metazoa; phylum Chordata; class Mammalia; order Perissodactyla; family Rhinocerotidae; genus Diceros; species Diceros bicornis. The sequence goes on from NC_080759.1 coordinate 57,835,759, forward strand.
CATGCCTTTTGTCTCACAAATCTTTTCTTACCTCAAGATCACAAATATAGTCTTCTACATTTTCCTATTTTAGACTGTATATTTAGGTCTACGATCTATCACAAATAGGTTTTGTAAGGAATGAATTAGTGATTAAAGTTTTTTTTTTTTAATGATTCTCATACAAGGAACATTTTAAAACCTGAATTACAAGGTGTTAATATAGAACAACAATACACTCTTTCCTCAATTTGGCTATTAACACAGGTTTTGACAACTGGCTTTAATACCCCTGGGAATGTTAGCTGACCTCATGAGATCCAAGTCCTCCTCTTGCATTTCAAGCTCCTCTATGGGACCACCCGGACTTACCAAACACATTTATTTATCACTGTGTGTCTCCATGCTGACAAAACAGCACTTCCTTTCTATCCCTCCTCTGAGCAGCACAGCACATGTGCCAGACTCTCCAGATCAAAGTACCTCCCTTAATTTCTTTCTCTCTCCACTTAAGTTATGAAATTTACCATTCCTGGATATATATGCACAGTTTCAAGAGTACACACACACATTTATAATGTCTTTTATGTTTATACAAATATGTACCTTTTCTGATGCTCATCATTGCTTCCTACAGATGCAGGGTTGAAGCAGACATAAATTTTCTTTAGCCTGAAGAAATTATTTCAGTATGTCCTATAGAGAACTTTTCTGGTGGAGAGAAATTCTCTTAGCTTTTGTCTTCTCAAAATGTATTTATTTTTACCTCCATTTTATAATTAATCTTTTATTTTGAAATAATAGTAGATTCACATGCAATTGTAAGACATACAGAGAGATTCCTTATGTCCTTTACTGTTTCCTCCAATGATAATATTCTGCAAAACTTCAGTACAAGACCCTAACCAGGATATTGACGTTGCTGCAATCAAGATACAGAACATTCCATCACTGCAGGATTTCTCATGTTGCCCTTTCTGGTAACACCTAATTCTCTCCTCCCTGCTCTCATCAATGACCCCGGTGACCACTAATCTTTCTCCCCTTTCTATAATTTTGCCATTTCAAGAATGAAATTAAACAGGATGTAAAATTTTGGGATTACCTTATCTTCATTTTTTAAGGCTGTTTTTGCAGACATTCTAGATTGAAAGTTGTTTGTATATCTGTGCTGTGTGTGTGTGTGTGTATCCTTTGTATTTTTCCTGATTGGTGTTTTCTGAGCATTTTTGATTTGTGGGTTGATGTCTTTCATCAGTTTTAGACCATTCTGAGCAAATATCTCATTAAATACTTATTCTGCTTCAATCTCTTTTCTCTTTCTTAGGTTTCAATTACACATATGTGGACCATTTGATATTGTCCCACAAATTGAGATACTCATCTATTCTGTTTTTTGATTTTGTTTTGTTTATTTTTTTGTTTGCTATTTTTCCTGTTTGTATTTCAGTTTGGATACTGTCAATTAACCTGTCCTCAAGTTCACTGATTATTTCCTCTGCTGAATCACTAAGTCCAATAAAATATTTATTTCTGACATTGTATTTCTCATTTCTAGCATTTCTACTTGATTTGTTTTTATAGTTTCTATGTGTCTGCTGAAATTCACCATCTCCTCACATATAATGTACACTTTTTCCAATAGATCATTTACCATGTTTCTAGTTATTTTAAAGTCCCTGTCAAATAATTCCAACATTAGGGCCATCTACTGCTCTACGTCTATTAACTGTTTTCTTTCTTGATCATGAGATATCAGTCGAGACTGAAGTAAACAAAATTTCCCTTTAGAAAAGGGCACTTCTTTTCTTGTGTCAGGCCACTGGTTTAGAGAAATTGATTAAATTTGCTCTATAGTTAAGCTGGGTTGGAGCTTTTTGGCAAGTATGTTGTGCTTCAATTCACCACTAGCCTGACACATTTTGAGAAGGGTCTCAGGATTTTGCATTCTGCAGTGATTGGAATCTGGGCACTAGCAAGATTTCCCAAATTTCTTCATGTTACCCAAACCACCAGTTTTCCACGCCCTGAGAGCTCTCTCTCTGATTCACAACTCAGCTGACAGCTCTGCACGTTGCTGGGGAGTTCTCCTTGTTTTCTGGTCCAGCCTCAGCTTTTGGACACCTGTGGGATCTTGTTCTGCCCGGAAGGCTTTGGAGGAGTCCCTTTCAGCTCTCCTGCCTCACTCGCAGTTTTTGTTGGTGGAAAACCCGCGTGTCTGGGGAGAGGGGGATTCTCTCAGGTCTCTTACTTATGACCAGGCCTTGGCAGCTGAAAATCCAGCATGCCTCTGGCTGATGCATCTCAGTCCTCATGCTTTGCTTCTCTCCTCCTTTTGCAGGTGTTGCCTTGGACATGGGAGGTGCCATGAACTTCAGGGAAGTCTCCTAGCTTGCTGCCTGGGCCTCTGGCCTTTGGCATACTGACCCTGAGCATATGAGGGCCTGTGGGAAAGACCTGCGCTGTGCCCGGGGCTGCTTGGAATTCTAGTCTGTCAGCCACATGCAGCCATTGTAAGTGTGTTAAAATCTATGCTAATTTCTCCTTATCCCCATCTATGGCAGAACCCTCTTCTCTTGCATCTACACCAAGAATGAGAGTAACTATGGGTCTCTTCTCTTCTCCGAAAAAATTGCCATTTTCTGGAGTTTAGTAGTTCACTTACTTATGTTCTGGGCTTTTTGTTTTTGTTTTTATTTATTTTTTTTCCATCCTTAGCTCTCTGATTGATTTACAAAGACTGCTTTTGTGGCTTATACATCTTGTTTGGGTTATTGAGAGCAATGGTCTCTTGTCATTTTCTACATTCTAACCAGAGAGGTATCTTCCACGTCTCTTAGCTTCTATTTTCTATCATTTTGTCTAAGTTGTTTTCTGCGTAATTATTTTCAGACCAATCTTATACCAAGATCTCATCATTTGTAACTTTTAATCTGTCTTTATCCTGTCCCTTGGCTTTATGTTTTGAAATATATATGTGTGTATGTGTATCTTTTTATTTTTAAAGTTCCATTTTGTTCTTGTTTAAATCTGCTGTCCGATAAATTTTCATTTCTTATTCTTTTGTCATATTTCATCATTCCCCTCATAAACACACTTATGTACTCTAAATCTGACAAAACAAAGTCTATATATTTGATTACCAACATAGTGTGTTGTTTCACTCATGGGAGTTTTTATTTCCTGATTTGTTTAGTAGTTTTGTGGGTATGACTATGAATTCATGCTACCTGGAGCTTTATCTGTGGCGATTCTTTAAGGACTGGATTTAAAAAAATCTTTCCTCGAATGAGGATCTGCCTTTGTCTTCTCCAGGCACATGCAGTACTACTAAACCGGGAGCACTGTAAAGTAACTTGGGGGAATTGGGGCCACACAAGTGGTGTCCATTCCTGCCCACCTCACGTGAGCGCCAGCCTTAGAGCAGGAACCCTCAGAGAGGACACTGTGGAGTGTCTGTCTGGCCGCTCCGCCCTCAGGTGGATGGAGGGGGTTTCCATCCCCACCTTCTCGCTCTTGAGTTTTCTCTTGGCTTGATCCAGAGTCCTCCCTACGTGCACCCTGGCTGTAGGAGGCAGGCTGTCAATGATGTGAAGCCTGTTATTCTGGCCCCAGCCTCGTCTCCTTCGCCCTCTTCGTGGCCTGTGAACCGCAGTCTGCGTGCCAGTCGAGGCTGGTTGCCCGCCCACCACTCCCATCTGGGCAAATGCTCCTGTGATTCCTCCCGTGGATTTCAGCTTCCTCGTCCTTTCTCGCCTTCGCCAGGGCAACTGTGCATTATCTTTTAAATATTTTATTCAGCATTTTGAGTCATGCTATTAGTCTGCAATTCTGCAGGGTTCCCTCTTTATCTTTTCTTTCGATGTGGCTTTCCTGAGGTTTCCAGTGGCCCTCAGGGCCACATTTGTAAAGCCCACTTCAGGATTTGGATGAGTGGGGGGGATGTGTGTCCTTCTTGGGTATGGTAGCTACACACTCATCTGGATGTCCACCCTGCAGAGATGCAGAAGAGGAAAGCCTGCTCCCCTCCATCCTCAGGCCACTGGCCCATCGAGACTTTAAAAATATTGTGTTAAAGTTATTTTTATGTTAGTCTATATTTTGGTGACGGTATATATTGATGTGAATGTAGATATTACTAAGTTTAAAAGTAAATCTATCATTACCACAAACTTAACTTTTACTCAAATTAAATTTCAAACAAGTCCTTATGATTTAAAGAAAAATACCTAACAATTATTTCTAATTTTAACCTAATTGTTGGGCAGAAATATATACTTTTAAATGATGACTAGAAATTGTCTGGTGTTAACTCCTCTTAGAGACTTTTGTGAATAAAAGGTTGAATAAGTCTGTGCAAGGCTAATAATTTAGAAGCAAAGTGCATAATCAAATCTGGAATTATACAGAAATGCTGTGAGATAGTCTGGGGTAAAATCTATCTAATAAAGTGGGAGTAACCTTGAAATTCTTTTTCTTCTTTTTTGGTGAGGAAGATTGTCGCTGAGGTAACATCTGTGCCCATCTTCCTCTATTTTGTATATGGGATGCTGTCACAGCATGGCTTGATGAGTGGTGTGTAGGTCAGCACCTAGGATCTGAACCCGCGAACCCCAGGCCGCCAAAGCTGAGCGTGCGAACTTAACCACTACACTACCAGGCCAGCCCCTTGAAATTCTTAATATGTGCTGTTTTTCCCTGTCAACAGAGAAGAGAACCCTCACATGTGGACATACACAATGGGGGAAGTGAGGCAGTGGCGTGGGCATTAAAACAAGGCAGGTTCTAGACTGAAGCCAAAGAGACCCAGTTTGCATTCTCTCTCTGCCGCAGCTTGCTCTGTAACCCCCGGTCCTCGCCCCTTAGACTCGGGGGGTGAGATCCCTGCAGAAGGGCCACTGTGAGGACAGGCTGTGGCTGGGTCTGGTTGTGTGGCTGAGCACACTGTTGCCGCCCTGTATTCACCCGCCTCGTACAGCCAGCTGGCCGTCCTGCTCTGCTAGCCAGGGGCCACCAGCATCTTTCTTCTTCCAAGAGATGCCGAGAGATGATGGAAGTGGCTGTAAACCAAGTCGGAGCTTTCTGCCACCTGTTGTCATGCCTTTGCTCAGTCTAACACAGTGAAACCCAGGATCTGGGATGCAGGAAACACACTTGATCCTTGGCATGCGCACTTCCCGAGGATACGAGACCCAGCAACGGGTTTCTATGATTCTCCTCAGTGCTCTTTCCAAGTCCACAGTTCCACTGACGTTGAGGTCACCGAGCCTGCCTGTGCGTCAGCCTTAGAAGAAGTGACAGTGATGGCAGTGCCTGATTTTCCATCAAGTTCTAAGGAAGACAGAGATATAATATTCTTCTGTTTAAAAAAAGTAGTACTTTTTGAAAAACTCTTTATCAAGCAAAAATTTTTAAGTTAACCAAATGAAATTAATGGCACATAGTTACTTCAATAGTTAACAAGGAATATTGTGATATCCATGTATGACCTCAACATTCAAAGCAAATACCCCTTCTCCCCCCAAAAAACCCACAAAACCCAGAAACAACCACAACAACCAGAAAATAATAGACGCAAAAGGAAGCCAGCAAAGTAATTCCATCCCAGTGGTGCAAGATCCACCAGTGCTGTCAACTCACCAACCACTGGGATCCCGCCGAGAGAACCGAATGCAGCGTGGGCTCAGCTAACGCACAGAAATGTCTCCTGAGCTGAACTGTCTCCTGAGCTCAAAGTCTCATGATCTGAACAGGCATTTTTCAGGGGCATTGTTTGTATTTTCTATAGAACAAAGTTTTGAGCCCCACTAAACTTTCTTGGATGACTCAACAATATTATTTATGGTATAGATGTCTTGTTTCATCACTGCTACACTAAGACAAAAGACAAGCCCCAAGGACGCCAAGATCCACAGGAAGTCAGGGAAGAAGATGGACGCTCCCCACTCAGCCTCCATCTGGGAGCCATCGCTATTCTGAGCCCTGTTTTCACCCCAGTGACTCCAGGTAAGTTGCGTTGTGATTATGTTAACAAGGAAGGGTGTAATTTCTCAACGCTGTCTCAAAAGTTCTGTGCTGGAAGGCCCTTCCCAATGCTTCCCTTGGAAGCATTGCCACTACCTGTTGCAGCCTTTGCTCCGCAGAAGTTTCTTAAAACGTACACCAGGAACACGTTTGGATAAACGAGGACATCAGGTTCATCTGAAATATGCCTTGAGGTCCTTTGTTTCTTTCTCTCCAGCACCTGTGTTTACATGTCTGGTGTGGGAGGGCCTCAGGATGGTGGACGGTTCTGGGCTCATGAGCAAGGTGCAGAGCGCCCCCTGCTGGGAACGTAAGGTGGCTGCAGGCCTCCAGCTTGGAGTGGAGTGTGGGAACTGATGATGTCCACGTATTTTCCACTGAAAACACTTGTATGGGATTAAAAAATATCAATTTGAGGAGCCATGCACAAGGGTTTCTTATCTGAAGATTTCTTTCTCCCTCCCCTTCCTCTCCACTGGGTCATATGGTGGAATCTGAGTGAGAAGGAATGCCAGCTAAAGGAAAAATGCAAAGCTGGACCTGCGAAGAAAACAAGCCACGCACAGTAACACTTCCTTCTTCTTAAGTGCATTCAGACACGGCGAGGTACAGCTGAAAAAGCCGAGAAAAAGCACAGCGAACTTGCAGTTTCTGGAACTGTATTTCTCTTTAGTTTTTTCAATGCCAATGTTCCTAATTAGAAATTAAAGTTATGCATTTCAAAACTGCATCAAAATCTAGAAAACTGATTTCCTCATCACTAAACAAATAGGCTTTATGAACAGAAAGACACATTATAAGTATTATCCTGGGTGATTGCCGAGATGGTAGGAGCTAAAATCCAGTCTCCTTAAAAATTCAAAATAGGAAGCGTCAAGACCGAGTGCTTTGAAAAGTGTATTTTCTGCTCCGCTGCCTACTGAACACACAGATTTTCACTACACAGAGAAAGGCTGGCCCTTGTCACGGCATTCAGGAGGAGGCTGTCTGACACCTTGCGTAGATGGAGTCACACTTCTCCTTCCTCCACGAGGTGGCTTTCCAGGACGACACCACATGTTCCTTGGTTCTCAAGTGGGAAGAACAGCTCTGACAATGGCATCTGAACAGACTGCACGTGGGCATCTCAAGTTTTCTAAAGCACTGCTTTCGCATTTTTAAGGTGGGGAAAAGGGTTGTGTTTGGATTTCTCGGTCTCTCCATCAGCCAACCACACAGCTCTAGAGGAGATATCGTGACTCCAGAGCAGAGAGAGGCTGCCGCCACCATAGAACCCAGCTCTGCTCTTCTAGATGTTTCCACACTAACTAGACTCCGGAGGCAGAAAATGCCCTACAAGAGGAGGTTCTTCCCTGGAGTCTCTTTCCTCTTCTCTCCAATATCCCAGAGGTGATGTGAAAGCAGAAGCTGAAGAAATTATGCCAGCCTTTGAATTGTTGATGGGAGCTTCTGGAAGGACAGGATGGCTCGGATCATGTGCTCAGCAGACACAGGGCAGTGAGAGCCTTCCCTTTGACCTTCTTCTGCCCAGGTCAGCTGTGGGGGCTGGCAGGGGGCTCCACTTAGCAAAAGAAACCCCTGTAGGCTAAATGCCCTTGTTGTCAAAGATTTTATCCTTTCTCTAAAGACTTATTTTTTTCCCCAAAGATAAAGCACCAGTCAAAAAACTATAGAGACACAGGTCAGGAGACCATTCTCCCCACAGGAACAGACTGAGCACTCACCAAGTCATCCTATGAAATAAGTTCCTGGAGGTCACATTTGGGTTGTCCAAACATTTGCAAACATGGCTGCTGTTTTCTATTAAAATAAAGCAAGTTCTTGATTATCCGTTAGTGGTTGATGCGCAGGCCAAAGTGGGGCTTTCCCCACTGCATGCGGGGGCAGTTCCTGGGCCACGGAGGGATGCGCTGGGAGAGGTGCCCTGGGAAGGGGAGAGTGCCTGGAACACATGGTTTTGGCCTTATCTTTCTCAATTCTTTTGCCAAGCCCCAGTCCCCTTCCATAAGTCCATATGATAAGGTGGCCTTAAACACCGTGTGCAGCAACAGACAGTGACACGGGTTCCCTCATACACAAGGCTACCTCATCATAAGCAATACACTCATTGCCTCTAAACTCCAACCCCTGAAACATTACTAGGTGTTTTTTTCTTTAAGAACTGTCACAAAACTTTAAATGTGATTATTATTTAAAAATCACAATGGTCACTTCATTTGAGGTTTTGCTGCATTTTTAGCCACCTGGTGCTGGCTTGGACTTCGGGGAACCACCCAAGGTAGAAGTTCAGGTGTACAAGCCACCTTGGGGAGAAAGTTGGGTAGAGGACGTGGCCTCAGGTCCAACAACACGCTGCCCGCTTGCCAACCCTTCCCTCCAGAACTGCAGGATCAGGAAAGCCCGCCCTGTGACCCCGCCAGCCAGTGGAGGGCAGAGCCGAGACCCTGCAGGCCAGCAGGACCCTGACTGTGGGTCAGGCATCGCGCTCCTCCCTCCCAGGGGCGGAAGAGGGCATAAGATGAGAGTAACCCAGTGGGAGCTCCTGCATCCAGAATCCTAAGGCAGAGCAAACAGCCAGCCCTCCAGACTTCTCTGCATTTCAGTTTCTGAGGGTTAACAACATTTTGATGGTTAAATATGACGCAGATCTTCAAATAACCTGAAGCCCTCCCTTCACCAGGCCTTTCACCGGGAAGTTCCACCAGACAACTTCCCGAGGGGAAACACACGCACACAGGATCCAGTTCCACAGGGGCAGGGAGGAGCAGAGCGGGAAGATGGGAGCAAGCCACCTCGTGCTTGTAGTTAACCTCTGGGACCCTGAGAGGAAAGGAGTAGAGATGAGTGGGTGTGGCGCTAATGTTCAACGGCATACAACCTCCTAGGCTTCCGTGGGCCTGGGGGTCCCTGGAAGGAAGCCCGAGAGCCCAGCCCATAGATCTGCCTCGGGAAAGCAGGGCCCAGGCGACGGGGGCAAGGGAGATAGACATTCCAGCATGCGGCCTGCTTTAATTTTTAATTTACTACATGCATCTAGTACAAAATTAACATGAAAAGATTAAATAAAATAATAAAATTCATTGGATTACAATGTAAACTATTAAAAGTGGATATGATACAAATTTACATATAAAAATGTGAATGCCAAAGGTGTGGTGGGCTCAGGGTTTACATTTTGATTCCCCAGTTTCCTCTTGAGTTTTATCAGTTGTACATTCGTGTCTTAGCGTGAGATTATCTCAGAACAGCAATTAATGACTATGTGTTAAGAAAAAATAACATTCTTAAAGACTACATACAAAATTAAAAACAAAAACTGACAAGGACTAGATTCCGTTCTAGACGGTGGAAGGAAGTGAAGGTTCTCACCTCCTTTTCCTCCCAAACTCTCCCTGCAGTGGATCAGGAGGGGCACACGGGGAGGCTAGCTAGAGAGCTGGGGTCTGACCTGAGCACAGAACGGCTGGGAGGGCAGGGGGAGCCCAGAGCAGAGGGCGGGTGCCCAGGGCAGGACAGATGGACAGCAGCTCTAAGGGATCCCCAACCACTGGGGGCACGCACCTCACCTGGAGGCTCATTACTCGCCACCAGACAACCCCGGCTTGGCATTCAGTGGGTCTGGGGGGAGGCCCTGCTCTTTGAAGACCACTGGTCTGGGGAATAGCCTGCCAGGCCTGCCCTCCCTCTTCCCCCAGTGCACAGAGCCCTGGAAGGTGCTGGGCTGCACCACCCATGCCAGCAGGAGCATCGGAGCCCACCTCGGAGAGGGCTGGGTTCCAAGTGAGAACACTGGCATGCCGGGCATGGGAGGCAGGGGGCCCTGGTCCTAACATTGTTCACAAAAACACAAAGTCCTTCGTAAAAGCAAGCAGAGGCTTTCATTTTCATAGAACTGAGCTCTACCATCTCTCACTGGCGCTTCACTCGCGGTCCCATCTTTGCCTACGGTGTTAGAGCTACATAACTGTGCTAAACCAGCTGACTGCAACACAGCGACGGCTCCTTAATTCATAAAAAGAACCCGAGCACAGTAAGACAGAAACACCATGCTATAAAACAGGTCTTCCTTAAAATTCTCTTTAGAGAGAGGGAAAAGGAACTTCCTGTTTGTTTCACAATCATGCACATTGAATTTCTCTGAGAAAGTCAGGCAAACAGGAAGAAATAAGAGAGGAAAGAGCATAAGTTAATGGTGCTGTCTTACTCTTGAAACTTCCCTAAATTTCTATAACATTCCTCATTGAACTCTTTGTTGCATCTTTAGTCTTAATGAGGCTGGTTGATTAGACTCACATTTATGAGCAGTGTTCACACTACAGTCTTTAAAATATGGTTTTACACAACAGAATGTTATTTGAAAAGAACTGAACATGTTCAATTTGGGCAGGATGACAGTTTGTTTTTTTTTTTTTTTTTGTGAAGATCAGCCCTGTGCTAACATCTGCCAATCCTCCTCTTTTTTCTCTGAGGAAGACTGCCCTGGGCTGACATCCGTGCCCATTTTCCTCCACTTTATATGGGACGCTGCCACAGCACGGCTTGCCAAGCGGTGCGTCAGTGCGCCACGCCCCCAGATCTGAACTGGTGAACCCCGGGTCGCTGCAGCGGAGCGCGTGCACGTAACCACTTGCGGCACGGGGCCAGCCCCGACAGCTGCTGTTTATACATGACAGGTTAGTCAGGCACAAATCACACAGAACCTCCCACCCACTATCCCTGGCACTTACCGACGTGGCCACTTTGTTTTTTGTGGGTGGGGGGTGGGGTGGGGTGGTGGTCAAAGCATTTTGCTTTAGGATCATTAAAAAATATCCAGGAAAGAATCTGACCAAACGGGCAAAGTATTGGCTTCTGTATTTTTGGGGAGGGGGGGATTATGCTCTTAAATACCATTGATTTTACATGTTATCCTTTACACACATTTTTCCCACTTATTTCTGGAGATAATGAGCTGAAAAGCAGTAATACTAACTCCACTCAAGGCCCAAAATATGAATGGAAACATGCCTCCCTGACAGAAAGTCTTTCAGAGCGTAACCTGGGCAGCCAAGCGACATTCCAGCAAAGAGCCTTTGCAGTCTGGATGTTGTAATTCACGGTGCATCTACAGCGCCCTCTAATGGCCATGGGGCAATTCATTCCATCCCCAAGTACAAAATCCCGTTGCACATTCTTTCAAAATTAAATCTGAGTTACACTGTCATAACTGCTCTTAAAAAACAAAGTAAGCAAGGTGACCAAGTACTCTCAGGGTGGAAAAGTACATCTCAAGTATCACACACAGGCTGATTTTGTGCTTGGAATGAAAAGCCGGGACTTCCTAGGCAGGAGCACTGGGACAAGGTTCTGACGTCCATTAAGTTCACTGGCCACACTGATCATCACCCCTCCTCACCGCCAGTGCCCCACTCGGAAGAGCTCCTCAGGCTCCTGTGTCCAGTGTGGCCAGACCAGAGCGCAGCCCAGCACCAGAGTGGCTGCAGGTGCAGCGTGCTAGGCCAGCCGGCTGCTCATTAAGCTGCACGGGACCCAGCGTGGGCTGCCCGGAACCTGTGTGCTTCCTGGGTGCAGACCTGGACCCTGGCCTGAAGCCCCACCCAACTCCAGGTTCAAATGTTTATTCACTTTTTTGTGTTTATTCATTTTTTCTTTAATGATAAAACCCTACAACAATGTTCTGCTTGGGTACCAGAAATTAAATTTAACAACAGCTTAAAAGTGCTTCCCCCTCTGAGGGTGACACAGCACCACAGGCAAGGTCGAGGCCACTAAGATCAAGCCACAGCCCAGAGTGGACATTGACAAGGAAACTCCACGCCCCCTGGGGGCCAGACGAATGGCAACCAGCAGAAGATGGCAGGTGCGACCTACTCTCTGCCCAATAAAAACACATGAAACTGCTGAGATTAAGAAATGTTTAGAACCATAGGACAAATCCACCCACCAGGCAGATTTTCCAAAATCTGTAGGCTCTGCAGACCTGCTCCTCTCCCAGCCTTGCCTCTCTTGCACTTGGCAGCGCTAAGCCCACTGCTATGTGGGAAACATACACCAAGGACTCCAACACCCAGACCCACAAGACACAAAATCCAACTACTGTGTCCTCAGCTCCCCTCACCTGACCACAGGCTCCGAGCTCAGGTAGCCAACTGCCTGCCTCCTTGCCTTCTTGGCTCTGCAAGGAAACAGTCGCAAAGGTGCTATACCCCCACCTCCACCCTGCCTGGGTCTCCTCGTCCACCCTCCCCACACAGCTTCACCTTACAGGAGCTCCTGAAAAGTGGGGAAGTTATGTTTCCCCCTAGGTGACTACACACACACAGGGCTTTCAATAGCCTCCACAGACTATCAACTTCCTACTTCTGCCCTGATCCTGTCTGAACTCCAGACTTTTGCCTGTAAAAGCTCCCTGCCACCCTCATTTGGATGTCTCACACTTTCCATGTTGCAAACACATGCCTAGGATTTGTGATTCCTACCACCTAACCTGTGCACCTGTCCCCAGTCCCAGGTGCCCAACTCAGTAACCTGGGAATCTTGAACCTACCTGACTCTCACCCCAGTTCATGACCTTAGCATTGATTAGGTGCATGATTAGGAGGTATGTCTTACCTCCAAGACATACCTGAAATCCATCTACCCTTGATAGTCTGCACTGCCACCACTGTACTCTCTCCTCTACCTCCCGGCAGCTCTCTCTGCTTCACCTCTAGCCCTCCTCACATCCCATTGGCACAGAACAGCCCCAGGGAGCTGTAACCTCATATGACACCTCTGCTCCAATCTCCCTATGAGCGTAAATAAGCCCAGGGCTGCCCAGGCCCCAGTGACTGGCAGTCACCTGCATAATCAAACACACACCTGTCTCCTTCAACAGTGTGTTCTGGCTCTACCAGCCTCCTCTCCGCATACACAGGCTCCTTCCCTCTCAGAGTCGCACTCACCTGTCCAGGAGAGACACTCGTCCCCCACTCTCAAGGCTGGCTCCCTCCTCTCAGGTCCTAGCTCACATGTCACCTCCTCAGAGGGACCCTTGATCAGCACAGAGAAAGAGGGGAGTGTCTGCTGTTCTCCTGCAGACCTCATGTTCCCTTCACTGCACTCACCACAATTTTTGACTGTTGACTTACTGGGGTGATTATTTGGGGTTTCTCTCTACAAGTAAATCACAGGTCTTTGAGAACCTGGCCCTCGCTGCCTGTTCACAGCTCCTCCCAGCAAGGCCCGTGGCATGGAGCACATGCTCACTAAACACTGGTAGAAAGAAGGAACACACCAACAAAAAGCTTCCAGAGGGCAATGCAGAGTTGTTTATAAATCTCAGTTATGTTTGTTATAATTACTTAAAAAACAGGAAGAAGGAGCAACAAAACAGTTGTCAGATGTAATTTTTAAAGAGCAGCAATCGTAATTAGACAAATCAATCCAATCCTGAGGGACAATCAGCACTTAATTTCATCTGGTATCTGGTATCACTAGAGCATCTCAGAGAAAACCCAAAACCAGTTACACACTGGCAACGGAACAGGTTCTGTCTAGAAGGGAAGTCTCCTTGGGAACGGCCATTTTCTTCTATCTTCGGTTAGAGTCGAGTATTTTCTTTCTCTTTGGTTAGAGCAGAAGTTAACGCCAAGTGTCACTCTTTACTGATCAGAACAAGAATGTGCATGGCTTCCTTTTATTTTTTATTATAAAAAACACATACAAGAGTTTTAAGAAATGATGAATATAAGACAAATCAGAGCCACAGTGAGTTATTAAACCCATTTTCTATGTACAAATACTAAAATTCCCAAAGTGGAATATCATCAAATGTGAAACACATTATAGCACTGTCCATATATACACGGCACACACAGAGATCTGCCTGCGCTTGTCTCTGAATCGTTTATGTACATGTCGTTGATATAAAAACCCGCAGGTGAACTTCTCTTCAGCTGTCCTTTTCCTGACCTACACTTAAATATTTTTAAGGAAATTTAGAGATGTGAATAAAATGCATTAGTGAGTTTCTAAGGGCTCTCCCTGTGTTCGACTCTGATCAGGTACGCACTGTACCTTGAGGAAAACTTCTGTAGCCCATTTCTAGCTAAGATAGTGGAAGAGACTTCTAGCTCTTTTTTAGCCAGTTCATTTTTTCCTAGTCAGTCAATTGAGTGCAAAGTCCAAAATTAGCTCACGAACCAAATTGATGCTTTTATATTAAATTCATTATAAAACGCCACTCAATTTTAAAAAGCGACTAAAAGGACACTTTCTGCAGCAAAAAAGGGCTAAGTTCAAGTTTTTGTTGTTTGACCAAGACACAATAAAACAATCCATACATCACGTAATCACAACAGCCATAAATGAAATCTATGTGGTGTGGGGGAAAGAGCTGGGCCACTGCTGGTTTCTCCTGTCTTTGCCACAGGCAGGAGATCCTCTTGGCATTTTACCTCTTTATGTCTTTCTCTGTGAAACCTCGGTCTATAACCTACTTATCCTTCAGAGATGGAAAGGCACTTCTCTAGACACACTGATGCATCGTGGCCTAGCCGAGCTCCTCTGTGCACAAAGCGCTGACTTCCTCTAGGGCACTGACCACTGCAGAAGGAACACTGTGAGAGGTCTCTCTGCGCCAAGCTTCTAGGATCTTGGATATTTCCGCTGGATTGCTGGGACTCAAGTCACAAAGAGCGTACACAGCTGCTAGCTGTATACCCCATGGTATATCTGAAAAGAATTTTCACATCAGTCATCACACAAGAAAATGTTTATTATTCACAACTTAAATGTTGTAATGTACTAAAATACTATTCAAATACAGAATACTTCCTGCCAGCAAAGAAAATTAAATATAAAAGAAAAAACCCACAATGAAAAAATTAATTTAAGACTCGTCTACAAATGTAAAAAAACCAAAAGAGCGGCAGAGCTGTATGCAGGTTCCTGGTGCTGGCCTGTGTCCCCAGGACAGCTAGAGCATCAGCAGAGGGCCCAGGGCCTCAACTGCCCTCAGGAGCAACACTAAGCTTTCCAAAGCAGTTCTAGAAGGATCACACACCCATATTTAAGTTTTAATAAAACGTTGGATCTCAAAGCATTTGTCAAATAAATGACTCTGTTAAGTATCCACTGGAAGTGTTTATAAGTGGACTCTGCAAATGAACTACATAATGAAAGGAGATCAAATGAAAAACTATTTTTGTGCCATACTTTCATATAACAGATTATATGATTAGAGATTATAGCATACGATTGTAGATTATACCTAGGTTATAGATTATGGCATATTCAAGTGTTCATTTAGCATAAGTTTATTTGGGAATTATTTAATTAAAATTTAATTTAGTTAAGTTTTAAAGTTTAATTCACTTAAATTTGTTGAAAAAATTTCAGAGTTCTGCTTGTGCAAAATAACAAATGTAGAAAGTAATAAAAAAAAATAGGAGTTATTTCATTAAAATGTATTATTAACTAGCAGATTTCTGTTAGCGATGCAATGTCCAACAGGGAAAACTACTACTACTTAAAATAAACAACAACATTACAAAACCCACATATTCAAATGTTAATGGTGAAAATGTAGGTAGTACTGCCTACTTTTCCCCCTAATCTACAAGGCAATCACAGAAGCATAGAGCAGGGCACACAATAAGGACTTTAAAAAAAAAGAAAAACGTCTAACAGCAAGAGAAACACAGCCATTTAAAGAACAACGTTAATAAGCAAGCACACGTGGCCCTGCATGAAGAGCTGGGGCTCTGCAATCAGGCAGACCTGGGCCCCAAGCTGGCGTGGTGCTGACCAACTTCAGGTCTTAAGCAAAGTACCCTACTCGTGGGAGCTTTAGTTTCCTCATTTACAAAAGAAAGTCAACACCACCCCCTCGGAGGGCTGTCCCAGGGATCCCTTGGGACGCTGTGGGGCAGGGCCAAGCAAGGTGCCTAACCCAGAGGAGGCCCAGAGTGAACGTATTCTCCTTCTTCTTGAGGAGGAGGTTCATGTTGCTTCTAGGAAATGCCTAACCCAGCACGCATTGGCAAGACAACTCATTAGCCACTCTTCTAGCTACTATCTTTTATAGTCAATAAACAACCTAGACTGTAAAAATCACATTTTCCTATGGAAGACATGTGCATTACCTCAGCAGCTATCCTAAAATCAAAGAAGGTTCTTCAGAGAAAGAACCTTCAAACTGTTCTCATTAAGCCCAACCTACCAAGTCTCACCCTGAAAGCTGAAGACAAAAAACCTACCATGTTAAGATTATCTTGGATGTAACGCAGTATTTCAGATGTCACTTTGTGTATTTCTGAGGGGAAAGTGTTTAACTACATTACTCCTTGATTGCATAACATTTAAAGAGAAACAAGACTCATCACTTAGTAGGGCTACTTTGAGTTAAGCCCTTCCCACAAAAGAATAAGCCACTATAAAGTTACATGCTATGCGGTATGTAAATTAAAAAGAAATCTATGAATACTTGCTCACAAGGTTTCAGTTTCCCAAATTCTCTCTCGATGCTGAGTACTCAATAATACCTGGTACCTCACTGGGGCTGCTGCTTTATATACGTGATCTCATTTGGTCATCATGACACAGCTTCAGCCGGGGGCCTCCTGGGACTGCCCAGGTTAAGTCACTTGTCAGAGATCACAGGGCAGCGTGAAGACAGCACAGAGTTTCTGAGACAGAATGTGAGCACCAGGATGAGAAGAGAGCTTCCTCTTCCTTACAGATGCACTGCCCAATAGGGCGGACTACCATCATTTAAACAACACCAACCCACACACTCAAACGTCAATGCTGAAAATGTAGCCAGACTGCAGCTTTTAAAATTACTTGTATCTCCTAATCTATAAGGCAGTGAGAGGCATACAGCACGGCACACAACAGTAAGAGGAATGCAAGTGATTGAAACATAATCCAAATGAACAGAAGTGTTACCTTCATCCTGGGCATGTTGTATAAACATACCAATAACCGAACTAATATTTTTCACAGCAGATGGAAACCCCTCCTTCAAACCCAATTGGCCCAAGCGACCTAGGAAAAAAACGTCAACCAAACTGTAAACAATCTTTGGTTAAATGTTGATTAACTTTCCATAAGAATTTAAAATTTACGTTTTCTTTTATATAACATTATGTACCTTAAGCTTAATGATCCTAAACTGAAGTTAAAGTGGGTACCCATTCTTAAGTAAAAACAGATTAAACAGTTAAGCATCAGGACTCAACAAAGCACCATTTGTCTCACAGGGGGTGACCAAAATGACTAGTCATCTCTTTTTTTATTCACACATACAGACGATATACAATGTGTTGCTTTCTTAGTTAAGTAAATGGAATGTAGAAGAATATTCAGTTTCAGCATGCGCAATGTGAAATGGCTAACTTCTATTAGGTTAACAGTCCAAACATAAGACTGCGATCCCACGAAACACACATTTTTGTTTTTTTTGGTGAGGAAGATCAGCCCTAGTTAACATCTGATGCCAATCCTCCTCTTTTTGCTGAGGAAGATTAGCCCTGGGCTAACATCCGTGCCCATCTTCCTCTACTTTATATGGGACACGGCCACAGCATGGCTCAACAAGAGGTGCGACGGTGCACACACAGGATCCAAACCTGCGAACTCTCGGGCCATCACAGTGGAGCGTGCGCACTTAACCACTATGCCACCGGGCTGGCCCCACTGAAACGTGCATTTTTGGTATATTTCTTTGCTATTATAATGTAGTCATGTGTCACTTACAGATGAGGATACGTTCTGAGAAACATTAGGTGGTTTTGTCCTTGTGTGAACATCATAAAGTGGACTTACACAAACCTAGATGGGTATAGCCTACTACATACCTAGGCTGTATGGTACTAACCTTACGGAACCACCATCAGATGTACGGTCCATTGTTGACCGAAACGTCTCCAGGGTGGTCCGCAGACCCCCTGGAGTCCTCAAGGTCAAAACTACTTCCACAACAATGCTAAGCAGTTATGTGCCCTCTTCCCAGTGTTGAGATGGGGACCGACAGTGCAAACCAATGGCCGATCAAGGACCCTCAAGGCAGTGACAACACGCTGCATGGGGGTCGTTCTTTTAGAAAAAATCCCATTTAAGAATGTCCTTGATGAGGCAGTCACAATTACTCTCATTAAATCCAGACCCTCCCACATACAGCTCTACAATCTTCTGTGGGTGGAGCAGGAGTGCACAGGAAGCACCCCCACTGCACGCCCAGGCACACTGGCCATCTCGAGGAAAAGCACTTGTGCAGCTATTCCAGCTGGGAAGGGACCAGGTGCTTTTTCCTTGAAACACTCACTTTTCATTGAAAGAATGACTGACAAACTATGACTATTCAGACTGAGGCAGATATTTGCTCAAAAACGAATAAAGTGAGCCTGTCACTGCAAGGAAATTTGTCATTGTTGTCAATGATAAATAAAATCTGAGCTTTTAAGCAAAATCATAATTTTAGAAAATCTTCCATCAGCCACCCTGAGCTTGACAGGCTTCAAATACTCAAGCCTTCTCTGATGAGATCAGTGATGATATTAATGTGTTTTCTTGAGACTGCTGACATATGGAAGATCTGTGCAAATCAGTATTTTCCCAGTGAGCAATGCATGTTACAAAATCACGAATGGGCAAAAGATCCCCTCCATGCGCAAGCTAGACTAACGGACTGTAGGGTAACAGAGCAGGAAAGTTAACTGGAAAGGTTTTACACTGCAGCCAGCGTTTAAGAAGGATGAATGTCCACGATTATCCGAAAGGGCTATACAATACTCCTCCTTTTATCCACTACATGTCTCTGTGAGACTGGATTTTCTTCATATACTTCATCCAAAACAACATATTGCAAGAGATTGAATGCAGAGCAGATCTGAGAAACCAGCTGTCTTCTATTAATCCACACAGTAAAGAGGTGTGCAACAAGACAATGCTATTCGTCTCACTGTTATTTTTTGTTTATTTTGGAGATATAGTTATTTTTCATTAAAAATGTCACTTATGTTAACATGAGTCTATTATTGTTAATTTTAAATGAATAACTAAATACTTTTAAAATTTCTCAGCTTTAATTTCTAATACATTAATAATTGCTAGATATAACCTGCAGTGACAACAGCTCTTTGGGGGTTCTCACTAGAGGAACTAAAGCCAACAGGATGTCACCACTCACCTGGTCCCCACTCATCTGGATGCTTCCTGTATCCAACGATCTTGTGGATACTAGCTTGCTTCAAGGCAGAACTATCCTCCCCTCCCCCAAGGCCAGGCTGTATCTTCTTTTGCTCCTTCTCTTACATAACACAGGAGGAGCGTTCAGGGACATACCTTGGATATGCTTTTACCCAAGTTCTTTCCCTGTGCTTTTATGACAACATTACCCTGTACGCTCATTGTTCAGTGTCCGTGTTCTCTCTCAACACTACAAACATCCCACAGGTTTATACATGAGTCCATCAGCCTCATCTCTATTTTGAATATGGAGAAACTGAGGCACAGGTCACTGAAGGAACTTTTATTACATCGTATCTCCTACAGGAACTAGCTTAGTGCAAGCTACATGCACCCTGAATGCTGTGATAGATAGCAGACATTCGGTAAATTCCTTCTGATCGATGAATACCTGGATAATTCCTAATCCAGGATGCAACTGGAAATCTGGATAATTCCTACACAGTTTTTCCCTGAGGTTGCAAAGTAATGCACTTCAGAGATCAGAAATTTCAAGTTACTGACCACTCTTAAAAATCTCCTTGCAATTAGATCAAGCTGCTGCTGCTAACTGCATGCCACCAGATCTGTCCTCTGAGACAATCTATCCAGTGTATTCTAAACACAACTAATAGCAGAGAAATGAACAAGGCATGTGCTTAACACAGCGATGCGATCATTCGGCCATGGGATGTGTGTGTTCCCAGGTAATATGTGACTGCACTATAATGGTTCCCTTTCTTCCAATTAAAAGTGCCTAATGAATTGGGTTTTAAAAGTTATTTAAATTAACAGAGCTGTCAGGGATAAAATAAGAGGAAATCATAAGTCTGAGGTAGATGGTTTGGGGAAAAAACTTAAATATATGATGACTTGATGAAAATGATGGACAAATTTGCTAAATTGATGGGAAGAAAAGCCCCCACATAGAAGGAATCTAAGTGAGTCCAGGGTGGTTTAGTCATATTAAAATACAAATAAGAAATGCTGAATTAATCTCAATGTCAAAGACAACACACTCCACTGCACCCTCAAGGTAGCATGAGGAGAGCTGGGGGCCTGAGGGAAGGTGATCGAGTCTACAGGGCAGAACTAAGACCAAGATAAAGTCACCCAGGGGTTTCACTCAGGATTTTAGATGCAAGTGTGCTAAAGAAAGGATGAGTTGAGACAATTCCAAAGAAACGCTGGAAGACCTAGCAAGAGAAAGGATACAAATCGACAAGTAAAAGTTACTTCAGGCGGACCTATAAAACATGCTGTAAGAAACAGTGTTATCCTAGCTTCTAGGCTCCAGGAAATACTAGGTGGGGCATTTCAGGATTTAATAAGCTATTTGGGGCAAAAGTGGTTTAGCTTATACTCCACAGAATCCAGCGGTAGGCAAACTTCTGCCCCAGCTCTGCTCCCTTCCCACTGAGTGACCTCAGACAAGGGCTTAACCTTCCAGGTCTCAACTCTGCCAAGAAATGAGCAAAGTGGAGCAGGTTCCATCACTCTTCCACGTTCCTATGAAGCGAGAGCAATTCAAACATTCCACAAAATGGTCTCTAATACATTATCATTAAGGGAGGTTAGAAGAAAGCCCATTCAATATTCATATAGGACCATTGGTTAATAGCAATGTTCACATCCCAATTTAACATTAGATAACACTGAATCATTTTGACAGAGAGCATGTTTTATTTCCCACGGAGTAAAAATCGAATTAATTAGGATTTTGCAAATTTGGAATTAAGAACAAAGACAATTCCGTTATTTTATGAATGATTAGGGTGTTACTTCAGCTAACATTATTAAATCATGGCCTGCAACTTATTTGTTAAATCCTTTAGTCAACGTCAGCTTCAGAAACTGCAAGAAGGTTCTCTAGGTTTCTTCTTGGAAACAGTTCAAACTTCAAATCCAACAACTGCGTGCAGGAGAGTCCATGCACATCCAGCCCTAACACCCTTTCTCTGAATTCTGCCAGGCCTAAAAAGCAGGCAGGCCTCACTTCTTTCAGCCCTTCCCGTCAGCCTTGCCCCAACACTATGCCCTCAGCACCCAACAAGTACTTTGCTCAGGGCCTCCAGCACCAACAGACAACCAGAAGGAGCAAAGCTACACCTGTCTTCTTGCTGCACCTTAGCTCAGCCTGCCCTGGTCCATCTGCAGAACTAAGCAGGATTCACCAGTCCTGACTCTCCTCTTATTTTTGACATTACACTTCCCTTCTAGTTATCCATCCTTGGAACCACATTTATCTACTGACATATTATCATTTTATTATACAGTATTGTTAATTATATTAATTATACGTCAATTATTCCCATAACATATATAATTGTATTATATATCATGCTTTACTATGTAAGTATACATATATTGCTCTAAATAATATATATTATTAAATGTTATAAACTATTTTCTCAAAAGCCAGAATTTTAAAGATTTAAAGAATAAACTAGCCTGAGTTTGACTAAACCTCAAAGTCAGATTTTCTCCCTACAATTATATATTCCTGTTTTTAGATAAACTATTAACATATTCTTCTGAATTCACATATGGGTTACTTTTTAAGGTATATATTTGAAAGCACTTATATAATCTTGTGCAGTTTTGTTTGGAGCCTGAGAAGTTGTATTTTTAAAAAAGCTTCTCAGGCAATTTGGACAAACAGCCAAATCTGATAAGTACAGATTCATAAAAGATGAGTGCAGGAGAGAATTAGATGTAAGGCAGATCCTCCACCACAGATGAACAGAGACTGCTTTCACACACTAGGACAGAGTCAACCACTAGAAATAAAGCCTGCCACAATCCTTTCCTCTCTTGTTACAATAATAAATACATAAACAGATAACCAATGCAGCAATAACAGCAAAAATTATCATATTTGACTTTAAAAAGCATTACATTCTTTTGAAAATTCCACAGATATTTCATTTAGGTCAACATACGTGATAATGTCTCTCCTAATTTTTTAAATTCTCAAAAAGATTTTGCAATTTAGAACAAATTAGTTCAAAGTATGAACATTCTTTCTGGAATCCATAAGAGAAGCTGGACTTAAACCAGAATTTCCAGAAATACAGATGCCCCCTGACTGCTGAAAATGCCATTGGTGGCCCTCTGTGTCCTTACTACTTCCTATTTGGAACAGAAATTGGGACTGAAATCGTTCTTCAGGGTATCTTGAACCGAGGAATTCAGCAAAATACGTTTTTGTGTGTGTGTGTGTGTGTGTGAGGAAGATCAGCCCTGAGCTAACATCCGTGCTAATCCTCCTCCTTTTTTTTCTTTTGCTGAGGAAGACCGGCTCTGCACTAACATCTACTGCCAATCCTTCTCCTTTTTTTCCCCAAAGCCCCAGCAGATAGTTGTATGTCATAGTTGCACATCCTTCTAGTTGCTGTATGTGGGACGCAGCCTCAGCACGGCCAGAGAAGTGGTGCCTTGGTGCGTGCCTGGGATCCGAACCCGGGCCGCCAGTAGCGGAGCACGCTCACTTAACCGCTAAGCCACGGGGCTGGCCCAGCAAAATACGTTTTGAGACAGTACCCTCTGAGCACAGTTATTCATTTCCAGTTCCGTGACTTTGTCTTGGCATATCTCTCTTCCAACTCCTACACAGTCTTCAGCAATCATTTGATTCTCACACACTCTTGTTTGGTCACTCCAAGTGTATTTTTGGTCATTTCCAGTGAAATTAGATGTCTACCTCGAAATCAGGTTGTTGTCTTCAGCCATTTTATATAGTTTCTTAGAACAATGTTCCTATGTTTGCATGTAAAGTATGCACAGAGCAAGAATACATATTTGGGGATGTAACAGCAAAATTAGCCAGAGACTATTTCCTACTGTGATCTATTTATAAGACTTACTTATATAACTTAAATATTCTCAAACCTTATCTCAAATGGTATTATCTTGAAGTTTTCATTAATTAAACTACAAAGATACTTAAAAGTCATGATAACTATCTTCAAGGATCTAAAGGGCCATAACACAGAGACCAGATCAACCCAGCTTTGGGTGCCCCAGGGGCACTGAATCCACATTGCAGATAGAGAGCGAGTTCAAATAAGGAGAGCCTTCTAGTAATTAATAGATCTCATCACTGATGATTCTGCAGAGCCTGGAGAGCAGCTTGTCAGAGATGAGGCAAAGAAGAAAAAATAAGTAAAAAAAAAAAATAAAGATTTGTGGGTAATAGGGAGGAGCAGAACTAAATGGCCATTGAGGTCCTCTTTAGATCTGAAGTTAAAAAGAAATTTATGTTTCATTTAAAACACTTTTAAACAACGATTTTAATTTCTGCATATTCAGCTTAGAGGAAAACAAAACTATTGTAGCTCCCAATTATGGAAGTGCATAAAGTGATCCAAGTATGAAAAGAATTGGGGTCCAAGGAGTGGGGAATATCCTTATTTCAGAAACCAAATGAGACTATAGTATAATTTATAGCAATTTATAAGTGTGAGCATGTGTGCATATTATCTGAGAAGAGCTTAATTATAAATAAAATGTACTAATGTGAAAAATCTTAATCTCCAACAAAGATGAACAAACATTAATTTATAAAGAAAGAGTACAAGTAAGGAGACTGAATTTCAAAAGTATCTACTCTGATGGTTGTAAAATCAGTCGTTATGGTGTGATTTCAGTCAACATATCTTATTGTATACTTATTCCCCCATCAAGATATCATCAATAATAAGGAAAAGTTTAATACAAGAGACAACTCACCAATCAGCCTCAGGACTGAAGCAATGATAACATCAGGAGTGTGTGCGATGTTTGCATGTCCCTTTCTGTACTTTATCCACTTATCCATGACAGGCCACAGCTCCTTACTGCAAAACAACAACATATATACATGTATACCTATATGAAAATACACATGCTCATCATCGCTCAAATGTTAAGAATTGATCTTAAAAATGGTCCATAAGAGAGAGACTATTAGTGAAGAAGAGTAACCCCTAAGGACGTAACTTTCCAAGTTAAAATGAGAACAGACATTGGACGTTCACATCTTCTCCAACTATTTAGGATATTCACATCTTGTCCACACTGGCTTAACAGAGGCTACAAATAGCCATGCTTGCATCTTTAGTCTTTGTTTTCACCCTTTTTACAAGGATCTGCAGAGAGACACTGAATGAGTAATGTCCCAAAGCCACAGAACTGGAAGTGGTGGAGTGTGGATTTCTACTTGGACCTTCCAGATGTGAACGCAGCACCTGTATTCTAGAAGCCTACAGTCTCTTTGGGGGGAACAAAGACAAATAGGCCACATTTTGCAAAGAGAACTAAACCAGAGGAAATAATCAAACCGCACTTCAGCTGGATTAAAGACACTTTCTACTGACTGAAAACAGTGCCAATTCCGCTTTACTTTCTCTTCTTTCAACAATATATTTACTTCTTACATGATATTTATAACAGAAAATTTAAATACAGATAAACAAAAGAAAACGGTAAGTTAAAAGCGCCCCAGATAATACATTCTCAGGTACCATCCCTCTTCTCTCCTTCCACATACTTCTATGTATGCATGCCAGCAAAAACACGGCCAAAGAGACCACAGTGCTCAGGAACCAGGGTCTGGAGTTGCTCAGGCAGAGAGCCTGATATTGGACACTCTGTCCTCACCACCAGCAGGGGAACCTTGGACAAAGCACCCTGACTGATGCCATCCCCGGTGGTCTCATCCGTCACTGGGGACAGAAGGGCTCCTGCCTTCTGGGCTCCCATGAAGAGTCAAGAAAATGAGGCCCACAGTGGGCACTCAAACACCTTTACAGAGACAGCACTGGAGAGACTGTTCTGTCACTTTCTTATTTAGTAATAAGCTGTGAAATATTTTCCATGTCAATACACAAAAACTCATTTATAGCTATTATTTTAATATTGCTGTGTCTCATTATATAGATGGACCATAACTCAATTCCCTATTGTCTGACAGTTAGATGTATAATCTTTCCCTGGTGTTAAGGAGGAAAAAAAAGAAAGAACAAATTCTCATTGAATATATTCCTCAAGTATCTAAAAGATATGGGCTATCCACCCTTTGGTGAATCCTTTTTAATGTCATAAACTCCTTTAAACCAGTCTCTCTCAATTAGGGTTCCAAGAAAATTAAGATCTACAGAAAAACTATTTGAGTGACTATTTTCTTCATTCTCCCAAAGACTGTACATAGCTAGTGCCAGAACTCTTGATGGAGAGAGAAAAGTGAATTCATTACATAAAATAGATGCCTGAGACTATCAGGCTTAGTTCTCTCCAGAAACCCCAGGAGAGAAAAGCTGCTAACCTGGAATCTGGACTACTTCTGTTCATGTGGGTTTTCCCAGAGTTTTGTAAGTTAAAAAACGATCATTACACTTCATTCTACACGTACTCCTTGAGCACCTCCCTTGTGAGGGCACTGCTCTACAAACTGAGGATGTGTCAGTGAACCCAAATCCCTCCTTCCTGAGATTCATTTCTCCTTGGGAGAGAGACAGTAATAAAAGAATATAAGGAAAAGTAGGGACAGGTACCACAAAAAGATAAAGCAAGGGATGTCACAGTGATACAAGTATTTTAAGGGCAGTTTTATTAACTTTTATGCAAATCAAAACGTCATTTGCAAATGGTTTCAGTTGCCTTAAAACAGCAAAAATGATTCAAACCACAATTGAGCAATCATTCAAAGACTATCTCACAATTTAAATAAGCCAACTCTGTTTTAAGTCAGCAAAACAGCCCTGTACCTTATGATGTGATCATGTGTCCAGACCCACTTCTGATGGCAGCAGAGCAGATCAATGGCGAGTACATACTCCCAAGTGTTTTCACTTAGATCTTCACCAAATTGTTCACTGGACTGAAATTCTGTGTTTGGACATAACTGTATGGTCAAAAGCAGCTTAGAAACCATGAAGCCAACATCTATAGGAGCATTCTAGCAAATGAAAAAAGGAAAAACATAATAAAATTTAGGGTCTCCAATATAACACATCGTATGTTAGTAATCTCAAAGAGTGTAACATGCATCAGACGAATAATCATTAATTTTCAAAGACATTATCTTAGTCATAATACTAGTCATAAAATGATGATAGAATGGTGGTTAATAGGCCAGATAACAAAGCTCCAGGCAGGATGCAAAATCCAGTCAATCAGAAAAGAGATTAGCTGGAATCCAGATAGAAATGCAAATTTTCATTAACTCAAATCAGAGAATTAAAGTTACAAAGCAAGTTATACTAAAAAAAATTTAAACCTTTAAAAATTATTTAAATTCTGTCATTTCTCTGATCCTAGATATCAGTCTGCTCTATCTAGAAATTCTTAAAATTGAATCAGACAGTATTAGACTCTTCTGTTGGGCTTCTTTCACACCAGTGCATGTTTTTGGATATTTATCTACCTTATTGCATGTAATAGTAGTTTGAACACTCCATTTTATCACTGAGTAGTAATCCATTATATGGATACACCATAGTTTGATTCACCTATTGAAACACATCTGGGTTATTTCCAGCTTTAGGCTATACTTAATAATGCTGGCATGATTAATTATAATTAATAAAATTAATAAGACTTGTACATTTATGTAGTAGTCTTTTTTTTTTTTTTTGAGATTTTGTTTGTTTATTTATTTTTCCCCCTAAAGCCCCAGTAGATAGTTGTATGTCACAGCTGCACATCCTTCTAGTTGCTCCACGTGGGACATGGTCCCAGCACGGCCGGAGAAGCGGTGCGTCGGTGCGCGCCCGGGATCCGAACCCGGGCCGCCAGCATCGGAGCGTGCGCACTCAACCACCAAGCCACGGGGCCGGCCTCTATGTAGTAGTCTTTGTGTGGACATAAATTTGACTTCTCTTGGATAAATACCTAGGAGTGGTTCTATAATTTTCTTTCTTTCTTGTATTATTTTTTTATTGGGTTTGTTATTAAAAGTGAACAGGGGGGCCAGCTCCGTGGTGTAGTGGTTAAGTTTGGCGTGCTTTGATGGACCAGGGTTTAGGGGTTCGGATCCTGGATGCGGACCTACCCCACTTGTCAGCCATGCTGTGGTGGCGTCCTACATACAAAACAGAGGAAAACTGGCACACGTTAGCTCACGGCTAATCTTCCTCAAGCCAAAAAAAAAAAAAAAAAATCAAACGGAGGTTTCAATCTTTTCTTATACCTGAAAAAGACTGGAATTACCTGGTTCTTTAAAGATTAGATAAAATTCTGGTGAAACCTATACGTACTTTTTGTATAGCAAATTTTTAATCATCTTTTCAACCTCTTTTATGATAATTGAAATCAACTAGTTTATTCAAGTGTTCCACCCCTAAAACCAATCTTGATCATTTTTATTTTGCTAAGAAATCATCCTAGGTTTCCAAATCTATTGCTACAGAGTTGCAGGTAGTCATCTTCTCATTCTTTATTCTTTATCTATTAGATACGACTTCTCATTCTGAAACCTTGAATATTTTTGCTTTTCCATTTTTTCATTAATCTGAATTATCTGTTTTGCTAGTATTTTTTAAAGGCAATGTTATTTTCTGTCTTTTTTTAATTCTCTACTTCATTATTACTACCTTTTAAATTATATTCCTTTTTCCTAGATTCCTTCTCACATTAATTTTTAAGATGATTATCAGCCAATTTTAGTATTTAATAACAAAGACATTTAAACTATTTAATGAGTATAAGTTTCCCAAAAACTAGAGATCTTTGGTGTGAAGGGTTTTCCTTTTCAATGACTTTTAAAAGATTGTGATGTTACTTTTGAGTTTCTATTTGTTCCACGACTGTGTATCTCAATCTCCAAGAAATTTTTAAGGAATTTTCAAATTATTTATGTCTAATTTTATTGAATTATTACCAGAGAATTTTGAGGGTAGAATCTTTACTTCTTAAAAATTAAGCTTTTCGTGTGGCCAAATTCATGACCAGTTTTTGTAAGTGTGCCATAGACATAAGAAAAAAATAAATATTCTTCATTCAAGTTTACTTGCTATATTATTGAGTTCTGCTATGTCTTTATTTTTGTCTATCAGATCTGTTGAATTCTGTAAGAGAGAATTTGTAAGTCTTGCACTATACAATTATGTGTCACTTAATGATGGGATACGTTCTGAAAAATGTGTCCTTAGGCAATTTCGTTGTTGTGCAAACATCACAGAGTGTACTTACACAAACCCAAATGGTATAGCCTGCTCCACACCTAGGCTATATGGTACCTCTCTGAGTACCTATTGTAGAAGCAAATAATTGTGGCTATATGTCACCTCTCTGAGTACCTATTGTAGAAGCAAATAATTTACATCTCCTCCGAGCCCTCTACACATAAATACACACATATGGATTTCATCAGTCATAAATTAGCACACAAAATAAAGTTTGTTAAATTAACACAATATATAGGTCTACAATTCTTCCCAGAATGTCTGATGCGTACCTAATGAACAAAACGCAAAAGCTTAGGCTAAAATGGCATTTTAAAAGATCTAATATGAAGTATAATATCTCTAAAATAACTATGAACTAATACAAAACTAAATACAAAATCAAATAACATTTATGGAAGATCTACAAGCATGGTATTACAAGAAATAAAAAAAAACCTCACCTTTTCCCAATTGAGAAAAGCTCTCAAACAGTTCAGAACCTCTCCTTTAGCACGCTGCCTGGCAACTAACTGCATGGCTTTATTAATCACCGATTGAGAGATAAACACATCATGCCACATATTTGCAATGAACAAAGTCAATTTTTCAGACTCTGGAAAGTCTATAAGAAAGAAAACAAGATAATAAACCTTTATGTCTGATCAAGTGAATAAATTACAAACTAAGAAGAAATTTCAGTAATTTCACTTGTGCCTTGCGAGGCCTCGTACAGCTGCGGTGAGATGGCCCAGACGAAGCTCTGGCCTCAGTTATTTCAAATCTGCTTCTCTTCCCCCACCTTTGGAAAACTTCCTTTAATTAGATTTGAAACATAATATGTGAGTATACCATTGTACATAATGAGCAGTAAACTCCAAAACACTAAAAGAAGGCAAACATCCTCTCTCCAGACTGCCCCAATACCAGAAACCTCCCATTTGGTAAGTGTCATTACAGGCCATTTTTTATGAATTTACAAGATTACATCTTACTTGCAGAACATGTAAAGCTTTTGATTTGAAGAGATATTTTTTATTTATTTATTTATTTTTTTGTGAGGAAGATCAGCCCTGAGCTAACATCTGTCAATCCTGCTCTTTTTTTGCTGAGGAAGACTGGCCCTGGGCTAACATCCATGCCCATCTTCCTCCACTTTATATGGGACGCTGCCACAACATGGCTTGACAAGCGGTGCGTCGGTGTGCGCCCGGGATCCAAACCGGCGAACCCCAGGCCACCGCAGCAGAGCTCGCGCACTTAACCGCCTGTGCCACCGGGCTGGTCCCTGAAGAGATATTTTTTATAAATTAAGGATGATAATCCTTTTGTTATAAATACTTTCTCCCACACTGTTGCATCTCTTTTGATTGTTTAATCAACTTAATCATGGTAGAGTTTACATAACAATAAAATACTCTTTGTAAGCAGACAGTTTGATGAACTCTGACAAATGAATACATCCATGTAACCCCCACCACAATCAATATAGAACATGCCCATCATCCCAAAAGCTCCCATGGTCTGAGTCTTTCCAGTGAATCACTTCACCCCAGATACAGACAACCCTGATCTGCTTACTGTCACTTTAGTGTGCCTTTTCTCAAATATTGTGAATGGATTCGTATGGTATGTACTCTTTTCTGTCTGGCTTCCTCACTCAGCATGTCTTTGCGATTCATCCATGCTGCTGCATGCACCAGTAGTCCATTCCTTTGTGTGGCCAAGTAGTGTTCAATTGCTTGATATATCATACTTGTTTTTCAATCACCTGCTGATGGACATTTGGTTCCAGTTAAGAGCTATTATGAATTAAGATGCTATGAATATCTGTGTACTAGTCTACGTGAGGATATGTTTCTATTTCTATCAGATAAGTACCTCTGGGTCATATGATAAATGAATGTTTTAATTTTATGAGAAACTGCCAAAGTGTTTTCCAATGTGGTTGTACCAGTTGACATGAAGATTTTTATCCTGTTTGGTGTGAAGCCACATCTTTCTAGTTTTCTCTGTTCTGGTTTATCTAATATTGCAATGTGTTTAAAGAGTGGGTAACTCAAAGCATAAACTCACTGTGCTATTTTGATCTGTTATTTTTAAAATCTCATGTTTATCTGGTAATGCCTCCTCCTATCTCAGGATTTCTTCACATGTTGTTCCCTCTGCCTCAAATTCTCTCCCTCACTTTTCTCTTATGTATTCTTCTGCATCTTCACATCTCAAGTTCAAAAGTCACTTTGACAAGGAAAGCTTTCCTGACCCCTCAGACTCTCTCAAATCCACGTTCCTCACCAAAATTCATTCATTCAACAGACACTTAATGATTGAGTACAAGGCATTTTTCTGGGGTGGGGATACAGTAGGAATAAGACAGTAACATTCCTGTCCTTACAGAGTATGCAACCTAGCGGAGGA
The DNA here is from genome assembly GCF_020826845.1 of Diceros bicornis minor. Classification (NCBI taxonomy): domain Eukaryota; kingdom Metazoa; phylum Chordata; class Mammalia; order Perissodactyla; family Rhinocerotidae; genus Diceros; species Diceros bicornis. The sequence continues at coordinate 57,866,535 of NC_080759.1, forward strand.
GAGAGACAACAAACAAAAAGATTACGAATGTAATTAAAAAAAAAGGGGAGGAGGGATATAGAATGACTGAGGGAGTACGGGGGGTAACAGAGTGAGCCATAACAAGGTTGAGGGAAAAGGTTCCTGAGAGAAGCCTGTAACACAGGGGCCTGAGGTGAGAACGGGCTGGCCATGTCTGAGGAAGAACCAGAAATCTAGCATGTGCTGAGCAGAATCCGAGTCTCTCTCCTTTCTACAGCCCACCACTGAATAAACCCGATGTGTGCTTGTGTAATGTTACCATCGTGTAGTGGCCCCACTGGATGGCCGTATCCGCCTGGTTTCAGTCACCATCGAAGCCTTAACACTTAGCATGCAGTTGTAACTATGTGTTGAATAAATCGGTGACTGAAAGAGTAAATAAAGAAATGAAGAGCGCAACTGAAACAGAGAAGCGTCATTCACAACTCTAAAAGTGATGAATATATTCAATTATCCTGATTTATAAGCCCCATAAACATTATGATGATAAAAGATTATAAATATTTGCAATCCAGATAACTTTCTGATATAATATTAAATTGCATTTGTATACCATTTTACCTTTTTTATTTTATTCTTTTTTTTTGTGAGGAAGTTCAGCCCTGAGCTAACATCCATGTCAATTCTCCTCTTTTTGCTGAGGAAGACTGGCCCTGGGCTAACACCCGTGCCCATCTTCCTCTACTTTATATGGGACGCCGTCACAGCATGGCCTGACAAGCGGTGCGTTGGTGCGCACCTGGGATCTGAACCCGGGCTGCCAGCAGCAGAGCGCGTGCACTTAACCACTATGCCACGGGGCCGGCCCCTCCATTTTACCATTTTAAAATGTTTCCACTGATGATCTGATATGATGAAGAACGACTCCTAATCTGATCCCTTGGAAGAGCCTGACGAAGTGGCAGTAAAGGGAAGAGAATCCAAGGAAGGCACGGTCCCACCTCCCCCAGTTCTCTCTGATACTCCTCTTTGCATGAGCTTATGAACCCATCTTACAGCTTCTGCCCTTTCCAGCTAGTGCCACAGCAGTGTGGTTTGTCGCTGCCTTTAAAATCATTCCCTTCTCTGGTGCCAACTATACCTGATTCTAAAGTAGCTGCACAGGGAATAAACACATACGTGGGTGAGCAAGACCCTAGCATATCCAAGTGCAAATGCACGTGCCAGCCTAAGTGAGTTTTAAGTCAGACTCTCCTACTGAAAACCAGGCACACCTAGGTACAGCTAAGGCTATTCACGCCCTCCCGTAAATGCACAAACATAACACTATTTTAAAAGATACACAGCAATTGCTTAGCTGAAAAATACAGATCTAAGTATAAGGAGGTAAAAAAGCAATAACATATTTTCAACACAAAAATGCCACCATCTAAGCATACCTTCCTTAAGCAGGCTGTAGCAAAACAAGCGAGCTCTTTCCAAGTCTCCGAGCTGCCGACAGACACCCACATACACTCTGCAGAGGGCATGAATGTAACTGTGCTCCAGAGATGTCTTCTGAACTTTCAGTTCTGAGAGAACCGAGTGAAGCAAGCACTCTGCTAAATGCTGGATTGGAAAAAAATGAAAAGGCAATGTACAACAATATTTATCTTTAGCCTACTAAAAAATAGCTAAAAGCTACAAAATTAAGTATCAATTGGAAAAATAAAACGAGTGCTCCATCCCATCAGAAGGCAGAGGACCACTGTAACCATGGTGATGAGCTCAGCAGGGAACCATGAGGCTCTGGGAGATGAGAAATCCCACACCTGTCAGCTATCTGTGGTCAGCGGTGCTGCAGGTACCAGATGGCAAGTCTGAACATGCCTGGTCGCCTATTGTCACTACCACCATGCCAATAAATGATAATTTCTTGGTTTTGCTATGATAATCGGTGGGTGTGAGAGTGTGTATATGAAACCCATTCTAATTCTACTCCCATTCTCCTTTTCTAAACTCCAATGTACTCTCCACACATTTATACTGGTTAGGTCTTAAAATACTGGGTAATGTTTTTCTTACTCTACAAGAGGAGCATTAAATAATTTGATACATTCATTCATTTGAAAATAAACATCTTTTCAAAGTTCCATGTACTGCTCTTTATGCTTTCTGAAGGTAAGCGATCTAAGAAAAGTAAATATTTATACCATTATGGCTCCAAGGATGTGCAGATAACCAATAAAGTATGATCCATCGAGCACTGGAAATCATCTACACAAAGTATCAACATGGACATTGAGAAAACATAAACCTATAAAAGCCCTAATAAACCATGTATGTAAACCTGCACAACCCGCCGCCTCCTTTCCCCCATCTTGAAACTAAGTATCTGTTCTCCTTTGATTTGTGACATACATTGACAAGGGAGAGGCGAAACCCACATGAAAGACTCTCAAACTCTCAAAACACTTAAATGTGTATATAATACCATTCACAGAAAAGGCTCTATTACGTGATAATAATTTGATGCTTTGAAGCAAATCATTTTGAGCTTTTAACATGCCAGAATCAATGGGAAATGTGCAATTTTAGTCCTGAGAGATACTTTTCTTTCCTTAAAATTTTAAGTTACTTGATGAATACAAATTATCAAATTGCCAGTGTCTTACCACATCTCAAATGCATAAGATGCTGGCTAGAAATAAAGTGTAGGTTATAATGTTTATATGGATAACTGTCAATCTCTGAAACAAAACTTCCATTTAGGGTCATCCACCTTTCTGCTGACAGACAGCCTGTCCTGAAGGACATGCAATTCTTAGTGCACTTAGAGAAAAGTAGCCACATACCTTCTTTGTTGTGCTAAATTCATAAACAACTTCTTTCTCTTGATCTCTCATTACAGGCTTTTTGGAGATATTTCCCACATATACGTGACTACGAATGACGGGTAAAAGATCAAAAGATGACTCTGAGATCTTCTTCAGTGCAACAGCTATGGCTTTATCGTGGGACTCCACAGTGTCTTTGGCGTTTACAGGCAACTGTGAAACTGTGTTTACAGTCGGAACAGAACTTCTTTCCTGCTGTGTCGTTACAACTTCAGCTGGAGGGAGATTCCTGTGGAGGGTCCTGTTGACTCCTTTTGTGGGGGTGCTCCCGGTTTCTGGTTTTGGGGACCCGCTGTCCAGGCGCAATCTTTTAGCACTCCTCAACGTAGACACTGACAACGTCCTTTTCCCACTTGAATCCTGTTGAGCCCCTGAATCTCTTGACTTCTCTTGGTTACAGTCACCACCAGAGTTGCTACCTGTTTTAACAAAGGCGGTTGATGTTGACGTGATTGTTTTGAATCCTGTTATAGCGCTGACAGGCCCTGGTAAATGCTTACAGTCAGCAGGCCGACTTCGAGTAAGCTGAATATTCCCTTTGAGGATGTTGAGGGTGCGGGCCCTGGCAGATAACTCTGGGTACATGGTGTCAAGGATTTTAACGGAATTCTCCTGGGGCCCTGCCACAGCAGTATGGGTTGATGCAAAGGGGGGGAGGCGGCCAGGCACGGGAAGCGCATGCTTTGGGGTTGCAGCACAAAACTGCAAAGGAGATGACAATATCCTCTCACCTGCTGGTGCAGCGGACGGGGACGGAGATGTGCACGGAAGAGAGGAGCGCCCCGGATCTTCTGGTAAAGGCGACATCATAGGAGGCACTGGGATTTCACACAACGGAGAGATCTGGCCAACAGGAGAGGTGGGTGAGGAGGGACTGGAACTTGATATCAGAGGAGAAACTGGTTGTGAAGTCCTTGGAGGCGTAGCTATCAAAGGAGCAAGCAAGGGGGGCAGAGGAGGCCCCACCTCCTGCCGTATCTTACTCAGCGTGTCAGCAGAACAATCTGTAGGAGTAGATGTGTCAGCGTTGGCTAGAATGGTCTGAGTTTGATTTCTCTGCGTTTTTGCGTTACCTCTTTCCCCTGAAAATGACTGAGAAACTTCACTCTGATTTGTTTCAACTCGGCTAGATGCTAAAGTCTTTACCAGTTTGTTTGATTGATCCTTGTTTGAAACCTTTGATCGATTCTTATATTTGCCAAATGGCTCTAGCTTCGAGTTATAGTAAGTGTGATCAGATGCAACAATCGGAGACTCAAAGTTTTGATCATATATTTGAGAACTAATCCTCACGCTAGGTTTAACAGGTCTATTTCGTAAACGACTTTTATCAAAGTTGGTACTCTGACCACTGCTTGAAATGTCCTCTTGGGTACACGCAAGGTTACTGCCACACTGGGGCTCCTCAAATGGAGGGCCAGGGTGACTGGTCTCTGGGGACTTCTCCAAAGAAGTAACTGAAATGCAACCAGCTCCCTGCCCTCCTCCACCCGGGGAAACAGGCACGTCTCCTGGAGCACCACACAGTATAACCTGGTCCACGTTTGGCATGAGAGCTACCCCATTTATGATGGTCCAGTTGTCTCCATTCTCAATGACTAGCTTTTGATCCTTATTTATCAGCACATTTATAACTTCGGAGGTCACTGTAGCTATCTGACACTGAAACGTCGCTTCCGCCTCACAATCAGCACTGTGTGTGGCTGTCTGTCCTGCCCCTGAGTCGGAGCAGCAGGGCGAGGGCTCTGCTGGTTCCGACATGCCCTCTTCCCCACTGTCCATCGGCTTGCTCGCATCCAAGTTACCCTCAGGTCTGCCTTCAGTGTTTTCATTATTGGATCTACCACTAGAGGGGGAACTGCCCTGGGCGTCCAAGCAGGCTGCTGGTGGGGGTGCATCTGAAGCAGCCGATGAGGAGCCAGCTGTTTCCTGAGGTGGGACTTGTTCTTTTACATCTTCCCTTGTCATGCTGTCATGGACATCTAAGAGCAGTAAATTACCAGCATCTTCTCCATTGGAGTCATCATGGTTGGTCTGAAGTTCCTGTCCAATCTTGGTGAGCACCTCAGACAGGGTTTCCAAAGAACACTGCGTGAGCTGACTCGTGTCCCTTAAAGGACAATCATCTTCCTCTGATTCCATCCACTCTTCGGAGGTTTCCAGTGTTTCTTCTTCACAGAGTAGCTTTCTGTACTTTTCTCCTAATATTTCACTTTGCCTTAAGTCTTTGTTCTTGTCTTTATTTAGGGTTCCTTTGCTAGAACATTCTGAAACAGAGTCCCCTGAACTATAATCTCTTAACTGACAACTTTCAAGAAACATAACGACCTCTGATGTGGAAAGTGTGTCTATCTCAGAAAAAGTACTAATGTTAAAATCCTGCAGAGCCGAGGTCAGATACCCCACCTCTATGGAAGGTCTGGTCTCAGCCGCACCAGCATCCACAGCTCCTGCATCTTTTCCAGAGGCATCCGCAGCGCCTTGCTGTCCATTCCCCATCACAGCTTCAGGCTCATTTTCGCCCTCACTGCAGCTAGGTGCCTCACTCTCCTCTACCTCAGTGTCGCCACCCGCTGCCTCCCGAATGCCCGTGTAACAATACAGATTACCAGGAAGGCTACTCTGGGGGACAGCACGTGTCTCTTCATCTTTTCTGCCAGTCACTGATGAAAAAGCAGGCCCCGTGGTGCCCGAAACTTCAGAAGCACTGCCAGGAGTTTGAGATGGCAGCTCCAGAGGCTCCTTTGGGCTTTGCTGTGCACTAGGAGAGTCCTCTGAAATGGCCAGGGCCTCACCACCAGATCCGACTGTGTCGCCACAGGACATTTCCTCAACAGGAAAACCTCCTGACACTGGCACTTCTGTGCCTGGAAGAAGTTTATCCGCATTGACCCCAGTCAAGGCCGGATTTGTGGCATGAAGACAGGGACCCTTCTGGACCTCATCGTGCACTGCAGCTTCTGTCACAACTTCTCGGTTTTGGATCGGGACGTTGTCAGAAGAGAAAGATAATTTACCGTTTGTGGAACAAGAATCTTCTACTGGTAAAGAACCACTTGGAGAATCAAAATCCAATTTTCTCCAAGAGGTGGGAACCTCTGGTGAAGCCCTTTTTGCAGCAGCCACCTCTTTGGTTTTCCATGTTGTGTCCTCTCTTTCCCCACCACATCTTCCTATAGATGACTCGTGACCTGTCCCATTATCCATATTTTCTGTAGCTAAGGCAGGCTCATTCCTATGTGGTCTCAAGTGTCCCGATCTAGCACTTGTCACCGTTTCAGGTCTGGCCTGCTTGGTGATAACTGACACTTGGTTAGGTAACAATGACGCAGCAGCCTTGAGTTCCACAGCGTTATTACTTCCTCCAGCAAGTTCAGGCGTGGATGTGGATCCTCTGTTTTCTAAGGACAGCGTTGCCTGTTGTAACTGATAGTTGGCCTTTTGTTCATGTTCTGATTTAGCTCTCAGCCTTTCTTCGCCACCTCTCCTTAACAGATCACTATGGTGCCATGACGTGCTTTTAACAAAACCAAAACCACTCTTGATCAAGCCAGACCGAGACTCCACTAATGATGTGAAATCTGACTGACTTAGGGTGAGCTCAATTCTTGGATCTTGACTTGCACATTGTCCATCTTTTGTAGCTTTCATAAATATTGACTGAGGAAGTGAACAGACTTTGGTGATGCCTTTTACAATTTTTGTACATTCTACCTCACTGCCACTCTGACTGTTAAAATTAGATGCTCCCGATATAGGGCTCAAAGCACGGAAGCTACTCTCCAGATCTTTTTCTCCTGTAGAACACTCCGGTGGCTCAGACTGCAGATATAACCTGTGTAAAGTTTTAGCTTGCAACTTTTGTTCTGAATGCAGTTCAGCTGGGATGACTTTAGTAGGAACACGTGTATGATTACCATACTCAAACCCAGAGGAAGACTGGGGATTACTGCAGACAGACAAGGCTTCTGAGGTAGACGAGGAAGAAAGCTGGGCTTCAACATCAAGCCCTGGTCCCTCCATTGCGTGACCTGCATCATCTTCTGATTCAGGTGATTCTCCTGAAATGAACCCTTGCATATTGTCTCTTTCCTTTTCCGATCCTCCAGACAGTCCCTGAAAATGGTCAGAAACTGATACGTGACCTAACTCAGAAGTGGCTTCATTAGCTAGTGTGCACCTAGTAAAGTCTGATGTGGGTGATCCTACCACTGTGGATGACGGGGGTCTTCCTTCGTGTTCCATGAGCTCATTTAAGGGCATCTTGACGAGGGGAGAGCGGCACGCGGCTGGCGTCGTGGGGGCCGCCCCCCTCTCCTGCGCCAGGCTGCCAGACAACTTCCCAACACTCACACTCCTGCTGGGCTTGCCAAGTGTGCTCTCAGTCTGCACTGGCTTACCCACCTCCCTAACCTCTCTCTGGCTTTTTGCCTCATCTAAAATGCCTCTTTTTCTATCATTCATGAATTCAGATGCCACCGCCCAGTGTTTCTCATGAGCGAAGGAGTATGTGGCTGAAGGTTCTCTCAGTGTTGCTCTAACTGTCCCGAACCCAACAGCCGTCACTTCATTCACTTCAAATGTGCTTAGAGTTTGGGTGGCTTCATGTGACTTGAGCGTCTCCTCCCGGGTACCACTTTCTTCAGTTTTCCTAGGTGAGCCAAAACAACCCTGTGATTCAGGTGTTTCATCTTCTGACACAGACTTGGCAGAATTTCTATGCTGGGCCGAGTCATTATCACTGGAATCTGTATACTCTCCAAAGTAGGTTTCCTTAAAAATAAATGAGTTATACTAGTTAGTTAATTAAACACTAATTCAACCAACTAAACATAACTATCAATTAAATGCATTGGGAAAAAAAAAAAAACTTGCTTTCTGAAGAATCCTTTAAAACACATCTGAGAAAAGGGTAGTTTCTTTGTAATTTCTATTAATGGGTGAGTCTCAACTACAATGTTAGGGGTACAACATTTTGTCGCCCTTTCCTTAAAGACGCCCATCTCTCCCCAGAGTTCCCTCACTAGGCTGCTTCTCCCATAACAGAGATCCTTCCAAGTTCTCCTCCACACACATTTTGGGGTAAGGTTTGGTCTCCTAACTTCTAAACATTCCTACTTCTCAACTCTTACTTCCCCATTTTCTGGTAAAGGGTTCCGACTCGAGATGCACAACCCTCTCTTTCCCTCTACCTCCAAGTCACTCCTCCACGTGTGTCTGACTCCAGCACGGGAGGCGCCTGCTCCACACCAAGCCTGGCCATCCCTCCAGCTGACATCTTGTAGACAGATTTTGCCACACATTTCCTCACGCCTCATGCCGCATCTTGGATGTTATCAACCAGACCTGTTTCCCCCCTTCAACAGCTTATGCACCGACGACTCTCCCTCCTGCACAGTCCTGTTCTCCATATCTGCTCCAGATACCCTGTGTGACCCCCAACCAGCCCCCACCTGTCTGTGTTAACTGCCCCTATCATGTGGCCCACCAGGCAGGCTAACTCATCAACTGCCTTACCTCCCCGTTGTGTAAGGGAAATGGTGGACTGGTAAAGAGCAACAACTGCTGACATAAACTTACTCCTACTATAAAAATTCTTTCCTCCCTTGAACTCTAGAGTACCATCATCTCCTGGTTGTCTCCACCGCCCTAACACTTGTTTTCAACTTCCTTTCCTCTTCCTCCTCTTCTACCTCATCATGTATGGATTTGATAGTTCCCCAGGATCCTGTCTGGGACCCCATCCTCTTCCGCACACTCTTACTGAATTACATGACACAGTCCCAGGGTTTCTGCTGCACCCCAATTCTGATGCGTCCTAAACACGTGTGTCCCACCACAGCCTCCCTCCAAGAACATGCCCGTGGATCTAAAATGCATACTGCATATATCCCCTTAGAAACCTCATGCACACCTCATATCTGACATTTTACACATTATCTTCCCACCCACTAAGGTTTCTTCTTACATTTGTTATTTTCCACCACCCTTGCCTCCTCTACGTCCCCTAACAACCACACTGAACACCTCACCAAACGCTGCTTACTCGACCTCATAATGCCTTTCAAACCTCCCCACCTCTTTAACCCCAACGCTACTGCTGGGTTCCGCTGTCACGAATTAAGGAAACTGCTGATAAATAAGTTCCCTGTCTATGGTTTTGCCTCTTTCCTGACTATCCTCAGGCCCTATCTATTCATACTGTGACTAAACTAAAACTTTCAAAAGAAAATCTATCCTTGGGTCCACATTTTTGGATCCATCAAGGATTGCCCACTGCATTCAGGATAAAATGGAAAGTCCTTAAGACACACAGGGTCCTTGTGGACCTGTTCTGTGTGAATGTTCCCAAGCATCAAGTTCACCCTCAGCTCTGTACCTCTGTATAAACAGCTTCTCCACCTCCAACACCCCCCTCCTCTTTAACACTCGGCTGGGATCCTATCTTTCTGCAGCATTTCCTACCCTCCCTCTCCGCCTGGCCTCCACTCAGGACCAGCTCCCCTCTAGATCCTCTCCACAGGATGTGTTTCCCAGCACTGTGGTGCTCTACCACAGCTGTGTCATCACCTGCCCCCTTACGGTCCCACCAACACACAAGAAGATACAACCAAGCAGCAACCACAGCCTATGCTACCTGAGTTCCCGGTGCCCAGCACCATGTCTGGAACATAACAGACATGCAAGATGTTTCCTGAATGAAGGAAGTGACTTAAAGGAGTCAGTTATCTGCTCCTGAAGCCAAAATTTGCTTCATCGAAACTAACTTCCTAAGAAATTAAAATTACAATAAACCATTCTGCAAACACATAAAAAGATGAATTCCTCAACTGAAAGTGGGGAATTCAACAACATAGGTTAATGGACATGCATGCTATCCACATGGATTTCCCCATCTCTAGAAAACTCCATTCCTACAAATATGTTTTCAATTCGTTCATTTCATATCTGTTATGGGCCAGGCACCAGAGATAAGAACAAACAATTAAGACACAGTCCTCCCACAGGAGACTGATGATTTGGCTGTGGATAAAATAAAAATGCAACCACAATATAAACTGAAAAAAGTTTACTATATATGTTGATCCAAAGGGCACTAGCATGCCTTGTTAAATTCTCACGTTACTTCCTAATAAAATCTGGTCTGAGGACCACAAACGTTCTTTGAGTCTGGCTAATATATTAGGATGGAAAATGTGACCACTTGGTAATTCAAATCCAAAGTGCAAACTCACAGGTGCTAGCGAAGAAGGTAATGCGCCCAGGTGTGGTAAGGACACCAGAGGGGGTGATGGCACTGGAGACAGAAGAGGAGGCGGTAGTTTGAAGAAATCAACTGCGGCTTGAAGATCTTCATCAAAAAAATGATCAGGATCAGAAAAGTCAGTACTGTCGTCATCATTCCTCTGCATTAAAACCTCAGGATTCTGGTCCTCATTCAAAACACGGTCATTACGGTAAACTGCCCCACCAGGCCCCTCTTTTCCCACATTTTTACACGCTGAGAAGTTGCCCTCTATCTCCATGGACAGTTCTGCCAGGCAGGTCTGCACCGCTGAGGCTCTGAGAGGACTGCCTCCTACTGGAGGGGAAACGTCATCTTCCCTAGACTCTCTGGAGGTGGGGTTTTCTTTGGCAAGTTTTTCTGTGGGAAACAAAAAGTAAATATCAAATATTTACAATACCATACTGAAAAAGTAAAAAATAAAAATCTTCTAACAGTCCAAAATGCTTGCACTGTTAAGTCCAAGTAGAAACATTTTTCAAAAGGCAACCAATCCCTTCAAAAAGATTATCCTGAAAGACCTGAACATATTTCTCGTAAGTATGCTTTCCTCACAACAAGCAAGACGAGAAGACAGGGAGATGGATGGGTGAGATGCCCCTGCGACCATCAACAGCAGGATGCACAGGTGGAAGGCATTCACAGCAGCAGTAATGGGCCTTGAGGATTCACTCATTCTCTCGGTGAATCTTTCCATACAACCAGCAGTATTTGGAAGAAATAGCTTTGTACATATAGCAAGACAGGGAACATCATTTTCTCTGTCTGAAAAGTTATCTAAACTCAACCAATATCAAGCCTCTCCCATGACCATATTTGTACAATGCTCTAATTAACAGACTTGACTAGATCATACAAATATATTATAATGCAACAGAAAAGTTACTATAAAAAGCTAGTGCTTTTTGAGTCTTGATTCCGATTTTGGTGAACTACAGTGGTGCTATTAGTAAAGCCATGTGCCTCCTGGGAAATAACTAGAAATAACCATTTGTATTATTTGAAAGCTGTAAAAATGCGTCACAGAGGACTCAGGGCTCCTTGGAGAAGTGGTTGATTACAGGGCTGGACAGGGGAAAATACAAGTTGAGCCTGAAACATCTTGCAGTGCCAAACAGCAAAGAAGTACTCAAAACAGGATGGGATCCACCTAAAGGGCCCAGAAGCCAACCTGAAGATGGTGCCAATAACCAAATCTGGAGCAATTTGAACAATAAAATAAATAATGATAGTACTGAATTATAAAGCATAGAATAAAATAAATATCTACGAGACTATGCTGACAGAAATAAATAAGTGAATGAATAAACAGATGGTGGAGAAGGGATAGCTCTTCCTTACAGAAGAATTCCAATTGATAAATGTAGAAGGAATGAGGGAAATACAAAAATCACTATTAGACAAAGTAGTAATTGTAGCAGACAAGATTCATTGATGGATGCTAAAACTAGTGGGCTACAGATGGAGAGAAACAGAATATTTGCATAGCGTCCAAGTATCTCCCTCAAGATAATTAATAAGGAAAAAACAGTAACTTTACAATGGAGAACCCTGGTAAACACCATCTTAAACAAGCAATCAAGGTTAACATCCCCGTGCTAATGCATATCCACATCCCCTCTCCCCTGGTACAACGCCCTGAGCAGAGCACAACATCACTGCTGTGGAATTCTTGTCAAAAATACACAGCCTCACTCTAACGAGAAAACATCAGACAAGCCCATCAGACAATGGGCTTTCTACAAAATGATTCGTACTCTCCAAAAGTGTCAGAGACACGAGACAAGGAAAGACAGATAACTGACAGACTGGGAGAGATTAAAGAAAGAATGACTGCTAAAGGCAATATGGGAGCCTGGAATGGAAAAATGACATTAGTGGGAAAACTGGTGAAATGCACACAAGGTTTAGTTTAGTTAATAGTATTGTACCAAGTGTTCAGGTTTTGATTATTGGTGACAGAAAATGTTAACTGTAGGGGAATCTAGAGGAGGGGTCTAAGGGAGTTCTCTGCACTATTTTTGTAACTTGCTCAAATGAAAACAAAAGGTTAAAAAATAAGTGTTTTATGGTACAAGATTCCAAAGATGCCGTGTTTTCCGTTATACTTAAAAAAGTTAACAGTAATAGGCTTATCCTTCAAAACAGTTTGTTTTTAAGTAAGCACATCACATTAGTAAATGAAGGACAGCCCTTTTAATAACATCTTGAACAACATGAAATTAAGTGCCTATAATAAAATAAGACTATTGACTGATACAGAGGCCTGAAAAGAATCCAGGCTGCTTCTGCCTGAATGCATGGACAGACAAATTCTAAACTGAAGACTAATGTGGGAGGTGCAGGCACCACCTGGTTATATTATCAGTGCTACTATACAGTAGGTGAAGTGGACAGAAAATCCATTAGAAGTCTATCTAAAAGAGAAAATCTATTTGAAAAAACCCCATCAAACATACTCCACAAGTTCTGAATATAGCATAAATAAGAACCAGTAACTTGTCTATTAACATTTTCCTGAGAGAACTTTGTCTTCAGAAGCCTGAGAGGAAAAACTAGGTGCACGTTTCTATAGTGTTATATACTCAGTGATCTGTGAATTCATAGCAGCTAATCATAAGAAATTAAATTATAAATTTAATTTATAATTAAATTAGAATTAGAATTATAGAATTAGAATATATAGAATTAGAATTATATACTAATTATTAATTACATATTAATAACTATATCTATATATTATATAGAATTCTAATTCTATAGAATTAGAATTAAATTAGAATTTTAAACTTAAAAATATGTTAAGTAAGAAGCACTTTAATCTTATGTAAGATGGCTATTTTCTCCCCATTCACTCCAGGATGACCAGTATCTATTTCCAATTCTTAAATACTGAATGGAGTATAACTGAGTACATGGTAAAATGTCTCTAGGACTTTTCACTGCAAATCAAGACAGACCACAGAGGAAGTCAAATCTCTGAAAATGCATTAGCTAATTGTGCTGTGCAACAGTAATCTGACATGATAGTTGGCATGAAAGGAGACAGTTTTTATCTGACAGTTATCAGTATCCTAAAGGAGACTACGGATATACACTTAATTATATACTACAAGTTCAACCAAAGAAACTGGTACATGAAAAACAGATTAAGCTAAACTGCTGGTAGATCGACAAAACTCATGAAATGATTTAGAAAAAACTGTGCCTCCTCAGTCTTCCACAAACATCTGCCGTATATGCCTCCACTAAGTTTCCTTCCACGAATATTCCCTGATGAAAGCTGCTATTAAAAAATTAAATGCCAAATGCATTTACTGAGATTATAAGTCACACTGAAGGAAAACAAGCTTTGTGTAATTAAAAGTACCCATTATAGTTTATTTCATTCTTTTAATGTTAGATTCAGGAGATATTAAAAACTCAAGGCATACAATGCCCATGGTAAACATTTCTACTTTCACATATGAAATGTAATTCTGCAAGCTTCTCTCTCACCTGGGACACACCTGCTGCCTTCACCAGGTAGTCTGTGTGTTGTGTTTATACAGAGCCAAAGTTCCTTCAGAAGTAGTTTTACTTTTCCTGTGAAAAAGAGTAAAGTATTAAAGTCATGTCATTGACTCAATGTATACAAGGAGAAAACATACCCCTGTGAAATTAGGATTTATTAGGGATTTGGAAAACTAGGTAATTTAAACATCTTCCCCAAATTCAACCATTGCGCATGATTCAGTTAGCTACTGAAGGGAAGGTCTGCAATGCTTTAGCTAACACCACAGAAGGCTAAATACAGGCTTGGGGTGTTTTTTTTGGGGGGGGGGGCTTGAGGAGGGGACTCAAAGGACTACATCTACTTGTTAAAAGGCCTTAATCACCTGTATGTATGCATGAAACAAATAAATCTTTGGTCTATACATTTTCTACAGAGAGAGATGTGAGATGGGGGAAGGAAGCACAAATATAATGACCTATACAAGAGATGTTGGCTCTCTGTATTCTATGAAGAACAGTAGAGAGGTACCCCCTCAGTTACATGAGGTAATCTGAAAAGCCATCAGTTGACCTTGCTGTAATTAACCTGGGGCTTCAGGGATGGTAGAAAATCCATGAACAGTCTTAAGGGGAAATGGGGTGGGAGACAAAAATGTGTATATAAACATATGGATAGGGAGAGAGAATCACACACATGAGCAGACACACAGAGAGAAGCAAATGCTTTTATAAAGAAAGTGAAAGCTTTGGAATTTTTATAAATTTTCAAACGGGTCTGGATTCCTAAAATGGTTAAGAACCACCGGTCCAAGTTGAAAGGCCAAGGGTAGTTAGTTGTCAATAAGACAGGCCTAATGAAATTCACATAACATTAAGAATATTATACCATGGTTTTAAAGTGAGTTTAACATTAATAAGTATACAAATTCTCAAAAACCCTCCAAAGCGAAAAATATAAGCATGAATAGCTTGCGGTCAAATATGCATAAAAAGACAACCCACACTAATTAAAATTCATCTAAAATAAGCATTAAGTATTAGGCAATTTCAGGCCACCTCAAAGTTCCTAAATTAACATGAAGTATTTATTGAAAATACTGAAATCTTTAGTTCTAGAGAGACTAAAAAGATCAACCTTTTAAACCAAAATATTCCCAAGGAATCACAAATTTTGAAACAGGTCAGCCCTATTTCAGCTAGTAAACTGCATCACCCCAAAAGATGAAGTCCACAGAAGGGACCAGGACAAATGGGGGCAGAGTAACAGATAAGTTTGAAAAGCAGGACATTTCCAACCTTTCCTGAGCCAAATCCACCTCTCACCGTGTGAGAGCACATCCACTTTTGGTTTCAAACTTCTGTGACCAAGCGGCTTGTCTACATCGTGATTTAACCTACCCAAAAGCCTGCTTCCAAATACTGTAATCCCCTTTGCTTAATGACCTGACCAGGATCCCTGCTTATTACGAATACCTCAAGCAGCAAACAAGGAACCTTAAAAAAAAAGAAAAAAAGTTACTTTTCTATTCTTATGAAGATTAACCAGAGCTATGTCTATTCTAATTGAGCACTCATTCATTACTTCTAACGTGCCAAAAAAAAAAAAAAAATACATTTCCAGCAAAGCAGAAAAAAGTCTTCAGTGTGGCTTCATCACTTAGTCGTGAAGAGAAACCTTAGTTAAGGTGAACTGCACACCTTC
Source organism: Diceros bicornis minor (assembly GCF_020826845.1). Taxonomy (NCBI): domain Eukaryota; kingdom Metazoa; phylum Chordata; class Mammalia; order Perissodactyla; family Rhinocerotidae; genus Diceros; species Diceros bicornis. The sequence continues at coordinate 57,881,854 of NC_080759.1, forward strand.
TCCAATCATTTAAAACGCTTCCTTTATCAAAATCTAAGGCATCTATGAGTATTTCCAGACTTTTCTACTCCACTGATTTGTCAGTGTCCACATGAATACCATGCTTATGCTCCTTTAATCACGACAGCTCTAGAATTTTGTTTTAATATCTGTGCAGGCCCTGAGTCTTGCTCAGGTTTTTCCTTTTCAAAAATTTTACTATTCTGAACATCTATTCTTCCTGATAAGCCTTCACCATCTGCTTCTCCTTTCCCATATAAAATCTCAATGGGATTCTGAGTGAGACTGTATAGTTATAAATACATTTGGGGAAAATTTACATCCTTGTATTTGAGTCTTTCAATCCAGGAACATAATGTTCACTTACGTGTTCAGGTCTTCTTTAATGCTCTCAAGAGTGTTTTGTATTTTCCTCACAGAGGCATGACACACTGCTTTTAGGTCTTTTCCTGATATCTGACGGTTCTGCTGCCATTTGAGAATGAATGGGTTGTTCTTACTCCACCGTTGTTCCAATAGGCTAATAATGGTACCTTGTGTGTGTTCACTGTATATATCACCATTTTCCCAAGCTCCCATACTTCTGTTCTCCAGCTGAGTCTTTCCAATGTTCTACATAGATAGTCATATCATTTGAAAATTATGACAATTTTGACTCTTCTTTAATAGTATTTATAGTTCCTATTCTTTTGTGTCTGCTCTGCTGCACTGCTTAGGGCCTCCAGTATAAACAGAATGAAGGTAACAAAAAAGCATGATTGCCTTCTTTCTGACAGTAATAACTATGCTCTTAATGATTCATTATTCTCAAGTTCAAGATTCTTTTTCTATTATTACCTCATGAAATATTCTTTATGAGGAACGGGTGCTGAACTGAGACGATCATATCATTTTTCTCTTAACTAGCTGTTGTAGCACTCCTGAGATAAATCCTTAAGTCACAATTAGTCTGTATTCTAAATGACTCGATTTGAGTTCTTAAAATTTTATTCAGTATTTTTGCAGCTATATTCCTAAATGACAGAGTTCTGAGTCTTGAGGATGTGCGTGCACGTTATCATTAATTGGTACAGGGTTACGCTAGTCTAAGAGAATGAGACAGAAAGCATCATATTTTTCTAAGTTCTAAAACAAACATGGAGCCGGCCCAGTGGCGTAGCGGTTAAGTGCGCGTGCTCCGCCGCGGCGGCCCGAGGTTCAGATCCCAGGCGTGCACCGACATACCGCTTGTCAAGCCATGCTGTGGCGGCATCCCATATAAAGTGGAGTAAGATGGGCACAGATGTTAGCCCAGGGCCAGTCTTCCTCAACAAAAATAAGGGGAGGATTGGCGACGCTCGGGGCTAATCTTCCTCACAAAAAAATAAATAAATAAATAAATAAAACAAAATAATAATAAAGATGTCAGTTTTTCATTGAAGGACTTATAGAGCTCACCTGTAAGCCCTCTGGATCTTTTATGGTGTTAGATCTTTTAACTATTTTTAAAAATTTCTTCTGGTTATTTTTCTGTTCAGGTTTGCAACAACTAATTTGAATCAGTCTGACTATGTTTTCCTAGAAAATGGTCCATTTCATGAACATGATCAAATTTGAATATAAATTTGTGAATTAACAAATTCTCCAACTGCAGTTTTATAGCTTTCTCAGTCTTGGTGCTATTGAGTTTTTGTTCCTTCCTTTCTTGATCACACTTCCCAAAGAGCTGTCAGTTTCACCAGCATTGCAAAGATCCAGCTAGTAGCTTTAATGGTCCCAAATCAATTGCTTTGTTTTCTAGTTCATCAACTTATGTTTTCATCTTCATCAATTCCTTCCTTTTATTTTTCTTAGGTTTCCGTTGTATTTTCTTACCTCCTTAGTCATTCATTCTTCTGTAATTCTTGCTTCATTTTCTGTAATTCTTACTTTCTAAAATAATCACTTAAGACCACAAATCAGTCCTTTGAATACCATATTGGCAATATCTCAAAGATTTTAATAAATACTGCTCTATTGTTGTTCATTTCCAAAACAGTTTAGTATTTCAGTTTTTATTTTCTCCATAACCCAGAGGGATTTGCCTGTGTTTATTTGTGTTCAGTTACCAGATAGGTTTATTTGTGTTCAGTTACCAGATAGGTTTTGATCATGATTCTAATTCTATCTCCTATTTTGTCTGCTTTTATTCTCTTTTATTTCAGAGAAACGTATTAAAGTTTTCCATGCTGAACAGATTTGGCTGCTCCCCCCTAGAATTTCCATGTGTTTTATCTGACACAGTTTCATGCTCTTAGGTCCATGATAGTAACATCTTCTTGGTGAACTGTACCTTTAATCAATCTAGATACGCCCTTTTAATCCATGTAAATTCATTTCTAGGCTTGAATTATTTTTTGCCTTATATTACTGCTTTCAAGTTAGCATTTGCTTGGAATTTCTCTATCCATAGAAAATTCAATCTTTTGCTTCATTTGATTTTAAATGCATTTCCTATGAACATGTCAAGAAGTGGAGATCATACACAAAAATCACGCTCAACACTTGGGAGGCCTTTCTAATATAAATATGACATTTGTATTCTGCTCCGGGAAGTTTCCATCTATTATTTCTTGATCACCTTCTCTCCTTACGCCTCTGTTCTCCTCTCTAAGAAGTCCTAACAGATGACTATTATGACGTCTGGCTCTATCCTCCAGATTCTTTCATTTTCCCTAAAACTTTTAACTTCCTTGTCCTTCTGCACCACAGTCTCAGAGATGTCCACAATTAAATCTCTTAGTTAATTAGATCAACCTTCTATTTGTCCATTCAACACTTTAGCCTTTTTAGTGGGTTTATTTCTACAATCTTGAATTGATATTCAAGAACCTCAACTCTGACTTCATAGCAACAGCCTATGGATATGTTCTTAGACTTTCTCTAAGGATACTAATTCAACTTCTAACATTTTCTTCTTGTTCATGATTTAATACTGTTTCCTCAGGCACTACCTGTTCTCCTTGAGTTTCGTGCTCTTCTTTCCTGTCACTGTTTTCTCTCAGTTTTAGATGAAAGTTTAGGCAGGACATCTTTGATAGCCAGAGTATACTTCTTCAGCCTACATTGTTAGTCCTGTTCCTCTAGCAATAAACATAAGTTCTCCTTTTATGAACCTGCAGGACCCTGCCTTTAGGAGGAGGGGAGGCAGAGTGGATACAGTCATGAGGATTTACAGGGAGTACATAAATATCTCATTTTCTGGGAACAGGAGGGGTTATCCTTCAAAGCAGCCAAAATTACCCAATTTTCTGATATCCACATCTACTCTGGGTTCCTCTCGTGTCATAAATAACACTTCGGAGAACTATACTTTGAGCCACAGCCCGTGGACAAATGCCAGAAACTGTTTCTGAAACCAGAAGGATGCACACTTTTCACCCCTTAATCAATTACCTGGTAGAATGCTACTGTCCTGCTCCTCCTCCCTCTCCCTGTCAACTGTGATCTGGGGAAACACAGGGCTTCTGCAATAAAAACTTGTTTTTTGACAGCTGCTATTTTCTCTGTAATTTTGGGTTTCATCACCAATTGATACCATCTGCCTTACATCTTCATTCATTTCCTCCACTGGCGGTAAACTTTTTAACTATTTTTCACTTTCTACCATTTTTATTGCAATGTGACCGTGAAAGGCAAATGTGGCACTCAGGCAATCTTTTATAAAGTGAAGTGAACTTAATACTCTTTCTAACTTGTAAATCTCTTTCAGAAGTCAAATATTAACAGAAAAAAGTGTTAAAGATATACTTAAGAATTAGGAATTAAACCCACCAAGGTCCACAGCTAAATAATCAGCAGATTCCTGAAGACTTCATTTATTTGGAAAAAGTAAAATGTACAGACAATATCCCTGCCCTCACAGTGAGGGTAGATTAAAAAAAAATAATAATCTTACTTGAGATTGTAACAAGTTCTTTGAAGAAAATAAAACAGAATGTCAGACTAGAGAGCAACTAAGGGGAGGGTTTCGGAAGGGTCTGTTTTAAATGGTAAGGCCTGAGACTAGCCAAATCCTAAAACAAATCTGTCAGTCCAAAAGGGAAGATGTTTAAATTCAACAGTTGCCTATGAGCTGGGCAAGCAAGTGTGGCCAAGTCCTCTGTTCCTTTTAGCAATATCTATTCTCAAAGTCTCACTGTCCACACCTAAGAGTAGGAAGAAGAGTCAAAAGCACAGAGAATTACATATTAGTAATAGTTATAAACAAGAAAATGAGTGCCCAGGCAACTGAAAGGTATGAACTATTAAAGCCTTAAGCCAAGAAAAAGATGACCTTTCGCTCTGAATTAAAAAAAAAAAAATTTAAAGGAAAAAAAAAAGGTAAAGGAGACTTCTGAAGAAACACTGTATACTTGCACAAAACAATGTGAGTGGTTTTCATAATTTCCATTTGGAGGAAAAATAACACATTAGTGACATAAAAATACCATTATTTACTTATTTACCATTTTAAATTTATCACTACCAAAAAATGTGAGATAGGCAGAACAGAAATTCATAATCTCCTTTTCAAAAATGGAGAAGGAAAACACAAGGGAAAGTAAACAGAGAAGGGAGTCATCTACAATGACACACTCAGTGATACAACGTGCACTTAGACATGTGTGCTCCCCGCATTCCATGACTACTGCTTGACTTCTCCCTCTAACTTTTGACCTTCCCTAAACTCCTCTGTCTTCCAAAAATACACCATAGGGCTTTGACTCCACAGTGTCCCTGCCTGACTTTAACAATGCTTATATATTTGGCATCTAAGAAATTTAATAAATTAACTTGATGAGTTGTAACCTCATGAGACAACTATACTTATTTATTGAAAAGTATAGAAATTATATCTCTAACCAGTTTTTCCTTTATCAAAATAACATTGCTTTTTGACTCTCATTCACTGTATTGTCTTAGCAGACAGCAAGCTGATCTAACACACAGATCTAATGAAGACATGATATAGGAGATGGCTGCTTCTAAGATGAAACATCTACCAAGCCCTGGAATTTCCACAATTATAGGTAAGAGCGACAAGCAACCTCCCAAACCACTAACAGTAATGGATAAAAATTAAAACAAAACTTCTAATGTACTCACTTTTATCTATGCTTCCATAAGAATCACTTGAAATTTGTGTTCCAATGTGTCTCAACTCTAAAAACGTGGGGAAAAAACAGTTAAAAAGGAATATTGCATGTCAAAACAGAATTTTTAAGTAAACATTAACTGAATACTCACCCTTTTCATTTTTCTGTTTAGAAAATTCATCAAGCCTTTCCTGTGAAAACAAAACACTAAGAGTGTCTGTAATGGATACGGAGTGCAGCCACTCTAGACCTCACACAAGAGGGCGACCTGACAGGCACCCCTGACTGCTGTCATTGGGTGGCCTCATCCTGACTCCGTGTGATTAGGACACACTACATGGACGGAGGATGCTAAGGAGCCCTGAAGCTAGGAATTTAACACGTGTGTGCACTGTTGTTGTTTATTACCTGTGTCTTCTTAAATTCCTTTTCAAGTATTTTCTTTTCATTCTTCAGTTGCTTGAAGTCCTGAGTTTGCTTGACGGCAGCCTCTTTATTTTAAGAGTGCAATGAAGTAAGAGAGAAAAATAATTTACCAACTTTACAACTGCCATTGATGAAATACTCAAAATCTAATCTATTGAGAGTTTTTCTCATTTCTTAAAACTTGGAAACAAATTTTATAAAATTTTAAGTTACTGTTCCTTCAGTAGTGTATCAGTCAGGGATAAACGTAGGAAAACTTTTTGTTTAAACTATTTATAAAACCTAAGAATCCTTTCCAATCCCAGCATAAGCCAACCCAAACCCTCTAGTGAGATAAGAATTCAACACACGAGACCTTTGGAGAGGCAGAGGCCACGGTTCCCTGTGTTCTTCAACAATCAGCAACATTTAAATTTTAGAGATTCAGAACTGTGGTTTTATCTCAGAATATAGTTAATACCATTCTCGTTATTTGGGGGCAGGGCCAATCTTCTCAAGGCCTACTAAACTGTTACTCTTTCCTCAAATTCTCTTTAACACATTAATAGTTCTAAGTGCTAATATCTTTATTATAGATATACTTTCAAGGTATTTTTATAGCTCTTCTCTGGATCCTCAGCAAATTCTACATTCCAGTTTTTGGTGCTAAAGCACCAAATGGTTCATATATACGATTAAGAATCTGACCAGCATTGACTTTACCTGAGCATGTTCATACACAATTGCTATAAAATGTAAAATCTCATAAATTACCATAGTAACAATCTTTTGCTGATTCCTCTAATAAGCTTGACTGTTTCTTTATCCAATTATTATGCCATATCACTTACTAAGGAAAGATATTTTTGTCACATGGAAAATAAAGGCCACACTTTTGCTTCAAAGGAATTTTGTTCTAAAAGCTGCATACAGTCACACAGGCATTTCAGATCTCTTTAAAAACATTTCCTTCAAGACACTTATCTCCACACTAGAAAGAGAAGGCAATACTTAGAAAGAACACAGTGGTGTTGTACTTACTGCCATACTGTCAATGTTTGTGCAACAACTAAATCAGAGGAAAATTGTTACCAAAATATTTATAGTTTAAGTCTAAAAAACTGGACTCCATGTAGGTGAATTAACAACTCGAAATATTTTCAGCAACTTCTATTCTGTATGCCCAACTAAATTTAAATTCTTACTTCACACTCTAAGTGAAAAATAAGCCATCCTCTGGGGCAGAGCACTATCAGCATGATGAAAGAGCAAGAGTAGAGGCAGTGAGCCAGAGCAGGTGGAAGACCGCTAAAGCCCACACTGGCATGGAAGGAGGAACACGCAGCAGGCCTGGGTCTGGCAGAGCCCGTCTTATCTCTACTTGATATTATTTCCATGTCTCAATCACCCAAAGAAGAGGTAAAAAACAAAAGAAAAGATCTTGAGTTCAATTCCTGAAAGCGTTATTAGCTGCCATGTGAGGACATACCAGATCCTCACATGCCACATCTGCACTCTGCCTACTCAGTGTAGACCAGAGCCCCTAACCAGAAGATGGAGTGAGGAGAGACCAGGGAGAAAGTTGACAATCCCCACTGTAGGGAAGCTCATGGAAATCGCTCCATGGGTATGTCCTAACTAGTTAAATACATCAAGTTTTTTGGTACTAAAAGTAGTAAGCTTTTCTACTAACCACTTACTTCATTAGGACAAAATGAGAAAGCCCCAAGAGAGTCAACTTTCAAAATTAAATCCTTTTACTGATGCTACTTTTTATAGTAAAAGTATGGACTGCTTTTATTTTGAGTGCAACAACATTTCAAGGAGTTAACACATTCCATTTCCACATTACCATCTGGTAACCTAAAAGAGTGTAACATTCAAAATTCTTCCCAGTGGTACCCTTGATGCAGTCATCCAGGGATCCACCATCAAAAACTATGACAACTCAACTATTTGATCAAATACTACAGCAATGTACAGTTACCATTGATTTGTATAATAACCAATGACTTCTATTAGCTAGAAACAACAGTGCCAATTACCTTCCAGCTTCTTCACCTTGGCTTCTAGTTTCTTCTTCCTAATAATACAATTTTACAAATTAAAATGGTAAAAAAAAACAAATATATTTACAATGTCTGGTACATATTTTTTTTAATTACTGAGATTTATATAACAAAGAAAATGTCAGTCACAAGCATCTACCGTCAACCACTGACATTACCAGTGACTGTTCTGAAGGCAGAGTGAACCTAAGAACAGTATGCCACTTAGTGTGTAATAGTTGTAAAACGGATTACAGAAAGCTGTCTTGTTCTGCCACGCCACGTCTGGCAGTTTCCCGGAACTGCACTGGCCTCACCTATGAGGCAAGCTGGTGTGTCCAGATAGTCTCCCAGAGTCAGTCCAGTGTCTAATTAGACAATGTTCCTTTTAGCAGCACATAGGGCAGGAGTGTTCACAACACCACTTTACAGGAGGCAGTGGCTGGAGAACTTTACTTGTTTTAAGATGGATTTCTGAGTCAGAGAAGGCAGGTAACTCTCTGAGAAAGAGTCTGAATTACTGCCATATCACATATACACTAAATCATTGTATGTGTAGTTCTCAAGTTTTGTGAATAATGTGAACATAATATTCAACTTCAAAATAATCAAGCGGATGCTTCTGAATAGCCATTTTTATTAATGCTAACAAAAACACCCATTCCATATGATACTTGTGAAAGTACTGGTACAAAGAAAGGAGTTGATAATTATGTTTTCTTACACACAGATACGCATGCATGCACGTATTACAGACTTTCTAAGTTCTTCCTCCATGCAGCCCTTTAACATACAATGGCTTATTTAACCCTCCTTATAATCTTTCAAGGTAGGTATAATTTCCATTTTACAGATATGGAAACTAAGACTGAGAGACTAACTAGTTCAATATCACACAGTTAATTAAAGCCAACAAACCCAAAGACAGAAAAAAAAGAAACAGTACTGATTTAAGGATTAGCTATTTTCAAAGATGAAAACCCTATTTGCACAGTAATTTTAACACCACTTACTGAGCATCAGTCTTCAAGCATTCTTCTTTTACACGAGTATATTCCTGATGAGTATCTTGATACAACTTTAGAGAACTCTAAAGAAGAAATAGATATATATTGTCAATTTGAAAGTTATAAACCATCAGTGATAGCACAGTCTGACCATGATAAGCTAAATTATTATCATTTAACAGTATGAAACTAACCAAATGAATAAATATATTAGGCAAGAAACAAAAGTACAATTCATTGAACATTTTTGTGGATATAACCAGATCCTTTATAGCTGTCATATGATTAATAGTCTAATCAAAGCTATAAAATTTAAAATATACTAATTTTAAGGTAACTCCAAATCTTCGTAATATTGAATAGCTAATATTTTTGTCTCAACCAATTAACATTCAACAAAACCTAAAGCAGTTTTAGAGCTTAATAAATACAAGCTATCATTACTACTAGACAAAATATAAAACAAATCATTATATTTAATGTTAACTGGGAAAAATGTGTTAATACCAATCAATATATAAACCTTGATGGCACTGGAATGGGAAAGAAACTGTTATTGAGCATTACACCATAGTATAATGTGTTTATGATAATTCTTTAATTGCCAGAGCTCAGAGAGATGGATTTTATGACCCCTTTTTATACATGAGGGGTCAGAGGATCCACAAGCTAACTTATTCTTCCAAAGTCACAGTGAATGAGTGACTAATTAGGTTTTATCATTCAGGTCTGACTCCAATGTTCATGTTTCCTCTCAGATATGGCTGATGAGATTATTATATAATCACAGTTAGACAAAATTCAATGTCACAGTTGTTTGTTTAACTTTCACTGCACAGTTAAATACATAAGAGACTTTCTATAGAAATTGGAAAATCTGTCACTGTTAAAGTATGTAAGACTTCATTCAGATAGGTGCATGGCATTACTAAAATGGCATACTTGGAAGACTGAGAGGCACAAATACTATCATGAAAAGAAATGACAGAACAGGTCGAGAAGCCAAGAATCATTGCAGCTTGGCTACGACTTGCCACATGCAAACCAGCTAACTTTGTTGGCTTGAGTTTTTTTTTTAACTGTAAAAGCCACGAATTATCTTCTAAGATTCCTGTAAAAAGTAAAACAAAATTTATATAGCAAAGCAAGTTTATAGCATTTTAAACAAAGTGTTTTACTGCAACTTGATTTTGAAACAAAGAACATGATTTCTCTATCTTTAAGTTTGAATTTTTGCATGTTATTTTATGCTTCAAGCAAGAAAAACGTGGGCAGGCCCCGTGGCTTAGCGGTTACGTGCGCGCACTCCACTACTGGCAGCCCAGGTTCGGATCCCGGGCGCGCACCAACGCACCACTTCTCCGGCCATGCTGAGGCCGCGTCCCACATACAGCAACTAGAAAGATGTGCAACTATGACATACAACTATCTACTGGGGCTTTGGGGGAAAAAAGGAGGAGGATTGGCAATAGATGCTAGCTCAGAGCCGGTCTTCCTCAGCAAAAAGAGGAGGATTAGCATGGATGTTAGCTCAGAGCTGATATTCCTCACAAAAAAAAAAAAAAGCAAGAAAAACGTAAAAAAGCAATCAATGCAGGACACATAGAGCCATAAAAATTGACAGCTAGAAGGCGTCTCTACTGAATCTCTCAAAAAGCATGAGCAACTAACACAGCATTACAGAGTTAATAATTACTGTAAGGACCAAGCCATTCATCAACTACTTCAATGGCCTCTAAGTGTAGTAACACACTTAAAGAGTCTTGACTAGCATTTATTTCCTTTGTTAAGACATAAAATGTCCATTTATCCCAATTTCAGTAAATAAACAGATCTTAATTTACTGAAGATAAATCTTTGTAGGAAAATTACTTTAGTTACCTTTTTCTCTTCTAACTCTGCTTTTAAAGATCCCAGTTCTTCTTGACATTTCTGCAGAGGAGAAATTTTTTGAAGCATCTGTTCCACTTGGTGATGCAGAGTACTATTCTCTCTAAAAATGGACAATGCATTAATATTAGCATAAAAAAGTATCTATAGTGAATTATTAAATATATCTACTGGTGATTTTCGATTTTATTCCTAACAAACAACAAAGGAGCAAAACAATCTCTCTTTTTAAATGCATTCTATTTATACCAACATAATCTTCATATTGCTTTTTATTTCTTTGGCATTTAATCTATTTCTAATAAAACTATATCAAAAAGCTACTTGAGAACTACACCAGATTCTCAATCTGTTGGAGAATATATTAAAGGACAATATGCCAAATACTTTGGCTCTTCCAATCTTGAACTCATCTCTGTTTATTCAAATTAAATGATAGGTAATTTTGTGATTTAGTTTATAACCACATTTTGCCTTCTTCTAAGTGATATATGTAATCCGAGTATGAAACATTGCTAAATTTTTACGTAAGTCTATTTTAGATTAAGACATACAAGATCAACAACCACATTAAATAGTCCAATTCACAGAGACAACAATAATTTGATAGCAATAAGCTTCATCTCAATGGTAACATGGTCAGTAAAAGTTACTGAAAACTCAAGTCAAACACCAGGCCGTGATTTAAGACCTTAGTAAGACATTCATTTGAACAATTTAATAGTAAGGAACATGTGAATCGTCTTTTATTATGAGCATCAACGCAACATTCCATAAAAATGGATCAGTCCTATGTGGTGCTTTGTTTGAATCTGTTTAAAAATTGAGTCTGATAAATGTCTACCCCAAATCCACCATGAAAACAGTTAGCTTACCTTCTTGCAAACTGCAGCTGTAAAACTTGTTAAAGAAAACTCTGAGAATTTTATCTACTGATACTTGTCTGAAAATAAAACTCACTTTAAAACTATCTGAATAATCCGTGTTATATGTATACAGGCAAGATCATAATTCCTAGAAAACAATACTCAAAGTTCCATCCGTAACATAGTGATAAAGCTTTTTACCGAGTTGTTCCTATTTACCATAACATGTACCAAAAGTCAAATATCTGCTTCTCTAAATTAAAAAGGTAATTGCTTAAATATATAACTGATTAAATTCCAAGAATAAAGACAAAGCAATATGCAACTAACGGAAAATACCTTGAATCCGGTATATATCTGAATTCCCAAACAACCTTTCATTCCTCAAATAGTAAGAGCATAATTTCAGCAAACCAGAGTTATGTACTTAACTAATACCATAGATAACTATACTTAATGAGTAATGAGAGAAGAAATACAGGGCAAACATAAAATCTAGATAACCCCTCACCTTTACAATTTACACAATTTGATAACTTCATTTTCCATCTCATGGTGACAGTAAAATGTTCCAGAATAGCAAAAAATAATTCCTTTAACTTTCATCTCCTGTAAATTCCTACTCATATCACAATATAGCAAATGTGTGTTTGTCACAACACATCTGTGTCCTCCTCCATTAGAACGTAAGCTTCTCAAGATTAAGGAGTATATTTTATTCATTCTAAATTACTGCAGTCTTGGGCCGGCCCTGTGGCTTAGCGGTTAAGTGCGCGCGCTCCGTTGCTGGCGGCCTGGGTTCGGATCCCAGGCGCGCACCAACGCACCGCTTCTCCCACCATGCTGAGGCGGCGTCCCACATACAGCAACTAGAAGGATGTGCAGCTATGACATACAACTATCTACTGGGGCTTTGGGGAAAAAGAAAAAAAATAATAATAAAATAAAAAAAAAAATTATTAAAAAATAAAAATAAATTACTGCAGTCTTTGCATAAAAGAAGAGTTCAAAAAACATCTGAGGAAATAAAATATACTCTCTGCCCTGTAGTAAGAGGAACTGATAAACAACAAAACAGTCAGAATTACCAAAAAAACATAAGGAATCAAGTTCTATAGAAACCCAGATTAAACCTGCAACATTGGTACCTCAGGCTGTAGGGCAAACTGCTGCATATTGAGGTACAACAAATATATATTTTGGACAAATGCAAATGTGTTTTTTTTTTAAATATCAATATTTACGTGTAGCTGAGGCTGAAGCTCATTATCACATCACAGAATGGGAATTCAAGAATAATTTAAAATTTTATCAATTTTTAATAAATTATTTTAATAATTTGATTTAAAAAATTTTGTAGTCAAATTTTAGAAAACTAAATCAATAATCTCCCTGTTAGGTTACCTGTAATTACCTCAAAACGTTATGCCATTTCTTCCAAAAAAGCATATAATGAACACATTGCTCTCCTAATATTGGAATTAATTTCCTATTTCCCTATTTACCTAACTACAAGTAGTTGTAATAATTATTTCTACACAACATTCATAATCAAAGATATCACTTTTGCAGTAATATACATTTATAGGTAAACAGACTGATAGTTTCAACAATTAAAGCACAAGAAATTTTCAACAACCTATAGTTTTGAATGTAAAAATTCAGATACTAAAAATAAATCTAAATGCTCTGCCCTGATTTTATTACTCTAATCACACAAATTAGATATGATGGTACCAACACAAACAAAGAATTGGTGACCACGTATAAGTTCAGGGATCCTAGAAATAACATTGAAGCAGGCCTCAAGTTACTGACAAAGTTAAATAGCAGAATCTGTCCCAATCTTGACACTGAAGCTGCACTTCAGTAAACCTCTAAAAGTATATACGTCTTTATTTTTATGGGAGAAATTTATGTTTTTCTGAGAAAGATTTAATTCAGGTAAGTATTATCACACGATGCAGAAGGATCAAAGTTATACACACTATTTTCACCCTGCCAAGAAAATATTTAATCAGAGGCCAACTAACTACAGGCGCTCTAAATGGTTACTGAACAAATGGTGACTATAAGCCCAAGAACTATCTGTGATTACAAAATTACACTATATTAACATATTAATGTATTAATATACAGTAATTCTCTACAAATCACAAAAATAATTAACAAATCAATTTCCCACACTCTGAATATTCCTATAGTGCCCCTCTTGCAGAAATTCCAAAATGACATTCTGATGGTATCATATTCAGCTTCACATTCCTCCTAAATCTAAAGAACATATATCACGTCCTCAGTACAAATGCAAGACCTACTCATTAAAAAGCTTATGAGACCTTAAGAAAATCAAAATTGATAACAAAAACAAAATAAAGACTTAGTCTCCTTATTTTAGAACTTATCATTAAACACGTATTGAGAGTAAAACCTAGCTGTTTACTATGCTTGTTAGAAGTACCCCCAATGGAGCCTATAAATATTGCCTTCCAAAATATAACTATGAAAAGAAATTCTCACATCTCTTTAAGAAATTATAAATAAGCAAATTCAAAAATTCAAAGGAAAAAGCCAGTAAAAGGATATCATCACATTTCTTCTGATATTCTGTTAACAAATTACTGCAACAAAGAAAAGAAGTTACTTGTTTATATCTAAAAAACATACAATGTTAAAATCATGTTTCCAAATATGCAGGGCACCCTTTCTTCCTAGGTTTCCTATAACAAATTTATGCTTAATTAATTATATATATGCATACACACACACACGTAAATATACCTTACATTCCTTAAAAGCACTGTGCTGATATGAGCTTTTAATTTAAAAATTCCTTTGATTTAAGTAATATCTTAGCCTATGAAGTCATAAGACTTTTACAGAATTTAAAAACAATCAATTAACTCTCACAGCACGGCCATGGAATACTGTGTCTGAGGTCCAGCCCTAAGGCTAAGAAGGCTCTGAGGACAGAAAACAGCTTCAACAGCAAAAATCACTTCCCAACCCATGAGCCTTAACTGTAAAGGCCTGTGGACCAGTAAGAGAAGGTTCCTGCTGCAGGCAGGGCTCACAAGAAGCTGCACTATAATCAACACCACGCTGGCACCAGACTGAGAAACTCAAGTTCTCCTTTCAGCCAAAGGGGTCTACCACCACCACCTGCTCCAACTCGTTTGTCAGGTTCACAAAATTCAGCCCAAACAAATGAACACATACTCACTCTGTATTAATAATTTTTTGCTTCAAGGTAATTAATGCTTCGACATATTCATTTAAATTCTGAAAGAAAAAAAAGCTACAGTCAGCTACTTGTTTTTATAGCATATAATTAAACAATTTTTCCTGTAATTTAGTATAAAATATAAACCTATTGTTTAATATATTACATTAACACAGAAGTGTGTACATCTATTATTTACACTGTGTATAAACACACAGACATACTCTGTGAGCCCATGCTCTCTCCCCCTGAATGTCTTTCTCTGTCCGAATGCTGGTGCCCCTTTAACAGCCAAGGATCTGAAGAGACGCTTTGACTGTGTGCGCTTAGTCACAGGGAGGGCTCAATAAAAAGTCACTAGTTTAGTTCACTGATTACTGTTAATCATCAGTCTACACTGTACTCTACATTGTTTCTGAAAGGATTTAAGATAACCCAAAAAGACACATAAATTATAAAAAATAGCAAAAAATAAAAAAAATACCACGGGAAGGACAAAAAGGAATATTAAAATGAGGTGGAGATTAAGTGAAAAGTTCATTTTATAAGGATCTATATTACTCAACTTTAGGGACCAACTACAAATTTGGTTCTAAATTATTGCTACCAACTTGAGAGGGAAAACAACATTAGTTACACTGTTCACAATGTCCCTAAGATTTAAAATACGCAGATTTTTTTTCTTTTAAATGACTTCGCCTTTAATGTCTCCTTTTATCTTTGGTAAACACTTCAGAAATAAGAACTTATTTTTAAACATAACCACAATAGCCTTTTCACACCCAAGTAATAATTCAATAATAACATCCAGACTGTGCTCAATTTTCACTGATTATCCCCAAAGTGTCTTTTTCTAGATAATACAAATGATTTTAAAAATTACAGTAACATTTTCCTTTATGGTAACATGTGCATTTCCTTTGCAGTCATACGTGTAACATATTTGTTAAAATAAAATTTTTACACATTAAAATATATAAATAGTATCGGTTCTCTTGTCATCTCACCACCTATCAAAAATCACTGTGACTTTCTGTGTATATCCTTTCAGAACTGTTACTGCATATGTAAAATATATTTGGATGTACTCAGTTCAACCAATTTTTCACTGAAGGACATTTGGGCCCCTTTCAGTCTTTGCTAACAGCAGGCAATGAATGTCCTTGCCTGTTCCTCCATGAGACACTTTTATTTTTCCTTAGGATAAAGTCCAAATAGGCTCTCTGCATTAGTGATAGTCTGTGAGCTCTGATAATCTTAGAGTCATATTTCTTTCTCATTTACATTTCTTTATGAGTGATATCAAGAAATTTTTTTATCTCTTCTGGCCATTCATAGTTTTCCTTTTATTAATAGACTCAATATTGTTTGCTTATTGGTGTGGGTACACTTTCCTTATGGGCTGCAATATTTGAGAGACAGTAACCTCCCATCACATGTTATAAATATATACATGTATATGTTTGCCAACTGATCATTAAAATATAACCACATAGCATACAGAAGTTTTAAATATTCAGTTAAATCTGTCACTTTTTAGAAATTTTAGTTTCCTGATATATTTAGAAGGCTCTATCCCACCTAAAATGCTAAAATAAAAGGATTCTTCTACATGTTATTCTAGTACTTTTATGCCTTTACTTTGTGTATTTATATCTTTAACTACTCTGAAATTTATTATTGTATATAGTGGAGACTCCAAACATTGTAAATCAAAAGAACAATGAAGGGACTATTCAATAGCATTAGTGTATTTGGCTTTCCACATTAAAAAAAATCTTTCATTAAATACAAAATAAAATCTACAGAGCAACAGATTTCTGAGCAGAAGATAACGCATCTGCTTTTACTCCTTCCCTAAAACTAGCTAAAACTACAGTCAAGAGATTTTTTTTTCCCCCAAAGGCAAAACCCACAAGTACAAGAACAGGACAAAAGACAAATAGACACTAGAAAGCAGATTCAGGGCACTGATTTACAGACCCAAGAGAGCCAGCAGTGGGGAAAAGTGAGAAAAAACTCAATTCACACTGCAAAACTTCAACAAACTTGGGGATCAGTGACTCCCGGTTCCTCTGAGAGACAGGAGAACAGGGATGGCGCCAAAATGAGAACTGGTTGCAAGCTTTCTGATAAGCATTTAATCCTCCAATTCCCCCCTCTCTGCCATGCCTCCAGGAAATTGCTCCTCTCCCATCCAGCAGAAGGAGGTTTGCTTTTTGAAGAAGTCTCTGCCTGGGACACTGTGAACACTTGGGGCAGGGGGACTGAACCAAAAACAGAGGGCCCAGGTACACCAATTCACAGTGACTGGAGACTGGCCGCCTCCTTCTCTTCCATTAAGCTCCCAGACAGTGGCAGCCAATCCTTTTGGCCTCCAGGCAGGAGACTAGAAGCACTTTCTCTGAGGAAATCTGACCAGCCTAGAGATAAGATCTAAAGGTACTGACAGGACATATTCTTCCATCAATAAATGGTCCACCCAGACCTACTGCAATGAAGCTCAGGGTCCAGAAGCCCCAAACACTCAGCATTTCCAGCCAGCATATCAGTTTCTGCTCTAATATGAACAAACGATCAACGATTTCCAAACATCAGAGAAAAATTCATCACATGAAAGAGACCAAAACAAAACAAGCCAAAGCAACCGGTAGTAAACAAAAACTGACAAAACTTCAAAAATATTAATATAATCTTATATAAATGATGTTATATTCATGAAATAAGAACAAGAAGCTATATCTAAAAATATTTAGAGCTCTTAGGAATTTTTAAAGAAAGCTCTTAAAAATTAAAAACATAAACGCCCACTAGGATGGCCAAAATCAAAATGACAGACAATAACAAGTGATGGTGAGGATGCAGAGAAATTGGAACCCTCAAACATTGCTGGTGGAATATGAAATGGTGCAGCTGCTGTGGAAAATTGTTTGGCAGTTCCTCAAAATGTTAAACAGAGTTAACCATATGATCCAGCAACTCCACTCCTACGTATATACCCAAGAGAACTGAAAACATATGTCCATGCCAAACTTATACACTCTTATTTATAGCAGCATTATTCACACTAGCCAAAAAATGGAAATACTAAACGTATATCAACTGATGCATGGATAAACAAAATGTCACACAGCCATACACCATGATTATTTGGCAATGAAAAGGAATGAATGATACATGCTACACCATGGACAAACCTTGAAAACATTACACTAAGTGAAAGAAGCCAGTCACAAAAGGCTACATGCTGAATGATTCTATTCATATGAACTGTCCATTATAGGCAAACCCAGAGACAGAAAGTAGATTAGTGGCTGCCAGGGCTTAGGGGGTGGGAGGTGGGGGTGGGAGGAAACACAGGGAATCACTGCTAATGCTTAAAGGGTTTCTTGGTGGGAGCGCAAGGAACATGTTTTACAATCACATAGTGGTTAATGGTTGCATAACTGTGAATATACTAAAAACCACTGAACTGTACACATTAAAAAGATGACTTTTATGGTATGTGAATTATATCTCAATAAAACTGTTATAACTAAATTAAAAACAGGAAAGCAAAATGAAAGACTCAAAAGATTAGATAGTAAAGTTGAAAAAAACTCTCCCCAAATAAAGCAAAACACAGAGATGGGAACGAATCAAGAAAGAAACAGAGTTAGTGCCCGAGGTCCCACAAGCCCAACAGCAAGTTCCAGAGAGAATAATGGAAGATGCAGAGATAATGAAAGAAACACTGATATTCAAGGGAAAAAAACCCAGAACTGAAGCTAGAAGTTTCCAAATTGAAAGGGTCCACTATGTGGAATACAAATAGGATCCAAACCATGAAACATCAGCAGAAAATTTCAGACCATCAGAGACACCGCAAAGATCCTATAAGAATCCTGAGAGAAAAATAAAATGAAAAAAGCCATATACAAAGAATCTGGCTGGCATCAGAATGGCTTCAGACTTCAACAATCTAGAGACCTAGAAATCCAGCCTTCAAAAGAGATCTAGAAAGCAAGCCTTCAAAATTTAAGGAAAATGAATTCCAAGGTCCAATTTTGCACAAGATACCAATCGTGACAGTAAAATAGGCATTTTCAAATCTACGAAGTCTCCACAAGCTTACTTCCCAGACATCCTCGCTCAGGGAGGTTCTGAAGGATGTGAACATGCTCCACCCAAATCATGGAGTAAACTGAGAGAGGACAATGTGGGACACAGAACAGAGGAAAAGGGCGTCTAGGAAGGCAGCTGTGCACCAGATGACAGCAGGTCTGAAGGCTCAGGAGGGAATTTTTCCCTTAAGAAAACCACAGAATATCTGGTGGAATGAAAACGTTAAGAAGATATTTCTACCTAACTGGCAGAGAACTGCAAGTGAATGTAGGTTTTCGTCATGCATTTAAATTATGACTTTCTTAAACAGAAGTCTCTTCCTCTTTTCTTCCCATTCTCTTTGGAGTTCTTTGCTAGTCATCTCATCTTCCCCGCTCTGCTTCCAGATGCCATTATGTAACGTCAATTACTATGCCAGAGACATTCCAGAAACCTCAGGGTCTAGAGTCACACACAGCTGGATACAAATTCCTGTTCCACCACTTTCTGGCTGAGTGACCTTGGGCAAATTTACTTAACCTCCCTGCCTCAGTACCATTTCCAATTTCATAGATAAGGAGGAACTGGGAGGTCACATAACTGGCTTGCTATCAGGATTAAATAGGATGAGCCTATTAAAGTGTGTTAACCCAGTTCCTGGCATATAGTAAGCACTCATTAACATTTTCAAGATGAGTAAGTTGGATTAAGGAAGTAATCATTAATCAAGGGAAACAAGAAAACACACAGGAAAGGAAAAGTAATCGTAATTTACTCCAGAGTTTAGCTCTGAATAACATAATAATGTAATAATGTCAACTCTGAATACTGACCGAACCGAAATCATAACTACAACGAGATGGGGGGGTGGGGGGGGGTGGTCGATGAGGCTCAGGTGTAATAGGGTACAGGGCAAAAAGACCCCAATCTTCACTTTCCAAAGTCAGAAATCGAACGATATGCCTAAAACTGGAAAACAAGAAGTAGAAATACAAGTCTATTATCCCATGACGTGCAAGTTCATTACGAAACACAAACAATTAAAAGTGGCGTCTCTTGGGAAGGGGGATACAAGGGGGTGGGGGCTGCTGGCTGTCTTGACAAATTCTGTATATCTAGCTGTCTCTCTAATCTATGTTCATGTAACTCTAATAAAAATAAAAATTTAAAATCACAAAACATACCATTACACAGGGGAAAAAAAAAAGACTAAGTGAAGGCAACTTCTTGGTTTCCTACAGCACTCTACTCCGTGACTAATTTTTTTTCTAAGGCCTGGTTGTGTGGCAGCTCAAATACGGTCAGATGCTGCAGTACCCTAATAAAACATTCTTCTTGGGGCTGGCCAGGTGGTGCAATGGTTAAGTTCACGCGCTCCACTTCAGTGGCCTGGGGTTTGTGGGTTCAGATCCAGGATGTGGCCCTACGCACCGCTTATCAAGCCATGCTGTGGCAGGCGTCCCACGTATAAAAAATAGAGGAAGATGGGCATAGATGTTAGCTCAGGGCCAATCTTCCTCAGGAAAAAGAGGAGGATTGGCAAGGGAGGTTAGCTCAGGGCTAATCTTCCTCACACACACACACACACACACAAACACATTCTTTTGTTTTCCTCCAATCTTAGTCAAATGTCACTTATGCTGGTTGCAACCAAGGTCTCTAATGAGTCTCAGAACTGTGACCGTTCAGCAGGCTATGTCTAGGTGGAGGGCACTTAGGGCCCCTGACCCATCTTCGCTTACATGGGCACGCACTGTGGGCTACTACTGTCTAGCCTCTAGGGAAGGAAGGAGCTCCTGGGTGTTCTTCCTCTCCAGGAAAGGTCAGGTGGTGCAGTTTCTTTGATGATCGCTTTTCTCCAGAAGTCTTGCTCTCTTCTTCTGGAACTTCTATTACATCTATTGAAAAGCTTAGATTTACTCCCAATTCTCTCTTCTAACTACCATCCTCTGCTTTTCTCTGCCCTCTGGTCGGTTCCTCAAGCTCTACTTGACACTATTTCACCTGTTCACTAATACTGTCCCCAGCACAGCCCATTCTCTTACTCAGACTTTCTGTTCCCATTTACTCCTTTTCTATAGCACATTTTTAATTTTACCCAGACAATATCCTCCTAAATGTCACTGTGAACATCTAGCACTTGAGAAAAAGAAAAGAAATCCACTCTGTGCTTCCTATCTTCCCCTTCCTTCTTGCGGAAGTGGAATCAACACAGCGGCTGAGCACGCAGGGTGAGCTACGAGGGGGTGGCAGAGAGCAAGCCAGCAGGCCTGAGGCTGACAGAGGTGGACAGAGGAGATGGCCAGTGTAGTTAGGAAAATAGTAATACTAAACAAATAAGTAAAACATATAGATACACAGCAAATAAGTAAACATAAAGATGATAATTGGATAGGTAAATTGCCTGTTATCGACCTCAATGCTACTAACATTGCAGGCTGGAAGATTCTGTTGGGGCTGTCCTGTGCACTGTGGACGTTTGGGAGCATTCCTGGCCTCTACTCACTAGGTGGCCAGACCACTCCCCCCCGCAAGGTATGTGTGCAGAAAAGAGTTAATATAGCATACCTGTGACTGCAGTCCTTAGAAAGGCCTGCTTGCAAGACAGGCCCTTAGCTGGCATCTGGGAACTTGGATTTCTGGAGGGTTCCCACCATTCCCCAAACTGGTAAGAGTGGTTCCCTGTGCCTACACTGTGCGATGTGTTAATGCTGAAACTTGCCCTCCTTCTGGGATTCTGGAACCCTGGTAATTGCCAGGCAGAGGGTGCCCACATAACCGCACCCAACAGAATCTTTGGGCCCCGGGTGTCTAATGAGCGTCCCTGGTAGACAACACTTCACAGGTGTGTCACAAGGCACTGCTGCAGGAATTCATGGAGTTGAGTCACTCTCACCGGTTTCTTCCGATTTCACCCCACGCGCCCTGCTCTTCACTGATTTTGCTTTGCATCCTTTCACTGTAATAAACCACACCTGAGAGCAGGACTATATGCTGAGTCCTCGTAGCAAATCATTGAACCTGGGTGTGGTCTTGGGGATCCCTAACACAGTATAACCACCAAAAATGTCTCCAGACCTTGCCCAACATTCTCCAGAGAATACATGGCTCTACTCTTTAAACTTTCATGAGCATGAAAGACAGGGAAAGACTAAATAAAGGAGGCTGAAGAGATATGACAATGATATACAACACATATTCCTGACAGGACCTTGAACCACAAGGGAAACAGCTATTCCTGGGCCAGTAAGCAAAATCTATATGGGTCCACGGATTGGACGGAACTGCCATACCAACATTAATATCCTGATTTAGACGGCTGTGGGCTGATTATGTTGAAAGTGTTTGGATTTCAGGGAAGCACACCCTGGAGTGTGAAGGGGAGAGAAACTGTCTGTGTGTGGACACCAATGATGAAGCAAAGGCAGAAACATCTTAACAAATCGTGAATGGGGTGAAGAGAATACCAGAATTCTTTGCACTGTTCTGGCGACTTTCTTGCAAGTTCTAAATTATTTCAAAATAAATTATTTTTAAAAATCACACTAATCACATTAATTACTTTGCTGGGGGAGATGTGGCTAATTGTTCGGCTTGAATCCTCTCGGATAAGCCACATTTCCTCATCCTGTTTGCTAACTTTTTATTAACTGCTCTTATTTAAAAACTAAAATCTTGGGGCTGGCCCGGTGGCACAAGCAGGTAGATGCGCGCACTCCGGTGCGGCAGCATGGGGTTCGCCGGTTCGGATCCCTGGCGCACACCAACGCACTGCTTAGCAAGCCATGCTGTGGCGGCATCCCATATAGGGTGGAGGAGGATGGGCACAGATGTTGGCCCAGGGCCAGTCTTTCTCAGCAAAAAAAAAGAGGAGGACTGGCAGATGTTAGCACAGGGCTGATCTCCTCACACACACACACACACAAAATTAAAATCTACACCGATCTCTGTCCGAGCTGAGTGTGCTTCCTGAGTTGTTAGCTAGGACCCCCATGTGCTTTCCTCTGGCACAGTGTGCAGTGGAACCAGGCAGGACGGTGGGACTGCCCAAGCCTCTCCAACTATGCTCCCTGCACACTCATCCACCAACACCAGCTGAGTGGCTCTGATTCATGGGAAGGCAGATCCCAGGCTCTCTAGCCGCATTCTTAGCTGCCCTTACCTTTCACTTTGTGCTTGATCTATCACAAACTATTTGCTCCCCTCCACGTCTTTGCACACGACGTCCCCTCTGTCCACAACACTCTTCCTCCATCTCTTCCCTCTTATTTAGCTACAAATCATCCTTCAGACCTCAATTTAGATTCACTTCTTCTACGAAGACTTCAGTTGCCCCCTTAGATGCTCCCAGGGTACTGTGTACGTCCCCCAAGAAGGTATTTTTCACCTCATACTTATCCTGTGATTGTTTTCTCACTCATCTGTACCCTCAACTAGAACATGAACTCCATGCCTCCTCTGCTCATGACTGTATTCCAAAACGTACCATGGCAGCACAGACACAGTCATGCTCAATAGTTTGCTAAATGAATGAATTACAATTTTATGAGCATTCCTTGTAATATAACCATTTACAAATCAATATGTCTAAGGGAAAATATGTTTCAAGTTCCAAATAATGAAGTTCAAACCACTAGCAATTATCAATGGGAGTCTAGCACAAGTTTATGTAAATAATAGGCTCAAATCTGCTCCCAGGAGAGCCAAATACCCCATCTGTTCTGAATCTATTCTAGTTACATGAGCTAAACAGTATAACCATGTGCCTCAAACGCTCACCTGGATTCCCAAGAGAGTTAAATTATTTTGCTCTGCAGTGAATGAAACTGGTAAAAGAAAAAAAACGGGGGGCCTCTCCTTCACCAGAATAAAGCAACTTATGCCAGCCTGACCTAAAACCACTCAACTTAAGACTTCTTTAATTGTACATAATACCACCACAATAAGGATCCACACTGGTTTATGACTACCCAAGCTCGGCAATCCATATGAACACTGGGCTAGAGACAAGCGATAAACCATTATAATCAATGAGGGTGAGAAAACAGAGATAAACTAATGTGTGAGACTACAAAACAAAGGGTACATAAAATGTGGTCAATCTGTACACTTCTGAATCATGCAATCATCTCAGCACAGGCACTGTATCTCTTCATCCACTACAGAAAGGAGGGCAGGGAGGGGGAAGACATGAAGGAAGATTTCCAGTGCCGGCACACACTGTTCAATTCAGGACAGAGACAGGCTCCCTTTATGGTTCAGAATGAAGTCATGGCGCCGACGTGTGTGCCTCCTGTAGGGAAGGCGCCTGTAACATGCTTGTCAATTTTCTGCAAGATCCAGAAGTTTCAGTGTGTTAAAACTACACAGCAGCATATCTTCCCTCTGCACGGACCCTCTTTGGTTTCTCTCTCGCACAAGTTAACGGAAGGACAGAACCTGCTAAGGAACTATGTAACACATGCAGAAAGGTCTTGCCTAAGGGTGGTCATTGATCCACTAACTGACAAACGCCACCGCCTGTTCTCAACTCACACTCTTTCCAAGCTTGATTCCTACACACTCCCTGCTGAACTCTCTAACTCTCTCTGTTTCTCCTTTTCCCACAGTTCCATGTTCGCCTTCCTCATCAGCCAGCTACTTTTTCTTCACTGACTCCTCACGATGGCATGCAGCCCCGTGAATTGCCGCAAAGGTCTTCCAAGTTTCTTCTAACTGACAGAACATACTCCTCCATTCTCCTGTCCCCATCCCCCACAAACAAAACTCTCACAATGAACTTAGCACTCGTATAACCTGGCCTCTTTCCTATTTTCTTGGAAGTATACTAAGGTACCTTGGAGGCATGGCGCTCCACAAACAACAAATGCCAAAACAGGTGAACACCCCCAGTTCTGAGGTCATTCCAAAACTTCAGTCCCATATTTCCAGCATCTTTTCTGTCTTGGTTTTGCTTTCTGCTACCTCTACCACAGTTATCATAGTCACTCAGGTTTTAAATCTCTCATTTTCTATTTCCCTGACTGGAGATACGTCCACTCTTTGCACAGTTTCTCCTACCTAGAACCTTTTTCTTCTCTATTCCCATTCCCAGGAAACCTCAATTAATCCAGGCTTTTATGATCACTAGTATGCATTAGTAAAATAACTGATCATAGCTGGCTGCACGTCCTCCAATCCACCCTGCACCACCACCTATTACTGTTACTACAAGCACCGCTCTTCCATGGTCACTACGCAAAACCCTTCACCACCCCATAATGCTGACAGAAATAAGCACAAAACTTTAAAGTGGTTACCATTCAAGGTCCTCTATAATCTGCCATGAACCTATTTTTCCAGCCTTATTTTGCAATATTAAAGACTTGTTTCTTAGACTCTACTCACAACTAAACACCCTCTTCCCCTATAAAGGTATTCCAGGCAATGGAACACCCAAATGCAATGGAGCGTCTGGATCTAAGGAAGAGGTCTGCAAACTAAGGCCCTGGGCCTGTTTCTGTAAATTAAGTTCCCATGGAACACAACCACACCCATTCCTTTAGTATTGTGTGTGGCTGCTTGTACACTAGAATGGCAGAGTTGAGTAGCTGGGAAAAAGACCACAGCACCTAAATTTTTATGATCTTGCCCCTTACAGAAAAAGTCTGCGGACCCCTGGATTTAGAGATTTAACAGGATTACTCCTCTTGCTGTTTTGAAAACCAACAGTGGAACACGGCAAGGGTGGAAGGAGGGAGACTCATTAGGGGGCTCCTGCAATCGTCTCTAGGCCGAGGTTACAGCGGGTCACACAGGGTGGAAGCACTGGGGATGGTGAGACGTGCATGGATAACACAAGTGGAGCCAATAGAATCAGAGCATGGATTGGATGCAGGTTGTGAGAGAGAGAAACTAAGCAAGACATCTAGTTTCTAGCCTAAGCAACTAGAAGGATACAGTTGCTCCTTCTAACTTCTTTAAGATGGGGACTACTATGTGTAGACCAGATTTTTGAAAGATCAGATCCACAACTGAAAACCATAATTCACACCAGTTGTTCTTCTGCACAAAAGCATCCAATGACTCACTATTCTTTCAAAGCACAAGCCAAAATCCTTACAATGATCTATAAGGGTCCACACAATCAGGTCCTCCTCTGACGTCATCAGATTCCCCGTTATAGGCTGTTTATATACCTCCCAAAACTCATATGCTGAATCTAATCCCCAATGTGATGGTGTTTGCAGAGGGGTCTTTGGGAGGTGATCAGGTCATGAGGGGCAGAGTCTTCATGAATGAAATTGGTGCCCTTCTAAAAGAGATCCAGAGAGCTCTCTTCTCCCTTCTGCCATGGGAGGACGTAGCAAGAAGACAACAATGAACCAAGAATCAAGCCATCACCAGACACCAAATCTGCCACTGCCTTGATCTTGGACTTCCCAGCCACCAGAACTGTGAGAAATACATTTCTGCTGCTTATAAGCCCCTCAGTTTATGGTACTTTGTTTAGCAGCCTGGAGCAGACTAAGACAACATTCAAACGCCACCCCAAGCCACAATGGCCTCCTTGCTCTTTCCAAGCACTCCAAGCAGAGTACCTATGTCAGGCCTCCACACCTGATCCTTCCACAGGCTGGGAGGCTTTTCTCTCAATGTATCTATAGAGCTTATTCTCTCACCCCCTCACCTCAAATATAACCTTCTCTGTGACGCCTTCCCAGGACTCCCTATTTAAACTGCACCAGCCATTGGCCCCTTCCTCACCCATTTGCCCCCACCCTCACTTCTCTGCTTAATTTATCTCCAATGTTTTTATTACCTTTTCACATAACCTGTTTAATTTGTCTCCTCCCCCCACCTCCTAGAATGGAAGCTCCAAAAGATCAAGGATATTTCTCTTTTTTCCCCACGGTTGTAACGGCACTGCCTAAAACACAGCAGGTGATCAATAAATATTTGTTGAAAGGATCAACTAGCCTAAAGAATAAATATAAGCTATTAAAGATTGAAGAGAATTTCACTTATGTTCCTGGGGTTTTGAGGGAAAAAAATAAAAGCACATTATAAATGCTAAAACAATGCAGCTCAACTCAGACAACGATTTTACTATAAGTTCTCCTTCTACTCCAGAGTGCCAGCATATGACTCCCTTTTCTCTCTTCCCTGATCTTAACACTTAAAAAGAAAAAAGCTTCTTCTGATGGCCTATCTGGCCTACATTCCTTTGCTTTCTGGTCTCATTTCCTCAGCTCCTCTCCCCTCTGCACTATGCTCATACCAGCCAGCCCTTGTTCTGCTCCTCAAAGACATCTTGCTCCTTCTCACCTCAGGAACCTTTCCACCTGTTAACCCCTCTATCTAGAAATCTCCTCCCACACCTCTTCCAGCCTGCTCCTTCTCATCATGCGGATCTCCCAACTTCACCCCCTCAAAAATGCCCTGGCTGGAGACAAGACCACCATTCCAACTCCTCTTTTATTTTCTTCCTAACACTTAGAACATTCTAAAGTCTTATTTGTAGATATATATATTACTTATGAGAACAGATTTTATCTATATTGTTCACCACTATGTCCCTCGTGCCTAGAATACTAGATAGACTATGTGATAATTACATTTAGTAGGCAAGGTGGTGGAGAGTTCCTCTTTACCATTAAAGACACTGATATTTGGGCCCAGCCCTATGGCTTAGCAGTTAAGTGCACAGGCTCCGCTACTGGTCAGCCTGGGGTTCGGATCCTAGGTGCCCACGGACGCACCGCTTCTCTAGCCATGCGGAGGCTGCATCCCACATACAGCAACTAGAATGATGTGCAACTATGATATACAACTATCTGCTGGGGCTTTGGGGAAAAAAGGAAGAGGATTGGCAATAGATGTTAGCTCATAACGGGTCTTCTTCAGCAAAAAGAGGAGGATTGGCGGGGATGTTAGCTCAGCACTGATCTTCCTGGGGCGGGGTGGGGGGGGTGTAGACACTGATATTTATAAGTTAGACTCCCAACATCAAACAACTAGGAGGCCCTGGCTGTAAAGAGTACTTGGGACTACTTCCACTACTGCACAAGACCGGGCGCCAGACACCAGTAACTCCTTGTCTTTCACTGTAGACAACACTCCACGCTGCTGTTAAAAATTTCCAGGATCTGCATGCCTTTAATTGATGAATGGCCCTTCCAGCCAACCCACAAGTCGCCTAAGATCCTGCCTCCAGGGATGAACTATTTAAGGATGCACCAGAACAATCAGAAACCTTGTCCTCAAAGAAGTAATTACCCTCAGCATTTCGCCCATCCCTCACCAACCTAAAAGTCAGCCCTGGGGAGCCCTGAGGCTGAGTCAGGGAAGGAGGGATCCCTGCAGAACTCGCTCACCCCACCCCTACCACCACCGCATCCCAGTAAATGAATCTGGGTTCCAAGCCCAAATAAAGCAAAGGAAACCGTTCCCAAAACAACCGCAGGGGAAAACGGGGCAGTAAGGGAAGGAGGGGGAGCTTCTGCAGGGGAGCGGGAGCAGCGCGCAGAGCGCGGCCGCACCCTGCAGCCCCGAGCCCCGGGAGGTCGGCCGAGCCACTCCGCGCCCTCGGGCCCGGGCACGCGCCGCACCTGCTGCAGGGAGGCGCAGCCCTGGCACCGGGAGAGGTCCGCCGCCGTCCCGGGCGCTGCCGAGTGGGTCTCGCCCGGCATCATGGTGCCGCCGCCGGGCCCGGTGGGCCCGCACGCCTCAGGGACCGGCGGCCTCGGCCCTGTCCTGCCTCTGCTGACGCCGCCGGGGCCGCCGCCTGCCAGGCCGCTTCCCGCCGAGTCCGGGCGGGTCCATCCGTGCACAGAAGTCCCCGTGGAGCTGCCGAAGGCTCTCGGAGCCAGAGCCGCCTCGGGCACCAGAGAGAAGCACTACCCGGCGCGGCCCCCGAGCGCGACGCAGCCCAGCCAGGCCCCCACCCCGCCCTGTCTCGCCCCGCCCCTCGCCGCGGTGCGGGGCTGTCTGAGGCGTTGCCTGATCAAAATGGGGAGAGGAACCTCTCCGCTGCGGCGGGGGAGCCGCCCACTAGGAAATATCAGGAAGAATGAGGCATCAGAGGTGCACTCCTTCCAGTGTTTAGGGGTTACTCTTTTATTGCCGGCTTTCTGCCTGATAGACTTTCCATAGACACCTAAAACCTTCAACGAAGGGCAGGTGACCCGCGATGACGTCACTCCGGGCGCCTCCAGGACTGAAAGGACCCTGTACCGGGACTGGTAAGTGCGGGATTACGACCAGGAGGAACGTGGTCGTGCGAGTCCGTCCGGTCAGCGGACGAGAAGAGTGCTGCCGTTCCCGACGTCCCGCGCGGCGAG
This sequence comes from Diceros bicornis minor, assembly GCF_020826845.1. Taxonomy (NCBI): domain Eukaryota; kingdom Metazoa; phylum Chordata; class Mammalia; order Perissodactyla; family Rhinocerotidae; genus Diceros; species Diceros bicornis. The sequence goes on from NC_080759.1 coordinate 57,910,794, forward strand.
TGGACACCGAGCGGTTGCTGCAGCCGCGCCTGGTGTATTTCAGCGCCTCGTCGTGGCCTCCGGCGCTGGTGGCCGGGCCTTCCTCCGGGCACGTCTTTCCTCCCGGCGGCTCCCGCCGCTTGCTGGGGTCCCCTTGTCGTTCTACCCCGCGCTCCCGGCTCTCGTCCCCAGACCCATCCCCGCGGCGCCCCAGGAGCCGTGGCTGTGAGCCCCGCCACCCACTGCGTGCAAAGCGCCCCGCCTGGCCGAATCCTCAGCCACCCGCCGCCGCCCACGGTCAACAGCCAGACTCTACCGAGTCCATTATAATACCTCTTGGGAAGGAAAACAAGAAAAATCATCTCTCTGGCTGCCATTACTGGATAAATCCAGGCCCTGATCCTCCGCTTAAACCGAAGTGTTTCGCCGTATCCACCGCCACCAGAATCATCTTTTTAATAATCACAGCTGGTTGCCATCAGTACCTTACTCAGAAACCTCCTGTGGCTTCCCGACGTCTGGTTAAAAAGTCCAAATTCTTAGCATTCAGTACAAGCATTGTGTGTGTTTAGTTTATGTCCAGACATGACCAACTTCCTAAATCCTCAGTATGGAAATTGCAACTGGAAACATCCGTTCCAAGAAAGAACTCTGGATTCCTCTCCAAATATCGCGTCCCTACCCTTGCTTACATGTGTTGTGGCTGACACTTGCTGTGGAGTGGAGGGACCAGGTATCCAGCCCCAACAGCCAGATTTCCTGTCGTGGACACCAAAGGCAGCCCTATACCTGACTCGAGGAAGTGCTCTGACTGATCCATTCACCCGTGAGCAGAAAACAAGAGTACAGTTAAAAGAGAGAGGAGAAGTGAGAAGATCCCCAGCTCTGGAGCAGAGGCACCTTGGAAGACAGGCCATGTGACCCATTAGAGAAAGGAGAGAGCAAACCTGTGTGGGTCCTGGTAACTGTCCATTTCTGGCTTGATCCCAGACAAATATGTTTTCACAGTAATTTCCCTTTTATTTAAGGTTTCCCAAAGGCATGTTTTTCACTCAGGAGAGTACCTGAGTGGAGGAGGCTTACCGTTGAGAGTTATCTCTCTCTGCACTATCCACCCACAACTACAGCACACCTACCTGGCCTGAACTTGGGACTCTCACTACTACCTTTGCACCCCTGCCCTTGATTTCCCCTTGCCTGTGATAAAAAAACAAAATTCAACTGAGTAAATTTTAAAGATCTTATTGGCTTTATTCAATGATTCATGACTCAGGCAGCAGCCTATTTAGCAAGTGGAAAGGAGCTCCGAGATGCTGTACAAAATGAAAGACTCTCGTAGGGAGAAGGGAGCAGGAAGGAGGAAGTTATACTAGCAAAAAGTGGATTGGTGTACCAAGGTCACTTTCCATTAGGGGAGGGCAAGGGTCAAGCAGGCAGATGACCTCACTAGTGCTGATCATGTGGTTCCTGATTAACCAGTTTAAGATCCATTTCCGGGAAAGCTGAAATTGTAATTAAGTATTAAATCTCGGCTTGATGATGTGGGGCTAAGCATAAGTGACTCCATTCGGGCCTGTTTTCTTGCTTTTAACACTTGGAACACGCTCCTTCCAGCTCTGCACATTGTAACCTACCTACTCCTCCAGGCCCCACATTTTACCTCCACAACCCCAAGTAACGCCTACCTCCGTTTTTGCCCTGTATCCCTCAGTAATTTTTTATAACGTCACATTTTGTCTTGGGTTACAGTGATTTTTATGTCTTAGAGGTGAGTTTTCCTTTTCATCCCTGTGAAGTGTTGTACACAGTAGGTGCTCAATGAATGTCAGAGTGAATCAAATTTGCTGCAACTAATTGAAAATAAAAGAATAAGCACTTTTCTGTTCAGGAATGAACGTGCATTTGTTTCTATTGCCTTTCTCAAAATCAGTTCTTAAAACATTTGAAAAAAGAAACACAAGTCTTGTTTGTGCAATGCAGAGTGAGCGAACTCTCTGTAACGGGCCGCGTAGTAAATATTCTAGGCCTTTTGGGCCATACAGGTCTTTGCTGCATATTTGTCATTGTCATTTTTTTTGTTTTGGTAAGAACACTTTAAAAATGTAAAAATCATTCTTTGCGGCTGCACAAAAACAAGTGTAATTATAGGTAATAATGGAAATTGATGTAGGCCTCTAGTTGAGGAATGCTGAAAATTACATTTTTCTGCTTTCCCACGTATTGGGCCACACCTGTTTTGTCATTGTGATGGAAACAAACAAGCAAATGTCTACACTACAGAAGGTGGTGAACAATGACTTTAGAACCTCACACCTGGCTTTAAATTCTCGAGCAAGTGCCCTGTGTGAGCTGGTATTTCCTTCCAGAGGATTAGCTGTAAAATGAAGAGTAACAAGGACAGAGCCGATCGGTGGGATCTACTATCAGAGAGTAGTTATTGACAATTTATTGATGGCATTATTTGTTTTGGAAAACAAACACATCGTCAACCTACTCATAGAAAAATAGGGGGATTTTTTAGCATTTTTGTTGTCAAACTTCCAAGGAAAACTTTGTGTTTTTTAATCAGTGTCCTGAGACCTGGAGGGATATCTAGATTCTGGCCTCTGATTTGGGGGCTTCCCTGTGCCTGTGGAGTCCAGGCAGTTGTTTAGAGGATCTGGCTGTAAAAGTCTCAATTCTGGCCCCATGCGCTCATCATCACCTTGCAGATAACATCTCCAAACTAAAGCTTTGGAATATAACATAACTAGGAGGTTAATTAAACTGGTTAATTTAATAACATGTGCTTCTGCAGAAATGGCTAATAAATTTGGTCTAGAAGCCAAGGAGGTTTTTATCCTATGAACTCAAGATGGAAAGCTATTTGTCCTTTGGAAGTTTCTGTATTTTGCTTTATGAAGAGCTTTCCGTTCATTTGATGCATTTACCCATAAGAAAAATAAACTATTTTTTCTTCTTTCTTTTAAAACCCTGAGAGATGTTTAATGGAGTAGTTTGCAACTCTAGCAGTCTACAATTCAGTGGTATTATCTGATTGAGTTATAATTATTTCCAGACCTGTGATGTAATGCTAACATGTGCCCACAAGATGTCAGTCTTTCCATGTGTGTGTTTTAGACATAAAGAGAATTTCCAGCCATATTTATGACACATCAGCCCCTTGATAGGGGAGTAGCGAGGCCGTCTTCTGAGGCATCGTAGGGTAGAAGGCACTTCGTGGGAACCATCTTCCTGTTCGTGGTCCACTCTGCTTGCTCCTGAGCTGCCTCTGCTCCAGTGTTTCTTACCATTCTGGGTTACGGTGTTTTGATTTGTCCCCAGGGATCAGCAGGAGGCCCTGTGCCTTTGCTGACAGCCCCAGCTCTCACCCTTCAAGTGATGCAAAGTCGGGGGTAAACGTTGCTTCTTCATGGAAGATTGAGTTTACTCAGAAATCGGAAGAATCCATTTTTATTTTGAAACAAGCATAGTCTGCAATAGAATGCAAACTGACATGATTGGTAAAGACGAAGCACAATTTTAAAGGACTTTCATGGTTGCAATGGCTCTTCAGGGAGCACAGGTTCACTCTGCCTTGTGGGCTATTTTGTGAACATGGGGCAGCTGTAAGAGATTGTTCCAGGAGACACTTCCTGTGGTCTCTGGGATTTGGAGAAGGGAGGTGGGGGCTCAGAGAAGGTGGTAGGGGGGCTTGGTGTGCCAGGGCACATCCCACCCACCCCAGAGAAAAGGGAAGGAAAGGGAGGGGAAGTGTCTCTTCTTCATCTTAGGCCAGTGAGGGGGCTGTGAAGTGATCCACTCAGAGCTACGTATGTGCCCTGGACTGATTCCAAGGGGACCGTGGGAAGGCTGAAGGAGATGGGGGATGCCTGAGGCTGTAGAAAGGGAGCCAGCTGCCCTTTCACCAGCCTTGAACACAGGTAGGGTTTTCTGTGCACTAGATACCGTGGGCCTCTCAATGGGAGCTGTCCAGGGACCCAAGAGGACAGCCAGGAGGGAGGAAAGATGCCTAGTAGGTGTTCTAGATGCCCAGGGCCAAAGCAAAGAGGAAGCAGGCAGCTGGGAGTAAAGTGTTGCTCCTACCTCCACCATCAGAAGAACTGCAATGGGATGTCCGCGGCTGGAGGAGTCCCACGGCCGCCTCCTGTGTCCTGCACCAGCGGCAGACTGTGTCAGCTGCTCGCCGAAACCTGTGTCCGGTGTTCCTAGGCATCCAGGAGTTCCACAATCTCCTTGTGACTGGGGTGCGACTAAGTTCTGCTGATTGAATGTCAACAGCAAGAGACCCTGCCACACTCTTTTCACCTCCTGCCGACGGGAGTAGAGAAGAACTTGTTAAAAAAGAAAATTCAGCCAAGTAAATTTGAAGATCTAATTGGCTTTATTTTGACGATTCCTGAATCGGGCGCCATCCCATCTAGAAGGGTGCTCCGAGGGATTGTACAAAGTGGAAAGTTTTTATAGGAAGAAGAGTGGGGCAAGGGAGCTATGAGCAAAAGAAAAGAAAGCAAGGGTTATTTTTAGGCCAGGACATCTTATTTTGGGGGGAAGGGAATGGTAAGAGTTTTATCAAGCAGATTTCCTCGTCTTCCTCTGGGGGGTGGAGAGGGCCCATGTGACAGATTGTCCTTGACCAGAAAATACCGAACTGGTTGATAAGATTACATTTCTGGGAGAGGCTGAAACTGCAGTTAGATGAGGTATCAAATCTAGGTTTGGTATCATGGGCTTTAGCAGGAGAGACGCCACTTGGGACCTGTGACTTTCTTTATTACAAACCCCAGGCGCTGAGCCCAGGATTAAGCTACTGTCTCTCAACCCCAAAGCTGCCTTTCTGCACTCTACCTTGTGATGCTGGGGCTGCGGAGCCACGTGGCTGCCTTGCCTGTCTGTCAGGCTCTGCCAGTAGACAGTCCCACTGATCTTCAGAAGGTGAGAGGAGGGAGAAGGGACCTATGCCTCCCTTTTCTGTCCTGTTTGTTTCTGGCCCTGTCAGGGTCACCCATCCTTGCTTTTGTACCTTGACAGGGGCAGTTCGTCCACCTAGCAGCATCTGATTCCAGTCTGCACTTTCTCTAACACTGGCAGAACCAGCCTCATAGCATCCCCTCTGAGACACCAGCAAAATTTGGGTTCACCGCCTCCAAACGCAGAGACCCCATCACCAGCCCAGCAGGACACTTCCTCCAGTGTCTGAATTTGAGCTCTGGGGGCATGTCCTCTAAGTGTCTAAATTTTGCACATTCCATCTTTTTCCCTTGGTTCTCTCCAGCCCAAGGGCTGGCAGGAGCTTCTTGCAGCCTAGAAGTTCCCTGCAGAGCTGCACAGAGGGACCTGCCTCATCAACCCACCCACCTGCCTCTCACTATGATTTGAGCAGTTCATGAACCCAAGTCACAACAACACTAGCCATGAGAAACTACCTTTTCCTCCTAATCCTGTCGTTCCAGCCCAACCCTGGAGGGATCACAGATGAGCCAGTGATGTTGGAGCAAAGAAAAGCCTCTCAGGCCTTTCCCACCCCTGCCCTTCCTGCTGGCATCTGAGAACAGACCCTAGCTCGGTGGAGGGGAGGAGCTTCAAATTGAAGATAAGAGATAAGAGACCAGTAAATTGTACTGGACTCTGTGTTGTCTGACAGCGACCATAAAGGCTACGTGCCCAAGATGTTGTCTAGGGTAAGAGAGACCCTGGAGAGCAAGTTTTGTAAGGAACAGGGATTGAAAAATCAATCAGTGGAGTGACTATGATGGCCCCTGCTTGGGGCTGCCCTTCCCAATTACAGACGTCTGCCTCTTACGTTCACCACCCGGCCTCCTATTCCCTCATGACATGCCTCTCAGTGGAGACCAGTCATTTAGTATATGCCTGGCTTACCCTGTGCAGTGCACCACTCTGTGCAGCCACTCTGAGTGGTTGCACTTAGCCTGCAGGTGACACCCACCTGCCATCCCAGGTACTATATCCTACTGGTTCAAGGCCCATTGAAGTCACCTCCTCTGGAAAATCTCCTTGGTATTGTTTTGCATGTCTCATTTTATTGTCTTATTTTGATATCATTCCTGATCCTTCTCTTCCTTCGCTTCACCCCTCCGCACATCTCAGCATCACCGAGTCTTTTTGGTGCTGTCTCTACAGCCGCCCGCCTCTCCCTCCACAGCCATCACTACCATCCCAGGACCACCAGCTCCTGCATCGCCCCAGGAGCCCCTCACTGCAGTAAGCTGCTGCTCCTGCTCGGCTGCTGCCTTGGCCACCCAGCCTTGAGCGGTGCCTGGCTGCTCACGAGGGTGACGCAGTGGAGAGGAGAGAGGTGGACTGGCTCAGGATCCAAATGCATTGTCTCCCCTGCCAGCAGAAACAAAGTCAGACTCCCTTCCACGGACAGTAAAAGGTTCCATTGGATCTGGTCCATTCCAGGCTTTGTGCACATGCCCCTACCATCCTCTGAATCTTCTGTGGCTGGCCGGTTCTCATCATTCAAGTCTCAGCCCAAATGTGACCTGGTCAGACCTTCCAAACCTGAGACCCCAGAAATATTATGCTTATACTTCCTTCAGATTAGTATCACATTGCTCCCAGGAAGAAAATAAACAAATGTAAAGGATCTGCAGTGCCTTGTTTTATGCAGGCATTGTACTTGTCCCTCTAGAATGTGAGCAGGGCAGAGCGGGCACTCGTCCAGCTTGTCTTTCCCGAAGCTCCTGAAGCTCGGAGCCCAGAGCAGCGCTGGGCGCGTTGCAGGCTCGCAGTGAGTGTGTGTTCTGTGAGTGGATGAATGCGCTTCTTCCAACAACTCTAAGTGGATGCTGATTTACAACTGAGTATCTGAGACTGTCAACCTTCAAAAACAGAAACCAGGTTAAGAGGTGTTTGTGTGTTTGGGATCAAAGAATTGCAATTCGGGGAGGAGAGATTTAGATAGAAACCCAAACAGTGGGTTTTTTACGCCCTGCTAGGGCGTAAAAGTCAGGGGCTTTTAAAGGCAAAGAATGGAGGTTGTATTATAAAGAATGTTAATTGGAGTTGGAGGCAGAGAGCTAGTCTTAGCTAAACATTGATCAACTGTTGATGCTATCTTCAAAAAGCCCACAATCTGCAGGTTTTGTGATCAAGATGTCCGTTCTCCTGCTGACGTCTCAAATAATGGCTTGTAAAACAGTAGCCATTTTGGCCCAGTCCAAAGGTTTGGCCCAGTGCAAGGTTCAAGACAGCAAGGCAGTTTCTCTGGAAAGGCAGCTCCGACTCCGTTTAGAAATGGCTCCACTATGGTCAATTTTGACAAGACACAGAGTGACTGAGTGGCTTGTCTCCCGTGTCATGGAGGAAGTGGCAGAGCTGGATGTACCCTCGAGCCCCAGGGGCATGCAGGGGCCGCTGCACCACTCTGTGTCCCGTCTTGGCCTCCACCGGTTTTATAATTTTCTACCGTCTCTCGGAAACCAGCATATACTCTGCACACAGTAGGCTTGCAAAAAGTATTCAGTGACATGGAAAGAAATGCCCCTTTCTAGTGTGTCCCTGAGGTTACAGCCCTGTGGACACGTGTGGCTTCACACCTCCTGTCCTTTGTCTGGGGAACTGTCTCTCCCTTGTCTGTTTGGAGAATCCCTATTTTCTCCAAAACTTGCCTGAAATGTCACCTCTCCTCTGAAGATTCCTCAGACTCCCCCTCACCTTCACCCCACCTGGTTTCCTCCTGCCTATCCCTACATCCACCTAGAATCTAGGGCTTTCCAGTAGGGTCTTCTAGCACTTACGTGTTATGCTACAGTTATAAGTTAATGTGGGTCTGCCTACCCTGCTCACCTATGTGATCATTGAGACCAGAGACCACATTTTATTTACCTTTTTTTTTAAATTCTCCCCAGCATTCATTCATCATCAGTAAATGTTGATTGAATGAGAAATGTGTGCCAGGCACTGTTGCAGGCACCTGGGGAACCTCAGGGAGGGGGAGATGAGCTGCACCTCCCTGCCCTCACACAGCTTGCTCCCCAGCTTCCTACACAGCCCCTTTGTCTGCCTGGATGCTCATCGCCAGGCTTGCTTCTGAAAAGTACCTACACTACAGGCCCAGCTAGCTTCCAGCTCCTTCCAGCACCAGGATCAGCTACATAACTTTGGGGGCTCAGTGCAAAATGAAAATGCCAGGCCCCTTGTTCAAAACTTATTAAGACTTTTAAGATGCCAACAGCAAAGCATCAAAACAATTGCAGGGCCCTTGTGAGCGTGGATTGCACACCCAGGAAGCAGCCCTGCCAGCTGCCCTCTTTCCAACCAGACCTGCTCCCAGCCCTCCTTACACCATGTGGTCCCACCACCTCTGAGCCAGAGTCACAGGGCTGATTCACCATCACTTTCAGACTCAACATACCAGAGGATGGCATATCCCCTTTAGTCCAGCGCCTCCTTTTCTGTTCTAAGAAGCCACTACCATTCGGCCCATCCAAAGGCATTGACTGATTGACTTCTTGCCTTCACCAGACTCCATAATTCTAGGTCTTGCGCCTCTCCTTTCTGTCTGTCTGTTTAAGCCTTTCACAGTTCTGGTTACACATGACCTCTCCCACCCGTGTTGTCCATTACTCCTCTCTCCTGGAGCCATGGTTATAAGAATCCAGAGAACCCTGGGGTATTCTGAGAAACTGCTAAAGACAAAATATGTTTCTAACTGTTAAAGAAAAAATTATTCCTGGCACTTAATAAAGAACGGGAAGGCACACTTTATTCAGGACCATCGTGATAGGTATGGGGACCACTGCAGTGACGTCTTGCAGTGGGAGAGAGAGACTGGGCTCAACTCTGAATACAACAGGGAGAAGTGGGGATTTATGGCCAAGGAGCAGGATGGGGGTCAGTGGATGAAAACTATGAAGAGAAAACATCAGGGGTAAGGCGGATTCCAGCTAAATGGACCTAAGAGGATTCTTGCTGAAGACAAGCCAGGGCAACCAGACATCTCCTGGGGGTGGTGGATTAGATATTGAGGAGGGTCAGGTATTGTGGATGGGGGATTCTGGTTAAACTGACTTAGCGGGACTCTTGCTTAAACTGGACAATGCAGAGATGAACATAGAAGCCCAGAAGTCAGGGCCTATGGAGAAGAGAGTTCAGAAGAGCCTGACCAGGGCCTGGTCAAGGAGAGACTGTCAGGACAAGAGGCAGCTTCTCTCGTGGGGATCTGGTCCCCCCATCCCCACTTCAGCCAGAGCAAGTCTGCTACTAGGATTCCTCCAAGATATCATCTAAAGGAAGGACTTCACTCCCAAAAGAAGTTTGGAGACCTCTTTCCCAGAGCCATGGCTCTGCCGGAGCCTGAGCCAAGGCCTGTCCAGGGGGGCTCGGCCCCTGGGAAACCCACCAGGGCATGTCTGAGTCAGATGCTTTGTAAGTGACCTTCCACTCTTACCACCTCAAGGCCAAGAGAATGAGTTCTAGCACAGGGTGACAGGAGCAAGGCAGACCTCCACAAGGGATCCACGGGTAAGAGATCCGGAACAGATGGCACCGTAGGCCAGTCCACTGGCACCTGCCTGGAGGTGTAGATCTTCTGATCCCTGATCCTTTTAGGCAAGCCTGAAGGAGGGGTCTCTAAGGGACATTGCCCAAGGAAGGTGCTGCTCCTCTTGAGCTGGACTTCCTTGTTCCACTTCCCGAGAATCAAAGCCTCTGGTGAGAAGCAGCATCGTCGGGTCCCGGGTGGCTGTCCTCCCTGCTGGGACTCCTGCCTATCTCCTTCCCTGTCTCCTCAGCCCCTAGCCAGCCCATGCAGAGCTTCCCAATAGCTTAATGCCACCCCAGTGTCCTGCCGCCACCTCATTAGGTTCAGCAGATAGTCTAACCCTTTGCTAACCTCTAGCCATGATTTTCAAATGAGTTCAAGTCATTCTTTGCTCTACTACTTTTTGGAGACAGTGACTACTTCGCATCCTTCTCTCGGCATAGGTATTGTGCCGTCCTGCCCCACCCTGGCTGTCCTGCCCCACCCCCTGCAGCTTCTGTGCCCTCTGCACCAAAGGGGTTTAAGTCCCGCAGCCTTTGCCTGCCTGTCCTACATCCTCACGCTCTCTGAGGACCGACTCTGGAAATGATTTCTGTTTCTCTGATGCCTCTAATTCCTGTGATCTGTCTCTCTCATAGAATCGCTGCTTGTCACCATCTTAAGATGACTGTCTTTGCTCATTTAACCAAAACATCTCCTAAACTGGCTTTCAGATTAAACAGCATCTCACCATCAAGTTTTTATGATTATTAAACATGAAGTCTGATGAACTCTATTCAAGATTTCGCACAAAATGCCCTGTTGGTCTCATCCAAGGAAATATTTTCGTGCATTTGTGAGCTTGGCCCTAGGCGTGTTTTCCATCTCGGGTCTGCTAGAAGGACCTGAAGGGAATGGCTACTCCGAAAGTGAGTCGCTTGGCATCAAAATTCACAAACTGCAAATTCTGACTCCACATAGGGGTTTCCCAGCCCCAGCACTGCTGCTGTTTGGAACCGGGAAACTCTTTGTTGTGGGGCTGTCCTGTGCACTGTGGGATGGTTGGTGGCATCCCTCCACTCTGCACTAGATGCTAGTGGCACTCCACCACCAACCCCGTTGTGATCATCAGAACTCTCTCCAGACCTTGCCCAATGTCCCCGGGGCTGGGGGAGCCTACAAAGTTATCCCCAGTTGAGAACCACTGCTCTCCATCACGGTAGTTGCTTCTTTAATTTTCTTGATGGTTGGAAGGGGAAATGTAGAGTCAGGGGAGAGATTTTTAAAGATGGAGGATACACATCGCAACATTGAGTCCTCGTCGTGCACAACTTCCAGCAGCATTTGTCACAGCTATCCATCACCCTTTCCTGCTTGACCACACGTCTTCACCAGGCCTCCGGATGCCCCTCTCTCTGGATGCTCCCCACCTACAGGCTGCTCCTTCTCCATCTCTCTTGTTGGACCCTCTGCACCTCCCACATTTCCAGCTCTACAGGTGGGTGTGCCCTGGACCTCTGTCCTCCATTGTCTCTTCCTCCTTCATTTTCACTGCCAGGGCAATTTCCTCCAGTTGTGTGGCTTTAAGTCCCAGCTAACAGGCTCCAGCCTGGGCCTCTGGCCTAAACATTAGAGGTTTGTGTTCATCTGCCTGTGTGCTCTCTCCTGGCAGTGTAGGGTGGGCATCCTAAATGTCTCCATCCTGGTTAATAGCAGGCCCAAAGCCAAGGAGGATCCTTTACTCCTCTCCTCCCTCACCCCTCATCCAGCTCGTGGGCAGCTGGGTGGGTGTACAGTCAAAGCACGTGCAGCTCCCATGTCTCTGCATCATGCACACCGTCCACCTCCCATCTGTGCGCCCCCCGTCTGTCCCCAGTACTTGTCCAAATAATGTTTTCAGACATAAGTCAGATCAGATTCCTCTTTGGACCAAGAGAGAATAAAGGGGTCTTAGAAGACCTGTGGCCTCTCTGTTCTCATTCCCACCCCTCTTCTGTGCGCCCCAACCAAGTGCGGGGGGCTCCTGGCTGCAGCGTGGTGGCAGCACCCTCCCACCTCAAGGTCACTCTTCCTTCTTGAAGATGCTCTTCTCCCCAGCATCTCTCTCCCTCACCTCATTCACATTTCTGCTCCATTGCCACCCGACCAGAGGGGCCTGCCTGACAATTCTGTCCAGAGCAGCAAATTTTGTCAACCTGCCCTTTCCCTGCTTCCTTGTCCGCTGAGCTCTCATCACCACCTGGCATCCTCCGTCTGCTTGTTGGCGGCCTCCCTCTGCCAGAATAGATGTCTCATAGTGGAGAGACCTGCTTTCTGTTTCTTCCATGTCCCCGGGTCCCAGATCAGGCCTCGACATGGCAGTTATTCAACAAATGACTACTGGAACAATGAATGAATGAATGAATAAATGAATATTTATCTGAATAAAAGTGTGACCTAGTAAGATTGAAAACCAAGAACTCTCACAATTGCACTCTTTGGTATCTACCCAAAGGAACTGAAAACATGTCCACACAAAAATCTGCACATGGATGTTTATAGCAGCTTTGTTCATAATTAGCAAAACTTGGAAGCAACCAAGATGTCTTTCGGTAGCTGAATGGATAAATAAACTGTGATACAACCAGACAGTAGAATATTACTAAGCGCTAAAAAGAAATGAGCTATCAAGCCATGAAAAGGCATGGGAGAATGTTAAATGCATATTACTAAGTGAAAGAAGCCAGTCTAAAAAGGCTACATACTGTATAATTTCAACTCTATGACATTCTGGAAAAGGCAGAACTATGGAGACAGTAAAAAGATCAGTGGTTACCAGGGGTTGGGAGGAGGGAGGGATGAATAAGCAGAGCACAGAGGATTTTTAGGGCAGTGAAAATACTCTGTATGATACCGTAATGATGGATACATGTCATTATACATTTATCCAAACCCATAGAATGTACAATACCAAGAGTGAACTTTAGTGTAAACTATGGACTTTGGGTGATAATGATGTGTCAATGTAGGTTCACCAGTTGTAACAAATGTACCATTCTGGTGTGGGGTGTTGATAATGGCGGAGGCTGTGCATGTGTGGGGGCAGGAGGTATATGGGAAGTTTCTGTACTTTTCACTCTATTTTTCTGTGAACCTAAAACTGCTCTAAAGAAATAAAGTCTATTAAAAAAATAAAAGAACAAAAAATTGCAGGCATTGGGAATAACAATAGAAAGTCTCCAAGTCGGAAGTAAATTTGACATATTAAAGCATGAAAATCAGCTCAGTCTCTGGAGTGTAGTGAATGAGGAGCCACTTGGTGTTGATTAATTGAGGTGAGGGGGTGGGCACAGACCAGATCACATGGGGTCTTGTAAGCTTGTGAGATGGAAATGTTTTTGATTTTAAGTGCAGTGGGCAGCCATTAAAGAGTTTTAAGAAATGGAGTGGGCTTATCTAATTTACATTAAAAACTTTCATTCTGGCTGTCATATGGAAATACACTGGCATACTGGCTGTCATTTCCTGAGCTGGGAAAGAAGAATCAACTGTGGCAGGAAATCAAGGATGTGTTGCTTCAAAGATGTACATAACTTGAAAGAGGTTGTTTATTTCCTTTCTGGATTTAACAAGGAAAGATCACACAACAAAATTATCTGGACCCCAGAATGACAAAAGTTTTTGAAAGGTAATGTTTTGAATTTCTTACTGGTCTTAAGAAGCCATGATTCTCAAAACTTCCTTATTTCTAAAATGAAGTGTTCAGATTGTGAGTTGGATTGTTTTATTCTAAAATCATGAGAATATAGCACATTTTGTAATTTATCCAGGCAGAAAATTATTGCCAAGGAGGGAAAAAAAGTCTTTCATTTAGAATAAATGTCTAGCAATTGTTTGAATTTTAGATAAAATGATATCAAACATCTTCGGCCAGAAATTTTCTTTTGGCCTCATCCTCAAGCCCTGACATAAAGAAAAATGGTACTCAACTTGAACAATACGTTCCAAATATGTGGTGGAAGCTCTAAGACTTGTAGACAATCATTCAACGTATACTAAAGTGAAAAAAATAGCTTAACGTTCTTCACTGAAAGAAAAAGATAGGAAAGTATGAACCCCAAATGTCTCTTGGTTGTATCCTGTTAAATTGGTTGTTATATTCTGAATTTCTATTAAAAGAAGAGCTTTTCTGTCCAGTAAGGAACTTTATGGGTTTTGAGGAAAAAAAATTAATATCTGTTTAAGCATGAGATGAAATCTCTCTGAAAATTCAGAAGTAAGACCTGAGAAGGACTTTTTGAAGACAGAGCACATCCCGCTTAAGCTCTGAAAGGACAAATTGCAGGTTGTCAAGTCTATCCTTGTTTTCAAGAACTAAGAAATTCAAAGGGTATGTGGAAGGGAAGTGGAAAGGGGAAATGATGATGACGCTTCCTTTTTCTTTGCAAAAATATTAACAATCATGGGAACTTTTGAGTAGGCAGAATTATTTAAGGTTCTGTTGAAGCCCAGTAGTTTTATCACTTAGAAATGATTCAGTCGTAAGAAACAGAAAATCCAACCTCATTTTATTTAGAAGGAATGTGTTGGCTCAGGTAACTTGTCAGATCCAGGGCTCAATGGATCTGACCTTTCAACTCTGTTTCAGTGATCAGACAGACCTTCTCTGCACAGTCACATGATGGATTATAGCAGCTCCTCGCTCTGCACTTCTCTGGGTTCTCATCCACTAGGAAAGAGAATATCTGTTCCTACTCCTAGCAAACAAAATCCTGGCTCACTTAGGTCAGGTGCTCATACCTGAACTGGCCTCCGTGGCTGGAAGAAGCTTGGAGCTGGGTCACATGCTCTGTCAGACAGCCAGGAGCACAGGTATCTCCCCCAGGGAAAGGGCCAGATACCTAAATGGAATCAGGTGCTTCTAGGCAAGGTAGAAGACTGCATGCTGAGTGTGCTTCTCACACAAGTGGCCATTCCAGTGGACTCTGTCTGTGACTACACTGCCCATTTGTGATTTCTGCTCTGTGGAAAGGACAGAGGAGCAGCCCATGGGTGGTCAATGGCTCCCTTTATTGCTAAGTTGACTGATCATAGTGGAGGCTGTAAAGGAAACCAGATTTGGGAGAGTGAGCATGAAGGCAGATTTCTTTAATTTGCTCATTCATTGGGCATATTTTCTGGGCCACTATTCTCCTCCATGCCAGGCCCTGTGCTGGGACGTAGTGGTACAAGCTCACCAAGTCTCCTGGTAGAGCCTTAGAGGTGAGCCACAGCTAAGCCTCAAAGACTCAGACACTTCTGAGTCAGGTAACCAAGAGTTAGGAGCTAAGAGTGTCTGTCATTGAAGCTATAAAAGAGCAAGAAGGAAGACCTAAAAAAGCCTAAAAGTCAAATATCACTGGGAAATTGATTGAATTATACCTGGATACTTATTTAAAGAGCTTTATATGAATATCATATAGAAACAAAGAATTTGGCCCAATACAAGTAATTATTTTAAATGGATGAGCAAAAATGCTTGCTTAGCACTCATTTAGTTAAGTGCCCAGCTGAAGATTAGTTGTTCTGATTAAGTAGCTATAACCAGGCAATTAAATCAAATTGTAGACAAAATAGCAGAGAAGAAAACAACAACAAACTTCTCCAGTGGTACTGAGTTTGCAAACCTTTATATTTGAAAGAAAAATGATACATATGGTAAATAAATTCAAATCACATCCAAGAAAAAAGGCTGCATAAAATTAAAGTAGATATTATGTTATTGTTTAACCATGACTTAGTGTGGCAGAGGTGACTGACAGCAGCACCTTTCATCTTCTTTCTGGTGTGTCTCTTGAAAACTAGAGGATTAGAATGGGGAGAGTCCCTTGCTAAAAGAAGTTCCTCTTTCTTTGTCTGATGAGGTCACTGTCATCCACATCTGACACAGTTACCTTGAAAAGAATGCTACTTCCCCCCAAGCCTGTTCCTACCTCCCACCATTGCCTCTAGACCTATAATTAGAATCTGATCTCCGCATGCCTTAGAGGCAAAGTATAGAATCTGACCCAGGAGGAGAAGACTTAACTCATCAAAATAATTAAAATTTGCTTATATTTGATTACATGAGAAGAAGCCTGGGTAATATGTTTTGGAATGAATTAATTATGAACATGCTAAACTAGGGCAAAAAGAATATAAGCTTAGTTTGAGCAAAATGTGTCAGATATTCTGGACTCTTACCTTTGAGCTACATCATCATTTTCGTTCTCTATCACAATTTAGTCACAGAGAATTTATCTTACCATCCTACAGGGCACCATATTGGTTCAATCTATTGACGGCGTCATGCTTACTGAACTTGGTGAGCTAGAAATATCCCATCACATGCATGATAGGGCAAGTGAGATAAAACCTATAAAAATCTGCAGGGACCACTACCCACCCAGTGAAGGTTCTATAGGTCTATCCCAACATGGGATAGTAAAAGACAATTTCTTGGTCTTTGAGATCCTACCACCAAACAAGAAGATCAATGCTTGGACAGATTTTTTTTTTTTGTAGGTAGAGTGTACCACATTTGGGTGTACTGTTCTGACCCATTTATTGAGTAACTTGAAAGCCTATCAACTTTGAGGGAAACTTGAAGCACGAGAAGGCAAGGAGCTCTACCATCTGTTCAAACTCATACAGCCTCAAACTCATCTCATTCCACTCATCTTTTAGAGCATTACACATTAGTTCTCTTAAAGCAGTTTTTTTTTAAAACCAAGTTATTCTCTTGCCTCTGTCACTAAGGTAACCTACAAGACAAAGTCCCAGTCCCTATGGGGTTAACATTACCCCCCCCCCCCGCCAGTGTTACAGAAGCTCTTTGAAGCTTTATTACCAATGAGTACCTTAAGTCCACCCTCAGTCTGCCAATCGCTCCTTGGACCATCTCACCTTGTGCCCTCATTCCAAACGTCTCCCTCATGGAGAGTGCTGCCTGCCCGTGACTTCTTCTATCCAAGGACTGCCACTTTTGACTTCCTGCCCAAGTCCCGCCTTCTCCGTGCTCTGTTCTATGAACTCCTACAGGATTTGGAAGACAACTGAGTCATGCACTAAATATCACACTGCCTTGTGTGTTGTCTTGAGCCCCTCTACACCCTTTAATGGGTAGGGCATCTAGGCTTAGAGCCATGTGCCATCACTGTCTTCCACAATGCACATCACAAATCCATTCATAGAGCAGGCTTTAATCCTTAATCACTTAATGGAAATGAACACGTGGGAATAATGGACGGGAAAGTATAGCTCATGCCATCAACCGTGGAGGATGATGTTAAATACTTTATGTTCTAATATCAACTTTGCTATGCATTTTTTGTGTGCTTAAAAATATTTTTTTTGCTTATGTTTTCATATTTTCTGCCCAAAAAGTGGGAGTATGTATATTGATTCACTTAACAGAAATCCTGCAAAGTGCAGTGTTATTTGTAAAGCACCTTGTTTCTCATTGATAAATAACAAGGTGAAGAGGACAGTGTAATTTTCTTTATGAAGTATGTTTAAGTCATCGATTTAAAATTTGAAAGAAGCAAAAGGAATCCAATAAATTTTAAGCTTGACAAATATGATCTATTGTCTGAACCAAGTGGTACTAATTTAGCAAAGAAGCAGCCAAAAAATTCTTGTTCCTGCCAGAGTTTATGTTTCCAATTTGCTCATCCAAAAGTCTTGCCTATTCTTTTTGAGGGGAAATTCGTATTTTTCACTAGTCTTGATAAAACTCCCATATGTTATAGGAATAGAATGCAAGATTGCCTCATCTGAACATCTCCCCAGAAAAGTAAGAGTTTGCATTAAAAATCAACACGTGCCTGCCCCACTTTTGTTCATCAAACAGCATGGACTGAGCATCTGCTCCAGGCCAGGCACTGCTCTGGGACATAGAGATGGAGGAGATGCACTTTCTGGCCTGGTAAGCACCTCGCATGTTGAGATGCTCTGCAGTGAGCACTGTGCTAGAGGAACAGAGAGGTGCAGAGGCAGTAATAGGCAGAGAGGTTGGAGGCAGGAGTTTTGCCGGATATCCGGGAATGTTATACAAAAGAGATAAGCCTAGAATTGTAAGCTGGACAGTGAGAAAGAATTTTGCCAGAGCAGAGCCATTAGGACTAGGGCATTCCTGGCAGAGGGAGCAGCTTTGGCAAAGGTACCCAGCGTAAAAGCGTTGGCCCAATGAGGGGAGAAGAGTAATAGCACATGGCTAGAGGGAAGGCTGTATAGGGAAAAATGAGAAAATATTAAACAAAAGGTGAGTGGGGCCGACCCCGTAGCTTAGCGGTTAAGTGCGCACGCTCAGCTACTGGCAGCCCGGGTTCGGATCCCAGGCGTGCACCGATGCACTGCTAGTCCGCCCATGCTGAGGCGGCTTCCCACATACGGCAGCTAGAAGGATGTACAACTATGACATACAACTATCTACTGGGGCTTTGGGGAGAAAAATGAGGAGGATTGGCAATAGATGTTAGCTCAGGGCCAGTCTTCCTCAGCAAAAAGAGGAGGATTGGCATGGATGTTAGCTCAGGGCTGATCTTCCTCACAAAAAAAAAAAAAAAGAAGCAAAGGAGGCAGATGGAAATAAAAAATTAAAAAAAAAAAAAAAAGGTAGGTTATGGGGTCTTTAAGTTCCAGAAACAGAGTTTGAGCACCAAGGACACTGTATGTTGTGGGAATTTAGGGCAGAGAAGAGTTTGTATAACAATCTGTACTTCCAAGGAAGAGGGCTGTCTCGGGATGGATTTCTTCTCTTTTCCGTGGGACAGAAATAAAAACACATACAGTACAATGGAGGATTTATGTCAACATGTACATTTATAGGTAGACATTGTGCAAACCCTACAGAATACAACAGGAAACAAACAGCAGCTTCCAGAAATGCCAGGGGGCAGTATGGTACCATGCAAAGACTTAGAATCTTAGGACACGGTCACTCACGGTGTGGTCGTGGCCAAACACTTGACCTCTGGGAGGGTCTTTATTCACACATCTATAAGATGGGGGCAACAAGACTTTCCTTTGTGTCTAGTCAGTTGCATATCTAATGTACCTGACCAACAAATAGATGCTTAGTAAGGAACAGATGTTAAAATATGAAGACACAACATGTTCATAAATTCAGTAGTTGTAGATGTCTCTCTAGTCCTTTGCCACAGGCTGAGCTTTCATTGGAAGCAGGTCTACAAGGTTAACAAAATACTCTCCTAGTTTTTTTTTTTTTAAGTTAAAAAAGAAATACTCACATGTTGCCTGCATGAGAATTTGCCCTAGCGTTCGCACCAGGCACACCAGCTTCTCCGGGGCAACAAGACATTCCCACACAGTGAGGGGGTGTGCAGCCCAGCCCTGTGGCTGACCACTTGGAGCACCTGCAGTTGTCACTTAAGGAATTCTTCTCCCTTCTCGTCTCCATTTCCACACTTTCTGTCATTTGAACACACCCTTGGAAGCCATCTGGGGTGTGAGTTTTGGAAGTCATGCGGAGAAAATGTTCTGCTCTGACAGCTGCCTTCTTTGCAAATTACCCAGGTGACCCCCTCCTGCCCTCACCATTGGTCTGTCTCAGTTTTTAGGGATGACTTCTGGGTTTTCTATGAAGTGGGGGCCTCCTAGAGGTAAAAGGCTCACACCTTGGCAAGCTCTGCTTTAATCGGATTCATTTGGCTATTTTTTGTGGGCCAAATATTGAGAACCATTTATACCCAGATGACTGACTGTGTACATTAACATCAATTTACTATTCCACTGTCTTAATCAACCTGACTTTACTACTCGAGATGACTCTTGCCCAGGAAAATAAAACTTGCAAATAATTTTATTGCTAATTTCAGGAACTTCCCCAGTATTAATTTAAATGGACATTAGGCTGCAATGGATATTTACAATAGATAACATTGGGTGACTACATGCTCTCAGGACTTGCTAAGTCTACCTCTCCCAAACTGCTATATCAGGAACTTTAACCAATCCTAATCACGCCCCACTCCCCTTTGAAAGGCCTGCCTTAAACCAGATACCAGAAACCTCATAAATATCCCACCTTTGTCCCACCTCCTCCAAGGCAGATCTGAGACTGTCAAGGTAGTGCCCACCTGTACCGTGTGAGCCACGAAGTCAGATTTGTTCTGTGAACAGCCTATGCTGGTGGGATTTTCAGGGAACCAGCATTCAGCAGCATGAATGCCACAATGCCCGAGTCCTTTCAGTCACCTCTCTGTCTTCTGTGTTGAACACATGTGTCTCTGAGGACCATTAGAAGCCACATACAGGGGGATTAAAAGTGTTGGCTATGGATCCAGACTCCACCAATTACCATGCTGTCATCCTGGCCAAGCACCTAGTCTTTCAGTGTCCTCTTGGTGTGGTGGGCTGAGGAATGGCTCCTAGAGTTATCCACCTCCCATCTCTGTACCTTGTATGGCAAAAGGGACTTGACAGATGGGCTTAAGTCAAGGATCTTGCCATGGGAGATTTTCCTTGGTTATCCAGGAGGGCGCTAAATGTAATCCCAGGTATTCTTATGAGAGGGAGGCAGAGGGAGGTTTGATAAGGAGAAGGCCATGTGAAGGTAGGGCAGAACTTGGAGAGAGGCATTTTGAAGAGGGAGGAAGGGGCCACGAGCCCAGGAATACAGGTGTCCCATAGAAGCCAATAAAGGCAACAAAATGAATTCTCCTCTGGAGCCTCTGGAAAGAGCCAGTCCTGCTGACACCTTGATTTGAGCCTAGTGAGACTGATTTTGGACTTCTGACCTCCAGAACTGTAATAGAATAAATGTGTGTTGTTTCAAGCCACCAAGTTTGTGGTAATTTGTTGCAGCAGCAACAGGAAGCTAATAAATTCAGTTTTCTCATCTTTAAAGTACATATAGAAACAGAACCTATTGCCTAGGGTTTTTACAAAGGTTAAGTGAGTCAATTCATATAAAGCACTTAGATCAGTGTCAGACATATAATAAGCAGTCAGTAAGCACTAGTATTATTATTATCATATCTCTACCTAATACTGGGTATTGCATTTTGTCTACAAAACTGCATATGGGCAGGCTATCTGTCTGTTTCAACTCTGTTTGGGACACAGAGGTGAGCACAGTGCTGAGCGCTCAGCAGGGCCTCCATGATGATGTGTTGACTATCAGCTCAATGAATGAGAGACAGCTTTTCTACCATGCCAGATATTCTGGTCTTAAAATGCTTCGTCAGTGAAAGAAAGCAATTGAACAGACGATTCCAAACAGTAAAAAGCCCCAAAGTTATTTTTATTTGGCTTTTAAATTAATTACATAATGTTAATGGCAGTAGAGTGATCTTCCTCATTATGTCTTAGTCTTACATAATTCATTATCCCTGGATATGTAACCCAAAGACAGAAGAAATGGTCTGAGTTTGTAATGAGTAGAAGGGGCCAGAGGAAGTGAGGAAGGGAAGGAGCCGGATATGAACACTTAGCTGAATGTAATGGAAAATGAGAGTACTGAACCGTCCTACCTTTAGTCGTGAAATGACCTACAGGCCCTGTATTCGTCAGGGTTCTCCAGAAAAACAAAACCAATAGGAGATAGATAGATAGATAGATAGATAGATAGATAGATAGATAGATAGATAAATGATAGATAGATAGATAGATAGATAGATGATAGATAGATAGATAGATAGATAGATAGATAGATGATAGATAGATAGATAGATAGATAGATAGATAGATAGATAGATGATAGACATAGATAGACAGATAGATAGATAGAGATAAAGATAGATAATAGATACATAGGTAGACAGATACATAGATAGATAGATGTCATTGGGAGAGAGAGAGACTTTAAGGATTATGCAGACCAGCAAGGCTGAAATTTGCAGGATGGGCCAGCAGGCTGGGAATTCAGGTAAGAGTTGATGTTGCTGCTTGAGTCCACATTCCACAGGCCAGCAGACTGGAAGTGCAGGCAGGGTTTCTCTGTTAGAGTACTGATGCAGAATGCCTTCTTCTAGGGAAACTTCAGTCTTTGCTCTTAAGTCCTTCAACTGATTGAATGAGACCCACCACATTGTGGAGGGTAATCTGCTTTACTTAAAGTCAACTCATTGTAAACATTAATCACATATAAAAAAATATTCACAGCACCATCTTGACTACTGTTTGACCAAACAGCTGGGCACCGTAGCCTTGCCAAGTTGACACATGAAGTTAG
Organism: Diceros bicornis minor; assembly: GCF_020826845.1. Taxonomy (NCBI): domain Eukaryota; kingdom Metazoa; phylum Chordata; class Mammalia; order Perissodactyla; family Rhinocerotidae; genus Diceros; species Diceros bicornis. The sequence continues at coordinate 57,932,453 of NC_080759.1, forward strand.
TCATCACAAGCCCCAAAAGTAGTAAGAGAAAACTTACCTATTTCTTACATTCGTTAGTCAGCTAGATTGGGACCCATGAAAATCCACTATAAACAAACAAAAGAGATGGCTTAGGGGAAGCCAGCCTAATACTCAAAACAATTCACCACAGGCTTTCCTCACACATCTTATAGACTGCCACCAAGTGCCTCTTGAATACAATTAATTTACATTTTTAGATATTTAGGAATTGCATAAGGGATGCACACATAAGGAATGCAGCCTGGCTAGTCTAAATCACTTTTGAAGGTGGTTTTCATCTTCACACCAATGAGGTTCACAGGACTTGAGATAAATGGAGATCTTGGTCTTTATTGGCCATCTGTATGAAGACAGTAGTTCTTTACAAGGTTATACTGCATCATCCCAATGGTTTAGCTCAAATTTTCTGTGCTTAAGATCCTCTTCTATGTAACACCTGTTTTCTCAAATGTGCCCCAGATGTGTTAATAGTTTTAAATGACGTCTGAGGATGCATGGAATTATGGAATTTTTGTGCTATATTTTTTTCTGTCAAAATGTTCTACTTTATTTAGAAAATTTTCTACAAAAGCTTTCTTAATGAGCCATTTCTATAAAATCTGATTTTGATCCTTACCTTTTTCCTTAGTTTTCAGAAACTTTTGAAAAATTTTTTGAAGATCTAAATTATTCCAGACTAAAGTAATTTGTCCTAATTACTTAGGGTATTTAATTAAGAAAAGACATTCTTGGCTATTATCAAAAAGACAAGAAATAATCAGTGTTGGTGAGGATGTGGAAAAAAGGGGAAAAAAATCCCACTGTTGGTGGGATTGTAAATTATTTCGGCCACTATGGAAAACGGTATGGAGGTTCCTCAAATATTTAAAATAGAACTACCATATGATCCAGCAATTCCACTTCTGGGAATTTATATAAAGGAAATGAAAACATTAACTTGAAAAGATATTTGCACCCCCATGTTCATTGCAGCATTATATACAATAGCCAAGACACGGAAACAACCTAAGTGTTCATCAAAGGATGAATGGATAAAGAAAATGTGGTATATATTTATACAATGGAATACTATTCAGCCATAAAGAAGAATGAAATCTTGCCATTCATGACAACATAGATGGGCCTTGAAGGCATTATGCTAAGTGAAATCAGTCAGACAGAGAAAGACAAATACTGTATGATTTCACTTGCATGTGAAATCTAAAAATTAAAAAAATGAGCTCATAGATACACAGATTGGCCAGATGCAGGGAGTGGGAGGGTGGGTGAAATAGGTGAAGGAGGTCAAAAGGTATAAACGCCCAGTTATAAAATAAATAAGACCTGGGATGTAACATACAGCCTGGTGACCGCAGTTAACGACACTGTATTGTATATTTGAAAGCTGCTAAGAGAGTAAATCTTAAAAGTCCTCATCAGAAGAAAAAAGATTTGTAACTGTGTAGTGATGATGTTAACTAGACTTATTGTTGTGATTATTTCACAATATATACAAATATGAATCATTATGTTGTACACCTGAAGCTAACATAATGTTATATGTTAATTATATTTCTATTAAAAAAAAGACATTCTTCAAAGCAGGTTTCCAGAATTCTGTTATAGCGCTGTAATGAGACGTATTTCCTCTCCTACACAATAAGAGAGTGGTTTCCCTTCACTGTAAGAACAAGTGACATTTAAAAATCTTTAGGGAACTCATGGAGCCATCATTAGGAAAGTCTTCCGCTAACACTGCAGGCAGCCCTCACCTGGTCAGCCACCCGCCCCCGATGCCCCTGCGCGAAGGGGCTCCTTCTAAATTGCAGCAGTGGCAGCCCTCATCCCTCAGGTGTGCCAGGCTCCTTCTCTGGGTACCCATTCTCTTCTGGCAGTGAGTAGTTCTGAGCCCCACCCCCCCAGGCATTGCATGCAATAGAGACACAAAACAATGATGGGCCAGGCTTGAGACAGACAGCAAGACGCCAGAACTGGAAACCACTTGACTCAGCAGTCACTGACTGGTAGCAGAGTGGAGGAAAGGAGCGCGGACAGTCTGAGCAGCTGGATCAGGCTGGATGATCAATGTTCCGACGGCTGAGAGGTGGCACAGACTTGGCATGGATGGTGATCACTGTCCACTGCAGCCTGGGAAGCGCTGGCACTGGGCAGGCTGGCCTTGGGGGCATCCTTGGAATGTGTGACACCCCAAAGCAGTTACAGAAGGCTCTTCTTTGCTGAAGTTCTAGGGCACAGTTTATTGTCACCACTTCAGAGAATTCCGGTGGGAAATGATGAGTGGAATTGAGGTAAAAACCTATCTACTGTTTCTGTTTAGTGCAGCAAGTTCCTAATTTACCAAAATGTTTGGGCAATTGATTATCAAGATAAAATCCTCTACTCTTCCTCCTTTTTTGGCCAAAATCTTTCTAAAATGCACAATTACAATTTCCTGCTTTATAGTATATAGTAATTATAATGTAATTATAGTATACACAGTATATATATAAATATAGAATATTAAATGGTTCTTGATGTTTCAAGACTTTGAAGTTCATTAGTTTCAGTTTTAGTTCGTTGGTTTATTACAAAAATCAATGATGATAGCAAATACCAACAAGGTAGATCACAGAACTAACTACAAATTGCCTTGGATTTTACTTTTATTTTGTGAAATCTCTGGTGTGGGCTATTTTTAAATTATTATTTTTTGCTAATTTTTATGTTAAAACTGGAATGCATCAGAATTATTTTGGTTATAGTATAGTAATGCTGTCATCCAAAGACCACCAGGAACACACCTGGACTCAAACACAGGTGGCTCCTTTGCCTCATTACAGCGAGGGAGACTGGAAGCTGTGGGGACCATGGAGCATCTTAGTTAGAGGGAGCCGGCAAAAACTTGTAGGATTTGCCTTGTGTTGGGTGATTTTGGAGAAGGTGCAAGGAATCCTCAGGACTGAATACTGTCTGGAAGTGGGAGCGGGGCGTAATTCTATGATTGGATGTCTTCAGAATTCTCATCTAGAAGATGAAAAGAAGGGTGTGAGGCTAATGCTGTAACTGGTTAAAAACAAAGTGACAGTCATGCCTATTAGCCAAGATAGAGGGATGTTTAGTCGAATTTGTGGTTTTGACAATATTCTTGTTTGCGTTTGTGTTCAGACGTGATGACGGAGGACTCCTTACTTTGCCTACTCCATCATGCTCCCAGAGTGGCCTTCTGTGATGTTGCTGTTCTGTGGCATTAAATTCAATAGGAGCGCACCATGCATAGTTATGAGTGCCAGGCCAGCTTCCAGCTCCTGGAGGCTGCTTTTTTCTTGTAACGTATTTATAAGTTCTGATCCTTCAGATCTACGATAACTAAGGGCTCACTATTCCCTTACTATAGAGATAGCTGCAATACTTATGAAAGTTATTTGACTCATGTGTTCTCAAAGGAGTGAGAAGCTGCCCATATTAGTTATCTATTGCTGCGTAACCAATCGCCACAAACTTAGTGACTTAAAACAACACACATTAATGATCTCATGCTTTCTGTAGGTCAAAGGTCCAGGCACAGCCGGCTGGGTCCTCTGCTTTGGGTCTCACCAGGCTGCAATCAGGTTGTGGGCAGGGTGGTGGTTTCATCTGAGGCTCAAGTGGGGAAAGGTCCACTTCCAAGCTCTCTCAGGCTATTGGCTGAATTTAGTTCCCTGAGGTGGTAGTGCCCCCGTCTTGTTGCTGGCTGTCAGCTGGGGGACCATTCTCAGCTCCTAGAGGCCACCACAGTTCCATCATATGGCCCTCTCACAGGTGATCTCATGAGATGGGAGCTCACTTCTTCAAAGTCAGCAAGGGAGAGTCTCTCTTCCCCAGAGTCTTACATGACATATAACCATGGATGTGACAGCCCATCACCTTTGCCACAGTCTATCATCCAAAAGTAAGTCACCCACTCACACTCAAGGAGAAGGCATTATACAGAACATAAATCATTGGGGAGGGGTCACCTTAGGGTGTGTCTGCCACATCACCCAAGAGTGTGTTAAACATCTGTATAAATTCTTCCATTTCTTAAGTGTTTAAAAATTACAAAAGAATAAATATAGAAAATTAAGTTACGTGAATAAATAAAAAGAGAAAAATAAAATCAGTCCTAATTGTTACTATTTCTGCCAAGAAGAGATGATGACTTACAATATTTAAATGCGCATTGGACCCAGGGTTTTCATACCATCGCAGCTTCCTTCCATCATGATTTACTGCTCAACGTGACTGATGCCTCTTTAGAAATATGGTCTGGGCCCAACCACATTCTTGTAGAGTACTCACTCTCAGTGGAGAGAGAGGAGCTTCTAGAGCTCCTTCTCCACCTAACAGTGGAGGCCATTGGCCAACTGTGCCGATAGAACCCCATGTGGCCTATGAGGTGACATCTCTGAAGTTTTGATTGTCACATTGCTCAGGGTAGGGGAGTGCTACTGGCATCTAGTAGGTAGAGACTAGGACCACTGTGAAATGTCCTACAATGCACAGGACAGACCCTTCGCATTCAGAGTTGTCCGGCCTCAAACATCAACAGTGCCAAGGCTGAGAAGCCCTGGTCTCAATCCTTACACAAGAACGTGAAGCCAAAGATATTGTGGGGTTTTTTGGTTATTCACAAAGGTGTTCCTTTCTCTCTCAATCATACCTCACAGCTCAACCCAATGTAAATAAGGAGTGAAAGACACCTGGTTTCAAAGCATCTACAGAATTCAGCATTTTTTAAATCACATAGTTGTCTTAGGTAGACATTTGCAGGCACTAACAGATCTGGCAAAAATCATATTGCTCCAGAATAAAGTGCTGGAGAGTGGAAAAGATTGATTGGGCTTTAAGGAATAAGGGGAAAATTATGTTATCAAGTGAAGGATCGGAACCAACTAAAGATTAAAAAACTCGAGAACAGAGCCAACCTCCTCCGCCGCCTCCTTCCCACGGCAGCAGCAGGGCTGGCTGACCCTCTGGATTTCTGCGGTCACACATCCCAGACCTTGAGAATGCTTTGTAGGAAGAAATTTCTTTGGGACCTTTGGGATTCAGTGGTTGGAGAGAGCTTTACCTCAACTCTCCTCCCTGGAGCCAGTGATCATTCGAAAGTAACAGAAGAAAGTCATCAAACCAAGGGAGAAATTTCAAGAGGCACGTCAGTGGTGAGAATGGAAACCATTCATTCATTGCGAAATCTTGGGGATAGATCCAGGATGAGGAATTCAGAGATCAGAGCAGTGAAAAATCCCTGGAGACTGCTAGTTCAACACACTCATTCCCCAGATGAGGAACCAGGGGTCAGAGGCAGAGCCAGGATTGGAGGCTGGATTTGGGATAGACAGTCCTGCGTCTTCCCATCTCTCTGCGCCTTCTGCTCTCAGGCTGACTCAGAGAGTAGACCCACAGGGCTGGCCTGAGGGAAGGCAACAGGACTTGTGTTGACACCCATCCCCATCCCTTCCCTGCACTGCTCAGGGATGGACCCTTCTGAGAAGCAGTCCCAGACTGGAGCTGCCAGTCCCTGCCTCATCACCAAAGCTGTCTGCTCCTCAGGGAGGAGCTGAGTGACAGGCAGGCCACTTGATCCAGTCAAAAAACTCATAGGCAGGGTACACAGCTGATAAGGGGTCAACACCCCATCTCCTCTAGGCACATGCATTATAACAGATTTATAACAGATTAGAACAGCTTCTTCACTTAGAGACAATACTCTCATGACAGAACTTCAGACCTCAGAGCATGATAGAAGAAAGCACAGACATATATCTATAAATTGAGAAAAGCATAGAATAAATACCATAATATGTGTATATATAATATGTGTATACATATATATTTCATTTATATGCTACTTTCTATAGAGATATATAAAAATGTATTCTTTCTATAGAAAACATAAAAGATATATTCTATAAATATGCATGTATTTTATTAATATATTTATATTTTTTCTAGCCATATGACCACTACAAATAGAATTTTATAATTATTTTTTCACCTAAGTTCTAAACATAAATGTGACTATATACTGAAAATATCATAGTTTTTTTTTATGATTGCAAAACATTACACTTTAATTGATTCAACCTAATTAATCCCCACCATTGGACATTTAGGTTAGGGTTTCTCAACCTCAGCACTATTGCCATTTTGGGCCGGGTCATTCTCTGGTGGCGCTGTCCTGTGCACTGTAGGATGTTGAGCAGCATCCCTGGCCTCTGCCCACTAGGTGCCAGTAGAAGCCTCTTCTACTTATGACAATCAAAACTGTCTCCAGACGTAGCTGTATGTCCCCTGGGGGGCAGAATTGCCCTAGGTTGAGAACAAGTGATGTAAGTTGTTTCCTTTTTTTTGACTATCATTAGACAAAGCTGCCTGAACTTCCTTATAGCTGTCTCTCCACCTCTATCCAATTACATCCAGAGGGTAAATTCCTACATGCTAAATTACCTATTGCGGAGAAGAGGCATCCATTGGAGAACTTTGATATATTTTTGCCAAATTTCTGTCAAAGTATCATTTTTTTAAAAGTTAAAAACACAATTCTCATACAAATATACAGCGAGCCTATGTGAAAGACGTCTCATTTAGTGAGACAACCAGCAAGATGGGAAGGCTGGTACAGAAGGAAGTGGAGAGACTGCCCAAAAGCATTGCAAAACCCTGGAAGGAGGGTCTTCAGTCATGTGCACATGCAGCTCTAATCTTGGGCTGTAATCCTTTCCAAGTCTACTGGACATTGTTCATCTATATTGCCACTGGACAAGAATCATTTGCATTGTTATCAGTTTGTTATATGTTAACATGGACTCTTACAGAATCGTGAAATATCCTAATCAATAGAAAATAATGTCAACCAAAGGTGGTTACTCCTAGTGAATCAGACAGACTTTAGGTGACTGTTAGACAACCCCCCAGTTTATCCTTGAAAAGACAGTCATCCTTTTGCTTATTGCTGAGTTTTGATTTTTTTTTTTTCTCTTAACATCGCCTTCGTGAAATTTACTCTGCCTTGGATCCACCCAGCTCCCACGACCATATGGAGCATGGGGGATTCTCATTCTTTTTTATTATGTCCTAATGGATGTGCATCTCATTACTTTGTTTCCATTTATTTCACTACTGGCGAGGTCAAATATGTTTTCACATTTTTATTGGCTACTTAAGCTCTAGTTTACTTTGCCTCTTCATGCCCTTTGATAGTTTCCTTTTAGGGAATTCAGCTTTTTCTCAGTCATTTCTAATTCATTTCTATATTCAGAATACTAATCATTTGTCTTTTGTAAACGTTAGAAATATTTTTTCTAAATTGTCTTTTGCCTTTTCATTTAGTTTTTCTTTAGTATAGAAATCTATATATATAGTCAAGTCCATCAATATTTTTCTTTATGGTTTCACTCTGGGCTTATGTTGAAAAGTCCTTTCCTAACCCTAGATTAAATATTTATCTATGCTTTCTTCTAGTATATTTAGAGGTTATTATTTTATACTTAAATTTGTATTCCATTTGCAGCTCATGTTCAAATAAGATGAGAAATGGAGATATAACTTTTTTCCCCAAAGAGTTATCCAGTTTTCTTGACTCCACTTGTTGAATAATTCATCGTTTTTAAGTCCTACTACTCAGAGGTGAGTCCCTGTATAGGAGAGCCAGCTTTTGGACTGTCTGTTCAAGTCTCCTGATCTGCCTGTTGTCTTGGCCTCAGGCCATAAAATGTAAATCACTGTTGATAGATAATACACTTTATCTGGCAGAGCAGGTCTCGTTTTAAATGTCACATCTTTTATTTGCAAATGGTAGAGTGTCTATTTGTATGGAATTTAGATAAGTAAAAAGATGGCCTTTTTTTAGGACAGCAGTTTTCCATTCTCTTTTCAGGCCAAGTATTTCCCTATCAAAATGATATGTTTACCTCTTAATGAACATTTTGAGGGCATGAAATTTCCTCTGTGTAGTGAAAGGCAGTGCCGCCTGTCCTAAACGTTCTTCCCAGGGCTCCTTTTTCTATGCCCGGAGTGTCTGGGAATATTTAGGCCCAAGGTCATAGGGGAGTGTCCAGAAGTTGGCCCAGGGCGCCTGGGCACTAGAGAGAGTGCAGACTCTCAGATGCTAATGACACAGTGTGACCAGACTGCATGCAGTGAAGAGTTGGCAAATCTTTATTTATTTGTTTGTTTTTATTAATCTCTCAACCAGTTTTCCAAAATCAGGCTTTTTGAGTCTCATGAGATGTATCAGAGTGGCTGGAGGTAAGAACGAAATGTTTTTGGAAGGAACAAGTTGGAAAATGCCCAGTTAAACCATGCTCAGTAAGTTTTTCTGCAGCGGGACTTCCCAGGGCCTTCAATCTGCTAATATCCTGTGACTCTCCAAGAGTGTGATGGTCATTAGACCTTGACGCCCTTCTCCAAGAAACAACAATCAACATCCCAGTGAACACCACCTTTCTAAGCTCTGCAGCCCAGGAAAGTCTATTCCTCTGATACTATTACTTTTCAAGAAAAATTGTGAAAAAGACAAAATGCCTCCAAGAGTAAAAATGAAAACAGCTGTAATTAACGATAATCATTGAAAACAAGAATATGATCCACTCTGTCTTTGAAGGCAGTTTCTGCTTTTCCAAGTGAATTCTATCCATTTTTCTCTGCAGCCCTCACCACTCCCCAAGGAAGAATGGAGGATAGGAGTTACCCTCCCTCTTTGCTGCGGACGTTAATGTCCTGCAGCAGTGGGATGGTGGACCCTGGTGAAGAGTCTGCGTCTGTTGATTGCACAGCAGGTTTTGTTTGTTTTCCTTTGCTGTGTAAAAGTTACCAAGAACTTAACAGTGTAAACCAACAGCCATTTACTAGCTCACGGTCCTCCAGGTCAGAAGTCCACGCACGGAGAGGTGGGGTTCCCTACTCAGGATCTCACACAGTGAAATCAGGGTGTTGCCTGGGCTTCTTTCCTTTCTGTAGGCTCAGGGCAAGATTCTGCTTCCAACTCACACAGGCTGTCGGTGGAATTATTTTCCTCACGGTTGTAGGACTGAGAACTCCAGGTCCTACAGGCCTTCCACCTTCCTCACCATGTGATCCCCCAATTTGCAGAGCCCTCATGTTAAATCTCCCTCACGCTTCTGATCTCTTTCTTCAGAAAAAGTGCCTTATCTCTTTTAGGGACTCACCTGATTAGGTCAGGCTCACCCCAAATTATCTCCCTTTCTTGAAGACAATTTATTTTGGATCTTAATTCCATCTGCAAGATCCTTTCACAGCGGTATCTAAATTAGCGTCTGACTGAATAACTGGGAGAGGATTTGTGTACACTGTGCGGTTGGGAAAAGTGGTGGGAATCTCGGGGCCAGCTTAGAACTCTTCCAATTTGTTGGGGGCACCAGGATTGCACTGGCTTTAGACATTTTCTGTGCTACTAAGATGCTGCATGTATGATTGGGGAAATAAAAATGAGTCAGAAGAGATTTGATCTTGGTTAGAGAGCAGAATGCATGAGAACGCCAGAGAGGTTCCAAAGAGGCTGATGCTGACAACCTGACCAAGTTCTTTCCACATCTGGCAAAATTGCTTTCCTCGATGCTGCCTGCCTCCCACTGTTCTGGGGATCAAAAGAGTCTGTGTGGTGGTTTGATCATTGCCTTTTACCTTTTAATGACTATTTTAAAAAGAGTCTATTTTAAGCTTTGTTGTTGTCTATGGTTGATATAATGCTCAATACTTTTGAGGCAATTAAATAATTAACAATCATGGCACTTCTTTACTTTATGGGATGTTAATATAATTCACGTTTTGGTTGCCCTTGGTGATAAATCGACAGAGAATACCAATCCCAAACCTCCACACTGAGACTTTTTTTTTTTGTGAGGAGATCAGCCCTGTGCTAACGTCTGCCAATCCTCCTCCTTTTTTTGCTGAGGAAGACTGGCCCTGGGCTAACATCCGTGCCCATCTTCCTCCACTTTATATGGGACGCCGCCACGGCATGGCTTACCAAGCAGTGCATTTGTGCGTGCCCGGGATCCCAATCGGTGAACCCTGGGCTACCTCAGCAGAGCGCGCGCACTTAACTGCTTGCGCCACCAGGCCGGCCCCCACGCTGAGACTTTTTCATGTGACGGTCACAGTCTTGCACTCCAGGCCATTGTTTTCCCCAGCTACACCGACCTCACTTTCTGAGTCCTCATTGCACGTTTATAGAAGTCCTTCTTTCAAGTTTTTAGTGAAATACAGCAAGTAAAAGCCTTTAGCCAAACCCGAGTCCCCGCTGTCGGGGACTGGTTGGCTGCAGCTCCCAGTTTTCAGCCAGTGTTGGGGGAAGGGGGCTGAACTCTGGCAAGAGGCTGAAGGAACATCCCCAGCCAGCCTCCGTGCCACACTCCTCTCTGCAGGAACCGTCAGCTTCCCCCCTTGAGGGAGGAAGCTGCCATTTCCTATTTCAACGTGAAACCAGCTGAGCTCCTCTGGGGGCTGAGCAGACAAGCTCCACTGCACAGCTTCCTCCGCTTCGGGCCCATCACCCAGGGCTCCCCTTCCCAGCCGGTCCCTCTGAGCTCTGATGTCACAGATACACCAGGGACCTAGGCTCAGTTTCTCAACCAGGCCACACTAATATCATCAAGCTGCCTGGTTTTAATTTTCAACCACTTCCCAACTGTCTACTTAGGAGTGTGTAAAGCCAAACTCATTCACTCTTTCCACCATTTACTGGTGATTGGAGCAGTTTAATGATTGTCTTGTGACAAGGAGAAAGGCATGCAGATCAGGAACAACTGGAGGGTGATGAGAAAGGAGAATTATGCATTGGAAGAGAAACACAAGGTAATAAAAGTGTAATTTAAAACATCATGCTTGTGCAATGACTGTGGTGTGGCATGCGTCACAGGGAAGCTGAATTTATCCCATTGCTGATAGTCCACGGTGAGAAATAAAAAATTATGAAAATCTGGGGACATTCTGGTGTTTCTCAACAGCTTGTCTAACAGTTCAGTGTGTGGGAAAGAGAGTGTGGGGGTCCTCGCCCCTCCATCCACGTGCCAGCCCCGTGACAGCCGTCCAGACCTGAGCTCCATCAGTGACCAGAACCTGTGGCAGCCCTCCCGTGTTCTCTGAGAGAGGAAACAGACACGCTGTAGTTCCACCTCTGACGCGACGTCTTGTTGTGTTGACGGACCCCAGATTTCAGAGAAAGGGTGGTGCCCCTGAGGTCAGTTATTCCGGACGCTTCCCTGCCTACTCTGCCTTTCAACATGCCGGCATACATGTCCTGTGGGCAACGCAAACGTTTCTTCCCCTTGCCTCCCTTAGCATTCTGAAACCTCGCCCTTCTCAGTCAGTATCTCCACCCCCTCAGGCCTCACTAGGGGGTGTTTGTGGGTCTCTCCTGTCCTCAGAGCTCAAATCTGACAACAGAATGTCCTGTTGGCTCTGCCTCCCTCCTCTGGCCAGGCCACTTCTTCCCCCCAGGCCACTGGGAGGGATACACCCCTCCACCATTTCTTTCCCCCAAAATATTCAGCCTCCTCACAGGTGCCAGAGGAATGAGTTTAAAACCTAAATAGGGGCCGGCCCCGTGGCTTAGCGGTTAAGTGTGCACGCTCTGCTACTGGCGGCCCAGGTTCGGATCCCGGGCACGCACTGACGAATCGCTTCTCCCGCCATGCTGAGGCTGCGTCCCACATACAGCAACTAGAAGGATGTGCAACTATGACATACAACTATCTACGGGGGCTTTGGGGGAAAAAAAGGAGGAAGATTGGCAATAGATGTTAGCTGAGAGCCAGTCTTGCTCAGCAAAAAGAGGAGGATTGGCATGGATGTTAGCTCAGGGCTGATCTTCCTCACACACACACACACACAAAAAACCTAAATAGCATCATGTCATGCCCCTGCTCAAAACCCTCCAATGGCTTCCCATTTGCTTAAAATAAAATTCCAATATTACATTGGCCTGTGGGTCTGCATCCTCTGATGCTGCCTCTTCCCCCTCCTGGCCTCAAGAGCACTCCTCTCCTTTCTGTTCACCCAATGTGCCACGTCCCTTCCCACCCAGGGACATTTTCAGGTCCTGGTTCCTCTACCTGGGATGCTCCCTCCAGATCTTCCCATGGCACAGAGATCTCCATTCAAATGTCACCTCCCTAGAGAGGCTTCCCTCTACCATAGACTATGAGCCCAGTGGGGCAGGAGTCCCCGAGGCAAGAAGGGCATCTGGGCTGGCACAGGACAGTTCCTCAAATGTTTGGAAAATGAATGAATGAATGACATGAGTAACTTCCCTGATATCTCAGAAGGTTTAACCATTTAAGCCAAGAACTAAGATAGGTTTTCACTCCTAAGCTCAGTTAATTTCAATACTTGTGGACTAAATACTCTATTCCAAGCAACATGGGAGTTTCCCAAGCGATGTTGTCCAATATGGTAGATGCTAGCCAAGTGCGGCTATTGAAATATAAATTTAAATTATTTAAGATAAAATACAATTAAATATTCAGCTCCTCAGTCACACTATGCACATTTCAAGGGCTCCATAGTCATATGTGCCTAGTGGCTGCCTGTTGTGGACTAAATATTTGTGTCCTCCCTGATTCATATGTTGAGGCCCTAACCCCCAATGTGATGGTATTTGACAGTGGGTCTTTGGGAAATGATTAGGTTTAGACGGGGTCATGAGGGTGGGGCCCCCATGATGGGATTAGTGCCCTTATATGAAGAGGAAGAGACCAGAGCTCTCTCTCTCTCTCTCTCTCTCTGTGCCATGTGATGACACAGCCAGAAAGCAGCCATCTGAAAGCCAGGACGTGGGCCCCCATCAGACACTAAATAGGTAGGCACATTGATCTTGGACTTCCAGCCTCCAGAGATGTGGGAAATAAATGAGCAACCTGGTCCATGGTATTTTGTCATGGCAGCTGGAGCTGACCAAGACTTGACATATTGGACAGTGCAGATGCAGAGGATTTGCATCCTCTCAGAAGTTCTGTTGCAGAGAGCTGTTGTGAAATGGGTGACAAAGATGCAGTCACCCTCTCTGAAGGAGTTCGGAGTTTTCTGGGGAAGGACAGATGGGCAAGCACCATCTAATTAGTCCTGGAGATGCATGCACAGGTGCTGAGGACTGAGCAGAGAGGCAGCGGTGGGCTCTGCAGATGCTGACTCTGAGCCGAGTTTTCAAGGTCGAGCAGGAGCCGTCAGGTAAAGCAGAGTGTGAGAGATCAGGGGTCGACCCTACCAAGTATGAAAATAAATATTAGCAGGAAATGTAAAACCCCACAGAGTGAGTCTGCTTGTCCCTTCTCCTCTCATCACGTCCTTACGCATTTTGTTTAAAAGAAAAGAGCATGTCGTTTTTGTTCCTGAGCGGGATTAACGTATACAGGGGTAGATCATAGTAAAAATGTTGATAGTATTGGGCCAAGTTACTCTGCATGGAAGCAGCTTAACTAGCATTTGTGAAATAGAAGACATAGCATAAAATTGTATGAGGTGCCATATTGTCACGTGAATAAAACGTCTCCAGGTAAGACCATGAGGGTGGTCGGAGTCCGCTCCTTCTGCAGACGAAGTGCCCTTGTGATGAGCAGTGACTGGAGCTATAGGATGGTTCCATCCACAAAGGCAGGTCCTTGGTGCTCACAATGTTACCGGCTTAGCCTCCCCACTGGAGGAGGCTCATTCAGCCTTCTCTGCGATCACCTGGTGCCAGTCATCTTCTTGCCGATGTAAGTGATTATCGGCCTGCCTGGTATCAGGGAGTTTCAACTATCCAAACTATCCACCTGCTTTTCTGCTGTGACTTTGCTTCCTGATGTCCATGTTTCAGTTCCTGGCAAAGTTTATGCAACCATTCCACATCCTGATCTTCCTTTCCCCTCAGCACCTGGCAGGATCCTTCCCAGTAGCAGGCACTTAACATGTGAACGCATGCCTTCTATGATGGGAAATGAAGAAAGCCGTCCTGGTAGAACATGGGATGCTCAGCTGGGCTTTTGCCTTGCTCTGGTTTTCCTGATCCCCATTCCCAGGATTGTGGGTAGTAGAGAAATAAGACAGAGGACTTCAGATCCTCTGAGAAGCCCCAGAAGGAACCATATGGTCATTCAATATGGATTTCCAGGGATCTGTGCACGGAGGAGGTGGCAAAGGAGAGAAAGGAGGAGACAGTCTGAATATATTTCTCAGGGTCAATTGATGGAAGGAGAAAGGGGCATGGTACAGACAAGAGGCTCTGAAAATGCTCACCCAGAGAGCTCTGCATCCAATTCCCAGACACGTCTGTGCTGCTCACAAGAAAAATGGTGACAGTTGCAGAGTATCTGCACAGATAAGAAGGCTTTTCCTTGCCTAGTCTGCAAGGACCATTTTTCATAGCTTTTGGAGGCTGCAATTGCGGCCACTATATGTCGTGCTCGAGATGATACAGCCAGCTGAGCTTCGTGTTGAATAAATATTGGCAGCCACACCAACTTTAAATTGATATTAATGTCGGGGTTGCTTTTTATAGTTTTCCTGAAGGTTTTAGCAACAATAGACGAAGGCAAGCTTCATGGTACCTGAACCCGAATCAAGCTTGCATTTTTCTGATGTGTATTTAATTTGGTTTTGGCACAGAGTCTCTGTTTTTCTTGGGCTTTACATCATTTATGAGGTTGCATGGATACACTCTAACAAAACATCATCTATAATCGAATGAGGCTCACGGAAGAAAGAACTGCATGCCAATTCCGACTAATCTTAGCCTTTATGGGAATAGCTATTTGCTATGAATGATTAGCCAAACATCTGTGTCAACACTTTCTGAGCTGGAGATAGAGAGCTTAATTGCCACATTTACAGTGATATTTCTAGCTCCATAGAGGGGAAAATGCTCATCTCAAACAAATGTCTCCACTAAGCTCTCCTGAGTAAAATCTACTCTCCTAATTGATTATAGTAATTAAAGACACAGATATTTGCATGGGTGTGTGTGTATGTGTGTGTGTGTGTTGGGCAAAAACAGTTTCACTTGTTTCACACTAAACTTCCTAATAAAATGACCTCCACTCACTCCTGTGGGTCATTTTAGGAAGAAAATCATTTTCTTCTCCCCATTATACAGAGGCATATGGTCCCATCTACCCCCCTGATCCAGGCATCACCTGGATTGAAATCCAGGCATTTTCTGGGTTGAAAAGAGGCATATATGCTCTTCAAGAATGGTTTATGTGATCAAGGGTGACAACAAATTTCAATAATTGAATCCGCTGTAAAACATTTCATACAAGAGTCAACATCTGTGCTTAATCGTTCGACACACACGGCGGTTCTCAGTGTTGTGGGGAGCAGATTTCTCCTGGTGATTACAAACACACAGCTGTCAGACAAATCCGCCTCCTAGAGCACACACTAGCTGCTCTGGGGGGCTGCTGGGGATTGTGTGGGTTGTGCCTCAGGGCAGGAATGTCTTCTTTTCTGCACTAAGGCTTCACCTCTTGCTGCAGGTTGCTCTCCGCTGGTGATCCATTTTGTTCATTTGTGACATTGGTTTTTGTCATCTGTCTGCAGAGTTGACCTTGAATGAAGATATGATGAAATGAGATCTGCACACATTGGCAGCTGGACAATTTTCTCAAATTAGAAATAGTCATAGATGTAGCTGATGAAAAACCAGGACAGCATTCCCAGCCTGGGGCGAGGCTGACGCTTCCCTCTGTTTTCCTGCACTGGAGAACTCAATGTAAATGGGGCATTTCTATCCCATCTGTGTCAACTGAAAGTACCCATTGCTGTTGGGATAAGTAGCTGTCTCTGTTTTATCAGCTGCATCCTCTGTGGGCATGCGAGTCTTTCCCAAGCTCTCAGAGGAGGCCAACATGAAAACTTTGAGTCATCGGATCAACTCTCTTTAAACCTAGAGACAAATTCCTTGAGTTTAATAAAATGAAGTTTTAAATAAAATGAGTTTTTCTTCTTAAATGTCTGTCCCTATTGAATTAGGCCACTTCTTAAAACCCTGAACTGCGGTATGGGAGAGCAAGTGATGGAAATAGAGCAGCCTGAGATGTTTCAGTCTCAGATTCCAGTGGATTCTTTGAATTAATAACACCAACTGGATGGAATCCAGTCTCAGATTTGATCTCACTCTGGACAAGCCGTTTTATCTTTCTGTCTGCTTAAGTCTGCCTTTTTGCTTTGTAAAATTTCACCTACAAGGCAAGTTACCACGCAGCAAAACAAGGAAAACAGCTCAAATATATCTAGGTGAAATCTGTATAAGGCTTGCAAGCCTCTTTCCAAACTGCTCTGGCTTGCTCACGAGAAAGCATGAGCCGTGACTGGAGTCCTCAGGTTTCCAAGTGGGTGTGCGATCAGCTCCTGCTCCCTCAATATCACAGAGCTGTCAGCCTGGCCCTCTGGGTTTCCCCACTTGGGTTCATTAAGAACCCTCAGATTGTTCTGGGTTTTGCCAGTTTAACCAGGAAAACCACTTATTACCTTTACCGAGAAGCCTAACACTGACAGGGGAGATGATTGGTTTTATTTTCTTTCAAAGTTGGCGAATCTGGAGTCCAGGAGACACAGTATTTCCCAGGTGAGTAAACCTCAACTTCTTGTCTGGACCGCCATCCACAGTATCCTGAGTGCTCCTGAGCCCTGCATTCCTACCTCGGAATTCAATGCAAAGCAGAAGCTTGATTCAATAAGTCTTCATGGAAGCAGTTTTATGTATCAACACTAAATCTATGAGGGGATGAAAATGCAGCTGGAGAGGATGTTCAGATGTTTGAATAAATGTCACTGAGATGGAAGTAGCTAATGCTTTATCTCAATAATTTTATTGTACATCACCCAAATCTATTGGATTTCTCTCCTCAGTGGTATTTGTGACTTCACTGGATGGTAGCTGGGGTGGGGACCAAGGGTGACTATTGAGCTAAAGCCTCGAGTTGTCCCTAAGCACCCACCACCACCTTTCTTGGGTTCTCAGAAGATTAGAGCCTCAGACACCTGTGTCCAGTGTCCATTTAGAGTACAGATGGGCTACTACTGACAAATTCCTTGCTTTTGAAACATTATTTATTGCTAACAGATCAGTGGGCACAAGAAAACACAATATTCTTTCTTATCAATCACGTGGGTTAGTCATGCCCTGTAGACCGAGTCCAATTCACTCACTTTTGAATGAGCTGATATGACCCTATAATTTTTAGACTCAAAAGGAAAATTTCATTAAGGCTTGCTTTGTTATGATGGAAATATAAAATAAAAGCTTATTCATTTGAGTGTGAGATAATAATTAGCATATTTTCAGAGAATATATGTAAATGACTTTAAACGCTGGGACTTTGGAGCAAGTCTAGAATGGGAGAACTATGGAAATTAACATAGTGCTAGTCTAGGCAAAGGGAGTGAATTAAAGTTAGCGTTGATAATACAGATTTACTTCCCTGTATTGTGATTTGAGTGTTGTCATGGTTTAGCACGTGCTGAAGAAAAATTCCCTTTGATTGTATTCACGCTTAGATGGCCTTAGAATGTGTTGTGGACCTAGAAGTGACAATGAGACACTCTCTGGAGCAGTCATCTTGGGCTCTGCTCTTTGCTCTGGGATCTGGTTGGTGAAGCTCATCGTTCAAGTCCTCAGAAAGGTGAACAGCTCAGTTTGGCACCTTCTTTTTGAAACGAGTTGCTTTTGAGTCAAATCTACATCATAGGACCCCACCTCCTGATCCTGCTCACCTGTGGAGGAACTCCAAAAGGGTGTGCAGGGCAGGGAGAAGATGAGATCGCACTTCTAGCCACAGTCACTGTGACTTTTCTGGGTCTTACCCAACAACACTATGGGTGCAATATTGGCACAAATATAAACGGGGAAGTTGAATTTTGTGGGAGAACACATAGCTCTTGTATTATTTGCTGGACTTATTTATTTGCATCAAAGATTCCAATTTTACAGGAGTTGGTATCCAGCTTTTGGAATAAATTTTGGACATTCTAAACCAGTTGATTTGAGTCATTCAGAAATTATCATCATTTGTTCCATTTCCTTTTAACATCTCCAATTTTTTTTTTATAATTTTCACAATCACATTATTCTTTTTTATTTTTCCTGAGGAAGATTTGCCCTGAACTAATATTCACTGCCAATCCTCCTCTTTTTGTATGTGAGCCACCACCACAGCACGGCCACTGAGAGACGAGTGGTGTAGGTCTGCACCTGGGAACTGAACCTGGGCTGCTGAAGCAGAGTACACCGAACTTAACCACTAGGCCACTGGGCCTGGCCCAAAAATGTCAAACTTTTGATTGAATCAGATATATGCGTTATTAGAGTGATTGATAACCAAGTTATTTGATTTACATTCTCTATCATTCTAGTTTGAATATTCAGTTTAGTTTTGATATAAAGAAATACATGAAAATATGAATGTTTGAAGATTGTTGCCTAAAAGTTTCAGTTGTATCTTTTTCTTAGGATATTGTTCTTAATTTTTGATTCAAAAGGATTGGAAAAACATGCTTTCAATAATACTTAATAATTTTCTAACTGTCCAAAAATGAATACAAAAGATTGGTAAAAATGAACTAAAAAGTTGATGAAACTTCCTTGCTTTCACTTGCTGTTCACTCCGGAAGTCTGTCCGGGAGAGAGAAGAATGATGGGAAGGAATGAGGAAAGGAAGAGAGGAGAGAACACTCAGCCATCAGCAAACTTCACAGTTACTGAGCTAACAACAGTGGGACTAGCTGAGGAGTTGGGCTGCGTGTTCTTGGACTGTGCACGGGGTTTGAGCTGGTTCAGGGGCAGGTCCCCTTTCTTTGAGGGGGGGTGTCTGAGCTGATCGAAGATGTACGAGAGGAATCAACAGGTGATGGAGGAGATGAGC
This sequence comes from Diceros bicornis minor, assembly GCF_020826845.1. Classification (NCBI taxonomy): domain Eukaryota; kingdom Metazoa; phylum Chordata; class Mammalia; order Perissodactyla; family Rhinocerotidae; genus Diceros; species Diceros bicornis. Next base: position 57,951,334 of record NC_080759.1, read on the forward strand.
CTCCCAGGGCAGGAAACAGTTTTCATCGGGTTTATATCCACTTTGCATTGAGCTCGACGTCCATAAACTTCCATTTAGGGACCGGCTGGAATCACAGCATCTCCTCGAGCTCCACATGCCACCATCCCATGTGCCTGCTATAGTGATGCTGTGGTCCTGGTTAATTCTGCATATTCCCTATCTCCCAGGGTGCTTTTGCTGCTCCTCTCTGGGGTATCTTTATAAATGATACCAGGATATGGTGGTACCCCCAGAACCCAGGGACATGGCCCACCCTCACCCAGATGCCATATGCCACATGTGGCCTGCCACCCTGTCTTCATCTGTTCACGGCTCTGCTCTTCTTCCACGCTGGGCTGCAATGCCTCCTCCACCAACGTGTCCCCTGCATCTACCACAGAGTTCAGCACATAGTAGGAGCTTGACAGACGTGAACTAAGTGCATGGAAGGAGTTCCTACCAGACTGCCTTCTCAGTAAATCCCAAGAAGTCATGTGCTGGGGCAGAGAAGTGTCCATACTTACCCCCAGGGAAACCTCGTCCAGAAGAGGACTCAACATCTCACTAATCCCTTCTTGAAAATAACCAAATATTTTCAAACTCACTTATTTTACCAGTAGTTTCTTTTTATTAGCCACTTTTCTGGAAATGAAACATGACTCACCTCCTTTGGACAAAGTAGTCCATCGCCTCATCTGCTGCTTTGTGTTCCTCCCAAGTGCACGCCTTCTTTTTATTTTGTTTAGCCTTCATATCTTCTTCTCCACATCCTTTTCTCTTCTCACTGAGCACAGGAATGCTCGCATTGTCTCTCCTGTAATCATAAAGCACATTTCTTTCTGTTTCTCTTTAACACAGTCATCTTCCTGTCTGCTCCCGTATCCACAAACCCACACATAGCTTTCCACTCCACTCCAGCTCCCTCTCTCACTCTCTAGCTCCCCCGTTGCAGCTGGACAAGACCAGCTCATAGCTCAGGAGATTAGGTCACTGAGGCTTGTCTATACAGCTGTGCTTCTGGCAGGTCCCCGGAACCACTAATCCCATCCCTCATGGTGGAACTGATAGTTTAGTCTCAAATCCACTTTCCAGGCATGCTCCTACTCCTAGAAACATGACACATTCATAATAAAGTGAAAACACAGGTTACCTAGCCCTGTAACCCAGCACCCACTTACCAATGTCTTCTTGCAGGTTCCATAACCCTGGGGTGGGGAGGACCTGGACTCGTGGAGACCCTCCCACCCGGTGGTGGGAGTGGCTGCTGTTATGACCACCGCGGCTGGTGATGGTGAGGTCTTCAGACACAGAGTTGGCTGTGTGCAGTGGGGCTGTTCTTCAGATGATGATGGGAGTGGCTGCAGTTTCAGGGTAGAGGAGACTGCCATGCTGGCCTCATGCTGGCCACTCTTTGTTATGACACTGGACACACCTAATTTGGAATTCAACAGGTGAAACAGATCCCATAGATTGGGTCCAAACCAGAAGAATGTCAAAGGCATGCCAGAAGGGAGTTGGGGATTAGGTAATAGGGAGGGAAAGGGGCTAGTCCACAATTGGGCTCTCTGTCCATCTGTGGTCACCAACAGTCATGGTTGGCTGAGGTCAATGTGAAGGCAAGGCCAAAGTTGTCAAAATAATAACTGCTTGAACATAGACCACACAACCATGAGATGTCAGAGCAGATAGAGGATTTCAAGTTAGTCTAAAATCCAAGAGGTGGGCCAGTTGCCCAAGGTCACAGAGATTTGTGACCAGTTGCCAAGTCTCTCTCCCTCCCAGTGGCCTTTTCACTATTTTTTTAAAATGCCACAGTGCAGACAGGTAAATGTGAGACAAGAAGGTGTTGCTGGTTACTGCTTTAAACAGTTCATTGCTATTACTCATGAAACTCCATCAGGGATATAATATGGTTTTGTAGTTGTTGGAAACTTTACATTCCAGCATCACTTAGAAGAATAAAATAACTCGTTTCTGGCACCTGAGAATAGTGAGCAGGAAATCAACCAACTGTTAGTTATTGTGTCTGTGCAGATGTGTGTGGGATGGTCTGCTTAGCTCCCCTGGCCTCCTCCTTTGCCTCCACTCGGCTAGCTCAGACACTGTTCTGTCCTTTTGTGAGCCTGTTTCCATAGTCCTCTTGATTCATCCAGGGTTGGAAACATGATCCACACCAGGACACGCTGACTCTCTTCCCTGGGGGTTTTGAACAGGAATTCCTCCATTGTGGAAGCTGAACAGCGTAAGCCAAGGGATTGTGGGTGCCATGTTTCCTGCCATTCGGAGGAAGGGGTCTGGGGTCACAGTGGCCCACTAAGAGAAGCGAAAACAAGGTCCTGAAATTGAGAAAGCCTGACGGCATCTACATCTGGGGATCAGCGACTCAACCCAGAGGTTCAGGGGTACCCCTCCCCTTCCAGGGGTTGATTGTTCAACCCTTCCCTGGATTCTGTCAACCAATTAATTGATGTTTTGCTTATGCTCATTCAAGTCAGGTTTTCTGTGTCTTGCCAGTAAAGGAGTCCTATTTGACTAATCCCTGTACATTCTGGACTCTTCGTACTTATTATGGAAAACTCTCTTACAGAATTGAAGTAAACCAGATAGATGTCGATCACCTTATTTTAGGCATAAAATGGCACATTCTGGGGTGGGGCAGAGAAAGTAGAAAGTGAGCTTGGAATGTCTTATTGGGTCAGAAAGTAAGGAAAAGTTAAAAAAAAAAAAAAGATAAGGGCTTCTCACAAGGACACAGGAGCTGCTGGAAGGAGCTCCCACTCACAAAACTGGGGCAGTTTTATCCCTATAGAATTAAGGATGGTAATGAATCATTGCAAAAAAATCCCTGAGTCCATGTCAGTAATAAATGGATCCATGAAATAAATGGGGAGAAGGGAGCTGTTGCTTGCAGCAGAACGCCAAGTCGGGCCAGTCAATGTGGAGGGCGTGCTGGGTTGAAAAGCCTTTCTTTGGCAGCCGTCACCATGCAGAGGGGCTCAGGCAAGAAGCATCAATGCATGCTCAGCCTCTGGGTTTGGATGAGGAGTGGATACTGTCTTAACATGCCCCCCATAGACTTCCTATCAGAAGCAAGGGAAAAACTAGTAACTACAGAGTGGATAAACTGGACCTCACCGTGACTGGGTGATCAAAATCCGCCTCAGCAATGAGGGCAGAGCAACGCCCTGTGCCCTGGGCTCCCTCACACTGTGCACAAACCAGCTCTATGTGAGCAAGCATCCAGCAAACATGAGCTGAGAACACATTCCATTCAAAGCAGGGGGCAGATTCTGAGCTGTTTCAGGTGAAAGGAGATCGAAAGGTGCAATGACTGAATGTGAGAAGTAGTCCTAGACTGCTCCCTTCACTGGAGGGGGACCTGCCGTAAAGGACATCGTTGGGTCAATTGTCAAACTGGACGATGGATAATGAGCTCGAGGAAGGAATGTATCAACGTTCACTTCCCCACTGTTGATAACTGCACTAGGGTTGTGTAAAAGCATATCCGGGGTTAGGAGTAAAGAGACTGAGGCGTGCAGGCTATTCTCACATGGTTCAGAAAATATTATATATGCACACACATGTAGACACAGAGAGAGAGTAAATGAGAAAGCAGGTGGGCACAAAGGCAACAAAAGTTTATGCTGAGTAAAGGGTGTCCAGGTGTTCTTACTCTATTTTTAAAACTTTTTCTCTAATTTTTGAAATTATTTCCAAATAAAATGTTAAAAACAACAGCAAAAGCGATGCAACCTATACTCAGAGAAGGAAGTCCAGCCCTGCCCTCCCTTCTCCCAGGGCGTTCCCGGTTTTGGGTTTTTGCGGTTTGGATCCAGCTGTGGGGCAGCAGGCCGGGCCTGAGAGCACTCACTTTTCTGCCTCGTGTTTGGTGACTTTCTCCTTTCCAGGATGTTTGTTTCAACTAACCTCCAGGTAGCAGAGGGTGAAGAAGGCCCAGCTGTGTGCCAACAATAAGGTTTGGCTCTCCTGAAGCCTCAGAACACCTGCAAATAAACCAAAACGCAGGGGATTTTATTTGATCTGGAAAAGGGTTAGTTAAACATTCCAGGATGTTGGAAACAAAAGATATTTTAAATACCACAGGGCCTTCAAGAGTGATTAAGCGGATGTAATTCTGCCCCATATTAGCTGACATCAATTGGAAGGAAACCACAGCTAAGAAGTAAAGCCCCTAATGCAAGAAGAGTAAAAAAAATCCAGTGTCTTGAGCCCCAAGACTTCAGTGATCCTCATTTTTAAGTGAACAATAATAGGATGAACATATATCCGAAAATCCTTGAGCTCCTAGTGACTAATGGGCCACTGTTTCTGCGTGCACTATTTCCTTTCCCCATTGCAACATCCAGAGCTTAGAGGGCTGTGTAATTACCACATGGCCATGCTAAAGGGACATCACTGGTTCTCAGAGCAGGGTCCCAGACTGGTAGCATCATCACTCCCCAGGGAATTGAGATATGCAAATGACTGAGCCCCGCCCAGACCTCCAATCAGAGATCTGGGTGTGTTTAACAAGCCCTTGAGTGATTCTGATGTCCACTGCAGTTTGAGAGCCACCAGGCTACCTCTCCTTTCCCTGTTTTTATTTCCATTGGAATATCAACTGCTCAAGAAGGGTTTTGATCCAGCTCTATCACTGCCTGTAATCTTGAGTAGATAAGTCAAATTATTGGGCCTTATTGTAAATTCAGGGAATTTGATTAGAAGACTTCTCATCTTCCATTTTTCTTTTCTTGTTATTTTGTTTATATTCAAAATTACATTGCAATGGACTTATCTAATTCAAAGGGGTCTCAATCTTGCTGCAAAATGACATACGAGAAGTCATTCCCTTATTGATCTCTCAACAGACACAGACTCATGGAGCAAGTTGGATTTCCCACTGAAGGGCTGGCGGGGACCTTGTTTAGAGACGGGGGGCTGTCTGGCTCAGAGCTGAGGCCATGCCCCAGTCCGGAGTGAGGGAGTCTGTACACATTTGAGGGTGCACACGGGTATCCAGGAGGGCGGCAGGGCCTGGCCTGAGCTGTGGAGCCCACATGCAGACACCACTGGGGGGAAGGCTGTAAGCCATGAGGGTTTGGTATAGGGACGTGGGCCATTAGCCCTGTGCTCGCAAGTGCCGGTACACACTTCCCTTCTTAAAGGGTGCCCTTTGGGAAGCTGTGAGGCCACCGGAAAATTCGGGATCAGGGCCCATTTCACCTTTGTCTTTGGGCGCCTGTGGGATCATGGGCACCGCAGTGACCCGTGACGGAGTCCACTGCAGCCCATCTCGGGAGGCCAAGGCTTCCTTCCTCACTGGACTAGGAGGAAAGGCATGGGACAAAGGAGCTCCCCCACCCTCTCTCCACTGCACCCCTGATCTCCCCTGACCTTCTGCTCCTGATGGCTCCTCAAGACTAATACACCTTCTCAGGCTGTGATGGGATAGAAAGTTCTTTACCAACTAGGCCAAGAGGCAGGGCCCTCTCAGCGCAGGTGGGAGGGACTCAGGGGGACCTAGGCTGGAACAGCCTTGTGCAGGTTCCTCTCCGCTCCCCATGAGGAGGGCACCCCAAGACTGGGGCTTCACCTCAGGACCCCAGATTCGTCTTGTGCTCCCCTACAGCCCCCCGCTAGTCTGAATACCCACCCCTCACTCAGGAGAGCCCTCCTTCTCCCAGGAGGCCATCCTGCTGGTGTCCTCATGGGTCAGATACCCCTCCCTCCACCACAAGCCCCAGACCAGGGGACAGTGAGCCTGAATCTCCCAGTTCTGCAGCTTCGCCAGCAGCCAGGTGCTTAGATTAGATGATCTTCCAAGTAAGCTCGCCATCAAAAATGAAAACAAACAAACCCCATAACTTCGCTATGAGAAAAACCCAAGCTTATCTAACTCGACCAAAGACTCCTTCCCAGATTCTGCCATCATACCCCCCAACACACACACACACACACACACACACACACACACACACACACACACAGGCACACGCACACAATGTGATCCCATTGTTGTACAGGGAAGGCTGGATCTTTCTGACTGCGTGGTGGCCACAGACTGATCTGAGTGGCGCCTCCTGGAGCTGGGACACTGAAACTCATCCAAGCTTTCCTGACTTGTTTTGTTGCCCTGAGGATGGGGCTTCTTTCCACCCACACTGGTTCATGTTTTTTGTATGTCTCATTTCTCTCTGGACTGAGACCAGATAGGATCTGTTTAGGATAAGTGTAGGATAAGTTTGGGGAAATGAAGGCTCTGGGTTAACCCTTAGCAAAGTGAGAGATTCATCAGACCAACTCATCAAGGTCCCTGGAGATCAGCCACCAAATGCTCGCATGTGACCAACTGTCCCCTAACAGGCCTGCATGTGGGTGCTGGGCTGCTCAAGATAGAGGGGATGAAACCCTTCTCTACTTCTCCGTATGGCCCTATATCTGTGGCCAGTTCAGGGGGCTTTCCTCAGCTCCAGGGCAGAAGGTTTGGGTCCCTCCTGCCAGTGAGAAGTCACCCTTTACCTGTCCTCTGGGCTGGAACTTCCTCTGACCTACCATCCTTTCAGGCCACCCTTCCTCCTACCTCACCACACCAGGCTCTTTCTAGCTCTGCTACTCCTCTGTACAAAAGCAAACCCCTTTTCCTAACTCTTGAGAAGCATGCAGAGCTGCTGGTCAGAGCGTTCCCCACGTTACAATTGTCCCATTCTCCCCTGGCAATCTTCCTTTTGAACAAAGTCTCTCCTTACTAAGTCCAGATTAGTTTTTATTTGACACCGGGCTGAAGCAAGCTCAGTGGACCATAAAGGAGCTCAGGAAATGCCCATGCCAGGGCTCCAGGAACCTTGTCTCCTCCCACAATCGGCCCGCTGAGAGGCCAAGGTGTGGCCTGTTGGTGGGCCCCGCAGGCCTAGTGCTGCCTGACCCCCAGGAAGCTCAGGGGCAAGGGCCATGGGAGTGGGAGGTGACTGGTGGGCCCGGCCCTGGAGGAAGGGAGGTCCCAGGACCAGCCTTGCCTCAGGGTGCGGGACCTGAGACTGGTACCGCCCAATGTGGGGCCTTCTGCTCGCCGCAAGACATGCCAATAGTCAAGAGGCAAGGTGGTAGGAGAGAAAAGACTTTTCATTACATCTTGCTAGCAAGGGGAAGACGGCTGACTCATGTCCAAAAGAACCATCTTAAGGGGGCACGAAATCTTACAGCAGTTATATAGGCCAGTGGGTTATAGGGGAGGGGGTTAGGAACGTTGATCTTCTGGTCTTACAGACTGGGAGTGCCATACCAGATCTTTCAGTTTTCATTGATGATGGCTATCAGCATAGATTCTCTTTTCGGGGGTCATCACTTTCCTAAGGAACTCAAAAGAACAAAGTTATCATCTAATTGCAGCTGGGAGGTACACGCACAAGCAGGGGTTGTAAAATCTACAGAGCAGTTAGATCACCTGGAGGGTGCATAGCCAGCTGGGTTAGTCAGAGGTCATTCTAAGTTACAATAGAGTTTTTCTTTTCTACAATATGGCTTCCCTTATGTCAACCTTGTCTTGAGCTGATATCAAGGCCCTAAATCACCCAGAGAGAGGGCAGAGCCAGCAAGTGCCCCCAGGCAGCCTGGCAGCACAAGTGTGCCCACGGCTCAGGCTGGGTAGCCTTTTGGGGAGTCACAGACCCCCAGACTCACCTCTGACTCTGGGTCTGAAACCAGAGATTTGGTGACACGAGGAATGAAGAATTGGTCCTCTGAGTGAGACTATCAGGAAAGCTTAAGCCCGCTGGTTTCCACAGACAAGAAACTGAAGATTAGCATCAGACACTTTGGTCAATTCGAGCTGAATGGGACCTCAGAGAACAACAACTCCAAGCCCCTTCTCTTCGTCATGAAACAGCAGAAGCCTTGTTCCTGACATCAGAGGGAAGTTAGGCAGAACTGTGAATAAAATCCCCTCCTCACCTCTCAAACAGAGCGCTCTTGTCACCACATCACCTTGGCAGACAGCAGCTCCTCAGGCCGGTCTCAGTGAGAACACAGAGAAGAACCATGTGGAAACATGACTATGTGGGAGGCACGATTCAGCAAGGTTCTCCTCAAACACGTGTCAGATAAAACAACTCTGTTTGCACAAGGAAAATTCTGACCCAAACTAACCTCTGCCAAAAATGGGAAATATCTTCATAAGGCAGAAGAATCGCAAGGACTTAGCTTCCTCCAAGAACAGAGTACCTACTAAATCTACAAACCCCATCTTGCAAATGAAACTTTTTACTGAGCTAGGGAACATTGATTTATTATTGTATATATACCTCAGAAAGGCCTCACAATTAGGAAAAATAAAGCCAGAAACAACAACTCCTCAGTCTGTGTCTAGATCCAGGGAATCAGAGCTTCCACCTTCTAGTTGTAAACCTTAAATGAATGACTTGGCTTGTATGTAAAGATTTAATGAAAATTATAATCCTTTTCTGGTAAAACCTAACTAAATAGTCTCAATATTATGCTTATATAAAGGGGGCTATAATAGAAGTGGTCATTTTTATCTTTTTTTTTTTATTTAAAAAAGATTTTTAGATTTTTTTCTTTTCTGCTTCAAACAACCATCATCGGAGACTATTACATAAGAACAGTGGTTTTAGAACAGAACCAACCCACAAGACACCAAAAGAAGGCAGTTCCCCATTCAGTCGGGATGTAGTTATTTATCATTTTTTAAATGAAGTTATTGACATGGAAACCCCCACCCTCAGTCGCTTCACATTTATTCAATGCCTCTGATAAATCTCACTATTTGAGTTCAAATTCTTGTACAGTAAATGAATCCCCTCTTAACAGTGGTCCTTTAATCACCAGGAGTCCTGGAATCCGAATCTGGCCTCAGGAGAACAGAGGGACTGAGCAGGCTTTGAGACCATCTGCCTCGCTAACATCCTGCCCAGACCTGCCTTCACGTGGCGGCCCTTCCCGGGGACGCCCAGCCCTGCGTCTGCCACCCCTCTCCCGGTGAAGGTCCCTGGCAGACATTTACCCCGACCTTTCCGGGCAGGTGAAGAGAAGTTAAGATTTACGGGGCTGCACCTGCTGTACACCACCAGCTCTATTTACCACACCTGTCGGATGTCCCTGGCGGTGCTTTTGTCTCCTGCACAGACAGAAGGAACTTTGAGAGACAGAGAAACCAGACGTGAGCGGGGGTAGGGACGACCTGGACCAGGTTGTCTCGATTCCCAGGCTCTGAGCCTCACACGTTCAAAGTTCATTGAGGCCAACACATTCTAACCAACACCTCACATTTCTTTGCTTGGATTAGAAAAAGCATTTTGCTGCTTTTTTTGTTATTGTATTTAACTTTCTGAATCTGCTCAAATACTTATCCCTTTATTTCGGCAAAACTACAGGAAGTATTCATTTAAAGATGTTGAGTTTTAAACTTCTAAACCCAGACGTGTTTTGTAGACACATCATATAGAGATACTGGGTTAGGGGTGGGGGTTGTCAGGTAATTCTCTATCCCATTGTTCATTTTCCAACAAATAGGACAGCTGGTCCTAAGCTTGACTCTTAAAAGTCCATAGCAGTCCCATGCACGAGGAAAGACCCCTCTGCACACCCACCGGATCCCGCTTCTCCACAGATTCTTCAGGATGTGATGCAGCCCTTGCGGGAGGCATTTTCTCAGCAAAGCATGCTCACGAAAGCAGGATTCAGTGGGCAAGAATGTGTGAAATGTAGACATTTAAAGTCCTTAGTGTATTTACATCACAACTATAATATAGCAAAGCACAGCAGGGCAGGCCTGATTGTTTCCATTGCCTTAAACTAGACAGGTGCGCTTCAGACACTCCCACGCTGTTCCCTCCACCCCTTGTCTCCCACCTGCATCCCCCTCTTTCCTCCAAGGTGGTTCTCAGACCACCTGTAGCCCCCTCTCCTGCACACTCCCCCAGCCTTCTACTGCTGCTTTCGGGCACGACTGCTACCATTACAAAACTCAGCCCCTCCTCTTCCCCCAGGAAGGTACCTTGGGGAGGGGAGACAAGATCATCTGTGGGTGGAGACCTTCCTACCCCTTCCTTCGCTCCCCATTCCTCTCACTTTGCTTTCTCCATCCACCTCTTTCTGGTGTGTATGTCTGCTAAACAGCCTTTCTCCCAGGCCCAGAACGTGCCTCAGAGGCATGAACTTCCATCTCCTTCCCCTCCATCCAAGCATGGTTGTCCCGCATCCCATTACTTTAGGACATTGCTCTGCACAAAACAATCTACAAAAGGAATCCACCGTAAGATTACACTTCAGTGGCTGTTAATAGGGGTAGATCCAGGTTTTGTGGGGCCTCAAGCTTTACAACTTGAGGAAAAAGCATACAAAATTAGGTATGAAAGTGGCATTTATTTAGAATGAGAAAAGAAAGCCAAGCAGAAGACCGGAGAGCCTTGGTGGTTGAGGTCACTTCCTTCTGAGACCTGGTTGAGGGGTTTATCAGAAACGCGTCCTGGGTACCGCTCCCTGACTGCAGCCTGGCTTCCCCTCCGTGCCCAGATCAGCCCAGGGGTGCAGTGGGGACCCCGAGAGAAAAGCTTTATCAGCTTCACGATAATCCCCCTTTCGGGACAAATAGGTCTGCTGGTTGACCCGGCGTACCTGATTTTGAATACTGGCTCCATCCTCAACTTGACCACTGAGGGCCTTGGAGAAGGTTTTTCCATTTTGGGCTTTCCTCATCTGTAAACTGGGGACAATACCACCTACTCCTAAGTTTGTGGTGAGATCATGTATGTATGTAATGACTTGGTCACACTTGGCACTAAACACCTAATAAATGGTTAACTATTAGTAATGTGCTTTATTATATAAACATTTAGACAGATGTCTCCTGGCACGAAACTGTGGCGTTTCCGAAGTTTTCCTATAGAGCCCCCCAAGAATGGATCTTACTTAAAAATGATAAAAACAAAGCAACAATGGAAATAACATTAATATTCTATTAACTATAACTTACAACTTTGCCTTTGTTTTTCTCTGAAGAACAGAGCCATTTCCCCCAGTGAATTCTGTGTGTAGAAAGTGTATGGAAGGGGAATTCCATGGTACCATAGACTGAATACTTATGTCCCCTCAAAATTCACATGTTGAAATCCTAACCCCCAATATGATGGCGTTAGGAGGTGGGGCCTTTGGGAAGTGATTAGGTCATGAGGGTGGAGGCTTAATGAATGGGATTAGTGTCCTTATAAAAGAGACCCCAGAGAGCTCCCTTGCCCCTTCTGCTATGTGAGGACACAGCGAGAAGACAGCCATCTGTGAAGCAGGAAGGGGGCTCTCACCACACACCAAATCTGCTGGCACCTTGATCTTGGACTTCCAGCCTCCAGAACTGTGAGAATTACATTTGTTTTGTTTATAAGCCACCCAGTCCATGGTATTCCGTTATAGTAACCTCAATGGAATAAGACACATACGTAGAATATTTGTCTTGTTTGTCCTCTGGAAATATAGGTACTCAGAGAAGAAATATATTTGTATGAGAAAAGAGAGGATAGACTATTTGGTAAATTAGTGTGACAAAATTTTCTCCCACCAATTATTTTAATTCCTCTCTCCAGTATGGCAGTGAACCTGCTTGTCATTGGCATGAGGACATCAGCCCAGGCTGTGTCTAATTGTACAAAGTGATTTACCTGCCATAACTGACCTGAAGGGTCAAATCAAATTTTTTTTTAAAAGGCAGCCCAAAACATTAAAAAATCTGAGATATTCATTCCATAGCATACGTCCTTCCTTATTTTCTCCTAGGAATGTCAGAGAATGTGGACATTTCATCTTGATGTGACTTGAAAGAAGTTATTGCATTAGTCAGGATAATCAAAATGCTGTGTATTGACTGGATGGCTTGATTCTCCAAACCATCTCTCTTTGTCTGTACGCTGACATAGTTCTCCCAGCATCCTTCAGCTACTTAGGCTGCAAAGGGTTGCCCCAGCGTAGATAAGGTCATGTTCACGTGTTCATTTCTTTCATGACCTGTAGTAGGATAAGTCTCTTAGTGCCTCCTTGGTGACACTGTGCTTTATGTCTGTGTATTTTGGGCTGATTTATTTTGCTTTCATGTGTGGGAATATTCCACGTCCATAAGCGGGTCTCTGTTTCATGATTGTAGGCTGTTTACATTTTAAAGAATAATTTCAATGAGTAGAGTTTACTCTAGTTCCTCAAAAATGCCATCCTGTTTGTCTTCTATAATATTTATGGCCTCCAGCTTGAGAAAAGACTAGAAATTTTCTTTGATAGACATTCTCAGGAGGTGAAAACTTAAGGTAGCCCAAATCATATCGTTCTGATGGTAAATGTCTCAAGTCTGTGGGCTTGACACATATGATGGTTGATTGTATTTTGTGTTGTACAAAGATTTAAATATTAAATATTATGATCATATGTTATTTCTAATAGGACTGTAGAAACATACAAATATAGATAAAAATATACACAAGTATATTCATAGCTACAATTCCTACTTCATTGTTGAAAAATAGGGTTTTTATTTAAAAAATGCACATCTAATTCAGAGACCTTACAAATGAAATACAATGCCTGAGTAAGGAATGGCACATTCTCCAGAATTTAGTCACACTGAACTTTAACTTGTCATTACAGGAATAATTGTGGAATTTGGTGAAAGGATTTTCATAAAAAAGTAAAACAATTTTTGGCCTCAAATTTCTGATAATTGAGTAATTTAAACCTCTGTGACCTTAATTTTCAAATATTTTGGCCATATTAAACAAAATAAAGTTGATTTGCTAGCAATATCAAGTTTTGTGGGTATAATCATCCATCTACCTATTCATCATTCAATAATGTACTTATTTTCAAAAATGCAATGAGTGGGGTTCTCCTTCTGTTGTGGGAAATAATGCAGGGGATTATGCAGCATGAGATGTATCTCCTTCATCTCCTCTTCATTCTTGCTCTCAGATTAAAATTAATTCATTTTGAAGAGTTTGAGAGAAATATAGATTGAGAAGAATGGTGGGAGCCTTGGAGGTTGCCTGAAGCCACTGCTGTGCCTGTGGATGGAGAATTTAGGTCTGGCATGGAGATAGGGAGGCAATGAATGCATGTTTGTACCCCCAAATTCCTATGATGAAGCCCTACTCCCAATGTGATGGCATTTGGAGGTGGGGCCTTTGGGACATAATTAGGGGTAGATGAGATCAAGGGAGTGGGACCCCCAGGATGAGATTAGTGCCCTTATAAGAAAAGAGCTAGCTAGCTCTCTCAGGGCCATGTGAGGAGGCAGCAGGAAGACAGCCTCTGTAAACCAGGAAGAGAGCCTTCCCCAGAACCCAACCATGCTGGCACCCTGATCTTGGACTTCAGCCCCAGAATTGTGAGAAATTAATGTTTGTTGTTTAAGCCAGCTGGTCTATGGTAATTTGTTATTGAAGCCCGAGATGACTAAGGCAGGGGGCATCCGAGCAGGTTGTCCACACTGTGTTTCTTATCAGTTTGACCCTGGGAGTCGAAATACAATCTGGAAAAAAGCTCGTGTATGGCTGGAGCCACTGGCAGTTTCTCACTCCACTTGGGGTGTTGAGGTATATCGCACAATCACTGGGTCCTGCGATGGGTCAGTAGGAACAGCTGTGCAACTGTTGTGGCCTGGATTGGCCACGGAGGAACTGATTCTTATTGACGGAGAGGGCTTCTGAGAAAGCTACACATCCCCAAACGCTGTTAGTCATGACTGTAGTCAAAATGGAGATCAATAGTGAAGCAAATTGACTGATTGGCAAAATGAGTGCCATCAACATTATAACCACACTTTAGCAATCAGATGAGGCAGTTTATTTTCTCAAGAAAAAAGAACAAATCAGTCTACGGGCTAAGTCCGATGTTAAATGCACACTTTAATCCTACTGGGAGTAATATTTGTGGTTAATAATAGGGCATAGTTTCTTCCAGTAATCAAAGATCTAAAATTAAAGGGCTCACATATTTCTGGCCTTCACTGGGCAAGTATTTCTCTGGAGTAATCTAAGATGAAAAGTAATTTTTAAATAGCTGAGTCCATGATTTTGCTAAATAAATATCAGAAACATGTACAATTACACTATCTTTGTAAAATCAGTAGGGTTTCACCATCCTGTGATTGATGAGAGGCGTTGGGGGCACTGATCTGTCACTCCACAGGGGGCAACCATGCCAGATTGTGTTTATTTATTGAAAACTTAAAAGAAGCACAAGACCATTGGGACGGTCACGATTTTACAAAGGACAAGATCAAATAGGAGGGGCTTTAGCATGCTGTCCAAAACCAATGTTTAGAATAGGATAAAGGAAGCCCCCAAATGCAACAAAATACAAGTCCCTTGGTTTTTTCATCGAGATGTTTATACTGGGCGGGACCGCATTAAGATGTTTTGGGATTGAGTTTCCTTTCTTTTGAAAGTGAAGCCTTGGCACTAGAGGAGGCCATCTCTTTTGGTCTGAAGCAACACTTTTTCTTCATATAAGATATTGGTTGGCCTCTAGGGGGAGCCTGTGTCTCCTGCCCACTCCCTGTTTCCCCTCTCCCACAGCCTGGGTGGCTGTGTGTGTGCACGAAAGGCTCTCCTATGACAGTCTTGGTGACTGGGGGGTGTACAGGTTAAGTGTACGTTGAAACTTTGAGTCCTATTTAGCCCCATAGTGAGTTGGCAATGAGATGTGCATTCCCCAGCATTGCCAAAGCCTTTGAAAGCATAGGGTGGGTCTGCTGCCCAAAGGTGGACCAGACTGCCTTACGCTGACCATATTCTTTTCCTCCCCAAGCTGGAGAATGAAATGCATAGGAGCCTTGGATCGTGGGTCAGGCAGGCACCGTTCAGGTCTCAGCTCTGCCGTTTACCTCCTGGGTGATCCTAGGTAAGTGTTCACACACTCTTAGCCTTGGTTTCCCTGTGGGTCAAACAAGGGAGTTCGCATAAACACTCTGTCCAGGGCTGTGTAGCTGCAACATGTAATATAAAAAATGAAATCTATTCAACAAGTGGTGCTGGAACCTTGGGACATCCAGATAGCAAAAAATGAACCTCACATCTTATACAAAAATTATCTCAGAGAGAATCATAGACCTAAATAGAAAACCTAGTTCTATAAAACTTCTAGAAGAAAACATGAAAGAAAATATCTGTGATCTTGGATTAGGCAAAGACCTCTCAGATACAACGCCAAAAGCACAGTGCATAAAATAAAAAACTGATTATTTGGACTTCATCAAAATGGCAAGTTTCTGCTCTGTGAACGATGCTGTTAGGAGAATGACAATATGCAGAGAAAATATTTGCAAAACCCGTCTCTAATAAACGACTCCTATACCAAATAATCAGAACTCAAAAATAAGAAAACAAACAACGCAGTAAAAATAGGCGAATATTTGGAAAGATGTTTTGCCAAAGAAGATATGCAGATGGAAAATAGGTACATAGAACAGAGCTCAGTGTCATCAGACACCGGGGAAGAGCCAATGAAAACCATGGTGAGATGCCAATACATTCCAATGAGGATGGCTCGGATGAAACAGCGCCAGGCCTTGAGGCCCACCAGCCATGGACACCTCAGGCTGGGGGGACCAGTAGAGAGGACACGAGTGGAGCGGCCTCCGCTCCACTTGCATCCTCTTCCAAAGGCGGCCAACTTTGGAAGAAGAGGAAGTGGGGCACCCTTGGAGAAGAGTGTCCCTGATAGAGTCTGAACTCTAACATGACCAGATATATTCCTCAGAAAGGTAACAGTGAGAGAACTCTGAGATACGGTCAACTAGCCAACTGCTTTTCTCTGCCATCAGCAGTATGATGGACACTTGAAGGGGTACACTTCAGCTACAAAGAAATAAAGAAGCCACATCTATTTTTTTACTGAGATATAATTGCCATATAGCATTATATTAGTTTCAAGCATACAACATAATAATTTGATATTTGTATATATTGCGAAATAATCACCACAGTAAGTCTAGTTAACATCCATCACCACACATAGTGACACATTTTTTTCTTATGATGAGAACTTTTAAGATCTACTCTCTTAGCAAGAAGTCACATCTGTTTTTTAAAATCTGAGTTGTATTGTGTACTCACCCCCATGCTTTATCATAAGCACCCTTGATGCACAGTTACACTACCCAAACCCTCCCCAGATAGCTTCTGGGCAAGGGGACACCTTTCTGAAGCCATTGGCCTACTTCATTCTTTCATTGGGAGATTCTGTATATCCAATACCAATTCAGTGACTTTATTTTTTGAATGGAGTAGGAGTCTTAACATCCATAAGGTTGCAATTACAAAATACTTTTAAAAAGGCTGGGAGGAAATATGCAAAAAGTTTAATAGTGATTATTTCCAGCTGGTGGGATCAGCAAAAATTTTCCTTTCTTTTTTTTTTTAAGTCCTTTCCAATTCACCTAGAGTGAGTATGTGATAATCTCATAATTAGGGAGAAGTGGAGTGGGCTGCATCATTTGGCAGATTGTCCTTCGTGTGGGCAAATACCAGAGGGAGAGGCTTGGCCACATCAGGCTGGTGATGCTGGAGAGAGAGGCTCCCTGTGGAATTATGGCTTTTAATGATGGTTCCACTTTGCTCCAAACAAATGGGAATTTTGCGTTAAAGGTTCTCCAGGGAGCCATTACCCTAATTGGCAACCAATAAAAATGTCTTCAAGGAAAGAAGACATTAGCCTTTGTTTTTCTATTGAGTGAAATGTGAATTCTGCATCCATGCAAAATTAAGATGTTTTGGTAACAATGATCTCTTAAGCAGACTTTGTTTTTATATTTATTGTAGTAGGTGTGCGTGTGTGTATGCGCGTACCTAACAGGAGGAGAGACCCAAAGGTAAATGCTCATTAGAAGTGGGTGGTTTGCATCCAACCTGATGGCACCTTTCTATGGAAAGGCCTGAGCAGGCAGTCCTCGAGACAAAGCTGCACGTGGAGTCAGGAGGCTGAGCTCATCTTGACTAGCCGGGTTCCGTGGGACAGATCACTACACTCCCTGAGCCTGAATCTTGTCCATTGAAGAGGGAAAGTCATCCTTCCTAGCCACATCACCTGGTTTCTCTGAGGATCAAATGAGCCAATGTAGGTAAAATAATATTTTTTTATGTTTTGAAATATATAAGTGCTGGCAATGGCAAACGTGTGGCTGAATGAAATTGGAACTCACGAAATGTTGCATCCCCCCCTGCCTGATTCTAGGGAGTTGAGTTTCAGCGTACTTTGACACGAGTACACTGATGCATCAGTGGTGTTTCCAACCCAACAACCCTCCAGAATCCACTGTTGGTTCTTGGGAATTTTATTGTGTGTTTATCAAAGAGGATGTTCGTGTGACAGTGGAGAGCAAGCTGGCCCACTCTCTCAGTCCAAGCTAGTGTCTTGATTTCTTTAGAATCCGAGGGGTGGGAGTTCCTCAAGTAAATGAAATGAAACAAGTGCCAACACGTCTAATGTGTCCATGACTCTCTCTCCCTAATGCCCAAACCACTAGATGTCAATAGAAACTGACCTTCTTGGCATTCGATGGACCCAAAGAGTTTAAACGCAGGGAGTTTAGATGTGCAGATGCAGCCTGCAGGGAAGTTTTATGTCAAAACAGGAACAAACAAAAGGCCCCATCAGCACAGCTTGTCTGACTCATCACCAGGCAGCTTGTGCTGAAGACAAGGGGCTTGCTAATGGAAAACACCACTAGGACTAGGAGAAGCAATGCTTAGTGAGCACTGGCTGCGTCCCAGGCAGGCTCTGGATGTCATTACTCTCCAAACAACCCCTTGGAGAAGGTACTATTGTTATGCCCACCTTACAGATTAGGACAGGTGTCCTCATGTTTGCCCCCATCCTTCTCAACTCTGCTCTCCATCTGATGGGGGCCTGACCCCACAGACTGCATGCCCAGGCAGCTCTTGGCTGGGAGATTCCCTCGGTGGGTCCAGCTTCTGCGTCAGGACCTGAGCCCTCCCTCCTATAATCATCGCCTCCTCTTTTCATCCCTGAAACCTCAGGGTTGGCCCAGCTTCCTGTACGGCCCATCTCTGGGTTGCCTCACCAACCCCCTGTCGGTTGGCTTTTCAGCCTCTCCATTTCCTGATCAACCATGTCCTTGCATTAAGTCCCCTTTGCCTTTAAACCCTCAGCATGGTTTCCATTATCCTGGTTGGACCCTGCCTGATACACAGAATAAATAGGCACAGAGAGGTTAAGTAACTTGCCCAAGGTCACACAGCTAATACACAGCAGATCGAGAATCTAAACTGAAGAGTTGGCTTCAGGTCCTATGTGGCTTTCTCCTCATATCTGTGCTATACTACATCATGGAATAGTCTGGAAACGCAAACACTCTAAGCTGGTATTTCTCAAACTGTGTTCCTTGGATAAGAGGTACTCCACATTCAACAACATTCATTCCACAATTATGCATTGAGTACCCAGTTTGTCCCAACTCTGTAGTTAGGTATGAGATGGTGACATTGACCAAGACAGACAAAAATCCCTGTCCTCAAGGTCCTTACATGCAAAGATTTAATGGTTTGTCCCCAGGAAGAAATAAAAAATGCTTACTTGGCATAATAATTTTGAGAAATGTTGCACATTCTATTACTCTCCTGGGTGTTCAGAATGCTCACCAACATTTTAAGGCTCCAGTGATAAACTTGGTTAACTCAGTCTCTTCTAGTGTTTCCTATACTTGTTTGACCTTAGAAATCTGCCCTCTTTCCTATCTATCTATCTATCTATCTATCTATCTATCTATCTATCTATCTATCTATCTATCTATCATCTATCTATCTATCTATCTATCTATCTATCTATCTATCATCTATTATCTATCTATCTACCTACCTATCATCTATCTATTATCTATCATCTATCTATCTATCTATCTATCTATCTATCTATCTATCTATCTATGTATCTATCCATCCATATCTATCTATCTATCTATCATCTATCTATCCATCCATCCATCCATCCATCCATCCATCTATCCGTCCATATCTATCTATCTCTATCTGTCTATCTATCTATCTATCTATCTATCTATCTATCTATCTATCTATCTCCATCTGTCCTCATTTTGGGTTCACAGAGCATTTACCAGTATCCTCATAGGCCAGTATTCTGAGGAACACGTTTTGGGATCCCAGTGCTGTAAGCTGTAAACTTATGTGTTGGTACTGACAGTATAAAACAATAAACTGAAATATGCCCTAATTGTGTATTGGGCTCCATGATGAGGAAGCTGCCCACATGAGAAGTTATCTAATGTGACCCTCACTGTGCAGGAGGCAGGAGGGAGGGTTGAAATGATAGTGTCCACGTCAGTCAGAGGACATGCTGGTGCATTGACAGTCTGGTTGGCCCATGTTGGAAGGAGGATCCGGGGATCTCAGACCTGAGGCGTTGGTCTGAGGCCCCCTAAGGAAGGGAGAGGGCCCCACACCCACATGGAGCAGCAGGACCACAATTCCAGGGCTGGGTCTCACCAGGGCTTTCTGGGGCTGGACTGCTGATTTTAGAAAAACACTGAGAACAAAACAATTCTAAAAACCCACCAAACTTCAGCACTAGGTCATGAAGAGCAACTGTGAGCCACAACCTTCCTAGGAGGTTCGTCAACCTCTGTGCTCTTTGCTATGATGACACTAAGGAGGTGCCTTTTAGTCCAGGTGCAAGTGAGGGTGAGGCGTGTTCAGAGCACTCCTGTCCTGCTCAGGCATTTGACTGCCCTCTCTCCTGCTGGCTCCTCCATCGCTCGGTGATGCTGCTGCCTGTCACTCTGCTACTTTGAGAGAATGTTGTAGAGGGAAGGGATGGCACTGGTGGCAGCAGGAGGGGCAGGTTCACTCGGCTGGTAGAATAATTGAGAGTGTATTTATTTAGAAGTTTTGTCATCCACTTAAAAATTTAGAGTCAACTCTTCTCTCTCTCTCTCCCTCTCTTTGTGCATACATATACGTATATACAAGATACACCTATACATATTTTCCCTCTAAACATTTACCATGTGAGGAAAACAAAACGTATCCTGGATTCTACTTTTATTTTTGGAAAATAGGGGAATCTAAGATAACTCTTTTTCCCCTAGTTTTGCTAAGAATATAATCATAAATGTGAGATAAGTCTACTGGCTATGAATGTTTGATGAACAGGGATATTTTAAGTGATCTTTCATTCCTTCAAATGAAAAACTGAACGAAATGCCAATGAATAGGTGTGGTGTGTGTGCACATATGCGTGTTTATATATGTTTGTGTAATAGAGACAGTCTTTTCCTTTCTGTGACTTTACTTGGAGTTTTAATATCCTAAAGTAACATTTCACTAGCTTTCATTTATTCTACCAGCATCACTCAGCATCCTTCCGGGGGGACACATCCTACATTCGGGTCCTAGATGGATGCTCTAGAGAGCTTTTCCTTATTAAATTGCATCTGAATATGGAAGTTCCCAGGTGTTTCAGATAAATGTGAGGGAAGAAAAATGGTTATATTTAATTTTATTGAATCACTAGATAAACCCTTAATTTAGATTTTTCTCGACAATGACTGGTGGGTGGTTGAAAGTGAGAGACAGTGGACGGCTGCTCTCCAGGCTGACCGTTTTTTGTACATTTGGATATTTCATGTGCATGTAGATGCATTGAAGAGAGAGAAAGTGTGAGTCTAGAATGATTAAGAATTACTAAGTGACGACATCAAACAGAGTCTACCAGAAATGTGTAATTATCTCAGCTTTTCTGCAGAGAACTGAAAGCTGTGCACTGCAAAGCTTGCTGCTGCCCCAGCTCAAGTCCCCTTCCCACGCACCAAAGCCCAACGGTTCCTCCCACCCTCCCTCGTGCCCCCTAACACGTCTCCGTGCCAGCACCTCCCCCGCTCGGTGAAGTGCTTGTTCAGAGTCTGTTCTTTAAAGGTGGAGGCGGGGTCTCATTCATGCCAGCAGTAGGACTCTAGGGTGGAGGTAGGTCTGCATGAAAGTCTGTGGGACAAATGGATGGATCAGCGATTCTTTAATAAGAGTAAACATCTGGTATTTTGTGTGTCTGTTTATTTGTTATTAACAATCTTTCCATTTCCCTCTTCTCTATCTTTCTTTCTCTGATATATTGGAATTTGGCAGCAAGAAGACCATCATCGTTGTCTGACAAAGTTCTGTTCACATGTGTCTTTAGTTTTGTCACTGATCAGAGGCTCACAGAAGACTTTATGAGTCCGATATCCCCAGATAAAGTGGTGCAGTGACAGTTTTACTCTTTGATCCTCATGTACTTGCAAAAGGCATATGTCTTTGAGAGAACAGACACAACAAATACTGCTTAGCATGTTGTTTAATTGTGCTGTAAAGTCACTGTACTTCCCTGTCTATAGATTGAAGACTAAGTCAGGAGAATGGTGGCTAGAAAATGCGAAAATGCTTCTGTTTTATTTTTTTGGTTTTGTAAGCTTTTCTCCTTGGAAGACTTGTTAACTTCATAACCTTATATTTTATGCATTAAGTTTTTTCTACAAGGTAGCTGTCATTGGGGCCTTTTGTATTTTTTCTAGATTGTTTAGAATCAGAATTTCGATTCTGAGAAGATCTCAGGGGATCCTCTTTCAGTGTCATTGCTTGGCTGGTGACAATACTCTCCAAGTGTGACATCTCATTCTTTGATGACTAGACCCACTGGTGTTTGTTTTGTTGTTGTTGTTATTTTGAAGGCGAAATTGCAGTTGGGAGTTCTGTTATTACTGATCTTTTTCTAAGAACAAGCCCAAACTAGAGGCAGAAAAGTATTCCCGGAAAGAATGAACTGCTACCACACTCAGCAACATGGAAGAATCTCACAGACGTTGTCTTGAGTGAATGAAACTGACATAAAAACGTGCAAACTCTATAATTCCATGTTTATGAAGTTTAAGAACGAGCACCATTAATCAATGGTGATAGAGATCAGAATGGTGGTTACCTCTGGGGTGGGGGTGCAGATGAGTATTGACTGGGAAGGAGCATGATGTAGGCTTCAGAAATATGGAAACTTTCTGTATCTTGGTCTGAAAAATAGTTACACAGGTGTACACAGATGTGAAGAGTCTTCAGACTCTACTTTTAAGAATAGTGTACTTTATGCACTTTATGATGTGTATTTTATCCCTCAGTAGACACAAAGGTCATCCTGAAAGTATAGGTGTTTACTCAGGAAATGCCATTTTCTTGAGAGAGAGAGGGCAAGCATACAAATGCATTGCCTATTGAGCAGGCCTTGTATTGGTGGGCACGTCAGTGCATTCTGAGGAGTCCCTTCCCCTTATCCTTACCCTGTCCAAATTCCCCATTTGCTTATGTGGAACTTGTTGGAAAGAAACACTAGGTGAACAGAGAAGAATAAACCCAGGTAGGCGCACTGTGTTGGAACACACAAAACACCTCCAGAGGACGGTGAACGCACCCTCCCAACTCCAACCCAATTTTGGATAGCCCCCTTCACCCCTTCACTATTACTCAAAACTGACGCCCTTCCAATGGCCATAACTGCCTGCCATGCAGTGGCCTCCTTCTCTCATCTTCCCCTCATTCCTCTTAGCCTGTTTTGTGGTTTCATCTCTGTTCTCTGTTCTTCTTTTCTCTCATTCTCCTCCTCTCACACTCAGGGTGGTGGTATGGGAGCTGGCTGGGTGGGCCAGTGGGAGCAGGTGTGGCTGGGGTACCCTCCCCATCAAACTCCATTCAGGTTTTTGCCAAAGTGGAGTGGCCATGTTTACTGTAATATTTATGTGATTATTTTTCTTTATTTTATTTTATTATTTTTAACTATTTACCATGTATAAAACTGTGCTGCTGTTTTTGCTTAGTTGCTGTCTTTTTTTATTTATGTGTTACTGGTGAAGTTTTTGAGTGTCATAGCACCAACACCATTTTCCCATAAGCCCTGTGGTTTCATTGCACAATTTTACACAGCTCAGTGATTTTTAGGAACATATATGTCACATTATAACAGAACTGACTGTACATACTTTTATACACACACGCACACACATACACATGCCCACACATGTCTACACACAACCACACACACATGTGCATATGCAAGCTCAACACAGACTCTCTGAATGTCGCACGAGCCCTGTCCACTCTACCTTTTCAAATTGAGAAGTGATCCTTGTTTTCCACCCAGAGCTGTGGCGGAACTGCCTCAGTACCAGAGAAAGTGCAGTGTGTGATTGCTCCCCTAGCTCACCTCTCCTCCGTAGATGACAGTCAATGACAGGTCTGCCTCCTAACATGTGACACAATCAATGTAGCCATGACATAGTTGATGCCAGACTCTTTACAGTCCAATCAATAACTGACTTCACCCCTCCTCCTAGCTTGCCAGAAACTGGAGGAGAAATTGTATCACAGGCCTACACTGACCATTGAATCAGGAGCTGGGGCCACTTAAAATAGCCAATTTCCAATTCTGTTGAAACTGCCCCAATTAAAGCAATTGCTAGATTCTTTGTGGTCAGAAATTATCAGACTGTTATGTTCCCTCAATATTAGGATATGGGTGCCCAAGTTCTTTTTCTCAACCGCCCCACACATGCAACTGCTGGACCGTGGATAAGTCAGCAGGTATGGTTAGAAGACCGCCATGTTGGTGCCATCCTGACTCTTGGTGGTAGCCACTGTGGCATCCTGCACAATGAGGATCCTTTAGTTAGAAATAGCTCATAAGAGAACATAAAGAGCCCACATGATTAGAAGGAAAGGGGTTAAATCGTTTGGCAAAATCTGCATGTTTCAATAATTAGGCCATAACAGTAGCCTAACATGACATTGTTGGGATTGTGTTGAATGCGCTTATTACTCTTCTCCCAATTCTCGTGTGTGGGTTTTTTTCCCCATTCCAGGCAATTCTTCCATACCAGCTGGGTGTCCTATAATTCTGACACTGTCTACCTGAGATTAGCAGACATTTGGTCCTGTCCAAAATGTCCATAAGACATTTGGTCCATGCCAAAACGTCCTTGAAATTTGGTCCTGTCCAAACTCTCCATGAGCATATTTGGTCCATGCCAAATATCAAGGGCATTTGAGTATGGACCAAATGTCTTATGGATGTTTTGGACAGGACCAAATGGTATTGCAAATATAAAGAACATTTTGGCATGGACCCAATGTCTCCATGGAAATTTTGGACAGAACCAAATGTGACCAAGTATCAAGGACC
Organism: Diceros bicornis minor; assembly: GCF_020826845.1. NCBI lineage: Eukaryota > Metazoa > Chordata > Mammalia > Perissodactyla > Rhinocerotidae > Diceros > Diceros bicornis. The sequence goes on from NC_080759.1 coordinate 57,975,553, forward strand.
TTTTGGCATAGACCAAATGTCTTACAATCATTTTGAAGAAGATCAAATGTCTTGCAAGGCTACCTGGAGATAGTATCAGATCCCACAGGTTAAGAGCTCAGTCCTACAAGACTGCCTTCCCCTCCCACTTCAGACGCCAATCACAAGTCCAGGTTGTCACCTGTGCTTCTGATAGACCGGCTACAGATTGGAGGTTCCAACTCCTCGGGTTCAATTAATCTGCTAGAACATCTCATAGAATTCAGAGAAACAGTTTGCTTACTAGATTACCGGATTTATTATAAAAGGATATAACTCGGGAACAACTGGATGGCAAAGATGCTCAGGGAAAGGTATGAGGAAAGGGCACAGAGCTTCCTGCTGTCTCCAAGCATGTCACTCTTCCCAAATCTCCATGTGTTCACCAACCTCCAAGCTCTCAGAACCCTGTCCTTTTGGATTTTTATGGAGCTTTCATGACACGAGCATGAAGGGTTAAGTCATTGGCTGTTGGTGATTGAACTCAACCTCCAGCCCCTCTCCTCTTCCCGAAGGTCAGGGATCGGGGCTGAAAGTCTCACTCTCTAATCACTTGGTTGGTTCTCCTGACAACAAGCCCCCAACCTTAGATTACCTAAGGGCTTTCCAAAACTCACCTCACTGACATATAAAAGGCATCTTTACCTCTCTGATTACTTAGGAAATTACAGAGTTTTAGGAGCTCTGTGCCAGGAACAAGATGAAGAGCAAATATATATTTCTTATTATAAATCATAATATCACAGTTCTATTTAAAAATTAGATTACCCAAGTATTTTAAAATGTAGCCTCAGACCAAAAAAAAAAAAAAAAAAAAAAGAATCTAGGAAGTTTTGAAATGATGTAAATTTCTTAGACTCACCAATAAGGGCTAATGTTAGCAGCAGTGCTTAATATTAAGGCATTTAGTTTAGATTAGAGTTCAGATTTAGGGAGAATGAAGAGAAGAGTCTAGGATGTGAGAATCTCTTTATGAGCATGGATAAAAGATAAATGTAATAAAGTTAAATAAGCAGAGAAATCTTCAGAGATCACTAAGAATCACTAAGGTGTCAAAGGAATACCTCAGATATGATGAACTGCTAGCCGGTGGCCAAAGGGGAACAGTTAAATGGTTACTGGATTTATAAAAGGTGTTCACATCTCATATCACAATCATCATTTCTCCCAAACTATGGATCTGTGAAGGCAGAAATATAAATCATTTTTTGGTGCCTCCTCCACTTTTAGCATTTACTTCCAGCTTCTTACATCAAATGAACTCTGATTCTCATTTGGAGAACTCACTCCTTTTTCATGGTGTGTCATCCATGCCTGGATAGGTCTTGATGGACAAAGAACATCCCCCTCACCAGGTCACAGGGGGTGCAAGAATGAGCTGGAGTGCTTGACTCAATGTCTGCACTTCAAGGAGCATTTGGAGAGTTCGCCCTCCTTCCCCAGAGCAGGGCTGGTGAGAACACGAGGGGTGAATTGCTGCAGGGTGGGGAGAGACTGCCTCTCTCCCAGGACCAGGTGGACCCTGATGGATGGGCAGTCACATTTATAGGAAGAACAGCAACCTGAATCACTGTTGGGGGAAAAACAGTTAATTCTACAGGGAAGGTAATAGTCAGTGACTCCGTTTGTGGAGAATGGAGAGAAATGAGTGGCACTAAGGAGTGATTTTCAAATGTGTGGCCAAAAATGCGAAGTGATCCAAAAACGAAATTGGATTTTGATCCAATGGCCAATTTTGATGCTATTAAGATGAACTGCAGATGAAATAAGTGGTAGCTTGAGATGCAGTGCCAGGTGGGCTAGCTAGCCCCCTACTGGGGAGATGTGGGGGAAGATTTAAGGAGGAACTTGAGTCCTGAGGAAAATAATCTGGATTTAAAGTAAAAAGGGCCTGTACCTGTTGTTTCTTTGGACTTTGTCTATGGTCAGAGGAAGTGTGGATGGTAAGTCATTGGTTGCACATGTCAGAAGTCTCACCGGTCCCTCCACCCTCTACATCCCTGCTGAGAAGGTGTCCAAATGGCAGGGCAGAAACTCCTGTATACAGTGGCTATGACTGAAGCTTGGGGGCAGCTGCAGGGGGACGCTCTCCCTGTCCCAGCTCTCAGACAGGCAGGGAGCGGCCTCGAGGCCTTGGTAGGAGCACAATGGGTGTCACCTTGGGGTGGGCTGGCTGGGGTCTTTTGGGGCCCAGATTGTTGGCATCCTGCAGGCCTGGCTTCTCTCCCACCCATTGGATATGAGTACATGGATGCCTGTTATGTTATTTTCTATATGTTTGAAATGTTGCACAATTAAAATTAGAACATAATCAGATGCAGAGAAATAAACAAAAGCAGGAGCAGAGAAAACAGAGGATGGAGCTCATCAAGGTTTGAGAACCGGCCGTGTGGGGTGTGCTGAAGTCCAGGGCACAAGACCGTCAGTGGCTGGAAGGGGCCTACGGACTCGAAAATCAGGAGAGGTCAGGCAAGGACAAAGAGCAGCTGCCAAAAGACTAAGAAAAACAGCAGAAAGTCTGATACTTTGAAAAGCACTAGATTCTACTCTATTTACAAGGGCTTTAGACGGTGTTAAAATTTACAGAAAAATTAAAAAGTCACTGACGAATTCTGAGGAGTCACTGAGGAATTTTGATGAATTTCCACTCGATTCTGTAAGGAGATTTCCCTATGAGCAACTCCCACAGGAGCAAAGTGAAGCCTCAAGAGTGGTAGAACCAATGAGTGCTCGCCCCACAATGGAGACGTACAGGTCACATTTCCATCAGGGAGAGAGCCATCGCCATTGCGGAATTCTGCAGCATGAGGCCTTGAACGCCTGTCTGTTGGGGCGCAAGGTCCCCAGGGGACCAGGAGCTCACCAGCCGGAGTGAAAGATCCCCTGTGGGCTCCAGGGCAAGATGAGTCACTGAATGTTCCTTGTGGGCAGTAGAGAAGAATGATGACCAAAGCATTCCATTGCTTGGCGGCCCCCAGGCCCAGCTTGCAGCCTGGAATCAGCAGAGTGGAGAAGAGGTCTGACAAGCACACAAATACTATTTACATTACTCCCGGCTGGATGAAAGAGACCTAAGACGTTTATAGCCCAGACAGAGATATTTAGTGCTGATTTATAAATATCATGTCAGCCTGGCAAGTCCATTTATCACTCATCCTGACAATTGCCATAGCTTGTCGCTAGGATCTTAGAACAGAGTGCCTGAGAAAGTTTATAAGATCTGGGAATCGCATCATAGGCACAAATAGAAAACACAACAAAAACTCTACCGTGAAGACAATTGTGGGCTGCTCTGGCACAGAGACTTAGGCAGTATTTCCCCTGGAAACTCAAAAGGCTGTTGTCAAGTAAAGCTTGGGAAAAATTAATTATTCCTCTGAGAGGCCAGGAAACCTCTAAGAATCTTTCCCTCTTGGATGTACTGGAGTCCGGGAGCACGTAGCATTCCATCTCCATATCTTGTCCCCCAACTTATCTCTGACCCTCACTTCCCATACTGTAGAGTTCTTAAGCCAAACTCTCACGTGCACCCAGCCTAAGATTCCCTGTAGCCCCACAAAAGACTCCATGTTGGAATGAGGTATTAGCCCACCACTGCTTTCTGTCTGATGTTTGCCCTCTTTCAAATTCCTACGTGTGCCAGAATTGCCCTACAAAATTATTTTTTCCTTCTAAATGTCTCTTGATACATTTTCTCCAGCTGACCCTTCCAAGGGTTGAAGCTGCATGTGAGCCCATCAAGAGTTGCCCTGTGGAGCACAGGGGGTCTCTGTGGATAGGAGGCCGTCAAGGCAGGAGAGTCAGCCCACAGGGGAGGCTGATGGAATGACTCCTGCATCATTAAGCCCGTGCTCCAATTTATCTTGTCATCGTGAGCTCTTTTCCTCTGTGAGGTTCGTGGTGGGTCTTTGGATAGCTCATGTGTCCATGGACTATTGAAAACAAGGGATTTGGGGTCCCTAAAATTTTACATGAGGACAGGCAAAGCGGAAGGCAAGGAAGACATGGATTGCTTTCTGGAACAATAGACAGAGACCCCGGACTGCAGGGAGTACAGCCTCGTTTGCCATTCCCATCATTGGACCTTGAGGGAGGCACTTAAACGCCTTGGCTCTTCTCATCCAATCCATAAAATAAATGAGGTGGCTTCTGTCCACTCTCCATTTTAGGTTTCTTTCACCGAACGCTGGTTCTTCCCGAACACGAAGGTTCTATTGTAACTTTAAATAAAGAAGTTTTTCTTTACAAAGTCAACTGGTTTATACCAAGCCATCACAATTCTCATGCCCTCATTTTCTATTATCTGTGTGTGTGTGCATGCATGTGTGTGTGCATGTGTGTGCATGTGTGTGTGTGGGGGGGTGAATTTGTTCATCCAGTTGTCATCTCAACCCCACTGGCAACGACTCACACAGCTGGATTTTAACTTAGACCTTTGGATGCCTAATTGCTACTTAAGTTGTCCTAAAAAAGATTGGCTCTGCTGCAGCTGGGAGAAGAAAAAGTTGTGTGTACCCAGATGGTTGCCTGTCAGCCGACAGTCAGTTCAGCCGTAGGCAGTGAGGACCACCCAGCCTCTTGGAATAGACAGGAGGGGCTCAGGGACTGGGAGAGGGCGGCAGAAGCTAGGGTGTTTATTTGTCAACACCTTATAGCTGGTTTTCAAGAGTTGCTACTTAAATTCCAACAATACACAGTTTAAGGAGGAAAGTGACCAAATAAGAAACAAAGATGAAAACTTAGAATTCTTCAACACTTATGTTGTCCCGCTGCAAGACTGTGCTTTGAGCAGTTTAGTTGGTTCTGCTGTTATCACTGTTCAATCGCTTCAGGGAGCTCAGGCCCGTCCTTGGGCCCCAAACCTTGGCGTCATCCTTAGCCCCTGTCTCCGCTCACACTTGCATCCCATCCATCAGCAAGACCTCTTCTCCCCACCCCCAGAATATATCCAGGCCCAGCCTCTCTGTCATAACCTCTACTGCCTCCCATCTGGATGGCTGCCCTCACCTCTTAGTTCTCTCTCCACCTCCACCTCTCCTGCCTCCTCATCTCCTCTGCTCAGAGCAGCCAGAAAGATCTTATCAACTGCAGTCCTCCTTACCCATCACCCCACGTCCCCACCTTCTACCCCCACTTGCACAGACACACGTGAACATGGCAGTCCAGGAGGCCTCCACAACATGGCACCCTGACCACTGAGCCAGCTCCCATGTCCCTGCCTCCCAGCCTCCTTGTTGTACCTCGCCCTTCTAGGCAGGATCCTATTGGCCCCCCCTGACTAGTGTACTCTTCTCTGTATGCATGCCCCACTCTCTTCTTCCTTCCCTCCATATCTCAATTGTCCCTAAATAGCGAGCTTTCCCATATGGTGGCAACACTTATCCCTCCATTAGCCCTGCTCCCAGCACTCCTCTGCACTTGTTGCTCATTTTTCTCCATAACACTTCCTTTGATATAATGTGTGTGTGTGTGTGTGTGTGTGTGTGTGTGTGTATATGAGTTTGCTAGGGCTGCTGTAACAAAGCACCACAACCTGGATGCCTTAACAGAACTTTATTCTCTTGTGGTTCTGGAGGCAGGAAACCTGAGATAAAGATGTTGGCAGAGTTGGTGCCTTCTTATGCTGTGAGGGAGAAGCTGTTCCAGGCCTCTCTCCTGGCTTCTGGTGGTTTCCTGTCCGTCTTTGGCATTCCTTGGTGTGTAGAAGAATCACTCTGATCTCAGCCTTCATGTTCACATGGCTTTCTCCCTGAGTACATGTCTGTGTGTCCAAAATTCTCCTTTTTATAAGGACATCCTTATTATACAGACCCACCCTAATAACCTCATTTTAACTTATTGTCTCTGTGAAGACCCTGTCTCCAAATAAGGTCACATTCTTAGGTGCTGGGGGTTAGGATTTCAACATATGAATTTGGGGGGACACAATTCAACCCATAACAGGCTGTGTTTATGATTTGCAATTTATAGTATGTATCCCCCATGAGAATGGAAGTTCCAGAAGGTAGGGGTTTAGCTGTTCCATTCATCACTATCCATTCAGCTCCTGGAACAGAATCGAGGTCATAGTACAAAGGCCTCATAGTACAAAATCAAGGCCTAATACAAAGGAGTGAATCCAAAAGGGTAAGGATGTCACCCCACCATCACTCGGTCATTTCTATTTCTGCTGGGACAACTACCAATGCGAAAAAGGGATCCAGGAGACTCTCTGGACTGAATATGAAAAGGTTTAGGCTCAAACCTTGTGGTGCTAAAGAAGGAGGTTAAATGAATGCTACTTTTGTTTTTTTATTATTTTTATGTATGTGTATTAGTTTCTTCTGGCTAACATCTCCATCCTAGTAATCTCCTCAGCAAAGCGGTTGCTAATCTGATGTGAGTTTCACAGTTGAGCATTTTGTAATCACAGAAACAGTGTGATCACGGCCTGCTCCCTTGCTCTGACCCTATTTCTCGATGGTTCAAGCAGCTGACAGTCTCCAACAAATCTCAGGTTCTCTCCGCAACCCCCCATCTCCTGCTGCATCTCTCCTTCCGTTCCCATTGCTGGTTGTCCATTATCCATTCTTCATCGGAATCTGGGTGCTTGAGCCCAGGTGGCGAGTCATCCTTCTCCTTTCATCCTGACCAATGATTGCACCTGCACTGTTTGCGTACAATGCAGGCTCATCCAATCACAAATGACTGCGCCTGTGTCATTTGCATACACTGCAGGTGCATCCAATTTGGATGCAGCACTAGCATGGTATTCCAGGAAACACCTTCTCAGCAGGGGAGAGGTGGGACGGGAAATTCTGGAAGAGCAAGTGTTGCCTCTCACAACACATTCAAGGGGAAATATTACCAAAAAACCCCGAAACCAAAAAAATAAAAGAAAAAACCAACTCAAAATTCAGGCATATTAATTGTGTTCAAATTCTTCTTCCAGCCCTCAGTTCTTTCCAAAGAAAAATCAGGGGCTCAGATGCTTTTTAAAGTCTTTTCCAACCACAAAAAATTCTTAATTTAATCTAGTTTTGTTCTTCATTTTAGATTACTCCATAAACAGACATTGCCAGACAGAGAACTTTTCAGACATTTTGAGTTTTTTTAAGTAAATACAAACAAATTTCCAAACCAAACCCAACAAAAATAAACCTATGTATATCTCTAAACTTAGCTACCTCACATCAAATTCAGCCATCACCTAAAGGTCACCAAGATCAGCAAATCTCGGATTGCTCAGACATTGATGATTCTGTAGAGGCAGTTTATAAATTGTGACTGCTTTTATTCTTTCTCCCAGACTTCTTCAGCAGAAAAAAATGATCATTCTGATGTGAACAGGCATTGATGAAACAAGGGTTTCACACTCAAGCACTCGTGGGATCCATGTAGATGATCAGTCCACACAGCGCGGAGTGTAAGAGAATCGGCAGCTGGAGAGACGGGCAAATCGGAAGGCGCATGGTTTACAGAAAGGCACTTATAAAAATCTTTTGTAAAAGGTAAAAACTCTGGTGGCCAAACAAAATTTCTCTGTGCCTGAGATTTTGGCCCTGGAGCCAGCAATTTTTGAGGTCTGGAGAAGTGGAGGCAAACCACCCATGTGTTTATCACTTGTGGATACTCACCAACAAATAGTGTTGAGATTTAATGTCAATCATCAATGAATGTAAGTCTTTTAGAGGCATATGTGAAGAAGGACACCCTTTCAGGTCACATGAGCTAAGCAAGTAGAAGATATTCTCTCTTCTTTTTTGGCTTAAGAATTGAGAAAAAGTCATGCAGCTCAAGGGTGATGATACTACCTTGGAAACAGAATCCATTTCCTTCAGCACAGCCAATGCAGACCCCTCTTCTGTTCCAGCAGATTCCTCAGCAAGGCTGTGCATTACCCCTGTGCAGTGCACTCCGGCAGGATGTGGGTGGCTCTGGGCTCCCTACGCCCGTGTTAAGCATCCCCACCTCTCCTGGATCTGACTCTAGAGGCAAGCAACTCAGAATGCCATGGGGCCGTGAGAGGAAGATGCCTGATGTAATCCAGTGTTTCCATTTTATCACTCATGGGGTCCAGAAATGCAGGAACTCATGGAGCTTTCTGCAAGAGACCACCAGAGAAGCTCATGAAAACTCCTCTCTTCTGCAAGGCAAGGCGGCACAGGGAAGAGACTGCTTCTTGGAAAGTAGCCCCTGGATAAGAATGAATATAGAGAGATGAAATATTTTCTCTAGTGCTGAACTTTTATCAGGAATTTTTTAGGATTTTTTTTCCACTTCTCCTTTTCCGTTCCCATCCTTTCCCCCCATGCTCTCTCTCTATCAGGATTCTCACAGATGGATCCTCTAAAACTTTTGAGTCTTGAGTTTGGCCATCTATGTTCCATGTCACACATAGACAGGCCAGGCACACAGTAGTCTCTAAGGAAGTGCTGGTTAGTTTGGTCATCAGTCTCTTAGGGATAGTTTCCTCCCACTCTTCATGCCAAGTGCCCGACAATGAAGCCCTCCTGTGTTAGTTTCCTGGGACTGCTGTGACAAAAGACCCCAGACTTGACGTCATGGCTTAAAGCAATATACATTTATTCTCTCACAGTTCTGGAGGCCAGAGGTCTGAAATCGGCATCATGGGGCAGAACTGAAGACATTGGCAGGGTTGTGCTCCCTCTGGAGGCTCTAGGAGAGAATCCATCCCTTGCTTCTTCTAGCTTCTGGTGGCTGCAGGCGTACCTTGGCTTGTGGCTACATCCCTTGAATCTTCAAGCCAGCCTTTACAAATCTCTCTGTTTTCTGTCTTCACCATTGCCTCTTTCTGCGGTCAAATCTCCCTCTGCCTCTCTCCTAGAAGGACACTTGTGATCACACACATACAGATAAGCCAGGATAGTCTCCCCATAACAAGATCCTCTATCACATCTGGAGAGTCTCTTTTGCCTTGTAGAAGACGGTATTCACGAGTTCTGGGGATTAGGACCTGATATTTTCAGGGGCTGTTACTCAGTCTGTGCCATCTCTCCAAAGATGAAGACATCTGGACTCAGGAGAAGGTCATGCACTTTGAGGGCTCACCAAGAAACAAGTGGAGAGACAGTGGGATACCTAGCCTGCACCTGCTCAGCACAGCAGCAGGACAATATTTGAACTAAGAAATAAAACTCCAGACTAATCTAGACTCGGAATCATGAGCACAGAGAGTGGGATGAGCCTTTAATGAACACTTATTTCTATTCTCACCCCACTCCAGTCTGCAGTAACAATGACCATTGGGGTAGTTCACTTTCTGCTTAAACATTGAAGGCAATGAGGCATTTACTAATCACACACTTACAGACCAATTGTTCCAAAATTATCTGATCCTACCACTCCCCAGCGTGAACACATCTGTGGGTCCTCAGCCTCTTCGGGGATGAAAGTTGAGTTGCCCTATCTGCTTTCCAAGCCCTTTATGGTATCAAGTGCAGCCTAATCTTCAATACCTCCCTAAGCAGCACCTCTGCTCCATATGTTACTATTCAGAGTTCCCCAAACATGCCGTGCTCTTTCATGCCTGGGTGACTCAGCACATGCTGCTTGCCGGCTCTGGCCGAAGTTGCCCTTCTCTCCCTTCACAGTATCTCCCACTGTGATGTCGATGCCCACCTTGTTCTTTGGGCAATTTTTGCTTTATCTGTTTTGAGGTTCTGTTATTAGGTATATATAAATTTATAGTCATATATCTTTCTATCGTTCCACTTATCAATATGTAGTACTCTCTTGATCCCAAATGCCTCCTGCCTCAGAATCTATTTTGTCCACCAGCATAGCCAACCCTGCTGTAATTGCATTAGTATTTTCTTGGTACAACTTTTATTCATTTTTCTACTTGCAACTTTTACACACTTTGATGTTATAGGTGTGTCACATGTAATAGCATATAGCCAGATTTTATATGTTAAAAATGATCTCTGATAGCTTCCATCTAGTTACAGAAAGCAAATTTTTTTGTGTTTGCCAGTACAGTCGTGTACTGCATAATGACGTTTTGGTCAGCCACGGATGACATACATGAAGGTGGTACCGTTAGATTAGTACCATACAGCCTAGGTGTGTAGTAGGCTCTACCATCTAGGTTTGTGTAAGTGTACTCTGTGATGTTTGTACAACAACAAAATCACATAATGACACATTTCTCAGGACGTATCCCTGTTGTTAAGTGACGCATAACTGTTATTTCTGTTTCCTAAACTCATGTCATTCAAGTAAATCCTTCATGATTTTTGCCTCCCTTCAAGCTTCTATAATATTATGTACGATGTGTATATATCTTTAAATTGACTAAATTTTTAAAAATTTAAATAGGTGCTTCATACTTTGACCTTGTCCTAATTGATATCTATATCTAGGGGGTCAAAGGTTTAATGAAATATATGTGTGTATGTGTATATTAATGTATGTCCTAAATTATATTAAAATAAGTATGTAAGTGTTGAAATTTTAAAAAAATTTTTGTCCATGTACCATTTTGAATCTTCTAGGGTACCTCCAGGATGCATACTATTTTTTAAGGGCCCTGGAAAAATTAATAATCTTTTATTTTATGAAGTAAAGAACTGTCTTTTATGTAAGCCTACTTAGATCAGCAAATACTTTGAGGCCTTTTATAAAAATAAATATAGGATAACAAAAGTAACAACCAAGGGCATCTGGGGCAAAGGACGATGAGTGTAGAAATGCAACGAAACCAGGGCGGTGAAATGCACGCTATGCAGTGGTCTGCTAGACATAGGCCCCAAATTTTAGTTTTGTACAAAAATTAGCAGGATAGAAGCATGTATGTTTACTAGTTATAGTACCCATAAAACAGAAAATAAATGAGTTGTTCAGAAGAATACGGTTGTTCTCAGTAATTAAGAAGTGAAGAAACTTTTCCCCTGAGTCCCCATGGGGACGACACTGTGTAATGCTGGCTTGTACAGCAGCCAGGAGTAAACACGCAGGACACCCCATCTCTTACAGTGTGCCTTGGCATGCCTGAGCACATTGTCTGGAGGATGGAGGGAACCTACTTACACTACCCAGGACCACTGCTTTGCTTTTTTGTTCCTGGTATCTCTGAACCCAGGCAGGACATGAGGGGACCTGTAGGACTGAGGGACCACTCCACCGAAGGAAGAACCTCCATAAATATTGCTTCTGTCAACTGAGCCTTTAATAAGTCTTTGAGTGGCAGAGAGCTCAAAGTTATTCTTGAAAGATACCTGGAGTGCGGCCATTCAACTTGACTAAGTTTAGACTCAGTTAGGCTAGCTCTGGGTAGGTTTGCGATGTATCCATGAGAGCTGAGATACTTGTCAAGGTTGTGGACTTGAGTAGAAGGCTCCCCAAGGGAGCTAGACCCACAGAGGCTGGTGAAGGCTAGACATGACACTGTGATCCAGAGAGAAAGTCAGAGCCTCTAAGCCCTGTCTCATGTCTTGTTCCCCCGGTCCTCTTTCCTGAAGTCGGCCCCGAGAAACATTGAGTTTTGTGGCTGTTGGTCATTCATTTTTACATTTATCTTTTTAAAAAAATTAAACAAGTAATACATGAATAAATTTTTACTGGAAGAAATTTAAGCAACACAGAAGTATCAAATCAAACTGTGGAAATTCCTTTTCACCATTCCCATTATTGTCCCGGAGGTAGCCCCTTGGCATCCTTCAGTCCCCTTTATTATGCATTTATACACACTCTCACACAGGCACACCACACACAGTACACTCACACATGCACACATACAAACATATGCACACATTCACACCTAGGCACACACATACCTACTCACACATATGAACACACTCAGACACACCCCGACGTGTGCACACACTCTCATACAACCTTCTTGCATACTCACACATCCACAGTTTACTTTTTTTTTAATTTTATTTATTTATTTTTTCCTCCAAAGCCCCAGTAGATAGTTGTATGTCATAGATGCACATCCTTCTAGTTGCTGTACGTGGGACGCGGCCCCAGCATGGCCTGAGAAGCGGTGCGTCGGTGCGTGCCGGGGATCCGAACCCGGGCCGCGAGTAGCGGAGCACGCGCACTTACCCACTAAGCCATGGGGCCGGCCCGACACAGTTTACTTTTTAAAATATAAATTGCATATGTGTATGTCTTTGACTGGTTCAGCTTTACAATTTGTCTTGAGGATATGTTTATGCTTCCTCTATTCAGCACCCAGTCTACACAGGTTTAACTCGTTTTGTTTTATTTTATCTTAAGAAGATAGTCGCACCAGTTGTCAAAATGACATCTGACTTGAAGACCCGCTCTGGTGGTCAGAACTCGGCTTCGGGGTCTGGTGGACCTGCCTGTGTCCTTGATCTTCCACTTGTTATCTGTGTGATCTTCGGTCAGTTACTTAAAATTTTTTAACTTAATTTTACTGTGTTGTAAGTTAAGACGCTAATGTTATTCTATATATTTTGGATTCCTGTTTATGAACGTCTGCATTTTGCCTGGCTCATAGTTGAGGTCTGTTATTAATACACGTGATTCGTAATTTAATATTCTTCTGAGAGTTTATATGCCCTAAATATCAAATCAAAATAAGACTACTGTCCAAACTAAGAAGAAGATTTGTGTCATAAATTCTGTTAGTTCTTTATTTCCCAAAGGGACTGGGAACACTTGTTCTTCAGCTATTCTGGAAACTCTGGCCTTTTGGAGCAGACTTCACGATTGCTGTCCACCTTGTGCGAAGCTCACCTGGTACACTTTACTTTTAAATAATTTGATTGATTTTGGTTATAACTCTGGTCCAAGTGTGGGAACCTGCACGAACACTAGTATCCAGGAAGAGGTGGATATTTGTGTTATCCCAAATCTCTTGAGCAAAGCCTGAGAGTGTTGGCCAGAAAGAGGCATCACCGGTAGAGAGTGAACAGCTGATGGACAGAAGGGTGGAAGATAAGGAATGTCTAACCTTTTGACATTAAATAAACAATGTGAAATATGCGGGGATTGCAAATTGACATGCATTATGATTGTAATTTATGAGCTGATGACTGAATGTATCTGAGATATTGCTACCACTGTGGGGTGTGTGTGTGTGTGTGTGTGTGTGTTTAAAATTAGTTTCTGGGGTCAGCCCCATGGCATAGTGGTTAAGTGCGTGCACTCCACTGCTGGAGGCCGGGGTTCAGATCCCGGGCGCGCACTGACACACCGCTTGTCAGGCCATGATGTGGCAGCGCCCCACGTAAAGTGGGGGAAGCTGGGCACAGATGTTAGCTCAGGGCCAGTCTTCCTCGGCAAAAAGAGGAGGATTGACATGGATGTTAGCTCAGGGCTGATCTTCCTTGCCAATAAATAAATAAATAAATAAATAAATTAATTAAATAAATTTCTTCTCTTTCCCGTAAAGTTAGTTGGTAAAAGGGATGGGGAAGATGGATGGGTGAAATGCAGAGTGTGATTAAATGCTAGGATTTGGATTAAACTGCCAACCCCCTGAGCTTGGCAACAGAAAATGAAACCAAACACACACCAGGAATCACTGTGTATTGAGAAACTCCAGCCTCCAGGGGCAGATGTGATAAAATCTGTGAAGAAGTAGGGCTTTAAGGATGTTGCCTAGGAAAGAACAATGCTTGGGTTTTTCCAGGGCAGGATGTGTGGGTTGAACAGCTTTTTATTTTATTTTTTCTTAATTTCCTGAATATGTAGACAACAGTTGCGAGCCCTGAAGGCCTGGGGTGGGAGCAGAGCTGCAGTCATGTACCGACCCACTGAGAGCATTGCAGAATGGAGAGAAGGGAAGGATTCCAGGAGGTCACTTTGTGGAACTGAGCTGGGTTCCACATCTGGGAGAGAGGGAAGGACAGGTCAAAATTCCGCGCTGAGAGCGTAGGACATTTGACACATTATGTTCAGGTGGCTGGAAAATGCCTTCCATCTGCAACCAGGGCTGGACCTTCACTGGGAGGCCTCTTATTCTGGGGGAATGACAAAAACAGAGATTTCCGATTTGTTCAGCTCGTACCAGGAAGGAAGGGCCTTGAGGGGCTGAGATATGGATGTGAGATGATTTAAGGAGGATCTGAAAAAGATTGATTAGTCCTTTTAAGAGATTTCAAAATCATAGTGTGACATGCAACATAAAAATGACCACCTTTAGTCTGCTTTGACCCTGAGAAGCACCCACTGGATGTCACAGCACAGCCATACACTGAAAAAGTGCCAGTCATCGGGGTCATGTTGCAGTGGACACAGCAGCAGATGGTGCTACTGGAAAAGAGGAGAAGGAAGAAGTTCAACTGCAGAAGAATGATTGGAGGAAGACAGACATCACCAAAAGGCTCTGAGCCTCCATCCAGCTTGGCTGATAACCACACTCAACTAAATCACACACACAAAATGCAAACCTGAAGAACATCAGTGGTATGTAAGGAAGGGACAACGGAGGAAAGATCAGGAGTCTCCCCAAAATGTACAAAGAAACTGTTTCAGTTTTGCCTTAAGTATTGGTCTTCGTTATCATGTCAGGCATTAGTCTCTTAAGATTACTGAGAAAACAATAAAACGAATGGTCTCATTTTTCCTGTAATACTTTTCCTCTTTTTCTTGTCCACCTTGAAAAGTGTAGATCATCACTGGAGTCATGAAAAGCTGAAGAGCATTAAGCTTTTGGAAGAAAATATATGCATAAATCTTCATAATCTTGGATTAGGCATTAGTTTCTTAGCTATGACACCAAAAGCACAAACAACAGAGGAAAAACATAGATTGGACTTCATCGAAATTAACTTTTTTTCTTCAAAAGACACTGTCAAGAATGCAAAAAGACAACCAACAGAATAGAATAAAATGTTTGTAAATCATATATCTGATAAGAAACTTGTATCCACAATATATAAAGAACTCTTACAACTCAACAATAAGAAAAGAAATAGCCCAATTAAAAAATGAACAAAGGATTTGTATAGACATTTGTTCAAATAAAATATACAGATGTTTCATTGGTATATGCAAAGATGCTTAATATCATCAGTCATCAGAAAATGCACATCAAAACCACAATGAGATACCACTTCACATCCATTAGAATGGTTAAAGTAAAACAGATGGACAAGACCAAATGCTGGTGGGGATGTGGAGGAAGTGGAAGCCTCATACATCGCTGGGGCATGTAAATTGGTACAGCAGGTTTGTAGTTCCTCAAAAGGTTAAACATAGAGTTACCATATAATCCAGCTATTCTACTCCTAGCTATAAACCCAAGAGAAAGGAAACCTATGTTCACACAAAAACTTGTGCACAAATGTTCATAGCAGCATTATTCATAATAACAAAAAGGTGGAAACAACCCAAATCTTCATCAGCTGATGAATAGATAAACAAAATGTGGTACTTATATGATTTGCAATAAAAAAGAAGGAAACAGTGATGCACGCTACAACAAGGATGAACCTTGAAATCTTTAGGCTAAGTGAAGAAGTCAGACATGATGGTCACGTATTGTATGATTCCTTTTATATGAAATGTCCAGAGTAGTCAAAGTCATAAAGACAGAAAGTAAATTAACACTTGCCAGGGGTGAGGTCCTGACTGTTAATGACATGGAGTTTCTTTTTGGGATGATGAAAGTGTTCCGGAATTAAATAGTGGTGATAGTTGCACAGCTTTGTGCAAACTATCTGAATGACACACTCAGTGCAAAACCCACTGAATGACACACTTTAAAAGGGTGAATTTTACTGTATGTGAATTATGTCTTAATTTAAAAAAACTAAAAGAGGAAGAAGGCATAGTGCATGCGTCAACCATTCATAAATAAGACAGTGGGAGTCGTATTTAAAGACCAAAGCTTTGGATCACCAAATATTTCAGCCAAAAAAACCCAAACATTTTGGGGGTTGTTATGGGTGGTGTATGAATGTATATGGCTGAATCATTCCAGCACCCTCCAGTGGCTTAGTAGTCAAGTAATTCTGTGTGGCAGGGCACTGAGTGAAGAATGGGCCTGGCCCAGCTCTCCCGGGAGAGCCCAAGAAGAGAGTGTTACCCAGCTGTGAGCTCCAGAACCAGTCTCAGGTTCTGCACTTACTGCTCAGTCACAGCCTTGGGCCAATCAAGTGGCAAACAGGGATACTCAACCAGGAGGAGAAGCTCCCCTCCTCTCCCAGTACCCTTCCCCAGTACAAATCGCATTCCATTAGTGGGTCTGTGTTATTCTGGTTGGCTCCTCTTTTTAATGCATATTTTGTAGGTGGGTGTCCGAATGGTTCTGTCATCCTTCCACCACAAAGATGCTTGAGTCACAGGGAGAATCTGTGTCCATTAATTTGTAATGTTGCTCTGAGATGTCAAATTTAGTTTCAGTTCTGCAGAATGGCTAGCATTCCTCAAAATAAACTCTGCAGTCAGGCTGAAGGGCCTAATCCGTTGACCAAAGATTGAGGATTGATAAAGACGCAGAGGGAAAGAGGTGTAACGCCATAGAGGTCCATCTGCAATCGATTTTTCATATACTTGAAGATAAATCAATCAGAATCCATTAAGAGAAAAAGAAAGGCAAGGATGATTTTTTAGCCGTCTGGGGATGCGAGGGAGCGCCATGCTGTGTGAAAGTTGAGTAATTCTGAGATGAGCAATGCTAGAGGAAACAAATGTATGGAGGTTCCCAGGGCCCCAGGGACAGAATGTAAGTGGGAGGTCTGGGAAAAGTACACTAATGTTTAGGATCAGCTTTCCTGGTATTCTCTCATCACTAATTGCAGCCCCCTTGCAGTGTCGCATCATTTTGCTGAGTGGATTGGTAGATTAATTGCTTTCTTCAGTTACTTGCTGTTGAGATCCTACCCTACCTCCCTCATCTCCCTACCCAAGGATTTGGCTCTCTGGAGACCCACGCATTTTTCTTCTGGCCTCATATCCTTCCAGGGGAGAGGGAAGTCCCAAGATGAAGCTGCCAAGGTTAATCAACTTTACTACCAACTGTATTAAAACAAATCGAGAAGGCAAAATGAAAACTGTTTCATAAATTTGGACTCTTTAGAGACTCATTGTGGACAACTTGGGATTAATCATAAAACACAGTTGTTAAAACAAAGAGGCCCTGCCCTGGAAATGGTTTAACATCTTTGAGAAGAAAAGAAACCTACATGATAGTAGGTTTGCCTTTGAGTTCTAAACTCAACTCCAGGAAGTGGCTTACAGAAATGTCCCAGGAAAAGAGAAGGGAAATTTGGATCAGTTTCTTCCAGGTCCTGGATTTGCCATATCAAGGAGCGAATGTGGGTGCACAGCCACCCCCAGGCTGTGTGAGAGCTTGTCTCACTACTGAGATCTATGCAGTGAGAGCCATGGTCAGAAACCCAGAGAGGTTGGGGGAGGACAGCTGTTCAGACCCAACCAGGCGCCAGCCTCCTGGTGCAGCCTCTGAGAATGTAAAGGCAAGAGGCTGTGGCAGATAATTCCATTCTGGCCCCAGTTCCAACGGTCTCTGGCTTCCTCTGCCTGATGAAATTGGCCGTTCCTTGACTTCTAATAAAAAGGTAATGATTATTAGGCTCTTAATAGATTGCTCCAAAAGGAGAGAGAACTATCATTTCCTCTCACAAAGTCTAGTGTGTTGGAGACCATCCAAGCTAAGCTTGGCTCTTATGAATAATGCTGCTGTGAATTGGTGTACATGTTTCTGTGTGAGCAAGTTTGAATTCTCTTGGGTATATACCTAAAAGTGCAGTTGCTGGGTTGTGTGGTAATTCTATGTTTAACTTTTTGAGGAACCGCCAAACTGTTGTCCACAGTGGCTACAACACTTGACATGCCCACCCCAGGTCTGAGGTTTCTAATTTCCTTGCATCCTTGCTAACAATTGTTATTTTGTGTGTTTTTGATCGTAGCCATCCTAGTGAGTATGAAGTACTATCTCATCGTGGTTTTGATTTTCATTTCTCTAATGACTACTGATGATTAACATCTTTTTATGTGCTTATTGGCAATTTACATACTTTCTTTGGAGTCTATTCAAATCTTTTGCCAATTTTTAAATTGGGTTATTTGTCTCTTTTTAATTTTTTTTAAATCTTTTATTTATTTATTTTTTTGCTGAGGAAGATTAGCCCCGAGCTAACATCTGTTGCCAATCCTCCTCTTTTTGCTGAAGAAGATTGGCCCTGAGCTAGCATTCGTGCCCATCTTCCTCTACTTCATATGTGGGACACTGCCACAGCATGGCTTGATAAGCAGTGAGTAGGTCCCCACCTGAGACCCGAACCTGTGAACCCCAGGCCACTGAAGCGGAGCGGGTGAACTTAATCACTACGCCACTGGGCCGGCCCCCCGGGTTATTTGTCTTTTTATTATTAAGTAGTTGAGTTGTAAGAATTTTTTATGTAGTCTGAATATTGGATCTTTATCAATATATGGACTGAAAATCTTTTCTCTCATCCTTTGGGTTGTCTTTTCACCTTCCTGACAGTATTCTTTGATGCACAAATGTTCATAATTTTGATTATGTCCAATTTATCTATTTTTTATTTTGGTTTCTTGTGCTTTTTGTGTCATACCTAAGAAACTATTGCCAAATCCAACATCATGCAGATTTATATCTCCTAACAGTTTTGTAGTTACATTTAGTTGTTTGATCCATTTTGAGTTAATTTTTATTCATGCTGTGAAGTAGAGATCTAACTTCATTCTTTTGAATTGGAAATTTACAGTCATGCATCACTTAATGACAAGAAATGTTCTGAGAAATGCGTCATTGGGAGATTTCTTCCTTGTGTGAACATCACAGAGTATACTTACACAAACCTAGATGGTATAGGCTGCTCTACACCTAGGCTGTACGGTACTAATCTGATGGGACCACTGTGGTGTACGCGGCCCATCATTGACTGAGATGTCAGTATGTGGCACATGACTGTACTTCTCCCGGAACCGTTTATTGAAAAGACTATTCTTTCCCTATTGAATTAATTTGGTTGAAGCTTTATTGTAGATAAAAAAAAATTGAAATCTTTTATCTGACTTACTTTTTGTCT
Source organism: Diceros bicornis minor (assembly GCF_020826845.1). Lineage (NCBI taxonomy): Eukaryota > Metazoa > Chordata > Mammalia > Perissodactyla > Rhinocerotidae > Diceros > Diceros bicornis. The sequence goes on from NC_080759.1 coordinate 57,994,569, forward strand.
AATTTCAGAGTTACAGTAGAGTCATTTCTGGTGGTTTTCCCTGGACAGTATCTCTTACAATTTTTGTTGATTTTAACTGTTCATTTTCTAAATGATTGGAAAAGAGACACAAATGCTGTGTTTAAAAAACTCTCAAGTGTATCCTTTGTAAGGAAACACTTATTTTACAACAAACCTATGCCCTTCACATGTTGTACCACTCCTGAAAGGCTCCAACCTCCTCTTGGGCATTCCACTCTCTCCTCTTAGTCTCTCCTCTGAAGCCATCTCAGGCCTCCTCTGTCACCCTGGGGTTCTAGACTTGGGATTTTACAAGCTTCCATTATTGAAGTGTAATTACATATTTATATCCCTGCCCTCCTCTCCCCTTTTCCTGTGAACAGAAGAAAATCTAGCCATTCAGGCTGGAAGTGGACACCTGGGCTTAGGTCAAACTTACGTTAGCAAAGTGCACATGTTCCCTTAGCAGGAAGACCTGGCAGCCGCTCTCCCTGGGGTGATACCCTCACCGCCTGGGAGCATTGGGAATTCATGGAGTGTCCTTGTTTTTCTCCACTGATGGAGGGCACGGCTGGGGCTCCATTTGGGATAAGGGTGCGCAGCACCAACCACCCCACAATGTGCAGAACCACCATTCATGGTGCAGAGTGATCCTGCCCCCGGTGTAGTGGGGCCTACCGTGGGAAACCCTGATTCCTACAGGAAAACTTACTGTCAGATTAAAGGAAAATCCTGAAAATTTCATTCAACACTTCTTGAGAAACCACAGGTCATATAATGAATGCAGGAGAATTAGGATTCCAGAAAGAAAAAGGTCAGATATGTGGTCAGTCCAGCCCTGGGTCCCCTGTGATGATGAGTGGTTCCTCTGGCAGCATTTTCCCAGGGGCTCAGGCAATGGGCAGTTCCTCTCGCCCTCTGCATGGTCTCTACTTCCAGTAATTTCCTCCTCAGTTCTCTTACTGTTGACTCACTGGTATCTCAGTCCTTCGCCATATCGTCGAGGGTGGACTCCAGTTTGCACCTCGCTGTCCTACCCCAGTCCGCATGACTCAGCTGCCTGACCCGTCTGGCCGTCTCTCAACGACTGGCAAGGTCTTGGCTTTCCCGCTGGAGTAAGTTCCAGCCTTCCCTCCACCCCCACGAGGCTTGTGTGAGAAGGTGCCCCTCCTGTCCAACCCTCTCCTGCCTCCATTCTAGTCGTGTACAGTCGAGGTATGTGTTTCACATGGTTACGTGCACTTTTGATATTTGTCTTCTTTTGCCCTGTAGTGTCATCAGCCTGGAGAGTCCTTACCCTTTTCCTCCAGACCTCAGCACGTTCTGCCTCATCTGATAAGCGGTTCTTTTCCCTGTCCTCACCACCGTTTTAACCTCCACATGTCCATTTTCACATGCTCTTATATCTTGGATGCTCATTGCTTCACATTTGTGACACTTATGTCCACAATAAAATTGGAAAGCAGCTCAGGACAGGGGCCGGCCCCGTGGCGTAGGGGTTAAGTGCGCGCACTCTGCTGCTGGCGGCCCTGGCTCGGATCCTGGGCACGCACCGATGCACCGCTTGTCAGGCCGTGCTGTGGCGGTGTCCCATATGAAGTGGAGGAAGATGGGCACAGATGTTAGCCCAGGGCCAGTCTTCCTCAGCAAAAAGAGGAGGATTGGCATGGATGTTAGCTCAGGGCTGATCTTCCTCACAAAATAAAAAAAAAAAGAAAGCAGCTCAGGACAGAGGTCAATCATACACTTATCCAAGTCGTTCAGATGACAGCACCATGCTGTCTGTGCACACAGTAGGAGCTTGGATGGAGTGATTGATGAACTGGATTGAATGAATTTATTTAAATACTTCCAAAGCTCTGATATTTTTAGCCTTTGTCATTTTTGGGGACAAAGTGGTCTAACCTTGAACATTTCACAGCTTCACTGTCTTGAATGACTTAGGGTAGGAAGAACTGGGTGAAAGGGAGGAAAGCAAAAAGAAGGAGGACTCTGAGGAGATTCTTGGAGAAGTTTCTGGAAGGAAAGTTTCTTAGGCTTTGTGACCCTAGAAACCACAAGTTCTGTGGTCCTGGCATTAAGGACAGACGCTGAGCCCCTGGGGAATGTGTGCACACTTGCCCCTGAGGGCGGTGATATGAGAACATTCACAAAGAATGTCTCATGTAATCACAACCGAAGCATGACCTCCAGGATGGGGATTCCTGGCGCACAGCAGCTGAAGCAAACTGCAGGGAAAGCGGGTTTTCTCTTTACTTGAAAGTTCTCTCTGTGTTCAGAAAGAATGCTTACTCAGTGTCTTCTTGTCATAGTCGCTGTTCGGTTAGCCCTGGTTAGGAAGGCATTTTGGTTGAGAAGGAGCAAAGACAGGTATCTTTAATGATTAGCTGTGTTTTCCTTTGTCAGAAGATAGCCACTGAGGGGTGATTTAAGGAGATCTGAGATGTGTGCATAAAGATCACTTTTTAAAGCAGTAGTTAATCATGACTGAGTCATGATGACTCTATCATAACAATATCTTACATTTTATAGTCCTTCAACTTCTCAAAGCATTTTTATGTCTTTTATGTATTTGCTTTTCAAGAGGAAGCCAGATCCAGCATGCCAGCTTCCCGTGCTTTGCCTTCTCCTGCACTTTGCCTTACATGGTTCTGTGTGCACAGATATATAATTTGGGTGATTCCATTTAATTTCAACTAATCTTTATTAAATACTTAGTATTTGTTAGCCCCCTTTACATTTGCTATTTCATTGACAAAGAAATATGGTTCAAACATACACAATTCCTCTCTCCTCGAGATCCTCAACCCCATCCTTCACCAAACTAACTGGTAAGAAAATTAGAATCAATTTGGAAGATAATCTTTGTTCTTCCACTCTGTACATATTTGTCCATTTATGATGTTTGTGGGAGGCGTGAAGAAGTTTCTTGTTCTTTCATTTTTGGCAAAAATTTGCCTGTGAGGTTTGGAAGGCAAGATGCCTCAGCCCCCAGCACCACCCCTCACTGGACAGACTGTTCCTCAGTCCCCATTATTCCCTGGTCTTGGGGTTGGGCCATCAGCTTTCTTGATCTCTTTGTTGTAAGCTGAGGAGAAATCCTAAGCAGCCAGGCCTAAGTGAGTCTCAGAGCAAAAATACCTCAGCACCTCTCCCAGCCCTAAAGGAACCAGGCATTAGGCAGCACTGTGACTTCTTTCTTGTGCCAATGGTGTCATTTTCTTAGGACTGGATACTCTATGGAGGCAAGGGGCTCTGTCCTCATTCAAACCACTTCTGCTCTTAAATGGATGTATTTCTGAGATCAGTCAGGTCTAAGGATATTCAGACTGAAGGTTAAAGCTGGGGTGTTCTGGAGTGAATGGAGAGGAGGGAATACGTTTGGAGAGACTGGGGGGGTGGAAGAATGGAAGACTGAGGTGTGGAACTGGCCTCCAAGAGAAGCAGTGGAGCTAGGAGGGGGTTGGGAGGAGGCTATGGGCTTGTATTTGGATGTGATGAGTTGATGATTCTGCCAGGACACCCAAGGGAACATGTCTCAGGGGCTGCCATGGGCTGAATATTTGTGTACCCCTCAAATTCAAATGTTGAAGCCTAAGCCCTCACGTGGTGGCATTTGGAGGCAGGACCTTTGGGAGGTGGTTAGATTTACATGAGGTCATGAGGGTGGAGTCCCCATGATGGAAATAGTGCACTTACAAGAAATTTCTCACCAGACACCAAGTCTGTATACACTCTGATCTTGGACTTCTCAGCCTCTAGAACCGTGAGAAACAAATGTTGTTTAAGCCACCCAGTCTACGGTATTCTGGTATGGCAGCCTGAACTGACTCAGACAGAGGTCAATTAAAAAAAAGAGCCTAGAGTGAGAAAGATTCTGAGGCTGAAGACCAAGCAGGGAGCCTGTGAGGGGACTGAGGATATCCAGAGAAGGGGCCCACGGAGGAAGGCAGAGCCGGAGAGGCCCCTGCTGCTGAGCAAATGAGGCAGCCGAGGACCTTCAGAGGAGCCATGTGGAATCAGAACAGGGGGTTTTGTTTTTCTACACCTTTGTCTCAGTGGGACCTAAAACAGGCAAAAATATTAAGGTGAGCTCACCTTCCAAAATCACCATGTTACTATGCAGAAAACTTGGAAAACAGATTGAAAAATTATTTAGGGGACATTGTAGAAAGATCATTCCTCTAACTCAGAGTCTAAGAAGAGACTCATCTCATCCTCTTCAGAAACCTTGAAAACCACCCAGGTCATTGATATGCACCCTTTGCAGCCCCCAGAGTGGAGCTCAAACACGAGGCCCTTTCAACCACGTGACCGAGCTGTGGTGACATTTTCCACATACAGTCTTGTCCCACTGATCTGCATCTCAATCTTATGGTCTTTTCAAAAAATTCCTTCCTCCCTGAGCTAGGAGAGCAGTGATAAATAAAACAATGTCTGAGATTGGACCTTGTTAGAAAACTGAGAGTGTATTGTCCCCATGCCATGGGTGAGCATGGATGTTGACCTCCACATACAGACAGAAGAAAGTGATACAAAAACAATGACCACGGTCTTAAGAATTCTCTCCTGCTGTTGAGTGGCACCAGAGCAGGAAGGATGCTGAGATGACCCTTCACATTTATTCACTGTGGCTTCATTTTTCTCAACATTGAAAAGAATGCCACTTGTCATGGGCAGTCTTCCCTAACTTAAGGTGATATCAAAACTGAAACAAGTGTGTGGATTTGCTTTCAAATTATTCATGCAGTTTGCTTTGTTTTGATGAACCTTCCAATAATGACAGGTTATGCCTAGAACCTTAACACCTGCTGACTACAAATCTCTAAAGATGGCACAACTTTTCTTTTTTCCTTCTTACCATCTCTCCTTCCTTCATTTAAATTCGCTGAGACCAGATTTGAGGCATAGGTGAATATATAGCTCTCATTTTAAAAACAACAGTGGAAGAATAAGAAAATCATTTAGTATCCATTTTTGAGATTAGGGAAAGAGAGTGGAAAATAGTTTGATTGGTTTCTTGCAAATCTTACAATGCCCTCTCTTCTCCCCACCCGACATACGCAGGTGAATGTGTGTGTGTAAGCGTGTGTGTGTGTGGTGAGAGAGAAACAGAGAGAGAGAGATCTCAGATATCTCTTCCTTTTCTTATAAGGACACCAGTCCTCTGGGATTAGGGCCCCACTTTATGGCCTCACTTAACCTTAATTCCCTCCTCACAGGCCCCTTCTCCACAAACAGTCACATTGGAAATTAGGGCTTTAACATATGAATCTGAGGGGGACACAGTTCAGTTCATAGCATGCAGTGCACTGGAGGAGGGGGTTTTTGGGTATCCAAGGGTCTGGGAGTAATCTTGAAGGGTACAGAAGTGTGACAAAGTATGGCACATTCCAGGACTATTGGTCACTCAAAAATGAGGAAAGAGAATTAAAGTTGAACAAATATTCAGTCAATTTCCCCTCAGGCACTGGACTCCAGTGTAATGATGGGATATTTAGGTGTGTCCCAACCACAGAAGACAAATAGACCTACAGGACCCCATCTGTACTTGTAGGAGGCATCCTTTGGGAGTGGACAGCTTTGTGACCTTCAAAGCTTTTCCTCTTGAAGGAGACATGGGAGCTCATGGCACACCATGGTGCAGAGTCATGGGGTGAAATGAAATGGAGGAAATGGTGCTTTGGGGAAATCTTGGAGACACACGTGGCATGCGCATTCATCTTGATGGTTTTGAGCCTGGCTTTCCTGGGGAGATTGGCACGCCTTCCTCAGCCCCTGAAAAGATGATGACTACCAGATGTGCAAGCAAAGCAGTGCTTCCTTACCCTCCCCAAGCTCCAAGCTGTCCACCTGGCGGGCTCACTGCAGGCTGGGCTCCCACCAGAGCTCAGCACTCACTCGCCTCTTAGCCACAGGGCACACGGGGATTGTTTGAGTCTCTGTTCAGACTTCAGATTAAAGCTTTCATGATTTGTAATCTTAAATTGTGGTTTTCAGCCCTCAGCTGGGAAGTCAGCTGCCTGAGCCAGCCACCAAAACCCCCCCAGGTCAGAAGAAGAAATCTCCACCACCGGGAGTCACGGGCTGGATGCCAACACAGGTGGGAGCTCTGGGAGGCTCTCTCAAGCCCGAGACCGTGGGAGGGAGCCAGGTCGCTGTCAGGGCGAGTCTGCAGGCAGGGGGGTTGGGTACACCTCCTGTTGAAGACCCCTGGCAGGAGGATCTGCAGAGCTGCCTTTGGTCTTCTCCTTTATCAGGTGGGCAGGTGGCTGTGGACACCCCGGCCTAGAATCTGCCCACTTGGGCTCTTGGAGAACTGCAGGTGGGTGCTGCTCTGCCCCCACCTGGGCTCTCGGAGAACTGCAGGTGGGTGCTGCTCTGTCCCCACCTGGAGTCCCTGAGTGTATGAACATAGGTGTAAGGATTTAACGGGCATCGCCAAAATGATCTTTAAAAAAGCCCAGAGCCCTCTTTATCTGGCTTCCTATGCAGAGAGAAACTTCCTCTGCATCCAGCTAGATGACATGAGTTGAGATCCTGTTTTCAGTGTTAATTCATGACTTCCAGTAAAAGATTAGTGTAACAATAAGAGAAACGGAAAGGTCAGTGTCTGGAATTTTTGAGGACTCGAAAAGATCTAATTACTTTGCTTTCTAGATAATAAATCCAACAGCCAGAGAGGTGAACTGACTTGCCCAAGGTCACACAGGTAGTCAGCGTAACGACCGTCACACATAAGGAAGGAGTTTGGAACACAGAGGCAAGCACCACGCCTGGCGCATAGTAGGAGTGAGGTGGTGGTGCTGTTCTGCGCTATTTCTGCCCTTCCCGGCTAAGTGCAGAATACACCCCACTGCTGCCCTTCGCCCTTCAGGGCCTCCCGGTGGGAGGAGTTCATGCTGCATTCACATTGGACTTGACCACGTGCCTCTCTCTGGACAGCGGGCTGTGCATGCGAGCGGCACGCGACACTGTGCCTGTTCTGGTCAGAAGCATTAACAGGCAGCTAGCATTTCCAGTAGCTTCTGACTTGTTTCCCTCTGCCGTAAGATCAGCATGTCCTGGGTGGGGGCTGTTCTTCATCCCGGATAAGAGACGAAGCAAATGCCAAGAACAGACTCACAAGTCATGTGTGGCCAACATGCAACACGATCCAGAAATAAATCTTTGTTGTTGTCAGCCCCTGAGACCTTGACATTGTCCTTACAGTGACCCAGCTGAATGACACTGTTGGTGTGCGGTGACCACGTGTTGAGTTAATGGAGGGATAAATGATGAGGGATACAATCCATTTTCTTTCTGTACTTCTAAATACTGTGGTGTTCATGTTCATTGTAGGCCACTACTTTTACATGCTGATGGTGTGACAAATGAGGCTGAACTAGAGGAATTGGGCATGGATGAGGGATTCCGAGATGATTGAGCAATTTTAGAATCTGCAGCATGCGCAGAACTAGCTGGGTGAAGCTGCCTATCACCTGTGCTTTGTGCGGCTGGTGCAGACGGCAGGCCTCAGCGATTTGGACCCATCGAGGCATAAGCCCTGCTGCGGTCACTTCTGGCAACGTTGGACATTTGGTAGGTGTGATACGTAAAGCCATGTTCTCACCTAGAGGAGAGTACAAGTAGTTTCAGTGAAGCTGTGTGCAGTGTCTGTAGGTGAGACTCACGGTCTCACCCTGCTGTCCTGGCTTGCGTATTCATTGTACCCTCTCTGACTCTCCAAAGTGATCCTGTTTTCATCTGGAAATTAGCAAATAGGACTTGCTGAAGTGTAAGCAAAAAGCCTTTAATAACTTTGAGTTGAAAAAAATAAAAATTAATTGGTATGAAAGAAACCTCACTTCAACTACACGTCTATCACTTAAACCTTGCATTTGCACATTGGAAGGCCTGTGTGAAACAAAGCAGGACTCTGCGTTTATAGATTTGTGTCTTCAGTGCCTCATCTTAGCACCCATTCTCTGCGGCTAAGGGACCAAGCAAAGTTGGGTTTCAGTCTTGGGGCAAAGGATCACCCCTGTGGGCATCTTGGCTTGATCTTGTGACTCTGCTCCTCTGAGAGAAGCTTCAACCTGGGCAGGTCAAGGCAGCTTCTCTCAGTGGACCTCTGGCTTCACTCCGAGTCTTTACGTCAAGTGTTGTGACAAGGGGGCAGGCGGATGATCACAGAGCAGCAGAGGAACCCAGCACAGGATGCTGACACAGGTGAGAACCATCCAGGTTAGTTGTGCGCTGGCCGTCGATGACAGGCCTACCTGCCTGTGACCCATCTAAGGCAGACAACGCTGATCTGTCCTTCTGGGTGCAGCAGGAGGACTGCTTTCCAGAGGAGCCGCTCCACCGTCTCACCAGGTGCCCAGGCTGCCCGCTCCCAAAGGAACCAATGTTAAAGCATCTGAATCTATGATCCTGTAGAAAGGGCTGCCATTTACAAGTCGACTTTCACTACACTCCCAGCTCCTCATGTCTTCAGGAAAATGCCCTTTTAAAGAGCAGGAATCTTCTACGGGGGATGGGTCTGGGGTGAATTTTGCGGCCCTGTGCAGTGTGATAGTCTGTTCTAGGATTCAGCAGAGGAAATTGGAGCTTGTTAGAAGGTCTTTAAGTTCTATGAATAAAAAAATATGTGTAGAAAACACAGACGGATGACTTTTCGTGTTTCAACTATAATTTTGATGCTGAAACCAAAGATAATCTGTTAGCAGAAAAAATGTGCCTGAGATGACCAAGACGGCCTCAGGCTGGAACTGTGTCCTTTTCAGCATGACAGGATCATCCCATTTACACTGGAATAGGTCCCCCCTGCCCCTTTCCAGCAAACGTGGCATCTGAATGAAATATGAAAACACAGGGTCCTTCATATTTGGCTCCTTTAATCGCAATCTCTTGCTACAACATTTTCTTGCAAAGGATTTTGTAAAACATTGCCAAAGGACGTGCTTTACTTTTGTCTACATGACAACTGCTTTTCCTTCCAAATATTAAAGTTTGCCATCTGAGAAGTGAGGGCAAAATGAGAGGGCTGTCGGGGAGCCTGGAGTCTGATGGCCCAGGAGTCTCAGGCACTCCCTCCCTGACTCATGGGTGAAAACCATTCCTAGTCACCGCCAGCCTTAAAAGAGGAGCCTATGCTGTTTTAGATTCCACATATAAGTCAGATAATACAGTATTTGTATTTCTCTGTCTGACTTATCTCACTTAGCATAAAGCCTTCAGGGTCCATCCACAGTGTCTCAAATGGTGGGATTTCTTTCTTTCTCATGGCTGAATAATACTCCCTATATATATATACCACATCTTCTTTATCCATTCACTCACTGATGGACATGTAGGTTGTTTCCATATCTTGGCTATTGTGAATAATGCTGCAATGAATATGGGAGAGCAGATGTCTCTTTGAGATTCCGTTTTCATTTCCTTTAGATATATGCCCAGAAGTGATTGCTGGATCATATGGTAGCTCTATTTGGAGAGTAAAATGGTGGGTGCCAGGGCCTGAGGATGGGGGAAACAGGGAGATGATGTTTAAGGGAACAAACTTGCAACTAGTGGATACATAAGTCCTAGAGCTCCAAAGCACAGCGTAGTGATTACAGTGACTATAATGACACAGCACTGTTACATGTGAGGGAAGGGACAAGAAGGTCTGTGTTTGGAGGGTCAAGTGTGACTGGTATTTGTGAAAGCTGTGAGCAGGAAGCCACGGGGAAGCACAGAACAGCAGAGGGCGGGAGCCGATGGACAGGGCCTGGGACAGTGAGGGCAGAGGCTGGGCAGGAAACCGGCAGACCTCCCTCTCTTGGGAAGAACAGACCCAACGAGGCCTCCTTGCTGGTCCTACGAGGTACAGAAGAGTGACTACGCCACGACTGTGGTCTGGGTTCCCAAATTGCTAGGATGAGTGACACGTGGTTTATTTGGGGGTGGGGGGTGGGAAGTGGGTTAAGGCCAGCTCTTGTCCTAGAAGGTACAGACACAGTTCAGGGTGCTGGGGAAATTTCCTTCACTTTCTAAAGCCTCCCTGCCGACTTTGTTTGCTGGGGCTGCGGAGCTGGCAGCTAGAGGGTTTTCAGCCTGGAGAGCGTAAGAAGAGTCGGGTGAGTGATTGCAGATGGACAGACAGGGTGACCGCTGGGTGCCTGACTTATCTGGCTGGTGCTGGCTCCCCCTCCACCACGGCTTTGTCTTGTCTGGATGCCTTTGCTCAGCCCGGGGTTCCTGGGGGGCTGTGTTCAGTCCACGGCGTGTGTGGTTCCAGGCGCATGGTCACGTCACCCGGGGGGGGATGACTCAGCATCTAGTGGGGCTCCCGAGAGGCGAGTGAGAAGAGGACAAAGACCTTCTGTGGCTCTGTCACAGTCTCTGCAGCTGCCATACAAGCCAAGAAAAATGCCAGCAAAGCCACTGCGATAAAGTGAAGCCTGGGCTCTTACACCAGACGGCACAGCTGAAAGTCAACATCAAGCCGACCAGTGTGACCCCCGATTGTGAGGATATCGGCATAGCCCCCCATCAGCCCGCCCCTCTTCTCCTGCTCAGCCTCCAAGAGCACAGCCGCAGCAGGGGCCACACAAGGATTCCACAGGATTAGGGTCAATAATGACCCCTGGGGGTCCAGAACCCGGGAACGGCTTCCTGTCAGCTGTAGTTTTGGAGCATCGGCCACATCCTCACTCAACCCAGAGTGAAGAGTCGTGAGAAAGGACGGGAGTGAGTGGCGGGCACCTGTGAACCCACTTACCCCAGAATTAAGACATTTCATAAAAGGGGGCGATATGGTGGGGGGGATCTTTCCCTTTCCACGATTTTGAATTCATCCCTGTGGGAGCTGTAAGCTTTGCACCTAGAACTTTCTTCCAGCTCAAAGTACTGAGACTACATTGTGAACAAACATTTTCAGGAGAAACTAAGTCAAGTTGAGAAAAATCCCCAGTCCCACCACTCCAGATGGAAAGAGATTCTCCAACGTCCAGATATTTCCAGAGCACTGGGGGTGGGTAGAGCAAGCCCCGGACACGGGAGCAGACAATTGCAGGCACTGCACTTGTCACATGCCTTTGAGGGGTTCCCAGAACTCCAGGGCAGCAAGTGGCAGCACAGGAGAGTTCACAAAGCCCGTGAGGGGCACTGAGACAGGAGAAGAGCCCTCGAGGCTGGCACGGGATGGACGAGGGGGCTTCACGGGGAGCAGGCTGCAGTCGATGGGAAAGTTGCATGCTCGTCCCCACAGGGGCATGGCTGTGAGGGACACGTGGGGTTTTACTCGTGCAGCGTTCATCTCTGTTCTTGGCACGCAGCAACGCTAGATAAATGTCAGGGTGGATGCAGCCGGTACAGTTCTGATGCTAAAATGCTGGCAACAGGGAGCAGATGAGGCTTTGGGCAGGGACTGGCCCAGACCAAGCAAGACGTCCCACTAATCCCTTGTGGGTGTAAGACCAGACGAAAGGGCAGATGCCTGAGGGAGAGAGAGGATGCCCGAATGGAGAGAGTGCTGGGCTGGTAGTCTCAGGGCCCCAGGCAGCCCCCCGAGACTCCAGCACTTTTCTCCCCATTTTAAGGGCCCAGGTTGAAGGCTGCCCTCTCTGGGTCTACTTGTTCCTTCCCTAACAGGAGTGAATCCCCATCTACTTGCCATCCCCTCACTCCCTACCCTTTCTGTCCCTGTCTTTGCAATATATGGCTTTGCAGCCCTATGTTATTTCCTGGATGGAACAAGAAGTCCCTGAAGGCAGGATCTCGCCCGGTCATTGCTGCATCCTTCACCGACCCAGGCCAGCAGGCGTCCAATGAAGGGTGATTGACAACAACAGTGAAGGATTACTGGAAATCCGTTTGAAGGACAGAGGTCCGGGAGCTGCCCCAGGGCCTTGGTGAACCAATGGTTCGTGGTGTTTGGAATAAGCTGCCCGCGTCCTGCAGAATCCCAGCTCAGCCCCGCCTGCCTGTGACCCCAGGAAAAGCTGCACATATTTTCTGTCTCGACTTCCTCTCTGTAAAGTGGGAGTGGGGTTATCTCGCAGGCGGGGGGCCATGCGCTCGCTGAGGTGGTGCCGGCTTGCTGTGCTACCGCAGCAGCCATGCCAGGAGCTGCACTTCTGGCAGCTGATGTTCCACGGGGCAGGGGTCCACCGTAATCCCAGGAGCAGCAGCAGCTTTTCTTGGGGCCCCATTTAGGACTGCTTTAATCCAGGCCAAGGGGCAGTGGTGTGATGGTTAGTTTTAAGTGTGAATTTGGCTTGGCTATGATGTCCAGTTGTGTGGTCAAACACCAGACTGGATGTTGCTGTCAAGGTATATTATAGATGTGATTAACATTTAACATTTAAATCAGTGGACTTTGCGTAAAGCAAATTACCCTCCATAAGGTGGGTGGGCCTCATCCAATCAGTTGAAGGCCTCAAGAGCAAAGACAGGTTTTCCTAAGAATTAGGAATCTGGCCTCAAGACGGCAACATAGAAAATTTGCCTGAGTTTACAGCCTACTGCCCTGTGAAATTCAGGTTCAAGATGCAACATCTACTCTCATCTGAATGTCCAGCCTGCTGCCTGCCCTACAGATTTTGGACTTGCCAACCCCCACAATCATGTGAGCCAATTCCTTAATAAATCCCGCCTTCTCTCTGTGTGTACAGCCTATTGGTTCTGTTTCTCTAGGGAACCCTGACTAATAAAACAAGGATCACAGGGTTTGGGGTTGCCTTTTAATGAATCATGGCACCACCCAGGGAGGCCACACCTGCACAGTTCAGGTTGCGGTGGTAGCTGAAAAAGTCGGTCACCTGACTAGCTGGCCCCAAGAGTACAATCCACCTCCACGCTGGCCGCCACCATCCGTGGTCACCAGCCATCTCTCCTGCAGCCTCCTCATTTGGGGGCACTTTCTCCTCAGACCCCTGCCAGCACCTTCCACTAGATTCAAGAGCTCATTTCTTTCTCTTTGAGACCAGTTCCCCAGTCTCTGTGACAGCCCTCGGATCTCAGAAGTGAAGAACCATGAGCAGTTCAGAAGCACACTGTACAATATAAAATTTATTATAAAACTTCAGCAAATATAAATATCCAGGCACCCACTCTGAGTGGAGCTACAGGCAGGAAAGAGAACTAAAAGCAGCACCAATATAGGGGGATGCTGGGGGCCGACGGGAAGCTTGTCGCCGGGAAACTGTTGGCCTTCTTTCTGAATGGGTCTTACCAAAACAACCAAATTTGTGGAAAAAAAATTAAAAAACCCACAACACACACAAATGAAACACAGGGCTCTGAGGTCATCATGTCAGCTGATATTCATCCCAGTGGTTGGGACCAACCACCACCCTTCATTAGGACGGCAGGGTTAGGTGTAACCGGCAATTCTCTAATTCTGGTGTAATCTGTAATGCTGTCATTTAAAAAAGAAAAGCGTTGAGGAATGGGTTCAAAGAGGAACACTCGCTTGTGAATAACTGAGAAAGATAACACATACAATACAAGACCCTCTCCTCCAGCGTGAGCATCTGAAAGAACAGAAGCACCTTAGCGGGATTTCACGGTTCCCGTTTCCAGAGCAAAGTCTAGAATCAGGACGGAGTCCAGGTTCTCCGGGCAGGTCAGGCCCCCAGAGAGGACACCCGGCCCCCGTACCGGCACCAGGCCCCTGTGTAGAGAAACTCAGGTCTCGGGGGCAAGGAAGAGGAGGCCTGGGGACACAGCCCGGGAGCTGTCCCACCACCTGTGGCCACCTGCTTCTCCTGGTGGGACGGAGGCGGTATTCCTGACCTCGGGAAAGGGCCTCCGAGGTGGGAGGGAGGCGGCGCACTGAGCGGTGATATTTTGTTCCTGTTCCCCTTTCCTGGACTGTCCTCGTGTTTACACAGCACCGCACATGTGGCGCTGGGCAAGGTCAGCTCTGCCTGTCTTTCTGACCTATGTGGCCTAAACACAAGCGCTGCGAGCGCCGCTCCCGTCCTGCAGAGTCGGCCCTGCTGCCGGCCTCCACGCCTCAGCCGAACAGGAGAGCGCCTTCGTGTGCACACAGGGACGCGTTCCGACTCCCGATTCACATGCACACGCGCACACACACGCACACACAAACACACACAGTCATGTCAAAGAGTTTTTCCTCTTCCGGCTTCGGTCTTCCTTGGACACACTCCGATGGAGACCACGCAGCTCATCTGTGCTGAAACCAGGCATTGCCTCTGCCCAGGATGCGCCCGACGCGCCTCACAGGTTGGATCTGGAGCACGTCCTGCAGCACTGCTCGCCGTAGAACTGGTGGCTGCACATCCCGTGCTGGGGCACCAGGGGGCACCAGTGGAAGAGGTCTCCGCAGGAGGCATCTGGAAACGAGCAAACTCCATGTCAGGCTGCCTGCCCAGCGCCCTAACGCTGCCAGCTAATGACTGTGGCTGGCAGATGGAGGTGAATGTGTCACTGCCTTGAAGCTGCCCAGGGTAGGTGGCACTTCAGGGAACAGAGGGCCATGGGGAACATGCTGTTTTCACAAGACCCTTCTTGGCACGTCCCTGCAAAACTGAAATTTTCTTCTTTTGCGCTAATCCCACCCACTTAACCACTCACCCACCCGAGACCATGGGCCCTCTGTCCACTGAACTTCGACTGACTGACTCTCTGAGGGAACCAAACCACCCCTCTCTCCAGCTCCATCTTCTCTCCGAGAAGCCTCGCCAGAGAGGCCGTTGGTCTCTGCCAACCCCTGAGGCACGTGAGGGTCTGTGCACGGGGAAGGTGTTTAGAGAACGCCCAATGAATAAGGTGAGCTTCTGCTTAACCGAGGAAAAAAGACTGCTTTCTTTAAAATTGCCCTTTTTGAATATGGTGAGTACCACTGAAATACAAAAGCAATCATGTTTTCCTAAAGCTAGACTTACTTCACCACCACTGATGTCATTTCTGGAGATGCGTGAGAAATGAGTGGTGTGCTCTGTGGGCCACTTCGTGGGAAAACGAGGAGATGAAAAGATGGACACAGCAGACATGAGGCCTAAAATCTAGGGCCCTCTAACCAGCAGCACCCTTCTTCCTCAGGCCTTCTAAGGGACCGAGGCAGAAACTCGACAGCCCCACCCCAAACGCCAGGGTCAAGCCGAGGGGCTCCGGGCACTCACCCTTCTTCTCTGCAATGGGGCAGAAGTGAGTGTTGCAGGCCAGGGAGGCTGCGGGCTTCTGGTGCACGAAGCAGCCCCGGGCCGGCCGGCCCCCGACCAGGCACTGCACAGACCTCGTCTGCACGCCGCCCCCGCAGCTGGCCGTGCACTGCGAGAAACACACGCACGGCAGTCACCATGGCTGCCCCGTCCTCGGGCACCCCCTCTTCCAAGCTTCCCCCTCCCCCCCGACTCCTCAAGGCGGTCTCCCTCTATGACTGCGGGTGGCTGATCAGATTCCGGATCAATCCTAGGTATGGACGGAGGGGAGAAGTGCCTGGAAGTCTAGAATGTTCTTCAGTCATTGATAGTCTGATGGACACAAGGAAACTGGCGCATATCTGGGGATACTGGGGTCATCCCCTGGGCCTGCCAGGCTGTGGGTCTGGCGTGAAGAAGACAGAGCCTTTCACGGAATGCCATCATCAAGCCACCCGTTGCTCCTGACTGGGAAAGCTTGACAAGCCAACTCCCACAGAGACAGGGGAAAACTAAGCCCCTTCTAGACCCCAAGTTCACACAAGCTGAATGCCTGGGCTCATTTTGTTACTGCATCCGCATCCCCCTAGGGGTGTTGTTTTCTGACACGGAGGCCCCCCAGTGCTCTAACGCACAATAGCACAGCAGAGCTAGAGAAGGAAAGAATGGCAGCACAGTGGTTAGATCATCTTTCACTAGCTGGCCGGGCGCACACACCGCAGAGTATATGAGTGAGTCCATCTGAGATGAACTGTGGGCAAGACATCGGGAGATGGGGGAATCAGAGACACAGAGGAGCCCAAACCCGCAGCAGTTAATCTGCCGGAAAACAAAGCTACTCGAAGTCTAGACTGAATTATGTAAATTGTGCTCAAACAAGGTATGAGTTCAAAAATGTCAAGAATGTAGTCAATTAAGGAGCACCTGTGAGAAGGTGGGATCAGATAACCTTTTGCATATCTCAGTGTGTGGTGTGTAAGCTAAACGGTTGCTTTAAAAGGTGAGGATAAAGCCGTGCAGAACTGGGGACATACATGACTCAGGCTGCTCGCCCAAGTGTACAGGACAGTGTGCCCGGACCCCATTCGAGCAAGTTAAGGCAGCAGCCCCGGGGCTGGTTTTCCACGGCCAAGATCAGCCTGCAAGTGAGAAGCCAGCTGCTCTCCTGCCTCCTTCTCAGGACCTGCTGCAATTAGAGCCGTGCAAAGTGGCTTTTCTAAATCCCTTGGGGCAGGGACTCGGTGATGGAGCAAGTAAAACACCTTCGTCTGCTCCTTGAGATGACAGAAGTTGAAAACAAGAGTCTTGAAAACTCATAAGCTGAAGGAGTTGTTCTTTATTCCTCTGTAGGTAAAGGATGGCTGGGGCCCCGGAGGTGAAAATGCAGGGGGTCAGCTGATAAGCCCGTGGGTCTGGAACATTTCCGTGAGGCTTACCCCCTTCTCTTCAAAACCAATTTCATCCAAAGGCTGCCAGTAATACAGTTTCAACATGCGACTACAGCAACCGGGAAAAAATAATGTTCTGGGCGGATTCATGTCTGATTTCTGAATCATCAGGCTCGTCCACGACAGAGCCAGATGTTCCCATTGTCTAGTATGTCTTTCTGAACATTCCGGCAGAACCACAATCTGGCCTTTGCACCTTGACTCTGCGTCTCAGACCCTCCCGCAGCTCAGACCGTGAGCTGGGAACCTGAGGAGCGAGGGCTGTGCTGGGACAGCCGTTAGAGCTTCTCACTGGTCACACCCACATCCACAGGTATTGACAATGACTCCTGCCCAGGAGCTGGATTTCTTTCAGCAGCAGCAGCTGAGGCAGAATTCCATTCTTGCTAATGATATTATGCCTCAATTAGAAATCAAGAGATCTGGCCATCATTTGTCATCGCTTAGTGCCAAAATAATTAATAAGTGGTTTGACTCTTTGTCACTGATTCCTTTATTCACAAATACGAATCACTCACCTCCCTTGTACCAGGCACTGATCTAGGCACTAGATACTGAGTGGTGGACACAAGTGAATCTCCCCTTCCTCAGGGTACTCACAGAACGTCCCTGCTCAAACTGCAGTCCTGGACCAGCAGCCCGGGGCATCAGCTGGGAGTCTGTTAGCAGTGCTGACTCAGCATCCCTGCCTCCCCCGGACTCTGCCTCAGAATCTGCACAATCCCTGCCTGATTCATATGCACACCACGTTTGAGAAGCACTGGGCTAGAGAGTTCTAAAATTCCCATGAGAAAAATATTTTTGGGCTAAAAAGCCTCCAAATTTCTCAAAATTTGCATCTCTTCATTTAAACTGAAAGAATTAAGATGTTTCATTGATAAAGCTGGTGAAACACCAGGAGATGGAAGCAAAAGAAGAAAGCTGAACATTTTTATTCACTTTTCTTCCCAGGAAGGAAAAAAAAATGCAAGTTGTTCATCGATATCACAAACATAATGACTTAAAACTCAGCAGGGGTGTTGAGAATTCACTTTCCAGATTTTCCAGTGGATCTGCGATTCACAAACAGACTGATGCTAAGAATCACCTGGATCCCTTGACAACTGTGCAGACTCCTGGGTGGAGACCAAGGGGATGGAGCGTGTGGGAGACCAGGAGGCCAGCGGGTGTGGTGGGCCAGTCACACAACCCACTGCCTTTGGGAAAAGTGATACTCGGTGGTGTCTCCCTCAGCTTGCTGGCGTTTAACCTGAGCATCTGAGGCCACTCCTCCTACTGATGGCAGGACAGAGGAGGCCAGTGTGCTGAGTGGTGATGGTGACCTGCACCTGCTCCTCGACCTGCGCACAGTGACAACTGCCGTGGCCACCTGTCCAGACCCCCTTCCTCTTGGCTCCACCTCCAGAGCAGTGCCTTCGGATCACCTGCAGACTTGTGAAAACAGGTTGCTGGAACCCATCCCAAACCCCGGGCTTCATCAGGTCCGGGCTGGAACCTGGGAACCTGCATTTCTAACCACGCTGCTGCGGGTGCGGCGGTCAGGGCACACTTGCAGAACCACTGCTCTAGACGATCAGAATTGCACCGGCAAATGCCCTTTATTCTGTACTTTTCCTTCTCTTTTGTTTTCGGAACTGACTTCAGTTACATCTAAATCCAACAAAAGTGGTGCATAGAGCCAATGTCTGGCACGACTGCAAACATGTGAGTCCTCTTGGAAAGGGACGGCAACTTTTCCCACGTGTGGCCTTGGTGGTCACTGTTATCCTGCAGTCACGTGGACTGCTCCCGCTCACCCCGCCCCCACCTTGCTTACTTCTGCTCACCTTTCAGGGCCTCAGTTTAAAAGTCCCATTACAGCCTTGGAGAGGACCTCCATGGGACCCTACTCTAAAGGAACCCTCCTCTTGCGTTAGACCCCTCGTTGTGCTGTCACAGCTGTTTCTGCTACCTTCCTGTGGATGTTTCTTTAAGGTCTGTGGCTCCTACTGGTGTGAAAACTCCTGGAGGGCAAGGATAAGCCTGTGGGATGGGTGAGTCAATCTGTGTCTGTTTGTGGAGGGGGATGAGGCCCCTTGCGGGTGGGTGCAGAACGTGCACAGGAACATCACCGTGCTCTGGAGAGACATCCTTGTACTGGCCTCTCCACCGCTGCCAGGACCTTCGGGTGCCTTAGAAAACCCCTCACTCTGCGTCTGGCTGTTCAGCTCAAGCCTGCCTCCTTTACCCAGGGCTGGGGCCATTCAAGGTGAGCCGGGGCCTCTTTCCAAGACTGTCCAACTGGGGTACTGGATGTGGAAAAGTGTCAAGCAGGATCCAAGGGACGGCCTCCGAGGTCAGCAAGTAGGATCCTTTTGCCATTCTAGGATTAATTGACCTTCTCAAGGGCAACAGCACCCCCTTCCTCACCTGGGAGACCACCGTGCTGACTTGCACGCTCTGAAAGAGCAGGCTGCATGAGCCCCAGACTTTCAGGGATTATAACTGAAGACATCTACTGAGCACAAATTTTCCAGAACATTGAAATGCTGCAGAACCTCTCCTTTCCTGTTTCTGAGACCTCAGTGGGTGCATCCTGTCTCTCCAAGTCTGGATCTTCTGCCCAGAGTAGCTCTTCCCAGAGACCAGATGTCTACCCGGTTCAGCATGGGTAGCACAAACCTCAGTAGCCTTATTATGACAACTTCTGCTCTAAAATAAACGGGGCTGTGAATTTTTGTACAAATTCAATTAGTTACAAACTCCTCCAACTCAGGCGGCAAGTACTGTGACCTCATCCATCAGCGTCAGCAAGATGGTCCTTGTTTTCCTGTGCACCACCCATGACTGCACGACGATGAGAGCAGATTCAGCAGTGAATTATTAGCGGTGGGCAACTGGCTATGTGTGCAGGGCAGCATCCTGTGATGGACCGAACACATTCACCCAGTCCAAGCCTGCTGAAGTCTCTACCCATTTTTTGTGTGTCCATGTGTGTCTCTGAGTGTGTGCATGCCCGTGTGTGCACATACCTGTGTGTGTGTGCCCACGTGTGTCTGTGTGTATATGCCTATGTGTGTGCATGCCTTTGTGTGTGTGTGCCCGGGTGTGTGTATACATGCTTGTGTATATGTGTGTGCATGGCCTGCCCGTGTGTGTGCATTTGATACAACTTGGATACAACTGTAGTCATAACTGCCATGGTAGAAAACCATACTGACTGTCTGTGACACGGTTCCTTGCCCCTCAGAGCCATGGGTTTCCAGGTCAATCTGTGCACAGTCCTGGTGAAGCGCCCTGGAAGGAGCCAGGGCCAAACACTCCAGCACTGAGGATACACCCCCATCTCTCATGTGGAGTCAGACAGACAGTCCAACAGGTGTTCACACTGAAGCTATTTCCAGACCAGAGTAGAATGTGACACCAGACATTAAGCCCAAACGAACCACACGATTTAAGTCGGTCCTACCAGGTGACACGACATTCAATGTGATGACAAGCAAAGCCATTTAAACCAACAGAAACGCTGCAGATCAAATAATAGAAACCACGACCTTTCAACCGCTACAAGAATAAACCTGTCTGGGGGCAAAGTTCAGCCAGGCACCGGCCATTCATTACAGCCCGACAATTTCCCACAGTTCGAGGTCACAGAGTCTTGGGTACCAGTGCTCATGGCAAACATAGCCCTTTGAGTTATTACTCCCAAAAAGTTACAGTCTCAGAACATAAAAGATGAATCACACTGGATAAAACCATCAGGCAGCCTATGATAAAAATGACTTATTAGACAAACAGATTGAATATTTCAGACTGGTGAAAGCTATGAAAGATGTATTTTAGGTTCTAGGTTTTGGTTTAAATTCGATAATGATAAACCTTGTTTTTCTCTTTCTAAATTTGCCTGAAGTCTCTGAATTGAGCACAGTGGGGTGAACACTGGCCTGGCAGCAGAGGGTGGGGAATGGATTCAGCTTCCCAATCGACAGAGGGGCAATGGTCTCAGGAAACCACCTCTATTTGTCTCTGACCCACACTTCTCGAAGGACAGAGAAAGCAAAGTGTCTGCCCAAGAAACACCTCGACTCAGCTTCCTAGCTCATCCCTAGCTCCATCTTGCTGGGAAGACTGTGCGCTCAGAAGAAAGTTACAAGGGGTCACCTGGGAAAAGGGTGTAGCTAATGATACTTCTGGTCTATTTAAAATAGGAAATGGGAAAGGCATATATAGCTCAAGCTCAGCAAGCCTGCTCCAATAATCTGAACTATTTTTAATTTGACTACTTTTGGGGAGGGGTTCATACATTTCTAAATGACAAAGCTACATTGGGTTTGAAGATACACAGAACCGTAAGTGGAGCTGGAACACTGGGGGCGGCGTGTAGCGTTGGTGGAGGGTCTCTCTTCCGCCAAGGACTGAGGGAACGGTTCCCTTCTGCAGAGCTCAGACACTGGAACCGGGAACTCTGGCAGAGGCACCAGAGGTATGGCGGGGGCTGTCACGGTTTTGTAAGAAGTTTACTGATGAATAGCCAGCCCCAGGCTCACGCGGACACAGACAAAGATCCAATAGAAAGAAGTGGTGGCGTCAGTTAAAGGGGATTTTGAACTAGTTTTATTCTAATAAAATTTTAGCTAATATTGAAAAAAGACTCCACGATGGATTAAGTTGGTTCTGATAAATATTTCTGTCTGTTTCCTTTGGGCTTAGATAAAAATAATTGTGTGCCATTTTTGCTCTGTTGAATTTGTGCATTCCAGTTTCCTAGTCAAGGCTGGGTTTTCAGGAGGGGACTGCTAATTATAAGTGCTGGTGGTAGGCACCCCTGAGGGAGCGTGGATGCAGAGCTGGGGTTACCTGCTGGGTGGGGAATCAGGAGAGTGAGGAGTGAACGAGCCAGCAAGCCTGTCACCTCTCAGCCGTTCCTGGCATCAGTGGACCGCGATGCACAGAACCTTGAGGTCTCCCCTCTGAGCCCCACATTTCTCCGGCTAGAGAAGGCCCAGTGGTGGCAGGCACTACAGTATTGTCAGATTCAACTCCTATTGTTCGCCTGCCCACAGGCCTCGGGCCTCGTGCCCTTGCCCACTGGGACCTCATTCTCTGGGGGTCGGGAAGAAACACAGTGGGACAAGGACACAAACCACCACCGTAATAGTTGCCTGGAGCTGCCGTAACAAATGACCACAAGCTGGGTGACTTAAAATAACGGAAGCAGCTCTCACAGTTCAGGAGCCAGGAGTCTGAAGTCAAGATATCAGCAGACCAGGCTCCTTCTGGAGGTTCGGAGGGAGCATCTGCTCATGTCTCTTCCAGAGTCTGGCGGCTGCCGGCAATCCCTGGCGTTCTTGGCTTGTAGCTGCACCGCTCCACCTCTGCCTCTGTCATCTAACGGCCTCTCCCCCGTCTGAGTCTGTGTGTCTTCACACGGCCTTGTAAGGGTTTAGGGTCCGCTCTAATCCAGGATGACCTCATCTTAACTAATTACATCTACAAAGGCCCTATTTCCGAATAAGGTCACATTTTGAGGTTCTGGGTGGACATGAGTTTTAGGGACACTGTTCAACACAGGACACCGTGGATGACATGGTGAGGTGGGCCTCCTGAGAGGAGAGATGTGCAGCGGCAGGCTGGAGGGGGCTCTGGGAAGGGCTTTTGTGCCCAGAGGGATTAAAGGTGGACTGTAAAGCATGGATGGGGTCTCCCGGGTGGAAACAGGCTCATGTCTGGAGGATGAGAAAACACGGGAGGGGACTCAGGCTGTGGGAGAGCTGGTCAAAGTCGGGGGCCAACGGTCCAGTCTGGCTAAGAGCGTGTGTTTTCACTGGGTCATAAGTTCCTGGTCACTCCTTGTGCCTCCACCCTGGCTGGTGCGCTCAGCAAGCACCTGACCCCGTGGGCCCTGATTTCCAGTACTGGACATCGATGTCCATTCCAGGACAGGTGGTGCAGACAAGGGACACCTTGCCCATTTAGCAGCCTGCCCAGCTGGCAGTCAATACCAGGAATTCTTCAAATCCTTAATAAATCTTACCCAATCAAACTCAGTTACTTGTTTCTGTGAGGGAAGAGGGACCCAGCAGGCTGACCGGGAAGTGAACCGTGGGCGACTATTTATGAGCCTGTCAGGCCGCATTGCCCCCGCCCTCTTGTGAGGGGGCTCTCCTCCCTCATCTGATCAGGAACACAGACTCGGGGAGATCCTCGATGGTGACCAGAGACACACGCTCTAGCCTGCGGCATGCCAGCCACACTAGATGGGTGTGTGAGCTTCCAGTTCAGCCCCGGGCAAGCAGGGAGAAGGCGTGTGGCTGGTGAGTGAGGATTGCCTTTGGCTTCTCAGGATGATGTCCTTACACATGGGTCTCTCAACAGAGCACACAGTATTGATAGACGATGAAAACAAAACCCTGAGACAAGTGTGTCTTTGACTGTCTGTGCTGGGAGAGGAAAGTTCTCTAAATAAAGACCATAAGTGGCTGCCCTGACTCACTCATTGAATTTGTTTTTCCTTTAAAATTCACACATTCAGCAAACATTGCCTGAATACTTCGTATGGACGAGGTGCCCTGGTAGGCACTGGGGGCTACATATATATAATATGTATATATGTACTATGTATCCACACACATAGGCAAATATACAGAATATACATGTAAAACACTTAGCATAGTGCTTGCCACAAAGCAATCTCTGGGTGAACCTCAGTCCCAATGGTTATTTTGTAACCATATCTGCTCTCAAGCAGCTCATGTCCAGGTGGGCAGCCATGACCTCTGACTCCTCACCAGACTGAAGGACAAACAGCACAAGATCCAGGGCAGGAGGCGTCTCCACTCTGGGGTCTGTATTCTGTCCCTGCCTCCTTTTGGCACAGGGTTCTGGGGCTCCCCTTTGGAAGCTTGGGGGTGTGGGCATGCTCCCGCCAGGGCGCCCCCACTCTCTGTGGGAGGGACAGTTATGCTGAGAGCTCAGAGCAGCCCCCAGCAGTGCAGGCTCCCGGGAAAGGCTTGGCACGAAGAGTGAGTGAGTGGGTAAATGGGCAGATACGACACTGGGTCACTCTCCAGGTGGGGACGACTTCGTGGGCAGGGGAGGCCGGGCCATATGCTGCTGACTGGGTCACTCCTACAGCACCAGGCACTGAGAAAACCTTTTGGGAAATATTTCTGAAGAGAGACAAAGGCAGGAATGTTCCTTTGAAAGTGACAGAGGACAGACATCAACTCAGGGGTCCTTGGGATCAACTGCTAGAATCAATGAAGGACCCCCCCGTGGGCCCTGAGAAGATCCTTTGTGACGGGGGCTTCTTGGTGGGGAGATGCCCCTGTGCATCTGATAAACTTAGGACTTCACCATGGGCATGTTGGAGCAAATGTCACGTGAGGCGGTTATGACGACCCGGCCAGGACCGAGGTGTTTTATAAGGGGGGAACCATCATTTCCATTTGCTTCCTAAAAACCACCATTCCGCAGTGTGCCCGTGATGACAAGGGGCTCTAACCTGGTATTTGTTGTGCTGCCCAGAGCAGGGACAGAGCAGGGCACCCCAGGGGCCAGGCTGACGTGGCAGGATCCGCCCCAGGCGGATCGAGGCAAAGCGCCCCCTCCTGGGCAGACGCAAGCAGTGTGGGCGCTCAGAGTTTGGCCAGTGGGAGATAGCTTAGGACAGGTCAGCCCCTCGCAGCCCCCAGGCCTGGGTATACTCCGACTGCGAGCAGAAATACCAGCAGGAGGAGGAGGAGTGGGGGCGTGGACCCCGGACAGGGAGGGATCTGAGACACAGGGCAGAGGGGCAGAACCACGCGTAGAGAGGGGAGCGGGGCGCAGTGTGCGGAGCCCAGACCTGGACCAGGGAGGAAGGAGGGCGGTTAACTACAGAAAGAGCAGAAGTCTTCCTCAGAGTCAAGGAAGTTTGGAAGGAAGAGGGGGTGGGGGACACGGAGGCCCCAGACAAATCCCGCAGACCTCACTCAGCCTGGGCTGGCTGTCCGAGGGCCCAGGCAGGACATGATCATTTTCGGGGGCTCCACCCTCTTTCTCATTTGCGCAGTTTCGCGGCTAATTTAGTATAATCTCACAACCACCTACTTATTCCTGATCTCGTACTTCATCCCCATTCACACTCGCCTCTGGGGAATTCCGCCCAGCTTTTACCAAACCCACTACATTTTCCTACACTTAATTGGGTGACGACTTAGAACAAAGCACACGTGCCCTGAGGATTCAGTATCATTTGGAGATCACCCTGGGAAAGCCACACCCGCCCCCAGGAACGCGGGCGTGCGCGCGCGCTCTGGAGAGAAGGGTCAGGAACCGGCTCGGTGGTGTTGGGGACGCACCGTCGCAGAAACTTGCCCACCCTAGCGCGCTGCCAACGCCGGAGCAGGGGCACTGCCCGCCCACTCTTCGGGAACCTGGAGCCCCTACCTGCGACCAGGGCGAGGCGAACCAGCCGGGCCGCGGGGGGCCCGCGGCTGCGTGCACCGGAGGCTTGGGGCACGGAAACAGGGCGCAGGCGCGCTCCAGCTCCAGGCCGGGCTGCGGCAAGTGCAGGCACTTCTTCGAGGCCAGCTCGCGGTACTTCCCAGAAATGTACTTCTCAACACATTTTAAGAATCTCTTCTGTGTTCCTCCTTCACATGTAGCAGAGCACTAAAAATAAAAGAAAACAAAAGACGTGAGTGAAAAATATTTCTTCTGTGGTAATTGTCTCTTTTACAAAATCATTGAGTTGAAATGTGTCCGGATGATATCAGCTTGGACATTGATATAAGTGAAAACATTCAGTGAAATTTATGGGACCTCAGCATTTTAAAAAGGCGTTACAGTATCTGTCATAAAAAAAGGAGAATCTTGAGGTCACAGAGGCCTAGCACTTTGGAGCACGTATAAGGGCAGGGCAGTCAGAAACCATGAAGGGAGTAATTATAAAGCTGTCATTTCACTGGGAAATTAAAATGTTGGGCTGTAACTGACATCAGAATGCACTGAAATTTAATACACAAGGACGTGAGGTCAACCCGATATCTCCAGAGATTAACACCACCCAACTCCAGACGCTGCTGGCCCTAAAGCAGAGATGGGCAGAAGACACCCAGGGGTCACAAAGCCAGCCCAGAAAGCTGAGTGTCGCCCGTGAAGAGAGCAAGACGCATGGGAGAGCAAACCCATTTGTTGCCCACTGAGGCATGCCCTAAGCCAGAGCTGTCACCACTGTGCAGTGGGCCCCTGGGCAAGCCAGCAGGCCAGGCAGAGGCCGCCGCCACCTGTGGAGCAGGAAGGACACAGCAGGGCAAGGCGCACTGTTGTACCACGGGGCCGGGCTCCGGGGTCTCGGGAGAGAGGTCGCTGCCTTGGACTGGGGAGTGTGGGTGATGCTGAGCCCGATGGGCGATTCCATCTGGGCTGAAGAGTCTGCGGGTTATATAAGCGGGGAGCCAGGTGGCGGCACCTGCTGGGGTCTGGCCTCGCACTCACGTGCTTAGGGTCACAGGTGTGTTCCCGGTGGGCCTGATGCCAAGGTGGAGACCGAGCTGGAAGACCCCTCTTGAGTGCCTGCTGGGGCCGTGCCTAAGAGAATAGCTCTGGGTTGTGTGTGTGTGTATGTGTTAAATATTCAAAGTGAGGACTCTCCACCTGGTTACCACCCACAGATTATACAGCCCTGGTCACTTTCTTCCTATGGACTCGACTTTTGGGGATACGCACAGAAAGAAAGGTCTTTTCTAATGACAGTGCGACTTGTCTGACCAGACGCTGACATTCCTGTGTCCCAAGTGAGTTCTTCCGTAGCGATGGCAGGCTTACTTCATCGAGCGGCCATGTTTTTATTTTTCAGTGGCAAACTGAAACGGTTCTCAGTGGGGTGAAATGCCCTGTTCAGCACAGCCGTCCCTTTACTGACTGATTCATTCCGCCATCCTGAACTGGCATCATTCGAGGTGTGGGGGCGGGGTGAGACCCCAGGTCTGCCCCTGAGGAGCTCAAGATTGGGGAGCTCAGGGCTCTCTCCCCACGGTTGCTGCGGAAAAGCAGAGTCCAGCTTTGGGATTACGGAGGGGGTCTCTCAACATCCCGTTCAGACGGGGCCAGCTCGGTGGGTTGCTGCTGGCACTCTGTGGATTGTTAGCTTTCTGATGTCCTTTGGGGCTTTATTAACAACTACATCTCTGAGTTGATTCACTCCACGATTAAGGAGCTTCGCACATGCCCCTCAGGCAGCCCCCTGCGTGTCAGCTGCACCAGTAGAGGGGGGCTGGCATGGGGCCGTCCCAATGTCCCCTTCCTGGTGTGAGATGCTGTGCTGGGTAGAGGTGGCAGCTCTGTCTGCACCCTCACGTAGTGTTCTGGCCTTCACTTAGGCTAAAGCGAGGCACAAAATCTTGAACACTCCAAACTCACATTTGCAAGTGTTAGTCTCAGCATAGCAGGGCCAGGACAGACCCCAAACAATGCAAATTGAGGTGGCTTCCCAGCCTTCAGCAGAACAAGGCATGGATTTCAGCAAACTCAACATAAGTAGTTTATTCCCCAAACATGGAGACTGCCTAAGGACACCTGTCTCAGGAAACGAGTTCCCTGTCTCTTCTCAGGGTAATCCACCCTCCTCCTGCTCTACACCAGGTCAGCACTTCCAGGGAAATTGCTGTGGCTGTTCTGGGGTTAGGTGGGTCCCCACCACCCCACTGACAGCGTGATGAATGCCCTCCTACCCTCACACTCGCACCCCGTTCACCCACTCGTCCTCTGCTCAGTACTGATTGGGTGATGACGCGTGCATGCCACTGGGTGAGATGCCTGAAGGACTCGATCCGGAAGCCAAAGGAGACTTCAAGGAGTGAGGTGCCCTGAGGTTGACTGAGGCCCAGAAGGGCTGCCTGAAGCTGGGGTGGGGGACCAGAGACTCGGAGGAATAGGAGCGGGGAGCAGTGAAACAAAGCCAGGAGAGGCAGCCCCGAGGGGGAGAGCTGGTCCACCGTTCCCCCAGCCCAGGCGCACCTACCTGGGACCAGGCAGACACAAGCCACTGCAGCTTCTTGTGTTTGTGGCAGCGCTTAAGCAGACAGGCTTCGTGAGTCCTGGGCTTGGGCTCCGAGGTACACACGGCGTCGGGCAGCAGCTGTGCCCTGGCGGAGGGGTTGGTGCTCTTACAGGCCACGGACCTCTTCCTCCATCCCTTCCCGCAGGTTCGTGAGCACTGCGCAGAAAGAGCAAGCGCCAGCTCCCAGCAAGGAATGAACTGGACCCTGCTGGGGTGGGGGTGGGGTGGGTCCCAGGCCACTGGCCTGTGAGGCCCAGTGAGGATCCAGCTCTGCATTCCACAGGAGGGGCCCAGCTGCCGCCCCCCCCATGTCAACCCCGCCCCAGTTACCTCTGCCCAGGGCCCGGTGCTCCAAGCGGGCGGGCAGCTCTGAGCGTGGCAGGCCTGTCGGCTGGAGGGCACAGGCTGTGGACACAGGCTGGCCGGGACGCGCTCTGACTTGTAGTGTGCCCGCCGTGTGCACTGCACGGGCCGGCTCTGGGTGCCCCCACCGCACGTCCGGCTGCAGGCGCTCCAGTTCCCCACGGACCAACTGGGAGGGGACAGAGAGACCTGCGGTGAGGGACAGGGCCACCTCTCCAGGAGAGGAGGGGCATGTCTGTCGGGGCATCGGCCCCATCATTTCCTGTCTGCAGTCTACCTACTTGTGATTATATTTAGTCACCAGAGAGGGGTCTCCCTGGCCAGGTTGCCGTCACTTCCTTGATTAGCAGCATTCCTGATGGTCATTCTTCCCCCTCTCCCAGTTTTCAGGTTCATCTGTATTCACAGCGTGTCTGTTTTCCCTTTAACTTTATTTTTAAATGGAAAATTTCAAAATACAAAAACAAAGGCCTCTGTGTCCCCGTCTGCTCTGCTCAACTTCAAAGATTATCAACTTATGCCCCCAACCCCTACAGCATATTGAAGCAAATTCCAGATGTGTAAATATTTCAATATACATCTCTAAAAGATAAGGAGTCTTTGTTTTTCTAACATAGCCACAATACCATTATGCCGTCTAAAAAATTAACTATAATCCCTTACTATTGTTAAATATTCAGTGTTCCATTCCCAATTGTGTCATAAATGTTATAATTTAATCTGCTTGTTTGACTCAGAATCCAAATAAAGCCCACACTTTGCAATTGGTTGACGTGTCTTTCTTCCCTTTTAATCTATAGGTTCTTCCTTAATCTCATTTATTTTTCTATTCAATGTATTTATTACAGAAGGATTACTCACCTTACTGAGTCTCCACAGATTTCTTTTGGCCGATTATAGGATTTTGCAAATGACATCTCTGTGGTATCACTTAACACGTTCCTCTGTCCTTCCTATAATTTAGTAGTTAGATCTAGAAGCTTTATCAGATTCAGTCAGTCAAAAATTTTTTTTTGCGTGATGACTTCAAAAGCGATAACTGCCAGTAGGAAGCTAACAACATCTGCTCATTTTTCTTTCAATTTGTTAGCAGCTGTTGATGTTCGAGAATATCATCTCTCAAAGCAACTTTTCTTTCTTTTCTGGTTATAAAAGTACTCCTTGTCGATGTGTATGTTGGCAGATGATGGAGGCTGGATGGAGTTGGGTCTGGGCTCAGCCCAATGGCACCACTGTTTGGTCTCAGATAAGCCTGGGTATGTCTACAAGGCTGTCAGCTGGCTTGTACAAGTCCACCTTCAGGAGAGCGTAAGGCACACACTTGGGGGGGCATGTGAGGACAGAGAGATCCAGGAGGTGAAATGTGGTCCAGTAATGAGAACTCACTGGGCTGGAAGGCCTTGGCTCCCTCCAGGAGACAGCCCTTGGACTCTAAGAGGACTTGATGGCTTTCACTCATATTTGTTTTCCTGTTCAGGGCACTTAAGTAAAAACTGAAAATTCTGTGGAAAGCTTTGGGGCCCAGGGGGCTCCACCTTAGTGGTTGTGGAAAAACAGCACTGAAGGGAAAGGAGAAGCCACGATCTTCTTCCTTCAGACAGCACAGCCCAACCTTCCTGCAGGGAGGAGCACGATCGCCAGCAATGCCTCCCCCTCGCCGAGTTCCCAGTATGCAGCGTGGGTCGTGTTGGGGGTCATTCAGGGACAGCGAAGCCAGGGGAGCTGCCCGTGAGGCTCTGTCCCCAGCCAAGTCTTCGAAGAGGGCTCTGGGGGCCCAGAGAGGAACGTTCTGTCTTCTGTTCCGCAGCATTTTGGAGTAGGAGTTAACAGAACAATGATTTTCTCCTGAGTGTTGAGGTAAAACTCAGGATCTGTGAAGGTGCCCCGGTTCATCCTCTGGCTTCGTGAGGTCCATCCCCTCCCCCCACACTGCACCCTGATAGTCACACGCAGGCGGGGCACTAAAGCAGCAGCCAGAAGCCTTGGTCAAGAGGTCATGAGATGCCTCTCGAAACGCCCCGTACCACGGGAGAGGCTTTGTGAGGACTGAGGTGTGGGAACCCGAGTTACACAGAGAGACCTAAAGAGAAGACAGAGACTACCCAGAGATAACCACAGTAATGGGTTTCTCACATTTGCTTCTGGTGCTTTCTGTGTGTGTGTGTGTGTGTGTGTGTGTGTGTATGTGTGTGTGTAAATATTTTTTTTAACGTGGTTGAGGGCAGGCAGTATATGCAACTTTTAAATTTGGCATTTAAAAATTCAATGTCTAAAACAAGCATTTTTCTTACACTGCAAAGCATTTGTAAACATATTTCCCGAGTCTGTAATTTTCACGGTATGGACCAAGGTATGTGAATAGCTAAATAAGGAAAGAAGGCAAAACGGCTTGGGCTCCATGCTCCAGGAGATCCATGAACATCCTGAAATTATACCAGTTCTCAGTGTGCCCTGCCTGTTAGGATTTCTAAGCAAAATGCCCAGCACTTTTCTTCAAGTTCTCCTAGGAGTCCGTGACCCAAATACTTTTAGAGCCAGTGCTTGGACTCTTCTGAAAGTTCTAAGGATAATTTAGGTGGTGGAAGAAGGAGAGGGACATTGATGATGCTTTGTGGATAGGAAACAGAAGTGAACCCTCCCCAGGACTGTTGGCAGCCCTGTCGTATTGCTTGGCACTTTTAGGCTGAGTTGTCACATGAGAGTTTTACCCTGTAGAAGCCTTGAACTAATTTATACCAAGTATTTCCCCTGAACAATTTTCTAAGAGAATGATAAAAAACAGTAACGCCAAGTTTTATTCATATAAGAAGAAACCATGTCAGGCTTGTGGGAATTGTTCCATACCGATGGTGGAAATGCTTCCATTTTGCAGCGTCAACAAGATCAGTGTGTTTTATTTCATGTTATACCATGGATATTATGCATCACTGTTATGCAACATCGGTTTTTGGCCTCATGGCTGTGATGATTCTGCACTTGGAGCCTCACGGTGGCTTTTCTGTTGTTTTTCTGTTTCCTCCAATTTCTTACATTTGCTCTCTCAACCCTGCAGCCTTATAAATTATAATTGGTGTGTCCACACTGGGGCTGCAAAGACGTCTTGGCTGCTCTCCGGCTTTTCACACCGCCTCGTTAAGTCCTCTGTCTCCATCATCGTAAGCTGTTCCAGGGGTTGATCCATTCTCTGCCCTCTCCTAATGGCATGTCGTTAAGAAACCCTCCTAAACAAAGATCGTTCACAGGGCATCTGGAAACGCCAAGTGTCTGTTTTGTTTCACGGGCAGAGCTCTGGGGAAATGCTTGATTTCAGCTCATGAGAGAGTCAGAATCCACGCGAGCTTCTGTGCTGATGTCTGAGGTTCCGGGAGCAGAAGCGAGGGGTGTTTGGCAGCCAGGCAGTGGTCATATTGTCCCACTCTGCTCTGTGTTTCCTACGTCCACCAGTTGGAACAAAGCAGGTGGCTGGTATTACCCAAGTCAGCCAGGCTTCCCAGGTGGGACCTGGAGGACTCAGCCGCCCAGCCACGGGGTACTTCCCCCGGCCCAGGGCTCCCCTTGAGGGCTCAGTGCTGCACGACAGGTGGCCATCACTCAGCACTGTGGGCAGGATTCCCTGGTGCCATTTATTCAATATTCAGCATCCCTAATGGCCAATAGTCCTGAGTTGTTTCTTAATAAAATAACTTTCCCCTCTCAATTTAAAAAATAACATTTTGTTTTTGGTTGTTTAATGTTTCCTTTGAAAATGCAAATTTCCAACAAAGGTATTTGGCTTTAGTAAGATACCTTGTCATGAAGCACCAGCCAGGCAGCCCGGGTGCTGGAACTACCATCCAGACTCAGAGGCCCCCTGCCTCACGGGAACCAGCGCCTGCTGCTCAAAGCAGAGCCCACCCAGAGCCCTCCAAGGGCTATCCTGGATTTAGCACCAGTCAGTCTCTCAGAGAGCACATCACTGCTAGTTTCAGTTTAGAATCTAGTTTCAGTTTCCTTTTTCTGTTTATTCTCTTTGATGTCTCAAGACTAACTGTACTCTGTAGTGCTCTTTTCAGGAATACCTCTTGACCTTCTAGGGAATAGTCTTTCCTAACTCAATAGACGCATGGAATAATGACAGGGCAGAACCGTGACACAACACAAACCTATGAGAAGGCCATGATAAGTATCAGGTGTTCATGGCTGGATTTAGCTCAGGGGAGGTGCGGCCAGACACAGTGAAAGAGAGCACTAAAGTACAGCGTTAACTACGGGGGCTTCTGCCACATCAGTCAGGCTCTACACGTAGGTGTATCCGTCACAACTTTCAAGTAGGCTGTTCTTAATCAAATCATCCACTTTTACTTTCCTAAATGATCTTCAAAGACTTTTGCGACTATGAACATGGACACTCACACACTCAGTCCTTGGCCCAGGGTCGCAGTCTGAAGGGATGGGTATTGCGTGATTTTTGAAGACGGAAGGACCTTGTCTTCATATGAAACTACAGCACCTTCACATGTGCAAGTAATTTGAGATCCATCACACTTTTTTTCTAAATGAAATATTTTAAAGATAACAATGCACATCTAACAATAAACAGACGCCAGTTAGAAAAATCTGCCTTTTCTACAGGGAAAAAACAAGTTAAGTTAAAGAGTTCACGTAGGCTGTAAGCCGAAAGCTGAGGTCAGAGAACTTGAGGGGGCGAGGAAGGAGCAAATCTGATTTCCTGAGCCCACCTGGCAGGTGGCCATAGGCCGTTAGCTGGCCTGCCCCATCTGCTGATTTGGGAATTTATTATCGGTCTATGTCAAAGGACGTTTCACCAGTATCACAGGGTGCCAGAGACACTCCAGGCAAGTTCAGAGGCAGAAGTCCAGCTCTGAAAGGGCCAATGATCTTGGTAATCAAAAGTGTAAGAGAACAGTGTCGATATAGCCAGTTATTGGACAAACATTGCACTCTGCCCACAGACTCTACCTTCTGGAGCGATGCACGTAGTCTCCAAATCCTGCTCACGTTCGGCAGGAAGTGCATTAGGGGATGACAGCAACGGGCTGAACACAGCACCCACTCATCCCCCTCCACTGCGAGCTGTTTGCATGGATGTCAAGGACGCTGTCTGGGCAGGCCAGGACCCTCTGGCTATCTGCTGGATGCCTCCTTCTAGGGGCAATGCCAGGAACTGGCCCCGATTTCTACCTCAGCATTTTTTTTTTTTTTGGTGAGGAAGAGCGGCCCTGAGCTAACATCTGCCAATCCTCCTCCTTTTTTTTTTGCTGAGGAAGACTGGCCCTGGGCTAACATCCGTGCCCATCTTTCTCCACTTTATATGGGACTCCTGCCACAGCATGGTCTGACAAGCGGTGCGTCGGTGCGTGCCCGGGATCCGAACCGGCGAACCGTGGGCCGCCGCAGTGGAGCGCGCACTTAACCACTTTCGCCACCAGGCTGGCCCCTGCCATCAGCATTTTGAAGCTGCAACTTGATAGTTACTTCATTTTGTTCGGCCTTAAAAGTCAAGACACTTTGTCCGACTTGTAAAACTGAAGGAGAGATTTATGAGCCAGACACAGGCACTGAATTGTTTTCATCTTTAAAGGCAGCATTTCTTTGCTGAATCACACAAAGCCAAACCGAAGGGCATCAAAGCTCCCCCTAAACGAGGCGCTGTGGGTGTTAATTTTATGGACTGTGAGAAGCCAAAGGAATGGGAATTTTTATTATTCAGCGGCCAGCATGCTATTTTTACCAGATTTTCCTGTCTCACTATCCTGTCATCAGATGTTATCTTGAGAAGAATCAATAAGATCTATAGAGCTCTCATTTACACGGGGAAAGACAGGGAAAATGAAATTACGAGGGACAAGCAGACCAAAGAAGCTGACCTCACTGTTCCAAACAGCCTTAATAATTCCCTGTTTCAACAAAAATCCTTCATCTGAAGGTTTTCTCTCTGTAGACCACTGAAGGCGTTTGCATCCCATTAACTCAAAAGAAAAACTTCAGCTTATAAAAGGTAAAAGGAAAATCAGTAGATTCCAACAACGATGAAGCACTGGCTGCCCCTCTATCCAGTTTCCATGGAACATTGGAAAAAAGAAGGCTGAAGGTTAGAGCTGGGAAGGACTTCAGAAATGGTCGGCTTTAGCAGCCGTGTCTTATGCTTGGGGAACTGAGCCCCAAGAAGCAAGGACAGTCACTGAGTAGCGGAGACGCAGTGGGGGCAGGAACCCCCACAAAGTGCAGTTCTTGGAGTTCATCCCTACTCTATTCCAAAGAATGGCTTTCCCATCACTGTGTTTCAACATGGGGAGGGCAACTCCCTCTCGCTCCTCTTTCACACCCATTCAGTGTCCAACTGTTGAACCAACTCTTTACATTACAAATGCCTTTGTTATAGAGTGAAAGATACTGGGGTGACAACTACATACAGGTGGGCAAATTAGCAATCCAGACCAAATCGCAACTGAAATCAAGTACCGACTGAATAGGAGGTACCTCCTACCACTTTGCCAGATTTAACACCCCAAATTCTCATGCCCAAGGATAGTACCAAGAGGCTTTGAGGACTCCGGTCTTGGGCTAAGACAGTGTTTCGCAGACCACAGCTGGCTGGTGGGGCTCTCAGACACTGACAGGTTCCTGGTCTCTCCTCCATTCTGCAGGAATCACAAATCTGGGGGTAGGGATCAAGAATTTTTACAAAGTCTTTCCTTTCCCAGCCCGGTGGCCAAGATGACCGGCATAGTTGGGGACACATCTCTAAGAAATGCAACACTGTGCTCTTCGGGACAGTCTAGGGCACTGGCTCCTGCGGTTGGGAACTGCCCTTCCTCACTCCCTTGTATTAAGGTCATACTGCTGCTATTTTTTAACACTTATGAGAACTGGAATGTGCCAATAAAAAATCAGAGGGAAAGCCTGGTGAATAGGTTCTTCCACAGGAAGGTATATGCCTTCATTTACTGTCACTGGCAAATCAGAAGAGCCCACCCAGGCTCCTCTGTGGACCAGTCATCCTGGCTCTGTGAAGCCCTCCTGGTTTTAAAGACTGTGCTCTGGAGCAGGCTCATAGCCCCAGACCCAGTGACTGAGCTTCTGGGAGTGCAGAGTCATGCAAACTTAGGCTCCTCCCCAAAGAAAGACCACCCCAGAACCAAATGCTGAGGAGCTGGGATGGAGCAGAGCTGCTCTTCGCATACTGACCCTTCCAACCTTGAAATAAAGAGCTCTGA
Source organism: Diceros bicornis minor (assembly GCF_020826845.1). Lineage (NCBI taxonomy): Eukaryota > Metazoa > Chordata > Mammalia > Perissodactyla > Rhinocerotidae > Diceros > Diceros bicornis. The sequence continues at coordinate 58,029,754 of NC_080759.1, forward strand.
GAAGTAAAGGTAACTACATCCAATACTGACACTCTTCCAAGCCTCCTGAACAACCCACTTGACAGCTGGAGACATTCCCATCCAAGGATGGCTCCATGGTGCAAAGTCTTTGTAAACTTACATTTTGCTTGGACATGGAAGGTTGTGATAATGGATGTATTCAGAACAGAGGACACCCTTTAGGTTGCAAATATTCCTCCTATACCACCGGGCCACCCAGGCAGACAGTTGTTTTTCCACTGGGCAGGGCCTCATAACTTCCTATGTGAGACTCCTCCTCCAGAGGGCAAAGCGGTGGCATACTCCCTGGACAAGTTTCCGTCCTGGGGGCCCTCTACATCAGTTCTTTTCTTCTCTGGACACTAGACACATGGCCTGGATGGGCTCCTCCCTGCCACTGGTTCATTTCCAGCCTCAGGAGCAGCTCTCTTCTCTCCTCACTCTGAACTGACCTGTCAGACTCATCGGGCCCCTCCATTCTCTTGGTAAAACACCCCAGCCGCCGCCCATACCATGCTGAGCACCGGGTGGGGTGAGGGCCAGCCTTGCCCAAGGTTGTCAGCATCCTTCTGCTGCCACCAACGACACATGGACACACATGGAAACAGCTGAGCCTGCACTGAAATCTGCTCCTGCCAGCTGAACTTGTTATTGGAATTATGTAATATAATTAAATTTGGTGTAGCTCGATGAAACATGAACTTGAAAAACGAGAAGGTTGTTTCCATGAAAACTAAGTTGAATCTTTGGAATGACTCAGTAGAGACCAGTCATTAAGGGGAACTTCTGTCAGCTTAGGCGTGGCTGAGACCAAAGTAAAATATGGACAAAAAATTAAAAATTTAAAATGATTTTGTACTCAGATGAATGGGATAAGTTTCACCCTTCCTTAAAGAAACTCAAACTGGACATCATAGATGTTGGGCAGATTTTATGCAAATAATCAACTTAGATCTTTAATAAGCACATCAAAATAAGCTTTGGTCATAATTAAAAGAATTAACAAATAGATGCACATTTATGTATTTTAAGTGAAAATAAAGGTTCAGTGTGCGTGCGCGCGTGTGTGTGTGTGTGTATTTTCAAGTGATTTTTTTCCTTAATCTACTTTTATCATCAGTGGGTTGAATATGAGCTTCTATTCTATTTGGCGAGAACCCCGAATCCTCCCTGTTAAACTCCTCACCTGTACAAACCACTGCTCACAGAGCATCTCCATCTGCTGTGTGACAGGAATCTGGAGCCAGCAGTCACCATCTTTGCCCCCACTGCCCTGCCTGCCCATTTCAGGGAGTGGAACCCCTTCTGGCTTCCTTTCTCCAGCCCTTCCCCTGTCTCCCCAAATCACAGATTCTACTTCCTGATTCTCCAGCAAAGCTGCATCCTCCTGTACATCTGCTGAATCCAGGTCTGTGATAGTTCATTTTATATGTCAATTTGGCTGGGCCATGGTACCTAGATATTTGTTCAAACATTATTCTAGCTGTTGTTGTGAAGGTATTTTTTAGACGAAGTTCACATTTAAATCAGTGGACTGTGAGTAAAGTCCTCCATAATGTTGGTGGGCCTCATAGAATCTGTTGAAGGCCTTAATAGAAAAAGATTGACCTTCCCCAGAAGAAGAGGGAATTCTGCCAGCAGATGACCTTCAAACTTGAACTACAGCATGAACTCTGGGTCTCCAGCCTGGTAGTCTATCTGCAGATTTTGGACTTGCCAGCCTTCACAACTATATGAGCCAATTCCTTAAAATCTCTCTCTGTACACACACACACACATACACACACACATATACCCTGTTGATTCTGTTTCTCTGGAGACCTTGGAGTAGTACAAGATCTTTGTCATTTCTCATCCAAATTGCCTCTGCATTGGCCCCTTGCTCCTAGTTTTGGCCTGATAAAAGCCAGTCTTGACTCTGCTGCCAAGAATTGTTTTCAGTGTTGACATGAATGTGTCTCTTTACCATCTGCAATCCCTGCCAGCTCCATTTCCTAGGATACACGCTCACCACCCAGGGGAACCTGCTGCATTGCTGCTCTCCTCCCTTTCTCCCCGAGTACTTACCCAGTGTGCAGAGTACTAGGTGCAGAGTACTGGTGAAGCCCCAAGGAAAGGTCCCTTGGGTCTTAGAGCAAAGAAGGGGCTGTGGGTGAGAAAATGTCCTGGCCAAGGGACAGAGTCTAACCTCTAGTGCTGAGTGTCTTCACTTAGGTTTACGCCTAAGAATTTATTTATTCTCTCCAAGCACCTAATGACCGCTTCTTTCTCCTTCAATTTGGTAACCTTGCTCTATTGTGAACCTGCCTTAGTAATACTTTAAAATCTGAACTATTTAAAGGAAAGTACCATAAGCTAAGCTTCTTGCGGGCGCATCAGAAGGTCATGAGAAGGAAGGACACAGGTTAGTTGTGTGTTCTCGGGACCTGGGGGACCCACTGTCAAAACGCTCAGATCCCCCCCCCCCCGGCACGCTAAGCCTCACCTCACTCCTGCTCCTGGCCTGCTGGCTCTCTCTCGTGAGTCCCTTTCTGACTGGGCTCCACAGGAGAAATCACAGGAGAAATCTTGCAGGGATGGCAAGAATCCCATCAGAATCGGAGTCTCACATTTAAAGGAATGAGAGAGACCATCTTGTGGGCAAAGGGAAGCAGCCAGAAGGAAAGGCCTGCAGGCCTCATCCTGATCAGGAGGGGACCCTGAGTATTTGCTCCTCACACAAAGGACTCTAGTGAAGGAAATGAGAAAGGAAATTGAGAACAAACAGCTACAAGAGGCAACTGTTTCTAATTGTCCTTAGGTTGAAATTTCACACTCATTGAGCTAAGAATGTGTGCACTGCCAACATCAGGAAAGCACTGGAAGGAATGGCACCTTACACATAAGACATAGCTAGAACAACGTGACACCTTCAGAGGCGTCTTCCCACAACTTCTCACATCCCTGGAAACCGCACTTCTGTCCTGCTTCCTCCCTCGAGCCCCCAAGAGCAGGCTCACAGGGTCACTCACGGCTTCACATTCCCGTGATGCGTGTTCATGTGCTGCTTTCGCTTCATTCAATGCATTCACTTTGTTGAAGTGAATAAGTGAATGCGTGTTATCCCTTTAACAGACATAGATGTGTGGCCCGCAGGCCGGGCACACCAGGCTGGTGCACTCAGCCAGACTCCACCTTGGGCCTTGTGGGTCTTCAAGAATGGCTGTGAAAAGAGATGACAAACACATTCCAACAGGGGGTGAGCATTAGGATGGGCCATACAGAAAGCCAAGGTGAGAGGGCTGGCGAAGGCAAGGCACGAGGGAAGTTCAGCATCACAGGAACGGGGCTGAGAGGTCAAAGCACTTGAAGGGACTGGCCCTAGAGTATCCTGGAGGCCACGCGATGGGATCTGGGTTCCCAGCACATGACAATGGAGAGGCATGGAAGGCTTGACATAGAGGAGTGTCTACACTGGGTCTGAATTTTAGAAAGATCACGGCCATCGCAGAATGGGTAAGAAAGAGAGAGAGCTAGACAGGTGGTGGGAAAGTCAACTGAAAGCTTCCGAGCTTGCAAGGGTGAGATGCTGGTGGCCTGACTATGGCCATGGCAGTGGGCTCATCCCATGAGAGGTGGCTACTCGGTCCACAAAACCTACATTTTACAATTTGACATTTCATCAGTGCCTTTGTGAAACTCTCAGATCTAAGCACATGCAAAATATTCAATACTTGACGAACTCACAATAAACATCGCCAACCTCACTTCATAGGTATAGAGGTATGTTATTAGCTAAATGTAGTAATATCCCTAAAACTTTCCTACGGGTTCGTCATAATTAATCTGTGTTTGAGAGGATTTCCTTTTGCCTGTGGATATAGAAATTCATGAGATTGTAACCATGTGCCAACAGGGCTCTGCAAGGCAAGGTGCTTTGTGAAGCCCTGCTCTGGACCATGGTCCTGGCCTGCAAACTTCCCGGGGACTGCCTGTCCTGGGTCTGACCACTTGAGGTGGGAGTGAAGAGGTGGCTCTGCAGTCAGGCTGCCTGGGTTCCCATCTGGGCTCCACCTTCCCCAGCTGTATGACCTTTGAGAAACCATCTGGGAGACCACACCTCTGTCTCCATTACCTCCTCTGCAAAACTGAGATGCACACAGTCCCTGCTTCATACGGTGTTGGGAGGACGGGGTGCGGGGGGGCTAAGTGCTATTGAAGGGTTAATCACAGTTATTATTATTTAATTCCTCCATCTCATCCTCATCCTTCCCCTTCCCTTCTACTCCTCAATCTTCACCTGGAAACGTGAGGTCATTCACATACAGTGCATATGGCTCCAAAAATTCAGCCTTTCAGTCTATCCACCCAACATACAGACGAAGAGGGAAAGCCATGTTTTCTTACTGCTTTAACCTTATTTTACATGTATTTCTTGAAAATTATTGAAAAGCTGATAAAGACGTGACTAGTAAATACAAATTTTTAAAAAGCAAAAAAATAATCACAGAGACATGCCCATTTATTTTGTTGTATTACCTCTAAGTGATTCTCTGACATGGGTAAACATAAGGTGATGTTGAAAGTCTGCAATTTTAGGATATTTACTCTTAAGAGAATTATTAGGAAATTTTTAAACTAGTGTCCAAAAATAGGAGGGGAAGATGAGGGGATATGAAAAACAATGCCCCCAAGAAAAGGTAACTGAATGCACGTATTTATATCTAAAGAAAGGGAGTGGATCCTATCTCAATTATGCTAAACTAAATTAGAGATGCCAAAAAGGCCCTGGACAGGTGTTCCTCATCTCACCTGAGAACAGAACAGAACAGAAGCCAAGGGTCACTGATGGAAGAATACGACATTCAGGTTCTATAGGGTGAAGGTCTGTAAGGAAAAAAAACTACTGCTAGCACATCTCACAAATCCCGTCTTTCAAAGAGAAAAGGTAATTAGATACTTGAAGATCTCCTGAGAGATGCTGCTGAAGCTTACTGAGTCACGGAAATGGGGAGAATCTTGGAGCCTCTGAAGCTGCTTTTGGGCATCACCTTCTGAATGAGTGTTCCTCAGGAGAAGTGGCTCTTCTCCCATCATGTTCACAGAATGTGGCTGTGAGGCTGTCCATAACACTTAGACATTTTGATAGCTGGCTAGGAAATAATACAATTTAGTAAAGACCAGCTCTATGAACATGAGCTTGCATGTTCCATAGATTTAAGGATTCCAAATCTAATTTACTTCTTTATTTAGAGAAGCTTTCCTAGCCTGAAGATATGACATTTTTCTAATCGAGAAAAGATAAAACATGTCTCCCAAATCACTGAGAAGATAAATATATTAATAAATACATCATGGAAATCACTCTAAAAGATACTTACACACTAATGATGGGAAGCCTGTAGACTTCAACTAGGTTCAGGTTTTCTGAACTATTTTGGATATATTGCTACAATAACATGAACACTGTTATTTTGCCCTGAAAAAGGGTGAAAGATAATAGAGATGAAATTTTCTGTTGAGGCACTCATTTTGCTGGGAAAACACTTTCATCTGAGCTAGGAGTTGGCAAACATTTTAGTAAAGGGCCAGATAGCAAATATTTTAGGTTGATGGGCCTTGTGATCTCTAGAGCAACTACTCACCCTCACATGGCAGTGAGAGAGCAGCCAGAGACAACTGGTAAATGAATGGGTGTGACTGTCTTCCAATAAAACTTTATTTTTAGAATCAGGCAGCAGGCTGCATTTGGCCCATGGGCCATATTTTGCCAACCCAGACTTAACCAATCCCACATATGAATAATAGGATTGAACACATCTGCAGAAACTGGGAAGCAACAGGTATTTCTGCAGTAGCCAGGATGCCTTTACAAGGTAGGTGCATTGGAGTTTTATACCTATTTTGAGTGCAGCTAAAGCAGATTATTGGGAGGAAGAGAACAAACTACTCCACTGTGGGAGACAGACAACAATAAAACAACAACAGCAGCAATAAAAACAACAAGCCCCACTTGTTAGATCTTGAAGTTCTAGTGAAACAGTTGCAAATCTTAAAGAGACAGAATGAGGCCTATGGAATATGATTTCAAATGACACAGCAAGGAGGAAAGAAAACCAGCAGCACCTTACAGGCAGGGTGTGAATTCTATTAAATAACAGCCACGCCGAAGCTCTAAGCTTTTGAAAGCTATTGACTCATTTAAATCTCCCCATAAGCCAGTGAGGTGAATGCTATTCTTTATTCCACTTCACAGAGGACAAGAGTGAAGCGCAGAAGGGTCATGTTAGAGGTGGGCTGGGATTTAAACCCAGTGAGTTCATATGATCCAGCTAATCCACTTCTGGGTATTTATCCAAAGAACACAAAAACACTAATTCAAAAAGATATATGCACTTCTTTGTTCATTGCAGCATTATTTACAATAGCAAAGACTTGGAAGCAACCCAAGTGCCCATCGACGGATGAATGGATAAAGAAGATGTAGTATGTATATACAATGGAATACTACTCAGTCATAAAAGAGATAAAACCTTGTCATTTGCGACAACATAGATGGACCTTGAGGGTGTAATGCTAAGCAAAACAAGTCAAGACGGAAACAATCCAGTATCATGTGATTTCACTCATATGTGGAAGATAAACAAACACATAGATACAAGAACAGATTGTTGGTTACCAGAGGGAAAGGGGGCAAGGGGAGGGTGAAAGGGGTAAAGGGGCACATATGTATGGTGAGGGATGACAACTAGGTTTTTGGTGGTGAACATGATGCAGTCTATACACAAGGCAGAATATAATGATGTACACCTGAAATCCATACAATGTTATAAATCAATGTGATCTCAATAAAAAAAAAAGAAATGATAAAAATGAAAAACAAAACAAAACAGTGAGTCCAGCTTCCAGGCCTGGGCTCTCACTGATGGTTTGGGTCCCCAGGTGCCTGCTCTGTGCCCTGTCCTGTTCGAAGCACTTATGCCGATAAACCCATTCCCACACATGACCCCATTTAACAACCTTGGGGAAGGTGCCATTAGACTTCTTATTGTATAGATGAGGAAACTGAGGCCCAGAGATGCTGAGATGTAGCAGCCACTCAGGTTCTTGATGTCCAGGTCACATAGCTGGTGAGCGGCAGGGCCAGGGAGGAAACCCCGTGAGTTGGTGTCCTTACCCACTCTGCTGTACTGCTGCTCAATGGATTAAGGCTTCTGCAAGGCTGGCTTTGCAGGTGGGGCAACTCTAATGGGATGCAGTTACCCAACGTGGCTTAGCTCTCAAACGTCCTGGGAAAAATGTCTACATTTAGGAATTTGTGGGCATTACATATCTTAATTGGAGAGTTGCAAATTTTATGTGTATCTATTTCATACACATATAAGTGTGGAATTCATGATTATAGGTAAAGATTTTGTATTTCCACTTGATGGCTAATTATCCATACCGAGCAGTGTTTTGAAAAGTCCTTAACGATCCTGTATTGAATCACTGTCAAAATACGTAGGGCCGTGCTCTTTCTCTTTAGTCATCACCACATCCAGATTTTCTACAACATCTGAAATGTCTTTTCCTGCCTCTCCAGAGATCCCATTAGTGATGCTCTAGGGAAGCCTGTGTGTCTAACATGAAGTTAAACATTTCACAACTGATTTAGGTTCATTTTTCTTTCTCTTAAAATAAGTGACCTTCCCACAGGAGATGGTTTAATTCCTCTCTCAAGGTGCAAAATGTAAGTTAAATCATGGAAGATTCACTAACAACCGTGTTCTGACTCACTTTCTCTGGATCCTCATTTTCCTGGGAAGGAATGTCAATTTCCCATTCTATTATAGAGGTTGAACTCTCCCCGCTATGGCTTCTTCCTTTTATGAGAAAGATTTTAAAATGATGGCATCACTCTTCCCACAGTTTCAGGCTTTTCTGGCATGTTTGCTCCAGTGTTTCTTGGATGTTCATTCCTAGATAAATACTTTGAAATAATCTTCTCCAGACTCATGAGTCGATTTTCTAAGAATGCTTTCCAGGTGGCCTCATCCAGCGTATCTGGATAGTTTGAGCCAGAACTGCAGCCACTCAGTTCCTGAGGCTCATGCACTGGACCAGTAGGGGGCGCTGCAATGGTCTAGGCCAAGTGGGATTGGTCAGTTAGGGCCATCAACAGAGGGCTCATGTATCAGGGTTACCTGAATCACCACAAATCCAATGAGTATCAAGAGAAACCAAAGAAGCTGACTGAATCCATATTTTACACAAATCAGGTCTGCAAGCTACCTGACACTGGCATGAAATCAATGTCAACGTCCTGCCCAGACTTTCCATCACATTCTTTGCTGTAGGTAACAAAAGGGAGACAGTAAGAACATCGCGGTCGCACCCGAGTCCAGGAACTAGCCACATTGCCTTCTGAGTGGATAGCATGTGAAAACTAAACAAAACTGGTAATCTCATTTTTCTGCATTTTTTGTTTTAATTTATGAAAGCAGTCATGACAACTGAACGATGGGGAATAGGAGGCATAAATCTACATGGAGAGGTCTAGGCAAAGAATTTAAAAGTAAAGGACAGAAATGACAGCAGACGTGAATATTTACTCTAGTTTCCACAAAATGACGGCAGGATTTGATTTTTTACAATGATTTCTAATAATCTCTACATTTTATCTTCTAAGCTGTCAAACAGTTTCCAAACTGAGATCCAGGTGTGAAGGCACCACATGCCGTAGATGACTTTTCTGGCCAGTACATGCCATTAGGCCAGGTGCTTGCCAAAAATATATGGCTAACACTTGATGTGGGAGTCATCTTTCTGGATAAGGCTGGAACAATTCCATTCTCTGCAGGAAGGAGTTCTCACTGGGGCACTTTGAGATTAATCGGATCCAGGGAATGAACACACAGAGTATGTAGAACAATATTTATGTAACCTCCTGGCTCCCGTCCCTATGAAACTACCTTTTTCATTCTTCTTCAAGACATCTGCAGATTAGTTATTTCTGATTTTCTTACTAAATCTTAGATTCTCATTGGTTGAATTTTTTTTCTCATCAGGTGGGTCTTATATATTAGTAAATACTGACAGGTTTTAACACTCTTTAAAATATTTAGCTAAATAATATTGCTAGTTATTTAGTTAACTAAATAGTTATTTAGTTAAATACTGTTGTATTCTTTGGAATCAACTTCCTAATGTAAAGCTTCAGATATTATGTCATAAAACTTACCAGATGAATCATGCTGTAAATGTCATATTTATCTACTGCTCTTCAAAACATTGATGTAGGAAGACTAAGAGAATGTGAAGAGAAATGTGCTGTACTGGTATCTCATTAATGATATTTGCTGTATTGTAATTGTCTATGTTGCAAAAAAAAAAAGCCCAATGATTCAATGGTATTTGCATTATCTATATAGACATAAGAACACATTTTATATTTAAATGGTTTCACATATGCTCGGTATTCTTACAATGAGTTGGGGCAGAGAGAAACCCCATATTTAAAGATCTCATTCTCTAGCTCAGCTGGTTTAAATGACTCAAATTTGGAGAGCAGCCAACCAGTGTAGCATTTATGATAATTTATTCCAAAATATCCTACTCAGGACATAGAAACGATGTCTGGGTAGTTTAGACAGTACTGTGATGTCTTTCTTTAACTGCCTGTATGATGTAAGGTCTATACATGCACAAGTAGCCATGAGATAATTGCGTTAGCATTCACAGACACAGGAAAGAAATCTGTGGGAAATTCAATTCTTTGAACTAAATAAAATGGTCTCCTGAAGAAGAAGAACCAGTGAAAGAGTCTGAAAATGCTGAGGCTACTGGACGGCTAAACACGGATGTCTCATGTGTGTCTCATTGTGTATTATGGTCTCATAGGCATGACGTTACATTGGACAAGCTGTGCAAAATCTCATTATTCTACAGAAACCATTATATATTCCAAGACCTGAACAATCTACAGTTAGACGATCTGGGCTGGTGAATCCAATGCCAAAATCCTTCTAGTCTATTGAGTTCCAATAATACTAATAATGATAGCTCCATTTAATGAGGTGCTTTATTTCTATCAACTGTTTAATCCTCACTACAAATCTATATGGTAGGTATGATTATTACACCCATTTCAGAGATGGAAAATCGAGGTGCAGAATACTAACTAAAGCACTCAAGGATATACAGGAGCAGCACGTGGTGGAGCCAGGATTCCAGTGCAGGCAGCCTAGCCTGATGCCTCCGCTCTGGACCATCTGAGAGCCACCATTCAGAGGCTGACAGGAGGTACATCACAAATATGGGTCACAGTGTGGCTAATTGCCAATTCTGGAGAAAGCTTCACAAGCATCCTTTGCTGCAGGCAGGAGGGCAGCCTTGTCTATGGAGATAAATAACACTGTTGTTGATCAACAGATTAGATTCTGAGCTAATTTCTTTGTTAACCACAGGTGGGCCACACAACTATTTGATGGGTGTGGAACACTCTTTGAAAGCTTTATAAAGAAAGCACATCTCTCTGAAACTTTTTTTTTTTTTTAATTTCAAAAATTATGGTGGAGATTTTGGGAAAGATGGTGTAAGTGAGGCAGTATAGAGACTCCTCTTCCGAAAAACAAATAAATGGCTGAGAAGCTGTGAACATATCAAAAGAACCAAAATAAAAGGACTACTGACATTACACCATCTCTACTTACTCCCTAAAGCACTTGGGAAAAGCAGACCATGGAAACAAGGCCAGGAGGAGGGAGATCAGCTCCATTTGGGGTCTACAAAAGACGTACATGCAAATGTTCTCGTCAGAACTGAGCTGCAAAAAAGAAACCTAATGTGGAACCCATGTGAAGATTATAGAGCAACGCTCCCCTCCAAAAAATGCACATGTGGAAATGATAGACAACACTAAAAAAAAAGATTAAGAAAATATTCTGGAAGAAGACTTACTTCATCAAATATAATTTTACAAAATAGATTACACTGTGAGGAAATTTAAAAAAGAGGAGTACCAAGTCTATGAAGCAAGACATCAAGGAAGAGACAAGATGACAGAATGACATTAAAGGGACCAAGAAGAGAAGCAACAGAAAGACACTGCCAGAGCAGGGAGCTAGGAGAGCCATGATTTAATGATCCTTCTTGTAAAATCTCCTTGAGACAACTCCCGCTGACCAGGAAAAGATTTAAATTATTGAACTCAAGAATGCAAAGGCTATTGTATGAAAGGACTGGCAAGGTCACCAGATCCATTTAAACAGACAAGTTTAAACAACTATGGTCAAGATTACAACACAGAATTAACATGATATCATCATTGAAGGGTTAGAGGTACACTATCCTTTTATTATAAAAATAATAATAATATTGGGGCCGGCCCCATGGCCTAGGGATTAAGTTTGGTGCACTCCACTTTGGCAGCCCAGGTTTGGCACCCAGATGCACACCTACACCACTCGTTGGTGGCCATCCTGTGGTGGTGACCCGTATACAAAATAGAGGAAGACTGGCACAGATGTTAGCTCAGGGTGAATCTTCCTCAGCAAATAATAATAATAATAATAAAGCTAAATTGAACTGAGAAAGCTATAAGCAATTATAACAAAGATTAGGGCCTGAACCGACGTGTGAGGACTAGAGAATAAAAGAAATAGAAATGTACTAATTGCCTTATTTTGCCCAACAGGGTTTTTATAGCTTTAGTTTAATTTGTGAAGTTGATAAATCAAAAAAGAGTGGCTTAAGCATATTTTTAAAATTGTATAGTAACTATAGTAGAATTAGAAATATATTGTATATTTCTTAAATAACCAAAGGAATAAAAAAGAGAAGGCAGCCATAAATCAAAAGTTAGAAAACTAACAGTAGAGAGACATTAAATAACTATGAATAAGAAGCAAACTTAGATGAAAGAATTAATATAAGACTTATCTATTGAAAGATAGTGCACAAATAAAATCACAGACCAATCTTATAGAAATAGATGCAAATCATAAAGAAAATACTACCAAATTAAAGCCACCAGTACATTAAAGAATACACAATGATCAACTGGGCTTCATTACAGGAATGTAAGGATGGTGCAATTAATCATACATCCCAGGCCTCATTCATCTTAGGTGGTAGAATGAAATGTGCTTTCCTTTTCTTCACAAATTTAATGTCACAAGTGCTCACTTGTTTGAATGATGGAAATGTGTCCCAGTTCACATGTCCTCCAGTGGGTTGGGGACAGAATAGTGTCACTTACATAAACACACAGAACTTCAGTCCACGCTCAGTGTGGTCTGTGCTGCCCCTTGGCCCCTGCGAGTTTACATCTTTTGCCAGGAAAGCCCACAAACCTGTATGTCTAGAAAAGGCCAATGTTCTTGATCAAAGGAATATTCACGGAGGTCCTGTAGTTCAAGATCCTGAGTTAACAGTGTCCTGTGGGCTTCCTGGGGGTGGGTGGGGCTAAGAAAAATGGCTCAACCCTGTGCTATGTACAGAACCTCACAAACTTTTTAAAACAGATTTATCAATTTCTTTTCTTAAAGTCTCTCCAAGTTTGCTATAAAACTATTACGTCAGGAAGAAAAGGCATTAGCTAAAATTCAGTAACTTCCGGGAAAATAGAAACAAGTGGAGTTGCCATAATAAGATAAACAAATTAAAATGTAACAGGCAACTTCTATCAAATGAAGAGCCAGTGCTTAATTGTGAAAATGTAGACACATTCCAATAAAGACCAGGAAAAAGAAAGGACACACTTTAGTATTATTCTAGGCGCATATACTATTGCAATTAAACTGGGGGTAGGGGTGGACAAAAGGTATACACATTAGAAAAGGAAGCCAAAATTATCATTATTGGTTTATGATATTAAAAATATAAGATTACTACTGAAAAAAATTGGAAAGTATAAAATTTTAGTGTCTGGTTACAAAACTAATATTTTACTCTGTAAAAATAATAACTAATTAAAGTATAATGATATAAAGATTTCATTCACAATATTAATAAAATTATGAGTATTTAGGAAAAAATATAAATGCTCACATTCACTTATGTAAATAAATCTAAGAACTGTTCCTGAAGAACCCAATGACCAAATGGAGTATGAGAAGAAAAAATTGATTTCTGGTAGGTAGCTTCCATATTTTCAAGATTTCAATTTTGTCTAAATTAATCTAATAATGCAATGTAATCCCAATAAAAATTTCAAAAGAATTATTTTTTAAATTTTAACTTGACAACATAAAGTTCATTTGGAAAAAACATTCAAGAAGAGCCAAGAAGATTCTAAGAAAGACAAGTGGTTCATAAAATGCTAGTCATCAAACAGTGAGATGCTGGCACAGAAGGACAAACCAGGGAAACAGAGAAGACCATTCGGGCCAGTCATGCAATTACATACACAGATTTAAGCTGTGATAAAGCTGGCCTTCCAAATCCGTGGGCAGAAGACAGATTTTTCTATAAATGGTGTTGGACAAATTGCTGGGCATTGGAAGAAAAATTGTGGAACTCTACACTTCATTCTTTACATCAAAATTAATCTCATTTTGATCAAAGTTAAATATTTAAAGTATCCAAAATATTTGAAGAGAATATGAATGAATATTTCATAATATTGGAGTATAAAAATCTTTCTAAGTACCTTATAGAAACAAGAATCTATTAAAAGGACATGTAAACTTCATTGCATACTAATTTAAAAATACTATGTAAGAGTAACAAAGAATGTGTCTGACATGACGCTATAACAAATTTCCTCGTATGATTATCGGGAGAGTGAAGGTAATGCGTTGAGTGACCAAACAGCTTATCACCCAACCGGGATACTTTTGAAAGTGAAAGGTCACTATTAGTCACAGTGGGACAACAGGAACCAGATAACAGTGGACAAGCTGGTCTGTCTGGGCAAATTGGAATGTATGATTACCCTTATTATGGGACTTTTATTTTCTATGTTATATATACATATATGAATGAAGACATAATGACATTAAAGCTCATTAGAAACCCAAGGATAAATAAAAAACTCTAAAAGTTCCAGAAAGCGCAAGGTAAACATAAAAAACAGTTCCCAAGTAAAGGCTTAGGAATCAGAATAGCAGTGGAGTTCTCAGCAGCCACAGAAGATGGAAGACAATGATGTCATGCCGATAAAACTCCAAAGCAGAGAGAATTCTACCCCCGAATTCCTTTCTCAAACTCTCTGTCATCAGTAAAGACTCAAAAAGTTCCACTCCCCCGAAGCTTTCTCAGACAGCTGAAGGACGTGGTTTCCCACATACATTGGTGTAAACCAAGACAGACAGCGGCCGGGCATCCAAGAAATAGCATATTCCACATGGCGGAGAAATGAGGGAAGTCCCAGGACGACAGGTCCAGGTCGGAACAAGAGATGGTGGCACCAGGGACGAGGTTCCCTGGGGAAAGTAGAACTGAGAGGTTCTGTGATGTGTTTGACAATGTGGGGAGTCCCGGGAGAGGTACCTGGCATCCTCGCCCGCTCCTGATCCCATCCAACAGCACTTTCTCTGTGCAGTCCCCAACATCCTTCCCCTCCTGCTCTCACCGCTCCCATCTCCTCTGCCTGGCTCTATTTTTTTCTTTTTATCCACAGCTCTTTTCACCTTCTAATATATGCCATTATTTAAAAAACATATTGTATTTATTGTTGACTGTCTCTCTTCCCTGATAAGCTACTAAAGGATGGGAACTTTTGTCTGTTTACTCACTACTGTATCCCAAGTGCCTGGCACATGGCAGACACTCAGCTTATATTTGGTAAATGAATCAATGAACTTAGTATATCTTTTGACGTTTATGTAAAGAAATCTAAGCAGGTTAAATTCGGGCAATTATTAACTTTTTGAAAGGTAATATTTTATATATTTTATATACAAAAGGAAAGACACAGAATCAGGGTATTCTACTTAGCCATCAAGGACTAACAAACAATGATGTAAACAATGACTACTAATGGAATATAACCATGTTGGAAGGATGGAGGCAACGGAGGTTGGTGCTAAGAGAAAGATGAGTGATGTAAGAGTGACAGAAAGTGATGCAAAAGGGCTATGTCCTCCCCTGTGATGGATAAGAACATAAACTCTAAAACCAATAGAGAGGAAAATGGTAATTAGGCATATTACTTAGAAATATTGGAAGAGATACCAGAAGAAAGAGCCAAAGCAACTGAAATTGTTGCCCCTGGTAGGTAGGATTGCGGGTGGGGAGGTGGGGCAGGGACGGAGATTTCTCATAGAGAGCTTTCAAGTAAAATACGATTTTTAAAACTGTCTGCATATAGTTACTAAATAAAATAAAATTCAATTAATATAATAGCTGTAAGAAGCAAAAAGCTAGCTTTAGTTTTGTCGTTGTTACATGCTGTCAAGTGGGCTCTGACTCTTGGCAACCCTTTGAATGAGTGATGTCCCCAATGTAGTTTAAGTGTTAAGTTTTGAGAATTTAAATGGATTCTCCTCTTTAGTACTCCTTTTAATTAAATAAATATGTAATAAATGCATCAAAAATTTAAAATCCCTTATTGTTGAGATTTCGTTCGACATACAAGTAAAATAAGACCGTGCAACAATGTGGAGACTGGAGGCTGAAGGGGAATTCTTGCATGGACTCTTGTCTTGCATTGGATCCAGACAAATCTAAACATTCCAGGAGACTGTGGTCTTTCCTTTGTGACGATTACATTCCTGGTGACCACAGTCTGAGGCATACTAAGAATTTGTTTTCTGTTTCAGGTTTTTATGCCCTAAACCTATATGGAACCTGTAGGAAAACAAATCAAGTTGAAAATCAAAATGTTTTATGCTGTTATGTGGTTTTATTTTTACCCTGCAACATCATTTCTTGATTGAAAAAGCAGTATTTTAATTGAAAATGTAACTTATTTAAACAAATTATTTTGAGGATCTCTTTGGTGCTGGGAATATTGTTTAAAAATCTATGCAGGCCTATAAAAATGTAATGAAAGATATGTAGCATTTATTGGAAACTTTATGAGTAAAATAAGGACTACTTAAGCAGAAAACCAAGGAAAAAGAAGGATGAGAAAAATCTAAGATTCAGTAATGATAATCAGACTTGTGGAAAAATCTCATAGCCAAATGATGAGGTTATTGCATAAGTCTTATTTTCCTTCTAGATTTTAATGACTCTCTAAGGGGAGATTCTCAAGTCTCTACAACTGGGTGAATATGCTTGGCAAAATCATGGTTTACAGGTGATTTTGGAGTGACAATACATCAACATGTCAACCAAAACTAGCCTGGATTCTTAAATACATGCTAATGTGAATTACAAAATAAATCATTAAATTCCTGTATCAAGTTCTGAAGTCAATGAGTTTGGTTTCCCTCTTAAGCTAAAGCTCTTTCCAAGTTACATGAGTTCACTGCACTTATGTTCTCGATTTTCCTAGCCCTGTAAGGTCAGTGAATCTTTTTTTTTAATTTAGTGAAACCCTTTTTTTTTATGGGGGTGGGGTGGGGTGGGGTGGGGAAGTGGGCAAAAAGGAGAAAGATTATGGTGGGAAAAATGACTTTTCCTTCCAAAATGACTCAGGTAGGTTTTCAGAGAGCAGAAAACAGCCATTTCACAGTTTGTCACCTGGTACCATCTTGTACCTTTGGTCTATAAACTTAAAGAACCCTCTGAAAGCTCTACACGTCAGGATCCCACCCTTTACAGAGGGTGTATGGAGACAGATGTCTGGCTGAGCAATCCTGCCAGTCGAGTGTGCAGAATTTCTGAGGTGCTAGAGGAATGCAGCCCTCAGAAGGCTCCAGTGTGAGGCAGCAAAGGAAGAGCCACCTTCCAGCATCTTCCACTCACCCCGCCCTCCGCTCCACTTTGACGTACTCAGTTCAGACACGTGTGTTCACCTTTAGGGAAGAAACAAAGGATGGGTCCCCTCCTGCACTTCCCACATTCACTTCTGAGCTCTGAGAAAGCTGGGGAGGGCACACGCTATCTTTGAAGAGAAGGTCCAGGAGTTTTGTTCAATTTTATGGCCTCAGACCTCTCATACATTAAAAAGCCCCAAAAAGACAGTCTTTCTAAAGTGTCTTCCTTTTAAAAACCTAGTTTATTACAATATCATATCATGTCAAGTACCAGGAACTAGCTGGACACTTGTCACCTGTCTTCCAGCATGAAAAGAATATGTCTGACTCCTGAGCATAAATTCAGGCTGATCACACGAAATACCACGTGCAACCCCGGCAAATTTACAAAACATAGGATTTGTTTACCTTCTCATCAAATCTAAATGCTGTCTAAAATTACCGTACTCTAATGAGTGAAAGTCATGGCGTCTTGTTAAATAAAACAGAATGATTTAGATAAACTGGACTGTAGAGAGTATATTATTCAAGTATGTTCTGGAGGACAGTGATATAAACATTCCGAGCAGATGGAATTGTTAGAAGTTTGAAGTGCTTACTTCCTTCTTTTCCCATCCTTACTGTCGTGTTTAAGTCGCATGGCTTTGATTTTTTGAGTGGCATCATTGGGTGAACATGTGATTTTGCCAGGACTGATACTCAGAATATTTGACACCCTGTGCCCAGCTCAGGTACGGGCTAATCAGAAAGAACACCAGGCAGTGTGAGCTGACACCAGCCCACAGGCTGCCCCAAGGGTGTGGACACTCATCACACACGGGGCTGCATAGGAGAGAGGTTGGAGAATCAACATCTCTTTCAAGGTAGTGCCTAAAGAAGAGTTTTCAACAACCAATTGTGAACTGACAGAAGGATTCAAAAATACTTGTTCAATATTCAGTCCAAAATTCAAACAGCCATCCTATTTCCCTTCCCTTGGTCTTGCCCTCCTGAAAATACAATCCTATTCATGGCCACTGGCTCCTAACACTCCAGCTTTTCTCTGCCCCAGGGCCTTTGCACTTGCTGCTCATTTTGGCTAGAGCACTCCTATCCTGCATTTCCACCTGGCTCCTTCTCTCACTGCTCAGAGAAGAAGTCTTTTCTGACTCTTTAAGGGAAATAACATGTCACCTCCTGGAACTGTCACTGTTTGCATAGTGATGCAAACCTTGAAATGCATGCATCTGTCTGCCTGTTGACTGTCTGCCCCTGTCAGCTCCATAGGTCACGGGCCTGCTGTAAGGTGGCAGTGCCAGGTCGTCACTCAGTAAATATCTGCTGATAACTGAATATATATTGTAGCATATATGGTCTCTCACACTAAAACTGTGCTTGTGAATAGGGAAGATGTGACTTTTTCAGTTCAAGCATGTATCCCTCCACTGCCACCTGACTATTCTGTCTAATTACATCAGCAAACCTCATGGTTGGAGATCATATAAAGGTAGATTCCAGTCCAACTCTGTCACAGAAAGTCACAAAGTCTGAAAAAGGAACATCTTGATAGATTTCATGTCACTGTCTGCAAAAGCATGTCTGACTGGCTTGTGAGCGCCGGTCCAGGGTCAGAACAGGAGCATTATACAAAAGACTGAAAAATTCACCCTGTTCTCCTCATAGGGCCCAATGCTCGTTAAAACGAGGCCTCTAGGCCTATGACGAAGAGACAAGCGACACTAAAACATATTTACTGTTAAGGAACACAGGGTTGACGAAGCAGGTTTGTTCTTCATCTTTTTGTTTGTTTTGTTGGCAAAAAAAGGTGCAAAATTAGGCTAGTGGCCTTCCTGGGAAAGGGCAGTGTTCTCTTTCGAGGCCCAGCATGACGAGTCCTGTTTCTGGGGCTCTGCGCTGCCCGCTGACTTCACCCCAAGCGCCAACAGCCCCTGTGCTCTCAGGAAAGCTTCCAGTGAAGCTGCGGGCCAGCCGGGCCTCCCCGAGACCCCCACGCTGGGGTGTCTTCTGTCTACTGTCTGGCTCCCGACCCAGTGATTCCTAACACTCCTCAAGCATGTACACAGACAACTTGAGTAGTATTGCATAACTGATCCGTAAGAGGACTTCAGTCGAAGCCCTGTCGTAGTCCACGTGGCTTTTTTATAAAGTACTTATTTCTAAGAGTTTTACGATAATCATGTGTGAGTAATCCTGGACATTTTTTAAGTTACACTAATTTATACTGTGGTCGGTTTTATTCATTTTTATCAGAAAATAGTGGTGTGTGTGGAGGAGGATACATAACTTTGAGCAGCAGTGGCAATAAAAGCAAATAAAGAGAATTCTACACATTAATTAGGAAATAGTAGAGACATGAATCAAGGATGCAAAGAAAAGGCAAGACATACAATGAATCAGTAGACCTAAATCCAGTTACAACAGCAACCACAACTCATATAAATAGATTACGCTGGTGTGTAAAAAGATATATTCTTGATCTGATAAAATCAAAATCCAACAGAAAAATTATTTATTCAAGGTGCAGAAAAGCTTAATAATACAGACATTTAAAAACAAGAAGAATGAAGAAATGTAAGGCAGGCCAAAAATAAGAAAAGGAAGCTAGTGCCATAATGTTAATTTCAGAAAAAATAGATAATAAACTGGAAAGCAATGTCAGGGATAAAGATGGTCATTATTTAATAATAAATAACAATTCATGCAGAAGTTATAACCTTACCTCACAACATAAGGTAGAATTTTAATATTAATTATAAAATAAAATTTATAGGAGAAATTGAAAAATAAACAATCATAATGTGAGATTTTAAAATACTTCTCTCTCAAACAGATTTATAAGACAGACAAAATGTCAGAACATATCTGAATAAATGACTATGGAGCTTGATCTAATTGTCATATAAATAACCCTGCACCAACAGAAAACACACATTCCCTCATTCCCACAGGAAATATTTACAAGAACTCCCATTCCTAACCCATAGAGGAAGTCTCAAAAATGCTAAAAATGATATAATTTTAACTCTTTCTTTGATGTTAATGTAATAACATCTGAAATAACAAAACAATTACCCTGAAGCCCCCATACATTTGGAAATGCAAAACCACAATAATTCTAACTAATTCACGGATATGAGAATAAATCAATGGTGCCTAATTGTACTCAAAATAATATATTGTGTTCTCTCCCAAAAAGTCATGATTCTCAGTGAAGCTTTAGTTTTCAACAAATATTCCCAGAAGCACTGATTAGTACACTTTATGAATATAAAGTGAATATATGGATGCAGATGTACAGTTGTAGTAAAATCTATTCTATCTATCCATCTCTACCTATCCATCTCTCTCTCTCTATCATTATTCATCTACGCTTCTATCATCTATCTTCTATTGATTTATCTATCCATCTATCATCTGTCTATTCTATCTACATATTTTCTATTGATCTATCATCAAATTATCTATCATCTGTCTATCTATCATCTATATATTCTTTCTATCTGTAGGTTTGTTTTTCATTTTTATTGCAAAATATTTGAAGAATATGCTATAGTGCATATCCTTAGAAGACAGTTATGCTGTGTGGGGTGGCACTTGGTGAATTTTAGAGTCAATCATATTAAGGCCTGGAGATCAAAATTATGAAAATATTATGAAAATTTAGGTATTATTTAACCTATGTAATCAGACAAGTTCCCTGAAAAACAGAAGTATCCCCAAAGTGTCTTTCTGCCTTTCTCATATGAATACGTAAATAAATATGTATATATAAAAATAAAACAACAACAGAATATACATACACGCATACACCTGCACCAAATAAAACAAATAAACCAAAACAAACGAGCAGACAAAAAAACCCCAAATACAAAATATTTTACAGAACTGCCTGAGGCAGATTTTTAGGTGTGAAATGATGAATCCAAATAGAGAAAGCTAGTTTTTATATATCCACGGCTGCTGCAGTGGTTTCTGTGTTAATATTTCAGCGACTGAGGACGTAAGTCAAGTCAGTCTTGCTTATGGCCAATTTGTCGATATTTGTAATTTGATTTTCATTAGGGACATATTCTAAACAATGTCTGTACCAGCTTGAATGTATTTTAAATGCATTGTTTTGGTGTTAAGTGACATCTTTCCTGGGGTAGATACAGCAAGACACTGTCTTAGACACCTGTCACACCTAGGTGACTATATAGATAGTTCCAAGTCACGATATTCCTACCTGAACTGGCGACTTCACGCTGTGGCTGAACATCTCTCTAAAGAGGGTGTTGATTACAGAGATGCTGCAACACTTCTGATCTCCCCGATTGACGAAGAAGGTGAGATGCCTCTTCAATGAGGGCATAGTGGGGGAGGACTAGACATCTGAAGAACAGCATACTCTGCCCACGGAGGTGGCTGCTCTGGGCGTGAGCTACAGCGTCAGGTTCCTGACACGGCTGGGCTCCCTCCCAGAACAGGACAGAGGAAGCCTTGGAACCTAGAGAACACATCTTAACAGATTCTGTAAAGCCCTCCTCATGGTTACTTCATTCATCTGTGAGTGTTCTTAAGTTCAGCAAAATTGGCACTCATCCCATAAGCAAAAACGAAACAGAAGAAGAGAATTGTACCAAGTATCCTATATCCTTCACTTCTACCACTGTGGTGTCATAAGAGAAATCCACGATTTGAAGTCATTGTAGGATAGAGTTCCAACCTCAAGAGTAATGTAAACTGATTTACTAAAAAGGAAACATGCTAGCACAATTCCCAAATATTCCAGAAAACAATGTTGACACAGTAGTGGGGCTTCTGGGTAGGATTGGCTATGTAATTTGTGGAATCCAGTACAAAATGAAAAAATCATTAGGATTTCACATTGGCAGCAGCAGAGAATTAAAGCAAGCGGGGACCCTTCTGAACGCAGGGCCCTGGGTGACTGTGACAAAGAAACAGTTCTGCTAATGGGTTTGTAAGGAGTCACCAGTGTAGGTAAAAATAATATGACCGTCCAAATGTCAAGCGAGAGGAAGACAGAGAGGGGCGATGTTTGTACATGTTCCTGAGACGAGAAAACAAGGCATTGGATCACTGTGTTTCATCTAAACTCGTCCTCTGCATTCTTAGGAGAAGAAGAGAGAGAAAAAGTATTTCTTTACCATCTGGAAAGTATTTCCTCTTGTATCTTCAATCCATTGTCCAGGAAGGCATACTTATTAGTGTTTAGGCTTCGAAAACTAGATAGTTAAGATAAATGACATAAAGAACCACTTCATTTAGATAAACTGAGAAATACAAGGAAATAAATATCTGTGATTTATAGTTCGTGTTGCAAACGCAAGCGATAAAAATGCGTGGTTCACGCTGCAATGAAGACAGAGGCGGCTGAGCCGCGGGAGAGCCGCACACTGCTCATCTGTTTCAAGGCCAGTGTGGGCCGGCCGTCCAGTGCACCACGGGGAGACACCGGAGGCTGTGTGCTGGCTCCGCTCCAGCCCGGAGGAGCAGCTGGGAACCGCTGACGCCCCATTATTTAGCTATGATGCTCCTGCTGGCCGAGCCTAGCAGACATTTTAAGATCATCTTCCTCCAGTAAGGAGACTCTTGGACTCCCAGCACTCTGCCCCCTGCAGAGATTTATGACCTGAGGGATCCCATCAGGCTAACAACCCGGTGTGGCTTGACAGGACTCCAACTGTGCGAGCCTCAGAGGCTGCCCATGCATGCATTTGGATGCTGACAGGGGAGGTTAGGAGTTCCAACCAGCACAGCAGTTTTTCTTTTTCATTTAAGTTAAAAATGAGAAGGCTGTGGATTAAGATGTTTTAAAGATTCCACTCCCCAATTCTTTTGGGACCCTCCTTCAAGTCGAACATGAAACACCAACTGGCACCCTACTGCTCCTGCCATTTAGTCAGCCAGAGACCATGGGAGGATGCGCCCTGGTACTCAGTCAGTGCAGTTGCCCTGTGAGGCCGCTATGAGGAAACAACAGAACCCCCGTGGCTCCCAGAGGGCCCGGACCCCTCCCAGGAGACAGAGTCTAATAAGAAAGACACATGCTTTCACTGTCAGTAAAACGAGACCTGGGTTTTCTGCCCACTTAAGCTGGAAGAAAAATTTGTCAGTATTCTGAGCAAGAGAGAAATGTATCTTACATTTCAGAGGAAAAGAAAACTTTAAATTAAGATCTATTTTCCCAACTCGATTGTCAAAATAAAACAATATTCCACAAGGACTAATATATATAATGTGGATTCATTCTTCTGTGCTTTGTCATTGATAGTTGTGCTTCACAGACTAAATAGATAACTGATGTGACTTTTACAGCAAAAATAAAAACAGCCAAGATTTATTGAGGGTTTCTCACATGTACCAAGAGTTTTTACATGGATTTCCTCAACAGATCTTCACCCTAAATGACCTTGATTCCATACAAGGTGGGCCTCCATAGAGGGATCTGAACCCAGGTAGGTGGCTTCACGGCCCACACCTTCAACCAGGGTGCGAGCTGCCACGTGTGCACAGTATTTGCTCTCACCCATCAGCATAATCCAGGCCGACTATGCATACTCCATCCAAAGGACTCGGATGCAGAGAGCTGTGGGATGAGAGCTGGCACATCCAGGCCTTGCTCTTTGCTGGGGGTGCAGCAGGAACCCACCTTTGTCCTCCTTAGGAATCTCCCACCAGGACAGTGCAGCATGAGGCATATGGCCAGGCTTTGTACTGTCTCTGAAAGCTTTCTCTTTCAGAGAAAAATACAAATATTAGAAAACATGAGACATATAAATCAAAGAGTTAGGTAAAATGAAGGTCTGGATTTTCTTAGGTGAATTTGGGGTGCCCTCAGTGTGTTTTCTACACGTTGTTCCCATACATCAGTTCCAACTTCCCCTGGGCTGATGCTTTTGCCTCTGAATTGTGCCTTTTCTTTCAGCACACAAAGCTCTTGACAGAAGTTACTCATAACATTGTACCTGACTGAGTTAAGTATAGAAATGGGACATCAAAGAATACACAGATGTCTTTGGCTCGAGATCCCTCAAAACAAGAAAGACAGATTGTAGAGAGGCAGAACCCCAGTGAGAAAAACAATGGGCTAAACAGGTGACTTACAGGAAAAATTAGTAACCTTCTAACATACATACATTTACAATAGAGCACAAGAGAAATCTTTCTTTGCAGAAATCAATAAGGATGAAGGAAAAGGGGAATCAGAGACATAAGCTATGAAGCTTTGGGGGAAGAAGGAGGATGTCGCCCCTTGTGAAGGAGGGATGAATGCCAGAGGGAGTGGTGGGTTTGCAGGTGGGCTGTTGGTGGGAGGAAGAGGTGGTTGTGACTTGATTCCCATGTCTGAGGTCTGAGCTCATGGGCCGAGAGTGTGGGATGGGAGAAGGAGGAGCACTGGAGGAGCCCGAAGGTGATATAAAATCACTGTCCTGGGAGGGAGCAAACGGCCAGAGAAGGAGGTGAGGATTGCTGCCATCCTGGGGTGGCCATGTAAGACGGTGGCCAGACTTTTCGAATGAGGACGTGGGCTTGCGAACTTCTAGGCAGCATTTAGCCACTGAGCTCCACGTGTGGAGCGGTGAGGAGTTGGGTGCAGGCAGGCTGGGCTTTCCGGGGGAGTATATGGGAGGAAGAGTTGGGCAAGAGTGTTCAGCCAGCTGGCGAGAGGTTACGGCACTACCCATGGACTCTGGACTGGGGAGGGGGGCACGGGGGTCCTGGACAGTGAGGGGTGGGAAGGCTGGATGCCGGTGAGACAGAAGGACAACCGGAGTGTGGATGCGGGAGCACGTGAGCTGCAGTGACGAGAGGCGGCGGCCAGCATGGGGTGTTGGGGACCCAGGTTTCACAGGTGAGGCAGGTATGAGTCAGAAGAGCAGCTTAGATGCACCAACAGAGACCACACAACCACGGCTCAACCAGGGGAGGTTGTATTTCCTTTCACGTGGAAGTCTGAGCCAGCAGGCAGTTGGGGGGCTGGTAGAGGCAGCTCTGCTCAAGGATGTCACCAGGGATTCCAAAGCCCTCCATCCTGTGACTCCACATGCCCTGCGGCTTGTCCCTGCCCACACGGCTGGAGCTCTTGCACTAAGGCCAGCCCTGCTGCAGCCCACAGAGCAGGTAGAGGAGGGGGATGAAGCAGAGCCTTCACAGGACACCCACGGAAGGGGCTTGCATCACTGTGCTCACATCCCGCTGCCGGATGATGAGTTGGGAGGGAGGATGGGGAACGTCTAGCTGGGCCTCTGTGTGTGAGTGAGTGTATGTGTGTGTGTGTGAGTGTGCATGTGTGAGAGTGAGTGTCCCTCCCAACCCATCTTCTCAGGGACCCTGAGCTTTATTTAGAAATATCTAGGGGCAGTGGTACCCACGACAAGACGAAGGGGACGACAGAGGTCTGGCTCTCTGTGGCTCTGTCTCACTCATGTGCACACGTGCTGTGCGCTGCAGCAATCCACACTCCCTTTACAACTCGGGCAGGCCTTCAAGTGGGTGCTTGTAACAATTTCACTCAGTAAGAAAAGTTAACAATAGTGAAGGGGACGGAAGTCTAAGAGCGAACACATTACTATCCCCACAGTATGTTACCTCTCCTGCCAGCCTGCATTGATGAGAGTAAAAATAAAACAAACAGGATACTCTTATGAGAACTTCGACTCACATTCACAAGGTTTCCCAGACTATTTCTCACCCAAACATATTGTTTTAACTCCCTTGTGCAGACAGTTCTTGTTGCTTTTGCCTCTTTGCTGTTCCGGATGACTTGACAGTAGTTAGCACTTCCAATCCCCTAGACTCGGGAGCTGCAAGGACCCACCAAGCATATTTGCAAAACTGTGAAACCCGTTCCGATGAGCATGGCAGTTCTTACCTGGGGGGACAGGCAGACACCTTGCAAGGCACCAGCCCCGTGACAGGTCGGGTGTTGGGATTGCAGAATGACGTGTTTACTTGAAACCTCAGGTCTCTGTAGCAGCCTTCTCTGGCGGTCATCTGCCCTGTAAGAAAAGGTGGAATGTATAATAAAGACTCACAAACATGTCTCATGGTAAAAGACTGATGAAGAGCCAATAAAATTTCTTTAAATAAAATCTTTACCATCTTTACATGTCTTTGTATTAATGACCAATTGGCCAACTATTGATATTCTACTTTTTTGACCCGTCTTCATGCTTTCTATTAGTGAATTCCATCAATTCTAAGATGCACATATTTTCTCCCTACATTTTAACATCTTTAAAATCAACATGTTTCTTGCAACTGATGCCAACATAATGGTTCTTTTCTATTATTTCCAGAGTTGGGGACACCAGCCATTTCTCAGAAAAAACACAATACTAAATACGCCTGACTTGTGTGTCCATTTGTGGGATCACATCAGGAAGCAATCAGTAATACACCAGAAAGAACTACAGATGAAAAAATAATAAGCAGCTTATAACCAAAGAATTAACAGAGCTAAATATTGCCATGGGTGCAAGCCCAATGGTGAAATTTTCACAATAATGACTTAGGTCTTGCATCAAATGAGGTCAATGGAAAAGAAAGTGGGTCTGATTCTCAGCCTCCATTTACATCCCCAGTGCTATTTAAGCCTTTGTGAACATCCCTAAATTTGTTCAATATTTCAGTTCATTAAATCTACCAAAAAAAGTACTGTTACTTACATGAGGTATCTAGAATAGTCTAATTCATAGAGATAGAAAGTAGAATGCTGGTTGGCAGGGGCTGGGAGGAGGGGGAATGAGAAGTTAGTGTTTAATGGGCAGAGTTTCAGTTTGAGAAGATAAGACAAATCTGGGACGGACGGTGGTGATGTCTGCTCAACAATGTGGATGTATTTAATGCCACTGAATTGTACACTTAAAAGTGGTTAAAATGGTAAATTTTATCTTATGTATATTTTACCACAATAAAAAAGGGACTCCACCTAGATATACATTTTGAAGGATGATATTAAATAGCTCATCCAGTGGAGAGAAAAACAAAAGAAAAGAACCAAAGCAGTGTTGATTTAAAATTAACACAAGTGAAATATATTAAGATCTAACAAAGATTTTATCACTGGGCTTGGAAAAACTGATGGAGTTGGCTGTTCCTGTGGCCTGTCTGTTCCCCCTCCTCTGCAGCCCAAGCCATCGCACAACTCGGAAAGACATCCTGCACCCAACTTGATTCCCCCATCAGGCAGATGGTCAAGGAAGAGACCAAAGAAGCGGTTTCCGAGAGCAAGGCCGCAGGTTGTAGACTCCACGCACCACCATCTCTAACCATCGGTTCCATATGAAGCCAAACCCTTCTTTACTTAAGGAAAAGTAAAAGTCTATAAAATATGCATTGGAAGCCAGTTTGATATTCTGCCTTCACTTTGTCAAAAGGAATAAAGCAAGTCAATGGGGAATGTTACATTCTCTAGAGAATCAGTTTTCTTAAGTGGCAAGAGGTGGAGAGAGGCTTCCTAGGGTCCAGAGCAGGTGGGAAACTCATGGTCTGAGCCCCAAACCGCCCACTGCTGGGGTTGAGCCCTGTGGGCGCTGATGAAGGATGGGGGTGCTTACCCCAGCAGTTTTGCACAATTATTCAGCTCTCTGCTAACTTGACGCAATCATATTTTTACCCAAGTTAAGTAGTTTTTATTTGGTGCTCACCAACGTGAATTTTGCAATTATTTCTTCCCAATTTTAATGATTTCTGATCAAGAATCGCTTATTTAAAAAGTGATGAAATACTTCCCAGAAATATAAGAAAATTCATTTAGACACTTTGGGAATCTTGAAGGAGAGTATTTCTATGAAAGAACAAGACTTAAATCACATGTAATGAATGCCCCTTAAATACTAAGGTTAAGAAGATCAAGTTGGTGTTCATTGAGGATGAGCCTCAATCCCATGAGGCAGTAGAAGGGTAATAAAAATGAACATTTCAAGTGCTCTGGTAAGTCTGCAGCCCCAACATGTGTCCTAATATACAGATTTAGGAAAATTAAAGATGGGCTTGGTGACTCGTGAGGGACAGAAGAGCAAAAGGCGAGGCTGCAGATCCCCAAGTGTCACAGCTCTCGCTTGCTCAACGTGCTCTGAACAAGGTTCAAGTGTGACACAGCGGGCAAGAGGCACGGGCAGGCACCTGCAGGATTTACAGACGCAGCACACATCACTGCAGGCTTCACACTTGCCTCCGTCGAGGAAGGAAGGATACCCCAGAAATCAGTCTCTCTCAGTGTCCCTGAGACAGTCACCAGCCAGTTGTGTGACATGTCACTGTGTCACCCGTGGCACTGATGCAGCATGCACTGAGGGGCACTGAGCCCATATGTGTCACACTCGAGGCCTTGCAGTGGCTTGTCCCCTCAGGCAGGGAAGAGCAGGGCTCTGTTCTGGATCCTCTTCCATTTTCCCTAAGTGCTCTCCCGGTGGTCACGGTTACTCTCCATAGCCAATTACCCACAAGCCTGCCTCTCTGGCCAGCACCCTCTCTTAGCTCTGGCCTAATGTCCCCAGGCCACCTCCCGGACACGTGGACCTGGCTGTCTAACAGATACACAAATGTATAAACATCGATTTCAACGCAGCCTTCCTCAGACTCTCTGCCCTGAGGTCTGTGGTCTCCGCGTGGTCAAGGGGGACATTCTAAAGTTCCTCCACCCCCCACCCTTAGTCCAGGCACTCCTCCTCCAAGTCCAGTTGTTCAACTGATATGAAGGGCATTTCCTTTTAAAAATACACACATGCACGCACTCACGCCACTCCCAGATTAAAAGCCTATTTTTCTTTTCAAAACTCGGACTTTCCGGCCTTGCCCTACCGGCCCCGCCGCGTCCCTCTCACGCTGACCTCCTGCCTGGTCCTCTGATCCTCCCGGCCCGTCCGCATGCTGTCTCTCCACCTGGAGTGCGGTCGTCATTGCCATCCCCCTGGACATAACTGGCGGAATTCTTCTCACCTCTTTAAATCAGAGCTAAATTCCCCCTCCTCTGAATTCCTCTGTTCAGCAGCTCTCAGACTCAAGTGTTTGTCTGAATCCTCCTGTTAGTCAAACACAGAATGCTGGGCCCCACTCCCGATGTTTCTGATTCAGTAGGTCTGGGATGCGGTCCAAGGATTTACATTTCTAACAAATGCTCAGGTGATGCTGCTGGACCAGGGACCACACTTTGAGAACCACTGCTCCAGGCAAAACCAGAAGTCACAACTTCTGTGTCTCAGGTGACACAGGTGACATAGTAAAAAATAAATATTTGGCCTTTGTCTCTGGTTCCTGGCATACAGCTCTTAGAACCCTTGGAATCTCTGAGTCATAAAAGTGTCTTTTGTACACTAATGAGATGACTGGTGGCTGTGGCCCCTAGATAGCTTTAAGATGGGGTTGATCCCCAGAAAGATCGAGGCATGATTAGAGGGTTGGAACTTTCAGCCTCATCCTTGACTTCCAAGGAAGGGGAGGGCCTGGAGATTGAGTTCAATCAGCAATAGCAAATGATTTAATCAATCATGGCTATGTTATGGAACCTCTATAAAAAACCCTAAGCAATAGAGTTCAGAGAGCTTCCAGGTTGGTTCTACGAGCCAGGAGGGTGGCGCCGCCCAACTCCATGGGGACAGAAGCCCCTGCACTCGGAACCCTCTGGACTTCTCTCTCTAGACATCTTCATCTGGCTCTTCATTCGTATTCCTCATAATAAACCCGTGGTAGTAAGTAAAGTGAATTCCTAAGTTCTGTGAGCCATTCTGGCAAATTATCAAATCTGAAAGGGATTTAAGGAACCCCCAACTTTGTAGCCAAGTCTGACAGAAGTATGGGTACCCTGGGCACCCAGTACTTGCAACTGGTATCTGAAGTGAAGACAGTCTTGTAGGACTGAGCCCTTAAACCCATGGAGTCTGACGGTAACTCTGGGTAGTTAGTGTCAGAATTGAACTGAACTGTTGGTGGCTGGAAAATCAGAGAATGACTGTTGGTGTGGAAAAAACCCATACACTTGGTGGCAGAAGTATGAGTAAAGACAGTTCATACCAGGCTAGGTCAGGTTTATGCTTATGTGTCCTGGGAAAATGATAAAAGCAACCCCTTTCCCTCTCAAAAGCATGTTTGGGCAAGACATTATACGGTGAACCTGATGCCAAGGTTCAGTTAACATATATGTGTCATCCCTTGGAAGGAATTTCTGGAGGGCAGAGAGCATATGTCACCCATCTCTGTCATCTCTGTAGCTTGCAAGGATTAATTTGCCCTCTCACTTATTAAGATGTTTTTGAGCCATTGGCCAATTTTGTGATATTCAGTAACTTCTAAGCTCAGGCAAGTTAATAGTGAGTTAACTAATGCTGAGCCAAAAAATCATCAAAGTAGGTGTATAGTCTCTTCTTTATACACTACTTAGAATGAACTGGGGCACAGTTTTGATGACTCACTCACGTGTCAATGCAGAGATGAAATTTGGATCAATGTTTTATGAACCCACTTTTCCACTTGTTAACAAGGAATAGGAAACTAACAAATGTCTGTTTAAAGCTGTTCTGCAGAGAATTTTGTGGGCTCCTTTAAGTTAAGCCTGATAATCATAATGACCTAATTTACATGAGGACATACTGAACAAGAGTACAATTTTCTAAAACTGTTACAAGTCGCCCTAATGAATACAGAAGGAAAGTTGTCTTGACTGACAAAAGCACAAACATGCAATCAAAAGTTGCAAGATCCTTGTGGGGAGGGATGATGGTGAGAGACATGAGGGTAAACCAGTGGTCTGAGGGAGAATATGGAGAAACAGGGCCCCCGATTCTGTTATACATATGCATTTAAGGAAGTTAGGAGGCAGAACCAGTGACAAGAATGTGCTTATAAAGGAAGGAGGCAAATGGGCAAGAGAGATCTTGGAAACCAAGGGCAGAGAAAGTTTGAAGGAATGGGTGGTAAACTGTTGAGTGCTGTGGGAGGCCAGGGAGGAGGGGCTAGAGAAGGGCCTTGGACCTGGTGACTGGGTGGTGGTCACGACCCGAAGCAGTCTCAGAAATGAGACTGTGAGGCAGTAAGGATGAGTAGTAGGTGGGTCGTGGTTGAGAACGGAGCAGGAAATGAAGATTGTTCTCATGAAAAATTTTGCAATGGAAGGCAAGAGAGGAAAAAGAAGGGGCAGGAGAAGGAGGAAAAGTTCATTTTAAGATTGAGGAGACATGAGCACATTTAGGGGGAAGAAAAGGGAGGGAGGAGGGAGAATGACATTGAAAGAGAGAAAGAAAGGACACATTTGGGCGTGAGGTCTGGTAACAGGGTCAAGGGTACCAGTGGAGTCCAGCCACGTGCGGCACAACAATCTTTCAGTCAACGACGGGACCGCACATGCGACGGTGGTCCCGTTAGATTAGAATCATGTAGCCTAGGTGTGGAGCAGGCTATATCATCTAGGTTTGGTTTGTGTAAGTGCACTCTATCATGTTCACACAACGATGAAATTGCTTAAGGACACATTTCTCAGAATGTGTCCTTGTGGTTAAGCGATGCAGGACTGTATGAGATTTGGGAAGGAGGAGCACGTCCTCTGGGGTAGAAGACACAGAAAGAATGAGTAACAGTGAATTAAGCTGGTGGCAACAAGCTGACATTCACATTTGGCGTAACCCTCCCTCCACGGAGGATGGAAGCTGCCTACATGTATGTGCAGAAATAGGCTGGTGTAGAGAAGCATACGGAACCCATTGTAGTCCTATGCCGTGAAGGATCTGGCTTCCAGTTTGCTTCCAAGGGTAAAGTGTTGCTTTTAATCTGTAATCTGTAAAGATCAGTAGGGCTCTGGGTCCTGTTAACAAGAATTGCTTTTCCAACATCGCCATGATTAAAATCACAGCAGAGAGTCCTTGGACTTGCATCACGGGCATTTTCCAGGAAAGTTCTTGCCTTCATTTCTCCCACCCATCTACTAAATCTGCCTTAATTCACCTTCCAAAGAGCATCAAGGCTGACCCTTGACCATCACCATTCTCGGAGGGCAATCTTCAGATTGCCATTTAAAAATTAACTGCTGTGTTCAGTGAAGCTCTTGCTATTCTTTTAGAACCAGTTTTTCCAGTGAAGATGATTGCCCCTGTGATTCCTGAACACCAGGGATTCCAGAGACGCCTCTGGGGGCCACCTGGGGCCACGGGCAGGGGACTAGGGAGTGGGCTTTGCAAACAATGTGTTTGGGGAGAAGTCCCCTCAGCAGAAGCACAATTGAAAGTGGCTCCCAGGACCAGGGGTTCTGGAACTGCAATGTGCTTCAAGACCACGGGAGGGCTTGCTACAGCACAGATGCAGCCCATCCCCGCCCCTAGGGTTTCTGATTCAGCAGGTCAGGGGTGGGTCTAAGAATCTGCATTTCTAACAAGCTCTCAAGTGACCTTGAGGCTGCTGGCCTGTGGCCCCACAATGCCGAGAGTATCTCAGCTACTCTTCCACAAGATGTTGCATACAGTGATTCTAAACTGGTAGGCAGCTGAGGTTTGTGAAAGTGAAATCAGAATCTTTACAACTCCATTTCTCAGATCTCATGCTACTGTTCAAACTCTGTACCCACAAGCAAATTAAACTCTGCAGGTCTCTGTGTGTGTGTGCATGTGCGTGTGTCTGTGTGGTGTGGTTTTCCCAAGAAAAAGGGACTTAGACTTCTAGGAGCTACCTCTTCAAAATACCCCCCAAAAAGTGGAGCCAAAATTTGTAATTTCTAAGAAAAATCTTTTGGGATAGGAAGGATTTATTGTTTACAGTTCATTTAAAGTATCAATAATGCTTGAATATATTTTCTCAAGAATATGAACTGCCACACTCAATACCTAAAGGAAGGACTCTTTGCAAATGAAGGATGCAAATTAAGTGATAACACCAGGAAAGCTTCTCATTAAGGAACTTCTAAAAGAAGGCACACAGGTAGGACTGTGTGGGAGGAAGAGATGGGATGGGATGATTAAAATGCTTACAGTGACCTTGGCTCAGAGGACGGTTTATCTTCTTTATTTTCTACTTGTTTATCACATTTGTTACAAAAAATAATGCCAGCATCTACAGATTTGGGCCTTCATGAAATGGACAGCCCGTCCTGTTGATCTCCTGGGCAGTCTCGGCTCAAGAACAGTGGGCAGTGAGGGTTGGGGGCAGGAGGGGCCCGACCTCCCAGGAGACGCTCCCTGACCTCCTGTTGGCCTGCAGTCCATCCATCCACCTGCTCTGGCATCTCCTTCCTCTTCCTGCTCTTTGTCCCAAAGAAAGCACAGCCTCGAATGCCTAAAGGGGCTCATGGAGGGAGGGAGGAGCCAGGGGCGAAAGGGAGAGCTGACATTCTGGTTTCTCTTGTGATCCATCCTATAATTGTTGACTAACACAGAAAATCAAACTGGAAAGCATATCAGAGGTCCCGGTAAAACACACTGAAGAAACAGGAAAGATGGTGAGCCTGTTCAGATTCCTTCCTCAACAGAGAGCAGAGGAGAGGGAAGATTCCCAAACTGCACCCTCTCCACCACATCTGGGATCTCAGCAACGGGCCGTGCCTGGACATTGCACCTGAACTCTTAGGAGGATCCAGGTGTCATGGCTGGGCTCCTCGAGAATGGCTTTAGGTTACACTTCAAGAAACCATTTTTCACAGTTAATCCAGGGCGATGGAGGATCACGTGAGATAAGAAGGTCTTTGCTTCACTCAAGGACTTGAAAATCTGAGCCCATAGGCTTGGCCAAGAGCATTCGCATTTCTTCCTTCACATTCCTGATTTTCTCCCTTAACTTCTGTGTAGTTCCTATCAGATCAATTCTCCCTTAGGAATTCCCCCCAAATCCTCTCTCAAACTCCTGCTTTACTGTTATCTGTTCATCACGTTGTGCTTACCTATGTTTCAAACATCAGTAACCTCACCTGTAGGAAAAATGGTGAGAACTAAAAATTAAGCAAAAAAATGACCCTCAGGTTCAGGTGCAATGTTTATGTCTATTTTTCAAAAGGTTTTTCTGGGGTCCTTAATCAGAGACTTTTGCTCATCCTATGCACGTAATTTGCATACCCCAGATCTTGGGTTCGGTGTTTACCGAGTCCTAAAGTACTAAGTCCTTGGGTAAGGGCAGGTGTTAGAGGCTGGCATATTGTCAAGGACAGATGCCAAGATGTCAGCCTAGGAGGAAAAAGAGAAAACAAAAACCCTATACAGGACAGGTATCAGAATGCCAAACAGAATGATGGTCTGGGGCATTTAGCTCAGGGCAAACGGCCCTGCAGCGTCAGAGTGCCCAAACTGCCGTCATCAACAGCACCATGTGCTGCCACAAAATATCGGGTGCCAGGACTAAACTCTGAGTGAAGACTTGAGTCAGCCTGGGAAAGGCATGCTGCATCGAGGAAGCTGAGAAATCAGAACACGTTTTATAGGATGACTTCTCTCCATCTGCTTTATTTATTTATTTTGTGAGGAAGATCAGCCCTGAGCTAACATCTATTGCCAATCCTCCTCCTTCTTTTTTCCCCCTTTTTCTCCCCAAAGCCCCAGTAGATAGTTGTACATCATAGTTGCACATCCCTCTAGTTGCTGTGTGTGGGACGCGGCCTCAGCATGGCCGGACAAGTGGTGCGTCTGTGCGCGTCCGGGATCCGAACCCCGGCCACCAGTAGCGGAGTGCGCACTTAACCGCTAAGCCATGGGGCCGAACCCCCTCTCCATCTGCTTTAAAATGCTGCATGAAACAAACTAATTCATCTGTCATCCACAGTGGAGGTTCCAGGCAGTACATCCTGCCCTACGTTCACGCCACCACCCTTAGGTGCCTCAGCATCCTGCCTGCTGGCCTCTGTCACCTCTCAGCAGGAAAACGGCGAGTCACGCTTGGACCGCTCAGCTCAGGGGCTACAAGCCTGCACACCCATGCACGCACAGGCACACACACACCCCTGCATGCATCTCTCCAAGTGCACTCGTGCATGCACACATGCCTTTACACACATGTGTGCACAAACACACACTACTTTGAAGACGGCAGCATAATCCAAAATAGGGAGAAAGGGGTTCATCATCCCTGTCCTGGGGCCACATGAATAACAAGATCATTATGGAATTCCCTCTTGCTTCAAGTCTAGTAACCTAAACTGTCCAATTTATTAGGCAAAGCTATAATATTAACAGAAAAGAATAGAAACTGACATTTATTTGGCTAGACAAAGTGTTAAGAGCTTTACAGGTATTCTCTTACTTGATCCTTAAAGGAACCCTATATGGTAGATTACATTATTATCCTCAATATATAGATGGGCTCACTAATTGGCAAAAGACTTAAGTAGCTCATAAGGTTAAGAGTTTTTAAGAGGTGGGGCCAGGACTTGCCGCCTGGTAGTCCCTTCTGGAGCACCATGTCATATGTTGGAGCTCACCTTGGCATGACGGGTCACCTCCTGGCCTGGTCTTTCTATGCAATGTAACATACACACCTGTAGAAATCTGTTTGATTTTTATTTGAGACAGAAAGAGATTCACAACATTTTCTGTTTCAGAACTCTTCATATGCTGTGGACAGTTTCTTAAACTATGTTTCAGTGGGAGCTGAGTATGTGACTGGAAGCAAGGCGACTCAAATTCTAAATGAAAAAAATCATTTCCAGGAACAGGAGGAAGAGAGGCATGGGGGTGGCCCTGGAGGGGCGGGTATTTCTGAGTAACAATAGCTTGACCCCACATCACCATTCTCATACATGGCCCTTGCATATTTATAAATCAAAAAGTGGTTGAGATCTTGCATTCATCCATTCAACAAGTATACACTTGGCCCCTGGTATATGTGGGGCACTGTGCTGGACCCTGAGGACACAGTGGCCAATAACAAACAGTAAATGTCACCAACCAACCACCACCCAAGACTGTCCCATCCCCATCACAGAACCTAAACCACAGAGAGAGTACAGCAAATAACAAAGCAGACACGTGGCGGGTAATAGGGCCATGAAGGCAAATATTTGGGCCAAGGAAATTGGCAGTGGTGCTGTTGGGGTGGCAGGGGCCACGGCCTGCTGCCAGAGGGCTTCTTCTTCTTCTTCTTCTTTTTTTTTTTTGGTGAGGAAGATTGGCCCTGAGGTAACATATGTGCCAGTCTTCCTCTATTTTGCACATGGGTCACTGCCACAGCACGGCTTGAGGAGTGGTGTAGGTCCGCACCCGGGATCTGAACCTGTGAACCCTGGGCTGCCGAAGCAGTAGAGCACACGAAATTAATCACTATGCCACTGGGCTGGCCACCAGAGGGCTTCTTAGAACTCATAATTGTGAGTGAAGCATGGCAAAGACACGCTAAAGATACAGGGAACATTGAAAGTGGGCTACAAAGATCCCTTCCTCAGACCCAAGAAAAAGTTCAAAACAATGAGAAAGCTTACGAGTACGAAACTGGTACAGAAAAGAATCAAAATCAAAGAAAGGGAGAAAAATCCAGGCAGTGCTCCGTACAATAGACCTTAGAATGATGAGGTGGAAGGATGCATAACATAAATTCTTTTATCCGCAGGACAATTTTTCATTTTCACGAAATCCGTGTGCCCAGATCCTGGGCATTCTGCAGAGACTGACTTGGGAGCTTATATAAAAAAGATCCTTTCAGTGAAACCACAGCCATTTACCTTTGTTTCTGCATTTCCAAAAGGAGATTTGCACCTGATGTCTCATCACGTTTTCACCCGATTACGTCAGATGGTGAATAAAGGAGCAAACGGAGGCAGGTTGAGGAGGTCGTGGGCTGGGCGTTCTCGCTGGGTCCACACTGTGAGCCTACAGGCCAGGCTCTTCAGGCCACAGGGGCTCATGGCCCACAGGGACACACACAGACGAATAACACATTACACATCAGGTGCTTACTGGACGGACCAGCGATGCCCACGTCCTAGATTATTAAATCTGAAATGGCAAGAATCAACTGCATACTGTCTTAACTGAAGGGATCCTTAGTAACACTTGGAAACCAAAGGGGAGATGGTGCACACAGTGCCCACTTGTCCCAGGGTGAGCACCCTCAGGCACCAAAGCGTGCCCTGACCAGGTTGCGAATTATTTGCCTATTGACAAGAGGATGCTGGAAAACACACCTGGCTTTGGATCTCCAGTCAAGTCACAGCATTTTTCAAAAAACAAGATTTTCACAGGCATTCAGCCTGGTGACCCTAGGCACTGTGCTTTGTCCCACATTAAAATGGTCAGGGATCCAAAAGTTTGGAAATGCATGGTGAATGAATTTGGGAGGTCAAGTCTACCTGCAGGAGGTAGGTATGCTTGAGATTTTAATTTAAAATTCATTGCCCCAGCCTGTATAAACAAAACTAGACATAAAAGTGAATTTAAATGTTTCTTCCTTTGACTGTTTTCAAATATCTGAATAGTCTGAGAAAATAAAAATATATGTAGACAACCCTATGCCCAATAATATTTATGGCTACCAAGTTCTATTTTTATGCTAGGTTGTAGATAATTATGTTTTCTGGTGAGTTTCATGTGATGGAATGGGGTCTGCTCAGCCATTTAGCTGAATGTTTATGGACACTCAGGTATTATTTCTTCGACTAAGGGCACATCTGTTAAGCAATTTCTCAACAGTGCTTACAATCACTCAACTATTTGTCAGAAAGAAAAAAATCCCATAGTTCATGGGAATGTCAGAATCAAGCTGGCCAATTTTCTAAAATGATCCATATTAATAGATAAGAGAGAGGATAATAGTATAAAATTCAAAGGATAAAGTAAGAAGGTCAGAGAGAACAATCCTTTAATGGGGAAAGCCCAAAGCTGAATCCTAGCCATGGAAGGTGGAGAGTGTAATGAGCGATGTGATCAGGCCCTACGTTTATCTTTTTACAGAAACCAGCTTTGGCCAGTTCTTTGGAAATCACTTTAAATTCTTTATATTTTGCCAAAGTATCTGGAAGAGGAGTATTCAGTCTTAAAGGCTATGATTTTTATCAAAGAATCTCCAAGTTTTCAATAATTCTAACTAGAGAATGAATTCCAGCTGTTGTCAAAGCCCTATCCTTCTGTTATAAAGAAAAAGAAACCAATCACTTAAGCAAAACTACACAGAAAACTGGGAAATATTCCACAAATGAATGCACGCAGTCTCATGAGAAGCACGCATCATTTCTACCGCAAGTGCTAGATATATTACGGATGTGTAATGCATGAGCCCTGAAGAACCCTGAAATCGGAAGAGGGAAGATAACTCTAGGAAACCAGAGTGGGTGAATTCAGATTTTAAACAATTCCCAGGTGTGTTTAAGTCACAGCTTTGCCTGGCTTGATCACGCTGAGCATATGGCATCCTAACGTGCACCAGAACTTGGAGGGTGATGATGACAATCATTTACGGACAGCCCGTGACATCCTCGTGCATCTGATCTGCTTAACAGGGAATGGGCCCAACTATCCGATTTCCCTGAAAGCACTGACGTGTCAAAATTGACAGAGGGACATGCTGTTCATCTTGCTGTAGATAGTTATTACTGGTTCTTAAGGTTCTGAGTTTGGTTAACAGAGAAGTAGATGGCAGGACTTGAAACCCACGTGTGCACACTCACTCACAGCAGGAGAGAGATGGAGAGGAGCTGGCCGTGACCACATGATGGAAATGTGAGAGGGGTTGGGGGCTACAATAGACACTTGAACCCAACGCCCCTGATGAGGGGAGGTTTGTAGGACCTGGAGAGACTCTGGAAACGGGGAAGGATTCCTGGCCCTTGGGGAAAGGTGAGTTCTACCCTGGACCTTTGAGTGCACTTGAAGGAATGGACAGGGGTGGCCATCACACAGCCCAGGCCTCTGAGGAACATGCTCCCCTCTCCAGGAAATGAGCCTTTTTTCCCTTTCCTCTGCTTTTTGGGATTAAGGGGGCAAAAGTAGGGGGTAATGTGTTTTGTAATTTATCAAGGTCTTGGACAAAGATACAGAAGACATTTTTATGAACTTGCCTCAAAGGTGACCCAAGGCAGGGAGGGAAAAGCCAGAATCATTTCAAGTTGGTCTCTGAGACCTAAAAGCACACACCAAACCCTTTAGATAAAGTTTAAAAAAGGACAGAGTACACTTGCTCTAAGATTAGGAACATTCTAGCACACAAAGTAAGGATGGAGAAGAACTAATTTGACGCAGTTCCTGTGCAAAAGATCTAGAGATTTCAGCCAACTAGATGAGTAATATGAACTGAAAAACAATGTTGCCACTCAAAGCTGTCTCAGCTCTCCAACTCCGACTGAGACCGATATTCAAGGTGCAGCTAAACTGTCACTCTTTCTGTGCCACGTTCCTGGGGTCCTCTCCGAGTCCTCACAGGCTTTTGCACACGACGCAGTCTATAATCTTGCATTGTTATGCATGTGTTTATGGTAACTCCTCTCTCTAGATTGTATATGTTTTCGAGGACTGGGCCAGTATATATCATTTTTCTTTAGAGACTCAGAACTCAGCATAGTGCCTCACACAATTAAGGAAGAATTGCTGAATTGAAGTACTCAGTTCCTTGGTTGAGATATACAGATGTACTATGCTTTGATTAACTATAATGCTGACAAGTCACCAAATATTGTTCACGTAAAGTGACAACTATGTTAGTATTTCACTGTTCAATTCAGAGACAGAGGGAATTGAGCAAAGGTCTCTGCATTTTCCCCACGTGGCTTTAAGAAGTTTAAGGTTCAGATCGGTACCTGCAAACATTTGCTGACTGAACAAGTGAATGAATGAATGGTTTGATATCAACAAAATAAGAGCAAGGTTGCCAATGATTTCATTCTGTTTTCCAAACCTAATCACTGAACTAATTAAAGTTTAAACTTTAGAAATATCTGTAGATGGTGAAGAAAATATTATTGGAAAAGTTTAAGAGACATAGGTGTACAAGCCAGTTTTAAGATTTGTCTGAGGAACTGTAATTGTGAATCAGAAAAATATTTTCATTTGAAAGAAAAGCATCATCCCCAGACATTGCATGAGTATACTGGAGTTTAAAACATCTCTATGGGCCAAATTTTATAAGCCTTTTCATTTGGAAGAAATCAGAAGTTTGATTTTAGTTATTTGAAATACACTGAACCAATTGAATCACAGAGGCTGACTTTTAAAAATTAGAGCATATGTAATTTTGAGAAACGGCTAATGCCTTTACATTGTAAACAAGAGTCTAGTGAAGTCATTGCTATGTCCAAAAGTCTCTGTCTTAGAGTCAGACATAATCAGCTAAGCTGGTTCTCAACAATACCGTTGGCTTTGTGCCTCATTGTGTGGTCCTTACCCCGTCACCAATGCCCCAGACACTGACTGACAGTCCAGTCAAAGCCCCACTAAGCAGGATTATTGAAATAAAAAATGTGGTTATATCATAAAAGCGAATGCAAAGGATAAAGGAGCAGAGGAAGCTTGTCAGAAAAGAAGATGAAAGACACTATCTACCCTATGTCTGTCAGGAAATCCTATTTTCTATGGAGAGTTGGGTCACCAGAACAGATAAGGAGATGGGATCTCTTCAAATCAAAAAGAACCGCCCCTCCTCTACTGATAGCAGGGAATGTTTCTTGATTGAAGCAGACGTGGGGGAATTTTCCAGGTGTCTTCTCCCAGTTTATAATTCCCTAACTGGTTTCTTTAAAAATCCCCTTGTAGATGTTAAATTCACAAGGAGATAGCTAAGAAAAGAATACTTTAAATGGTTCCAAATCCGGCATATTGGGAGGTCTATGGCAGTAGAGATTTTAAAAATATAAAATATACAGATAAAATGAAAATGATGTTTATACTTTTCCTTTTCCTTTGAGAATCCAGTCAGGATTTGACAAGTCCACCAAACAGAGATCAAAAGAGGTCAAATACTGGGACTGAACAAGATAAGCCTTAGCGCTGAAATGGCAACGAAACACAAGCATTGCCTGCTCTGTGAGGCCGCCTCCTACGTGGAGACATTTCAGTCTTAGGTTCAAGGGACTGCAGTTCCCCTTAATCAGTAAATGCTCTATTACGAAAGGAAGACGGCAAGTTGAAAACACATCGTGCCTCCTTTGTAGGATAATCTTTGTTAAAGAATATGAAGAGATGCCAGCCCATGAGAAGTGTTCTGTTGGAGTTTGGTGGTGGTGGGAAGAACAGGACATGGGAGTCAGAGGACCTGTTGGATCCAAGTTACCTGCTGGGTTATCTGGGGCAATTCCCCAAACTTCCGAGCCTATGGTATCTACAGAATGAAGGATAACAATACCAAGACCTGAGATGTTAATAATGATTGCTTCCAGGAGCTGACAGTCATAAAATCTTAAAACCTCACAGATATGAAAAGCTGTTTCAAAACTTTTGTGGAACACGCCTTGATGAAGACAAGACCTGAGCCTCATCCCGCTGCCGCCAGCCCATGTGGGGTCTTTCTACTCTTAACTCTGTTAAGGGTTTCGACAAGACAGTGTATGTGACAACATGCAGCAGGTGCTCAACAAACGACAAGGATACTTTTCTCACTTTCTTCCTGCTTGTACAAAGAATTAACCCTAGAGGCACTGAGGGAGGAGAGAGGGGAGAGGGAGGGTATGCTTTTACCTTTTTACTAAAACAAGACAGGGTCCAGTTCAGTTCAAGCCCCATGGGATTGCCATTTTCAGGTGTCCTCTCCTGATCGTTCACAGGTGCCTGAGAGGGAGTGCTCTGATTAGGTGCTAAGTCCCTGGACCTCAGGCAGGTTGGGTTTCTACTGGGAAGACTGTGGAGAGGAGCCACATCCTACACTGGGTGGTAAAGGACAGGCATCCTGCACTCCACCCAGCTGTTAAATTGAGAAACCTTGGTTTTTCCATCTGAATTGAAAATGAACGACACATTCACTGACTCTATAATGCAATTCTGTAGGCAACTGATTTTAGGTTGACTCCCTTTAGAAACCTCAACATGAGAATTATTTCTTAGGGATAATTAGGTGACTTGCAAGAATGCTAATCATCCATTCAGTGTTTTTTAGGGCACTGAGAAAGTAACTTGGTAACAGCTGAGAACAGCCAGCATTCCTCTGAATGCCTGACACTCAAAGGGAAGACAGGAGTGAAACTGTCCTAATGAAGTACAGTCGTCAGCTCGCCATCCTCTACAGATGTTTGCATGTAATTCGTTATACTTTTTCCACCAAGTGAAAATGAACAAGACTTCTGAAAATCATAATGTCCTTACACAAATACAAGGCTTTAGGATTCAATGATTATTTTAATCAAACACTATTAAATAACCCTAAGTAGAGACAGGTAAAATCAAGCATATCCAACGTAATCCGTAGAAGCATGGGGGATGGTTATAAGACCAGAAGAGAGGGCAAGGGAGATAAGTATGATTAGAAATCAATTTTACCATGTCACACATAGAGATGTCCATGAAGAGTTCTGTTCCACTTTTTTCTGAATGGAGTGAAATAGCAGCTCATTTGAGCCCACCACCAGTCTACAATTCCCTACATTTCTCTCAAGTTACCATTAGAACCATTTCTTGCTATCCTCCTTTGTAGACAGGAATCATATTTTTCCTTAGAAAGCTCTTAATGTCAGAATTTAAATGTGATTTAAATATATTATTCTTAGTTTATAATGAGAAAAATTAACGTATGTCAAGCACATTAGCCATAACTTTTCAGACTAACATCTTTTTGTTAATCTATCAGTTTTCCATTATTTTCATCATCTCTTGATCAAGAATGTATGAGTTCCTTTTTCTTTCTTCATTCATTAGATTCTCACTTTATGCAAGTTCTCATTTGTGTAACATTCTTTAACTTAAATATAGTACTGTCTAAATTGATTTCTTAATTACTAAAACTTGGAATGCACAAAGCTGAAATCCATTTGCTCATGTGGAAATCTGTCTGGTTTTTAAATATCAGATAGAACTTAGTATTTTGTTTCTAAATTTGCAAATATTTACTTGCCACCTTTTATCAGATATTACATACTGGCTCTGGCTAAAAATGTTCTCCTAGTGAACTAGGTTTATAAATTTAAACATGGGCTTACAATTCTTATGGTATTAAGATGACAAAGATATCTATTACCATGTAAAATTCTTTTTGACATGTTGTTTCTTGTCATTTCTACTGCAACTTTCACAGAACTCTTATATTTTCTGGGAGAAAATGGCTGAAGGTGACTCAGGCTGTCAAGTGACACTCAGGGCCACTGCTCTCTGCTCTGCCTCTGGAAACGTTACTGCCATCCTCTTGCTACTTGTTAGGACGCGATGAGGACCAATGCACTATGCCCCCTGGCTGGACTGCATCCTGGGCACCTCTGCGTCCACCACCAGGAGAGATGTAAGAAGTGACCTACCCCCTCCACAGGAGACGGAGCACTCAGAGCGGACGATGGCCCATGTGTAGCTGGGCTGGGCACTGGGCTTCTTTTCACCCCTCAATCGAGGCACTGAGTATTCCCAGGCAACTCCTGGGTTCCTTCCCTGAAACAGAAGCTACAAAATAAGAAAGGGGAAAAATAAAACAAGTTAAAGAAGAATGAATAAATATAAGCTAACTTGTTTTAAACTACTTGAAACAATAATATCAACAAAAAGTTGACTACAATGATAAACACTGGCCATCCTTCAAAGTTTATGTTAACTTTCCAAACAGGAACAAACTCTCAACTAGACTCAAGCACATCTAGAAAAATGTAAAGACATTTGACTCTTTTGCCTTACATTTAGTGTATTCCTCCATATGAGGCCTCAAACACCTTTGCAACCTAACAAAAGGATATTTCCCTCCGTTTTTCCTTGGGATCCCCTGCAAGTCCTCTCCGTCTGAGCAAATGAGAAAGCAATACCTAAAAAGCATCATCACACTTCCTAGTGAGTTCCAAACATCCCAGACATTTAAGTAGATACCATCCACGCCATGGTCAAAGCTACGTCCAAGTACTTTCTACTGTAACTGGATGCAGAGGTCTTTGCCTGTTGGCACGTACCCTGTAGACCCAGAAGAAAAGATATCTGACCGGTAAACACGATTTCTCAGGCCGAGCATACTTGTGAGGCACAGCCTAACACAGGGAACTTCACTTGGATGCTTCACCTCCCAGCTTGAAACCCGATCACATGGGCCAATTACCTTTTCCCCCATAAATGTATCAGACACACGGCTGATCTCGGTGAGAAGGTTCTTTTTGGAAAGCTCACAGTTAACCTGTTGATGGAAATCCCATCTCTGAGCCTTGGAGCCCTTACTGGTCCTTGATGTGATGTTCCATGGGATAAAGTCACTGGCTCTTCCCTGACTCCCTGGCACCACAGTCCCTTCCCTCATGACACAGCTCAAGTCTAGGTGGTGAAGGTGTCACAGGGCAGGTATGAGCCCTGGACGGATGGCTGTACTGCAAGGCCATCGAGATGCTCTCCTGCTTGACCTTCTGAGCTTTTGTAATGCTTCTTCCATCAGGAACAGTTCTGAGTAAGCCACGCTCATTTTCAACCCTGACCGTTCTTTCTTTCTCCATGATTATTAAAGCTAAAAGCCTGAGATGGCAAGAGACAAATACCCAAGGCAAGAATTCAGGATGAACAAGTTAACAAGGGGCAGAAGGAGAGGCTCAGGGTCAGCAGAGGAGCTGGGTGGGACGTGTGGAGATGCAGGCAGCTGCCCCCAAACCACCTGGAGAGGCACCTCTCCGGAAGAGAGAAGAGGACGGGAGGGGGCTGCCGGGCCCAGAGGGCAGGTGGGGGCATCTGGGTCACTCACATCTGCACACTTAGGTGCGAGCTGATGGGACGACTTTTGAACCAAGTACTTTTCTTTAACTATGCACAGAAATATGAAAAGGTAGAGAGTTAGCACATCCACTGCCTGCTGCCACCATCTGCCCAGTGCCATGGGGACAAATTATGTTGTCAGAAGACGCCCAACTGTGTCTTGTGAGCCTCTGCAGTTGTGAGTAGAAAACAGAAAGGCTTGCTGTCAGGAGGTGGTTGTGTGCCCACCCTCCCGCGGGGCACTGGGGCCCATGTGACCACACAGCTGGGGCTTCGGTCTGGGTGCCCATCTTGCTCCCACTTTCCAGGATTGGTGGA
Organism: Diceros bicornis minor; assembly: GCF_020826845.1. NCBI lineage: Eukaryota > Metazoa > Chordata > Mammalia > Perissodactyla > Rhinocerotidae > Diceros > Diceros bicornis. Next base: position 58,074,641 of record NC_080759.1, read on the forward strand.
ATGCTGGTCCCACCCAAAACACAGGCACAGAAAGAGCCCCCAAGAGTATCTGTTTCTTACAGCTTACAGCAGAGAAGCAGACTTTTGTAAAAATTGACTGATAAAGACCCCAAAATGGGAACCACGTGATGTGCATAAATATAAATTTAATCATGCACCTAGAAATGAAAGACGATGAAAACAAGTCCACTGCCCTATTCAGTCTATGTATCGATTAGTCTTGTTTCTCATATATTAACTAATTGCAAACATTCTTCCATGTACTTAAAATTATGCCAATAGCCTTGAACCTACAAAAATACCATTAAGACCCCCAATCCAAGCTCTGAAACCTAGAGGCAGGATTGTACCTCCACAATCAGCGTTTCGTTGGTTGGCCCTGCAGCAGTTAAGCTCTCCGGCTCCTTGTAGGAACGCTTGTAGTAGAAGGCAGTGCCTGAAAACTTGTATCGGCCGGGCCAGTCCACGGTCCAGTGTCCATTCAGGTAGTATTTTTTGAGGGCATTGCGCACAGAAATGTAGGAGGTAGATACATTCATCTCATAGATGTGGATACTCCGGGCTCCAGAAGGAATGGTGACCATCTGATAATATTCTAAATGAAAGAAAATGGGAGAAGGGAAGAACGGGATATTTCATTCGGCAAAGCCAAGACAAAATCCCTAAGCACCTTGCCTTCTCCATGACCAGAGCTTGAGATTCCACATTTGGAGCTGGGACAAGATCTGTTTTGGCAACCAGCTACATTAGTCCTATAAATGGCTTTTTTTTTTTTTTTTTTTTAGTTGCAGCAGAGCGATTGCAATTTTTCACTATTCCTAAGAACCATTTTAATTCAAATAACCTAGCAACCACTTCCAATCAAAACAAACGACTTGAGAAGAGAAGTGATTCGGGAAGCAGGAAAGGAGACAGTATAGGACTACGGGACTCTGAATGCCTGCTCTTTCCACTACCCCTCAAGTTCTCCTCACCAAGAAGGTCCACTTCCACCTCCTCCCTCAGCCCCTGCAGCTGCCCCAGCGTACTCACGGTTGGTGCGGTGGTGCTTGGCATAGAGGCCCTTGTGTGTCGTGCAGTCCGAGTTATTTCCTTTGCACACACCACAAGCGTCTTCCGCAGCATCAGATCCAAGGATGTTGTCACATCCAACTCTCTGGGGGACCCACAAGGGTCATATGTCATTCATGAAAGAAAAGACAACACGAGCGAAGTCACAAACCTCAAGCAAGAAACCTCCTCCCCGCTATTGTTGAAAACTTCACCAACACAGGAAAGTTAACAAATATTTATTGGATACCCAATATGTGCACAGCGAGACTGTAATTCTACTCTTCAGATCCAAAGGAGGAAACCTTTAAACGAGAAACATAACCTATTCTCTTTAATATTGCTACGTGACTGCAGTATCTTGAGCCCTAAATTAAATCTATTAGGTCGACATGTTAGAGATAACAGTAAATTTCAGACTGACATAAAGCTCTTACTGCAAATGACAAGCACTGTGTCCTCGCAAGGGTCCATGGGAATACGCCATTGTGGTTTTGAATTGCCTTGTGCAATGGCAAAGAAGTAACACGTGGAAATTGTTCCCAGTGGTGAATTATGTAAAGGATGTACTTGTTTACTGCCTTAGAATTTTAGGAGCTCTTTATAATTTCTATGATGTTTGCTAGTTTCACATTTCCTAAAAAGAGTATAGTCTATATATGTAAAAAATCCATTCAGAAATAAAATAACTATAGTCCACAATCCCTTGTTTGAAATCCTTAGGGCCAGATGCATTTCAGAACTCAGAGTCTTTTGGATTTTAGGAAGGTAATTAACGTATTATGCACACAATGTGAGAGTTCCAGCAGAGCCTACAACAGCAATGATGTTTCTATAGCAAAATGCATACATCTTCATACTAAGCAGGATAAACAAAACGGAAAAATAGTTTCACATCAGTTCAGGGCAAGTTTGTACCACCAAACAAATTCAGATCAGCTTATATTTTGGAGCCAAATAAACTTTCCATTTCACAGCTTTTTGGATTTCAGAATTACAAATAAGGGATTGCAACACTGTATCATTAAGAATACCTAAAAATAATGAAATATTTAACAAATCAACTAACAATTAGACAAAAAGGGAAGCTTAGAGCTTCATGTTACTTAGCTGCCACATCTCCCCCAGCCTCTCTCCGAAGCCCCTCTCTAAGAGGAGAGACCTCTGCAATAGGTGTAAAGTGGTCCGTAGGCACAAAGCTATCCTTGCCTTCGTTTACTCTCCACGCTACCGCCCAGCTACAGTGCCTGACCCTGCCACTCGGCTCTGTCCCTATCCCAGTGCCTGTTCTACATGGACAGGAGGATAAAAGCCCCAACTCCTCATCCTGGCAGCAATGGTTCTTAGAGAGCCTCTCCCCACCTCACTTCCCGCAGCCCTGCCTGCCTTCCAGCTACTCTGATGGCTGAATCCGTTCCTACCAACTCATGCTGTCCTGTACCACCATGTTGCCCTCTCTGCTTCCCCTAGCACTCTTCTTCTAACTCACCCTTTCAGATTTAGCTCTGATGCTCCCTTCTCCAAGGAGCCCTGAACATCTCCCAGATACACATCTAAGAGGGGATCGGCTCTTCCCTTCTCCCCATGCTCTGTACACACCTCCATTGCAACAAACCACTGTCTGTCTCAATATGTGTTCATCTGGCTTTCTCCCCCACTGGGCTGTGACTTGGAGGGAAAGGACATGTTTTAAATGTCTGGTATCTCTAGCCCATTACAGGATGCCTGGCACAAAGCAGACTGTCTGGAGATGTTTGTTGAATGAATGAACAATCATTATTACCTCACATATCCCATCTACACAAACATTACGGCTATCCTCCGAGCATGGAGTCCCATCTTTGACTTTATTTGACAAAGAAAAGAAGAAATCAAATCCTTCTGCGATACAGTAGAGTTTGCATAAGTCCTGATCTTAAAAAGAAATACACACACAAACACAAATAAGAAAGATACTTAAGCTCTGATCATTTTTGCTCTAAATTTTAGATAGACTTTTTTTTTTCTTTTTTGCCCATAAAATAACTCCCACACAATAACACATTGTAAAGACATTTTTTTTATGATTTTCTTATTAGGCTTGTTTTTTTCCCCTTTTATTTATTTTTTGTTTTCTTTTTTTAAAGCTTCACTATTAATTTTTACTCTACTGTGTCCTTTACAGAGTTCTTGTTCTTTACACGGTGGTTGGCACATAGTAGGCAGTCAATAAATATTTGTTGACTTGAACCACAACATTACTGTTCGACTATTTTACTAGTATAATTAACTACTCTCTTGTAGCAACGCAAAAAGCCACTACCATTTTGTAGCAACATACAAAATCCTTACAAATAAAATGTAAGAGAAGAATTAAAATAATCACCAAATTTCTTATAACTAATGCATTTGATGAAATACATAAGATTTTTAAACTGATGAAAGAAATAACTTTTAAATGAAATTTCCAGAGAACAATGTTTTCTGTAAATATAATGATTGTCAAAAAATACTGATACGTGGAGAATACAGGTATCATTATATATTTAAGACTGGCAGATCAAGTTCGCCTCCTCTCTCAATAATCCATTTCAAGGATTTACGATTTATACAGTTAATATGAACTTTTGTAGAAAACTTTTTTCCCTTTATTCTCTTCTTGGTAAAGAAGGGAACAGTTGATGATGAGAATTTTGTCTGCGTTAGGAGTTTTCACAGGACCAAGACTCATCTACAAATATTTTCTTTATTGTACAACATGAGACCCAACTGAATGATTCTAAGAACCAAACTTAGCACGTGCTTTCATGATTAATGAACTTCTTTACTGAAGACTAGAAAAGCCAAGAGTGGCACACATATTTTTTGACCCCAATTTCAAAATTCTGCCTACTTTTTTCTGCTGCCTACTCGTTTCTCATTGGCTTAATTTTTACCGAGTTTAGGAGTAAAAGCACAACCAGAAATGCTTTGTGTGAAACTGCTTACGATTTCCCTTTCAGAATTTACTAACTTCGTAAAGCTCTCACAGTGAAAACATTATATATTTTGGGATGATGCAAGTAAATGTCAGATGAGATGGCCCAGCTTATGTAATTTCCAAGCATTGCCTGGACAATGTGCCCAGTTTCAAAGAATGAGATGATTAAGTGTTCTTTGAATTTCTCCTTAAATTGTGTCACTTGAGCTACCAAGTTCAAGTTATTATAATCAAAAGAATAATACATATTTCTCTCCAACTGAAGAGTAAAATCTTACATATGGTACAAATGAACTTCTTGGTTTATAGCTTTAGATCAAGGCTTTCCGAATATAGTATACTTGATTTTACATACTTGATAGTATATCTAATTTTCCAAAAGATACTAAAATTTTTCTTTCATCTTTGACAGTTACAAGTGTTCAATGAGTGACATGCTTATAGCAACAACACCATCAACTACTGTGATTTGGAATTTAAAAAAACATTGATCTATTATCAGTAAATCATCTAATTTGAATTTTTAATCACTTCTTTGAAGATTTCCTGGTATTATGCACATGCTGTCTATCTAGCTTGTTAATTTCCGACCACACAGCTGGTCACGTTTAGATAAGATGCCAGTGGCCATGGGGCAGGCAGAATCAAACTAACCACAAGAAAAGACTCTGTGACATTGACCTCACATGGCGATATCTGGTTTATCTGAGCACCATACTATCAATCACCTCATTCTTTACTGAGTAAAGATAACACAGTACAAGGCTATTATGGGAAAGCGGGATTTGAGATTTACCTTCCACTTGAGTGTAAGGCTTCCACTTGTAGTGCCATCCTCTGAACCGTTTGCTATTGTATTCGGCACACTGCATGGCGCGGAAGTCAACACTATTGTGGGGACATTTCTGACTGTTGCAAAGCTTCACGGTGCGAGTTGAACCCTCACAAAACTTCCCTCCGTGCGATGGTCTGGAACGAATATTTCGTAGTTAGAAACTTTACATTTTAATAGCTACTCACCTCTTCCTTGAAATTTTAGCCTTATTAGAGAGATGGAGCAGATCATGTTAAATTACTTACAGTGACCAATCAAGAAAAGTGCATTTCTAAGTAGATATTGGCATTTTCTTACATATTAACAATATGAGTAGCGTTTTCCTTTTCTACTGAGTGTATAATTTACAACACTGGAAGAACAGGTTAGAGTGTGGAAAGTGGGTTTGCCTGTATTCGTTCATTGCCACCTCCCAGCATCCCTCTGCAGAAGGCAGGGTAAGCATCGCTGTTCTCCACATTTTATAAAGGAGAGGATGACCAAGGGAGGGTGGTGGCTCTCTCAGGATAGCACAGTTGATAGAAAGCAGAACTGAGACTGAAATTCAACTACTTTGCTTCCCAGATGGAAACTTCTTTCCACTACCAGCTTCCTTGTGACAAGGCCAGGACACCAGATGGTGTGTGCAGAACCAGTTGCCCTCTGCTGCTTGTCGCTGACAGCAAACATCCCCTGCTCACCCCGGAAAATTCACGTGGACACTCAGGCCAAGGGCATCCTGTCAATTCAGGGGACCTATTGGGTCTCACGCAGTAAGACAGGACTAAAATAACGGTAATATTCTTATGTCTTAAACAAATATAGGTGCAAAAGGAGGATTCAAATAGCCTTTCATTCCATTCCATGGGTGACTGCTTTAACACTCCTGTTTTCTAACAGTGGGCCAGAATTAAACTGCATGTTGTAAAAGTAAATTAAAAAACCAAAAATTTGGTTTTCTTTTCACATGAATGAATTGTCCTTATTGATTCTTATTCATTTGTGTTCTCTATACTTTTCTTATGATCTATTTACTTATTTTAGGTAGACCCTTGGTATTTCACATAAATGTGGTTAAAATCCATTTCCTGAATATCATTCTTGGGTCTGTTACTTTTTGCTCTGGTCAGGTGGTTATAAGTATCTTAAATTATATCAAAGAGACATCATTGTTTTAACAAATTCTTGAGTAAAATGCTTTCCTACTTGGTGTTTCTTACAATAATACGTGACGTAGAGAATTAATGTTACTGAGCTTAGGTACAAAAGCTGTTTGGAAGGTTCGCAGCATAGAAATTGCTCATTCGTGCGGAGGGAAGTCGAGACGTGCTTACTTGGGATTTGTGCACAGGCGGTCTCTGTGAAACACCCCTCCTCCGCAGGTCCTGGAGCAAGGAGACCAGGGAGACCAGTCAGACCAATGGCCGTGGGTGGGCTTGGGGCCTTCATCACCGTATTTCACACACTGCCCTCCACGGCACCACTAAAAATTAAAAAAAAAAAAAAAAATTGCTGTGTCTCATGGACAGATGGGTGGGTTCATCACTATTGTAATGCTCAGTCATGGAGAGTTTGGTAAAACAAGCAGATATTAACATCCTTACCCTCAAGTAGCACATAATACAAATACATTTAATGTTGCTTCTTTTTACTTTCCAAACCCAGCGTCATTTTATAAATCCATGTAAAGGGAGGATGAATAGAAAAATCATCTTCTAACAACTGAGCTGCTGGAACTTAACATGTTTAATGAAGCAGTGTTGCACGAATGTTCAGCCTGATTGTTCAACTCTCAAGGGAGGGGACTCTAACCTCTCCAGAAAACAACGTGCTTTTCATATCTCATTTTCAGAAAAGACTGGGTCTCCAGTAGCAAAGCCCAGCTGGAGCTTCCCTGTGACTCAACACCTTGTCATTTCTGGCCGGTGCTCTGTGCTTTCACTCTAAAGCACCTGGGCACTGAGCCTGGGGTTATTAACTGAAGCAGGTCAGAGGTCACACAGCTTTCTGAGGAGGAGATGAAACAAGCCACACAGAGCTCCATGTGTCCCTACAAGGCTGGAGATGCTATCAGCTCCCCTCTCTCAAGAGAAGTGCTCATCAATGTTAATCACGCTCAAGTCCATGTGGTTTCGTCACTTTCACCTCCGGTCAAGGCTACACAAGATCTAACATTGTGTTCAGTGGCATTGGTTTTTCCACCCATGGTTTGGTGTAGACTGAGGTTCTTAAAGACCCAGGCCATCTGTTCAGAGGAGGAAAGGAAGATGCTTGTCCCTTGTCTCTGGCCTGCATGGAGCAGCAGAGCCTGGATCTGGTGGTGAGGGGTGAGGTGAACCCTACTCTTCTAGCCCCAAGATTAGAGCCACCAGATTTGTACTGAGAGAAAAAAATGCTGATTTTAAAACAGGAAAATCACAAAACTTCAATTATTAATTGATGTGTTAGGTTAAAACATCAAATCACTGATATTTGGCCATTGTTGGCACGTAGAAATGGCAATTACACATGATTCGATGTAATATTATTTAAGGAAGAAAAATTGAATTAAAAAACATAAGTAATTCTGAGGACCAAAGTCTCATCCATTCACTTCTTCGATTCTTTCCTACAAGCAACAAAATAAGTCTCTCTTTTGTTACCACCAGCCTTCGCCCCAGGTGACAGAAAGAAGTCTCACAGTCCTTCTGTTCCCCTCAGCTCCATGAAAGATGTGTAGCTGGAAACAGAGGCCGGCTCACCCGAGAGCCTCATGAGTGAGACAGGAGACCTGGAGTGCAGAGAAGGCAGGACCATGGAGGAAGAAGGGAGAAGTCCAAATTATATACCAAACCATGGGTGGAAAAACCAATGCCACTGAACACAGTGTTAGATCTTGTGTAGCTTTTACGGGTGCTGAAAGTGACAAAACCACATGGACTTGAGCATGAATTAACATTGATGAGCACTTCTTGAGACAGGGGAGCTGACAGCATCCCCAGCCTTATAGGGACAGATGAAGCTCTGTGTGGCTTGTTTCACACAGAAAGAAGCCGAGTGTTTGTTGTGATTGTTTATGTTCCATTTTTAAAAACCATCTGGTCAGAGCTTTCTAATTCAGAAGACAGCAAACACGAAAGCAAGAATCAACAAGGAGAATAACTCAAAAAATACTTTCAGGTTTTAAAGTCACTCGAAATAATTCCTCTGTTATGATTATGATTAAGCCAACAACTTGATACACAATTAGGTCAGATTATTTAATTTTGCTTTTGGTATTTAGGGATTACTTTAATAAAATTTGATTTAATTTTGTTTTAAATTGCACAGAATGTTTACATGTTTTTTTTTCAAAATTTAGGGTTTATCCTTTTATACTTTAATGTAAGAAAATGATTATATAGATTAGTACTTCCTTTGCTTTGGGGAATGATAGCACACTACACAATTTTTTTTCCATTTAACATGTTCTGTGGATCATTCCATAAGTACATAGACAGATTCCTCATTCTTTGTTGCAGCTACATAACATTCCACTAGGTGTTCTTTCAACCAGTCTCCTCTTCATGGATATTTTCATCATTTCCAGTCTTTTGCTTCAATTAAATTAATGGTTTTGCAAATGCATCTTTTGCTTTCTTTGCCAGAGTGCCCTTAAATGACTATCCTTTTAAAAATTATTTTTAGAAAAACTTTCTGAGAATCTAAGGAGAAAGTACTATATCTTCTCCCAAGGAGGTTGGGGGGATACACAGGTGCACGTAGACACACAAGCACAGGCACGCACACACGCAATGCACACACAATTTTGAGTATAATTTCACGCAGATTACAGATCTGTGGAGCCCAGCAGTGAGTAGGTCACGGGTAAGAATCCTATGTTAAATATACGTACAAAATTCCCTCTGAAACTCCCTTTAAGTTTCTGAGGACTGTCCCGTGTTTATCACAATTTTACATTTTGTTGATGGAGAGTGTGGCTTATGAAAGAAGGCTTTATCTTAGAAAGTAAGATGTCGCACATTCCTGTTGTGACACAGCTCACAGAATCCACGTCACACCTAAACCCGGTTCACACAGGGAAGTAATGTCATCAAGTACAAATGGGACTCCGTGGAGTAGAAAATGAGCCTCAATACCAGTTCTGTAAGCTGTGTGACCTGGACACGTGACTCGCGTGCTCTGAGCCTGCATGTCCTCCTGTGAACATTAGGGACAACCACCAGACTGAGTTGTTCCCAAGATCCAGTGTAATGACACAGGCTGAGTGCTAGCACCATATGTGATGTAATTACAAAGTGAGTCCTGGTTTAGTTGTACGTTAGGGATCCATGATTACTAAAGAACTAGAATTCGCTCTGGCATGTATGCAGGCTGTGGTTCTGACCCTTTGCCTTGGATTTCTCACAGTATCAACACAGAGGAACCCAGAGTCCTTTTCCCAGATGAGTTCTTGAGTGTACAATGCGGGCTGCAATAGGCTCATGCCCACAGGGTGGTTGCGAGGATTAAACGTAGGTAATGTACTAAGTATAGAGCTTGATGTTAAAAAATGAAATAAAGATTAGTCTAGTCTACCACCATGCGCAACAACATGGAGCCTCAAGGGCAGCAGCAGGGTGGAGGGAAACAGGTTTCCATCCAAAAGAAAAGTGCACAGAAGCAATAGCGTGATGGTCAGTCATCTAGAACACACCAACTGCTCTGGAATATCTCAAAGTCTTGAGATACTGACTTCTGGTAATGCACACTTCTAAATCGATAAACCTCACAGGCACATGTGAGCCAACAATACACGAAGACACACAACTAACACCAACTTTCCATGAAACTCTGATGCTCTTCCCACCATGGCCACTGAGCAACCACGTGACCCTGGGCAGATGACGTTATTGCTGTGTAATTTGCAGGCACTTATTCTGGCTTAACATGCCCTAATTCTTTTCAATATGAAGGAAAAAGCTATATTTGGAAACATAAAGGAAAATAACAGAAAATACCAATGAAAATCAATTTAACTGCGCTTTCAAAGTAAATCTAATGTAACAAGAACATATGCGTTATTTTGAGGAAGCACTACAGCTATCACATCACCCAGGGAGAAACAGCACATGACCATGAAGATAGCAGGAGTCTTAGAGAACCACCATCACCTGCGAGAACAAAAACTCAAGGGCGACAACGAAAAGGCTGCTAATCTTTCAAGAAAGGCATAATTTTGCAAATTATAACCTGAAGAATAAATTTTAATCAATTATGTGTAAAAAGTCATGATCATCTGAAGCTAATACTCGGGTAAATTCCCTGGTGGCCTGTGACAACTGGTATTTCTGCATTGTAGTCCCTCAGCATATCCATTTCTTCTTTCAAGAAATTAAAAGCATTTTTATTAGATTTTTTTGTCATGGATTAATTTAACTACTGCTGCCTATATCACTGAAGGATTTAATGATCAATCTTACCCTCTTTGAGGGACTGAAAATAAAGCATATTAAGGTGCATAGGATGAATGGTTGTTGGCTGCTATTTCAAGTAAGTTTACCTCATTTCCTCAGTCGGTATTGCAATAATTTAACCTAAAACCATATGTTAGCTTTGCTTATTAACATTTTAACTCCTTTCTCTACATGCTGACATTTAAATATATTTATTCTGGAATTTAAACATATAGATCAATGATATTTAGGCATATATTTCCCTTTCATATTCATTAGTATAACTAAGAAGGTCAGATACATGGTTACAGTGATAATTTGGGTCCAATATATTTTTATCTTTATCAAGAGTCTTTTATATTCTGAAAAAAACAATGCAATCACAGATTAAATTAAAAAAATCAAAATATTACTCTTGGGTGTTAAGATAATGTATTTTTTTAAGTTTCAGTGACAAAATGATCATTGTCTACCAGTTAGTAATAAGCTTGCTGTCTTCTGTATTTCTTCTTTTCCCTACCACAGCTTCTCTCTTTTTTCACAGGAGCAAAAATAGGTCAAAATAGTCTGCTCCAGGGTCTTCAAATCAATGATCTGTGGCTTTAACAGAACAACTTAATGCTGGTTCTTTACGTGGTTAAATGGTGGTCAAGGGTTTAACGTTTCCCCTTATTAAACAGATTCAGTCATCACCTGTTGCCCGACATCTGTCTATTAATTCCAGATAGCTCATCAATCACATCATGGGAAAAGTGAGAAAAGCAGTCCTCCTCACAGTATCAACATAAATCAAGCATGGTCTTTTGACACTGGTGTAGGTATGCACGTACATATGAGAAAGATAAGCTTGAAAAATACCAGTGCATGAGGAGGAAAAATGCCTGGGTTGAAAGACTCTGACATCTGAATATGTACCTAAGATTAGCTTCTTACCATGTCGTGCCCACAAACAGTGCCTTCTGCTGCTGGCATAAACTTAGTCTCACATTTCCTGCCGATCCGGTGGCACCACAGGGCTTTACAGATATCCTAAAGGGGAAAAAAGTCATTAGTATTACAAATGGTCCATACATCTATGATAAAATATCACTCGAAAATTTAAGGAAAAAGCAATTGAAACAAATTGAAAGCTGATGTCTACTTAGCAGTAGATGCATATGATAAAGTAAAGATTCAGAAGACCTGTTCCAAACTGGGTTCAAGTTAATTCCACCCCTGAAACTTTATTTGTATTTATTCATCATAAATTTAACAAAATCATATTTTCTAAATTAAAAAGTAAAGTATGCTTAATCCAGATGCTGCAGAAAACTACAAAAAATTAAAATTAAAAAACCAATAAAACCAAACATTTTATAATTTATCCTTGACTCCACCTTCCACTAACCTATCCAAGTCTGAATCCTTATTTCCAAATTAAAGATTGTTATAAAACTTGCTGGCTTGTCCATCTATCCATCCATCCATCCATCCATCCACCATCCCCAGACCTTTGATGAAGGCCTAGAATATGTCAGGTGCCTTGCTAGTGAGAGGTTCCATAGGGAATATGACCAAGACCTACCCTCTGGAGCTTGGTCTTATAGGGATAAATTTGTTGTAAATCACCATATGGTGTATGTGCCCCTACAGAGGGAAGAACAGAGTGCAGGGTGAGCCCGTCAGAAAGGGAAAGGGATTCACCTAGAGGACTTAGGGAAGGAGTCAGAGAAGATGCGATGTCCCAGCCAGCTCTTGAGCTCAAGGAGTTTGTCGGGGGAGAGGGAATGGCATTCAACAGAAAAGGAATCAAGGGTTTGTGCAAAGGAAAAAAAGGTGTGTGCAGAGGAAGGAAGACCCACATAGCTGATATGGCAGCAAAATAAAACAAGATATGAGATTTATAAAAGCCACTCCAAGTATAAAGAATTATTTTGACTTTCATATTCTTTTGAGCTCAAAGGAACGTCTTAGGGAAGGGGAAACAGTAGGACTCATAAAATGATAGAAACTTTAGGAATGCTCGTGGTAGCTTCAACTGCACATGAAGAAAACATTTCTTAAATTATCTGCACAACTGTTCTGAATATTTGAACAAGTGCTGCATTATTTCCCAGGATATTTGATGGCTGCATCTACCGGATGGTTTGTATTATAAAGAAAATGCAACACAGCGAAATTTCAACATAGTTCTCCTGGAAAGATGGCATTTCACTGCATTTGTGCTTTCATCTCTTATTTCAATGATGTAAAAGATGTGCTCACAGGGAGGTTTTCTGCATTGTGCAAGTCATCTCTCGAAGGGTTTATTTTCAATAACCCATATTAATTTTACCTTTATAAAACCAGTTCTCAAATCTTCTCTCTAAATTTAATTATTATATATTTAGAAGTTAAGGTATTTGTTAAAGACACAGTCATATTTTTTTCTGCTTGTTCTCTCTCACTAATAAGTCAGCTTTTGGGAACTTGGAATGTTAAGAATTAAATTTTCGATGTTTTAATTCAGATATCAATTACTTTTATTCTGAGGTATTCATGATACTCTCCTATAGTTACAACTACTGTTCTGTTAAATTTCTTTCTTGCGAGTCCTCCAGGATCATTAAAGACTATTGGAGTAAATGTGTCACATTGGTGGTTAGTGCTCTGCCTGACTCTCACAACATTAATTAGTGTACTGTGTTGGGGGCTTCTGTTCTTGATCAGAATGGCATTTAGAGAGCAGAGCCATATAAAGACCTCAAGGAATCCATACAAGCAGGAGCCTGAGTGTCTGTAACTCTCTGAAGAGACAACTGGGAAAGCTCCATCTGCTTGCAGGAATGACACCTTGATACAATATCAGGATATAAATAAAGCTTCCTTGAAACTGGAGCTCCTGGACCCCAAAGCTCAATGGGTAGCAATATGGTGGATCAAAACCAGAGTCTGGACAGCAATGCAGAGTTGGTATACCTGCGCTTGAGTGGTGGCTAATTGAGACTGACTGGATGGATGAGACATAGAGACCTACTGATTCAGGAGGCTGGGCATGCACACATAAACAAATGAATGCATGAATGGATAAACAAATGAATGGGTGGATGGAAAGAAGAAGCTGCTCTTGTGGTTAGGCGAGCAGAGAGATGGCCACAGTGGTCCAGCAAAATGTATGATCTTCTGAGAAGGTACGCAGATCCGATGTGGATCAGGAAGGGCAGATCTGGGCAGGCAGGACCCCAATGTCCTTTATGTATGTTTGAGGATGGCAACACCCACTCATTGACTTGTGCTGGGGGCTAAAGGAAGTGGTTGCAGGTAACATGTCCAACTCAGGGCCTGCACCTAATAGGCACCAATCACAGCACAATCACAGCTCTCAGCCTGGGCTCGTGGCTGTGGCTTTAGGGAGTTGGTGATACTAACTCATGGGGCCATTTCAAAGATTATCCATGATGATATAAAACAAATGGTGTTTTAAAATGTTAAATTATTTTGATATATTTGTCATTGGTACCTGGCACAATGCTCAGTACCCAGCCGGCTTTCAATAAATGGCTTTCTGAGTGAGTCGAATATCTGTTAGCTTGTTCCTGTGGAAGGCATGGACGAAATGATCAGGAACTTCTTAGTGTAAAATGAAATTAATAATTATCAGTGAATTGTGATCATAAAAACATCTAAGATGACTTAAGAGGGCCATCTTATTACATGAAGATACTAGATCTAGATTCTACCATTCAGAGTATTTTCAGGATATTCTTACGTTGTGGTTTTTTGGAACATTTTGCAGAATAAAGAAATACAGATGGAAGATACTATTAAAAGCAATGGTTTTTAACTTTCCTAAGTATAAAGCTCTCACATATAGGATGCTGGTGATAGTCAGCTCACCACTAAAACATGCGACTCACTAACTCAGTCTGTGTCTATGTATTTCAGCCTCTTTCTGGAACCTGCTCAATCCCAATTCCAGTCTTCTGGGCAGAAATAAATCATGGAGTTAGAAGAGCCTTGAAATATCATATAATCCATGCTACTGTTTTTCAACGTATCAAAAAGTATTTGAGCCCTTGGTATCCTACAGATGTAATTGTCTGCCGTTTAATAAAAATGTGACATTCTATCCTGGAAAATAAATAAAAATTCTAGTATCTCAAAGAATTAGATAATAAAATGAACATTAAGCCACAACCAAACAACCAAACACTGGTTCCTCCTTCTCACTTTTATCACACTTTGACTTAGCTGTTAACTTCTGGACATAATGCATGATTTTCTTAAATTACGCATTGTTGTTGCAGGTCATTACATTCTTAATGAAACTTCAGGGTCCTCTGGGAACAAAGAGCCTATTAAATCAAGGTTCTAGGGCCAGGGAGCTGGAATGTAGACGTGCTGGGCATGGAGGGAGCTCCCAATTTAACAGCAGTACCCAGGACACTAAGGTGATCAAATTTCAAAGTAATTCTGGCAACTTGTATTTCAGACTTCAGGGTCAGGCCACCAAGCAACGCTGACAAAGCAGAATAGGCACTTGATAAAGACAAAATGTTTATAATAATTAATTCTTAACTCAGGAAGAAAAAAGTGGAATCCCCTGTAGAGAGTTCACTCTTGCTTTCTCTTTGTAGCTAAGGAACGCTATCTTTAATGAAGGCTCTCACTTGCTATGCTATGCCATAATTTAAGAGCTATGTTCACAAAGACAATTTCAGTTCTACTGACTTGGTTAAGTTTAACATCATAACCTAACACCCTAAATAAAGCCAACATTTTCAGAAGACTGGGTTGGAAATTTATTGTGGCATTTCCATATTGTGAATGGAGTGCCATTGGATTCATTTTCTCAAGTTGTCAGTATTAGACTCTCGAAAAATACAAACTGAAAATGCATTTACAAATAATTTTATAATGGGATATATAATTTACTGCAATTATTTCTTTTTCAAGTACTGGGGTGCTTTTATCTCTAATTCTGTTTATAATTATACAAGGTATCAGTGGACAGAGAACTCCATGGCCATATATGTGTGTGAATTTATACACAAGTATGTAAACATGTATACATACACACCAAAGACATACTTATTTATCCAAGAGAAGGATGCATATGCATTTGCATCATCTATTAACTTTTCAAACTAAATAGCGTATGGTACTTAAAAGAGGTTCATCTCTTTCTCAAATATTACCCATCCATCTATCACTCTGCTCAGCAGATTTTTATTGCACGGCCCTTGTGTGCCAAGTGCTGGTTTATGCACTGGGTAATTTGCTTGTTATTATTATTTTACATTCTACCATCAGAAAAAATTCTGGACCTTTACATTTCAACCTAACAAAATAGACCCATTTTCATAAAATTTCAGTAGGAATTCACTTAAAAATTAAATTTTACAATTGAAAATGTCCTGAGTTGCTTCAATTCACATGGAAAATAAAGAATCTAATTACCACACCATATTGAAATTTGAGATTCAGTATATTAGAGATTCTGGCCACACAATTGGAATTTAACTTACAAAAAAAATAGGTCAAATTTATTTGTGTTGCAGAACAATTTTATGTCATGGGAAAGGGGCTAACATTATTGATTTTGATGAGCATATATATATATTTGTTTTTTATTTCAAAGGTATTTCCTCTACTCTCCATGATGAAGTAACTGGCACCTGGTTTACTTTTCTGCATAAAAAAACTATAAAACTAGACAAAATATATGGGCCAATTGTCTTAGACTTTTGCAACAGGAAACACATGATCCTCAAAAGAATGGAAATTCATAAGGTGAGTGCCACCTTTATCACAGCTCTTTGCCTGGTAGCCCTTTGCTGACCCTGGTGCAGAGAAGTGGATCACAGGCAGATAACAGCAGTCTCACTGAATGGAGGATGCAGAGACCGGAGTTGACACCTGCAGAAGTAGCTAGAATTCATGGGAATGGGACCAGAAAGGAAAAAGCTGTGTTGAGTAGGAGGCTCCAGATGTTTGCATGAAAATTTCCTGCAAATCTTTATCTGAGAGATGGACAGCTGATGCGTAAGATGAAACTCCATGTGGCCTAGCAGAGGGCAGCAGGTGCAGGCTGAAAGCTGATAAGGGCTGGGAGACAGAGGTTGCACAGTGCTGGAAGACGTCAGAATTCTGGCAGACACAGAGTGAAGACACCTCAGTGAGCTTCCTGGGCATCCAGTGGAGAGCCCAGAGTCCATGCCCCATGAGTAAGAACCACAAACTAGAGTACAGGCTATACCCTAGGGCTAAGGAAAAACTGAAATAGAGGAACACTAAGGAATAACAAAACAAAGCCTCAGAGAATCAAAAGGATTCACTTATTATAATAATACAATATAAACATATATAACATAAAATCATAATGTTTCATAATATGTTATAAATATATTCAAGGCTATAAACGAAAAAAGGGACATAATGAATGAAGAAACAGGAAATTTCAGTAAAGAAATATAGACTACAAAAAAAAGAACCAAATGGTAATTCTGGAACGGAAACATAAAATAACCCAAAGGTATAGCCTGTTGAATTGTCTAAACAAATGATTAGAAATGGTAGAAGGAAGATACGATGATGATCAATTTTTTATCAGAAACTACTGAGTCCAGATGAAAATAGAATAATATCTTTAAAGTATCTAAATGAAAAAAAGAATAAATAAAAAACTGCTTAGAATTCTACATTCATGAAAACTATTCTTCAAAACTGAGGGTGAATTAATGACATATTCAGATTTAAAAAAACCTAAGATACTTTGTGGCCAGCAGATCCGGGCTACAAGAAATGTTAAAGGAAGTTCTTTAGGCCCCAAGGAAATGATACAATTTGGAACTGATCTATAAGAAAGCATGTATAATAAATGGTAAATATGTGGATAAATATAAAAGATGATCTATTTATATCTGTTTTGTTTTTATTTAAAAGCTACTGACTATTTCAAAACAAAAATTTTAACACTGCATCATGTGGCTTCTAACATGCGTAGAAATAAAATACATAACAACAATAATACAAAATGCGGAGGAGAGATACATGGACTTATTTGCGGTAAGGATCCTGTAGTTCACATAAAGTGAAACAACGTTAATTTTACACAGATTGTACATTAAGGAGGCAGCTGTTATCTCTAAAGCAACCACTAAAAATTACTACAAGAAAGTATAGCTAAAAAACAAATCATGGCAAAAAATAGAACTTTTAAAAAGAAGTTTAATCAAAAAGGAAACAGAGAAATAAGAAATAAGAACAATAGGAAACAAATAGCAAAATGGTAGACTTAAATCCCCTATATCAAAAATTACATTAAATATAAATGGATTAAATATTCTAGTTAAAGTTAGAGATGCTTCAACTGGATAGAAAAGCAATACCAAATTAAAGGATGTTTACGACAGACACATTTTATGTAAAAACACAGATAAATTGAAAGTAGAAGAATGAAAAAGATATCATGCAAAGAGTATTCTTAAATAAGCTGATGTAGCTATATTAATAGCAGATAAAAGGTAGAATTCAAGAAAAGCATCATTACCAACAATAAAGAAGGATAATTTTTAATCATGAAAGAGTCAGGAAGACATAATAATCCTACATGTGTATGCAGCTAATAATGCAGCTTCAAAATATACGAAGTAAAAACTAATAGCACTAAAAGGAGAAATTGAAAAATACATAATCACTGTTAGAGATCTTAACACTCATATCTATGAAACTCATATAACAAGTAGCAAATGTCATGGAGGATATAAAAGATATAAATAATATATCAAACCAATGAATGGAATATATATTTCTAGAACACTACACCCAACCACTGCAGAATTCACATTCAGTCCAAATGCCCATTGAATGTTCACCAAGATAGACCAAATGCTGCTATGAAACACATTGCAAAAAATTCAAAAGTATACTTATAGAGTGTATTCTCTGAACAAAATTAAACTAAATTAGAAATAAAAATTAATAAGCTATCTAGAAAATCACCAATTGTTTAGTAATAAATAATATACTTCTAAATAATATGAGTTAAAGAAAAATCACCAAAATTAAAAATATTTTATACTTAATAATATTAAAAAATCAATATGTGAAAATATTGAGGACACAACTAATATGTTGCTTGGAAGAAAATTAATACTTTAAATATAGTTAAATGGTTATATTAGGAAAAGAAGGACGTTTTAAAGTTAATGATCCAAGTTTAACCCTTAAAAATCAAGAAAAATAGATACATTAAGACTTGAAATATAATAAAGACAAGAGAGAACTGAATAAAATAGAAAAGAATCCAACAACAAATTTTTAAAAAAATTAACAAAGTCCTGGCCCCATGGCTGAGTGGTTAAAGTTCTGCAGACTCCGCTTTGGTGGTCTGGGTTTGTGGGTTTGGATCCCGGGTGCGGACCTACTCCACTCACCAGCCACATTGTGGAGGTGTCCCACGTACACAGTGGAGGAAGATTGGCATGGATGTTACTCAGGGCTAACCTTCCTCAGGAAAAAAAAAATTAACAAAGCCAAACATTGATGTTGTTTTGAAAGGATTAATTAATCTGATAAGCTCCTAGTTAGACTGATCAAGGAAAGGAAGACAAAGAAACACATATTACCACTATTAGGAATAAAAGGGGAAATATCAGTATAGATCTTATAATCATTAAAGGGATAAATGAGAATATTATAAACAATTTTTTGCTAAAAAATCAAGAACATAGATAAAACAGAGAAATTCATTGGAAAAGCTCTCTTGTGTCATTTTTGATAATTTCATTTTTCCAATGAATTTGATCAGCCTAGTAGGAATTTCTTCTAAATAACCCTATAATATTAGTGTGGTTGAATTAGTAATTACAAAGACCTTCCCACAGACAGAACTCGCTTCAATTCATTTTATGACGTCAGCATAACTCTGATAGAAATTCTTGACAGGTAATTATAAGAAAACAAGATTTATAAATAATATCACTCAAGAACACAGGTGTAGAAATCCTGAACAACATATTCCCAAATCAAATCAGCAAAATGTAAAAGTGAGTAATAGATTATGACCAAGTGGGGTTATCTCGGGAATGCAGGTTGGCTTAACACCCAAAAATCAAAGAAAAAAAATTAAAACCTATCAATATAATTCACCACATTAACAGAATAAAAGAGAAAAATGATACAACTATATCAATAGATGTAGAAAAAATAATTTGACAAAAGTCAACACATTTCTGTGATAAAATCTCTCAACATTCTAGGACCAGAAACTTCTTCAATTTGATAAAGGGTAACTACGTAAAACCACAGCTAACAGCATATTTAATGGTGAAATATTAAACACTTTATTTGGCGATTATGAAGTTCCAGAATAAGCAAAGCATATCTGTGGTGAGAAAAATCAGACCAATGGTTGTTTACAGAGGTGGGGAGGGAATTGAATGGAAGGAGACAAAAGAAAATTTACTGGCTGAATGAAAATAAGCCATATCTTGATTGGGATGCTGGTAACATGGGTGAATACATTTTTTGTTAAATTCCAATTGTACACGTAAAACGAATGCGTTTCACTGCATGTAAATATTTCCTCAGTAATAACAAGACATGCTGCATTAATTTCTTTTTTTCTGTATCTTCCAAATGGCACTATACGGTACCATAGATTACACAGTCCATGGTCAGAGAGAAAACAATGTGGAAACAAGAAGTATGATGTAGAAAATCTCATCTTTGAAAGAAAACATTAGTTTTATGCTTCTTTTCCTTATACACAGAAGAGTAACATTCAAGAAATTCTTAGGGAATTCACATATTCTGCCACAGAAAAGGCAACATTGGGAATGTATGCTGATGCTAACTGATTTATTACCCTTGTTCCACGCTGAGACTGCCTAGCTGAGGAGATAAGAATCCATTTCTGGCACATGGCTGTAACTGATCTTTAGGGGAGCGCTACTGCAGCTGAGAAGAAAGAAGATTATCACCTTAGGTTTAAATTGGGAATATTCCGAGGGTATTCTGAAATGTTTGGAGGTTTCTGGAGGACTATGTTTTTTCTCTATGTAGCTTTTAATTTCGTTATAAACTAGAATAAAAGAAACCTCGAAAATAGTTACTTTGATTTAATTTATGGGTAGCTTTCCTTGTGGTTCAGTAGCGGAAGTTCCTAAATCTCGTTTTTTCCTGTCTGGCAACAGTACACATCTCTCTGTGTTATATGAGGACTTTACATTGGGAAACCACGCTGTTGATGTCCCTGGGGTCGACGGAGCAGATATCACCCTCTATGAGAAACTCTCTATCAATACTTTACTTGGGGAATTTAATAATCAGAAGCCCTGGATAGGGTGCTGCTTTATAGTAAATTATGCTTACATCACAGGAAGGTAATGGGACATTATTTTCTTAATACCATTTGAAAAATATGCAGAGTATTAATTTGCCAACTTACACCCACCAAAAGTTATTGCTGAGCTCCCACCTGATAAATCACAAAGAAAGAGCTAACCTAACAGGCCAAGTTAGTTCTCAAATGAAAACTGATACCCGCAACACTATCTACCATTATTTTCTCTGCCAGTAAAACAGGTGTTTCCTGTTATATAGGGCCAGCCCTAACATACAGAATTTGACATTTGGTAGGTACCCAACAAATGCAGAATGCATCAATGCCAGTAATACCGAATAAAACAGTTTTATGAATCGTACTTCATTGAGCACTTGCCGATAATCACTTGCCTTTTTAAAATCCAGCATGCAGAGCTTGGCTTTCTCTCCAAATTGCCACTTGCACTGCGTGTTTGCATCGTATAACTCTCCAGGCAACTTCTCAGGATACTTGTATTCCTTCACAGGCTTTGGCTGATCCGCAAGGCAGATAGCTTGGGCAGTACTAAAACAAAGAGGACACAGACTGCTGTTGATGCCAAAAGATTTATCCAAGACGGACACTCAGTTGTGCCAATTTTTTTACCATGCAGTTTTACAACACATCTTGTATAAAGAAGAGGGGATACTTTTCTCCTGAGGTCCAATGTAACTTTTATCTTAATTATATTTAAATATAGGGGCCACATTTTCTGAAATTGTTCATAATACATTTCACTTTTTCCAGGAAGGCAATTTATTCTTCATTAGATTTCTGAAACTTATCATGGGGAAAAGTGAAATGGAATAACACAACCAGATGTTCAATCAGAGAAGCCCTATTACAGACACCTTTTATGTACACTTCTTGCCAAGAGCAATGGAAAGATGGAAATGGGCATTGTAAAAGGCAAAACACAATCAGCCTAGTGCCAAGGCTGGAATTTTCTTTCTTTTTTTCCTCCCTCCTTTCCTCCCTCTCTCTCTTTCCTTCCTTCCTTCCTTCTTTCCCTTTTTCCTTCCTTCTTTCCCTCCTCCTTTCTCTCCCTCCTCCCTTCCTTCCTCCCTTCCTTCCTTCCTCTCTCCCTCCCTTCCTTCCTCCCTTCCTTCCTTCCTCCCTCCCTCCCTCCCTTCCTTCCTTCCTTCCTTCCTTCCTTCCTTCCTTCCTTCCTTCCTTCCTTCCTTTCTTCTTTCCCTCCTTCCTTCCCTCCTTCCTTCCTCCCTTTCTTTACTAGGCTACGGGACACCCGCACATAACATACAGCTTCCAGAGGTTCCAGATGGGACACTGCAATAATTTCGTCCAGCAATGCTCTACACTCAGGCTAATTTCTGACTAGAGTCCCAAGTCAAGAAGGAAATTAACTCTGCTTAAATTCACTAGCAGATGGCTAAAGACTGACTAATGATTCCTTCCACCACAAACAGAGTATCCACAAACAAGGACATGCTTAGGTAAAATTTTTGCATTTGAGGGAGGAGGGACAAGTGCTTGCAAATAGTAACAAAATCCTACTTATAAATTGCAATAAGTCAAAAAATATTCTCTGTAATCACAATAAATTGAACAACAGCAGATCTGCTCACACAGCCCCAAACTTTTCTTTGTGTGGTTGTCCACCTCGATTGGAATCATTTTCGCCCCAGTCTCCAGGCCCTCAGTCTCATATTCCACAGTCTTGGAGCCCGGGGATGCATGCTCCTGATTAGTATCCACATACACAAAACATGAAGGATGGCACCAGTCACTGTGGATGAGACATTAATCCTACATGCAAGGAGGTCAGAAGCCTTTTAAGAGCAAACTAAGAAGTATAGATTAAATCAAATGATAGGAAAGTGCTAAGAGCAGTGACTGGCTCACTGTGAGTGTTCAATAAATGACTTGTCTATTACTGCTACATGATCATGATGTAAGGGTATATGTATAAGTAAAGAAAAATGAATAAAAGCATAATTAACACTTAAAGACAGGAGTCATTTGGACTCTTTGGAATCCCATAACACTTCTCTCTAATGGATCTCAAATGATTTCTATATACTAGTTAGATGTTCCCCATTATCTCACTGAGGTTACATCAGGGTTGGCAATATTATTCCCATTCCATTGACAGGCAACTAGGAAAAGTCAGCTAAATTGATTGGCCCAAGCAAGAGACTGAAAAATTAAAACAAATGTTCACAGGTTCAGGAATTTTTACATTTTGTATAAATGTAACCTATTATTTATTATTCAGCCTTAAAACTTAATTCAAAGGGGACCTCCACTTCTAACTACGGTGTACTAGCACGTATCAGACTGATTCTTCTGCAGGTATCAGAAAGCTATGAAAGTAAAAAAGACAGGAGGGATGAAAATTTCCAGAGCAAAGGAAACCACAGAAATGAACTCAAAGTTCAGCGTTATTTTTCTGCTCAAGGAATTTGATGAGTCATGAGCAGCTGCCAAGAGGCCAAGTGGCAGAGGGGAGAGCAGTAGTTAAGAAGCTGAGAAGCTGAGCAAAGCTTTTGGCAATCTGGTAGGGCTGTGAGGTGGAAACTGGAATTGAAATTCTGCCAAAAAGGAGGGGCCCTGGTAAACATCACAGATTCTCACTGAAGCCACAACAGGTCTACACTCTAGGAGGAAGAATTAACCTGAATAGACCAGTTTAGAAAGACTGACTGCCAGGTTTGCATCAGCTTAATCCCAAAATGGATCAACATACACTGCAACTACCCTGTCTGCTAGAAATAAAGGATAATATCATCTGAAACTTTATTTTGTCTTTAAATTTTTTATAAACAATATCCTCCATTTACTCAAAATTACCAAGTGTACTAGAGGATGAGACCAAACAATGAAATTCAAGACAATATACAAATAATAGAAGTAGACTCAGAGGTAATCCAGATATTGGAGTAATCAGAAATGGAATTTAAAATTATTGTGATGAATAGATTCGAAACAATAGCAGTTAAGATGAAGAATTTCACCAGAGAATGAATATATACAAAAATATGCATATAGTGTATTGTGGAAAGTTCCAGGGGCCAGCCTGGTGGCATAGTGGTTGAGTTAGCATGCTCCACTTAGGTGGCCCGGGGTTCACTGGTTCGAATTCTGGGCACAGACCTATGCATTGCTCATCAAGCCATGCTGAGGCAGTGTCCCACATAGAGCAACTAGAAGGATGTACAACTATGATATACAACTATCTACTGGGCCTTTGGGGAGGAAAAAGGAGAAAGATTGGCAACAGATATTAGCTCAGAGCCAATCTTCCTTAAAAAAATTAAAAAAAAGAAAGAAAGTTATAATATTTACATAATTAGAATCCAAAAAGGAGAGGACAGAATGAATGAGGTAGAATCAATACTTGTAAATAAAATGGCTAAGAATGTTCAAAAACTGATGAAAGACAAAAAACCATAGATTTAAGCAGTTCCAAAATACAAAGCAGGAAAAAGAAAAAAGAAAAACACATGTAGGTACATGGTTTTCTATGGAAAACCAAAATCAGAGGGAAAAGTATCAAAAGCAAACTGAAAAAAAGAGACATGTAACCTTCAAAAGAGTAACAAATGACTGACAGCTGTCTTGTCAACAGAAATGACAGAAGTCAAAAAAATAGGAATGATAGCTTCAAAAGACTGGCAAATGGCAACTGCTAAACTAGAATTCTATTCAAAATTAAAATATCCTTTATGAAGAAGTGTAAAATAAAGACCAAAATAGGATATGCCACTAAGAAGCCCACACTAAAACAAAGAAACAAAACACTAGGGGGACTTCCTCAGATGTAAAGGAAATGTTCTCAGAT
This sequence comes from Diceros bicornis minor, assembly GCF_020826845.1. Lineage (NCBI taxonomy): Eukaryota > Metazoa > Chordata > Mammalia > Perissodactyla > Rhinocerotidae > Diceros > Diceros bicornis. The sequence goes on from NC_080759.1 coordinate 58,099,007, forward strand.
GGAAAAATAGGAACAAATGCAAAGAGGAGTGAAGAGGGATGGAAAGGGGACATGTGTTGGCCAACAAAGCCACAGACAATAAGCACATGGCAGTGGGGATGAGGTCCCTGCCTGGTCAATAACAATGAAGTGCACAGGCTGGGAGCTGGAATCATCCACTGAGGGGAAAGATGCAGAAACACACGTATCAATACTGTGATGTGCAAGTTGGCTCCAATCAGCATCATATTTAAAGAGCTGAAACTCCATGGCCAATCTCATCCCTGGTGCTTCTGTCTAGGCTCATGCTTGGGCATGTCTGCTCTCGTCCCCTTGGCCAAAGCAGTTCACAGCTAAGCCCAGAGTCAACGAGGCAGGCGTAGGGGTTGCCAAGGATGTGAGTGAAAGAAGTAAAAGTATGCATCCATTTTACAAACAATCTATCACAATATCCACATGAACAAAATAAGTTTTGACTCTGTTGCACACCTTACACAAAAGTCAAGTGGTCTATATGTGATAAGCAAAGCAATAAAGCTCATAGGAGATCATGAGGAAGAACACGTTCATGACTGGGATGAGCAGAGTTTTTTTCAGCGGTGCACAAAAAGTGCCAATCTTAAAGGAAAAATATGTATAATTTGGACTCCATTAAAAATATTTTTAAAAATTCTGTTTATCAAAAGACACCATTAAAAGTGTAAATGTCAATTCACGAAGTGAAAGAAGATATTTGCAATACGTATTTTCCATAATGGGCAAAGTGTTCTTACTCAGAATATATCAAGTACTCCCATCAAGAGATAAGAAAAATAAAGAAGCTTAATTTTTCAAAATACACAAGAGATTTGAATAGGCACTTCACTAAAGAGGTTATTCAAGCAGCCATTAAACATATAAAGAGGTATTCAATCCCATTAATTACTACCTTGATATGCCACTGCATGCCCACCATAATGGCTAAAATGAAGAAGACCAAGTGTTTGAATGTTCATAACTGCTTGTGGGCAAGTAATTTTGCATGATCGTTTAGGAAAGCCATTTGGCAGTGTCTACTGACACTGTGGACTGTATATTTATGACTCTGAAGCTCCACTCTTATGTATAATCACAGATAAATATGTAAACCAAAAGAATATTCATAGTAACATTCCTTATAATAGCCAAAAAGCAGAAACCCAAATGTCTATCACCAACAGAATGGATTAATAAGTTACAGCATATCCATACAATAAAAATAAACTAACGCTGTATTTATAAGCAACAACTGGGATGAATCTCAGAATCACAATATTTAGCTAAAGAGTCCAGACATAAAATAGCACATAACTTGTGATTCCATTCATAGAAAGTTCAAAAACAGGCAAAACTAATCTACAGTGTTCTGTGTCAGGAGAATGGTTATTTTTAGGGAAGAGGGTGATAACAATGGGAGTGGGAGAAGGGAGGTTCTGTGCTCCATATCTTTTGTTTTAAAGATGAGTTAACACATCCATCACCTCACAGAGTTAGGATTTTTTTTTGTGTGTGGTGAGAACTTTTAAGATCTACTCTCTTAGTCACTTTCAAGTATACAATATAGTATTGTTAACTAGTCACCATGCTGTACATGACATCCCAGAACCCATTCCTCTTATAACTGGAAGTTTGTACTTTTGACCACCATCATCCACCCTTCTCACGCCCCACTCCTGGTAACCACCATTCTATGCTCTGTTTCTACGAATCTGATTTTTTAGATTCCACATGTAAGTAAGATCATACAGAATTTGTCTTTCTCTGTCTGACTTGTCATAATGCCCTCAAGGTCCATCCAGGTTGTTGCAAGTGGCAGGATTTCCTTCCTTCTCATGGCTGAATAATATTCCATTGTATATATGTGTGTATATATATACACCATATCTCCTTTAGCCATTCATCCCTCGAGGGACACTTAAGTTGTTCCAAGTCTTGGCTATTGTAACGTGCTCCGTATCTTGATCTGGGTAGAAGCTACACTACAATGTTCACTGTGCGAAAATTCTTTGAGCTGTACCCTTATAATTTTGTACTTTTCTGTATATATGTTTAACCACAACAAAACTAATGTTGATGAAAAAAATAAGGCAAAGCCAAAGGTGCCACAACAACATTTCAAAATCCTTTCCCACTCTAATTAATGAACCACAAAAGGTTAAAGACTTGAGAGATCTTCAGTCATATCCCCTCCTTTTCCAAGTAAGAAATCGGGGGTCCTCAGAAAATGTGACATTCCTTGCTGAGGTCAAGACCTTCCCAGACATCCTTATAGGTGATAAAGACACGGTCAGCATCTCAGCTCTGATTCCCTCTGCTGCCCTTTCTACCGCCTGGCAGTGCCTGTTCTCCAGTCTCAAAGTCGCATGGCAGAAACTACACTCAGCCGTGACTCGTTGGTTTGTTCTTCTGAAGATGACCATTACATAGCAGGGCAAGATGTGAACTGAAATGTACTATTTACATTATGCCCAAAAGCATGCTTAATGGGCTCTCAGGTCACATCAACTTTTCTTATCAACAGAGGTGGTGTGGTGTATTGGGGGAGATCCATGCACCCCTCAAACTTCTGGTTCCCTGTGATGGCCACCTTTCCCAGTGTTGATGTAGAATTATGTGGTCAGAGGGGAGGCATGTTCACTGGTCAGTAATACATGACTGAAATTTTCAAAAAGTAAGTTGAAGATGAGTCCATGTTGTCATTAAGTTTAAAATAATAAGCTAAAATTTCCCTAAGTCCTAGGCTACCCGGATGCAGACATGAGTAAACGTGATGAGGTCTGTGTCTGTTCATAGGAAATGACACATGACTATTGACTAGGTTGATGAATTGACTCCAACCACACATCTGTCCTTCTTGACTCTACCCAGTATGGAGAAAAGTTGTGCTGACAACCTCAGGCCAATTGAGTTCCCTTATTATATATTTTTTCCATGTACCAAATGCTACACTGCTAATAAAGGAAAACAGACTCATCTCTAAAAGTTAGCCATTTATCCTTACTCATTGTTGGGATCATATCCAAATAGCCACCTAATTGGTGGAGAATATAACAGTATTTTAATTACTTGGAAGTCAGGAAGTCAGCAAACATGTCAAAGAAGACAGTTTCAGATTCACTAAGCCAATGACAAGTCAGTGTTAACACACTGTAGATGTGTCCAATTCACAACTGGTCATCTCAGGGAAAATAAACCTCAACAGTGAATTTGACAATGAGAGGCTTTCTTGGAAAATTTAATCTTTCAAGAAAACAAATTTGTGATCATCTAAAATCTGGCATATTTACTTATAATCATGTGGTCCAAAGAAATCAGTAAAATTCCTGAAAATAAAGATTTACTACTGAATTGCTATAGTTCAGTTTTATTGATTGGCACAAAAATGAATGAGTATACATTAGTACACACTTATCCATTTCAGTATCAGAACAAAAATGGCTTTGAATTCCAGAATCTTAATAATCATTCTTAGGATCTTACCCTGATTTGAAAATTACAGCCCATATTTAAGGTCATCAAAACAATTATTCTCTTAGCATATACATATTTTCTTTCCATGAGTTTTCCTATATTTCTTGGCAGTTTAAAAACTTTTTCTAGACTCTTTTATGATGCTGATTCTCACTGCACATCCAACCTTTGTATCCTCTGTTTTCCAAGTTGTCAGAGTACATTTTAAAAAATTAAAAATGTTTATATATCTTTACCATAACCATTAGGATGAAAAAGCAATTTAAAAAATTTTGAAAAAGAATCGAGAAAATTATAGAAAAGATGTGGGATATAGAAAACTCCAAAATTTCCTTGTTAATACAATAAAGTAAGAGCATTATGAGCTTAAAGTGAACGCTCCTATTATTACAGAAAGCAGAATTCTTCGCGCACACACAAACACATACACCAAATAAATTTCAACAGCTGCAAGAAACAGCTAAAAACAATGCTAACAATCTCCAACTTCGGACCATGAGAATACCGTACAGGGTACAGAAAATGTTTAAAGGACCCCAATGTGTCATGTCAGTTGTGGAATAATGTTAACATTTCCTTTTTTGGTAACAGAAATAAAAGAAAAATGATCAAGTGTATATTCCTAGAATATAGGTTTATACTACCAAGATACAGATATTATCCACAAAATTCTCACTCTTCCTGGGTGGCGTAAAATAAGGAAAGCAGTCATCATTCCTTCAGGGGGTAAAATATCTTGACAGAGGTCTCAGAGTAAGACTCTGAGGAAGGACCACAAGTGGAAGACGGGAGTTCCTGGAGGCTGTGGTCAGGACGGGGGCTCAGAAGACGTGTTACAAGATCTTCCGGAGAACTGAGGGAACAGGTAGCAAGCAAGGCCAGCAAGCCCTGGGCTCACTCCTACACGTGGGCGCAAGGCAGCAGACCATCAGATAACAAACAACAATTGTAGAGTAAATCCGCCGGAGAAACTCACGTGACCCTGCCCGGACAGTGTTCTAGAAAGCAACGACTTAATTTGTGCGGCAGAAAAAAGGAAGAAAAGGGCTTTACTGAAAAAACAAGAAAGAAAAAGAGAAAGAAAATCTAGAACCCAAAGTAAGGAGCCAATGAAACAAGCCGGAGAAGCCAGTGGAACCCTGAAGGGTGTTTACAGGATGAAATAGGGATGGAACACTGTTGTCCTGAACTCTTAGCTGAGAAGAGCTAGTTTTTAGTTTTGTCTACAAGAACGTGTATCAGTTGCAAAGACTTGGGAGGCAGATATGTGGCTGCTAAGCTGGTGGTTCTTGGGTGCTGCCAATCTGTGTCTCCACCACCAGGTGTGGTGGAGCCAGTGCCCGCCATGAGCCCTGCAGCTGCATCTCCAGGATGTTTCCCCTCTTCAGTTGCTGGCATCACGCTGTGGAAAAACTGGGAAAAGCAAAAGCACATGCTCCTGGTGCCCGTGTGGACCAGCCCAGGGTGCAACCCCTCTAGCGCGGGGTCCGGAGGAGGGTAGAAGCAGAAGATCAAACGGGTGTCATCAGGTGACGTGGGGAAGGGTATGCACAGTAACCACTGAGGTACTTTCCACCAATTTTTAGTTTTTGTATTCATATTTATAAAAACTCACTATTTGACATTTGCATATAATTTATTGTTATAAATATGTAAAATATATTTTATATATGAAATGTATAGTATATAGATTATGTAAATATAAAGTATATTTATAAAATATATAGAAACATTTATATAACTGCATGCACTTACCTAAATGTTTATATACACATAGACACAGTTCTATTTTTTAAAAGAATTCTGTGCTGGCAAAAACTTTCCTTTCCTTGAAATATGGGTATTTGCCCCATTTTCTGTGGATATGAACACACCATATCTCCTTGTTTGCTTTGATTTCTAGAAAGATCTTAGCCCAATTTCAAGCTTCAAAATCGTAGCCAAAGGCTGTTTTTTAAGACCTATATATTTGTGTGTTTTACCTTGGTCTTCATTTTTTATTTTTATTTGCTTTTCCTCTTCATCTGACTTTCAATTATGCTAATCATTTTTCTTCTTGTGATAATCTACTCCAAATTCTTTCTTTTTTAAAAATTATTTTATTGAGGTCATATTAGCTTATAACATTGTGTAAATTTCAGGTGTACATTATTATATTTCAGTTTCTGTATAGACTACACTGTGCGGTATAGTGATTTTGTTTGTTAGTTTTTTCCAGGAATATATAATTGAAATAAGAGTGATAATTCTCATACTTCCTTTGATGAATCTCAGAAATGTGAATGCATTTAATTGAGAACTAAACACAGCAGTCCATTTCCCTTTACTTCCTGCTGGTACTGGTGTATTTTGAAAATAAGGGTGCACATGCCTTGTATCTCCTTTACAAGAATGAGTAGATTATTGTGAGTCAATGTGTTTGTTAGACAGCAAGCACAGTGATTCTATGTGTCTGGCAAAAAGCACTTCTGTCTAACCAATAAACGTGTCCTTCATCCTGAATAAGAGCAGTTCTCTTCCCTGGGACCAAACAAACAATAACGTTCCTGAAATGACACAAGTGGAAATTGGTGTGGCTTCCATGAGGAACAAAAATATCAAACCACAGTCTGTTCCGGGTACCACCATTCAGTCCCAGAAGAATGTGTTCAGAAGTGAAGAAAAAGAAAGTTAAGGAGTTTAGGAGGATCCAGAACCTAAATTCTCATGCCCATGTATTCAGTTGTCTGTGCTGATTCTCAGAGATAAATCATCTTCAAAGAGTCAAGAGCTGCTTTCTAAACAAATAAAGACTCTTCCTCATCTTTTTAGTATTTGAACCAAGTAATTTTCTTAAGCACCTACAGATAAAAACAAAAATAGCAGCTATGATTCAACAGAATTGTTTTTTCTGGGCTGTTTGCATCCCTGGTTCCTGGGATCAATGGCAAGAGGTCAGATGTAGGGTCCACAATGCCCGGATTCTATTCTCAACCCTGCCACTAATTAGGTGGTCCCCCAGGTCTCAGTTACTTCACCTGTGATGTGATCTGGGGTTGATGATACAGCACAGATGGCCCTCTCTTCACCAACCCGCGTGTCCTTTTCCTCCGGAGCACACAGGTAGAGAACATTTCTTATCCCTACCCCTGCAATTTGGAGGGACGTCAGCTGATGGCCCCTCACTTCCAGGAATATAGCCCCTGTCCTGTACACCCTCCAGTGCTCTCTCTTTCCTGGCCACCGGCTGGCTGCAGTGGAGAACTAGGTCCTAGAATAGGAAGGAGCCACAGGATGGAGGAACCTGGGTCTCTGAATGACTGCATGGAGCAGAGACCCCACCAACCTGTGCTGGAATGTGGTAATAAAAGTAAAGTTATGGCTTAAAGCTTAAATTGAACTTTAAACTTAAAGCCATTGAGATTTGGGGGATAATCTACCTTATTAGTAGAGTTAAGAATGTTTCTTAAAGTCCCTTCTTTCTCTAAAATTTAAAAATCTCCTGACTGTCTCTTTTTCAGAGGGTCAAGCCCTACCTCTCTAATGTTCTTTACCTTAAGTGAATTAGTGCTATAATAAAATTTTCTAAAAATAATTCTTAAAATTGCAAGATTTTAGAGCCAGGTTAAGGTTTATATACTCAAGTGTCTCCTCCTAATAAGAATTGAATTTTGTAAAAAAAAAAAAAAAGTTAAAGAAAAAGAAAAAACAAAAGTGGTTAGGGGGTGATTTACCATTGTGTACACACTAGATTTTCCTATTCATGAACTGGAAATGTCTAGTTATAGAGTGGGGGAATTTAAAAAAAGTAAACATTAGTGACAAATACTTTGGTTGGGTAAGTATCTCATGGGCTTCCTTTGAGTCTAAAGGCCAAATGATGTCTGATTAAGCCTGCAGGACTTGATGTTCAAGCAAGTGTTTGGCAAACTCCTTGGTCAAATGAATGTCTCAAGACACCTTCCAATGGGAACCATCTTGGGAAGTCACACTTGAGCCTGGAGCTCCTTGGACAGGATCAGGCTGACCAGGCAGTGAACATCAAAGGCGCCAAGAGATACACCAACTCTAGGAGTTCATACCTTAAAAATTTGTGCAGGTACTGGCGGCTGCAGGGTGACCAGGAGAAGACCCCGTTGCGTCCTGCCAATGTAGGCGACATTATGTTGCCCTCAGACTTTTTGCACATGTTCCCTTCTCCATCATGGACCATGCCAAAGCTACGAGAGAGAGAAATGGTTCTTTCAAAACAAAGAACAGTCTCAGTTGTCTAACACACTCTAACAAACTCATGTCAACACTGTGAAGACTCCCCTACTTCTGTATGCTAATCAGGCCAAAACAAAAAGTCCTAACAGCCAAAGTGTGGAGAAGATTCATGTGTTCATCGATCTTTCCTGAAGAGCTACCATTCATTGAGTTGTTTAAAAGAGTTGTTTAAAAGAGTACACCAATATCAAAACAGAGCACATGCCCAGATATCTGCTAAGAGCAGGTGTTATAATTATAGAAAAGTATTTCAAGTGGGGTGTGGAGGGCAGTTCATTTGATCTTCTTGATAAAGCTGATACCGTTCTATACTACTTCCTTCTCTCTATACTCTTCTCTGTTCACGAAGAACGGTCAGAATCTCCAGGTGTTTGTCAGAAATACTGATGCAGGCTCCCCACGTGAGTTAGATGCTTAACAAATTCAAGAACCACAAATGACTACTGCAGCTGTTGGTGGTGCTCACATTCGTCCCTACACTTGCCCAGTGCCGCCCCATCTCATGCTAGGGCTGCACCACTGGAGGCTGTGACAGCTGGTCAGTGCTTGATCGGACTCCCTACAGCCCTTTGGAGGAAGTAGCTCCATGGAACCCCAATGGGTGGCTATGGTTGCGTTTATCTGGAGGCGTTCTTTGAAGGTACACCTGTTACTCTTGACTGAAAATCAGACCACTTTGGGGCTCTAGCCCTAGCTTAGTATATGGGGACAACTCAAGGTACAGTGGCTATGGGGACTCTTAATATGACCCTTTATAGATGTTCAGCTCCCACAATGCCCATCGGCACCCCTTACTGTCCCTTTAGAAAACTGGAGCCCTGTATCACATTGGCTGAGTAGCTACTTCTTCCCAGCAAGTCTGTTCCTTCTTCTTCTTAATCTACTAAGGCTTTGGACTGTAGGAGAGCCTCATGCTGCCATCTTCACCTACCCCAGAAGAGCACAACTTACTGCCTTGGGAAGAAAGCCTGGGGGATTTGGGAGCTCTATAGGACCCGGGAGACTTCCCATTAGGACAAATATATTCTTAAAGAGTCAAGCCACTGTAGGGCGTTAATGTATGGTACCTGCCCAATCACTGCATGGATTCCGGAGAGGGAGGTTTTGAATGAGTGAGATACAGAGGAAAGTCGAAAGGCAAGAGAGAGAAACCAAAGAAGGAAAAGGTGGTTACTGGATCTGGGACATTCTGCTGCCAACTATCCCACGATGAGTGGAGGGGGGGCAGCAGGGACAGAAGACAGCAACACTGGGGAAGTGAGCTCCAAAAGTGGCCCAGAGACTCTGCACTGGTTGCTGAGGCTGAAGACACATTTTCCCGCTTAACTATTTTGCTTAGAGCTGTTTAATAGTATTAGTAAAAATAACAACTAACATTTGTCAAGTACGCACTATTTTTCAGATATGATATTAAGCATGTTAACCTATATTTTCTAACTTGAACCTCACTACAAGCCTATAAGGTAGGTATAATATAGTGACAGCAAGACTGAGGACTGGAGACCCATGTCCAGGGTCTCAGAGTCAGGACTGGAACCCTACACTCTGATGTCAGAGCCCAGATGGGACCCAAGCAATAGTGTAACCTGAGCATGACTGAAGTGTGTATCCAAGGAAATTTGGCCTGCAAACATTGTCGAATTTCTGCAAAATTCCTGCTCAGTACCAAGGGTGATGTAGATGCAGTCATTTCAGCCTCCACCCAGTCTCTGAAGTTCTATTAAAAGCAATCAATCAAGGCCAGGGTAAGCATATGGCAGAGGAAATGTGTCACGGCTATGAAAAGGATTCAGACTGTAATCACATATGGGTGGCTGCCTTGGGGAGAAAGTGATAAAAATGAAATACCAAAGTACCCTCCACTGGCTGGCCCTTGACCTGAATATGAAGAAGACACATTACGGTCCAGCAAGTTCCCCAGATAAATTTGCTACCATTTCTGCCTATATTTCTAAGGAATTCAAAGCCACAGCATCCCAAGTCTGGGGATATGTTGGTCTTAAACTTTTTCATCTCAGGGATTTTCAATGATTCTTTCTAGCATTGATCTCCAACTCTGCTGTGCATCAGAATATCTGAGAAAAGCAGTGTACAACGTGGCTACCCAAAGCCCACCTTGGTAGACTTCTGATTTAGTAGGTTGGGGATTAGGATCTGGCATTTGGGTGTATTCTAACCCAATAAGGTGATTGTGATGCCCACCCAAATCTCAGCACCACTATTTTGAGGTTGTGTTTCCAAGCAGTACACCACCCATATATTGTACTGTGAAGGAAGCCAGCACATTAGTATGAAAGTACCACACTGTGATCACATTTGATATTAACATTAATATAGTCATGGAAGAACGAATAGAACAAGATAAGATTGGTATTTGGCAACAAAGATATATAATTAATATTCAAGTTATACATATCAGACAATTTCTTTTCTGCTTCCATGAAACATAGTACTCTATTAAAAGTGGTTATCACCCAATATGTTAAAACAATAAATATATTTTTTCTCTTTCTTAGCTATCTCATTAGTTTCTAAAGAACAGAGATTCTTCTTATCCATGTTCACAGGCCCAGTGCTAGCGGACTTGCTATCCCATAACATGTCCTCTATTGATATTTGTTGAATGAATTAAAAAAAAAACCTTCCAGCTATAATGCCAACTCAAATACCCAAATGTAAACATAATTTCAGATTACATTGGACTTGAGAATTATATTCAATGTCACATGCTTTTAATGTCTTCTACAGTATTTTCTTGAGTTATTCAATTACATCAGCAAGTTTTTCTGCATGACTAATGATATACCTAGAATGATGAGCAGCCAAGTATTTTTAGAGGTTGTATCAATTATTTCAGGCTGTTTAGACAATAGGAGTTAAGGATGTGAGAAACCCTTTAAAGAAACCATGGGCCAGTGTCATCTGGATGGTAAATCACACCCTTGGCATGATGCTGGTGACCACACATAGGACCTGGATGTCCAGAGCCCTGATGCAGGCTTTTGAAGAAGCACAACCCGTCCAGGCTGACATGGAGACAGCACTCAGGTGGACTCGGGGGACCTGGACGGGTCAGATAACCAGAGAGAACATGGGCTGTGGAGGTGGGGGACCACCGTCAGGGTCTTGCCTCTGTCGTTCACAAGCGGTTTGATTTTGGGCAAGTTACTTAAGTCTCTGAGCCTTAGTTTTCTCACCTATAAAATGGGATAATAAAACCTTCCTCACAAACTCTACAGAACACCTGGCACAGTGCTCATCACAAACGAAAATTTAAAACTTCTATCCCTTTCCCTGATTCAAATGTGCTTTTGGTCAAATCACTCAACACCTAGATGTCATTTGTATACAAATGTTGTGCATGCATATGTGTGTATGTGTGGGTTTGCCAATGGTCAATGGGTTTCAAATACCTTTTAGACACAGAAACAAACAAACAATCTTATGAGGAATGACAATAAATAAAATGGGTAAGAAATGACCCTCCAATCTGCTGGGGCCCCCTAGAAGGCAGTCTGACAATCACCAGAGGGGAATGTCTTTAACGGGCCCCGAGATTCTACAATCCTTCAGATCACCCAGTGCCTCCCTGAGCCAGCTGGAGGAGCCCAGGTTGACTTCAGAGCACAGCCACAAATTTGTGGGCTGTACACATCACCATTAAATGCTTGAAAGAGCATCTAACATAACCAGCCACGTGTGCTTGAGATGAATGGTGTTAGCAAGCTGATTCTGTTTCTTTCAGGAAGACTTCCCTTGTCTTCCCTGACTGCATCTCCTGCAATGCCTACAAGCCCTCACTGCTTGATCCCTTGCATGCCGTGTCTATTTTTTCTTTCAGTTAGACTTCTGGAAAGCATGGATCACTAGTCTTTTTATAGAATCCTACACAATGCTTTGCTGGCAGAATGCAAATTGTGCCCAGTGAATGGGTCCATAAATGCTGGAAATGACAGGACATAGATTGATAGATCATGAATACTTCTGAGCACAGTAAATATGCTTTAATATTGTCTTAATGATCTGAAACGATAATGCAAATTAAGTTTTTGTGTGTGTGTGTGTGAGGAAGATCAGCCCTGAGCTAACATTCATGCCTATCCTCCTGTTTTTGCTGAAGAAGACTGGCCCTGGGCTAACATCTGTGCCAATCTTCCTCCACTTTATATGTGACGCCACCACAGCATGGCCTGACAAGTGGTGCAATGGTGCATGTCCGGGATCCGAACCTGGGCCGCCAGCAGCAGAGCACGCGCACTTAACCGCTTATGCCACTGGGCCGGCCTCCTGCAAGTTAAGTTTTTAAGCCTATTTTGTACACTAGGCGTGCTCAGCTCAAATAATACCACTTAAATTGTGCCTGCACACAACTGCTAAGGAGCTCACAGGCTCTGTTGGTTTTGCAGATGGAAACCTGGGTAAGAGGAGAGAGACCAAGCGATGTGTCTTGGTCACCTTTAGGCTGTGGGAGATCCACCATGTACCTGGAATCCATGTCCCAGGGCCCTACCCATCAAATGGCAGGACTTTCCTTAGCAAAAGGGAATTTTTCAAATGGAGTCATGCCCAGATGACGTATTTTCCAAAGCATGTAGTTCAGCCCTCAATGTGCCTGTGCCAATTCTTCAATACCTGCAAACAACATCTAGCAAACCACACGTCCTGTGCCAAGTGGTTGAATGTAACCAGGAAACTCTCCCTGCACTGCTGGCTTAAGGGCAGTCCTGACTCAATCCCACATACTCCAGGAGAACACACAGCCTTGCTTCTGGTTCCAGCCTCTCTTGGTCCCTTTTCCAACACAAATCTAAATGCTGGTTCCTAGCAATTTCTATTTTTAGGTTAGACTCCCCAGTATAAACCACAAGATATCTTAAGATGAAAACAACTGAACTTAGTAAAAGAAATTGGCTGGACAAAACCGAAGAAGCAAAATTCACCTGTGAAACTGAATATTTTATATAGATATAAAATTATTGATAGATTTAAAATTACTTTTCAATTCTTAAGGTATAGAACTCAAAAAAATTCTCTGCTTGGAGCTCATTGCCAAGGATAAGATAAAAGCATGCTGTTTATGGGGCCAGCCCAGTGGCGTAGTGGTTAAGCGCGTGTGCTACGCTTCTTTGGTGGCCCAGGGTTCGCAGGTTCGGATCCCCGGTGTGGACCTGTGCACCGCTCATCAAGCCATGCTGAGCCATGCTGTGGTGGCATCTCGTATAAAGTATAGGAGTTTGGGCACAGATGTTAGCCCAGGGCCAATCTTCCTCAGCAAAAAGAGGAGGATTAGCAACAGATGTTAGCTCAGGGCTAAACTCCCTCACACACACAAAAAAGCATGCTAGTTATGTTATGATGTGTGATCCATACATCAAACTTATAATCTCTTCTTTAAGAAATAATAGTTATTAAATAAATGAACTGAATAAATGTGTTTGTCTTCAATTCAACTAAAATTCACAGAGTTTGATTACTGAGTCTTCTATGCCACAGCCTCTCCCATTTGATGTAGTTGCTAACGACTCATTGGAAATAATTCATGCTTCCTTCGTTCATTTGCTCCCCGCCGACTGATTCACCCATTCCTTTCACTCACGTTAGCTGTATACTCAGTGTAGTCCACCTGCTAAGCTAGTGAAGGCAAGATAGCGATTGTCTTGAGTGGCTTCTATGGGCTGAGCTACATGTGAAATTGCTCTGCAAATTCTACTAGAAATGTTTCACAAAGAGTAAGTATTAAAATTATTATTGTCATTATTATTCTTACTATTGTCACTCATTTTGGCTTTTTGCACATGCAATTCATTTGCACATCTCCCACATATATTTCCTATTTCAATATGATCAGAAGCTATTTCATCGGTGACATCGACTCTTCAAAGCTCCCAGTTCCTTCATCTCTTACACAATGTCCTCTGGACGTCAGGTGCTCAAGGAGGAGGTGATAATTTTCTGGAGGTTAATTCTGTTAGGAGTGGGTCCCCTTCAACGAAATCTAGACTTCCTTTCTTTCCTCCATCTATATTCCCACTTGCAAGTAAAAATATTTTTCTTTTTTCTGGAACAAATTATTTTTCCATCTAGACCCAGCCTTAGTGATGAAAAGAAATATTAATAATTGGCTTCTAAGAAAAAAATAAAAGCAAACGCTGATACTTGTTGACATTGAAGACTGAGAGGCCAGTTTGGATGTATCAAATTTAACTTCAGTTAAATTCACCACCTGCAGCTGCCAGCACTGCCAATGGCCATATCTCAACTGCTGATCTAGTGCTGATTTGCTCAGCCCTTGGTGACTTACATATTTCTTACCTTGATTGTTTAATTAAATTCTGGTATGGTTCAGAGGACAGCAAGAGCCCCATGTCGTTAAAGTAATGAGAGTTTTTGAAGTTTTAATTCTAGCAGCCTATTAAAAATACAATTATGATTTAACTGAAAGCTTTATGAAGTGTAGGTACAATTTTCAAGGGACTGAAAAAGTCAATCATTACCTGTAATGATGAAGGGATCAGGAATAGGATATAAACCTTCATTGTCAGGTCATCAGTTCACACACAGCCAAAGTCCGCAGGGCCTCCATGGGATTCCATTAAAGGCAGGGACACCCATGCGTACACACACAGGCATGCACACACAAACACGCACACAGATGCTTTGAGCAGGTCGAGGTAACATGAGTGGGCTCAGTCCATTTTCTAACAGGGGATAGAGAGGTCGGCTTTGCAAAATCCAAATCACAAATGCTGCCTTTTTCAAGTTTTGTGAGTTGCAAGTAAAATCAGGGTGAAAGTAAAAAATAAAAAAAATTACAATTCCTTGTTGTGCATCTTCTAGGAGAAATTTTAAGTACAGTTGCAGTACAGCTGGAAAACACTTGCATTACTCCTGCTGGCCCTCATATTAATCAGGGCAATTGCAGGATGCCTGCAAGTGGGCCCCATTAAGAAAAAAAATTAATGCTGAGAATTGCTTGTCCAGCACTGGCATCTATCTGTGCCAAGGATGCAGGCTCTCCACTCACCCTGATGCTGCCCCATTTCAAAACCAACAATGCTGGGCATATGGGAATGTGGGCAGCAAGCCAGCTCCTACCAGGCCCTATCTCTTGTCATATCTGCACTCCCCAAACTCTGCTTGGCACACCAAATCAAAAAACATCTCTACAAATTATAAAAGACATATAAGAACACAAACTCAAGAGTAACAAGTTAACAGCTGGAGAGCTTGTCACTGTCCTCAACCACTTAGAGTCCCCTGACAGGAGCTAATCATGGAATGAAATTAGCCGACAGGACCAAGTTCAAAACACAGGACAAAGGAGCAGAGATTGATACAACTGTCAACCATCGTATGCGCATGTGTGAGCAGGAACATAAGGGAAGAACAGAGGGAGAAAAGTGTAAACATGTGCATTACCACAGTTTTAGAACGTGCACGATGAGGCACTAAAATAAAAACAAAAAAGTACCTAAGTGATAGCATTTCCTACCTGTCAATCACAATCACATCCTCATTGGATACATTCTCATTGGATATTGGATTGTGAATTCCTCTTACAGACTTGACCTAATGAATCAGTATTTCTATGGCAATCATCCAGGATGGAAAGGAGCCTGGGTTCCACTCTCCCATTGGGATGAACTTACTTGTGTCCAGACTCGTGGGCAATGGTGAAAGCCAGTCCAAGACCCGTATCTTCGTTAATCGTACAGCTGCGATATTTACTACACATTCCACTTATGGGCGCAAATCCTACAGGACATAAAGATCAAAGATATACCCAATGGAATACTACTCAGCCATAAGAAATGATGAAATCCAGCCATTTGTGATAACATGGATGGACATTGAGGGTATAATGCAAAGTGAAATAAGTCAGAGGGAGAAGGTCAAATACCGTATGATTTCCTTCATTAAGTAGTAGATAATAACAACAATAAACAAACACATAGGGACAGAGATTGGATTGGTGGTTACCAGAGGGGAAGGGGGGAGGGAGGAGGGTGAAAGGGATAATTCGGTACATGTGTGTGGTGATGGGTTGTAATTAGTATTT
The DNA here is from genome assembly GCF_020826845.1 of Diceros bicornis minor. Taxonomy (NCBI): domain Eukaryota; kingdom Metazoa; phylum Chordata; class Mammalia; order Perissodactyla; family Rhinocerotidae; genus Diceros; species Diceros bicornis. The sequence goes on from NC_080759.1 coordinate 58,114,782, forward strand.
TGGTGGTGAACATGATGTAATCTATGCAGAAATAGAAGTACAATGATGTACACCTGAAATTTTCACAATGGCATAAACCAATGTTACTGCAATAAACAAAAAATTAAAAAAAAAAAAAAGATATACCACAGTGGTGTTGCAGTAAAATAAAGAAAGGGGGTGTATTATATATGTATATTTACTCTCTGTCCTTTAGGGAAATTTTGTTCTCATCTTCGTTTGGTGAAATATGAAATGGGAAACCCTTGGACAGTCGCATAAAGCGCTCTTAATAATGTGCGGAAGGGGATTTATTCTCCCTGTGTGGAAAACAATTCTTGGCTCTATGAAATGTTAATATTACAGGTTATATGTGGGGCAAAGTAGAAGAGGGGATTCACTGAAGGTGGAGGAGAATTTCTGCCTTTTTCTACAAACATCTGTGTTTGTAGAGAATGGGTGTGTCAAGAGGTCCCCAAGCCCACCCCCGGGTGTGAGGATTCTCCAGGAGGACTCCCAGACCCAGCATTTATTATACTCACTTAGTATGGATACAAAGGGATATAGAACAAAACCAGAAAAAGGAACAAGTGCATGGGGAGAAGGCTGGAGAAAACCAGGCAGGAGCTTCTAAGAGCCCTCTCCCAGGGGAGCCACACAGGATGTGCTTAACTCCTCCAACAGATGTGAACTGTTGTCCACCAGGAAAATTCATTAGAGACTCAGAGTCCAGGGGTTTTATTGGTGGCTGATCACATAGGCACCCTCTGCCTGGCATGTAACCGAATTCCAGACTCTCAAAAGGAAAGCAGGTATTCCACATAAACCACATGACTTGCACAAACAGTTGAGGTGCATCAGGTAGGATGGTGGGAACCCTCCTGGAATCTAAGTCCTCAGAGGCCAGACAAGGACCAGCCTTGGAAGCAGGCCTTTCTAGGAACCAGCAGTCAGGACTAACCTCTATTAAACTGAGTCCTATCTGAATGTTTTTATAATGAAGACCCTTCTTCCCTAAGATCCTGGGAAGAAATGGAGAATTAGAAAAAAATGTCCAGGAGAGCCCTGGTCAAGCCACTGTGCTTTATGCTGACTATTTGGAAAAACATCCAAGACACACCCAGACCCAAAAACATGTAAAATAAGGGCTATGATTGAGACATTTCTAGACAAATGGGAAAATGGGGATATAATATTGCTGTAGCACCCCTACAAATATTCACAAATGTACCATTTCTGCCACATAATGAGACACTTGATCCCATTCTCATACATGGGGTGAGATTTATGTCATCTCATACATTCTCATACTTCAAAAGAAGAAGTGAAAGAAATACTTTCTTTTTTTTTTTTTTTTTTTTTGTGAGGAAGATCAACCCTGAGCTAACATCCATGCCAACCCTCCTCTTTTTGCTGAGGAAGACCATCCCTGAGCTAACATCTATTGCCAATCCTCCTCCTTTTTTGTCCCTTTTTCTCCCCAAAGCCCCAGTAGATAGTTGTATGTCATAGTTGCACATTCTTCTAGTTGCTGTATGTGGGACACTGCCTCAGCATGGCCGGACAAGCGGTGCATCGGTGAGCGTCAGAGATCCGAACCCGGCCGCCAGTAGTGAAGCTCACGCACTTAGCTGCCAAGCCACGGGGCTGGCCCCCAAGAAATATTTCTTAAGTTAGAAGAGACAGAATCTCTTGAAACTGTGAGGGACTTTTCCTTATGAAATAATCACTTTTGATGAATAAATGCATACTTTTATGTTTGGCCAAAGGTTAAACAGGAAAGTGAGTCTATTCTTTACAATTGTACTCAGCAGCAGCTACCACTTGTAGATTTGGAATGGGGGCAAGAATATTCAACATCCTAGGCCACTGAAGGTGCTTAGCTCATATGTGTTCCTCAAAACTCTACTGGAAGATCTTACCCAAAGTATCACAGGGCTCATTCTTCCAGGAACATATGTCCAGACCGGTTAGTAAGATGGCGTGGTCATGGCGAGTTCCATCTTTCCCCATCAATCCAGACTGCCACTGGCAGAAGCTACTTAAGGTGTGGTCCGCATGATGGCTTATCACAAGCCCTGGCTATGCAAGGGAGACCAAGACCCCCATGATAACAGAAAGAAAACATGTTATAATGCAATTGTTACTGGCATTGTCATCACAGCAAACTATCATTAATTTGGATTTCAAATACATGGATGGATCTGAACGGCATATAAGCTATTATACCCATTTTATGTATTAAAATCCAAAGGAGGGTGTATCATATAAAACCTGTACAGATTCAATGTAGACACACGTGCATTTCTCTAGTTCTGTACAAAAACAATTGGGATGTATTTAGCCGACCCTGAATGTATTTTCACTGACCCAGGAAAGATGATTTATGTGCACGAATTTTTTGTATTCAAAATCTTTGTAAAACATTTTGCAAAATTATGCAAGGCAACAGAATCATTTATATGTGACTTTGCACATATACAAAAACACACATAGACAGTGTTATGTTTATTTCATAACCAACCTGGGCAGGTAGGGTTTCCAATTTATAACTTTCAATATTTATTATTACAGTGTTAAATTAAGTCGCTTTCCTAGAGGCAACATGTTTACGAGAAGAGTCAAGTCAACTGGCAAGGCTTTATTTCTAGAAAGTGGACTAGAACTAGAAGGAAAATATAGAGAAGACATTCAACCTCATCCACATAAACCATGTTCTAACAGAGCAACAGCGAAATAAGAAAGAAATGAAAATTTGGAAGGGGCAGGAACATCTACCAGAGAAGGCTGCAACGAGTTATTTAAACCTTATTTGTAGGTATGCTATATTTTCCTCTGGATTGTCAGCGAAAACCAGAGGGAATGCCTCAATTTCAGGACAGCAACATGTTTAAAGCGTTCATGCCTAGAGTGTTGTGTTGAAATTTTTGTCTCTCGGACACTAAATATGTTTTCTCCTTAAGTGTTTATTTTGTCTTCCCAGACAGCCAAATACACCTAAGCTAAAAGCTGTACATCAACACCAGGACATGCCTTACATTCCTCAGCAGGTGATTTCCAGGAAAACTGCATTAATTAAAGTTCACACAGGTGGACGATCAAACGATAACCTCGCTTATTCTTTGCAGCTTGGATGAATTCCAAGGTGAAAACGATTTAATACAAGGAATAATTAACCTGTCACCTGAGAAGCCCTGCCAGTGCAGCCTCCCCTCCCCAGACACACACTCACACAAAAGACAATGAAGTTGCATCTTCCTGACTATTCAGGCTAGAAGTAGCCCTGCCCGTGCACGCCTCACCCGGCACAGAAAAAGAGCCGCACCTCGGAACATTAAAGTCTGAAGCCATCTTAGATCTCAGGAAGGATCTTAGATTTCACCTAAAAAATGATTTGTTTTATAAACAAGAAAAGCCTGGCTAATAGGAGACTCTGTTAAGACATCAGCAAGGTGGGACTGGATGCAGGGTGCCTGACGTGGGCCCAGGCTCGCTCTGCCGTGCTGAATCAGTGATCAGCTTGGGGCCAAATAGAAGGAGGAGCTTTTCATGGCGAAGACGCTGCCCATCACTTACGCCACAAAATGTTCATATATGTCCTCATTGTGAACTGAAGTGTGTGTCTGTGCATTTACACCGGGGCTCTGCAATGGAGGCAAAGGAGATTCTTTTACCCACTGCTACCAAGATCCAGCACAATTTGGGGTTTTGTATGCAGTGAGAGACAGGTGCTCCACATTCCAGAATCTCTATGAAAATAAAATCCTAAGACTGAAGGAGGTGAGCTTTAGTGGGATCAGTCTTGGGAGTTGGGAAGTAACAGAGTAAAGCAGTGCGATGTCACACAGTACAGCTTAACTTCTAGGCTACAGTGATATTTTCACTCTTCTACCAAAGACAAAGAGGGCCCAATTTCCACCCGGCATCCTAAAAGCTCACGAGGGTGCTGAGGACACATCTTGCACTTTGCATTCCAGTGTGTTTCCCACCCATATATTTAAGGCAGCTTTTCTATTCCATTTTCTCATAAGTCAAATTAAAGAGGATTCCTAACTACCCCTGTGCAAAAAATAGAAAAAATCAAACAATCACTAAAGGAACCGACAAGCAACTCATTGCATTAGACACAAAATATTAAAAAAAAATTTGTCTCCAGGGGAAAGAGAAGAATCCGTAGAAGGATTATATTAAGGTAAACAAAGCATTATTTTGCATTTATTTTTCTGGAAAAAAAAACTGCTGATTTCAACGATAGGATACCTGTTCTTCTTCCAGAAGAATCAGACCCACAATTGCAATGTTGATGTTTCCCCCTATTGTTCCATCTTTGAATAAAGCAGACACCTGAAAAAGACAGGCAATCCACATCAGTCCCCATAAATGGCACTGTTTACCCTCAGCCCTTAGTTGGTCTGGAGCCTGCAGCTGAAGGCCAATTTCCTTGTTCTTCAGTGACATTATATTTCTTATACTGCTACACAGGCAGGTGTAGAAATATCTAACAACCAATTGTTGACTCCTTATCATTGCGCCTGGGAGTAAAAACTAAAGTTTTGGGAGGTGGGTTCCACCTCTTGTCAAACACCAGTGAAGGGATTACAAGGCATCGGAGTTGGTAAGCATCCTCATTAGTACAGAAGGAGAATTTTTTTACTCTTAGTGATGGCTACATAGGTGAGCACTCCACAAGCTCTCCTGGCAAGGGAATCCAGAAGCATAAGAAAATTCTTGGGAAAAGACCAAGAGGATACAAGAAACAGAAGGAAAAATGTAGGAAGAAGATTATCAAAGAAAGAGGCAAATATCAGAGATGATGATCGCGGATATGGAAATGAATGATTAGAGGGCATTCTGAGTGACAAGCAAGGACAGTTCAACAGCGTGGGGTGTAACAGGGAGCTGACTGGGCACCACGATGTAGAATATTGGAAAAGCTCTACAGAGTAGAGGCAATACTTCCACAAACCAGAAAATCTTTGGCCCTGCTGTCCTCGCCTCCCTAAGGTGCAGTGGTAGGGTGTCTCTATGTCTACGTCTCCCTCAGTTCCTTGGGAGATCATAAACCACATGGTTCAGTCTACAAAAAATGATGCTAGCAACAACAACCATTCAGCACCATGGGAAAATGATACACATTTAGGGGTATTCTGTGTACTGAGGTAGAACATAAAACATATTTTAAAAATTTTGTCCTCGCAACTATTTTTTAAAATCTTTAGTGACCCAAGATTTTGTCTTCTGTGATCTAGGTTTCACTTAGGTGAAATGGGGCTTGGTATACCCCTCTTAGTATATATCACTCTTCCATAGTTACTACACTGCCAATCGGAAACAGAGACACATTTTATCTGAGATGATATTCTAAAGGTTGTATTGTTTTTCTGTTTTTGTAGATAAAATAGTGTATATTCAATATTTGAAGATTAATATTCCTGTAAAGATGGGTATTTCTATACAGCCATCTAAAATCGCACATAGAATGCTGATAAACATTTACTGTACTCAAATGTCTCAGCATTCTCTTATAGATTTTTGGTAAACGAAGACACCAGTACACGTCACCAGCTTACAGAGAAGGTCAAATTGTTCTCTTTCCTTTTTTTATTCTCTGAAATTCTGAAAATGGCTCTTTTGATTGGAGCATAGTAAAAGTGAAGGAGTTATCACAGATAAAATATTTCTTACGTACGAGACAGAAACCCACAAGTAAAAAGTAGGGTGGAAAACACAACCACCCACCCACCCACACACACACACACACACACACACACTATCAGGTATAACTACACATGGTGACCTCAACAAGATGGACGTTCCTACCATGTTGAGTATCGTCAGAACGTAGGTGGTGATATTTTCATGGCCGTGGTTTTGCATCATCTTTCGGTCGACCACCACCAGCGTCTCCACGTTGAGTTCTTCATTCTTATGGGACTTCAGAAGAGAGCGCTTGTGCCGTGAGCAAGACTTATACTCATCAGGCAAGATGAAAAGGTCATCCCTGGGAGGCTTTGGCATGTCTAGGAGGGACGTTGGAGAGCAAATGAAAGTAAGAGCTGTCACACAAAACCGGCGGTGGAACTTGTTTTATAGAAACTGGATTTTAAAAATGAATGTTCATGATAAGAACCACATAACCCTTAAATCTCTGGGAAGCAAAACTTGTGTTAAAGTGGAACACTGAATTTAAATAAAGTTCATGCAGTCTAGATGTCATGGAAATCATTGCTATATTTACCTTAGTGCAATTTTTTCCTGATTTAAAACAACAAGATAGGGCCTCTCTAGCTCTGAAGTTCCAGTGTCTAGAAGTACAATGTGCAAAGACTATAAGCACAGGGATTTGTGGAACAGGGCTCCACAAGAGACTTATCGACAAAACAATGGAACTAACAGTTACAAAAAAGAGTGCTGTCTTGCATTATTTTCTTATCTGAAGACTTTTAATGAGCTGACAGTTTTTAAAGCTGATTCCCATGTCTGGACACATAACTGGTTTGTCTATATTTGTTTCAAATGGCTTATAAACTGCTCAAGATAGATCCACTTCACTGCAGAGCTGAATTTCCTAGAAGGCACCATAAATGTCTACCTAATTTAATTAGAAGACAAAACATACTCTGTCCTCTTGGAGTAATCCATTTAAAAATAGATTGGCATTTACAATCAGTAAATTAGCATTATGTTAAAAATGATTAGGTTTAGTGTATGCCTCAGAAAATGTGGATAGAATTGTTTCATGTGAAAGTAGACTTCAAAATACCCACAAATTTAGCATCCAAAAATAATGCCAACTCTAGGGGCCGGCCCGGTGGCGCAAGCGGTTAAGTGCGCGCGCTCCGCTGCGGCGGCCCGGGGTTCGCTGGTTCGGATCCCGGGCGCGCACCGACGCACTGCTTGGTAAGCCATGCTGTGGCGGCGTCCCATATAAAGTGGAGGAAGATAGGCACAGATGTTAGCCCAGGGCCGTCTTCCTCAGCAAAAAAAGAGGAGAATTGGCGGATGTTAGCTCAGGGCTGATCTCCTCACAAAAAAAAAAAAAAAAAAAAAAAAAAAAAAAAAAAAAAAAAAAAAAAAATAATGCCAACTCTATTCACGGAACACTCTGCTAGAAGATGTTATTTTGGTTGACTAGTACTCGCATCCAATGCATTTTATCTCTGCTAAAACATTTCCAAACCTAAATGAACCTTTTGGAGGATAATCATCACACCAGCTAACGTTTGGTAAGCATTCATCATGCGCCACTAACACTGATGCAATTTTCATAGAAATGAACTCCACTCTAAGTGTTGTGTATGTGTAACTCAATCTCCACACCAGCCCCAGGTAGAGAAAGATGAGGCCATGGAGGCACAGGGAGTGAACACAACTTGCTCACATTCTCTCCCTAGAAAAGCTTGGACATGGGTTTCAGATCTGGCAGCGTTGTCCCAGGGCCCTTGGTCTCAATTTTCGCTTGTGGAAAAACGTGTGCAGGCTGAAAGCGGACACAGCAGAGGAGTGCAACAGCTCCACATGTTCCCCGGTACTGGGCATAGGGGCAGAAACAACAGGGGTGGTGACCTTACTGGCCAGGGCTCTGACAAGCCCCTCAGAGCAAATCTCTTGCCCCTAAATATGGTACTTGCAGCATTTTCCCCAAAACACGTGAGTCCCAGGTAAAAACCCATCAGCCACGCCTGCATCTGGAGGAGCAGACTGATTCACGAGGTTCGCTCATTCACTGAGGCTCAGCGTCGCTGTTGATTTTAAGCAATTTTGCCCTTTTCTGCAAACAGATGTCTAAACACACAGAAAAATCTCTCATTTTCTGAACCAGAGACCTAATAGGGAAGAATTCTTGTAAGTGTGAACGCCACTGAGCAGAAGACCAGGATTCTTCCAGAGAAGTCCAGAGCTTCACGGACAACATGGAAATATCCATGCACAGATAACGAGAGACCTAAGAATTAAATGCTTCAGCCTGGAATAAATGTGCATCAATTCTGCCAGTCACGTGGCCCCCCACCACTCAGGGGCCCAGGAGGACAGAACTGCCATGTGCCCAGCCAGGAGGGGACAGAACTATGTGGCAAACCAAACAGCACCATATTGATCACCAATGTCTTCCACCAACAAGAGACGTTTTGTCCAGTTTTTCTTTTCTAGTTTTATTATGAAAACAATGGTTACTTTTTTCCATTTTGCAAATACAAAGCTTATTATACAGTTTATCAGTCTTTTTCAAATAACTGCCTCCCACCAAGTGACTCTCACTATTGAGATTCTGAAATGCCTCTCAGGTAACATATCCCTACATGTGCACACACACATACACATGCATACACATGTGAACATGTGTGCACACACAGCCACACCAAGCAGAATCATTTTACTGCCCTGCATGCACAGCTGAATGACTCTTTAGCACCTACAGATAAAAATGAAAGAGTTGCATTCATTTCAAAATGGTCAGCATCTCCAGATTTTCTCAGGGCACATTTCTACATTTGCTTCAGACCCTGGGGTGGCCTGTCAAAAAGGTGAAGACGGCCCTACCCATCTTTCCTGCCCAGATCCAGGAGTGAAGTTAATTTTTCATCCCTGCTACATGGAATTTGTCCTGTTCTGACCACACCCACACCATGAGCCCTGCCAACATGAATCCTGGCTCTGGGCTTGTCAATTGATGCCTTAGCCCCCCATCTTGGTCCCAACTCTGCCTGGCCCTGTCCCCTGCCACTTTTTCCTCTGCCTCTCCTGGGCCATGCAGCCTCAAGCTGCTGTTGCTAAGTATGCCTTGTTCTAATACCCATTCAACCCGTCTTCCCTGTCTTCCCTGACTTTCTCAGACTGCTGTTCCCCTCTCCTTGTTGTCAACATCATTCTTCCTGCTGCCTCTCATGAGACCAAGCCCACTGAATTAGTCAATTTGGGTTTGAGATTTTCAAGTCCATTTCAATATAGCATGAGACTTTTATTTATAGGACGATATGAGCTCAGAGGACACACAGCTGCTGACAGATTAAATGGTACTCTTCTTTTGTTGTAGGTACCCAGTGATTATGGGTCATTCACTCTCTCTCTCAATATTTATGGAGCACCTGCAAAGGCCCACATCTATTTTAGGGTGCTGGGTATAGCAGCCAAGGAGGTCTGACAGCAGAGAGAGATGGGGATGGGGGAAGACGGGATTCCCAGAGGCTCACTGGGGGAAGGTTTAATGAAGTGATGCTTGAGGGGAAAGCTGAAGGAACGGAGGGAGTTCCAGAAAACACGGAACTTCTAATCCTGAATTTGTGAGAAGTTCCTACATAAAATGTAAATAACACATCACCTCCAAAGTGTTCACGACCAAAAAAAGACTTTGATAAAGGCTTGGTGATAAACTGTAGGTAAATTATGTCAAGGGTATCTGTCCTTTGGATATGGTGGAGTAAAGGCTATAAATATGTATAGAGATAAATTACTCCAGAAGGAAAACTATGTGGGGTTTAATAAATCTAAACCTCAAAAATATAGAATTACTGAGTAAACATGCCAGAGTTCTTTTGAAGACGTCCAGTGGAGTCTGCATTTGAGAGCCGTGTGTCATTTAATCTGCCCAGGGAACCGTTCTTTAAAAAAACATCTACCATCATCCATCCATCCATCCACTACGGAGAGATGTTTTCTACTGAACTTACGGATAATGGGATCTCTTTGGAATCATCACGTAAGTTTAGCAATGATAGTCGAAAAATTTCATCTCGCAGGCAGACATACTTTGAAGAAAATTAAAAATATTGCATTGGCTTACATAAACATCCGAATCATTAAATACACGAAAAGAATCGCCCTTACATACATTTCTTGCGTCTTCCACAGAAGTGCTGCTTTTGTGGGCGCCTGAGGTTAAAGCTACTGTGCAAGGGTTGATGTTCGTGGGAGAAGAGGTGGTGGTTTTCCAGCTCCCGCTTCCTCTCGATCATCATTACCTGGGGAGCCCCCAGAGTCTGCGGTTCTGTGGATCTCTTGTACAGAATGTGGGAGGGACGCTCACTCCCGGCCGAGTCATTGAGGCTCCCTGCTCCGTGTGAAGGAAGTGGCTTTAAGAAGTAATCTGCTTCTTGTGTTCTTATCATGCCTGACTGGAAAAATGAGAGAAAGACAGAAACGGGCATGACTTGTTTATTACCTGTTTACCAACGTGCAGTTCCCTCCTGTGAGGACATATGTTGAAAGAGTTCACACTGCTGGGTTGAGAACTAGGGATGGGAAAAGCCCATGTCTGGGCTCTTTCCATGTGCTTCCTTTCAGAAAGATTCGGGTGCAGATGCTCCATGACCTGACCCCAGGAACAGAGAGGGAGCTCAGGACATACCAACGTCGACTAACTCAATCCAAATAATGGAGAAGAAAACACGCATTCACAAACTTAGACATTAATATTGGAGGGGTCCCAAATAAAGAGGTGAAATTACAATCCTAATATAGTAATTTGCAAACCTCTGTTAAAACCTGAATATAATGTAACACTGTCTATAAAAGTGTAACTTAAAATTAATTCAGGAGAAAGTGTAAAAGAATTTCTTAGGGAATCAGGTAGGTCTTTCTAAGCAAGATATTAAGGAAATAGGAAAGAACTGATTTTATAAAAAATGCTAAACGTGTCCACATAACAGACAATGAAAGTAGCATAAACAACACTAAAAATCTCTCACAGGAGACAAAATTGACAGACTACCTTTTACCCTTTAGAGTCACAAATATTTTTAAAACCTGATAGTTGTTAGAGAACTGGGAACAAGGAGGCCCTGTGAGACTCTGGAAGGTATAAACTGGGCTGACCCAGGAGGTGGCCGCCATAGCTCTCCTCCATGTCTATCAACATCGAAAATGGACAAATCAGTCTTAGGAATTGAACCTTCTGGAATTCTTGCCAAATACTTCTTGTAGGCACTTCTCCAATATTGATAAATATACATGAATGTCTATTGCATCATTGCTTATAATAGCATAAAAGTACAGAAAAAACAAAAAATAATAAAAACAATAAATAATTTAAATGTTTACCAATTAACTCAGGGTAATTTTCTTAAAGTACATTTATGTATTTGGAGAGTACCTGACCATTAAAAAAGACAAGATAATTATGTACTGAAAATAATCATGAATTAACATTTTTTTTTGAGTTCCTGAGACTGTGGCCAGTATTTTCTATATAATACCTTGTTTATCACTCACAGCAACTCTGTGAAGTAGGAGTCATTATCACCCTCCTCCTGTGGGTAAGGAAATAGAGTGGTAAAATGATCAAATAACATTTTCAAGGTCACCTGGCTAGGAAACATAGTGTAGGGATTTGAACAAAATCAGAATAAGTTAAAAACCCGTACATTTAAGGTTTATACTATAGAGTTTCCAAAAGGTGTTAAATTTTTTAAAAGTGTATAATAAAGTATATAGTGTGACCCTAAAAGCACTCATATTTAAAAGTGTGCAACTATACTTAAAGAATTTTCCCAGAAGGACTGATGAGAAATTATTAATGGTGGTTGTCTTCAGGGAGAGAAAGTAGAGTGGGAGAGATGCAAGAGGAAAATTCCACGTTCATTTTTATATCTTTCTGCATTTCTCAAGTTTTTAAAATCTGTGTGCAGCCTTACCCAAAAAAATGCCAAAGGTATTGTTAGATCATGGGACTACAGATGAATTTTTAAAATCCTTATACGTGTTTTTAAATACCTTTATAATTTCAGAATATAATTACTTACTCCTACAGAACTATTTAGATAGTATTTAGAACTCCCCAATACTGAACTACAGTATTATAAATGTGCTGATGTTTTTCAAAGTAATTTTGATAATTTAGTACACTGAGTCAGACATTTATTAGGCACTCAAAGGTGCTGATGCATGGGTGCCTGTTCTAAATGTGCATTGTGATTTAGGATCCCGAGTCTGATTCTCATTTGGGGGGTGCTTAGTGAGCATCATTGCCCACCTAATGAAGTGCTGTGGTGGGCTGAGCTGTCCTGCATGAGTCTGAATAGTTGTACATGACAGGCATGGGGAAGCATTTCTTAGATCTTGGGAAAGGACCAAATACAACTTTCAGGGACAGTAGGGGTGGGGGTGGGAGACGTACAAGAAAGGGGAGACGGGGCTTATCATACATTCAGAGATTAAGCACCCGGCCTTAGTGTTTCAGCTGGTGGGAAGGCGGAAGAGGAAGGTAAAGCTGGTGAACTATCAGTGAAACCATCAGCACCACGGGAGGCAGACCTCCTGGGGCCCCAATGTCCCCAGCAGTGGAAAGGTGAAATACCTGGAATTTATGCCCTGGATCACGGAGGAGATGGTGGCCTCCCACTCAGCGCTCTACATGAATGACTTGGGAATCTTTTGGCCTTCTAGAAGTCTACCAATTAAACTAGGATAGGGCAATACTTTAAAGTTTGCAGTTCTGTCAACAAACAGCCAAGTAGGGAATTAAATAATAGTTAAAGCCAGTTGGGTTTCATCCTTTTGGCATTTAAACTAACCCAGGATTAGTATGAGCAATCATCCATGTGTTCAACCTTGTGTAATAACACCACTCAAAGAAGTTTTCCACACTATTGAAGGTAACTAGTTTAAGTATTAAACTAAAGAAGAGAAAAATTCATTTTTTTCCTTAAAAAAATCCTTTTCTGATATGCAAACAATTCTCTGCTTTTCAAATCACCCCTTAGAAGACCGTCAGCTCCTGTAGGTTCTCTGGAGTGGATGTTATTGAGTATGTCTCGTGCAAGTCTGAGTGGACTCACAGAGAATGGACAGATGAGTCATATGCCCAGCATCTATCATCCAATTCTTACATCACTTTGTGACTTTGGATGATTTACCACGCCTCTCTGTGCTGTTTTGTCATCTAGGAAGTGGATATATGGATAGCTACCTGAGTTTGTAAGACTTAACAATAATGTATTTTAAACACACGACCTATAGTAAACATACAAAAAAGCTTTGTTGAATTAATGAAAGAAAATGTAAAATATCATACTTCACTCTGATGATCTCTGATTCCCTTCTGATAATTCAGGGGGGTTCTGAGAGATTTTTCGCTGTACAGTATGAGATTCCTCTGAAGCCCGAGTGTTGGTGAACCCCAACACCACAATCACCCCAAACACATCTTTGCTTCAGGCCTGCTGCCCTACTTTTTACACTCTTTCTGGCTTCCTCGTGTAAAACATTTGTGTTCTATGACAGCTGTTCCAGACTTTCCCCTGGGGTTCCAGGCTACGTTCTGGGTGGCCAAAGCTGAGAGAAGCAAATCCGCAGGCAAGAGAGACCTGTGGTAGCTGGAGGACTTCTGAATTTCCATTAACAAGGCAGTCAAGTATTGTACTTTATACTCCATTTATAATTTAGTCTGTTACAATATTCTATATTTAAATAATCCTCAATTTCATTAAATACATAGCACATAATAATGGATGACTGATATTTTAATATCCCTTGATAACCAATAGATTTTGAAAAGTACAAAAAAACGCCTAGTCCATTATCTTGTTGCATTATTTGTTTGGGAACTTATTTGAACAATCAGGTAAAGCATAGAAAATTAACGTTTTCTTCTTATCAAAATTTTTCTTTACTGAATCAAGCATATTTATTTGGAAACTCATAAAATGTCTAGCGTACACCTGCCCACAGTAACCACTGGGATGTCAGTTGGGTGAATTATTAACCTGGCTTCAGAAAAGGCCAACGTCCTCCAGGCTTTGCAGAGGAGCTCTCAGGGGACTGCATCTATCTCGGCCATTCTGTAAATCATGTTACACTGAGAAACTCATCTAACACTCATATTGCTTTTGTAAGGAAGGAAAGAATATGGGCCCTGTTAGTGCTGAGAAAATGCTGTTGCTGAGCAATGTCGGTAAAGAAAATGTTGAATCTTGAAAGTAGGATGTTTACCATATTATATTTATTATTATTCCCAATTCAAGTTGGCAGATTTGTATTAATGTATATCTATTTATAAAAGCTGTCCATAAAAGTTGCATGAATCAAAAATAAAATGGAAATGAGGAAGAAATGGATACATGCCCAACCACTGAGCATGTTTCTCCTGCAGTGTAAGAGATCCTCACTGAACTGGTTCCAAGCTTGTCTCAGGTGACACCATGAGCCCTTTTCAAGACTGCTAGCTATCAATCAACATGTGGAAATGTGACCAGGCTCTTCAGGAGAAACAAGCATTTTAATTCCTTATTAATTTCATTTTTATTTCCTCCTTTATCTTTTCTCCAAAAATCTGATTTGTTTTGGGAATATTCTACTCATTCTAGTCCTTTTAGTGATGTCTCAGGAACACAAGACAATTTCAACATTTATAGAACTTTCAGAGAAGCCACACTCTGCTTTTTACTTCCCTATAACCTCAGTATCTCACATGAACAAGGCCCAAGGCCAGTCCATCCCTTGCCACACGCCCAAGACCACACTAAGTCTTGTTGCATGATTATTTGTGATGTTTCGAAAATCAAAATTCAGCCAAAATCTTCTAAGAAGCTAAACAAACCAAAAGACTCTCTTTCTCCGGGGATTTTGCCTCTGATTCTTTTTACATTTACCCCTACTGCACTTGGCTGGGGCCTGGGCTTCCTCAACCCTTTTGTCTTCAAGGACAATGATGTCATGCGCTGGTCACAGGAAGCACTTATCATCCCAAACCCACAGAAGTCCAGGAAATCCCCTCTCCTGCACAAATATCCTACTTTCTCTAAAAATAATTTTATCAGTAATAAAAAAAGGATACATAGGTCTACCATCTGAGTTACTCTTTTTGTTCATATTTTAACAATTCATTCAGAATACAGAAGGTATGGAAAAGAAAAAAGGTAAGGAAAAAGAGAGCTATCATTGGGTCATCTCAAAACCCAACATTCTTTTTGCTCTCAAGTGGTTCATTAGTTAATAAAATATTTATTATGTATACTAAATAAATACCCATAGATACATATAAAAATAACAGTTACTTTGTCTTGAGCACCATCTATGTGGCAGGTAATATGTTGTGTGTTTTCCTCTATTTATTATTCCTAAAGACAAACGTATAAAGTGAGAATTAGTATTCCCATTTAAAGGAAAAGGACATTAAACTAAAAAATTTGCCCAACATTGTAGAGCTAGTAAGTGGAGTAGCTAAGATTAAAATTTGGTCTGAATGACTCCTACATATATTCTTTCCAGCATACCAATGCCTTCTCTCCACCACCATCATTAGCACTATCCTCTGAGGTATAATGCACCCTGGAGAACAACACTAATGATGGTGGTAGTTGAGAGTGAACTTGAATTAACTGTAAAAGTATATTGCAAACCCTAGCACAAACGCTAAAAAATGTAAAAAAAAAATAACTCATATGGTAAAAAATGACAGAAATGGAATAATATAAAATGCTCAATTAAAACCACACAAGGCAGAAAAAGAGTGGAAGGAAAAAAAAGACACAAAGAACAAGGGCAACAAATAGAAAACAGTAACATAGACTAGACAATAATCCAACTTTTTCAAATAATCACTTTGAATGTCAATGGTCTACATACACGAATTAAAAGTTAGAGATTGTCAGAGTTGGTCAAAAAACATAGACCAACTATGTATTGTCTTCAAGAAACCAACTTTAAATATATATTAAAAGTACATGTGTGGAAAAAATACATCATGCTAACACTAAGCAAAAGAAAGCAAAAGTAGATGTGCTAATTTAGACAGAGCAGACTTCAACGTAAGGGAAGTTGTCAGGGATAGAGGGACACTACATAATGATAAAGTGGTCAGTTCTCCAAGAAGACATAATTGGTAACCCGTATGCACCTAACAACAGAAGATCAAACTATGTGATGTAGAAAGCGACAGAACTACAAGGAGAAATAGATGAATCCACTATCATAATTGAAGACTTTAGCCCCCCTCTCTCAGAAATCAATAAGCAGGTAGAAAATCAACTACGTCCAATAAGGACATAGTTGAACTCAACAGCACCATCCATCAACTGGATATAATTGACGTCAATAGACTACTTCATCCAACAACAGCCGAATAGCTACTTTTCTCAAGCTCACATAGAATGTTCACCATAATAGACCACCTTCTAGGCCATCCAGTACACCTTAAAAATTTTTAAAAAGTAGAATTCACACAATGTCTACTCTCATACCACAATTGAATTAAACTAAAAATCAATAACAAAGAAATAACTGGAAAATCCCCAAATATGTGGAGACTAAACAACAAATTTCTAAATAACACATGGGTCAAAGAAGAAATCTCAAGAGAAACTTAAAAATACTTTGAACTAAATTAAAATTAAAACACAACATCAAAATGTGTGGAATGCAATGAAAGCAGTGCTTAAAGGGAAATTTATAATATTGAATTAGAAAAGAAGAAAGATCTAAAATCAATAATTTAAGTTTCCACCTTAGGAAACTAGAAAAAGAAGATCAAATTAAATCCAAAGTAAGCAGAAGAAAAGAAATAGTAAGAGTTAGAGCAGAAATCAATGAAATTGAAAACAGGAAATCAATAGAGAAAATCACAGAAACCAAAAGCTGTTTTTTTAAAAAACAGTGAGATGCACTCACGCTTCACTTAGAAAAATTTGAAGTCCTGAATGCTTTCCTTATTAAAAATAAAGAAAATCAACAAACTAAGCCTTAATTCAAAAAGTTTTCAAAGATGCAATAAATGACCACCTAGAAACCAGAAAGGACTTGTTAAAAAATAAATAAATTCATAATAAACAAATCAGTAAATAATAAAACAATATGATTATTAAACTGAAAACATCTAGCAAGTCCAAGATCTGGTTTTTAAACCAAAATGGGCACATCTTGTGAAAATGCAATAAAAACGAAAAAAAGTCAAAAACACAGATAATATAATGGGATATGCCAGCTATTTACAGTGGGAGATCAAACTTCTCTTGGAGAGTAAACATCATTGCATTATGTACTCATTTTAAATTAGTGAATTTGTTGTTCTATTTTTCGTGCTTTTCAATCTTGTGACATCTTTCAAGCCTATTATAAGGATTTATGTTTCTGTTAGAGGAATCCTAGACCTGCACTGTCCAATATGATGGCCACTAAATTTTAATTAGAATTGAATAAAATTAAAAATTCTGTCCTCCAATTGCTCAATAGCCAAACATGTGTATTCAAATTCAAGTTTAAATAAATTAAAATTAAAGTTAAAAATTTAGTCTTTCAATTGCTCAATAGCAATTGACTAATGTGACTAGCGGCTAGCATATTGGACAGCACAGATATTTCCATCATGGCACAGAGCTTTCCTGGAGAGCACTTCTTTAGAACTGGTAATGAACAAATCTTTGGGAACTTACTTCTTAAGATTACTTTGCTAGATACCTGAGAGATTGCTATATTTCTCTATAATAAATAGTATATATCACACAGCTAGGAATGATCTTATAAACCATATCCACTAGCATCTTTATAAAACTGTGCCAGCTAAAATATTCAGAACACGTTGTCCTAGATTGATTGCTTAGTAAGACTGCTTTTGGTTGACACTAAAATATCTGAACTAAAAACAACCCAAACTTAAATTCTCAGATCTATATCTATCTGTACATTCCCAAGACACGAGGATAAATATTTAAACAGTCATCTAGTGAAGGCAGTGAAAGTATTGTTGCTACCTAATATAACCAAAATATCATGGATTAAATATTGTAATGGATTCCTTTACAGAACCGTGTAACATTATATAAGGATTCAATTCTGTAGTGGAAGAAATGTACAGGGCTTCTCATCCAAGGAGTGTATACTATGATTTTTTTTATTCATTCACTCTTCATTAATTCAATGAATATTCATTTATTGCCTGTTACGAGCCAGGCAATCTTCTTGGCAATTCAGATACAATGAATAAAATAGACAAACACAGCTGTCCTCGAGGGAGCTTAAATTCCATCATGGGGTGGGGGGCTCGAGAGACAGCCAATAAACAATGGATATAATAAAATGTAAGTCATAAGAAGTTAAAAGGCAATGTGTCAGTTCTTCTCAACTTGATCTATAGATTCAATGCAATTCCAATAAAAATTCCAGCAAATTATTTTGTGAGTATCAACAAAGTGATTCTAAAGTTTATATGGAGAGGCAAACCACCCAGAATAGCCATCTCAATATTGAAAGAGAAGAACAAAATCTTAGGATTGGCACTACCCAACTTCAAGACTTACTATGAGGTTAGAGTAATCAAGACAGCGTGGTACTGGAGGAAGAGCAGACAGATAGATTGGTGGAACAGAAAAGACAGCCTAGAAATAGACTCACTCAAATATAGTCAACTGATCTTTGACAAAAGAGCAAAGGCAATACAATGGAGAAAAGTAGTCTTTTCAACAAATGGTGCTGGAACAACTGCACACCCACAGGCAAAAAAATGAATCTAGATACAGACCTTACATCCTTCACAAAAATTAACTCAAAGTGGATCATAGACCTAAGTGTAAAATGCAAAATTATGAACTCCTAGAAAATAACACAGAAGAAAATCTAGATGGGTTGGGTTCAGAAATAACTTTTTAGATACAATATCAAAGGTATGATCCAGGAAAGGAAGAATTAACAAGCTGGAGTTCATTAAAATTTAAAATTTCTGCTCTGCAAAAGATACTGTCAAAAGAATGAAAAGATAAGCCACAGATTGGAAGAAAATATTTGAAAAAGACACATCAGATAAAGGACTGTTAGGCAAAATATATAAGGAACTCTTAAAATTCAATGATAAGAAAATAAACACTCAAAAAACGGGCCAAAGACCTTAACAGACACCTCACCAAAGATGATATACAGGATGGCAAATAAGCATATAAAAAGATGCTCCACATTATATGTCATCAGGGAATTGCAAATTAGAACAACAATGAGATACCACAACACACCTGTTAGAATAGCCAAACTGACAACACCAAATGTTGGTGAGGATGTGGAGCAACAGGAATCCTCATTCATTGCTGGTGGGAATGCAAAATGGTACAGCCAGTTTGGAAAGAATTTTGGCAGTTTCTTAAAAACTAAACATACTCTTAACATACAATCCAGCAATTGTGTTCCTTGGTATTTACCCAAAGGAACTGAAAGCTTTATATCCACACAAAAACCTGCACACGGATGTTTACAGCAGCTTTATTCATAATTGCTAACACTGGGAAGCAACCAAGGTGTCCTTCAGTAGGTGAAGGCACAAACAAACTGTGGTACAACTAGACAGTGGAATATTATTCAGTGCTAAAAAGAAATGAGCTATCAAGCCAGGAAAAGACAGAGGAACCTTAAATGCATATTACTAAGTGAAAGAAGCCAATTTGAAAAGGCTACATCCTGTAAGATTCCACCTATATGACATTCTGGAAAAGGCAAAACTATGGAGGCGGTAAAAAGAAAAGACCAGTGGTTGCCAAGGGTTAGCAGGGAGAGAGGGACGAATAGGCAGATAACAGAGGATTTTTAGAGCAGTGAATACATATACTCTGTATGATACTATAAGGGCGGATACATGTCATTACACATTTGTCCAAACTCAGAATGTGCAGCACCAAGAGTGAACCCTAATGTAAGCTATGGACTTTGGGTGATAATGACGTGTCAATATAGGTTTATCAATTGTAACAAATATACTACTCTGGTGGGGGAACTGATAATTGGGGTGGCTGTGCATGTGTGGGGACGGGGCATATATGGAAAATCTCTCTTCCTTCCGCTCAATTTTGTTATGAACCTAAAACTTCTCTAAAAAGTAAAGTCTACTTAAAGAAAAGAAATAAACAATTCAGGATGAAAAAGGACACGAAGAGTGCAGGAAAGGGGGTTTCAGTTTTGAACAGGGTAGCCAGGTAGGCCTCATTGAGAAGGCTGCATTTCAGCAAGGCTTTAAATGAGATGAGGAGTTGGCCATGAGGACACCAGAGGGAAGGCAGAGGGCCGGGCAGAGGTAACAGCCAGTGCAATGGTCCTGTGGCCCCACACGGCAGCAGCTGATGTCTGTGTTCTTTGCAAAATATCCACGTGATAGATTCACTAATGGATAATAATAATAATAATAATAATAATAATAATAACAATAAAATCAATTGAGCAGGGCCTTGTTCAAATTGGACAAACTCTCTTGGAAATTCTCTTCCAGCCCATCAGACAGAGGGACACTTGAAGCTTCTAGAGTGGTCCCTCTAGTCCACCTCCACCGTCTCCCCCACAGGGCTACACTAACCATTTGCTGATTCCACTCCTGGCCTCCTCCTGATTTTTTTCTCTATTTTTTTGGAGAAAAAAAGCATAAACCATATCACCCCTACTTACAACCTTGCAGCCACGTTTTCTGACTTGAGAACACAATCCATCTCCTCCATGGTCAGGCTCCCAGGAGCCTTACCCTCTGACCTGTGTTGGTTTCCTCCCAGGCTCTGCTCCTGCCACCTCACCAGGGGCTCACAACACTCTTGCTGTGCCAGCCACCACTCCTGCTCCAGGACCACCCAGGGTCCCTTTGGACTCAGAGCCTTCGCCCCACTCGTCCTCTTCCTGGCACACTCCTTCCAGACCTCCACAGGCTAAGTTTTTCTCATCTCTCAGTCTAGAATGACAGAGTGAGGTGTGGGGACCTGCTTGCCTTCGTGGGGCTCTTAACGATGGAGCAGATGTTAGACCCGGCCTTGTGGCACAGGCAGCAGCAATAATGGCAAGAGGTGGCTCCCGACGCCAAAGATCTGGTTCAAGTCCTAACTCTGCCTCTCTTCAGAGGGTGAGCTTGTGTGTATGTGTGTGTGTCCTGAGACCTAGTTCCTGTCTTTGCAAATAGAAGATAAATCTACAGCCATTTCCAGGGTGACTATGCAGAGCAAATACATATACTTCAAAGTTGGAGGAAAAAAAATAGTTTAGCGATGTCAACCAAGATCACTGTACATACTTTAAAGAATGAAGGCAGCACATGGGAAGCTGCAGAAGAGAAGAAATAGAGTGTGTGTGGACTCTGTGCAGGCTGGGAAAGGAAGATCCATAGGCTGAGGGCAGCGCGGGAGAGTCACAGCAGAGCCTGACAGCCATCGCCGGAGTGTCACAGCAGAGAAGTCGGCCACAGCCGCGAGACGGGCCAGGAGGAAGCTGGTGGGCAAACGTGTTTCTCATTAGAGGCCATGGGTCCCCAGGGTCTACAAGCCATTGCTGAAGTCATCCATGTTTTTTGCACACACTCAATCCATCCCAGTGTGCAATCCAATGGCACCCTTCCCTCAGGTGGCAGGCTGCCGGCTTGAGGGGAATTCTGTTATGAGCTCACCAAGTTGACACTTAGCTCACGAATCAGCTGTTTTCTCTCTTTAATTCTGCCACTAGAGAGATCTCTCTTCCCTGCTGGTTCTGGTGTTGATATCTAGTCTCTCACAACAGTGCTCTTCAAGCTCCAGCTTCCAGGATGGTCACGTCATATTTCTGTTAATCATTTAATAGTGATGACATACATTTATTGATCAGCAACCATGCCCTTGTCTCTATCCCAGGAACTGGATAGTATATTATTATCAATAATCCTCAGAACAGATTTTCAAGTTAGAGATTAGCAGCTACATTTTTGTAGATAAAGAAATTGAGGCTTGAAAAATCCAAATGTCCATCAGCTGATGAACAGATAAATAAAATGAGGTGTTCCTCATGGTAGAACACCATTCAGCAGTGAAAAGGAACAAAGTAATGATGACATAGATGAATCCCAAAACATTACGCCGAGTGAAAGAAGCCAGGGCAAAAGACCCTGTATCATTCGATTTTATTTCTATGAAATGTCCAGAAAAGACCAAGCTATAGAGGCAGGAAGATCAGTGGTTGCCGGGCTAGAGTGGGAACAAGATCAAACTTCTCTTGGGGAGTAAACATCATTATGTAAACATCATTGCATTATGTACTCATTTTAAATTAGTGAATTTGTTGTTCTATTTTTCGTGCTTTTCAATTTTGTGACATCTTTCAAGCCTATTATAAGGATTTATGTTTCTGTTAGAGGAATCCTAGACCCGCACTGTCCAATATTTACATTACTCACTACAAGCGGGCACCAGGGCTCTCTTTCTGAGGTGATGGGAATGGTCTAAAACTGGATTATGGAGATGGCTGCACAACTCTGTACATTTACTAAAACATCATTGACTCGTGTAGTTAAAGCAGTGAGGTTTTGTTATGTGAATTATACCTCAGTGAAGCATTTAGCAAATAAAACAAAACTCAGGCTCCAGGAGTGTGACCTGAACGAGGCAGGCAGCCAGGACGCAGGGCCAGGACTCCTGGGCTCCTAGCCGGCCATTCCCCCCACACCTTGGTGCTTCCTAGGCGCACAGGCTGAAGTCATTTGGAGACTTCCAGCCTAACAAACAGCCTAACAAACAGCATAGCACAGAGTCCAGGGCCCACTGAAGGTCAGATTTCTCACAAAGGAACACAGAGGCGAGTAATGAAGCCGAGAGACGTCCACCAGCCCCGGGAGTGCGGCGTGTGCTGGAGCGTCCTTCTCCTTGACACGTGTGGAACATTGCAAGATGGAATAAGAAGAATCTGTCCAGGATCATTTTCACCAAGCCAACAGTAAAGGTGACTAAGATTTGAAATCAGTTGTTCCCCGTCTCCTCCCTGCTGCCCCTGGACTGCGGAACCCACAAGAGAAGGACCATGGGTTTTTCACAAGTGGGTTCCCAGCTGTGGACACACGATAAGAACTTAATGGATTTTCCCTGAAGGAGGGACCAGAGAGTATTGTTTAAGGAGTCTGGCACCCTCTGCATATCCAGCCATGATTCTCAAAACTTTCTGTGCACGAGAATCATCTGAGAAGCCCATTGAAATCCATGTTCCACGCCTCCACGCAAGATGTTCTCAGTCAGCAGGTCTGGGAGGGTGGGGTTATGACAATGTGTGTGTTTAATAAGATTCCCAGATCTGACACCAAGACACACCCACCGTATGTCTCTTGAAGGCCAAGGCCCCTACACCTTGTGTTTATCTGTCATCTTTCACTTTCCAGCCCTGTGTTCAGGGGGCAGAAGGGACATGACCTCTGTGGGGTAATCTGGTTTTGTTGGATGCCTACAATATATTGAATAGCTTGCTAGGACACACTTCAACTTTGTGTGAAGTTTGTTATAACTAAATTTCCATATTTTTAAGCTAGTTGACATTAGACACCAATATTTCTGATGGTAAATTGATACATATAAAAAGCAATACCATGTACAACAACTCTCCATTTAGTTCACTGGAATAGTCTGGAAATACAGCCTCATAACGGCTTTTGTAACATAGGGCCTGGGGATGGCCATTTGTACTGACCTTGTGTATTTGACATGACTTCTATTACACATGTGTCATTCTAGGCAGTTCCTTTAAACATCCATTACCATGGATACCTAATTTTATCATTCACAAATTCCAGCCTCAATTATATACATGACTGCATATACTCTCATACACATGTCAGAATCCCGAGGGGATTATAAAAGTTATGACCAATCCCATTTCCAGGCTGTTAGCTCAAACTGTGTAATTGTCATACAATGTGGCAACGCATATCCAAATGGTCTATTTTAGAATGCCTTCTTAATAAGCTGTTATGAAGAAGCTATTAGGCAAATACCATCTTTTAGAAATAAAAGATTGACAACATTATGGCAAAAGTAGTCCAGGAGACTCTGGGGGTCTTCCAACAGAATCATCACAAGAAGACAGGTCACCACTAGAAAACTTGGGCAGGCCTATCACTTCCAGAGGAATAAAAAAATGAAAAAAACAAAACAAAGCAAAAAAACAGCAAATAATGAAAAGAAACCAGGCCAAAGTTGTTTACTTAGTGTGGTTCACGGCTTGTTTCTCTAAAACACCACGTGGCAGTCAGCTGTTCCCTTTGCCAAACAATAAGGAAACAATTCGATTCCTACAATGGCTCAGAGAGAACAACTCCAAATAAGCTTGGGGGCAGCTTCGTCCTCCTCTTCTACAGCCATGAAAACAGCCCAAGAACGCAGACTGAGCATGCAGCCCTAAGAGTGGCAAACAGCGATTCTAAATCATGAACTACATTGTTCCACATTAAGTGGACGCTACTGCTAATTTAGCCTCCTTTATGACTTATAATTTCAATTGTCTCAACCACCAAATATCCCAAAAGATAGATGAGATCTCTCTCATAATTTCCCGTGCTCAGTATTTGTTGACTTTGATTCTAATCTTGAGGGAGCCAGTACTTTCTGTAAGAACTCAGCAGAGGGGTATCACGGTTCAGTTTGACCCTCACATACTTGGGAGTTTTTTGTATAATTTTTAGAATAGGTTTATCCTCAAAGAGTTTCTCAAAATAGATTATCTCCAACTTACTACTTAGGACAAGGAAACTGAAGCTTAGGTAATGGAGGGTTGGGAATATCTAGCTGTCTTAAATGCTATATTATCTAGTGACCCCTGATATCATAGATGCATTTACCCCTGGCATTTTCCCCATAATTCATACACATAAAACAATGACTGCTGAAGACTGAGGCATGGCTCCCAAGTAACCAACTTTTTTACAAGTTACTACCAACATGCTGAAACCCTTGGGCATGGTCCCTACAGGAACATTCAAAATCCACTTGTCAAGCTCTGCAGAAGTGTAAGGTATTGCTCAAATATTATGATTAAAATATAAGTAAGAGCTTGAAACACAGTAGATGATCAATAGACAAGAACTCCATGTCCCTGGTCAGATCACAGACCTGGTGTTTGTAGGGCAACTGTTGGGCCAGTGAAGTTATTCATGCTCAGGTTACCTACCCACATCCCCCCAACCCCCCCAAAAAAAATTATCCAGCAGATTGAAAAGTTTCTGAAAGGACAGTTTTTTGAAATCAGTATATAGGAATATGTATGTGTGTATTTTGTTGGCAAGGATGATTCCTGACAAGTTATATTTTTTCTGTGAAGAAAAAAGAATGTCCTGGGACCAGTTCTCTCCATCACTTCCAGGTGAGACATCCATTTCTCTCGGTCAGCCACTGATGGCTATGATCACAGGGCTCCCTGAGGCTGACTTTCTGCCAATTCTCTATGTGCATTTTTGGTTCAGCCACGTGAAAAGGAAATAATGCTGTTAGAAACACTGCAGTCACATTCATAAGAAAAGCACAGTGCTCGATCGTTGTGAATTGGGCTGAGTTAAGGGGACTAGCAACTATTTATGATTGGAAATTTCGGTAGGCTTCTTTGAATAGTTTTGGATTAAAAAATGCTTTAAACATGTGTTCTCTGTCTGTCTCTCTCTTTCTGGTCTTTCATCACTAAATCATATAATCATGAGAATTGATAACCATTAGAGCTATAAATGACACAGAATCTTCTCAAAATTCTCTGGAGGAATCATGGCTTTCTGAGCAAGGTTGTGCAGAATTGCACATTGTCCCCCACGCAGACATCAAAGCGATTAAAAGCACAGGGTTTGTACATCTAAGTTCTTCTTTTGCTGACAAGATCCAATGTTGCCCAACAAGTCAATTGGACTCCAAGGATATGGATGGAGAATGTGCCTGGGAGGAGACATGGGTGCTGGGTGGAAAGCTCATCATTTGTTTAGATATCCTATAGACATGGTTTGGAATCTAGGCTCTGTCCCTTGTTAGATGGCAGCTTTTGGCAGGCTATGTAATCTCTCTGATCCTCAGAGTCCTCTCATATAAAATGGGAATAGAAACACCTCTTGTATCGTTAGTATAATGAAATGCAAAAGTAATGCATGCAGTGAATCTGCTTACAAAAAGGCCTGGCCTGGCATACAGTAAGTGCTCATTTTAATATTAATATTCTTCCCTATTTATAATGGGTGCATTTTCATATTTTATTTGAAAACATTCAAATGCCATAACTGACATACTTTAACCTATGATAAAGAATCAGAATTCAACATACGTTTGCTCCATAATAACCAAACATGGAACATAGATTGCAAGTAGGCCTTTTCAAAATGATGACACGTTGGTACTCAGGTACATTAAACATTAGAAAAACTTTAGGTTCAGATTTTTTCCCCAAAGCTCTGGTTTAGGAGTTGGAGAAAAGTGCTGGGTAGCACGAAAGACGAAGCAAGTGATATAAACAATCTTGGCATGAAACCATCACAGTCCCCCCATTACCTGGTTACAAAGAACAGAAGAACCACCATTTCCAAAGAACCACCATAGTTGAAACAGGTCAAAGCCTAAAAATATGTTTGCTTTTCCTATGACAGAAAAAATATTACCAGAGGCTACCTTTCTGGGCAAGAGCTGTAAATATGCGCTGTGAGAAGGTTATGAATGTAAAAAAAAATAGAGGAAAGAACATGTGAATGGAAAGTGAATTAAAATACTAGGAACTTGGAAAGTTAGCTCTTCATGAAAGGAATTCTCCAACCAGTATCCAACTAAACACGATGGCAATGGTAACCAGACTCTTCTGATACATCTATGTCTCTGTGTTGTGCCAAACACAAGAGTGAATCATCTGTTATACTTATGGACTCTACCACTTGACCCACATGTGTATCGTATCTACAACAGCTGTGTCATGGCCACTCCGTCCCATGACGGAGCCTGGAGCAGGCCACACATTTGACAAAGGGCAGATGAAAGGGCTGAAATCAGAGAAAGGAGAAGTTGATTGGGGTTGACTTTGAAACCAGGATCAAACAGAAATGACCTCTTGGAAGTCTCCAAATCGAATCCATTTTAAAATGCAGGAGATGAAGGTGAAACCTACACTGTGAATAATCGACAAATGAAAGGGTTAATTTGCAAACTATACTATGTATTATTGTACATGATACAATGTCAAAGTGTAATTAATATGCTTGGCCTTCATAGCTGGATATGGATGTTGAACAGAATGGATGTTAACCCCTGATATTATGTATCAGTATACATAACGCTCTTATAGTACACATACTCAGCAACGTTATGTAATTTACTAGTATATATGTAACCGAGGACTGCCACTCAACAATTTAATTTTAAGTTACGAGCTTTTAACACATTTTTACATTTAAATTGCAATCTGTGACATTACCAAATTATTCTTACTAACGTACTTCACATTTTAAGACACAAGCACCCAACTCATCTCAAACATTGTGTGTTCCCTTACACATAGACAGACACAGGCGTCCCAGGGGCACTTAGCCTTTCTGGTGAGGCTGAAAGCTGCGCTTGCCCATTCTCAGCCACTGAGATCGTGACCCCAGCCTGAGGTGAAGCTGGGGGTTTGTTTTGTTAAGATCTTAAAGTTTTAAATCAATGTAAGGAGTACTTTCCTTAGTTTCAAAGAAAACTGTTGTCCCATAAAGTCCCTGCCACTACCACAGCCTGGGGTTGAAGTTATTTCGAGACTTTAGACTTGGGCCTGTTTCAAAGAAGGGGGCATAAGTAATTCCCCTGAAACTTTCATAAACCAAGTAGCTTGAGTTCTTCTTTCAGCAGAGGAAGGAATGACACATGCATCATTATATCTTTTCAGAGGGTTAATAATGGGAAACTTGAAAGTGTTGGGGATCAGTAAGCTCGATTTTATTAGAAAGCATAAGCCCATAAACTACTCCCCAATCGATAATATATTGGATTATTGGAGGTAGAGGCAGGAAATTATGATTGATGTTAGATCCAAAAAAGTTTTGAAGTAGTAGACATATAATGATGTTATGTATCAAAGCAATATTAGAAATTCAGAATGGTGATACTGAATGGTGAAGAAAAGGCTAACTGATATTATTGACCTTCTTAAGGAACAGATGATGACTTTCTACACACAGCATGCTGACAGCCCTCATATATTTAAACATCTACTATTTACGCTCCCCAGTCTACTACACTTACTTGTACATTTCAACTAGAAATAGAACCGTGCTATAAAATATACCCTAGCTTCTCTTTTGGCTTATTATTCTGCAATCCATCATTCTTTATTTTATTACCTAATGATGACCTGGAAGGGAATAGTCAAAACTCCCCAGCTTCAGTTGAGATAATCTCTGCAAATAAAACAACGTTTATAGCTCGTTTGGCTACTGCAGCAGGAATACAAAGCCAGAATGTCAGCTATACTGGGCACTTTCCTCCTTTACGATACCTTGTTAAGCACAAAGTAATCTCCCAGGTGTTGGTAAAGGACAACTTTCTTTCAAATGTGTGGGCCTAAGCAATGGTTCTAAAAATTGCATAAATAACACCAAGCCCCGTGCTAAAAGCTTTCATATCTATATTGTCTCACTCAAGCCTCATGCAAACCTACAAGGCTGGCGTTATTTATAAATTAAGGAAACTGAAGCACAGAGTGGTGAGCCATTTGGCTGGTTGGCAGGAAAAATTAGATTTGAACAAGACTTATCTGACTCCAAAGATTATGTTTTTTCATTAAACTTCCCATTTTCTTAAGAAGTCACTTTATTCTGTTGCTTGTGTGAATATCTGTCTAAATAAAGATCTTCCTTTGCATGTAGGAAGTTCATGTTTCTCCAGGATGACTACCACAGGCCTTAAATTGTAGGTGCTCTAAAATGCTTGTCGACTAGCTCAGTTCTGGATTTTGATAAAACAATTGCCTAATATATAATTTATCTTAACCAACTAAACAAAACAAATATGGAAAATTTTTCTTATTTTATGGTAAGGGCCAACTTTTCATTCCTGAAAGTTAGTACAGAATAAGTTTGCTGCATCACTTTCTGTGAAGGATTCAGGATGGTAAGGATACCCTTTCTCAGAAATCTTCATATGGAATAGGTAATCCACCCTTGTCATAAGCCTGATGGTAAAAGACAACATATGTCTAAGAAATCAAGACACAGAAATTGCAATGTCTCTATGCTCATGCAGTAAGGTACAAAAAGCTAAGAAGTGGACAAACGTCACTTAGTTTCTTGAATTGTACTTTATGTAAATTATATCATCTACTGTCACCCAAGTAAGCTGCAATGTTTCTTATATAAGATTTGTTTGGAAATTCTCTGTCATTAGAAAAATTACTCATACGGTTAGGACTGGAATAGTGCTCACTTGCAGATGGCCTTTCCTGAGACTATGTGAATGTGCACAACACTCATGCTGTTCTCTTCCTTGCTGTGGAAATATGATCCCAGGGCTACAACAGGCAGGCTTGGATCTGTGTGGTAATTGTCTAGGAAATGCATGCTTCTCAAACTCAACTTAGGCAAAGCCATTTCTAGACAGAGCTTTTCACAGTTGCTACACTCTTGTTCTAGATATAGGGACTCTCTCAGGCATAGATGGAACTAGTAACTCAAACTAGGACCTTTCATCCATCCATCCATCCATCCACCCATCTATCCATCCATCCATCCATCCATCCATCCATCCATCCACCCACCCACCCACCTATCCATCCATCCATCCATCCATCCATCCACCCACCCACCCACCCAACCACCCATCCATCCACCCTTCTGTCCATCCACTCCTCCACCCATGCATCCAGTTCCTTCCATGGTCCAGGAACACTGCTGGGTGCTGGTGGTCCTGAGGGAATTGTGACAGTTATGGTGCTGCCCTTAGGATGCTGGCTTTCTATTGAGAGAGACAGGTAAATACCAAACTAGTAACCAGATGAGAATAAAATTGGGATAATTTTTTTTAAGGAGAAAAATAAGGTGAGTCATGAATGTATTGTAAGTGAACCTGCCCTGGTTGGAGCATCAGAGAAGTATGACTTACGGGAGTGACTATCCAACTGAGACCCAAGGAATACATGACATTTAACCAGAGCAAAAAGGACAGGAATTGTGTTCCAGGCAGAGGGAACAGCATTTGCTAAGGCCCTGAGGGAGTGAGGAGCTCAGCCTTATTTTGAAAGAAATAAGTTGGTGCCATTTGAGCCTAGAGAGTTTCCCTTATGAGACTGGAGTTGCAGGCAAAGGCAGACCCACGGGGCATTGTTGCCATATTGAGGATGCAGAGTTTACGCACAGAGCAATGGGAACATGTTGAATAGGGGAATAACAAGATCAGACTGTGCTTTTCCACCTCCACTGAGGCTGCTCTCTGGAGGGAAGTAGGAGAAGGGTAGACATGCAGGTAGGTGGCCTCAACTTTCAGGAACAGTCTCTGAACCCCGCCTTCTCCATGTCTGCTCACAGTTCCCAGGGCCCAACTTGAACTACCTTACATGGAGGCCCTAGCTATTTCTGCAAGCATAATCAAAACTAAGAATCTTCTTTCAAAAAGTTCCCTTGGGGCCACCCGGTGGCATAGTGTTTAAGTTTGTGTGCTCTGCTTCCGCAGCCTGTGGTTCATGGGTTTGGATCTTGGGCACAGACCTACACATCATTCATCAATCCATGCTGTGGCAGCATCCCACATACAAAAAACAGAGGAAGATTTGGCACAGATGTTAGCTCAGTGACAATCTTCCTCAAGCAAAAAGAGGAAAACTGGCAACAGATGTTAGCTCAGGACCAACCTTCCTCACTAAAAAAAACAAAAAGTTCCCAACAATTGTAAACTTAAGTGTGGGCTTACCACATTTAAGGGACAGCCTCTGCTTTCCTTAAGAGAAAAAGATACTATTTACTCACATGAAAATTTAAATTATGATGGAATGAAATGACCCTAAGGTCACAAAAGCAAATATTTTTCACAGATTTTGCATCGTGAACGAAATCACCAATTGCTTAAACTACATTTCACCTTATATATTTTGTTCCAAATTTCTAACATCGCAAAGGATGGAGATATAACTATTCAATGACAGAACACTGGAATAATAGGATATATGTGTCATTGCCTAGTGAAGCTTTCTATTCTTTTAGTACCATTTTTCAACTAAAGGCAACCGAATATTTTAGCATCGCTGTAAATCTGGTGAGCAACAGCATGTGGATTTTTTTTTTTTTTTGGTTTTGTCTTAGTTAGTTTAATTTTTGTTTAAAAACTGGTAACTTTTAATATATTGACAATGCATGCATTATTGTATATGTCCATTCACTGTCAGCTAACTATACAGGAAAAAAATAAGAATCCTGTGTACATTTCTTTAGATTGGAATTTTTCAAATGAGATATTATTTACTTTTCCTATAATTTCACAGAAATTATAGAAAAGAGAATGTGAAATTAGCACTGATTTTGCTACTAATTTAAAATACTGAATTTACTTGATTTAATGTCTTTACAACGAGTGCTATTCCTCTTAAAAAAAATTAAAACAGGGGGACGGCCCTGTGGCTTAGCGGTTAAGTGCACGCGCTCTGCTACTGGCGGCCCGGGTTCGGATCCCGGGCGCACACCAACGCACTGCTTTTCCAGCCATGCTGAGGCCGCGTCCCACATACAGCAACTAGAAGGATGTGCAGCTATGATGTACAACTATCTACTGGGGCTTTGGGGAAAAAAAAGGAGGAGGATTGGCAATAGATGTTAGCTCAGAGCCGGTCTTCCTCAGCAAAAAGAGGAGGATTAGCACGGATGTTAGCTCAGGGCTGATCTTCCTCGCAAAAAAAAACAAAACAAAAAAATTAAAACAAACCCTTGAGTAGTGAAAAATATGTGCAATATGGGAAAAGAGATGAATGTTGTTATTAGATAAAGGAATCAAAATCACTAAAAATGATACATACCTGGAACAACTGGGGAATAGAGTATCAACAGAGGAGAAAATGCAAGTAGTGGCTTCCGGTTGAGTTTTGAGGCTCAGGAACATGAGAGCTGGGGCGAGATTACTGAGGATGGCTGTTTTCCAAAACGAGCAAGGGCAGGACTCCACTGAATGTATAGGTTAGGAGTCTGGCCTCAGGCCTATGGATGATGATACCCCAATCTCTCCTTCTGGAATGATTTAGAGTAACCAAACTCACAGACATTGAAAACATATACACATACTTGCACACACAAGCCCCTGAGTGCCAATCTATTCCTGTATAATAAGTCATGAAATACAACTTCCAAGCCTACTGTGGAAGCATTGTGCTGCTTCTCCCTCCAGGAAAGCCACACAGGATGCTTAATGTTAACCAAATCAGTGAACAAAGGCAAGACCAGCCCACCACAGGGGAGGAATGTCTGCAGGCAGGGGATCTGACAGCCCCATCCTCACACAGGCTTGGTGAGGTCTAATCCTTTCCCTAGGTAGGGCTGGGATGTTCCTACTACTTTAGCTTTTTGTGTTTCTCGTTTTTCTCCCCTCCAGACCAGTGGCTGTGTGAATGATTTTTGTAAAGCACCACAATTCTTGTGTCTCTGTTAAAAAATCATTTATTCATTGAATTAATGTTACTAATGCCTTTACTATGTGGCAAGCACTATTGAAAGTGCTGGAGATAAAGCGAGAAAAAATCAGGCATAAATCTCTGTTACACTCTCAATATTTAGCATGGTAGATAGCTTTCTTAACATTAAGAAATCATTCTTAACTACAAACTCCCCTTTTAAACTCTGCTGTGTGATGTTGAGGCTGGAGCTCTACAAGTCCCATTTCTTCTGTGCCATATGTTCTCTGTTCTCCTCTGCCAACAGCTGACACAATGAAGGACTGGAGACAACGAAGAAGGTGGAAGAACTTGTTCCTTCCTGTCTGCTTCCATGGACTTCCTGTCTACCCCCTGTGGACTTCCTGTCTGTCCCCCATGGACTTCTTATCTGCCCCGTGGACTTCCTGTCTGTCCCCCATGGACTTCCTGTCTACCCCCTGTGGACTTCTTTTCTGTCCCCCATGGACTTCCTGTCTGCCCCCGTGGACTTCCTATCTCTCCCCGTTGGACTTCCTGTCTGTCCCCTGTGGGCTTCCTATCTGCTCCCTGTGGACTTCCTGTCTGCCCCCTGTGCACTCCCTGTTTGACCCTTGTGGACTTTCTGTCTGCTCCCTGTGGACTTCCTGTCTGCCCCCTGTGGACATCCTGTCTACCCCCTGTGGACTTCCTATCTGTCCCCCATGGACTTCCTATCTGCTCCCGTGGACTTCCTATCTCTCCCCTTTGGACTTCCTGTCTGTCCCCTGTGGGCTTCCTGTCTGCCCTCTGTGGACTTTCTGTCTGCCCCCTATGGACTTCCTGTCTGCCCCCTATGGACTTCCTGTCTGCCCCCTATGGACTTCCTGTCTGCCCCCTGTTCCTGTCAGCCTTGCTTCACCCTGGCAGAGGCAGTTTGTTCCAGTAACAGCAGCTGACTCCAGTGTACAGTTTACTTGAAGTACCAGCAGCAACATGCCCCCTCAGAGTCCTAGCACCAGCTGGCCTGCTCCTCCTACTCAGGGGTTTGAGCCTAGCTCCAAGCATCTAAATTATAATAATCCCAACATCTTCCCCCAGTTCCCTCAGCCCTAGAGGCAGTAGCTGCTTCGCGCATTTGCTATCTTGTGATGCCCTACTATTCTCTTTATAATTTTTCAGTTCTTTAATATCTACTTAATGAGTTGTATTAATTCTCTCTTTTCAACTAATTTGTGTGGTTTCTGTCTCTGAACTGCACTATGATTGATAAAGATAATGATAAATACTAAGTAGAAAAGTGAAACAGGAAAGGGGATAGGACGAATGTGTGGAGGGGGAAGAGTAGGCAGTTTTAGATGGGGGACTCGGGAGGTCCTCATGGTGAAAGTGACATTTAAGAAGAAAAAACGTTACATGTGTATTAAGCAGATATGATCAGGCCACTCTGGTTGAACCCCAGGCAAGGCAGGATCATGCTTTAAAGAGCTTGATTTTGGGGCTGGCCCGGTGGCACAAGCGGTTGAGTGCGCGCGCTCCGTGGCGGTGGCCCAGGGTTCGCCGGTTGGGATCTTGGGCGCGCACCGACGCACCACTTGTCAGGCCATGCTGTGGCAGGCGTCCCATATAAAGTGAAGGAAGATGGGCATGGATGTCAGCCCAGGGCCAGTCTTCCTCAGCCAAAAGAGGAGGATTGGCAGATGTTAGCTCAGGGCCGATCTTCCTCACAAAAAAACAACAACAAAAAAAGAGCTTGATTTTATCCTGCCTCCTTTTATTCTCTCTGGCCTGGACTTTCTCTTGAATAGTCACCTCTAAAAAGTAGGTTTCAGGCATCCTTGTCCTCCCAAAAATCCCAGACTTGGATCATCCCCCAGAGGAAATGACCACAGGGATCACATTCCTTTTCCTCCAAGGAGATCCATATGGCTTTTCTCAGGCTGATCTTGGCCATGGAGAAATCCTGTTCATACTGGTTGTGGAGATGAGAACCATTCTGATGATTCCTTACAGCAAGTAGTCTACTGGCCATGATGAGTGTCCCTATGAGAGTTGTCCTTGGTGGTGACAGGGGAAGCATCTGCCTCCTGACCAAAGGACATCAGGAGCACCGAACACTAACCAGAAGGGAAGCCTCCCACTCCATCCTCTCCCCACTGCTACCTGGCCCAGGTCTCCAGACCAAGGACACATCTGCTTTATTTTTAAAATCTCTGGCACATATTCCAACACTTAAACTCCTTGAATTAGCTCCTCCCTAAAATGAAAAGTAATAGCATCCAGTGTGTTTCAGTGAATACGTCGCAGGACAGAGAATCTGAAGGCCTGCATCTCAGACGCGTCTAAACCCCACCTGGTTTTGTAATATTGGCCAAGTCACTCCACCCCTTTAAATCTCAGGTTCATCACCTGAAAAATAAGGAAAGTGGAACAAAATCATAGATTTTACAATTAAATTTCTCTAATCACCTCATTTTTGTTTACAACTAATGGTAAGCTATTAGAAAAATCTGTGATCACTTCAAGTACAAAAGATTATCTTATAAAATGTTACTTGATCTATTTCTAGTGATGAAACACATTCAGTTTTGTCAATTTCAAACTTTTTACTATATTTATTCTTAAGTAATTAGCAGAAATTTATATAATGACCCAGTACTTTTAGTTAGTTATCCACACCTACCTTTTAAATTTCCTAAGAACCACCAACTTCAGCCATACTTTATCCAAAACCCTTACTTTCTTTATAATTTTCCTGCATGCTTACCTAGACTGACATATTTTCAACTGCTTATGCCATCATCGGTCTTTTCACATAATGACACTTTTCTTTTAAAACTCATATTATCTCTTCTAACCCTGCCCTATGCTGATCTTTTCTTTCTACTCCTGTTTTATTTTCCTGGCTCAAGAACACTTTTCAAAACCAGATGAAAGTTTGGCAATATTTCAGACAGTTTCCTAGGATTTATTGGGTGCTTTAGAAAAACTCTTAATGACTAGAGTTTCCAGAGAATCCCTGGAGTTTGTGACTGGAAATAAAACCTAGTACAATTCAAACTAGGGCCCTGAGTAAGTCCCCAACCAAGTGAGGAAATTCTTAAACAGAACTGAGGACTGTGGCATTTACCAGTTTTCCAGCACTATTGAAAACAAGAAAATAATTAGATTTCAGGAGAAGTGGCATGTATTCTATGCATTAATGCCTTAATAAATATAATGCTTTATGCAAGAAGAGCTAATGTTCATGCAGATTTTGTGCCAGGGACAATTTTTTAAAATTATTTATTTATTTATTTATTTATTTGCTAAAGTATTAATACAAGTAAAGAATTTGCATGAAATCCTTTAAGAAAATCAAATCCTGTCATATGTAACAGAAAATATTTCTAAAGAAATCTCATTTAAAAAGATTTGTCATTAAGTACTGATAAATGGGAGTTTTAAAAAATAGTTGTCAGAAACACCATTGATTAAACCACTTCTGACATTTAAGGTGTTTGGCATTAGTCATGAAAAGAAATCTGATTAAATGGACTATAAAATGAATTTTATATTTATTCATACCTCAAAATAGAAGTTGAGAAGATATAATATATTTTTTGTAAATTTGAAATACAATCATTCATTGTAAGAAAAAAAAGAATTTTCGTTAGTGTTAACAGGAACTTGGGGATACAAAGATGAATAAAACAACATCTCGTAACTCATAGCCTGGTATAAAAAAACAAACCTGTAAATAAATAATCATGGAATGAATTCCACATATTTTAATAGAAGCCCCTGATACAGTACAAATGGGGCCACTATGCTCAGAGAAGGCTAGATGCTGAGGAAGGTGGCACTGAGGTAGAAATCAAGTGAGAAAGTCATTACGCTTCAGAGAGCATTCAAGGATGATGCAATGGAAATTCATGTAAATGATCTTGCAGGTCCCCATAGGGCAGCGACAGCCTCATGATCAAAGGAAGCAAAATCGTATTGTGATTTAAGGTGCTGGTTCTGGAGTCAAGCTATCTAGGTCCAAACCCACTCTTTTAAGAGTTATCTTGGGAATCAACTGTAAAATGGGGATAATAAAGTGGTCTTGGGCAATGATCTGTAAAATGCATTAATAATGGCACCTAGCAGAAACTGACTTCCAGAATGCTGGTGTGAGAAGTGTGGCAGACACTTTCTCCAGTGAAACAGCCATTTATCTGCTGAAAATAATACACACATACACACAACACATACACACACCATTTAAAGTCTCTGGAAATTGTCCCGAGGGCATAAAAGTGGAGAAACATTTATTGAATTAAATTTAGTAAATCTCTGAAAGAATGGTGAAATTTGGTGGCATCTGAGCCATGGTTTAGTCACATATTAAACTTGCCCCCTGCTCAATGTGACAAATCTCTATTCCATGCAAAGGCAGCCAAGGAGAAAAGAGATCTCTATCCCCCAAATCTGAGTCTGGGGCTATATTTTCACATCAGGAGAATTAAGGCACCAGCATCTTTCATCCCCTTAGTTCTATATTGCAGAAATTCTATTCTAGGAAGGCATGGCCATGAGAATTGGTTTCCCTTCTGTGAAGCAGCCCCGACTCATAGGGTGGAAACTCTAGACTCAGCAAGCTGATGATAATGGAACACTGAACATTCTCACTCCACTTCTCTTGTAAGGTAGAGGCTTCAAGCCAGGAAGCAAAAGCAGAGAAGACCGAGAGCTACAATCCTCACTCAGAGCTCCACTCATAGAATAGTGGTGTCACTCTGGGAATAGCAGAACACTACCAGCCCCAGCTCCTGGGCAGTGGCACAGACATTTTGCCCAGGAGGAGAGGCATGCTGTAAGAACAAGGAACTTACCTATAGGGGCTGATTTTATTTGGAATAGAGTGTGCAAAAATTCATACCTAAATGTGTTGTCAAAATAATGGAGATCTTGGATGTGAGCAATTAAGAGAAAGCTAGGGGCTCTATGATACACACAACAATAACCAAAACAGTACACAGATTAAAGTTTAGCAGGAGACTCAGGGAAAAAGACAGCTGAGAAGATTTCTCTTGGTGTTGGAGTAGTGTCAAAAACAGGCAGCATCCTAATCCTGCAAAAGAACTCTTCTTTAATCAAATCGGATTGTGGAGCAAATTATACCCCAGAATGTAGTAAAAAAAAAAGCAATCATCTAGCAAGCTGACAGCTGGGTGTGATACCAACCAAGGCAGACCAGTTAGGTTTTCAGGGTGACTGTGCCTGTCCCAAGGCTGCATTCTCTGAGAGATAACATCAGAGGCTGCATGGTGCAGGAAAGACAGATTTCACTGAACTAGTCAAGTCACTAAACAAACAAGTAAAAAAGAAAACAATAGCAACAAGCCCTGGAATGGCAAAGGGTGGTCAGTGCCTAGAGTTGCTACAATATATTATCTAGAATGTTCAGTTTCCAGCAAAAATTATGAGACATACAAGGAAACAAAAAAGTGTGACCCACACACAGGAAAAGAAATGAGCAATAGAAACTGCTTCTGAGGGGACTCAGATGTGGAACCTAGTAGATAAATACTTCAAAGCAACTATTACAAACATGTTCAAAGAACCAAAGGAAATTATGTCTAAATAATTAAAGCAAGTCCTATTGACAATGTCTTGTAAAATAGAGAATAAGAGAAATTATAAAAAGAACCAAATGGAAACTCTGTAGTTGAAAAATAAAATATCCAAAATGAAAAACTTACTATACAAGCCTAATAGTAGATTTGAACTTTCAGCAGAGAATCAGTGAACTTGAAGATAAATCAATAGAGATTATGCAATTTGAAGAACACAGAGAAAAAAGAAGAAAAACGAATGGAGTCTCAGAGAAATCTGGTACATCATTAAGCACACCAACATATGCATAATGGGAATAACAAAAAAGAAGAGAGAGAGAAAGGAGCAGAAAAAAATATGTAAAGATATGATAGCTGAATACCTTCCAAATTGACAAAAAACATTAATCTGCACATTCAAGAAGCTCAGCTAACTCCAAGAAGGATAAACACAAAGATATCCACACCTATGTAGTCATAGTAAAAATGCTGAAAGACAAAGAGAAACTCTTGAAAGCAGCAATAGAAAAACAACTCCTTATGTACAATGAAACTACAATGAGATGAACAGCTGACTTCTTATTGGAAACAATGGATGCCAGAAGGCAGTAAGAGTACACATTCAAAGTGCTGAAAGAAAAACAAAACAAAACAGTAACAACAGCAAGAAAACTGTCAGCTAAAAATCTCTATCCAGCAAGTCAAAACTACAATGAAATATCATTTCATACTCTCCAGGATTGCTATAATAAAGAAGATAGACAACAAGTATTGGCCAGAATGTGAATAAATTAAAACATTTATATATTGCTGGGGGAATGCAAAACGGTCCAGATACTATGGAAAACAGTTTGGAAGTTCCTCAAAATGTTAAGCATAAAATTTCCATGCGACCCAGTAATTACACTCCTAGGTATAAACCCAAGTGAAATGAAGCATATGTCCACACAAAACTTGTACACAAATATTCATAGAAGCATTATTCACAATAGCCAAGAGGAGTACACATAAGAATGTCCATCAACTGATGAATGGATAAATAAAAAATGTGGTATACAATGGATTATTATTTACCAATAAAAATAAATTATTGATACACGTTATGACTTGGATGAACCTTGAACATACGCTAAGTGAAAGGAGCTAGTCACAAAAGACCACATATGTATGCTTCCATTTATAAGAAATGGCCAAATTAGGGAAATCTATGGGTACAGAAAGTAGATTAGTAGGTGACTAGGACTGATTTGTGGGGGTTGGAGGAAATAAGGACTGACTGTAAGAGGTTTCTTTCCAGAGTGATACAGATGTCTTGAATCAGATTATGTAGTGTATACACAGCTCTGGGATATACTAAAAACCACTGAATTATACATTTTCAAGGAGTGAAACTCTGTGATAAGTGAATTATATGTCAATAAAGCTGTTTTTTAAAAAATAGTACCTATCTCTTAGAGTTGCCGTCAGGCTAAGTGAGATAACAAATGTGAAGCCATTAGCCGAGTATTTGTACGTAACATTCATTAAGTTATTATTGTTACTTCTGCTATTGCCATTGTTAACTTTGTTTCCTACACTGTAAGTGGCCCAATAATTCTTGGAAAGCACCTACTGTGTGACACACATTTATGTCCCTATGGTTGGTAATCACAATAGATTTGTAATGTCAATTTGGTAGAGACATAGTAACAACAAGTACTATTTAAAAAAAAATAATCTTATTTAGTGACATAAAAAATATTTTGAGTCGAGATACTTGGTGGCAATACCAGGATGACTTTAGAAGTCCTTTTAGGGTTTACAAATCTTATTTAGTTTACTATACTTGGGCTTCATATAGGAATGTTAATCTCTTAACATACATAGATGGTGTTATCAAGGACTCCTTGAACTTGAGAGACGTTAGCAGTCTTCCCTGGGACAGCTTGTTACTCATCCATTTATGGGCATCACAGCCCAATTCTACTATGAGGATTTGGCTTGGACAATACTTCCTCAAGAAACCTGCCCTGATGCTGCCACCTCCCCCCAAGGCAGGATGAAGCACCCTTCTCTGAGTTTCCCTAGCACCCAATTTGGCCTTATTTCATCACTCTGTAGTGAAATTGCTTTTCCCTTCCTCTGTCATCAGACAATAAACTCCTTGGGCCCAGCTCTGGCAGCCTCCAGTGACACATACTCTGAAGCTCAGTGATTATTCACATTTGACTCAAAGTAAAATGCTCTTTTTATTTGTGTCTTTCTTCTTTAAGAATATTTATTTACTATAAATAGGACCACACCATCAACTATTAACTTTCACAGTGTTTCTCAACTCACTTATTAGATGCCTACAGCAAAATTTTCCCGAACTCAAAATCTGAGAACCAGGAAAAAAACCCAAAGTATTTATCAGTTTGGACTGATAGCTTAACTGAAATCTACCTGGGACTTTAAGTGGAATCTGAAAGAACCAAGAACAACAATAACAAAAAAGGAGCCATCACCGCTGTAAAAGACATGCTATTTTTCTTCATATGTTAACAGATTTGGAAGATGAGGAATGGTGTAACCATCAGTCAGGAGAGAAATAACGGACTTGGCAGCTACTTGAAGGGCATTCTCCTTCAATATTTTTATTATCTGGCAAAAGACAGAGGATTCTTTTATCCTCCCATTTTCTTCTTTAAAATGCGTCTGATTTGTCTTATCATCTGGCAAATGCTCCTGAACCTCACACTCATAAGTCTAGTTGAGGTCATGCTTGTAATGACCATCTACAGACAAAGTATCAGTGATGTGGAAATTAATGTATTTGGAAGATTAATGGTGAAGGCATACAAATGTCTATTTCAGCAACCAAAATATTAAATTCCAGTGTTTATTATCCAGAGGAGTCTTTCTTTCTGTTCTTTTCACTCCTTTATCTTTCATGTAGTTGCACATTTACAACTTTTGCTGTTAACTCCCACTGAGTTCTAAAAGAGCCAGAAATCTCAAGCTGCTGCCAGCCAACTCTATTCATGGGACAGCCTCCAGGGCATGGCTCAGCCTTCACGGGGGAGCCCTGGCTCACGGAGACCTGGGGTGTCAATAATCCTGCATCCCTGCTGGGTTGATGGGAAGCACCTCATCCAATCTCCACAAACAAATCCAAGGAGACTGAGCTCTGAAGCGCATTGCACACCTCACTGCCACACAGATGGCTTCCATTTCTGGTCTGAGCCTTTGTCAAAGAAAGCCAAAGAAAGGGTATCTTCCTTTAGTGTGTTACATGAAGAGGTCTAGTCCTTTAATCAAGGAAGACCTATTTTGCTTAGGAGAGTATGGAAGAAATCAGCCACACTGCCTTCATGCTTAACAAGTATGCCAAATAACACCACCCTATCCTTGACAACTCCCTATTGTATCCATTCTCACACCAAAAACTTTCTATAAATGAAAGTAAACATGAGACCAATACATACCAAATTTCCCTGAGAAGCAGAATATTAATGTTTTTTAAAATATTTTAACAGGATTTAGCATTTTCGCATATTTACTATTTTAAGTAGTTGGTTAGAATGCCCCTTCAGCATCTAATATTCTCATACACATACACAAAATCTTTGTGAGATGTAGGTTATGAATTCTCTCTTTCCAAAGAAGGAAAGAAGTTCAAGACAGACTTAAAGCATTTTCTGGAGATTTAATAAATGTTCAAAAATCTGTTTGCCAAACCTTTAACATGGTCAAGACCTTAAAGCATTTTGATCACACATTTTCACTCTGCTACATAAGCTGTGTCTTACTCATCTGTGTCTAACTGATTAATTTGTGCCCAAGAATCTAAGTTTCTACTAAGCTTTTTTTCCCCTAAAAATATGGAAATATTTTAAGAAAAGACAAGCCATTAAGACTTCAGCTTGGGTCAGCCTGAGGGATACAGGTGTTCTCAATCTGGCCAAATGCTCCTCACTGTAGGGTCCCAGCAAAGGGGACCATCTGAAGCATCTAAGTGATGTTTAATGTCTAAATCAGATATTGAGAAAGTGGGGAATGCACCAATAGAAGCTTTAGTCCAGTAAGACCAGCACTGCCCCGCCACAAATTCTTCACCCCGTTTGGAATGAACACCTAATTTGTAAGCATGTTACCGTCATCAGAATGACAGAAGTAAAGTGTTTTCAAGCATCTGACCCAATAATCAACACGGCCAGTCAGTTGAGTACTGTAGTTCTATTCAAAATGAAGAGCTTTCTCCAGCGTTAGTAATGGAGCAGCAAGTTAGAGGACGAGCATAGCCTAAGACATCAGTGTCTTAAGCAGACCTGGTCATGAGTTCTTAGTACAGTTTCAGACTGCAGAGCTCTCCCTCAGTTATTCTAGAACAACAACAACAACAACAACAAAAGGCTGAATGTGTGCACTATTTCCCAATGGGCCGAAGGGGGCAGCGCAACATATTTTAGACCGTATTACTTGGCAATTTTCTTGGATTTTTACAGATCAAAGAAATCTGTACTGCAATAATAGAAGAAAGAGCTAAAATGTTTCAAGGGAAAGCTGTCATCCTTCCCCTCACACACATCACTGTCCCCGCCGCCCCACTACAGGCGGCAAGAGCTGTACTCACCAAACCTTGGCAGGTTGAAAGAGCCACTGAGGAATTTTTGTGGGATCGTAAGGAGCCTTGATAAAAACAGAAATCCTCAGGCGGGAAAGCCTGCACTGACTTGGTGCCTCCCTTTCCCAACGTCTGCACGATGAATCCGGGAGCCACCAGATGGCGGGAGGTTTTCAGATCCATGTGGAAGTCGTGCCTGAAGCCTCTCAGCCGAAGGTGAAGAGAGTCAACTCCGAGCGGGGCCAGCGCCCTTCTCCTCCTCTGTGAGTGCAAGATTTCATGGGACACGTAGTCGCCATTGTGGTCAACCTCGTAGGGGGACACCAGGTCATATTCTGAAAGCGAAAGACAGGGAGTGGCTGAGTGATTTCAGAATTGTGAAAAGAATCAGGAAGTCTTCAAATATAATTTATTACCAGATGACATTTCCTCCCAGGAAAAAATGATGGAGAAAATTTCAACATCTACCCATCCTTGAATCCAACTGTAGCAAGCATAAAATTGGCAGTAAAAGGGAAAATCTTAAAAGTGGCCTTTAGGGAAGTCGATGCTGTCTCTACAATGTGTCATTACCAATCCAGTGAATTCTAAGACACTGCAAAGGAAAAACAAATTATGGACCAAATAAAACTAAAAGCTTGCAAATCAATCAACGTGATACATCACATCAACAAAACAAAGAATAAAAACCACATGATCGTCTCAATAGACGCAGAGAAGGCATTTGACAAGATACAACATCCATTTATGATAAAAACTCTCAATAAAATGGGAATAGAAGGAAAGTACCTCAACATAATAAAGGCCATATATGACAAACCCACAGCTAACATCATACTCAACGGGGAAAGACTGAAAGCCATTCCTCTGAGAACAGGAATGAGGCAGGGCTGCCCACTCTCACCACTCCTGTTCAACATAGTACTGGAGGTTTTGGCCAGAGCAATTAGGCAAGAAAAAGGAATAAAAGGAATCCAAATAGGTAACGAAGAAGTGAAACTCTCACTATTTGCAGATGACATGATTGTATATATAGAAAACCCTAAAGAATCTGTTGGAAAACTGTTAGAAACAATCAACAACTACAGCAAAGTTGCAGGGTACAAAATCAATCTACAAAAATCAGTTGCATTTCTATATGCTAATAATGAACTAACAGAAAGAGAGCTCAAAAAGATAATACCATTTACAATTGCATCAAAAAGAATAAAATACCTAGGAATAAATCTTACCAAGGAGGTGAAGGACCTATACAATGAGAACTACAAGACATTATTGAGGGAAATCCACGATGACATAAAGAAATGGAAAGATATCCCATGCACGTGGATTGGAAGAATAAACATAGTTAAAATGTCTATATTACCTAAAGCAATCTACAGATTCAATGCAATCCCAATCAGAATCCCAATGACATTCTTCACAGAAATAGAAAAAAGAATACTAAAATTTATATGGGGCAACAAAAGACCTCGAATAGCTAAAGAAATCCTAAAGAAAAAGAACAAAGCAGGAGGCATCACAATTCCTGACTTCAAAACATACTACAAAGCAATAGTAATCAAAACAGCATGGTACTGGTACAAAAACAGACACACAGATCAATGGAACAGAATTGAAAGCCCAGAAATAAAACCACACATATACGGACAGCTAATTTTCGACAAAGGTGCTAAGAACATGCAATGGAGAAAGGAAAGTCTCTTTAATAAATGGTGTTGGGAAAACTGGACAGCCACATGCAAAAGAATGAAAGTGGACCATGTGCTATCGCCATTCACAAAAATTAACTCAAAATGGATCAAAGACCTGAAGGTGAGACCTGAAACTATAAAACTCATAGAAGAAAATATAGGCAACACACTATTTGACATTGGTTTTAAAGGAATCTTTTCGGATGACATGCCTACCCAGACTAGGGAAACTAAAGAAAAAATAAACAAGTGGGACTTTATCAGATTAAAGAGCTTTTATAAGACAAATGAAACCAGAATCAAGATGAACAAACAACCAACCAGCTGGGAGAGAATATTTGCAAAACATACATCTGACAAGGGGTTGATCTCCATAATATATAAAGAACTCACACAATTGAACAACAAAAAAACGAACAACCCGATCAAAAAATGGGCAGAGGAAATGAACAGACACTTCTCCAAGGAAGATATACAGATGGCCAATAGGCACATGAAAAGATGCTCAACATCACTAATCATCAGGGAAATGCAAATCAAAACAACACTAAGATACCACCTCATGCCCGTTAGAATGGCTATAATCACTAAGACAAAAAACAACAAATGTT
The DNA here is from genome assembly GCF_020826845.1 of Diceros bicornis minor. Lineage (NCBI taxonomy): Eukaryota > Metazoa > Chordata > Mammalia > Perissodactyla > Rhinocerotidae > Diceros > Diceros bicornis. Next base: position 58,159,471 of record NC_080759.1, read on the forward strand.
GGAGAGGATGTGGAGAAACAGGAACCCTCATACACAGCTGGTGGGAATGCAAATTGGTGCAGCCTCTATGGAAAACGGTATGGAGATTCCTCAAAGAATTAAAAATAGAGATGCCCTATGATCCAGCCATCCCACTACTGGGAATCTATCCAACGCACCTGAAATCAACAATCCAAAGAGGCTTATGCACCCCTATGTTCATTGCAGCATTATTCACCATAGCCAAGAAGTGGAAGCAACCTAAGTGTCCCTCGACTGACGATAGGATTAAGAAAATGTGGTATATATATACAATGGAATACTACTCAGCCATAAAAAAAGACAAAATCATCCCATTTGCAACAACATGGATGGGCCTGGAGCGTATTATGTTAAGTGAAATAAGCCAGAAAGAGAAAGACAAACACTGTATGATCTCACTCATATGTGGAATATAAACCAACACATGCACAGAGAAAACTGGACCGTGGTTACCCGGGCAGTGGGGGTGGGGGGTGGGCACAAGGGGTGAAGGGAGTCATATATGGGGTGATGGACAAACAAAAATGTACAACCCAAAATTTCACAATGTTAGAAACCATTAAAACATCAATAAAAAAAAAAAAACTAAAAGTGGACTTTTAGGATTCTATTTCAGAAATTTTACTCTAGAGTAATTATAATATGTCATCATTTTTACAGTTCTAAACATTCTTTTAGTCATAGTCTTTGCTTTTACCAACATCTTCATTGTACTGATAAGAAATTTTAGCTTAAAAATACCAATAATTTTTCAGAAAATGGTTAAAAAATAAATGTGATGGGCATTTTTTGCTGCTTAATTTTTCAATAGTTAACTATTAAATCATTGAACCTAGGGGACAAAAGGCAGTATGTACACACACTCCAGGTTTCCTAGATGTGAACGTTCATGTGTATATTTCCTCATGTGTGTATTTCCTCATGTGTGTATTTCCTCCAGGTGAAACCCACTGCTGACCCTCCAATTGACCTGGGTTCTTGGCGCTTGATCATATTTCACACTTCAGCGCCTTACAAAGAGACGCTCCACACACTTCTTCTCACTTGAATTTATAGGATGCTAGCCTAAAATGCATTCAAATAAATGATTTCTTTTTAAAAGTT